>NC_091455.1:174680697-175958197 GCF_027789765.1 Dendropsophus ebraccatus
CATGTTCCTCAAGTCATTATGATTAAAACGATATATAACATGTTTAACTTTTCTTTTATCTGATGGCCTGTAAAAAATTCAAACCATTGTTAACAAATATATGTTCCTTAAAATCGCTCTATTCCCAGGCTTATAACGCTTTTATCCTTTGGTCTATGGGGCTGTGTCAGGTGTAATTTTTTTGCGCCATGATGTTTACTTTCTATCGGTACCTTGATTGCGCATATACAACTATTTGATCGCTTTTTATAAAATTTTTTCTGGATTTGATGCGACCAAAAATGCGCAATTTTGCACTTTGGGATTTTTTTTGCGCTTACGCCGTTTACCGTGCGAGATCAGGAATGTGATTAATTAATAGTTCGGGTGGTTACGCACGCGGCGATAGCAAACATGTTTATTTATTTATTTACTTTTATTAAAAACATGGGGAAAGGGGTGTGATTCTGACTTTTATTAGGGGAGGGGGCTTTTTACTAATAATAACACTTCTTTTTTTATTTTTTTTTACACATATACTAGAAGCCCACCTGGGGGACTTCTAGTATAAGTGCATTGATCTCTCATTGAGATTTTTGCTGTATAGTTATACAGCAAAGATCAATGAGATCGGCACTCGGATGCTTTCGGCTGCTACACCCCGAAAATAAGGCACCCCCTACTCTAAACTAGGGAACCCCCCAAAAGTAACCCCCCCTAAAAGTAAGGGCACCCCCTGGTACCCCCCGGACTCACCTAATCCCTTTGTTACCTTCCGAGGCAGGCACCACAGGCAGCCTGGTCCATGGCCCCCACATCTTCCACACGTCCTGCCACACTCTGCTGCCATACATCGTCACATTGCACATCACACCACTGTCCCGCCACAGGACCTGCAGCAGGGCCCGCCGCTGACCCACCTCAGGACCCGCCACTGACCCACCTCAGGACCCGCCACTGACCTGTCGCTGACCCACGTCGTGCCACAGGACTCGCCTCTTACCTGCTCTTTTTGTAAGTATTCCATGGAGGTCGTCTTATTTCTCTCCCCCCCAGGAAGGTGGGGGGGGGGCAGGGGTGGTGGGAATGGGGGGGGGGAATAAGACATCCCCTGAAAACAGTCCTTGTTAGACCCCAATGATCAACTGTTATCAACTATTGGAGACTGTGCTCAGCAATGCATTTCCCCTGCAATGAGTACTGGCAGTAAAGTATAATATTAGAGTCCAACCATTTAAAAGGAAGGCCATCCATGTAATGTACAGATATGATGGAGGAGCTCCGCCAGAGGAGCAGCTCTCTGTTGTGGGGCTTAGAGGAGCCCTTTCTATGATGTCTGTGTGCCGAAAAAGAAACTTTTTTTTCTCTTAGATTGTTTTGACTAAATGGACTATAATGTCGTTCCTTTGGGCCAAATCTCATTGATTGGTGCTTCACAAGACTTAGTTGTCATGCAGGGCACCTGAACATTTGCAGTATTATTAGTTAAATAAATCGTTGTTGGCCACACATCCAAATTTACATGTTCCTACTAGCCCTTATTCAGCTGATAAATGGCCTATGTATATAACATTTAGACTGGTCTCTAACACGCCTCATTAACTAAGCAAGGGCATAGTTATAGATGGTGCAGAGGTACACCTAGACCCTGTAGCCTGTGATAGACCCGCTTTACTATGTGAATAGACATCAGAATTGTAAGTAGTCTATGGTACGTGGCGCTGTTACAAACTTCGCATAGAGGCAGGGGTGACAGGAGGGAGAAAGAGTGGGGTGACAGGGGGATAGATGCTGGGATGACAGGGGGAGAGAGGCTGGGGTGGCAGGAGGGAGAGAGGCTGGGGTGACGGGGGAGAGAGGCAGGGGTGACAGGAGGGAGAAAGAGTGGGGTGACAGGGGGATAGATGCTGGGATGACAGGGGGAGAGAGGCTGGGGTGGCAGGAGGGAGAGAGGCTGGGGTGGCAGAAGGGAGAGAGGCTGGGGTGGCAGGAGGGAGAGAGGCTGGGGTGGCAGGAGGGAGAGAGGCTGGGGTGACGGGGGAGAGAGGCTGTGGTGGCAGGAGGGAGAGAGGCTGGGGTGGCAGGAGGGAGAGAGGCTGGGGTGACGGGGGAGAGAGGCTGGGGTGACAGGGGGGAGAGAGGCTGGGGTGGCAGAAGGGAGAGAGGCTGGGGTGGCAGGAGGGAGACAGGCTGGGGTGGCAGGAGGGAGAGAGGCTGGGGTGACGGGGGAGAGAGGCTGTGGTGGCAGGAGGGAGAGAGGCTGGGGTGGCAGGAGGGAGAGAGGCTGGGGTGACGGGGGAGAGAGGCTGTGGTGGCAGGAGGGAGAGAGGCTGGGGTGGCAGGAGGGAGAGAGGCTGGGGTGATGGAGAGACAGGCTGATGTGGCAGGGGGGAGAAGGGCTGGGGTGGCAGGAGGGAGAGAGGCAGGGGTGACAGGAGGGAGAAAGAGTGGGGTGACAGGGGGGAGAGAGGCTGGGGTGGCAGGAGGGAGAGAGGCTGGGGTGGCAGGAGGGAAAGAGGCTGGGGTGGCAGGAGGGAGAGAGGCTGGGGTGGCAGGAGGGAGAGAGGCTGGGGTGGCAGGAGGGAGAGAGGCTGGGGTGACAGGGGGATAGAGGCTGGGGTGACAGGAGGGAGAGAGGCTGGGGTGACGGGGGAGAGAGGCTGGGGTGATGGGGGACAGGCTGATGTTGCAGGGGGAGGGAGGCTGGGGTGACAGAAGGAGCAATTGGGGGGGGGGGGGGCACGGGAAACAGCGGGGCGCACAGGGTTAAGCCGCGGCAGCGGCAGGCTGGTATAGTACAGTTACAGGACGGCAGTGAGCTTCCGGCACGGACAGGCTGTAATTCACCGGCCCGGAAGCTCACAGCTGCAGCTCCTCGGTGCCCGGACTTCCCTCCTGTTCGGCGGAGGACATGTGAGAAGGAGACAGGGGAGAAGTCCGGGCACCGAGGAGCTGCAGCTGGGAGCTTCTGGGCTGGTGTATTACAGCCTGTGTGTGCCCGAAGCTCACTCCGGCCCTGTAGCTGTACTGGATGGGCCCTGGCTGGCCTGCGGTCTGCTGGACGGTGAGTGGGGTGGGAGGGGGGCCAGTCCGACACTGGGGGAGGGGAGAGAGCTGCACACAGTTCTCCTGCCAACTCTGCCGGTCTCTCTTCTCCCCCGTTCTTGTGCCTCTTGCCGGGCTGGGACTTCAGGAAAATGGCGCCGCTACCCTGCCCCATGTACTTCAGCTGTGTATTGCGCATGTCCATGCACATGCGCAGTACACAGTGACGGAGCCTCCAGTGCAAGTGAACCAGACGGACTCCGTCGGTTCACTTCAATGTTCTGGAGGTGCCGTATAGTGTCTGTGTGTGTGTCGCGAAATGACGTCACACACAGACACTATAAACATGGCAGCCCCCTGTGAAGACATCAATGTAATTAAAAAACACTTAAGCCCTATGTAAAAAAAATAAAATAAAAATAGAACACACTTACTTTTTCTTACTACCTTTTATTAAAAAAATTTCAAAAACATGACACTGTCCCTTTAAGGACGGAGCCACTATTCCTTGTTGCATTTTCGTTTTTTCCTCTTTTTTTTCCACCTAGAGACCCACATGGGCCCTTATTTTTTGCGTCACTAATTGTACTTTGCAATGACAGGCTGAATTGTTGCATAAAGTACACTGCGAAACCAGCAAAAAATTCAATGTGTGGCGAAATTGAACAAAAAAACTCATTTATTTTTATTTAGGGGGTTTTTGTTGGGTTTGTGGTAAAACTGACTTGTTATGCATGTTCCTCAAGTCATTATGATTAAAACGATATATAACATGTTTAACTTTTCTTTTATCTGATGGCCTGTAAAAAATTCAAACCATTGTTAACAAATATATGTTCCTTAAAATCGCTCTATTCCCAGGCTTATAACGCTTTTATCCTTTGGTCTATGGGGCTGTGTCAGGTGTAATTTTTTTGCGCCATGATGTTTACTTTCTATCGGTACCTTGATTGCGCATATACGACTATTTGATCGCTTTTTATGAAATTTTTTCTGGATTTGATGCGACCAAAAATGCGCAATTTTGCACTTTGGGATTTTTTTGCGCTTACGCCGTTTACCGTGCGAGATCAGGAATGTGATTAATTAATAGTTCGGGTGGTTACGCACGCGGCGATAGCAAACATGTTTATTTATTTATTTACTTTTATTAAAAACATGGGGAAAGGGGTGTGATTCTGACTTTTATTAGGGGAGGGGGCTTTTTACTAATAATAACACTTCTTTTTTTATTTTTTTTACACATATACTAGAAGCCCACCTGGGGGACTTCTAGTATAAGTGCATTGATCTCTCATTGAGATTTTTGCTGTATAGTTATACAGCAAAGATCAATGAGATCGGCACTCGGATGCTTTCGGCTGCTACACCCCGAAAATAAGGCACCCCCTACTCTAAACTAGGGAACCCCCCAAAAGTAACCCCCCCTAAAAGTAAGGGCACCCCCTGGTACCCCCCGGACTCACCTAATCCCTTTGTTACCTTCCGAGGCAGGCACCACAGGCAGCCTGGTCCATGGCCCCCACATCTTCCACACGTCCTGCCACACTCTGCTGCCATACATCGTCACATTGCACATCACACCACTGTCCCGCCACAGGACCTGCAGCAGGGCCCGCCGCTGACCCACCTCAGGACCCGCCACTGACCCACCTCAGGACCCGCCACTGACCTGTCGCTGACCCACGTCGTGCCACAGGACTCGCCTCTTACCTGCTCTTTTGGTAAGTATTCCATGGAGGTCGTCTTATTTCTCTCCCCCCCAGGAAGGTGGGGGGGGGGCAGGGGTGGTGGGAATGGGGGGGGGGAATAAGACATCCCCTGAAAACAGTCCTTGTTAGACCCCAATGATCAACTGTTATCAACTATTGGAGACTGTGCTCAGCAATGCATTTCCCCTGCAATGAGTACTGGCAGTAAAGTATAATATTAGAGTCCAACCATTTAAAAGGAAGGCCATCCATGTAATGTACAGATATGATGGAGGAGCTCCGCCAGAGGAGCAGCTCTCTGTTGTGGGGCTTAGAGGAGCCCTTTCTATGATGTCTGTGTGCCGAAAAAGAAACTTTTTTTTCTCTTAGATTGTTTTGACTAAATGGACTATAATGTCGTTCCTTTGGGCCAAATCTCATTGATTGGTGCTTCACAAGACTTAGTTGTCATGCAGGGCACCTGAACATTTGCAGTATTATTAGTTAAATAAATCGTTGTTGGCCACACATCCAAATTTACATGTTCCTACTAGCCCTTATTCAGCTGATAAATGGCCTATGTATATAACATTTAGACTGGTCTCTAACACGCCTCATTAACTAAGCAAGGGCATAGTTATAGATGGTGCAGAGGTACACCTAGACCCTGTAGCCTGTGATAGACCCGCTTTACTATGTGAATAGACATCAGAATTGTAAGTAGTCTATGGTACGTGGCGCTGTTACAAACTTCGCATTGAGGCCCAGAGTTAGGTTGAGTATTCTTGTGTGTGGTCACCTTACCATGGTGGTCCTCAGCCGTAGTTTTCTGGCATAGGTGAACTCTCCCATGTGCAAACATTGAGTCACCATATAGCACTACTTTTGCAAGCAGTTATATATGCTGTTTACATAACAACACCTGCAGATCTTCAGAGACGACCTCCTGACGGTTTGTCAAAAATGAACATTGGTTGTCCTGGATTAAAAAGAATTGTTCGGCCCTGTCATTCAGCACTCCAGATTATCTTGTGTTTAGTTAACTGGTTACTTCTTGTTTATACAATCACTTTCCATACATTTCTTTCTTCGTGAGCCCAGTCATGCTGTAGGGTATTGACACTTGGCAGTCATATCTCCTTGACTGAAAATAAAAGCAAGAGTAAATGTTCTTGAATAGACAAGCATGTGTACAGACAGTAAGCCATATTCTATAGACATCACATGAATATGGTGAAAGAGCACAAATGCTTTGTGAATGGAACGGTGAATAGAAAATGTATACTTTGCACATCAAAGGCATCTGTTCCTTTCTCTATATATACTTTGAGATGTTACATGCATTCTTGTACTGGGAAAACATGGCATACACCTTGACAACCACCATCAACCTGCCATAATATGTCAAGAAATTACTTGGGTCAAGCACTGGGCACATTCATGGCAAACCATATATCACTGTGTTGATTTCTATGTTTTATGTTTTTATTTTGAATCCTGTATGGGGAAATATTTTCACCATAGACCTCCAGTTTCATATTAAGTTCACATGGAGTAAAACTGGCAGAATCCCGACAGCCTCCGTGTCATACTGGCAGTCTGAGGGCTTGCACACCTCCTCTCTATGCGTCCATTGTTCCGCACGGAGAGAGGAGGCACACAAGCCTGCCATAGACAGCCAGTATGACACGGAGGCTGGCGGGATTCTCTGCTCCGGAATTCCCCCAGTTTTAGTCCGTGTGAACTGGCCCTAACAGAACTCACCACAACTTTGCTCTGCATTGTCTAGGTCATCCTAGTGGCACCAAAACAGCTTTAGTCTATTAAGATATAGAGTCCACAACACCTTTGAAAGTGTCCTGGGGTATCTGGCACAAAGACCATAACAACATACCCTACAGGGCCCTATTACACGGAGCAATAATCAGCCGAATTAGCCCAGTGATCAAGAGACAATGATCAACCGTTGAAACAATCATCAGCTGAATCATTGGCCGTGAACCACGCATCGCTACGTGTAATAGCATTGTGTGATTTACAGCTGACGATTTTACATCACCTGTCCACGTTCCCAGTCTCCTCCTGCACTCTGCTTCCTCCTCGGTCTCGCAAGCTGCAGTTTCAGAGTAGAGTGCAGGAGGAGACCGAAAACGTGGACAGGTGATGTAAACTGTTTGGGCAATGGCTGCACGGACATCGCTAACGACGCCTGTTCAGCCCTTGCTAGATGATTATTGGGCCCTGTAATAGGCCCAGTAAACAAGTGCTGATCTAGCATATCGGCGCTCGTTTACAGTATTGATCGGGCTGTCATAGGCCCACGTAATAGGACCCTAAGTCATGTTACTTGTGAGGTTCTTCCTCTGTGGGTAAGACTTATCACGGTGAGGCTCAGTTGGAGACCAATAAGAATATATGGAGGCCTAATCAACATCTCAAACTCTTATTTATGTTTCTTTAAAACATTCCTGAAAGATTCTTGCAGTGAGGTCGGAAGAATATTCTGCTGAATGAGACCACTGCCATTGGGGAATACTATAGCTATAAAGGTATGTATTTGGTCTGCACCAATGTTTAAGTAGGTGGTATATGCCAAAGTATCATCCGCCAGCTTGCCTTCTCACATCCTTGAGTTATCTCTTCCCCAGGTCAGCAATAAAAAAAATTGGATCAACATGGGCATTTTTGGGGTCTTTGGCCATAAAGTAAGCCCTGTTAGCTTTACCTTTTTCAGCAATACTGTATGTACTACATTAGTTCTTCCGTGTAAATGAATGAAACAGTTTTCCCTATCAGTGCACATCAATGAGACCTGGATGTCCATGACTTTCTCCCTGACCTTGTTGCCGGCTTTTCTTAGACCACATTTTGTAGGGAACAATGACCGTGTTGTTATTTATTTATTTTTTTGTACAGATTAACCAGTAAATTATATGGACTCTAAATTGGTAAATCTAAAAATACCACTTATGGGTGGGTTCACACTACGGACCCCGAGCTGAGAATTTCTGACGGATTCCGTAGCTCATACTGATTTTATGCATAGGTGGATTCCGTATTCTGCCAAAAGAATTGACATGTCAGTTCTTTTGGCGGAATGAGGAATCTGGCCACCCATAGAATGGTGTCTTTGCATCCGGCGGAGAGGCACGCGGCCGTGAACGGGTAAGAGCTACGGAATCCGTCGGAAATTCTCCGCTCAGGTTCTGTAGTGTGAACCCACCCTATCCAAGTAAAAAACAGTGGAAAATAGAAAGGTTATGGCTCTTCAACCCCATTTTTCATAGATCTATTCAACAATATGAACAGATCTATTATGACTGCAAAAGTGAAGGAACGCTAAGAAAGGAGGCCTCAGTTTTTCCTCACAGGTGTCTGTAGTTATGGTTAGCGATAATAAAAACTAGGACATGTTTCAAATGTTTTGGATGTACACATTTACATTTTTAGGCTATGTTCACATGCTCTGCCGACGGCAGAGAGTGCTAAACAAAAACTAGGACATGTTTCAAATGTTTTGGATGTACACATTTACATTTTTAGGCTATGTTCACATGCTCTGCCGACGGCAGAGAGTGCTAAACAAAGGCCATTCACGTGGAACAGCCGTTGTTTCTACAGCGTGGAAACATAGCCTTAGGCTATATTCCCACACTGTAAAAATAAGAGCAATTATTATAAAGAAGATGAACATTAATAACGGCCTAAATTTGCACTTATTTTTACATTGTGGGAACATAGCTTTAAGATTTTTTTTTTAAAAGCCTAAAACAAATGTATTTCTTTACTGTGTGCGGCTGCTTTTTCATAACATACAATTAAAATAATTATTTTATTAACACGCCGTGACAAAACATGCACTGCAATATGGAAAGAATGTATTTGCCATAAACAGGGCCGATTCTAGCTTTCCTGCTGCCTGAGGCGAAAATTTAAATGGCGCCCCCCCCCCCCCCCCCCCCCCCCAAGAACAACAAGTCTTTCTTGTGTCATTGTTGACCGTAGATATGACGTAATAAGCGGAGCTCTTACACCAAAACACTCTTAAAACCAAGTTACTCTTAAACCAAGGTACCACTGTGTATATATATATATATATATCAGCAGTAAATATACCAAATGCATAACCACACCACAGCAGTGAATATAACCATGTGGTACATGGTTATATTCACCAAGTGCAAATTCGTTGAGCTGGCTACAGGGCACAGCTCTATGAGGTTTGCTGTACTTCTGCTGAATGCCTCAAGCAAAGAGCAAAAGGTGGCACCAGATTTTGACACACAGCCTGGATTGTCTGGCAAAATCTACTGGTGTTGCAAATCGTCACATTTGTCCATTTACACAGAAAGATTATCTGACAGATTATCTGCCAAAGATTTGAAGCCAAAGCCAGGAATGGATTTAAAAAGAGGAGAAATTTCAGGTTTTCCTATATGACCTGACTTCTACTTATAGTCTGTTTCTGGCTTTGGCTTCAAATCTTTGGCAGATAGTCTTTCTGTGTAAATGACCCCTTAGGGTCCATTTACACAGAAAGATTATCTGACAAAGATTTGAAGCCAAAGCCAGAAACAGACTATAAACAGGGAACATGTAATAAAGGAAAGCTTGCGATTTTTTTCCTCTTTTCAAATCCATTCCTGGCTTTGGCTTCAAATCTTTGGCAGATAATCTGTCAGATAATCTTTCTGTGTAAATGGACCCTTAGGGACTGATAAAGGTGGACCAAGGGCAGGTAAGTATCATTTTATTTTGTTTACATTTTTTAATACTTTCATTCTGCACTACTTCAGATAGAAGATTCTTACTTTTAATGAAAAAGGGTCAACAAGGGTTCTTGGGGGTATTTTATTTCAATAAAGAGCTTTGCTAAATTGTTTTTCTTCTTACTTATGTTTGGCTTAGTAGTGGAAGCCGCCTAATAGATGGCATCCATTAGTAAGCTAGGGCTTTGTGTTGGCTATTATAAGCGCTGACACTAACCCCCATGCTTATTACCTTTAGTACCTACTGTCACCAGGGGTACTTGGAAGAACCAGATACTGTCTGGCCTGGAACGCCAGAAAATGATGATCCAGGACTAGGCAGCAACAGGCTGGCGTTATTAGGCTGGCAATAACTAAAATAAATGGCGCTTGCCTCTGATAGTGTCAGGCTGCTGCTGCTTGGTTTTGTATCTGTCTGGTTATGGAAAATAGGGGAGACCCTATCCATTAGTTTATTAAATAAATAAAATGTGTGGGGTCCCCCTCATTTTCCATAACCAACCAAGCTGCAGCAGCCTGACACTATCAGGTAGGCAGGGGCCATTTATGTTTGGACACTGCTACCCTGATAGTGTCAGGATGCTGTTGGCTGGTTCTGTATCTGACTGGTTATGGAAACTGAAGGGGCGAAAGCATGCATTAGTTTATCAAATAAGTAAATAAAAATACATAGGGTCCCCTTCATTTTCCATAACCAGCCAGATACAAAATCAAGCAGCAGCAACCTGACGCTATCAGTGTGGCAGGGGCCATTTATTTTGGCCATTGTCACCATGATAGTGTCAGGCTACTGTTGCTTGGTTCTGTATCTGACTGGTTATAGAAAATAAGGGGGCCCATGAATGTTTTATTAAATAAATAAATAAATAAATCGAAAAAAAAATGCGTGGGGTCCCCCTCATTTTCCATAACCAGCCAGATACAAAACCAAGCAACAGCAGCCGGACGCTATCAGGGTGGCAGGGGCCATTTATTTTGGCCACTGCCAACCTAATAACACCAGCCTGCTGCCGCCCAGTCCAGGAGCGCCATTTTCTGGTGCTCCAGGCCTGACGGTATCTGGCTCTTCCCGGTACCCCTGGTGGTGGTGGGTACCGGGGTAATAAGCGTGGGGAGTTAGTGTTAGCCCTTTTACTGGCTAACGCTAAGCCTGGCTTAGTAATGGACGCCATCTATTAGATGGCTTCCACTACCAAGCCAAAAAAAAGGAAAAAAAAATAAATAAAACAATTTCAAAAAGCTCTTTATTGAAATAAAACTCCCCAGAGACACCTCGTTGACCCTTTTATTAAATAAAAAATGTAAAAATCTTCTTTCGAAGTAGTCCAGTCTGTACCTGTTAAAAAAAAAAAAAAAAAAAAAAAGAAGTGAAAAAGCAGCAAACAAAGGCCCTGGCAGCATTAAGTCTATTGTCATTATGAGGAGGTCTCTGCAGAGGCCCTGACCACCTCAATGCAGAGACCTCCTCATAATGACAATAGACTGCCAACCCGGAAAAAACTAACAGATTCCCCGCACCCACCCCCGCACCTCCGCACCTCTGCAAGCCGCCCGCCACCCATCCAAACCCCTTCCCACCCCAGGAACTTACCAAGTCGCACGGCAACCTCTCCTCCGCAGACGAAGACCCGAACTGCACTTCTTCTTCCTGGACACGTCTCGTGACCTCAGCTGAGTAGCGCCGCGGCGGACGTCCATGGCGCAGGCACTTAACCAATCAGAAGAAGGAAGCCGGGTCACGTGACGGGTGACGTCGGAATGGCCGGTACGACAAGGAGACGCCGGTGGTGACCGTGAGCAGCGCGACTTGCGAGGTCTGGTGAGCCTGTGCTGTGGCTGTCATTTTAGCTAAGTTAAACTTAGCTAAAATGACAGCGGCGGGGAAAATCTTGCCGCCCCCTGCAGGGGCGCAAAATCTGCCGCCTGAGGCGGAATACTCATTCCGCCTCATGGCAGAAGCGGGCCTGGCCATAAACACATTGTACAGACACTGTACATTGTAGATACATGTATTTTCAAGTTCTTTTCATAATTCTGATTGTAGTTAACCATTTTACTGGCTGCAGTGACATTACTAAATATAAGAAATATCAGAAGTGAATACAGGGGTATATACAGAGACACAGGGGAAAATGTACAACATGAAAATACCCAAATCCAAAATCAGGTATGGAAAACAGTAAAACAGTAAGGCAGCTACCTTTACACTACAACATATAATGGGTCATCAACATGGCAAAGCCCTCCGCACAATTCCCCGTAATAGTAACTCAATGCCAGTATTCATACAGTACCATTTGTTTCATTCCAACTCAGCTGAAGCCATACATTTCATTACTGCAGCTGGGTCATTTGACCACCAATAAGTACAGTACATTGCATGCTTTTATACTGTATGCAACAAATTGTCCTGTATGGCTGACTTCCTGTAGGGTACATGATTACATTATCACCTATAAGATCCCTCCTGGCAGGCTGCTCCCCACCCAGCTCCACCCCCTTGTTTATTTGTCTGACCACCATGTATAGTTTGCTACTGCTGATCTCATGTAGACAGAAGCTCTATATCACTGATCTATCACCTGCTGCACTTAAATAGGACTCCATATCATAGAGGGAAAATAGCAATCAAGATAGCTGAAAAGTAATGCATGTCTCAACAAAAATACATATAGACAAGTCATATACAAGAGACTCTACTTTATTACTTAATTGTAGTCTATGCTGCATTATAGGGGGGGTCCAAAGTAATTATTTCAAGCAAATCTGTAACCCTCTGACCACTTGCCAAGATGATGGCATCGCTGGATAGATCTAAATCATTCAGAACATGCCTTCATCTTTGTTTTTAATGTCATTATAAAACACCTTTATTTGGGCTGTGGATGGGGTCAAACAGGCGGTGCCTATTATTCCCTGGGCCCTAGAACTGCTACACCTCACTGTGCTGTACCCAGAGTATACGTAACTGATAACGTAAGGGGCAGGCGTATTGCACGGTGAGGCGGAACGTTGCTAGGGCCCAGAGAGTAATAGGCTGCTCCTCTTTTAATTCACAGCCCAAAAAATGTTTCTTTTCATGAAAATAAAAACACAGACTCATACAACCAAGGTATATTCTGAAAGCTTTCATTCAGATCTATCCAGCGGTGCCATCAGCTCAGTAGGCAGTCAGGAGGTAGCTGATAAAGTAGCCGGTTAGTAATGCTTTCAGTCATTTGAACAGTTCTGATTATATCTGAGAAAGTCCAAAGACTGACCGGCCTTTTAATATATGAAACTGTATACTGTAAATTGCTATAAATTATTGAATCAACTTAATTCATCTTCTATTCAGGAGCTGTTTACAACCCAACACAAACTGTTGGTCTGTGTCTTCCACAAAGCTAGATCTAGTGAGCCCAGAAGAGACCCAGCTAGTGATGCAACCCACCTACAGCTCCTCAAGCGATGAGTCCTTGAGAAATGGAAAATAAGATGTAATCAATCACCTTCTAGACTAACACCATCTAATTGCTTTTCTCCAGCACAGATGTTTAACTGCTGACCAGGTTTCTCAGACTCACACGGCAGCATGTGCGAATATACTGTACCATAAACAACAGAGACACCTCTTCCAACAAAATAACACTTACTCCACACCAGTCTCTCCAGTCAATCACCAGTACTGTGATGCATTATATTAAAGCAGCATTTAAATACAGAAGTTTTCATTATTTACATTAGTTTTTTTCTTTCAATTTGGTTTGCACTCCTTTTATGTATTTCTACTATTACTTAACAGTTATTAAAAATGTAACATTAGAGACCTGTTTAACCCCTTAAAGCTTTAATTTTACATTGATTTTTTTACTTAATACTTCATTTGAATTTTTTTTTTGTATCCTTTTAGGCGATTAGATCCTGCGACCCTTTGACCACTTTATAGACACACCCGTTTGCTTCTCAGCATCTGGCAATGCAGGAGTTCCTCAGAGCAATGCTTGACTTGATTGCTGCAGCTGAGCAAGTCTTTTGATTGACTTTTTCCTCTGCCAGTCCAGAACCTGGAGGATCAGAGCGCCGGTCCAATGTGGATCCTGACCGGGCTCTTGGTCCTCATAAAAGAAAGCTGAGCCAGTCTCTTAGCACTGGCTATTAAGGTTCATACCCTGATTCCAGCTCCCCCTGTCTATTCCTGCGATCCCCGTTCCTAATTCCTCTGCTTGCTCAACCTGTTACCTGACCTCCCGCCTGACCTTTGACTTTCCGATTGTTACCTGACTTTGTACTGCGTTGCCCCTTTGGTTTGGACTTTGGCTTGTCGACTTTCCCTTTGTGTTTGTTTGTCTGTCTCGTTTTGTGTTGCACCATACAAGAGCAGGGACCACCTTCGTGGTTGTCCGCGGCTACCTAGGGCCGTTTGAGGCAAGTAGGTAGTGACAGTGGGTGGGCTCAGCTGTAGGGCTCATTGTCGTGTCTTGTCCCTACCTCCGCTGTCCTGACAGAATAGCCAGCCTGCTGTTTTTGCCTCACGGCAACCATGAATGTTATGACCAACATAGTGGACCAAATGCAGTGGCTCAACACTATGGTGCAGGTACCTGGTACCTCCTGAGCCTCCCATCCAGCTCCCAGAGAAATTCAAGGGGGACAAGAGAGGTTGTAAGCTGTTTTTTAGACTGTGTCCTTGTTCTTCTGGAGGTGAGGCTCAGAAGGTGGGCATAGTTTTGTCCCTTCTCCAAGGGCCACCTCAGAAATGGGCCTTTTCCCTGTCACTAGACGCCCCAGATCTGCAAACAGTTGACCAGTTTTTCTCCACATTGAGCATGCTGTATGATGACCCGAATAGTGCAGCCAATGTGGAGCAACAACTAACCAGTTTACGGCAGGGTAAACGTCCAGCAGAGGACTACTGCTCAGAGTTCCAGCAGTGGAGCGGCCCTTCCACTTGGCACGACTCCGCCCTCCTGTTCCAATTTTAGGTCAGGCTGAGCGACCGACTAAAAGACCTTTTAGTGGCCTACCCAACTCCTGATACCCTTGAGGAGAGTATGACCTTGGCCATTTGGGTGGATCGACAGTTAAGGGATAGTGATGAGCGAGTACTAAAATGCTCGGGTGTTCATTACTTGAGACTAATATCTCCCGATACTCGAGTGCTCATTTCGAGTAACGAACCCCATTTAAGTCAATGGGAAACTCAAGCATTTTTGCAGGGGACACAAGTTCGATAGAGGGAAGGTCATGTGAAAACCTGTCAACCTCAGACAATGATGGAAACACAATGGAAATGCACAGGAAACAGCACGGGCAGCATGTATGCATGCCTCTGAGGCTGCCTAATCCCCCCATTATGCCAAATTCTGGGCAACAGCCTGTTTAAAACAGAGGTAGGCATATGAACCTCCCAAAAACTCAGCCTGACACAGCATGACAATGAGAACACAGGTAACCATTAAAACAGAGGTAGCATATGATGAACCACCCAAAAACTTTGCCTGACACAGCATAGCTGGGAATACACAGAGAACCATTAATCCTTATGCGACCCTGGACGTACCTGTACGTCCAGGGTCGCCTACGTGTGTTTAGAGCTGGGCCGCGCGGCGGCCGCGCTCTGAACCACCGTGGTCCCGGGCGCCGCATGTAGCCCGGGACCGTGGCTATTAAAGTAATTGGATGCAGCTGTCAAAGTTCACAGCTGCATCCGATTATTGAATGCAGCCATCATTGGTGTCTAGTGGGGTGGATCACTCCACTAGAGCGATCCATACATCCTCCTCCGTCCGGGCTCAGCGCCGTAAAGGGGCTCATCCCGGCTCGGCACTCGATTGCTTCTGGCTGCAGCAGCTGGAAGCAATCAAAGTGCCTATCTCATAGATCTATGCTGTATATCTATGCAGCATAGCTCTCAATGAGAGATCAGAGTGCCTATACTAGAAATCCCCAAGGGGGGCTTCTAGCATAAGTGTAAAAGTAAAAAAAAAAAAAGTGTTATTAATAAAAAGCCCCCTCCCCTAATAAAAGTTTGAATCACCCCCCTTTTCCCATGTTATAAATAATAATAAATAAATAAATAAACATGTTTATTATAGCCCAGTGCATAATCGCCCAAACTATTAATTTATCACATTCCTGATCTCGCACGGTAAATGGCGTAAGCGTAAAAAAATCTCAAAGTGCAAAATTGTGCATTTTTGGTCGCATCAAATCCATACAAATTGTAATAAAAAGCGATCAAAAAGTCGCATATGCGCAATCAAGATACTAGGGATGGTCCGAACCTGCAGACGTGCGGGTTCGTACGAACCCGGACTCTCGGCAATGATTCCCGCTGTCTTAAACCTCCGTGGAGAGGGTGGATACAGCGGGAGGACTGCCTGGAAAACCGAGATACAGCCACAGCCATAGGCTGTATCCCAGTTTTCCAGGCGGTCCTCCCGCTTTATCCACCCTCTCCACGGAGGTGGAAGACAGCAGGAATCATTGCCGAGAATCCTGGTTCATACGAACCCGAACCTCTGCAGGTTCGGACCATCCCTACAAGGTACCCATAGAAAGAACACATCATGGCGCAAAAAATGACACCTGACACAGCCCCATAGACCAAAGGATAAAGGCGCTATAAGCCTGGGAATAGAGCGATTTTAAGGAACATATATTTGTTAACAATGGTTTGAATTTTTTACAGGCCATCAGATACAATAAAAGTTATACATGTTACATATCGTTATAATCGTAACGACTTGATGAACAAATATAACATATATAAGTCAGTCATATATAACTGTGGGTCCTGTGGGTGAACTTGCCTCCCCCTCAGAAGCACTGTCTTCACTAGCCTTATCCACCCAGCTCGAGTCAGTCACCTTGTTCTCATCCACCAGCTCTTCCTCCAATTCCTCACTCTGCTCCTCACTTTAAGTTACATGCATGACAACAACCTCACTGTCTAACAACCGAGTCTCATCGTCATCATCAGACATCTTTTCCAACTCCCCTTGTCCCCACTCTCATCACCCACTGACTGCGTGAGCTGCATAGTTTGGACATCAGGACAGATCGACTGCTCTGGTTGCTCTGACTCAGGGAAGGGTTCAGAAAACAGTTCCTGGGAGCATGGTGGTGGATCCCTTCATTCCCTGGAGGGGCCAGGCTGTGGGGAAGGATGCTGAGCTAAGGGAGCAAGGGTTCCACTCCCTTGGGTAGCATGGACTGCGTGGAAGACTGGGTGGTGGATAAGTTACACGTCATCACCTGTTAACACTGCATGGGTTTCAAAATCGCTCTACCATGAGACCCCGAAAGTTGCGCGAAGAGGCTAGGGAGTGAACGTCTGCATTGTGCCACTGCTCCCTCCTCAACGGGTGCTGCTGTGTCACCCTGAACCACGGCCTCTGCCAACTGCATCGCTTGGAACCCCACGCCCTCGTCCTCGACCCTTACCCCTGTGGTTCACATTTTATGGACACTGCACAGTATGGAGCTCAGATATGCCTTGAGTAAGAAATACAGAAATAAAAAAATATACTAGTGGTCCCACTAGTTTTTGGGTGGCTGTGGGATACAATCTGTTGGTGGCTGCACAGTATACTCACTCTCTGACACCCCATTTACACTCTGCAAGCAGTAGTTAACTTAAATATGGCTTGAGTAAGAAAGACAGAAATCTGGAAATATATAAAAATAGTGGTCCCAATAGTTTTTGGGGGGCTGTGAGATCTAGTGGTGGCTGCACCAATACACTCTGTGACACCCCCTTTACACTGTGCAAGCCAAGCAGTAGTGAACTTAGATATGCCTTGTGTAAGAAATACAGAAATCAGAAAATATAGTAAAGGGCCCTCTAGTTTTTAGAGGGCTGTGAGATACAATCTGATGGTGACTGCACCTATACACTCTGTGACACCCCCTTTACACTCTGCAATCAGTAGCGAACTTAAATATGGCTTGAGTAAGAAAGACAGAAATCTGGAAATATACTAGTGGTCCCAATAGTTTTTGGGGGGCTGTGAGATACAATCTGTTTGTGGCTGCACCTATATACAAGGGCTGTTTGGTTGTTTTGCTAGTATTCCCTGCCTACTGGAACGCTAATTCCCTCCCTAACGCTCTCCCTGACCTGCAGCAGCTCTGTCCCTAATCTCTTCCAGCATATGTTTGAAGCGAGCACTACCGGCTGCGATTTTTATATGGCAGGGTCATCTGATCTGGCCAACCAATCGCTGCTTTCGACATGTATGGGTCCCACGTGATCGCAGGATGTACTAAAGAGTCTCCTGCCTGTTTATTGGCTGAGAAATAGCGCCCAAACTTACAGGAAACGGATGGTGAGATTTTCTCGAGTATCGCGAGATACTCGTCCGAGTAACGAGTGCCATCGAGTACCCTAATACTCGAACGAGTACCAAGCTCGGACGAGCATGTTCGTTCATCACTATTAAGGGACCAACAGAGGGAAAGGGGAACTCCAGACCTGACTAGAACCTCTTTGTCTCCAACCTCCTTCCCTAGACCTTCCCCTCCTGTCTCACCTCCTCGGGAAGAACTGATGCAAGTGGACGCCACCGACGCCCAGGCCAGACAGACACACTGTATACAGAACAACCTTTGCCTGTACTGTGGTAAAGCGGGACATAGAGTACGGCAATGAACCTCCAGGCCAGGATCAACCCCTGAAAACTCCAGCACCTGAGCAACTATTGAAGGGGTCCCTAAGGTGCACAGCTAACCTTCACCAAGAAGAACAAATTAATGTTGCCCATATCTCTGGTGTTTGGGGATAAATGTATTTCTTGGCACACCCAGGTGGATTCTGGGTCCTCTGCTGATTTTATTAATCCTTTGTTTTGGTCAGGTTTGGAGGCATGTCCCCTGAGGCTCAGGTGTCCAGTGAATGTCACTGGAGCAGACTGTGCCCCTTTTGCTCAGGGGGATGTGCAGTACATCACCCCCCCCCCCCCTGCCTCAAAGTTAAGGGGGGGTCTGTTCATGTGGAGACTCTCGATTTTCTCCTCATGTAAAATCTATCTCCTGGTGTTGCCCTGGCTGGAAGCACATAACCCTGTGGTCCAGCAGAAAACTAATTCAGTGGGGGCCTAAGTGCAGTCCTCATTGTGTTGCCGTGTCACTGGCGGAGTGTTCCCCTGGGGAGGAGGAGATTCCAGAATATTTGAGTGACTATGCGGATGTGTTTGATGAGAGTTCAGTGGAGGGGTTGCCTCCCCATCGACCCTATGATTGTCCGACTGATCTCTTACCTGGTGCCAAATATCCTATGGGAAGCATATTTAACTTACCCTGCCCAGAAAGGGAGGCCATGCGGGAGTACATAAAGGAGAGTCTACATTAAGGTCACATTCTTTTTTGTGGGGAAAAAAGATGGTGGCCTTCGGCCTTGTATTGATAATTGTAAATTGAATAAAATTACTGTAAAAAATCAACATCCTCTACCCCTTATTCCTGATTTATTTAATCAAATTGTGGGAGCTAAATGGTTTTCTAAAATTGATTTGCGGGGAGCATACAATTTAATAAGGATTAGGAGGGTGATGAATGTAAGACAGCCTTCAATACCCCTGGAGGGCATTTCGAATACCTCTTTATGCCCTTTGGGTCGTGCAATGCCCTGGCAGTCTTCCAACACTTTGTAAATTATGTATTCCGCGAGTATCTTGGTCGTTTCTTGGTTGTGTATCTTGATGACTTTTTAATTTTCTCCCCCGACTGGTTTTCTCACATTTTGCATGTCCACACTGTCATGAAACTTCTAAGAGCTAATCAGTTGTGTGCCAAGCTGTCTAAATGCCAATTTGGAATTCAGGAGGTCTCATTCTTGGGGTATAGGATAACATCAAACTCGTTTAGTATGGACCCTCTTAAGGTGCAAGCCATTGAGACCCAATAACCTTAAGGCTTTTCAGAGGTTCTTGGGTTTTGCCAATTACTATTGGAAATTTATTAAGGGCTTTTAACTAATAGCCAAACCCCTTACCGATTTAACCACAAAGGGGGCGGATCTGGTAAATTGGACCCCTGACGCTAACTTGGCATTTGAGGCATTACCTGTGCCTACAAGACCATGGACACATATCTCGATGGATTTCATCACTAACTTGCCCCTGTCCAAGGGAAAGACTGTCATTTGGGTAGTTGTGGATTGATTTTCCAAGATGTGCCATCTTATCCCTTTGTGCAAACTACCAAATGCTCGTACTTAAGCTACACTGTTTATTAATCACATTCTGCGCTTGCATGGTATTCCTGAAAATATTGTGTTCGATCAGGGTGTTCAGTTTGTGGCTAAGTTTTGGAGATAATTCTGTGGTCTCCTTGTCTTTCTCGTCTGCTTTCCACCTACAGAGGAATAGGCAGACGGAGAGGGTCAACCACTGTCTAGAACAGTTCCTAAGATGTTTTGTGGCTGATGCCCAAGATAAATGGAGGGACTTTATATCTCTAGCTGAATTTGCCTTAAACAACCATGAGCAGTCTCACTTAAGATGTCACCATTCTTTTGCAATTATGGTTTCAACCCTAGGTATTCCTCTACTCATGCCACTGAATCAGTTAACCCCTCAGACAAATCCATATTCTCGAAACTGTGCACAGTTTGGGACCAAGCTCATCAGAGCTTGGACAAAGCCCAAGAACAATTCCAAAAGCATGCTAATAAAAAAAGCATACCTGGCCATCAGTACTTGTTAGGTGAAAAGGTTTGGCTCTCTACAAAGAACCTGAGGTTAAGGATGCAGTCCGGCAAACTGGCACCCGAATGTATTGGTCCATATACTATTGCTGAGATAATTAACCCGGTTACTTTTAGATTGATATTGCCTGTTTCATTTCGTATTCATAATGTAATCCACAAAGCACTCCTGAAAAAATTCATTCCTCCGGTATCTCCATCAACTCCTCCTGCTCCACTAGTCATCCAGGGTTGGAATATGAGGTGGAGAAAATACTTCATTCTTATTGGGTTCAGGGTTTCATACAGTATCTGATCCACTGGAAGGGCTTTGGCCCAGAGGAATGTACATCGGTTTCTGGGAAGGATATGAATGCACCACGTCTGGTTCGGCAATATAATGCACAAAATTCTTCTAAACCTGGTCCCTTCAATAAGGGTCCTGAGGCCCCTCATAAGAGGGTACTGTCAGGAATGTGCAGTAGCCTGGTGTGAACTAAGCCTGTTTTTGCTTTTGTGTGACACACCCACTTGCTTCTCAGCATCTGGCAATGCAGGAGTTCCTCAGAGCTCTTATAGGCTTGATTGCATCAGCTAAGCAAGTCTTTTGATTGACTTTTTCCTCTGCCTGTCCGGAACCTGGAGGATCAGAGCTCTTGGTCCTCATAAAAGAAAGCTGAGCCAGTCTCTCAGCACTGGCTATTAAGGTTCTTACCCTGATCCCAGCTCCCCCTATCTATTCCTGTGATTCCCGTTCCTAATTCCTCTGCTTGCTTGACCTGTTACCGGACCTCCCGCCTGACCTTTGACTATCCGATTATAACCTGACTTTGTACTTCGTTGCCTGCTTGGTTTGGACTTTGGCTTGTCGACTCTTCCTTTGTGTTTGTTTGTCTGTCTTGTTCTGTGTTGCACCTATACCAGAGCAGGGACCACCTTAATGATTGTCCGCGGCTACCTAGGGCCGTTTGAGGCAAGTAGGTAGTGACAAAAACAGTGCAGCGGATGAAATTTCCCTTCATCCTCAATAGGGTTACATTATACAAAAGTTTCCCTTTAACAATAAACCATTGTCTTTCTGTATTGCAGTGTAGTATGCTATCAGCGTTTTATTGACAAACAGCCTATTGAAACCTGCGTATGGCAATGCCTAAAACGCTATATTGTATTCAGACCTAGGCCCCCTGTTGCCATAGCAACCCATCAGCACCCCACAATCATGTCACAGGGTGCCAATCCACTTACAAAGGGGATTGAATAGCAATATTTGTAAGCCAGGGGACAAGAGATGTGAACATTGCAGTTGGAGCCATTGGTTGTTGTAGAACAGGATTGCCTTCAGGATTTGTGCAGAGTTCACCCCCGAGGGGTCTATGTGATCAGGGCTAGCATTGCGCTATATATTACATACACTGATTGGAACGAGGCAGTTGCATTCAGGCCTTGTAGATGGTTGGTTGGTTATTCTATACAAGGTGCAATGAACTTATAATTCTTTATTTCATCCTTGATACGGTATATTCTGTTTATGTCCACAATTTGTGTAAAAATTGAACTCTACAGTGTAGCAATCTTAAAGTAACAAAAAACCTTGTGTCATTGTAATTTATGCTGTAAATGAAATCAATAACATGACATGGTAGCAGAAGTCTGAGGAGATGAACTGTGTTCTAAAAAGGACATAAATTTCTGTCTGGCTGATGGCTGCGCTCTTGACATGCAGGAGATCCTTTGGTTTAATTTTCAAAACTACATTGCTGCACACTCACCACATCCAAGGTTTCAAGCTGATTAAATTCAGGGACGCACTGTAAATTACACTGAAGTGGTATAAGGAGTCAATATCACAAGGTATGTCCACAGAAACATGAGAAACTCGCTTAAGACGTATTATAAATAATCTATTTAAAGTGACCATTCTATTCCAATCATAATACACTATATGGCCATATGTATGTAGACCCCTGACCTATGTAAGCATGATGGTGATTCCTTTACAAGACCATGGGTGAAGTTTTACTTAACCATCATTCACTCTTCTAAGAGGAAATGCCTGCCAAGCAGGGGGCACCTGGTTAAATGCTTGAGTCGCCCATTGATTTGAATGGAGTTTGTTGCTCAAAAAATGTGTCTGTTCAACTGTATGTATAGCCCAGCCCACAGGTTCTGGAGAATTCCATGCTGTTCACCTGAAGGTGTATATAGCCATACCCTCCACACTTCTGTGCTCAGTTGTTGATGTGTGTCAGTCAGCAAGCCACATCGGTACTCCCTGGCTATCTGCCAATTCCTTGCTTCTTAGTGTCCTTCTAGCCATTTGAATCTTGTTCCATTTCCTTATTACAGCTCATGTCTGTAAAGCGTCATCTCATATTTTTATTTATTTATTTTTTGGCAAATAAAGGTGTTTTCTCATATTTTGAAGTAGTTATGGGCTCCTGTACTTTCTTTTCCATCAGTGGTCGCTGGGAACCTTCTCTGAGGGTAGCAACCTGTGAGTTTCCTGGAGCAAAGCCCATCCTTCCTCGTGACAGGCTCTGGTGAAAACCGGGGGCTCCATAGACTTCCGCTTCATGGAGAGGGTATGTCAGCACTCCTTGGTGATCCAGGGGATCCACTTCCTTGTGCCTGGTCCAGCTGTTATAGTACAACTGAGCCATGGTTCCCACCATTGCTGCTCTTCCTGACTTACCTGGCCTAGAAGTCAAAGTTGCTTGTCAAGGTGTTTGCCAGGAACAGTTGTTCCAGATGCTCTAGAACATTGCAGCCCACCATCCGCTAACTGCTCCCATTGCAGCTAGCGGAAGTTGTTCCATGCAGTTCTTCAGTTTATTTGCCTCTGTCTCCTTGCTTTAGTGGAGACCCCAAGTCCTGCCATGGATTCTTAAATCAGTGTACCATTCACTTTGAGATCATGGCTCATCAGTTCTCTTCTGATTGCGATAAAGTAGCATTTATCATCTCCTTGATTTCCGGCGAGGTCTTAGCCTGAGTTACTCCTCTCTGGGAGCAAGGAGACCATCTAACAACGAGCCTACCAGACCAGTGGCGCCGCAATGATGAGGCGACCTAAGTCGTCTGCCTCAGGCGGCGCCACCAGCTGTTATCATGGGGGCGGCATTCAGTGGCGTAGCTACCACGGTCGCAGTGCCGCGACCGGGCCGCTACTGTACTGCCACTGTACTGCCCGCCTCCCACTCCCTCTTGTGACCGCAAGCAATGTTTTGCCTGCGATCACAAGAGGAGGCTGGGACGGCCCCCTGCTGACTTGCGGGGCTGGGAGCATCTTGAGGGAAAAAGAAAAACAGGTCCCGCGAAGCTCCGCCCCCTCCGCTGGAAGCCCCGCCCCCAGCCGCGGTAAGCCCGCCAGCGCGCCTGACAAGAAGACTAGAGGAACCATTCAGGTGAGTAAAGATTTTTTTGTTTTAAAGGGCATGATGGGGGTGTAGTGGTATGGTGGTGGAACAAGAGGATGATGGGGGGTGTAGTGGTATGATGATGGAACAAGAGGATGATGGGGGTGTAGTGGTATGGTGGTGGAACAAGAGGATGATGGGGGTGTAGTGGTATGATGGTGGAACAAGAGGATGATGGGGGTGTAGTGGTATGATGGTGGAACAAGAGGATGATGGGGGTGTAGTGGTATGGTGATGATGGAACATGAGGATGATGGGGGTGTAGTGGTATGATGATGGAACAAGAGGATGATGGGGGTGTAGTGGTATGATGATGATGATGGAACAAAAGGATCATGAGGGGTGTAGTGGTATAATGATGATGGAACAAGAGGATGATGAGGGGTGTAGTGGTATGATGATGATGGAACAAGAGGATGATGGGGGTGTAGTGGTATGATGGTGGAACAAGAGGATGATGGGGGGTGTAGTGGTATGATGATGGAACAAGAGGATGATGGGGGGTGTAGTGGTATGATGATGGAACAAGAGGATGATGGGGGGTATAGTGGTATGATGATGGAACAAGAGGATGATGGGGGGTGTAGTGGTATGATGATGGAACAAGAGGATGATGGGGGGTGTAATGGTATGATGATGGAATGATGGAACAAGAGGATGATGGGGGTGTAGTGGTATGATGGTGGAACAAGAGGATGATGGGGATGTAGTGGTATGATGGTGGAACAAGAGGATGATGGGGGGTGTAATGGTATGATGATGGAATGATGGAACAAGAGGATGATGGGGGTGTAGTGGTATGATGATGATGGAACAAGAGGATGATGAGGGGTGTAGTGGTATGGTGGTGGAACAAGAGGATGATGGGGGGTGTAGTGGTATGATGATGGAATGATGGAACAAGAGGATGATGGGGGTGTAGTGGTATGATGATGATGGAACAAGAGGATGATGAGGGGTGTAGTGGTATGATGATGGAACAAGAGGATGATGGGGGGTGTAGTGGTATGATGATGGAACAAGAGGATGATGGGGGGTGTAGTGGTATGATGATGGAACAAGAGGATGATGGGGGGTGTAGTGGTATGATGATGAGGGTGTAGTGGTATGATGATGAGGGTGTAGTGGTATGATGATGGAACAAGAGGATGATGGGGGGTGTTGTGGTATGATGATGGAACAAGAGGATGATGGGGGTGTAGTGGTATGATGATGAGGGTGTAGTGGTATGATGATTAAGGAACAAGAGGATGATGGGGGGTGTAGTGGTATGATGATGAGGGTGTAGTGGTATGATGATGGAACAAGAGGATGATGGGGGGTGTAGTGGTATGATGATGGAACAAGAGGATGATGGGGGGTGTAGTGGTATGATGATTAAGGAACAAGAGGATGATGAAGGGTGTAGTGGTATGATGATGAAAGGGCAGGAGGATGAAGGGGGTGGTAGTATTATGATGGAGGTGTTTGTAGTATGATTATGAAAGGGCAGGAGGATGAAAGGGGTAGTAGTATGATGATGGAGGGGCAGGAGGATGAAAGGGGTAGTAGTATGGTGATAAAGGGGCAGGAGGAGGGGACAACATGGGGGGCATCTGTAAGGGGGATAAAATGGGGGGCATCTATAAGAGGGACAACACAGGGGGCCATCTATAAGGGGAAACATTGGGGGCCATCTATAAGGTGGACTACATGGGGGTGTATACAATAGGGCATGCACAGAGGGGGGCATGTACTTTAAGGGGGGTCACATAGTGTCAGGGCTACCTACTAAATAAGGGTGTAAAGGGGACAGTACAGATGTGCAGTTTTTAGAGAGATGATGGTGTCAGTGTGAGGAGCCTAATATGTCTGTCTGGCAGATTCTGTGGATTCGTGGCCCAGAGAAGTTCTCAAAATCGCCCACAACAGATGGAGAAGATGAAAAGGGAAGAACTCTGATCAGAGAAGACGTCCCCTGTGAGTCACTTGATATAACTGCACTGTAATGTATATGGTGTATAGATCCTGTGTACAGTGCGTCCACCTCTATATGACTGTATGAAGTGATATTGGTCTATGTACAGAGGATTATATTCAGTAGCAGCGGTGGTGTTAGTCACTATGAGGTGGTATTATTTGTTACTTGTTATCTGGTACTGTGTTTTATTGGATTTAGTATACTGGATTTGGTCAGTAACAATATGGTGGTGATGGTTGTGGTGTGGCGGTAATATTTCCCCTTGTGTACTGGTAATATTGGCAATATTGGTCTCAGTAAACAGGATTTGTTTAGTAACAGTATGGCGGTGATAATATTTCCTGTATACTGGTATTATTGGTAATATCAGTCTTGAGATATATATATATATACCAATAGCATCGAGAAAGGGGGGGCCCAAGTTGACCTCTTGCACCAGGGCCCAAGAGACATTAGCTACGCCCCTAGGGGCGGCATTCAGTGGCAGATTATAATATGGGCGGTTCGGGCGGCCGCCCACATTATAATCCGCCACTGATTGTACCATGTACCGGAGACCCCCGCGCCCGGACAGTATCTGTAATTAGATGCTGGGAGCGGGGGAGACTGTGTTCATAAGCGCCGCGGTGTAATGAATCAGCCATGCGGTGCTGTTACTACAGCGTGGCGCTTATGAATACAGTCTCCCCCGCTCCCAGCATCTAATTACAGATGCTGTCCGGGCTCGGGGGTCTCCGGTACCGGCATTCCACGGAACGTGGGAATGCAGCCTTAGTCCCCCGGCTGATGTGCGGCTGCCCGGGGTGTCCCATCCTGTCTCCGGCAGCGCACGCATCAGAGAGCTCCCTGTGCACTGGAAGTCACAGCCACAGGCGCACGGGGAACTCTCTGATGCGCGCGCTGCCGGGGACAGGACGGGACACCCCGGGCAGCCGCACATCAGCCGGGACCAGACCAGAGAGGCTCGAGGGGGGAACGGATTGCAGGTGAGTTGTGTGCTGTTTTTTGTTTTATCTGCTGTGCAGGGGGGGGACCATATATAAGGGAGAGGGGAAAGGGGGACCATCTATAAGGGGGGGGGGGAGAGGGGGACCATCTATAAGGGAGGGGGGGAAGAGGGGGAACATCTATAAGGGGGGGGGGGGAGAGGGGGACCATCTATAAGGGAGGGGGAGAGGGGGACCATCTATAAGGGGGGGGAGAGGGGGACCATCTATAAGGGAGAGGGGACCATCTATAAGGGGGGGGGAGAGGGGGACCATCTATAAGGGAGGGGGGAAGAGGGGGACCATCTATAAGGGGGGGGGAGAGGGGGACCATCTATAAGGGAGGGGGGGGAGAGGGGGACCATCTATAAGGAAGGGGAAAGAGGGGGACCATCTATAAGGGAGGGGGAGAGGGGGACCATCTATAAGGGAGGGGGAGAGGGGGACCATCTATAAGGGAGGGGGAGAGGGGGGACCATCTATAAGGGGGGGAAGAGGGGGTCCATCTATAAGGGGGGAAGAGGGGGACCATCTATAAGGGGGGAAGAGGGGGACCATCTTCTAAAAGATCAGCACCCTCCTCTCCTGACATCCTCTGTGCTGCTGGGACTTCTCCTATAGGATTAGCACCCTCCTCTCCTGACATCCTCTGTGCTGCTGGGACCTCTCCTATAGGATTAGCACCCTCCTCTCCTGACATCCTCTGTGCTGCTGGGACCTCTCCTATAGGATTAGCACCCTCCTCTCCTGACCTCCTCTGTGCTGCTGTGACCTCCCCTATAAGATCAGCCCCCTCCTCTCCTGACATCCTCTGTGCTGCTGTGTCCTCCCCTATAAGATCAGCCCCCTCCTCTCCTGACATCCTCTGTGCTGCTGTGACCTCCCCTATAAGATCAGCCCCCTCCTCTCCTGACATCCTCTGTGCAGCAAGGGACCAAACATTATGTTTATTGGGGACAGCAGTTGGGGGGGGGCAGTAGTGGATTATAATGTGGGCGGATTGACCGGGGTGGGGGGGGCATCATCCTATAGTTCGCCTCGGGCAGCAGAGAGGCTAGAATCACCCCTGTACCAGACATTCTGGCTGCATTCTACAAGGTCTTTGAGGAACCTGGATGCACATCCTCTGCTGCTTCATGTCTTTTTCAGCTCTGTCAGGGTGATTCCTCCACGGGCCAGTATGCAATGCAGTTCCATACTCTGGTCTGTGAGTTAACTAACAAAGCACTAGTGACTGCGTTCTGGCAGGGCTATCTAGTTGCATTAAAGACAAACTTGACAATCGTGATTTGCCCACTAGCTTGGAAGACCTTATTACACTGGCCACTCATATTGACATCCGCTTTGCTGAACAACAGCAAGAGATACATTGGCATGAGAAATCTTTCCATTGCCATTAAGTCCCTTGGTTGGCTCCAGCCTTTCAATACAATCTGCCTGTTACCCCGCTGGCCAAGTCCCTCTTCATCTCCTCTGTGAATGGGTAAGTTCTCTTCAGCGTCATTTGGCATCACACACAGTCTCTTGGCATGCAGGAGGAGGCTTTACATCATGGGTCTCCAAACTGTGGCCCTCCAGCTGTTGCGAAACTACAACTCCCATCATGCCTGGACAGCTAAAGCTTTGGATTTGGCTGTCCAGGCATGATTGGAAATGTAGTTTTGCAACAGCTGGAGGGCCGCAGTTTGGAGACCCATGCTTTACATCAACAGGACATTTGTTTTCTTGTACTCCTGTGCTCCATTCACACCATACATCTGGGTCTGCCATGGCTATGAAAACATGGACTCAATCTCAACTGGAGTACCGTAGAGGTGACACGCTAGTCACAGCAATGCCATGATACCTATCTCCTGCTTCTGCAATCACATCAACTAGTTGGAGCCTCCAATCTCGAGCCAACTGGTCCTATACCCCTGGCTCTGCCTGCACCCTATTGTGACTTTACATATGTCTTCTGCAAAAACAGGTAGAGACTCTTCCACCGCACTGGCCATATGACTGCCCCATCGACTTGATGCCCGGTACTACACCTCTCAATGGCAGGGTCTACACACTGTCACGGCCTGAGACTGAGGCAATGTCAGCCTATATCAAGGAAAATATGGAGAAAAGGGATGGGTCCTTGCGGCCCTGCATTGACTACTCCTTTATGCCAAGTTGGAGAGAAGCCTCTTTAAACACTCAAGCCTGTTGTTCTTGGGTTACATAATCTCAGCCCAGGGTCTTCAGATGGACCCAGACAAGTGGTACACTGTCCTAAACTGGCCACGCCCTGTCAGTCTCCGAGCCATCCAGTACTTAATCGGTTTTGCAATTTACTACCGCCAATTTTTTCAACACTTCTCTTCCATGGTGGCTCCTATTGTTTCCCTTACTAAAAAGGGCAGCAACCCAAGCATATGGACTCCGAAAGCAGAGAGTGCCTTCTCTCAATTAAAATCCACCTTCGCTTTGTCCAAAGTGCTCCATAGCCCTGACACAGAAAAAACACTCTATCAAGAGATTGATGCCACTTTGGTTAGGGCTGGATCTTAACCAGGACAAAGTTGTCACATGCAAATTTTTTCTCTGTATAAATTCAGTAGTAATAGAAATGTGGCCCTCTTGGTTCATGCAGATAAAACAAACTTTATTCCATGCTGGTACTGAGATGCGGACTAGCGTGTGACAATCGTTTTGTTTTGTTTTTTTTTCAATTCACACAAATGCAGAGCCAAAAAATAAACTTATATTTCTATAATACAGCTGTATAACCAATAAACAAAGTTCAGGCCACTGAAAATTATATTTATTGGGGAAATAAACTTTTATGCCACAAAGGACTGTATATTTTTGTAAATGGTTACCTAACACTATAAATAATATAAATACAGAATAAAATCACGTGTTCTTAGATACGGGACTCATTGAGGGCACAGCCACATTGGTAAATTGTTGTTTTTGGTGGGCTCAATCCGAACATTCAGGGTGCCCTCACACATCCATTTTAAGCCATTCCTGCAATTAGTCCAAGTAGGAGACGCCAGGAACAGTATCCTCGGCAAAAAAGAAGGGACTGTAGACTTTGTGCCTGCTAATCGCACAGAATATACTTTGGGTGAGTACTTATGGTTAGACTTCATGCACATGGCTTTTCTGCCCCCCAAAATCTAAGGTTGTGGTGATTAACCCAAGTGTACAGTATTCATTTTGCCAGAACATTCCTCAGGTAACCATTAATAACCTCATAGGTAGCATGCCAAGGCATCTCAGTACACGTACCTTTGCACATGGTGCTACAATAAAGAAGTTTAGATTTTTTTCATCATTTGTATATCATATTTATTGATCCTGTTATTTCCATAATTCTGTGATTTTTTTCCTTCTTGATGTTAAGAAGTGTATGTATGGGGACTTTTCTTTTCATGTAAATTACAACATTTAGAAGTACTCTATCTATGTGTAATCCCATAGCAGGTGAAGAGCCATTGGCTGCCGACCATTGCTAGTATGGTGTAATATGAAACAATGTTTGAACTAAAGGCTAATGGCTTCCTTTACTTCATATGTGGCATTGAGTTATGCCTTACAATCAATGTTAAATCAATTTAGAGCCAATTCAGGAAAACAGTTGCTGCTGTAGTTTATGATATGGGTGGTAGCAGTGGCTACTTCTGTAAAAAATCTATGTTATATCTAGTGATGAGCAAGTACTAAAATGCTCAGGTGCTCGTTACTTGAGACGAATATCTTCCGATACTCGAGTGCTCGTTTCGAGTAACGAACCCCATTGAAGTCAATGGGAGACTCGAGCATTTTTGCAGGGGACCCAAGTTCGGTAGGGAAAAGGTCGTGTGAAAACCTGTCAACCTTAGAAAATGATGGAAACACCACGGAAATGGACAGGAAACAGCAGGGGCAGCATGTGTGCATGCCTCTGAGGCTGCCTAATGGCACCATTATGCCTAATTCTGTGCAACAGCCTGGTTAAAACAGAGGTAGGCATATGGACCACCCAAAAACGTAGCATATCATGAACCAGCCAAAAATTTCAGCCTGACACAGCATGGCGGTGAGGACAGAGTGAACAAGGTAGAAGCGGTAGCCAGTCAGCCTTCCAAAAATTATACCAGACCTAGCATGGCAGTGAGCACACAGAGAACCATTAAAAGTGAGTGAGGAAGCAAGTGAGCCTCCCCAAAATTAGGCCAGACACTGCATGGCATTGAGCACACAGAACTCCCGGGAGCAGCAGTAGCCAACATGGATGCCAGTGAAGGCCCAGCAGTAGTCAACATGGATGCCAGTTAAGGCCCAGCAGTAGCCAACATGGAGGCAAGGGCAGGCCCAGCAGTATTCAACATGGATGCCAGTAAAGGCCCAGCAGTAGTCAACATGGATGGCAGTTAAGGCCCAGCAGTAGCCAACATGGAGGCAAGGGCAGGCACAGCAGTAGTCAACATGGATGACAGTTAAGGCCCAGCAGTAGCCAACATGGAGGCAAGGGCAGGCACAGCAGTAGTCAACATGGATGCCAGTAAAGGCCCAGCAGTAGTCAACATGGATGCCAGTTAAGGTCCAGCAGTAGCCAACATGGAGGCAAGGGCAGGCACAGCAGTAGTCAACATGAATGGCAGTAAAGGTCTAGCAGTAGTCAACATGGATGGCAGTAAAGGCCCAGCAGTAGTCAACATGGATGTCCATTACTGCTCTGGTCAATCCTGCCTTAAAAATGGCTACAACATCAAAAAAAGGTAGAAGGTACTGGTGAAAGAATGGCAGAGGACACCCGTAAGATAAGATGACATCCACAGATAATATGGTTCGAAATGGAGAAGACAAGGAAAGTAAATTGAATTTGACTATGAATTTGACTGTAGCAGTTGGGGTAACATTCCCTGCATCATGTGACTCCCCACTTCTCCCCCCCCCACCGTTGTTTTGAGTTTGAATTTGACTTTGAATGTGACTGTAGCAGTTTGGGTTAGTTTAACTGGTTGACTTGCGGAAATGCGCACAGATGCGGTGCACCTTGGGGTAAGTTTTAAGGAAGCGCAGCAACACTAGGTTGAAGACGTGGGCCAGGCATAGTACATGTGTGAGGCTGCCGAGTTGCAGAGCTGCCACCAGGTTCCGTCCCTTGTCACCTGCAACCAAGCTCACTGCTAATTACACATGAACCCGGGTGCTGACAGCTAACTGGCTAGACCAGCTGTCAGTCACCATCAATGGTACACCTGATGCCTCTCGACCAGGGGTGGTGAGGCCCCGGCCACGGCTAGACCAAAAAAAAAAAAAAAAAACAGCTGGCTGGTTGGAGGGGGTGCGATCGGCGGGCCCCCAGCAACCAGTCCCGTTCCTCCGCAGACGTAGTGTGACGTCAGAGCATGACAGTGAGAACACAGAGAACCATTAAAAGTGAGTGAGGAAGCAAGTGAGCCTCCCAAAAATTAGGCCAGACACAGCATGGCATTGAGCACACTGAGAACCATTAAGGCTATATTCACACTACGTAACTTTCCGGCCGTAGCACGCGCCGTGAATGAGCGGCCGGAGATTTACGTAGTTTGCATACAATGGAAAGTATACGATCTACGGCTGCACAGTTCACACTACGTACGAACTTACGCCCGGATCGTATGCGGCGCCGTAAAAAATTAACCAGACCATTGTTTCGGGACGGAAATGCTGTAACTTACGCCCGTAGCGTAACATGCGGTCCCGTACGGAGTGGTGATTTCTTCTTTTTTCCACTTTGTTTTGCCGATCCAAAAGGTTCTGTGGGGTGTCCGGGGCTAGCTGAAGATATCCCAGTAAAATACCACTGTCAGATCGCTACGTACGCCGCTCATGAAGCGTACGTAGCTTACGGGCGTAAGTTCGCGGACCGTAAGTAGCCGGCCGCAACTTGTGTAAATTTCGCCCGGAGTTTTACACGTATATGTCCGGCCGCGAAAAATATGCTGCCGGACATATACGTAGTGTGAACATAGCCTTAAAGTGAGTGAGAGAGAGCCTTAAAGTGAGTGAGAGAGAGAGAGGGAGAGAGAAAGCAAGTGAGCCTCCCAAAAATTAGGCCAGACACAGCATGGCATTGAGCACACAGAGAACCATCAAAAGTGAGTGAGAAAGCAAGTGAGCTTCCCAAAAATTAGGCCAGACACAGCATGGCATTGAGCACACAGAACCATTAAAGGTGAATGAGGAAGCTTAGGGGGGGGCTGTACGGTACAATCTGGTAGTGGCTGGACCTAGACACACTCTCTGACACACCCTTTACTCTGTGAAAGCAGTTGTGATGTGATTGAAATTAAATAGGCCTTGCGTATGAAATACAGAAATCAGGAAAAATACTTGTACTCACAAGTTTTTTTTGGGGGGGGCTGTACGGTACAATATGATAGTGGCTGGACCTAGACACACACTGCGATACCCCCTTACAATGAGCAGTGAAGTTTTATGCAGGTGTACTACAAATCCCAGCAATACAGTGTAGTACCCACTAGTTTAGGGGGGGTTGTACGGTACAATCTGGTAGTGGCTGGACCTAGACACACTCTCTGACACCCCTGTCCAATGATCAGTGAAGTTCTATGCAGGTGTACTACAAATCCCAGCAATCCAATGTAGTCCAGCAGGACCACCAGCCCCAAAATCAAAAAAGAGTACACTGAGCACTTCTTAGGGGGTCTGTATGCAACACCTAATGCCAGCAGCTGATCACCACAGTGTGCTGGTTAAATCGTGGTAGCAGGACTGCAAGTCCCAGCCAGCGGTCTGTAGTAATACTATTAAAAAACAATTTGAAGCCCATCAATACAGTGTAGTACCCACTAGTTTAGGGGGGGCTGTATGGTATATTCTGGTAGTGGCTGGACCTAGACACACTCTCTGACACACCCTTTACTCTGTGAAAGCAGTTGTCATGTGATTGAAATTAGACATACAGGATGACTTAGACACTTACAGGATGACTTAGACACACTGAGTGTTTGGGCGTCCACTTGGCAAATGAGGTTCAATGTGGATAAATGTAAAGTTATGCACCTGGGTACTAATAACCCGCATGCATCATATGTCCTGGGGGGAGTTACACTGGGAGAGTCACTGATGGAGAAGGATCTGGGTGTACTTGTAGATAATAGACTACAGAACAGCACACAATGTCAGTCAGCTGCTTCTAAGGCCAGCAGGATATTGTCATGCATTAAATCAGGCATGGACTCTCGGGACAGGGATATAATATTACCGCTTTATAAAGCTTTGGTGCGGCCTCATCTGGAGTATGCCGTCCAGTTTTGGAACCAGATTCATAAAAAGGATATTCTAGAGCTGGAGAGGGCTTATCATCCCTCCCCCTTCCCTGTATCCATCCCCTCCTTGGTTGAACTTGATGGACATGTGTCTTTTTTCAACCGTATTAACTATGTAACTATGTAACTATGAAATACAGAAATCAGAAAAAATACTTGTGCTTCCACAATTTTTTTTTTTCTTGGGGGGGGGGCTGTACGGTACAATCTGGTAGTTGCTGGACCTAGACACACACTCTGTGATACCCCCTTACAATGAGCAGTGAAGTTTTATGCTGGTGTACTACAAATCCCAGCAATACAGTGTAGTACCCACTAGTTTAGGGGGGCTGTACAGTACAAACTGGTAGTGGCTGGAGCTAGATACACACTCTGTGATACCCCCTTACAATGAGCAGTGAAGTTTTATGCCGGTGTACTACAAATCCCAGCAATACAGTGTAGTACCCACTAGTTAAGGGGGGATGTATAGTACAATCTGGTAGTGGCTGGACCTAGACACACGCTGTGATACCCCCTTACAATGAGCAGTGAAGTTTTAAGCAGGTGTACTACAAATCCCAGCAATACCGTGTAGTACCCACTAGTTTAGGGGGGGCTGTACGGTACAATCTGGTAGTGGCTGGACCTAGACGCACGCTGTGATACCCCCTTACGATGAGCAGTGAAGTCTTATGCAGGTGTACTACAAATCCCAGCAATACAGTTTAGTACCCACTAGTTTAGGGGGGGCTGTAGGGTACAATCTGGTAGTGGCTGGACCTAGATACACACTCTGTGATACCCCCTTACAATGAGCAGTGAAGTTTTATGCAGGTGTACTACAAATCCCAGCAATACAGTTTAGTACCCACTAGTTTAGGGGGGGCTGTAGGGTACAATCTGGTAGTGGCTGGACCTAGATACACACTCTGTGATACCCCCTTACAATGAGCAGTGAAGTTTTATGCAGGTGTACTACAAATCCCAGAAATCCAATGTAGTACAGCAGGACCACCAGCCCCAAAATCAAAAAATAGTACACTGAGCACTTCTTAGGGGTCTGTATGCCAGCAGCTGATCACCACAGTGTGCTGGTTAAATCGCGGTAGCAGCACTGCAAGTCCCAGCCAGCGGTCTGTAGTAATACTATTAAAAAACAATTTGAAGCCCTGAAAAGGGCTGTTTGTTTGTATTGCTAGTATTCCCTGCCTACTGGAACGCTAAATCCTACACTGACACTCTCCCTGAGAAGCAGCAGCTCTGTCCCTGATCTCTCACAGCATGTGTCTGAAGTGAGCACTGCCGTTTTATATGGCACTGTACGTTTTATATGGCAGGGTCATCTGATCTGGCCAACCAACCGCTGCTATCGACATGTATGGGTCCCACTTGATCGCAGGATGTAGCAAAGAGTCTCCTGCATGTTTACTGGCTGAGAAATAGCGCCCAAACTTACAGGAAATGGATGATGAGATTTTCTTGAGCATCGCGCAATGCTCGTCTGAGTAACGAGTACCATTGAGTACCCTAATACTCAATCAAGTACCAAGCTCGGACAAGCATGCTCGCTCATCACTAGTTATATCTACTTTCTTAAAAATATTGTATAGCTGCTCCCTAGGGGTGTAGCTAAAGTTTTATGGGCCTTGGTGCAAGAGGTAAACCTGGGCCACCTCACCCCATCCACAACTTGCCCCCCTCCCCCCACCTCAGCATATCCTTATCCAGACCTTGCCCCCACCTCAGCAAATCCTTATCCAGCTACACCATGCCCCCCTCCCCCACTTCAGCATATCCTTATCCATCCACACCTTGCCCCCCTCCCTCCTACCTCAGCCTATCCTTATCCACACCTTGTCCACCATCTCAGAATATTCTTATCCATCTGTGGAGTACGCTCAACCGGTCACTTGCTAGGTGGTAACGCGTGACTCCACTTCTTTGGTTGTTGGTCGGAATACAGTTCTGCCAGATGTTAGGTTGTCGTGACGCCAGTGTCGGTTGGGCACACAGGTATGCTGGCACACCTGCTTTTATTTTAAAGGGGCAGACTATATCCTTTCCCTTGTGGTTAATGACCTGCTGGGATGTGAGGGGGTCCCTTGGGTGCTTATAACGATGGTTCATAGTGGAGTTATTACCCACCCAGACTATTGGTACCACCACCCACAGAAAGGGGAGCTGACCCAAAAAGGAAGCAATGGCTGTGTAGGTACTTAGCGAATACCACTGAGTCCAGTAAAAATAAATAAACTCTTCTTTACTGTAGAAAGACTCAATATAGTGATATATATATATATATATATATATATATATATATATATATATATATATTAAGATCTTGACTTGATAATATCTTTAGTAACTCGAACTGTGCTGGGAAGTTGTGAGGGAAAGATACAGTCATGCCGACTGAGTTGCGTGCTGAGAGGTTTTGAGAAGTAGAGAGTAGGATGTCGAGAGAGTCCCAACTCAGGGTAGAAGTGTGATCTGCCGAAACTTAAGAAGGAGAATAAGTAGAATACTTGAGAGTAGAGAGAATACTTGTGCCCATGCTTTGACTCTTTGGTCTTTGCACCTGTCCTAGAGGGTGACATAAGCCCCAGACCTTGTTACCTGGGATGAGCATAGTGGTCAGAATTTTCCGATTACACCCATGCTGCGAGATAGAGTACGTAGGCTCCTAGCAACTTTGCTCTATCTGGATCAGTTCCTTTCTTCTGCTGGATACTGTCCTTCTCTTTGAGGCTAAGTTCACACTACGTAAGTTTCCGGCCGTAGCGCGCTCCGTGAATGAGCGGCCGGAGATTTACGTAGTTTGCGTACAATGGAAAGTATACAATCTACGGCTGCACAGTTCACACTACGTAAGAACTTACGCCCGAATCGTATGCGGCGCCATAAAAAGTGAACCAGACCATTGTTTCAGGATGGAAATGCTGTAACTTACGCCTGTAGCGTAACATGCGGTCCTGTACGGAGTGGTGATTTCTTCATTTTTGCACTTTGATTTGCCGATCCAAAAGGTTCTGTGGGGTGTCCGGGGCTAGCCGAAGATATCCAAGTAAAAGACCGCTGTCAGATCGCTACGTACGGCGCTCGGGAGGCGTAAGTAGACTACGGGCGTAGGTTCGCGGACCGTATGTAGCCGGCCGCAACTTACGTAAATCCCCGGCCGGAGTTTTACACGTATATGTCCGGCCGTGTAAAATATGCGGCCGGACATATACGTAGTGTGAACATAGCTTTAGACTGGTTCTCGGTGTGGGTTGGGGTGTTACTACACTTCCTCTCCCCATGTGACTTCCTTCTACAGCAGCTATAAGGTGGGCTGTTAGTGGGTGGGAAGAGAGTGCAGGAGAAAGAGAAGGATAAAGATAGGAGGAAAAGAGAAAGAACTCCCATTGGAGCTCAGATCCTAAAACAATAACCCTTTAGTTACATCCAGCCGTACAATAACTAGGTACATAATACAAATAACAGTAATATATAGTCACAAAACTTGGGTACTAATTCAGACTTTTGCGAAGGGTGTAAAGATTAGGAACAACCGTGGTGGGACACCACACATCCACACCATGCCCCCCTCTCCCACCTCAGCATATCCTTATCCATCCACACCATGCCCCCCTCCCCCACCTCAGCATATCCTTATTCATCCACACTATGCCCCACCACCACCACCACCGCCACCTCAGGAATCCAATTTGTGTTCCAACTATTAAGCACTCCTAAACATTGTGGTCCATTCACAGTACTCCCCCTCCATCTTAGTATGCCCCCATGCACAGTTCCCTTCTCCTTAGTGTCCCCCCTTCCATAATGCATTGCCCCCTCCTCCCTGTATGCCCCCTTTCACAGTGACCGCTGTAGCTACCCGACTGCTGCTTCCTCTCTAGTTATACCGCAGTTTAGTTTACTATTAACAGGATTGTCCAAGATTAGAAAAACATGTCTATTTTCTTCCAAAACACCTGTTCTCAGGTTGTGTCTAGTATTACAACTCAGCTCCATTCACATTAATGGAACTGAGCTACAATACCACCTGCAACCTGAAGAACAAAAGAGGCGCTGGTTCTTAAAGAAAGAAGTCACTTTTTTTTTTTTACTTGCAACATTGCATGTAAAAGGGTTATCTGGACTTTGCCCTTTAAATTTTAAGTATGTGTCAAGCGTATTCTGGCACTTTGCGTCTATGTGACATCATGCAGACAATCTTACCAGACCTGGAATTGTCTGATTTCATTTTTACAGATTCATTTCATTCATGACTACGGTCAATACAGTCACCACAGGTCATGTACAATTATTACTAGATCCAATGAAATGTTATCAAATCACATGACAAATCATGTCAAGTAAACCTAGCTGGCTTTGTAGAAAGATAGTTCCGTACTGGTATCAAAATAGTGCTAGAATAAATCCTGCTCCCTATTCATTACCACGGCCAGGATCTGTGTACTCTGCCTGACATCTTTTCTCCATAACAAAATAATGCTACATTATGAATAATACATTTATGACTTCACTTAATCTTCCCAATAACATATTTTAACGCATTTTAATTTACAGTCATTCCGCGGTTGGACAAATATGCAAGAAAATTAGGATTCGTATGCTATGGTGAGCAATAGGTTTTAATTATGTAGCGGCGGCATTCATCTTACACATACACAGAGTAAAGGCTTTCAGCCTATTTAATTTATGAAGTTCAGAACATTGCTTAGCATTGCCTTTCTGTATGCGCGCCAAATTTATGGTGTTAGTAAATTGTGCGCTTTATGCATATCCACTTCAGTCTCGGCAGCTGCCAAGTTCTTATCGAAAGGTGACAGTTCTACTCCATTTGTTTGAATGGCACTTGTCCTGTATTTGACCCTTTTTGCACGAAGCATTATAATGGGAAGCAGCTCCTGCAAATCACAGATAAATGCTATCAGTGAATGGAGAGAAACAAGGAAGTATCACTTGGGAGGGTGCCGAAAGCTCTCATTCAATTACAGCACTGACAGTTTGTCAGCTGGTCATCCAATAACATAGAGGATTGGGGAATTTAAGAGTTGACAGAACAGACCAAATGAGCCACTGTCTGCATCTGCCGGAAAGGTCATTTCTTAATTATTTCCTAATGACAGTAGCCAGTTGTGGAAAATTTGATTTAAAGGACGACTACATGAAAGGAAGAACATCAGTCTCTTGGCCCGCTACTATAGATTATGGGAGGATATTGAGAATCTTTGAGTAGTTAGTCAATCAAACCCAATTCAAACTCTTCTCATTTTCATCATTACTGTTGAATTAATCACTTATTGATTCTGAGTTACAGCTTGTATCATATCATAGCGTCCTATCAATCCTATATTTCTGCAGGCTTCAGAGGTAACATCTTGCAGTATTCCTTAACGACTCAATGTATATCCAGAGTCTGAAGGTTCTTCTTAATCAGCTCTGAGCCTTTAAAGTGACTCTGTACCCACAATCTGACTCCCCCTCCCCCAAACCGCTTGTACTGTCAGATAGCTGCTTTTAATCTAAGTTCTGTCCTGGTGTCCGTTCGGCAGGTTATTGTCCCAAAAAAAACAACTTTTAAACTTGCAGCCCTGTGTCAAATTGGCGTGGCCTAGAGTGTCTGTGCATTAGGCTTGCACCGCCTCTCCATTTTCCAAGCTCTGCCTCTCCGTTTTCTAAGCACTGTCTAAGCACTGCAGATGTTCTGGATCGTTAAGGCACCTGTGTAGTGTTCAGACAAGTGAGGAATACGAGAAATTCTGCCAGGGCCATTCCTAATGGTGAAGAGGCCGGGGAGGAGGGACGGAGAGGCGGTGCAAGCCTAGGGCATAGACACTCTAGGCCACGCCAATTTGACACAGGGCTGCAAGTTTAAAAGTTGTTTTTTAGGACAATAACTGCGTCACCTGCCGAACGGACCCCAGGACAGATCTTGGATTAAAAGCAGCTATCTAAAAATACAAGTGGTTTGGGGAGGGCAGACTCTGGGTACAGAGTCGCTTTAAAGCATGTTGCTTGAAGTGCTGTAATAACATTTTTAAAAGAGCATCTCATGCTCGCATAGTGTCCAGAGAATACTCCCATCATTTAGAGTCCCTATTACACTGAGTGACGCCAGCAGATCGTAGCTACACTAGTTGTTAGTAGTGATGAGCGAACATGTTTGTTAATGTTCATACGAACATAATACTAGTTGTTCATGTTCGCCGCTCACGAGTAATTTGTTTGATGATCATGAATGGTTATAACAATCACTTTCGAACATATTCAAACTTGCGAATGTACGCCACTGTGTAATTTACGCTTTACACCTGATAATCTGTACACATGTGTGCAGACCAAAACATAGGCTTCTACTGTATGTTTTTTATTTGTTTGTGAATGTTTAGAGAGCATAAACACGAACCGATCAGGATAATTTTTTTTATGTTAGTTTTCGGGATCCGAACCGAACATCGCTCTTCACTAGTCGTTTGTCTTTCAACATGTGGAAAGACATTGAAAGACAATGATCGCATGTCGGCTGATCGTTGCCTTTTATTACACAAAGCGATTATCAGCTGTAATGCCCGATAATCGACCAAACATGGCCGAAAATTACTTTGTGTAGTAGGACCTTTAGGTAGAGCTTGCTTTTGTTAGCTTTATAGGTCACAACACAGTAAGCTATTTGGCTCCCTTTAAGTGAGCCATTTTTTTAGGTGCACTAACTGTTGCAAAAAAGTAATGCATAGAGGGTTTTGTGTTGTTTTTGCACACTTACTTGGTGATCACAACTGTTGCTACTCGCCAAAATAGCATAAGTATAACAATCCATTGCTTCTTCACTCTGCAAGTGCAAAACATGTTTTTATTCCTAAAAATGTTATGGCCACCTGAAACAAGCCATTGCTTCTTCTGATATCTCTGTGTATGTAAGAATATTGGTAGGCATCTTCCACCAAAAAAAGATCATTTTTTGGATCTTTTTTTAATGTTTAATAGCATAAAAATCCAAGAATGCAGAGTGTTTTTAAACAAGCTGTCAGTTTCTAGTGATGAGCGAACATGACGCTAATTGTTCGTGTTCACCGATCACAAACAATAATAATCGGGATGGTTATAACGCTAATGTTCGGAATCTGAACCAAACATCGGGATGTTCGCTCATCACTATTAGTTACTACATGTACTTACCTGTTATCCATAGCCTTACATCTCGCTGTAACTTTGACATTAATTTGCCCTTACAAACTTTAAATGTACTACTACTAATATAAACTCCTAAGTGACCTAACAGGCATTTAGGGCTCTTCGACAAGGTTATACACAAGCTTTTGGGCTATTGATGACAATGAAGTTTGGACCAAGCTAGTTCAGTCCAGACTGAAACTTTGCCAAAGTTTGGTAAATCGGCTGAATCAAATGTTTTAAAAATGTGCTCCACTGCAGAACCACAGGTTGTATAACACTGCTCTAAGGGCCACATGTATCATCCGGCGAATGGATGATTTTCGGCGGAAAGTGCCGATTTGCGTCTTTTTTTAAGCAAAAATGGCAGATTTGCGAATAAAATATTCGCAAATCGGCACTTTCCGCCGAGTACGCCAGGGGGCGGAAAGGGGGCGGAAAAGGGGCGGAGTGGGCGGAACGGAGGGCGCGGACTCAGAGTCCGCGCCATTTATCATCCGTTCCGCCAAAATGTACGCCGAAAACCTACTCCAGTCCTCAGCTGGCGTAGGTTTTCGGCGGTGCGCAACGGCGCGCACGGGATTTATGTAGAGGCAGTCCGCCTCTACATAAATCTCCGTAGCGCCGGAGCTGCGGGGGCATTTTTACGTCCGGCGTAAAAAACGCCGGACTTAATAAATGCCTCCCATAGTGTTGATAGTATTTGAGTTGTAAATGGCTTAGCTAGCAGACATGTGAGAGCACTACTCATAGTATCTCATTATAAGATGATACCATTAACAGGTTCTCTTAAACGCTGTACTCTTGGCTTCCTGCATTTCTGAAAGACACACTTCATGCACAGTCTATCACTTATTCCATCCAGAGTCTGTCACATGGCCAAGTCTCTATCTTTGCCAAAGACCTCTCAGGAACCTGTCAAAGAACCTCAACCAAATTCCTATGTGTGCAGCACAGAAAAACATTAGCTCTGTCAGTGAGCAAGAGTCAATGAAGGAAACGATTCTATAAATCAAAGAGGCAAAATGAATCCAAACATTTCCACTGATTTCAATTAGAAAATGCATTAATTACAACTACTTATAACTCGAATTACCCCCCCCCCCCCCAATCATCATTGCTATGTTGTAATTCCATGCTGACCTCTGGCACCTCTAAATACTGGGCTTCTCCAAGACTATATTTTAATTGGGTGGCATTTTTGAAGAGGGGCAGACATAGAATACTATTGCTACTCGTGTTTTTACTGGCCGTGGTATCATTCAGCCATGGTCTGCTCGACTCGGCAACAAATGCTGATTTTTCTGCTCATACAGTAGTCCAATAATAAACCTGTTCTCCTGAGAATTTGCATTTATTTTCATTTAAGTTTTCGCATTTTTTACATTCGTGACTTACAATGGACTGCCAACTACAGGAAAACGACCACTTTAAACATTACACCCGTGTAATCGCGCCTGCCTGCCAGAACCTTATTTTGCTGAAGGAAACATGTTTATTTTAGGTAGTTTGCAAAAAGAACCAACTGAAAGGGAGCGGTAGGTAAATGTGTGCAATGCTATTAATTCTATATCTGTATAATCGGCTCAGTTTTTCCATTTTATTGAAGTCTGAAAAACGAAACCTGATCTGTGATTGGTTGATACAGGCAAATTATACCAATTTGTGGTTCACATAGAATGATAAATGTATAAGCAAAATGCATTGGGCCACATTGGGTCACATGCCTTGGGTTTCAGAAGTTTGGTTCCACATGCACGCTACTATGAGGTTTGCACTAGAAAGAATAGTAAAATGCAATGTAATTTGCATTTTGAATGCTTTGAATTCTGTAGTGTTTCGTTACTGCAGCTCCTTGGCTCTTACGGAATATTTGGTGACATAACATTGAATGTGTTGAGGGAAGAGGCCAAACTGTTGGGGTTCAGCAATATTCTCCGAACCCAAACGCTACACATTTGACTTCCCCGTGGCTGCAGAATTTCCCAGGTATACGGCACTTCCTAACGGACATACAGCAGCTGATAAGTAATGGAAGACTAGAGATTTTTTCATAGAAGTATAAGACTAATCTCTGGCACTTTCTGGCACCAGTTGATTTGAAAGGAAAAAAATGGTGAACATTTTTAATATTTGGTTTAATATTTTTGTGCCATCTTCTCCTATGGAATGAATCAGTAATTGTACTATAGGACACAGATTGCCATCAAATTAACGATGCAAAGGTGTTATGTCTCTTTAACAGGTCAGAAGTAACGTGAAGTTCTAAATCCATGTATCGGGGTATCCACAATAGGGGATAATTGTGAACAATGTTTCCAAAACTTATTCTCCTAAGGTGATAGCTATGACACCTGAGGTCTCAGCCAGCTCATGTAACTACTAAGATCTAGGACTGGATCACCTGAATAGGAAGACGTACCGGTTCTCATGCTCTTTCGAGGGGTGGCACACTATCGTATGTTAGTAGGAGAAAGAAGGAGTAGCTGCTGCTACTATGTCCAAGGAATACTGCTGCTGGAAGTAAGGGCCAGATAAAGGACATTTGAATCTTGTAAAGCGCTGGATTGCATCTCTCTGCATGAGCCCTCATACTTTATCTATAAGGCCATGTTCACACATTGTAAAACACCAGCCGTTCTGTGATCCGCCCGGGTCACAGAACGGGCAGTGTTAGTGAAGATCATCCCGACCGGTACTGCAGTACCGGTCAGATTTATCTTCATTTCTGATTAATTGGGATGTGGACGCATTAGTGTGCCTCCACATGCAAATTCCCTGCTGCACACAATGGAAAGTGTGGCCACAGCTGCATGCTCCATTGTGTGAACTGACATGTTCTGTGCGGTTGCTATTCCATTAATAGCAGCCGCACAAAGCTGACATGTCAGTTTTTCATGCGGCCGGTTAGAATCCTGGCAGGAGCATATACTATGTGTATACACTCCAGCCGGGATTTCCATTCATGCACATACAACGTATGTTTTGTATAAATCACGGCCATTGTTGCAAATTGCTTATTGTACATGCGTCAATATCCCACATATATCTAGATTACTACATTGAATTTATTCCATGTCCACAATTTAAAAATTTCACAATTTTATCCGTATGAACAAATCCATCATAAATCAATGTTTCTTCACCACTTATAATCCTATCTTCTCTTAGCATGTACTATTACAATGTCCACACCGCACCTAGTTATAAGCGGAGTAAGCCAGTACCACTGACCTTTAAATGGGAACATCTGTTGCAGCAGATTGATACTACAGAAGAGTGATTTGGGAGGATTAGAATGACATTGCAGAAAAATCCTGATGTAACTTATTCATCTAGTCTTCTGACGTTATTAATAAATCGTTATTATTTGACCAACCTGGCCAAACTCTACTGCAAGCTTTTCATTTATTATATCCTTAGAAAAATAATCCTTCTTTACTGTCACCATTAAAATATAAATCCGCGTTAGAGAAGAACTCTGGGATAAAAAAAATAATAATCTTTGCTTATCTAGTGCAGCATAGATTATTATTACAAAATACTGTAAAGGTTCTTCTGTATGTCTTGTGTTTACCTGCTTTAACTGATGCGGCAGACATAGGTTTTCAGCCATATTGATTCATATTTTCCCGTAGAAATGATTTGCTAATATTGCCTACATTTCCCATGAAGCCTCTGGCTTTGCAGAGAGAGAATGTGGTGTCTCATCACTGCAGTTCTAATGAACAACGTCCAAACAGGTGAGACTCATAGGTGGGTTGGTCTCAAGTCACAATATGCACAGTTTTGAAGTATTACCATTAGAGTGGGTTTTGGCTGTATTTGTGCAGAAATTTTCCAGGTTGCAGTAAAAATGATGCATTTGGCACAATTTCAGGGAAAATCATAGCAAAAACAAAAATAATTTGCAAAAACACTTGCGAACACAGCTTCAGGGGAAATGAATAACTACAGTATGTCCTGATAGAGATAGCAGCAGCTGGTTGAGGAGGGGAGGGGGCTGTGAGCTGACAGAAGGGGTCTGTTAGGTAATGATGTCATATTATAGTTCACAGGAAGTCAGCTGACCTAGGACAGACCACTTCCTCTTACACACTAGGCACCGGGATTTTCTTTAGGTCAGGCTCATGACATGACTTAAGGCCCTATTACACGGGGCAAAGCAGAGGAGCAAATGAGCGCTCGCTTGCTCCCTGTTCCCCACTCGCTGCCAGCTCTAATACAAATGTCGGCAGTGAGCAGGTAAGAATTCGAGCAGCCCATGGAAGATAGCAGTGGTCAGCTGCTGCCGCTTCTATTACAAACTTGATCTTTTGTTTAAAGGCAACGACAGACAACAATCAGCCGACATCAGTCATGTTGGCTGATCGTTTTCTTCTATTACACGAGACGATTATCGGCCGTAATGGCCGATGTTGTCCGAACACGGCAATAATAATTTTGTGTACTAGGGCCTTTAGTTACAGTAATGAACGCCATGGGTGCAGCTGTTCTGAAATGAAACAGATGACACTGTGGAACTAGTGATGGTAGGTCATGGTAAGAGAGCCCACCAGGGTTGTATCTCTCTCATGTGAAGGCACCTGCAAAGGTTCATACTCCTCAACCCAAAAAGAAACAATAATAGCAAGGACAGGTCTATACTGATATCTATGTCCAGTCATGAGACCACTAGAGATATCACTCAGAGCTGTGAAAAGGACCAGGTAAAATGTCAATGCAGAGAGCTACGGGCACATAACACGAAGGGTCTACCTTCTGTGCACTTGAAATTACTGTTCCCCAGATATTAAAACTAGGTTTTCCAGTATCCTATCAATGTACCAGAGAATCTAGAGGTCTAGCATAGGACCATCCAAACTTTGGAGCCAGTCTCTTACCACTAGAGTTCACTTGTAATGAGCTGATTCACAAATTAACCAACCAAATCTTATTAAAAGGAGTTTGCAATAGTGACAATAAATCTCTAAATTCCATTCACTGTACATGTGTCCATGATTCACAGATGAAGGGTGGTTAGACCCTGAGAATCATTTTCTAAAGACACTCTAGTTTGACATTGTTTCATGAGTGGAAGCTAGCCACAGAGTGAATATATTAGGTGATCAAAATAATCTAAATTTATAAATTCATAATTCCTATGTTTACTGAACAATATATAGTTCCCAAATGGTGAGACAAGCATAAAGGGTTCATCAGGAAAGGACAGGTCTTCACTGATGCCTAGGTGTACAGTCATAGGACCACTAGAGCCAATGATTGGCCGGTAGCCGTAGTGTCCTGCCTCAACTAATGACTTGATGAGCAGGCAATTCTTGCAGGGCCTGTGATAAGTAAAGACCAGGAGCTGCCTTAATGGCAGCTGTGGAGGATCAGGCGGGGGGGGGGTCACTTAATTGTTATTTTTATAGCTCCCCAGCTATATATAAAATTTCCCCAGACAACTCCTTTTTGCTATGCCCCTTCCTTGAGAGATATTGTTAAACTAGGGGAACCCCCGTTTTTATAGCGGCACACCCAATGGTAAAATGGTGTGTAAGTGTCTAGTTGTCTGCTTTTCAAAGTGTTCGAAGTAAAAGATTCTCAAAAATGGTCATATCCATTTGTTTTTTGGAGGCCATGATTTAGTGCCAATGTCTTATACAGTGCAGTCCATTTTATTTAAATTGTCCCAGTAGTTTGATAGGGTAGGATTTGATATGATCCCTATATAACAGGGTTCAATAAAACGTACAAAAGTGCGACAATTTCTGATTACCCCCTGATTGTTTCCTCTAATGGATTCCAGGAAATATCAGGCCTGACAGTAAGGTTTATGCACACTTACCTGTTTCCCTATGTGGAGAGTAACAAACAATAACTAGAAAGGGGATTAATGGACCTTAAAAGGGAGACATTTAATATGGATTTTACCTAGGGACAAAAACAGACATGTATTTATTGATGCAATTCATTTTCCTTCGAAGACATTGTGCAACTAATTGTTAAAATGAAAACAGGAAAATGATGAGTCCCGTAAATAACACTTGATTCCCAGCATTTCCCTTTAAGTGTCTGTTGATTGAATCGTCTATAAAGCTATTAGTCAGTGCAGTCATTAAAGAGTTCTTAAAACATATCAAAGTGAATTAGAAATATACCACAAAAGTCTTAGGAATCTGTTGAGGTATTCAAATAAAATTAATCAGAATTAATGGCTCATGGGAAATATCCAAAGCGATGAAATTTCATGAAACCTCAAAAACCCTCATATTTAAAATGTATTCTTTTCTGTGTTTTGAACCATGGCTGTGACAATATGTTCTTTGTATAGCAAAAAATTCTTAAAATATGCGTTTGATACCTTCATATATTATACGTTGTACATTTGAATAGACTGCTGGAAGGGAGACAAAAACATAAATAAATTAGGCCTAAGATATTACACTTGTATTGGAAAGGGTAACTGCAGGGCTGGCATTGGGGTAGGGGATTTCAAACTAGAAAATTGTCCAGGGCCCCAATCCCTTAAAGGTAATGTATCACTTAGATGCTAAAACTTGTTCTTTTCTAATCTGTTTCTATTTTCTGATTATTATTTTTTTTTATTGACTGAGTTTTAATTGTTTAGTTATATGCTTTAAAAGCAATTCCTATGGACATAGATAACACTAGACAGAGTTTGTCCCCTTGAAATTACTGTGAAACATTACTTAACGGTGAGAAAGAAAATTGTAGATTTCAGGATCATTTTTTTATGTAGAAAACAAAATGAAAAATGAGAAAAGAACATTACCAAAATGCTTTAAAATATGTTTAAAGGAAAAGTCCAGTGATTTTTTAATATTCGGCAGGGCAGGAGGGAATTTGATTACAAGTGCGAACTTACCTCTCCATGTGCCCGTGGTGAGTGGCAAGATCACCAGTGCTGACACGTCACAACCCTGCTGATGGACTGGCCGCTCAGCCAGTCAGTGACTAGGGCAGGACACTGCTCCAGTTACTGATTTATTGGGCATCCAGTCCATCAGCAGGGACAGGCCTTTACCCCAGAGTCGTAACATCATTACAACTTAGGGGAAAATGCCTTCCAGTGGAGGTCTCAGTGCAGACACGGGGAGAGGTAAGTTTGTACTGCCCCCACCAGGTGCCGAATTTTAATAGTCGCCGGACTCCTCCTTTAACATAAAAACTTGATTTGAACAATAGGTCATTTATTGATGACACATTCCCTTTAAGAGATAACTTGTCATAAGTGCATGTGGTGTGGTGAAAACAATGTTAGAATCTCAGGAAAAGCTGTGAGAAAAATACTTGTATTTACCTGAGACCCGGTTCACAGGTCTATAGGGCTGTCCACAGCCAGGGACCCACACATACAGTCCGTAGCTGCCTGCAATTGCACTGACCCATTCAAAAGGTGAATAGTTTTCTAACCTGTAATTGTGGTCTGTACTAGGGCCAACCCACATTTTTTTGTGGTACAGATCAAGATTCCAACATACGTGTGTGAACCTGGCCTACCATTAACATCCTGATTAAATGTACCCTATGCTGTCCCACATTTTTGGGTAATAGGACTATGTGTGCTTTTATTACCTTCATCAGTATTCAAAGCATTATATGTATGAATAGTATAATGAAAAGAAGAATAAAAATTCTATGATCCAAGTTAAAGAAATTCCTCAATCCTAAAGGCAACTAATTGCTCCTCCTTCATACCTTCCTCTTATAGCCAGTTATGTTGTGAAGAATAATTCGCAAAATCCAGACTTGTCATACTGTCAATTTTTCTTAATCAGATTCTAACTGAACCTTAACTGAGCTTAGGGTTTGGAAATGAAATGTGCTTCATCTTTTGCTGAATTAAAGGCAATATTCAGTAGTGGCGCTCGGGATTGTTTACCTTGGAAGCAACTTCAGAAATATTTCAATTGCTTTAATTGCTTTTGGCTAGCTTTTACTATCTAAAAACAGACTGCAATGATTTCTAAACCCATTTCAGCTTTTAAAACACCACAACATTCTTCCTTAGATGTTCAGGGTGCCTTCTAATCATCCAGGAGTTCCAGACAATTTTCATAATCTACATGATGACTGGCAACATGCACTTTAAAAGAACCCTTTGTCGTTTATTATAATAGAAGGTAAAATGTTGTACCGTATGTCCAGAGCATTTAGGGTCCTATTTGACGGGCCGATGGGGGCCCGATCACCTATGTAAACGAGTGATGATTTGCTAGATAGGCGCTCGTTTACTAGGCCTATTCCACGGCCCGATGATCGTTGAGCGAGGGCTGCAGGGACATCGTTACCGATGTCCTTGCAGCCCTTGCACCATACATTAACTGGCAGGACTTCTCCTCGGCTCCGTCTTCCCCCCAGGTCCCGCGGCACAGCATCAGCAGCTCCGGAGCGGCCTGACTGAGCTGTCAGACCGCTCAGCCAATCACTGGCCGCAGCGGTCCTGGCCAGTGATTGGCTGAGCGGTCTGACAGCTCAATCAGGCAGGAGCTGTTGATGCTCGTCAGTGCAATAACAGCTGTTGGTACATTATTCTAGTTTGGCTTTACTAATTGGCTTTGGATGTGTGTTTAATTACATTAAATTATTGGCCTGTGTATAAATCCCCTAAATCGGCTGATGAATGAACAATTGCTAATTTGTCAGCTGATGACTGGAATTGTGCAGCCCTAAAAATCATTGCTTGTTGGTCACACATTTCCTGGTGTAAACAGCAAATATGCAGCTCACAATGATGCAATTGAAGGGCCACATGAGCAATCCAGCGATCGTTTAAACCCTTAATGGTGAAGCCAATTTTTGTTTTTGAACTTTTGTTTTTCCCTCCTCGTGTTTAAAAGGCCATGCTGCTCTCATTTTTTGATCTACAGACCCATATGAGTTTTTTTTTCTTTTTTGCAACACCAATTGTACTCTGTAATGACAGCGGCATTTAAAAATCAACCGTAGCAGCACAATCATTTAGCTGTATAAAAGGCTCAATAAACACTGATCTACTAATCTACTAGACTAATATTAGGTATGGATCTCTCCTCAAAGAAAAGGACTCATTGCTAAGAGCATTTAGCCAACATTGAATGAGATAAACAAAAATAGCTTGTACCATTAGTCCTAGGTATGTTAGGCCACCACTAAACAAAACAGCTTGCCTTAAAGGGGTACTCCAGCCATTTAAACTGTTGGATATAGTGATGGGACTGCATAGAAAATAATAAACAATCTTACCTAACCATCGGGTTCCCTGCTAAAAGCTGAGATTCTTGTTAGCAATGACAGCCCATTCAGCCAATCACTGGCTGAAGGAGGCAGTGTTATAGTACTCCTTTAACTTAGTGCAGAGTCTGTTCTGCTTAATGTCCACCTTTATCTCCTCTCCTTTATCTGTCATTAGATACACTAGATTAGATTGCTTATATTGATATAGGGTTTATTTCCACTACAGTGCCGCAAAGATTCAGTTTCCCCACTCCCGGCTTGATATTGATACATCATGCTGGGTGGGGAAACACTCCACTAGAGGGCTTCCCCAGGGCATCCATAAAATACAGGACTTGGGAATAAGCTCTAGGGTACGTTTGCACGTGTGGGAGAGTGCATTAACGCAATGAAGGGCAGCTGGATGGCAATTAAATGAAGTACTACAACTAATGGAATGCACTAATGTTGTGTTTACACGGAACGATTATCATTCGTATTTTACCAATATTGATCGCATTTGAGCGATAATCCGCTCGTGTAAACACAGCGAACGATCAATCGATGAGCCAAAAATCGTTCATTGTGGGCTTAAGCGATCTTAAAAACGATCTTAAAAACGAGTTTTCTAACGAATTTTCTAACGATTTATTAGTCTAAACACTGATCGTTATAAAAACCAAATTGTTGCTTTAGAATCGTTAAACGGTCAATTGGGCGAATTATCGCTTCGTGTAAACGGACCATTGTGCAGTGACATGATGCAGCACTGCAATGAAATTATCAATTACTACAATTAAATGATGCAGTAATGGAAGCTGATAATACCTATAGAAACCTTACTGTTGCTTGAAAATATAAAAGCATAGTAGTTTAGGGATACACAATATTATGTGATTGAACACTTTGAGATGATCTCATTAGCTTTACCATTTTGAAAGAAATACACACAATTCCAGTTATCATATCTGAGTGATTTTTTTTAATGCTATAAAGTGTTATTGTTGTAGCTCTTAATAATGGTCAAACCTGTGGTTCTATTAAAGTAGGCTAATGGTGTATTAACAATTAAAATCCGATTTAGATAATGAGTGGTATGTCGTGTGGTCTCATTTAGTATAGTTTACAAACAAATTAGAGAGATGACTGTACTAAATATGAAGAAAATCACCACTTTTCTAGATCTTACAATGATGACTAGAGGTCATCAATCACTCTAGAAGTGCATCAGTTCATCATCATCATGACCAATTATTCATTAGTTATTCATTTTCTACCATGGTCAGCTTAAGTATCTTAATGTATGTATATATAAAATGTTCAGAACATTAGAATGGCATTATTGTTTTAGTGTCCTTAGAAAAACCATTGTTCATAGTAGGAAAACATGGTGGCAAAGCTGCAACCAGGAGCTAGCTACCACTGATGCAGACCACACAACTGCTATGGGGCCCAAGCGGCAGGAAGGCCTGGGTCCTCCCCAGCAAAGTGTAGTCTGCCTCCATTGTACTAGCTACAGCTCACAGCACCCACATCCACCACCATTGGCATTGCACCTCCAACCACAAGAAGCCCCCTCCCCGAACAATGCATATACTCACTTGACCCAGTGTAATCCCTTGGCATTCATTTTCCCAGCTCCTCTGTGCACAAGTAACATTATTTGTGTGCTAGAGATCTGGGGGAAAAAAAGCGCCAGGGGACTGTGCCAGACCATGTGAGTATGTGTATGGGGGAGGGGTCCATACAGGATTCTGCTGGTATCCATTTACCTAAATGATTGTCTTCTCAAAGGGACACTTCCCTCAAAAAGAGGTATTTTTTAAACTCAATACTCATGCAAAATACTTTTAACCAACAATCAAAATCCATTTTAATTTTTAGTTTAAGTTCTGCACTTCCTGGTTGTGCAGTTGCTTAGTCCTACAATTTCTAGAATGCATTGCTATCGCTCAGCCCTCCCATCCTGCCTGCTTCCCTCCCACAGCACTCCTGTCAATCCCTGCTCCCAAGCGCTTGCAGAACATCTAATTTCACAGCATTGAGGTTGAAGCACCTGCTACAGTAACTTCATATCTGCTCTGTTGCATCATTTAGTATGCTATAAACACGCTCACCCTAAACATCCCAAAAGATATATATGAATATGTTTATATAACAGGGAGATGGTGAGGTAGGCTGAAGGGGCTGGCCAGAGATGGTGACATCTATCAGGGGTGGGGTTAGAACCCAGAGACAAGATCCAGCCAAGCCTCCTATGACATTAGAGGATGATACAGATATAGATGGGGAGGAGCTGGAGAGCTGTAGACAGTGCACATTTTGTAGTTTTATTTTTAACTTTCCGTCAAGGGTGAATCACACAAAAGCCACTGAAGCCAGTTCTATTAGTAAGGTATTAATAAGTTATATAACATGGGTGAGTTTTATTTAAATACAGTTTTCTGATACCAGAATACCTTTTTAGGCCAGGGCTACACTGACAGCTACAAGATTTATTTTACGGACAAGGAGAGAAAGGAGAGCTGCACCTCACACCTATGGCCGACACTAATGCCTCTCGGCTACATTTAGAAACCAACGCCAGGATGTTGGTATATAATTTGATCAAACCATATTGCCCCTTGTACCACGTGCAGGCAATTTTCACACTTGTGTTACTTGATGGCAGCTTTCTCCGCCGGTGGTGCCTGCTGGGCTTTGGGTGTGGGGGGCCTTGGGTTTGGTCCTGTGACATTGGGGTTGCAGGGACATTCTATGGCCCCCCCTTCACTGCTTGTGCAGGCGTTGCGGGGTTGGCGATTGCTGACCGACACAGTCTGGAGTTAGTGTAGGGACTCATGTGAACCAGGAGACCTGCATCCGGTATATGGGGCAATATGGTTTGATCAAATTATATACCAACATCCTGGCATTGGTTTTTAAATGTAGCTGAGATGCATTAGTGTCAGCCATAGGTGTGATGTGCAACAGCCCCTTTCTCTTCATGTCGTATTTTACTTTTCTCCCTTTTCTGAGCAGTTGGCACTCCTCTTTGTAAGACCCATGTGACCCCAATTAGCAGGAAGCACCTGTGCACACATGGCAAGTACCTCCTATCCTTTACCTTCTACCTGCAGGAGCAATGGTGAGTAGCAAGATCATATTCACACTTGTGTTACTTGGTGGCAGCTTTCTCCGCCGGTGGTGCCTGCTGGGTTTTGGGGGGGGCCCCTTGGGTTTGGTTCTGTGACATTGGTGTTGCAGGGCCATTCTATGCCCCCCCCCTTCCCTGCTTGTGCACGCTTTGTGGGGTTGGTGGTCGCTGACCGACACAGTGTTGTTAGTGTAGGGACTCATGTGAACCAGGAGACCTGCACACGGTACATGGGGCAATATGGTTTGATCAAATTACATACCAACATCCTGGCGTTGGTTTTGAAATGTAGCTGAGTGGCATTAGTGTCAGCCATAGGTGCGATGTGCAACAGCCCCTTTCTCTCCATGTCGTAAGATTGATTTTACCTATCGAACTACCACTGCAGTCCACAGTCCACATTGAACTCCATACAATCTTGTGGACTGCAGCTGTCTCTCAAAATAAAAAAAATAAAAAACTAGGTTAGTTAAAATCAATCTAGTAGCACTACAAAAAGTCGCAGTGTAGCCCTGGCCTTAGGCTATGTTCAGATGCTGTAAGAAAAAATCATCCCGGGCAGTGTATAATATGTGTATACACTCCGGCTGGGATTCCCTCAGCCTGCAGCACAATGTAAGTTCCATACTAATCATGGCTGTTGCCGTTACTGCGGAACTTACGTTGTGTGAACATAGCCCTACGCTGCATGCTGTGAAGAGTAGAGATATAATATTAGAAGAGGTAGATATCTGATTCACTGCTCAGCAAACAAGGATAACGCAAATGTACCAACAGAAAGCTGGAAAAAGAACCAAGGTACGCACAACAGCTTTGGCTGAACTACATCTAATGTACCAAACTTAGTAGTGACAGTGATGGATTGTTTGTAACAACATGTACAACTTTAAATGTTACAGCTGTATAAATCAGAGATATACCATCATTATATGATCTACATGCATTTCATGATCAATAACAGCGTAACATAAAGTCACTGCGCCAATTTTACATATAACTTTTTAAAACGCATACAGTAAGCAAACAAATGCAATGGCTTTATAAGAAATGTCAACATTCCCATAGTCTGTCTACTAGTTAATAAAAGTTGCGGTTATGTATGTCACCATACAATGAGAATTCCACTGATTTTCTAGAAGAAAAGCTTAATACATAATCAGCATTCTATGCACATACACACACGCACAGGGATTGTGGTTGTTTGACAGGAGGTGAGGGTTCAGTGAGAGCCGGTGAATGGTATTGGCTGCTGGGAGCTCAAGTCTTCACACATGGAGCCTCCATGCTGATAGTTTTACTTTATTTTTCTGCTTCACTGAAATAAAATAAAGGCAAAATAAAGACACACTGAAAGAAGGCAGGCAAAGCGGTAACAACCGCTCAACGGTGAACGTTTTCCAGTAACGGGAATACTGGATGAACATGTCCTGCTAAAGATACATTTACATTCATGTACAAAATCCTGAAACATAATATATTCCCCTAAAAATACAAATATTCCTAGATTGTAAAAGACTGGCCTTATCACATATATCTTACTATTACATTCCTAGTGCACGGGACATTTCTTATCACAGAGAAGCACTTGGATGATTATATAGACTTAAAGGATAACAAAGTGTGTGAGCATACCAGATTTTTTAACTGTACAGGGAAGAATAATCTGCTATGTTTTGCTATACAGAGGCATCCTGCAAAAACAAAACTATACAACATGGTATTATTTACACTGGGATCCTAAGGCAAGGTATGCTTACAGAGTGGCACATACTGCATGCTTCTCTTGGAGGTTTTACATTTAGCAACGTTTAAACTATACACTGCAAATAGAGCCTGAAAAGAACCTAAGGGCTCTAATACACAGGCAGATTTGGGCTGAAGAGAGGATCATTGGCTGATCGCTGTCTCTCTGCCAGCCAACGGCTGATGACAGTTTTAGGCTAGGTTCACACTCTGTATCTGTGCGGCTGTATTGCGGGCGGTAAATCATCGGCCGGATTTTTCCAGTTCATGCGTACGCTGGAAAGTATACGATATACGGCTGCACAGTGCACACTATGTATGAATCTACGGCCCTATCGTAAACGAACCCGTAAAAAATGAACAAGACCATTGTTTGCGGCTGGAAATGCGGCCGTGGATTGACAGGCGGTCCGTACGGAGTACTTAAAAAATAGCCGACATAAAGAAAATATTAAAGATGTATACTTACCTTTCCATGCTCCTCCGGTGTGCTGCTGCCTTTTCCCTATGTTCTCTGCTCACTGCAACTGGCGCTAACACTTCCAAACCCATCTCTGCAGTGACAAGCCTCTTAACCAATCACTGGCCACGCTGTCTCATCTCAGTCAGTGATGGGCTGAGCGGCCTGTCACTAAGGAGACGAGGCCAGAAGTGTCAGCCGTAGCTGTGGTTAGCGAGCAACACTGGGAAAAGGCAGCAAGAAACTGGGGAAGCATGGGTAAGTAGTAAGTACACATGTTTATTATTTTCTATGCAAGCAAGGGGTCAATGGACATTGCTAACATTGGTCTATGCAGCCCTCATGAACAATTATTGAGCCATGTAAAGGTTCGGTAAGCAAGCGCTGATCATGCAGATCAGCTCTCGCTTACAGTGCACTTTAGGGTTCAGTGTATCAATAAACAGCTGATTTACTCTGAGACTTTTTGGGCCCAATGAGTCTAATATGCCAAATGTAGACCATTTGCTGAATGTATGCAGTTTTTGGCAAGTACAGACAGCTCCATAGAGCGTGAGTAGAGCAGTGTGGGGGAGAGTGGGGAGACAACTAAGTTTTAATTGGACTTCTTTATGCTGCGTTTACACAGACAGATTTATCTGACAGATTTTGGAAGCCAAAGCCAGGAATGGATTTGAAAAGAGGATGGATCCCAGTCTTTCCTTTATGACCAGATCCCTGTTTATAGTCTGTTCCTGGTTTGGGCTTCAAAGATCTGTCAGATAAATCTGTCTGTGTAAACGCTCCATTAATACTTTCTATCTGACAAAATGTCTTCCATAGCTGTGGGATATTTTAGCACCACGTAAGTAAAGGCTGTCATTCACCTTATTATTCATACATCTAATACTGCTATAAATATATCACAGCTTGAACGGGACTGTTCAACTACCAAATGTATGTATTTATGCTTTCTGTGTTTGTTGTCTCCTTAAGATTTCTTGAGAATTCCTTGCAGATATGTTAAATCAACATGGTCACGGATTGTGTTAAAAAACTGTGTATATAATGACTGAAATCCCAAGAATTCATCACCAAATTCCTATGTCATAACTCAGTTACATGTTTCAACAATCAAAAGTGACATTGTTTAAACTCAAACTAGCACAAAATAATCCACGGTGCACCCCGACATGTCTCCATAGTGTAAAGATATTCTATTGTATATACTGTATATTGCATATTATTTATATATATATATATATATATATATATATATATATATATATATATATTTATATAATGTAGTATTTTGAATATAAAAATATGATATTAGTATATTATGGTCATGTGAAACCAGGGAATGTACATGGAAAAATTAGGAATTTATATGGCAGCAGAAAGTTCTTGTGCTGCCTTAAAAATACCTCTGTAATATTGTACAGTATGTACAATATTACAGTAGTAGTACAATATTCCGCGCAAGCCCTCCCATTCAAAAAGATTGAAGGCTGGATTCGGCTCCAAGCTCGCGTGGAAGGTTTTCACACGGAATCTCGGTGCCGATCCTGTAATGTGAACAGGGCAGGCTGGGTCAGGGCTGTTATCTGATGCTGCTGTCAGAGTCCAAACCTAGCTGCTACACAGGACGGATTCCCAGGGAGGGGCGTGTCAAGCAGGACTGAGCAAGTATCACAGAAGCAGACACAGGGCTGTCAGGACATTCAGCTTCATGTATTTAAAAAACTGTTCATTTAAAGTGACACTGTCACCCCCAATAATCATTTTTCAATCTTTACAGGTGTGTGTAACCCGCCTATATCTCTCTGCATACCTGTAACTATTTTTCAGTTTCATGAGGTGGCTTTGCCTGAAATTGTAATTTGGCTCAGTATCTTCTAGCGCCACAGGGCGGGGCTTGGTCCCTGAAGCGCCACATAGCCCCGCCCATTACAGCGCCGTTGACCCCGCCCCCTTGGGCTCCGTTTTGAGGCCTCCTTGACGTGCGCGTCCACATCTCCCGCCGTCTTCCGCGTGCGGGAGCGTCATGTGGCGCGCAGGCGCAGAAGGTGACCGCCGGGTCACCCACAGCCGGGCTGTGCGTGCGATCGCACAGCCCGCCGATTACACCGGCCGCACCGTCCCTTGTTGTGTGGGACTCTCCGGAGGCCTCGCTGCGGCTGTGAAACCCTCCTCACAGCCAGCAGCGAGGCGCAGACATAGTGCGCAGGCGCACTGCGGCGTCCGCCGCGCACTGCGCATGCGCCGAAAAGGACCGCCGCAGTGCGCCTGCACACTATGTAGGGGAGGATGTAGGATGTAGGATGTAGGGGAGAAAAACGCCCCTTTTTTTTTACCTAAAGCAACTCACCAGTGTATAATATACACTGATGAGCCGCTAGGGGGCAGTAGAGCGAAGCTGCCGAAGATTACCGAAGATAGGCGACCGAAGAGCCGAAGATTTCCGGCGGAACCCGACAGAACCCGGAAGTAAGCCGACGAAGACACGAGGACGCCGCAGACCACGGATCGTCGCTCGTGGGGGGTGGCACTGGCGCCATCTTTTGGGGGGTCACTAATGGCGATTGGTGCTGTCTCGGACAGCACCAATCGCCATTGCTTTCCAGGTCACCGATGACCCGGAAAGCTGTTTTCAGCAGCTATTTGCTGATCTGTATTGATCAGCCTATAGCAGCGATTGTCAGAGCAGAGATGGTCTGCCATACATTATAGCAGGCCATCTTCCCCGATCGATGTGTGTGAACACACAGCGATCGGGGAAACATCGGGCGTAAGTGTACACCCGTTTGTGTTAAAGCCCAGCCTGCAGGGGCGTACACTTACGCCCTATGTCGTTAAGGGGTTAAAGGAGACGTCTGGTGAAAATTTTTATTAAAGTATTGTATTGCCCCCCAAAAGTTATACAAATCACCAATATACACTTATTACGGGAAATGCTTATAAAGTGCTTTTTTCCCTGCACTTACTACTGCATCAAGGCTTCACTTCCTGAATAAAATGGTGATGTCACGACTCAACTCCCAGAGCTGTGCGGGCTGTGGCTGCTGGAGAGGATGATGGCAGAGGGATGCTCAGTGTCCCTCCAGTGCCCTGTGTCCCTCCATGTCCACCTGCCATCATCCTCTCCAGCAGCCACAGCCCGCACAGCTCTGGGAGTCGGGTCGTGACATCATTATTTTATTCAGGAAGTGACATCACCATTTTATCCAGGAAGTGCAGGGAATAAAGCACTTTATAAGCATTTTCCATGATAAGTGTATATTGGTGATTTGTATAACTTTTGGGGGGCAATACAATACTTTAATAAAAATGTTCGCCGGACTTCTCCTTAAGCATATGTGTATTTCGGTCGGTTTTTTTTTCTTCAGTACTTGCAATCTAATGTCGGAATTCTACTTTACACCAGTTTGTTAAATTTCTACCTAAGTCCTCCATTAGGTACAGTGAATTTTTAGAAAGCACCATTGTAATATTTATGCTGTTTTAACGTCGCTGTATTTTTGCATGGAGTGTCAATAAATTTTCACTTTTTTCTTGGACTTTTGGAGTGCTGCCGCATATTTGAATTTATGCTGTTTTAATGCCAGAAGAGGATTTAGTAGTAGGAATAGGTCCTTAATATGTTTCTTTTTTTTTTATTGAAAAAAAAAAAAAAAGAAACAGAGACAAAACTGTATAGTTGTTAAAACAAACAGTATGTGCATTGAGCAGCCTAAACGGTCTTGGAGTGCCAGTCACTCCCTATCCAGCCGATGCATGTGGATTACACACCAGAGGTCTTAGCATGCAGTTTGCTGCACCCTAATTATAACATTAAAGTATACATATTTAGAAGTGTTCTCCCAGGGTTTGTAAGCAGAACCTTTCCTTGCTGGGTCGCCTTAGGCAGCATAAAAACACAATGCTTTCCTCTTATTGCTCCAATATTTGAAATATTAATGAACGTCACCTGATTTTCACAGCATAAATCGCATATAACAAATGCAAAGTAGAGATCCCGTCCATTGACATTATTATATATTCATAGTTAACAAAAGCTTGCTATACAAGTTTAAGGAAACATAATCCCAGGATACACGGAATTTGCTACTAAACAAAAACAGAATTGCAAAGTTGCAAATAAAATGGAGTTCTTGTATTTTTAATATGTTGCATTGCAAGTATTTTGTACAGCACTAAATTATCTTGTCTGTACACTGAGCAATTCTTTGTAATGACACCCCTAATGTGCTCCATCCCAACCTTAAGGCTCTTTCCTTTTGACAGCTTCCATTGTAATGAAAATCTGCCTGCAGCCCAGCCAGCCTATAGCGTATTCTTCACCCTCTGCCTGCTGTTACTGCCTTTGCACTTTGCTGGTCAGAAGTCAGGTCAAAGGTTCTAGAAGACTGGCTGAGGAAATGTAGTGAATAGGTGACCCGTAGAGTGCCCTCTCTCATTGATTACCTATTAAATCAGTAAGTGAATTACTCCTCAGGATTGAAATGTATCTCAGGGAGCAAAGACTCGAGACAGCCACAGATTAGGCTATACAAAGTTCTACTCGTTTCCTATTATGTTTTTTTTTTTTACTTATTTGTTATATCTGTTATATAGCGCCTACATATTATGCTGCACTGTACAAATTCTCAATCCCTGTGTACAGTAAAGCTCACAATCTTATTTCCCCCGTATTGCACACACACACTAAGGGCCAGTTCATACTAAGGAATCAGTGCTGAATTTCAGTGCTGATTCCTCACTGAAAATCCCACCCAAAAATATAGTGCAGAGCAAAATTCCATTGAGTTCAATGGAATTTGCACTCTTCAGTTCACACAGCAGAATTTCTGTGGTGTATCCACTTTCTGCGGATGTCAATTCTTCTGGCATATTCTGCTGGCGGAATCCCAATTAAATGAATTGAGCAGTGAGTTTCTGCAATATAAAATCTGGAATTTTTCATTGCGAAATCAGCGCGGATTCGGTGCCGGATGCTTGTGGACATTCAGAATTAAAAAAAGTTAATTAATTAATTGATTCCTCAGAGTGAACTGGCCCTAAGGCTATGTTCACACTTATTATAACACCATTTGCTGTATAAAAACGGATGATGTTATACTGCCGGCGTTCAGCATGTTTGGCATACTGCTGTATCAGCTGCAGGAACATTATCTTTTTACAATTAAATTGAGGGCAATGTTGGGTGTGTTCTCAATTCAATCAACCATTGACCACAATGTAAAGTACAGCCGCACTTTGTATTGTATGAACAGCTACTGTTTCCGGACACTGTCGGAACACAGCAGGTGGCATTGCATTGAATTTAATGCAATGCCGCCTCCGCAGAAAAGAACGGACGCTGATTTCATTGCAATCAGCATCCGTTCTTTTCCAAAAGACAACAGCGTGTGAACTTAGCCTAAGGCTATGTTCTCACTATGTTATTTTTTCTGGTAAGAACATTTACAATGAAATCAGCGTCCATTCTTTTCTGCAGAGGCGGCATTGCATTAAACAGACGTTAAAATAATGAACATGCCTATTATTTGCGGACAGCTTTTTTAGCCTCCATATTACAGCTGCAACACCCTCACACTACTTTAAGTGTGCAGCTGTTTATGCCTTGAGGCACTAGATTCCCCTGCCAGGAGAATGCCTTCACTGTCTGGCAAATGATAGAGAATGGGATAATGATTTATTTTATCTTAGGACACATCTAACCTCACTTTAAGACACGGATACAATTTCAGCTTAACTTTAGCTCCCCCTAGTGACGGCTAGAGACATCCCTAATTTTATGACTGTACCTCTTCATCTGAAAAACGTAGATTAGAGCATTATAAAGATGCATCTGAATCAACCAGTATAGAATTTTAAACCTTCTAAGATTAAAGAAAAATAAAGTTCAATGATGTGTAATGTGCTGTGTACGTTGTTGGAGGATTAGGGTGCAGGTCATGAGCAGGGTTTACCCACTTTCCTGGTGTGGTTCCTGTAATTCCATTGCATGGGACTTGGAAGTTATATTGCTTTTTTTGTCACTTTTCATGTGTCAGACCAAACACTGATCTTCTCAGTGCACTGATAAATTTGGCTTACCATCAAGCTCAAAACCAGTCCAACATAAGTAAAGCACACTCAGATAAATTTCCTGAAAATGAATTAACATGCACAGTGCACAGCTTCCTCAAGGCATGGCGTTCTTCTCAAGCTGAACTTACAATTACCGTATTCATTATCAATTACCACTAGAGTGAACATTCTCCTGCCTCTATAGGGCCCCATTCAATATACTTAAAAGGAACAATCTACAGTAAACCAAAATTGATTAATTGGCATTTTTAGTCAATGTTCGCTTCTCAATATTGTGAGGTGAAGTGAATTGACTTAAGAATGTGTTTGTAAAGGTTTTTCAGAAAGAATATTCCATGCAGAGATTTTACTCACTTGTTATATATGAAATTACATATCTTATTCTACTTTTTATCTAAAAGAAATATCTTCATCTTGTTATGCTTCTGGCATCTTATGTTGTAGGCCTATCAATGGCACAGAGTTATGGGGCCTCATGTAACAGTAAGTGTGGGCCCGCTGTACTACTCCACCGGTGTGGCTTTGGGCCATGCCAGGCAATGGAGTTTAAGTGTCCTCTAGGTCTTCACCCTTAATCCCACTCCATGATGTAAAAGCTGGACTTCTGCAGCTAGAGGACACCAGGTCGCTCCACAAGTGTGGTCCTGATGTACGCAGCAGCTGGTTCCCAAGAACCAGACAGAGTCACTGTAAGGTACCGAGAAGCAGGCCGAGTATATGTTGTCAGCAAACCGAGTCATCAGAGGAAGAGTCAGCGCAATACCAGGGATGAGATGGGAATCGCAGTCAGACAGCCGAAGGGTCAGGGCAGGCGGCTTCCGAGGCAGGTCAGACAATCAACAAGAGTTGGCAGCAGGAGAGGTATGCAGTAAAGACAGACCTAAGACAGAAAGCGTAATCCAAAGAACAGATACAGGTCAGGATTCACGGAGAGTTAGCAGAGAAGCAGAAACACAACCTCCTTCGCTTGGAATGCACAAATGCAACAACGCTCAGGCAAAAAGGAGCAGAAAGAGCTGTTTAAATAGGCGTAGGTGTCTCTGGATTGGCAGATGGCAGTAGCAGATGGAGACAAGCTACCTTCTAAATCCAGGACAGTTTGCTGCATGTGCACACTAGTGGCCAGGTGTATCCCTGCAGCAGAAGGTGAAAGAATATGCCAGAAGACACAGACAGCCCCAGGACGAGTATAGAGTACAGCAGAGGACAAAACAGGATAGTGCCATATCCTATAGGCATTTCTGCAGCCATATGTAATAAACCAAATAATATGTGATCAATTGTGCCAAATGATGAACCTGATATGATACCCCCATACAATGTCTGAGCAGGGCCGGCCTTAGGGGTGTGCGAGCAGTGCGGCCGCACAAGGCGCTGTGCACTCCCGGCAGGAAGGGGGCGCCACCTGCATCCCTGAGGCCATATATCCGTCCCCTGCCTCTGCACAGCAGCCGAGGAAGCTCTTCTCCCCGGACATGTGACTGCAGCCTGGCCCCCATCCCCCGCCCCCCACAGCGTCTCCCAGCTCACAGAGGCCCATAACCCCGCCCCCTCCCCCGACGGAGACACCAGCAGTGTGATCCTCCGCTCTACCTGCTTCTCCTCATGGGCAGAGACATCCTCCACTACTACTGCAGTGTGACTGTGAGTATATCTATCTCTGTCTGTGTGTGTTAGTGGAGTTTGTGTGTGCTCTGTGTGTGTTAGTGCTCTGTGTGGTAGGACAACATCTCCCAGCATGCCCCTGTGTGGTAGGACAACAACTCCCAGCATACTCCTATGTGGCTCTGTGTGGTAGGACAACAACTCCCAGCATACTCCTGTGTGGCTCTGTGTGGTAGGACAACAACTCCCAACATGCTCCTTTGTGGCTCTGTGTGGTAGGACAACAACTCCCAGCATACTCCTGTGTGGCTCTGTGTGGTAGGACAACAACTCCCAGCATGCTCCTTTGTGGCTCTGTGTGGTAGGACAACAACTCCCAGCATACTCCTATGTGGCTCTGTGTGGTGGGACAACAACTCCCAGCATACTCCTGTGTGACTCTGAGTGGTAGGACATCTCCCAGCATGCCCCTGTGTGGTAGGACAACAACTCCCAGCATGCTCCTGTGTGACTCTGTGTGGTAGAACAACAACTCCCAGCATGCTCCTGTGTGGCTCTGAGTGGTAGGGCATCTCCCAGCATGCCCCTGTGTGGTAGGACAACAACTCCCAGCATGCTCCTGTGTGACTGTGTGGTAGAACAACAACTCCCAGCATGCTCCTGTGTGGCTCTGTGTGGTAGGACAACAACAACTCCCAGTGGTGGGTATGTGTAGTGTGTATCTGTATATGTGACTGTATGTGTGTCTGTGTTTGCAGGATATATATACTGTGTGTCTGTGTAAGCAGTATATACACTGTGGGAGAGGTTCATCATGGTGTAAAGTGAAACTGTCTCAGTTGCCCCTAGCAACCAAAGAGTCTGTGAGGAATGAAAGGTGGAATCTGATTGGTTGCTAGGGGCAACTGAGCCAGTTTCACTTTACACCATGTTTGATGAATCTCCCCCGTGTGTCTGTATGTGTATATGTGACTGTATCTGTCTGTGTAAGCAGTATATACAGTGTGTGTGTCCAAGAGATAGGCTAGGGGTGGGCTAGAATCAGCCGGGGGGCGCCAAAAGAATATTCTGCACAGGGCGCCATCTACCCTAAGGCCGACCCTGTGTCTGAGTATTATCCCCATATAATACTGCTATCCAAACACTGAACAATCACTGCATTAGGAATGCTACTTAACAGGTTGGCTCACTTTTTTACATTGTTATGGCTCTGAGATGTTGGGGAACAGATGCCACAAGGTGGAGAACATTTTATTAAACTCTCTCATTCAGTGCACAATTTTCATAGCAGTGGGAGCAGATCTCACAGTTTAAGGCCCTATTACACTAAGCAATTATCGCCCATATTTAACCGATAATCGCTTTGTATAATAAAAGGCAACGATAAGCCGACATGCACGCTAGCGTCGGTTGATCGTTGCCTTTCAACGTCTATTAACATGTCAACAACGATAGCAACGATCTGCTGCTGTTGGTCCGTGTAATAGAAGTGGCAGTAGCAGACTGCGACTATCTCCTATGGGCTCTTCGGACGATCTTTAGATCGTCCAGGGAGCCCTCCCACAGCTCCCCGCGCCCCCCCCCCCCCCTCCCTGCACTTACCTGCTCGCTGTCAGTAGCAGCAAGAGAGTGCTGATCAGACAGGATGTTGCTTGCTTGCTCCCTCTGACCCTCTGATCGCCCCATGTAATAGGGGCTAGTACAGCATATTCAGAGTCTGAAGACAATGTGGAGAAAAAGTGTCATGTTTCTTCTAACCCCTCCCTAGGGATTTAAGGGCCCTATTCCACCGGACGATTATCGCTTGTACAATCGTTAACGATCTCAAACGACCACTATTGCGAAAGACCTGAAAACGTTCACTCATTTCCATGGAACGATAATCATTACTTGTGATCGTATTTGCGATAGTTTTTTCTTCGCTATTTCTTTGCTATTGCGTTCATATCTACTGCGAACGACCGAACGACGTCTTATTCAATGCGAACGATTTGCGAACGTTTTGCAAACGAGCAACGATACAAATAGGTCCAGGTCTTATAAAGCGATCAACGATTTCTCGTTCAGTCAATAATCGTTAACTGCATTTCAACCGAACGATTATGGTTTAGATTCGAACGATTTAACGATAATCTGAACGATAATTGTCTGGTGGAATAGGGCCCTAAGCCTGATAAGAGGTTTGTCTTGTTAAGAGTTGGAATGTGATCAAATAAGACCTTCTGAAATGTTCACCATTAAAGGATACCAAATGTGCCATCTGATGCTCGCCTTTTGGATCAATCCAATGTGGCCTGCCACTGTGGGATATTGTGTAGATGTCTGGTTCATCCAGTCTTGATGCACTCTTAATGCCATGGTTTTGTAACAGCAAGTGCGGCTGTTTTAGAAATAATGATACCACACCTTCTGGCCCCAGCAATCTCCCTACTGTCAAAGACACTGAAGTCACTTTGTTGACCCATGGCTAGCAAATATTGCCTTCTGAGTAGCAGAGGAGAGGTCATCATATTATCTAAGAGCTAACTGTGACACAGCTGTGATATGCAGCGATCATTCAGTGGGGTTTCCAAATAATACTACCATACAGTGCCCCCATAATACTACCATATATTGTCAGATATACATTTAGCAGCCATAACATCCATATGAATGTCCATCCCAATGTGTTGCAGAAATTTCTTTACCTTATGTTTAGTGCAACTAATTCTGTAAGCCTTCCTATGACACAGAACTGTCAATGTGTGCGTCATAATTCTGTAGGTAATAGAAAAACAAAACATCTTAATAAATTACGTCAGATGACAACCCCAATATTACCATCCATTGTAGTCAAGTAATATCATCATACAATTATTATATATATTTTTAGTTATATATTTCCACAAATGTTATTATTTTTATAGATGTTTAACATAAAAGCACCATAAAGAACCTAAATAATTTGTCTATCTAGTTTCCAAATAATACCACCATACAGCATCATTGATAATAATATTATATAGTGTCTAATGTACAGTAAAGTAATAAATTGGTACATAAAAATGTATAAAATAACAACATTCAGTAATACAATGTCCAGATAAAACTCATCCATACCTTCTGCTTGTAAATGAGTAAATAGATCCATCCGTTTCTGTATAGGGTGCCTCATCAGAAACATACTGTGGTTCGGGAGACCTTTATTAACCCCTTCATAACAAAAGGTCATTGTGTGTATGTCCATGTCACACTGAAATAGCACTTTCATCCTAGCTTTCTATGAACCATAATGTTTTTATTTTTATACCTGGTTGGGGACATATTTTTTGTGCCATGATATACAGTTTTGGAAATGGAAAGTTTTGATCGATATTTAGAATTTTTTTCTGATATATAATTTAAGAAAGAACGGCAATCACCATGCAGGAACAATATTGTTATATTTTTATAGATCGGACAATGCTGCTGTCAGGATTGTGCAGTAACCTGGTCTCAGCTTCCTGGCAATGCAGGAGTTAAGCTGAGAAGCTGTGGGACTTGATTACACAGCTGGGTGGTCTGTTTGATTGACTGGTTCTCTGCCTGTCTGCAGCCTGGAGGATCAGAGCGCCGGTCCAATGAGGATCCGGACCGGGCTCTTGCTCAGCATAAAACTAAGCTGAGGCAGAGTCCCAGCGCTGGCTATTTAGGTTAACTCCTGGTTCCAGCTCCCCCGTCTATTCCTGCGAACCCCTCTCCTAATCCCTCTGTTTGACTCGACTTGTTATCTGACCTTCTGCCTGACTATTTGACGATCCCTTTGCCTACTGATTTTGTACTGCGCTGCCTGTTTGGATTTGACCCGGCTTGTTTACCATTCTTTTATGTTTGTCCCTCTCGTTCTGTGTGCACTTTATCAGCATAGGGAACGTCTACGTGGTTGTCCACGGCCGCCTAGGGCCGATCGAGGAGAGCAGGCAGGGACAGTGGGTGGGTTCAGACCTAGGGCCCACTGTCTTGTTGTGTCTGTATCGCCCGATTCTGACAGCTGCATGCTACAATACCAAATATGTTTATTTGTTAATTTATATATTTTTATTTGTAAAATGGGAAAGGGGGGTGATTTCAACTTCCATTTGGGGAGGAGTTTTGTAATATTTTTTAAAAAACCAAATTTTTACACTTTTTAAGTCCCACAAGGACACATATAAGCAACCATAAGACTGCTTATATGGATCAATACTATTCCCTTGCATAAATTTGATCAGTGTTATCAGCGCTCTAAATGTCAAGTCTGCCTGAGGCAGACTGTAGATGTTAATTGGTGATTCAACAGGACGGAGGTAAGTATAATTTCTTTGCCTGTCAGGGACACTGATCGGGACCCCCACAGTCACACTGCAGGGGTTCCGATCAGTCAGTGACAGGTACCGCTCCTGTCACTTACACTCTTAAACAACGCAATAGCTTTAGATCACTGCCCCTTAAGGGTTCATAGCGGCAGCAGTGGGATCGCTGCTGCTTGTCATTATGGCCCACTTCTGGACCATCAATGTGTTTAGTGTGAGCAGTTCCGCACACAATAAAACCCCTTCATGCCAAAAAAGTATATATTCATTCATTCATGCACGGGGAAGTTTAAATATATATATATATATATATATATATATATATATATATAGCAGTATGTCGGCCGTGAAGAGGTTTATTGATACAAATCTAAACCCAGAATGTCTTTTCGCCTTCAGAGGGTACAAAAGAAATCAAGTCCTATAGATGAATGACCAACAAAAAGAAAAGCTTACAGATGTTGGTCAGAAATAACAAATTTTCTTTGTTTCAGCATATGTGTTGTTTTATGAGGAACATCATTTTGTCACATTCACCTTAATCCCCGTAATAATACCATTATAAATGATCATACGCAAGAATGAGACTGAAATACAAGATGACTCTTAAAAGCCTTATTTCAACGGGTTTCATTCTCCAGAGAGACGTCTTGCCTATATTTCTGAAAAGGTTGGATGTGATCTCATAGGTCAATGTGACAGAAATATACAAATGTTATATTTTTGTCAGTAAAATTGGATTATTCTGTTACTTTACATACTCAGTGTCTAAGTCAACACGGTCTTTCACATCTCGGGCTTGTAAATCTAGATTGCAATTCGATAATTGGGCTCACAATGGCAAAACTTCTGCCTATGTAGTAAAGGTTAATATTGGAGATAAATGTCCTATTTCAGTAGAACCCAGGCTGAGGATGTTGGCTGTGTATTGCTGTCTTCTCAGGATGCCATAGATTTTTCTGACAGGAACAACCCAGATGCCTTCCCCTGACTCAGGATGTTCTATTGCCAAGTTAAACAGTTTTGATGAGGTGTGAAGAGAGATTAATGCTTCATACGTTTTACAGCACTGTTAAGAGAGCACATTAAAAGAGGCCGACTGGCTCTTGCTGAAGTGCTGTAATGGTGTGATCTCATTCATTCCATTACTTCCAATCAGCTGACTAGAGAATAGGCCATTGTCAAGCTCATCTTGGATCTTAATCCCCGGCAATAAATGTCTCTATGACATATGCAATGGCTGACCCAAAGCTTTGTAGATCCTGATACAAAACCTTAGTGAGTCCACATTCTTGTATGAAAACTCACATCTATTTCCATATATAATTTTTAGATACCTTGTAAAATTAATGGAAAATATGCATATGGGGGGAAAATTTTCAATGGTAGCGCGCCTTGGGCAAAATATTGAGTGAAGACTCAAACTGATAAAAATATATGAAAAAATGAGGTCGTCTGGCACTGTCAATGAAGAGCTGTAAAGTAAGACTCTTCTATTGTGATATCACCTCTGGAGAATAATTCAACATGGAAGAGGACAGAGTTGAGTAGAAGAAAATCTATGGAGCACTTGATTAAACCATAATTATCAATAGGTGCATGTATAGCTTTCTAATAGGTATCCCAGTTTTTACTCAAATTTTAAAAACATACAAATAATTTATCTGGCTTTCCATTCCCATTATAAAATTCTCCACTGTAAAATAGTTTAAAGCAGTCGTTTCAGTAGTAACATTGATGGAACATATCTAGGATTCACTATCAATATATAATTGGTGGACGTCCAACCCAATGCAACTCTCTTTGAGTCTCATATAGGATCCCTTCTGTTATTTAAGAAGTCATGTGGTTGGACTGTTAAAGTGAATGAGCAACTTTTAAGCCCCAGGAAAAAAAAACAACAAAAAAAAACATTTCATAGCGTAACTGCCACTTCATTCTAGAGTAAAACCTGGTAACACCGTCAGCGGTTGCTAATTAATAGCACCTTAGGGATCTGTAAAAAAAATTACAACCCAGGTGTCCTCAAAAAACCTAAACCATCATTTTTACTGACTCTTTTTCTATCCCCTTTTTACATAGTGATTTGCATTTTTTTGATATATATATTTTTCTCCTCGCCTTTCAAGTGGACTTTTTGTAGTGACAGAAGTTTTACTTTTTTATGACATATGATGGGACCAGTACCTGTGATGTACTGTAACCCCTAGATGTCTTGGTTGCTACTGACTACAGCATATAGCATAATTTAAGATCAGCATCGGAATAAACTCTAAACACATCAGGCATACATTGGACTCAACACTTGACATACATACACATCAAGTGTCAGGAAAGAGTTAAAATTTAGAAAACCACATCAACATGCACTGGAGACTGCACTGGCGACAGCTAAACACAACAGAGTCCATGGGGTATGAACATCCCGTGTCACCATACTCCAACGGCAATTGCAACAAATGAAAAGAACCTACTGCTTTTAAAGGAGCCGAGCAGTATGATACTTCTATTACATGCTGGTGGCTCTGGGGTATCTTCAAACCTTTAAGAGGTCCTTCATCCATCATGAACAACCGAGACTATCCCTATTTTACCCTCAATAGCTAACCATCCTCATACAGGGATTTGTTGAGCTTCTGTAGGACAGATCACAGTGGGTAGATTCCCACAGATTGGGCATCAATGGTATATTGTAACTATTGGGTCTTGATGGCATAGTGTAGCTATTGGACGTTAATGGCATCATCAATTTTTGTTTTCAGACAATCCCTTGAAGAAAGTTATTTGCACTTAATACTGTAGTGTATTATACAGGTAATATTTTATTTTATTTAATTCAAAGAATAAAAAAAACATCTTTATGTTAAATCCAAAAAATTAGAACATTCTCAAAGCATGGATTTACATAGTTCATATTTCACTTGCTTTATGAGCCATCACTGATGAGCCTCTACCTATATTCCAACATTATCACTAGACCATTAACCAAACTAATGAAACCTAGTAGGTCAGACGGGACTGCACTTGAAGACGTCATTTACATGCACGCCTTTCATGCGCTTGTCACATGGCCGAAGAAGAAAGAAATAGGCGGCCGTCAGAAGAAAAATGACAAGGGCTCACCAATGCGACGGCATGTCAGCAATTGTGTGAAAAACGTTCGAGACATTGTGTGAGCGATCAGTCATTGAGAAGACACCCTGCACAATACATCACAACACTGGAGTTACAGTAGGGTTGTAAATTGTTGTGATGTAACAATAGTGTAGCCCCATCCAGATAAAATGATCCAAAAGATAGATAGATAGATAGATAGATAGATAGATAGATAGATAGATAGATAGATAGATAGATAGATAATTTCTAAACTCACTATGTCATTTAGTCATATACCTAACATACCACTATAGTCTATGGAAAGATTCCGAATGAAATAGATGGATAGTACACATTACTAAATACTCAAGCAGGAAAGTGATATCATTACATCAATGAATAGTATGTATTTCTGAGAAACCTGGTATTTGATCTTACCCGTACTCCCACCTAGGGCAGTCTCATTTGTTCTGAATAATGTACAGTATTGATTTAATTAGACATTCTTCACATTGAACATTTAAGTGTCTGTCTAGACCACAAGTAACTGGAAATTGGATGTGCCACTGTGCTGCTCTATTAGAGGAGAGGCCCGTATGTGCTGAGAGACTATAGAGAAGAATAATCCATCTCCTCAGGTAAGATGGCTAGCTGAGATAATGTGATGGAATCCTACATTCTTATTACTCTTATCATTATTATGAATCTGCCTATTAATCGAATGCTGGCCAGTCATGTATGAGCTATTCATTCTCAGGACTAAATAATTCTTGGGATTGGCGAGGGTCCTAGTGGTTGGACCCCACTGATCAAATTGTTATCCTTTCAGTTTTCATTTTTGCACTTTCGTTTTTTCCTCCTTGTGTATATAAGGCCATTTTTTCACCTAGAGACCCATATGACCCCTAATTTTTTGCGCCATTAGGCTATGTTCACACTAAGTAAAACTACGTCCGTAGTTCTCGCCGCAGAACTACGGCCGTAGTTTTGCAGGGTGGGACATAGCCTTATTTTCAATGGGATCCCGGCCGGAGTGTACACACATCGTATATGCTCCGGCCGGGATCCCATGCGGTGCTGGAAAAAAACTGACATGTCAGTTTTCTGCAGTGGAATTCAGTGAATTTCGGCCGCAGAAAGACCTGTCAGTTCACACAGTGAAGCAAGTGGCTCCGGCCACTTGCTTCACTGTGGGCTATGGGAAGCTCTGATGCGGGCGCGCGCTGATGCGCCTGCATCAGAGCTCTGCGGCCGGACGGATCATCCGGCCGGTACTTAAGTACCGGCCACGATGATCCGGGCACAGACCGGCCGTTCCGTGACCCGCCCGGGGTCACAGAACGGCTGGTCTGTTACGTAGTGTGAACATAGCCTTAATTGTAGTTTGCAATGGCAGATGTAATTTTTGCCTAAAATATGGCGTGAAAATAGAAAAAAATTATATTTGTGGTGAAATTGAAATTATTGGGGGGGGGGGGTTACGCCGTTCGCCCTAGGGTAAAACTGACTTGTTTTACATGTTCCTCAAGTTGTTACGATTACAACGATATGTAACTTGCCTGTAGCATCTGAGATCGCGGCAGTTCAGTGCGGGGTTGCAGCGCGACTCCCCTCTGAACTCCCCTAGCAGCGCCAGGACGTTCAGTAACGTCCTGGTGCAGCTACGGGTTAAGTGCTGGCAAACTTTCTAAAAAGGTATTTTAGCATATACCCATCGGCTTTAGTAGACCAAATGTAGTTTAATGGTGACTGTGGCCTTTTTTTACACTATTATACAATTTATTTGTTGGACTATGTTAGGTCTTTCAAATCCCATGGGTACACCACAGGTGTGCTACAGTACACATCTAAGTTTTAACAGTAACTCAATGTACTCTGAATAGAGATAAGCAACTTTGAACATGCTCGGGTTTATCCAAACCTGAACTCTCTACATTTGATAACCGGTGGCTGAAGAGGTTAGATGCAGCCCTAAGGCTGCAAGGAAAACATGGATACAACCAAAGGCTGTATCCATGTTTTCCAGGACTCTCTAAGGCTGCATCCAACTTCTTCAGTGACCAGTAATCAAATGCAGAGAGTTGGGGTATGGACGAATCCATGTATACTCGAAGTTTACTCATCTCTTATCCTGACTGCAAACACTGAAGTATGATATGAATGGCACCTAAAAGGCAAATTTTTTTCATTAAAATTATGTTTTGAGCCGCCTTATTAGTAACAAATATTGATGTGAAGGGTAACAATCATTGTACAGTACTGTGCAATAATGTTTATTGCCATACAGCATAGATTTATCCAGAAAAAGAAATTCCAAGATGTACTTAGCCTCAGTTCAGAGTCTTAAAATGCCGGGATAGGCAGACATCCTTTTCAAGGAAGGACCTAGACAAGGTGTTGCTCCTGTACAGAGACCACCAAAACCACCATATTAAGTGGCCCTTAGGCCTCATTCACATTCTGTTTTTTAAGGACAGTGATTTTGTGCGCTGGCTTTAATCTGTGAAAAACAATCTGTTGATTGCATACGTTTTTGTCACTGATCACGTCAGATGATGCGTCAAAGTCAGATGCAGTCAGAGGAGCAGAGGAGACAGGGGCAGGTGACAGGAGTGGTGACAGGACATACCATAGAGGTCTATTGGGGCATCCATGCCATGATCCGCCTCCACATTTTGACCTGTCCTATTTTTTTGCGGCAAGGATCATGGCACAGATGGTATGAATACACACATAGAATTTAATGGACCCTAAAATTGTCTGTGGTTGCTGCACGGACCAGGGAAGGCTCGAGGATAGCAGGGAAGGCCCAAGGATACAAGGGAACATGGTAAGGTAAGTTAATACTTTATTATTTTACACTAAAGGTAATGGATGCGCAAACATCGCTAACAAAAGCATATGGTGCGGAATTGTTATTGCAGTGATTCCTGTATATACTGTTGCTTTTTTGAAAAAACAAAATACAATAAAATTAAAACTACACGTTTCTAGTGAGAAAAGAGATAATTCCATACAAATCTTTCTGATGCATCTGAATAACCAATTACTACAGTTTTCTTACCTGTTTTTGCCTAATGTGTCTGCATTCCTACTGGTACTACAGTCTCCATGTGTTTAAGTCTTAGCGGATTTGTCCTATTTTTTACATCTAATATCCAAAATAAAAAGGAGTTCAGTTCAACCCTGAAAAGTCTTTCCAACTACAACCTACTGAGTTTGTTGACTGGTAAATCAAACGTAGTGTTTTGCATCAGTTCTGACCCTGGTTTGGAGCCAGGGGACCATGATAAATAGCTGCTTTGTGTTTGCTGCAAGCCTAATTTTTAGATTAAGTTTATATCTGTAATTACTGGAACGCTACCATAAATAAAGTGTTTTCATGCCAGCCAGAATGGAGGCTCTGTGTTTTGAAAGTGTTGCAACCAGTGCTGACCTACTGGTTCTTATGAAAACCCGGCATTGCTTGTGTAGTAAATGCAGCCATGTAGTAAATTTGGCCATGAGCCAAATGACTACTTTCTTAAAGTGAAACAGCTATTTTGTCTTTGGCCTTATGACTAGCAAACAATTAAAAGGGGTGAATCTTTTTTTTCCAGGATGATTTTTTTTAAATGTAGCTTTCTTAGGCCTTGGTCACACAACATTTTTTGAACATTGTGGATTCTGCACTGGATACCATATAAAATTTATATTTACACATAATTCAAACAATGCAGATTTTTTTTCTCAGGCTTATTCAGAGATTTAATCTTTAATTTACATAAAAACTAGTAGTCTCATGTTCTGTGCAGAAAGTAGCCTCATTTCGATTGGTCCCATTGACACCCAAATACATTGCGAAGCAAACTGAAATCTGTGTCAGAAGTAGGGCCGGATTACAGAGAGGTCATCCGGGGCATGTGCCAGGGGCCCCCCACCAGCCCGAAACTGGAAGCAGAGTTCAGGGTTCAGGTTGGTGGATCTATGGCAGGGGTGGTAAACTCTGTTCCACGAGCCGCATCAGGCCCCTGACATCTCCTGATGGGGCCACTTACACAACGTTCTCCTCTGACGTAATTTCATCGCAAGCCGCCTGTAGGAGAAGACGTGTGCTGCAGGAGATAGCAGAGGACCCGGCCAGCTCTAGAGCAAGTAAAGGTGAATGGGAAATAGGGGGATTAAACTACAGATACCAGGACACCACTGGGGGGGAGAGTGAACTACAGCTACCAGGAAACCTCTGGGGGGAAGTGAACTACAGCTACCAGGACACCACTGGAGGGGACGTGAACTACAGTTACCAGGACAGCGCTGGGGGGAGTAAACTACAACTACCAGGACACCACTGGGGGGGGAGAGAACTACAGCTACCAGGACACCACTGGGGGGGGGGCACAAGAGTGAACTACAGCTACCAGGACACCACTGTGGGGGGGGACAAGAGTGAACTACAGCTATCAGGACACCACTGGGGATGGAGTGAATTACAACTACCAGGACACCTCTGGGGGGAGTGAACTACAGATACCAGGACACCACTGAGGGGGGAATGATCTACAGCTACCAGGACATCACTGGGGGTGGGGGGAGTGAACTACAGCTACCAGGACACCACTGGGGATTGACTATAGCCACCAGGGGCATCACTAGGGGGTTAACTCCAGATACAAGAGCACCACTAAAGGGTTAACTACAATGTTAGGGGCATTGGGGGGCACATTACTTTTTCTTGCCCAAGGTGCTGGTAACCCACACACAGCACTTATGCGTACAGTATAACATTAAGTGCAGGCACAGCAGGAGACATTATTACTATATGGGGGCACAGCAGGGGGCGTTATTACAATATGAAGACACAGCAGGGGGACATTAATGCTATATGGAGGGCACAGCAGGGGCATTACTATATAGAGGGCACAGCAGGGGGCAGTATTACTATATGGAGGGCACAGAAGGGGACATTATTACTATATAGAGAGTACAGCAGGGGGCATTATTACTATATGGGACATAGGGACTTTATAACTATTGGGAGGCACAGCAGGGGATCCTATATACAGGGGGCAACCCACATACCTACTCAGTTTCCTGGAAATCACACCAAAAAGTGGAATTACCACTGTTTAGGACCTTATGGGTTGGAATAAGGGAAGGAAGTTGCTGGAAAAGTGCAGAGCCTAAGATGTTTGGCAGGTTCTGAAGAGATTAATTGTAGTAGAAAGAAATCATCATGGTGGTCTGGGCCAGATGGAGAGGAAAAGAAAAGTGACACCTCAGATCAAAGAAGACGTCACCTGTGAGTCACTGAATGACGTTTCTTTTGTATTTTTTAAAACATTATTCGGTAGGGGTGCCCCTTGCTTAAATAAAAAGGTTAGGCTACACTGCTCTAAGCAGTAATACACTGCTTCTCCCTAGCAAAATCTCCCCCCCCCCCCCCAATTAACTGATCGATGTCTTTCTACATGTACAAAAATCATTGGCCACTGGCCATGCATCGCTGTGTTTAATAGTGATGTGTGACCGATGGCTGATCGGGCCTTATGATAGTATGATAGGCTCTGTAAGCAAGCGCCAATCTAGAAGAACGGCGCTACTTACCCAGGATATCAGGCCATGTAATATGGCCCTAACACAGTGGGTAAGAACGCAGTGGGTTCTCACATTGCGTTTTTAACACAAACACAACATGAGAACACTGAGCCCTCCCCTCTCCTGTCTCTAGAGCCTGGCATCTTCCTCTGCACTGCAGCCTCTAGTGACCATCACGTGCACAACAGTGGAGGATTCTGAGCCGTACAGCCAGGAGCGAGGAGGCGTCTGTGCTAAGTCTGTACAGATCACGGTATAGTTTATTTTTGTTTGGTGGGGGGGGAAATGGGGGGCCCCCAACAACCTTAATCTGGCCCTGGTCAGAAGTATGCCTCAGAATTTTTCCAAGTGATCAGTGATCGATTTCTTCAAAAAGAAAAGCCATCCAGCGAACATGGCCTTAACCCCTTAACGACGCATGACGCATCGCTGCTATCTGCTATCGCTACAGAACTGCACATAGAGTAAGGGAGGTGAAAGTAACATTTTAAAGGAGAACTCTGGGCTGGGGTTATTTTTGGCTCGGGGGGGGGGGGGGGAAGAAAGAAGTAACATGCTTTAACCTCCCCGGCTCTAGCGCTGGTGCCCCTAAGCTCAGGTCCCCCCCAGTCCCGGGTGCTTCTGGGCCCAAGTGCAGACCTGGGACATGATGTGCCAGGCTCGCTTAGCCAGTCACCGTCCGTGGCTGGACTCCACTCCCCAGCACTATTACACAGACATTATCTGGCAAATCAGGCAGATGAGACAGTGATCAGCTGGGGCTTGCTCATTGACTGATCGCTGTCTGTAAACATTAAAAAATCCGCTGTCAGCCACATATGTCTGTGTATAATGAGATGTGTGGCTGAATGATTACAAAAAAAGGGCAGCACGAACATCTCTAGCAGTGTTCATACATGATTATCAAGCAGTGTAATAGACTCAGTAAGCGAGCGCCAATCCAGCAGATTTGTGCTTGCTTACACCACAGGTTGGGATGTGTATTATGACCTTTCTTAAGGAATAAGAGGTCTAGTTAACCCCTCTAGAATACCTAAAGAATGCAAACATAGCTGCTGTGAAAGTAACAGCTTCACCTGGGCCTGGTGTCGGAGTGTCCCAATATCCCCTCTGGCACATGACATAATGTTATTATTATAAACAGCACATGGTAGGTGGGGACACTGGTACAGAGTTGTAAGTTCTGCCTCCGTACGTACCATCTTCAACTCAAAATGATATAGATAAAATCAGACCTAGGGTGTATAGAGGTCACCACACGTGTCAGAACACTAAACCACTACTCTGTCCAATGTCCTCCTGCAGTTATTTGACAACAAATTGGCATGTTTTCCCAATGACATTTACCAGTAAGGTCTGTAATTCAGGTTTGAGTTGCCGATAAACGCGGTGATTGTCCTTAGAGGAACAAGACTGAGGCAGAACTGTCGGCCCTGTGTTGCTAATCCCCCCTTCCCCCCCCCCCCCCAAAAAAAAGAAAGAGTAAAATGAAAGAGGTTGTCTGCAACAGCTGTCAGGCCGGTGGTCCTTGACAAATGATCCTGTCACTATCACCATTGATTAGCAATGTTATGACATTTCCCTTCAAAAACACAGAAGTGACAAGGGCTAGGAACTGTAGCAGATCTGGGCCTGACCAATAAGGTTATGCTTTGTTCTTATACCCTAGTAGGCATCTGTTATTTACGTCACATTTACGATACATGAATAGACTGGGGGACAAAGGTGAAGCTATCGAATGTATATTCCCAAATGAATAAACTCCAGAATCTAAGTGAAGACATAACACTGATCAATCAGAATGATCTTAGACCATCATCCTACAATATCTTCAACACAGACATAGTGATATGCTTGGTGGTGTACATTTCATCACAATTCATTTACAGCTATAAAAGAACAACTGCATCTGTTTCCAAATAAAAATTGGATTGAAGATAGACAGACAGGAGATAGATAGATAGATAGATAGATAGATAGATAGATAGACAGATAGAGCGAGTGAGTGTGTTGGGGCAACTATATTATTGTATGATAGTATTTTTATTAAAGATAAGAAATACGCAATTGCACAATGGGTGACAATACTGGGTGACAATAAGATGCCGATATCAAATTTGAAACAAATTTAGCAGTGGTTTCTTTTTTTTCTTTCATGGTGTCCATAGAACAGGATAAATAAGGTGACATTTTAACAGTGTGGTGGACTTTTTTTTTAAACTTTTGGTAGATATGAAAATACAAATTGTATTTATATTAAACATATTTTTAAAGAATTTTTGGTGATTTTTTTCTAATTTCCCATTTTTTCTATTTATATTATAAAATAATCCTGATATCTTGCAGTTTTCATTCCCACCACTGGGGTTAAAACTAAACTGGGACTTACTATTGTGTCTATAGTGATCAGCAGGGGCGTAGCTAATGTCTCCTGGGCCCTAGTGCGAGAGGCCAACCTGGGCCCCCCTCCCCCTCCTTTCACGACCAAGTGATGCTATTGGCGTATATATATATATATATATATATATATATATATATATATATATACACACCAAGACAGATATTACCAATAACACCAGCATATTGGAAAAGAAAGTATTATCACCGTACATATTACCGCCATACTGTTACCGACCAAATCCTGTATACTGAGACCAATATTACCAGTAATACCAGTATATAGGAAGGAAACATTACCGCCACACCACAACCACTACCATCACCACCATATTGTTACTGACCAAATCCAGTATACTAAATCACCTCATCCAGTCATATAGAGGTGGTCCCAGCTCTACACAGGTTCTATACACCATATACATTACAGTGCAGTTATATCAGGTGACTCACAGGAGACGTCTTTTCTGATCGGAGTTCTTTCCTTTTCATCTTCTTCTCCATCCATCCTGGGCCGTTATGAGAACTTCTCCAAGCCACGAATCCACAGAATCTGCCAGACAGACATATTAGTCTCCTCACTCTGGCACCATCCTCATCTCTATACACACTGCACATCTGTACTGTCCCCTTTACACCCTCATTTAGTGGGTAGCCCTGACTATGTGACCCCCTAATAATATATGCCCCCCTCTGTGTATTCCCTCTCCCCCTATGTTGCCCCCCCTAAATAGATGGCCCCTCTCCCCCCATGTTGCCTTCCTTATAGATGGCCTCCTCTCCCCCTCCTTATAGATGGCCCCCTCTAGCCCCTCCCTTATAGATGGCCCCCTCTCTCCTCACCCTCCCTTATGGATGGCCCCCTCTCCCCCCTCCTTTATAGAAGGCCCCCTCTCCCCCCAGCCTTCCTTATGGATGGCCCCCTCTCCCCCCTCCTTTATAGATGGCCCCCTCTCCCCCCACCCTCCCTTATAGATGGCCCCCTCTCCCCTCTCCTTTATAGATGGCCCCCTCTTCCCCCACCCTCCCTTATAGATGGCCCCCTCTTCCCCCACCCTCCCTTATAGATGGCCCCCTCTCTCCCCTCCCCCTCCCTTATAGATGGTCCCCTCTCCCCCCCTCCCTTATAGATGGCCCCTTCTCCCCCCCTCCCTTATAGATGGTCCCCTTCCCCCCCCTCCCTTATAGATGGTCCCCTTTCCCCCCACCCTCATAGATGGCCCTTCTTTCCCCCCACCCTCATAGATGGCCCCTCTTTCCCCCCCACCCTCATAGATGGCCCCTCTTTCCCCCCACCCTTATAGATGGCCCCCTCTTTTCCCCCACCCTCATAGATGGCCCCCTCTTCCCCCCTACCCTCATAGATGCCCCCCTCTTTCCCCCCACCCTCATAGATGCCCCCCTCTTTCCCCCCACCCTCATAGATGGCCCCCTCTCCCCCCCCCCCCCCCCCCCCCCCGTGCAGGCTGATAAAAAAAAAAAAAAAAACTTAACTCACCTGACAACGCGCTCCCACGTTGATCCTCTCTCCTCCTGGTCTGTCCCCAGCTCTGCGTCTGCCGGGGGTGTCGCATCCCAGAGCTCCCTGGGCCCCGAAACCGGAAGTCAGGGCCCAAGGCGTGCAGGGAGCTCTGGGATGCGCGCGCTGCCGGGGATAGGTCGCGATACCCCCGGCAGCCGCGCAGTAGCCGGGGGAAGACGGAGCCGGACTCTTGTGATCGAAAGAAAAACAATGCTTGCGGTCACAAGAGTGATTGATCTGGAGGGCCTTCATGGCGGGCCCGGTCATGGCGGCGACCGCCGCGACCGCGGTAGCTACGCCACTGGTGATCAGAGAGGCTGTCGTCTGTACAGCATTAAGGTATTTGCACACTATAGAATATGTGCGGAGACTTCAAGCAGGTTTCGCCGCGCAGCCTTTGCTTGAAGTTCTGCACGTCCCATAGACGCTATGATATTTGCAGGCAAAGTACTAAGTAATATGACAATTCTCTATACCTGGTAGTTTACTGCAAGAAAAAAGGAACTTCAGTACAGTTGAGTCCCTACTTCACTTAAAGTGGAATTCTCACCTTCTGATGTTTTTCTAATAATGCAAAAGTACGCAATTTTGCCAATGCTTACTTTTGCATTTTTGCCTTGTACTATGTCTCTACTTTCCCTATAGTTTGTGATGTCAGTGGGAGATACAGAAGTGTGAAGCTAAATTTTTGCAGGTGAGAAAACCCCTTTAAGAAACCTACTGTATATGGGTCTCTGTTTGCATATGGTGCCACAGAAACAATTATATAATTGACTGACAGTGTGCTACAATCGCTAGTCCCAACTCTAAACGTAAAAGATTTGGCTCTTTTATATTTGTGCATGGAGGGTGAGCCCCGAGAATGAATTTCCATAGTGGGCCCAAGTTACCCCAGTGCCCTTGATATCAATGTTCCCTGATGAACAAGGGCACTCTGGCCTCCAGTTCACCCATGCATCTTTAGTTGACAGGCCTCAGGCCTAGTAGTTATCACGTACTAATCACAAGACTTCTTGGCACCACATGCACACCATCCACACTCATCATCTAGTCAGCAAAACACAGCAACCTCTTTATATTTATCCTCTTCCTGGGCCTGTGCAGGAACCTCCTCCTGCCAACTATCCTGTCACATGTATTCAGTATAACACCCTTATATACATAGTATTTACATTGCATCCTCTATAAATACAGCTTTGAAGAACAAGCTACAATGAATAGAGTCTAATGAGAGGTAATACTACAATCTGAACCAGGAAACCATGGGGTTGTAAAGGAATGCTGCAGTATATTCACATAACATACCATGGAAGAGATGCAAGCTTTGCTTCGCTGGTGGTATGACTTTGGGGTGACAAGAAGAATGATTTTAATTCATGTTTCTATTAAGCTGTCTATATTGCAATTCAGTATTTGCCATGTCAAAAACTTGAGGCACCCTTATGATACCAAACTGCAGTGAAAAGTATACACAGAAAACTAGCCACAGCTAACTCCTATGTAACCAACTGCTATGACACAGCTCCATCATCTGGAGCTTTCGGAAATTGCAGCAATGATTCTGAATCTAATGGTACAAGTCAGTTTACTGTTCTTTACTGCAGTGTTTTTCAATGTCTTTAAGGCCATTATTATGTAGGGATGTTCTTAACCAGCAATGTGTTATAGGGTGCAGCATAGTGATTTATAGTGCTATAATTATAATTTATTCATTGTACATTTATGTTAGGTTTAGGGGTTTTTATACATTTTTGTTTATAGTCTGTACAAAAAATAAATAAATAAATGGAAAGCACCACTTAAAGGGATTCCCCACCAAGTTATCCCCTCTACACACAGTGACTATTCAGACTTGACTTTCTCTGGTAGCTGTCATAGAGAATGAAAGAGAAGCAGTTACATAAGCACTCCACGGCTTCATTCTTTCATTCTTCATTCATTCTTCATTGGGGGACGGGGGGGGGGGGGGATAAAGGGGGTGGACCCTTTAATAAACAAAACAGCATTACAGTATTCTAAAACTTCATAATAACAGTGTTATATCACCATCACTATCCATTGTACACTCGGAATCTACCCTGATTATAATAATTATACAGCCTGTAAGGTCTGAGCTGAGACAATCTGGATTTTTTGGGTGGAAACAGGAGTCAATAGAAAACAAAACAAAACGAGCAGTGACTTTTATACAGAGAGATGAGAAGTGATCACAGGGTGCAGAGGATGAGAATAAACTGATACTCATTGATGAATCATCCATCTGCATAAGCCAAGGAGATGACTCTGCAACCTAAATCTGGTACCATTCATTGAATAGAAGTTGATTTCAAGAACCTTATAAGGGAGTTAGGATTATGCTTCTGCTTTTGGGTAATATAATTTGAATATTCCTTTAAATTCACTGTTAAGTTACTGAGATACCGCACAGCTAATTTTGCCTGTATATGTTGTGTTAGTGGCAGGGGGTATGTGGCAATGGCGGATTATAATGTAGGCGGTTTGGGCGGCCGCCCGGGGCCCGAGGCTCCGGGGGGCCCATGCCTTGCCGCCCACATTATAATGCCGCCCGGGAGGCCCGGCCCGCCACTGCACTCTTGTGACCGCAAGCATTGTTTCGCTTGCGGTCACAAGAGTCTCCGGCTGCCTCCGTCTGATGCGCGGCTGCTGGGGGTGTCCTGTCCTCTCCCCGGCAGCGCGCGCGTCACACAGCTCCTAGTGCCGCCTGGGCCCTGACTTCTGGTACTGGGAGCGCACGTACCGGAAGTCAGGGCCCAGGCGGCACTAGGAGCTGTGTGACGCGCGCGCTGCCGGGGAGAGGACCGGACACCCCCGGCAGCCGCGCATCAGACGGAGAGAGGATCGACGGGGGAACGCAGGGTAGGTGAGTTGTATTTTGTTATTTTTGTGTTATTTACTCACTGGGGGGCATCTATAAGGGGAGGGGGGGAAAGAGGGGGACCATCTATAAGGGAGGGGGGAGAGGGGGACCATCTATAAGGGAGGGGGGAGAGGGGGACCATCTATAAGGGAGGGGGGAGAGGGGGACCATCTATAAGGGGGGGAAGAGGGGGACCATCTATAAGGGGGGGAAGAGGGGGACCATCTATAAGGGGGGAGAGAGGGGGACCATCTATAAGGGGGGAGAGAGGGGGACCATCTATAAGGGGGGGAGAGAGGGGGACCATCTATAAGGGAGGGTGGGGGGAGAGGGGGCCATCTATAAGGGGAGGGGGGGAAAGAGGGGGACCATCTATAAGGGAGGGGGGAGAGGGGGACCATCTATAAGGGAGGGGGGAGAGGGGGACCATCTATAAGGGAGGGGGGAGAGGGGGACCATCTATAAGGGGGGGAAGAGGGGGACCATCTATAAGGGGGGGAAGAGGGGGACCATCTATAAGGGGGGAGAGAGGGGGACCATCTATAAGGGGGGGGGGGAAGAGGGGGACCATCTATAAGGGGGGGAGAGAGGGGGACCATCTATAAGGGGGGTGGAAGAGGGGGACCATCTATAAGGGGGGTGGAAGAGGGGGACCATCTATAAGGGGGGTGGAAGAGGGGGACCATCTATAAGGGGGGTGGAAGAGGGGGACCATCTATAAGGGGGGGGGAGAGGGGGACCATCTATAAGGGGGGGGGAAGAGGGGGACCATCTATAAGGGGGGGGGGAAGAGGGGGATCATCTATAAGGGGGGGAAGAGGGGGACCATCTATAAGGGAGGGGGGAGAGGGGGACCATCTATAAAGGGAGGGGGAGAGGGGGACCATCTATAAAGGGAGGGGGAGAGGGGGACCATCTATAAGGGAGGGGGAGAGGGGGACCATCTATAAAGGGAGGGGGAGAGGGGGACCATCTATAAGGGAGGGGGGGAGAGGGGGACCATCTATAAGGGAGGGGGGGAGAGGGGGACCATCTATAAAGGGAGGGGGAGAGGGGGACCATCTATAAGGGAGGGGGGGAGAGGGGGACCATCTATAAGGGAGGGGGGGAGAGGGGGACCATCTATAAGGGAGGGGGGGAGAATCTATAAGGGAGGGGGGGAGAGGGGGACTATCTATAAAGGGAGGGGGAGAGGGGGACCATCTATAAGGGAGGGGGGAGAGGGGGACCATCTATGAGGGAGGGGGGAGAGGGGGACCATCTATGAGGGAGGGGGGAGAGGGGGACCATCTATAAGGGGGAAAAGGAGGACCAGCTATAAGGGGGGAGAGGGAAGAGGGGGACCAGCTATAAGGGGGGACAGGGAAGAGGGGGACGAGCTATAGGGGGGAAAGAGGGGGACCATCTATAAGGGGGGAAGAGGGGGACCATCTATAAGGGGGAAAGAGGGGGACCATCTATAAGGGGGGAAAGAGGGAGACCATCTATAAAGGGGGACTATCTCCTATAGGATTAGCACCCTCCTCTCCTGACATCCTCTGTGCTGCTTGGACCTCTCCTATAAGATCAGCACCCTCTTCTCCTGACATCCTCTGTGCTGCTGTGACCTTGGGGGGGGCAACATCAGGGGACCAGGTGAGGTGGCGATATGTTTATTGGGGGCAGTGGAGGTGGGGTGGGCAATGCTTACTGGGGGTAGCAGCAAGGGACCAAACATTATGTTTATTGGGGCCAGCAGGGAGGGGAGGCAGGCAGTGTTTATTGGGGACAGTGGGGGGGGGACGCAGTAGCAGATTATAATGTGGGCGAATTGACTGGGGGGGGGGGGGCCCAGGTTGGGTGGACAGCCCGGGGCCCAGGGTACATTTAATCCGCCACTGGTATGTGGTGACAGTCTTCTGTCTTCTCTGAGGCTGGTAGGTGAAGTGTGTAAAAAGTTGCTTTTCAGCTGACAGAACTAGGTACTGGGGATGGTGTGGATCCAGAAGAAGCTCTAGTTTACTGATGCGCTTTATTTTTTTTTTTAACTAAGTCTAGTGTGAGGAACCTCTCTCCCAGGCCAGACAGTCATGTGACACTACCTTTCCGTTATCCGTACCCCCCACAACCTACCCCCAATGAATTGAGCAGGCTCACTAAGGAAGTGCCATCCTCTAAACAGGAGATCCTTTTATATACCTCTGTACATGAGCAGCCAGACAGACTATCTATCTATCTATCTATCTATCTATCTATCTATCTATCTATCTATATATATATATATATTCAGTAGTGATCATAGAACAGGAGGCAGCAGGGGCGTAGCTAGGATTTATGGGGCCCCATAGCAAAAAAAAACACATGGGGCCCCCCTCCAGTATCCCCCCCCCATATGAGCAGTTATGACCTTAAGTAGTATTCAGGCCACTCTATGACCCCATATAGTATATAATAGTCCTTCTGTGCATCCATGTAGTAGTTAGGGCCCTGACGCTTCCTGAAGCCTCCCTGTAGGTAATCCCCTCTCTGGAAGCAACCCCCCAACACACACCTGTACAGCTGTGGCCCCTTTGTAAAAAAAAACAAAAAAAAAAAACATACATACTCACCTGGGTTCTGCCCAGTCCCTCACTTCTCCTCTTCCTTTAAACAGACCTGAGATTTTTTTTTGGGGGGGGGCAGCTTCTGTTTAACCCCTTATATACTGCAGTGTGTAAGTGATATAAACTTCACTTACATGCTGCAACACAAAGATGAGTAAGAGCAGGACACAAGGAGAGGTCTGTGCACTTACTGATGACCCCTGACCTCTACACAAGCTCCGGAGCTCCGCACATCAGACAACTGGAGAAGGGAGGTCAGGGGTTATCAGAGTGCAAGCTGTGAAGCAGACCTTAACCCTTTTTTGTGCTGCAGCCTGTAAGTGACGATTGATTCACTTACATACTACAGTACATAAGGGGTTAAATCAGTCTGACAGGCTCTGGCAGCGGCTCCAGCAGAGTCCAGGAAGAGAACCCTGTGACTCTTACCTTCCATGTGCGGTGTGCGCCCCGGAGGCTCAGGGTGCATCACAGTGCAGGAGTCAGGCAGCACTGAGACACGGTCGGCCTGTGTGTGGGGGGGATCGTCAGCTGACAGCAGAGGTGCCGGAGAGGAAGATGGCGCTGTGCTGAAGGAGCAGCTACAGGTCAGAGCCCGTGCCGGAGAGTCACTGTCAGACTCCGGAGTCAGCAGGACTATTAGCAAGCATCCACCATGGATGCAATCATGCACTGCACACGTTTTACCGTGGGGGCCCGGGCCCCCTTGGCCCCCGGGCCCCATAGCAATGGCGTACCCTGCCCCCATGGTAGCTACGCCACTGGGAGGCAGGTACCAACCTGGGGAGACTTTAATGATGACCACAGGAGACTCTGATGCAAGCCACCAGGAGCAACCAACTTTGGATACCATTACATAATGTCATGATGTTTTCTGATGCATACATCATGATACATTACTGAAAGAGTAGTAGATACTTGTAAAAAAAAAACTTCCAGCAGATTTGGTTAATAAATCTACTAGAAAAGAATTTAAACATGCCTGGAAAAAACATACATCTTTCCTAAGATAATAGGAAGGGAAATACTAAAAGGACAGACTAGATGAACCCAGTGGTCTTTTTCTGCTGACAATCTTCTATGATTGTATGCTCTCTAGCTGGAAACAAATGGAATCAGTCCACAGACAGTAAGTGAAGGACAACTGTAATGATAAAATCCTGTCTATTTAGAGCATCGGTTGTGAAACCTCATGTAAATTATTAGATTCCTTAAAAAACGAACAATAAACATAATGTAGTAAAGTAGACCATAAAATAACATGGAAACCAACTCAGTTCCATGCACCCTGCTACAGTGACACTCAACGTATGCAAATTTCATGCTGCATATAATTATTTGTGTCTATTTTCTTAAGATTTATATTGTCATGCACGGTGCCGAGGCATTTGTGATTCATCCAGTTTAATAGGCCAACAAGCACTCTTCTGGGATATAAAAGTGGGGGGCGTTGGAAGCTAGAACATTCTGATTAATCAGTATACAGCACATAAATGAGATGCCTGTGAGACTTGCAAACCCACGTATCATACAATAGCAGTATATCTATACCTATGATTAATACTCTAGGTGGTCTATTAAAAGACATTGCTTCCTAACCTAGAAAATACTTTAACCCACTCAGGTCAAGGCATGGAGAAGAAAACATGTATCTACATGCATGTTCCAAAAAGTAAAGCAGGGATTTGTTCAAAGTTTCTATTACAGATGCGCTTGAGAACTTGGCATGCATCATGGAAACCAAGGGAAGATGTTTGCATTGCTGGTAACCAAGGTGCATGGGGGCTGTCATGTGGAGGTTTCCACCTCAGTGAAGCAGTTTGTTCCTAAATAGAAGCAGTACAACTAACAAGTAAAGAGAATCTTCATTAGCTAATATACTGATATATTTCATTATTTTTTCTCTTTTGAAACCGAAAATACTGATATGTGGGTATTCCTGTTATACTGAATCTCAAATAATGCCCATAAGACAGTGTAGACAGTATGACACTATTTATGAAGCAGCGAAACTGGCATTTTCTGGTGCATAGGAGCATGATGCGGATAAATCTATTCTCACATGCTTGATATCCAAATATTTCCCAACCCATCCCTCTGCTCCAGTTGTGCCAGAGGGGCGGGGAGCGGATGTATCGTGGAGGCTGCACCCTGCTGGCGTAGTTTTAATGGCGTTGGAGGGTCTCCAGTGCATACAGAATTTATGTCTCAACATAAATCTAGCGAGCATCGGCACTGCAAGGCCATTTTTTAACCCAGCTCCAAAAAAACACTTGACAAAGGGGTTGGCCACTTTCTAGTAAAATTGTTCAGTGTACAGTATTAGTAAGTGTTCTCATTATACCTACTGACAGCAGCTCCCTGTGTGCCTTATAGAGCTAATATCAGACCGCCCTCCTCCAGGCTGTACTGTCCTGCTCTGTGATGAGTCTGTCCTTAATATGGCTGACATGGAGGAGCATGTGACTATGCCCTGACTCCAAGTGCTCAAAACTAAGCTGTATATGCCTATGGTGGTCACTGGGGGCCGGGCATGATCATATGCTCCTCCATGTTGGCCATATTAAGGACAGATTCACCACAAAGCTGGGCAGCACAGCCTGGAGGAGGGTAGGGGAGGCCAAATTTAGCTCTATACGGTACACAGGGAGCTGCTATCAGTATACACAGTGAGTACACTTAATACTGTACACTGAGCAATTTTACTATAAAGTGGCTAACCCTTTAATAAATGTCCCCCTATGTGTTTGGATATGGATCCAGCATAACTGTGATGGTTCAGTTACAACTGGAAACCATGGCACTATTGTGTACCAAAACTCATCTGACTAAAGTTAATCAAAATGGACTAATTCAACTTTAACTTGGGGTTACAAATGACACCACGTAACAAAATAAGACAATCTACTAAATAAATAATATAGACAAGTTGTTCAATCCAAAAAAAGTATTGTAATTTAAAACTTTAAAATCTTTATTAATATGAAATCAAACCAACCATAAAATTTGGACCCAAATAAGAAATAAGTCTATATCCTTGACAAATAACCAACTCCATCCAAAATTCCCATTGAGGAACCTTCCAAACCCTGATCGCTAATAGGGAGTTCCTCAGTTAAAATTGTGAGGGAAATCAAGTTACAAGAAAAGATCCAACTAGGGTAATTGTAATCCCATGTGGATCCCACATAATGGTCCAGGATCCAGCCATTCATTGGTTGAAATATAAAAACAAAAAATGGTTTTAGGGAACCAATGACAGGTCGCCATTGTCTGGACAGATGCCCACCATAGTTGGACATCTTTCACCTCGGAACAATCTTTCTTGTAAAGAACATTTCAAGAGCGTTCTCAGAGTCCAGTGTCATATATGATATATGCCCAGTTTGAATGACTGTAATGGCTAATATGGATTACAATCTATATGACCATGTCAGCAAAACAGTCATTCACCAGTACTTTGCATCTACAGCATTTTTCTAATATATAACTGAATTGCTTCCATTACTACAGAGAGTTATTCAGGAAATTGGGGGGAAATACAGAAAAAAATCTTAATTCCCTCAACGTCATTCCCAATAGAATGAATGCCCTTTGGGACTTGCTCTTGAATTGCCTGCAATCTACTAATGAAACAAGAGAGATGGGGAATATTATTTTCCTGCGGCTGCCCTTCCCTATTTATACACACTCATTGTAAGTACTGGTCCTCTGGATAAGCTCTTAGTGTCCTTTCATACTACGGAATCGGCGCCCCATGTGGAACCCCTGCCTGCGCAATTGGTGCTGAATCCTGGCTGCTTTGTGTTTGAATGGGAGGCCTTGCGAGCCTCCGCTCTACGCACCTCTCCTCTCGGGTTCCACACAAAATTTCGGCGCCAATTCTGTAGTTTTCTGTAGTTTTAAGAAAGGTGTATTATACTTATCACTGCATACATAGCTCTCAATGAGTGCTGCAGGCACAGCTCAGCAGGAGCCATATGTGATCACCAGGCACCAGATAGCAGAAGTAGCTACTGGGACTTAGTAGTCCCAGATCTGCTCAGCAGTAAGTGTCAGGGGGTTGTATTTCCCCTGTAACTAAAGCTAATATGTCAGCCACAGCATATACATGCCTCCCTACATTTTTCTGTTGACCTTATGGAATATATATATATATATATATATATATATATATACCACTTTGTACTAATGATGAATATTATTATATACAAATTACTCATGTAAAAGAAACAATGGCACATAAAATAAATGGAAAGATGTTTTATAACATCCAAATCCGTAAATGCTAAAAATACTAAAATGTGTCTTGGTCATGAATGGGGGTAAACTGACGTAGAAGTGGTTAAGATAATTGGTCCAAAAAAACATTGTTTTGAAAAGAATTTATGAGGAAAAAAAATTTCTTTCTAGTTATTTTAGGGATTGCCAAGTATCATGCGTCATCATTGTCACCTTTGCATTAGCTGTCGTTGTTCTCTCACAAGGCTCTCGATGTACAAACCATTTCTCGAGCTCAAAAAGCCATGGATACAAATGAATGCTCTGTTTACAGCAGCTGGATTAAAAAAAACAGCAGAATTTGCATGCAACTAATGTTATTCTATTCTCAACAGTAACTCTATGCTTTGCAGAACATGCCATATGTTTGTCAGTTTGCCAATGAATCAAGATGTTTTGCTGCCTTCAGAGTCTAAATAATTAATGGTAATGTCTAAAACCTAACCCAAGGTTCAGGGCTGAGAAACAAAATTGGACAGTTCCTTGTTGATGCTCAACGCCATCAGGAGGATCCAACATTTTATGTCAAAAATTGGACTTTTGAATAATTCCTTTCTCCTCTAATGAAATAATTTTTAGTTTTTAAATGTAGACAAATGATAGATTTACATGAGTTATCTCCCCCTTCCATTTATATCAGTCTCGGCTCAGCTACGATTTGAGTTTTTATTGTTCATTTTTATATGCATATATTGTGCTTTTTACCTATAGCTTATTGACTTATTTGATGTAAAATGTATGTTCGTCTTCCAGATCCCTTTAATCCCTTTTCATTGAAGTGAACTGAGGACTATTGGGTTGCAGGACTGATATTTTGGATCTCATGTATTTTGCCTTATGATTGGACTATACATTTACAGTATATAATTATTATTAGTCGTAGTATTATTTCCATATTAAACATATACTGGTAAGAAAAATTTGTTTTTTCCTTGCATTTTCTAATATTTAGTACGTTTTTTTTAAATATTTTCTTTTATATCTGGCTCTATTTTCAAAGACCAATAGAAATCATGTATGACAATAAATTATTCGAATACGTGCAATGAGCCTGATACATGAAGATTTGCGCACAGTCTTGGATTTACATTCCAAGTCATAACACAGACTGCCCATTAGGTAGGCCACATCTTATTTATATGTGGTTTTAAAGGGTACCTTTCACTATGGTGATATCGGTGTAAAGTCACAGCCTAATTACAATAGGGCATGTCCATGGAACTTGGACGTATCCATGGCAACCTAATCTTCTGGCAGGGCATAGTTATCTCTCCCGCCCACCCTCCCTATACACAAGAAAGTTCAGCATGGCTAAGTGTTTCTGTATTCTCTATTGGGAGGGAAGGGGTAAGCTGCAGAGAGAGAGCTCTGGCTGCAGCTTATCTCTCCTAGAAATAAGGGGTTTTCCATCGCAACTGACCCATAACAAACCAACACAATCTGTCGGTGGTTATTCTAGACAGCCCCATACACCTTGTATTGATGGCCAAACAGCCGTGAGCGGCGAGTATGGTCATTATAAGTCTGAAATGTATGGGGACCTTTAGCTGCTTTGCTGGCTTCTGTGAAATACTGTACAAAACCTCTGAGGCCAGAAATATTCTCCAGTGGTAACATTGGTAAATGGCCATGTCATCGATGCAGCCCTGTAAACAAAGTCAGCAGGAAAGACCAGAACGGTTTAATTTGATGCGATGAGGACTAAAAAGTATAGCTTGGTTTGTTTTGTCACAATCAGCCACTTCCTAAAATAAATCTTGCAAACATTTTAAGAGATTACGAAAGGGACCCCAACCCTAATGTTTGTAGTGCAGTTTTATACTGATCTCTATAGGCTGAATTGACAGAAAAGCCCTAACTGCAGGGCCGTATTTACCAGTTAAAAAACATGAAAAACGTGATTAAGGCAATGGGCGACATGTATCATCCGGCGTACGGATGATTTTCGGCGGAAAGTGCCGATTTGGGGGCGGGGAGGGGGTGTGAAGGGGGTGGAACGGAGGGCGCGGACTCAGAGTCCGCGCGATTCACCATCCGTTCCGCCAAAAGATACGCCGAAAACCTACTCCAGTCCTCAGCTGGCGTAGGTTTTAGGCTGTGCGCACCAACGCGCACGGGATTTATGTAGAGGCAGTCCGCCTCTACATAAATCCCCGTAGCGCCGGAGATGCGGGGACATTTATAAGTCCGGCGTAAAAAACGCCGGACTTAATAAATGTCCCCCAATGTTTCTACATGTAGAAAAATGAATGTGACTAAAACCACGCTCCCCCACACTCCCCAAGATGGAGCGTCTACAGGTTAATTGCCTAGGGCAGCAGCAGCTGGTAATACGGCCCTGCCTACCTGAAATAATCTGCTATGTCACTGTTCCTTTAACTTTGAAGGTAGGAATGCTCCATCAGGAACAAATGTCTTGGAACATCTTGCAGAACAATCTGTATTTTTGTAAGCTGGATAATAATGTAAGTTTAGGTGTAACTGCCCCAAGTGGGAGGAAACCCCTGCCCCTCTATGACGCTTCCCCGCACCGGCTCCGTTCTATCCATGGACAATACTTAAAGCGAATGTACCTGATGGTACATTTGCTTTAATGTTATTTTGTTCTAACAACTTGTCGAGCCTATTTTGAAGTCCTCCACTGTTTTTGCTGTGACCAGATCCTGGGGTAGATTATGCCACAGATTCACTGTCCTCATGGTAAAGAAGGCTTGTGGTCTCCGAAGACTTAACCTTCTTTTTCTCCAGGCGGAGGCAGTGCTCCCTTGTCTTTGAGGGGGTTTTACCTTGAACATCTTCTCTTGTATCCTGTTATACTGGTGCAGTGTCCAAGAACCCATGTGCCACTGCACAAGTATGTTGGTTGGCACCGAAAGTATGTTTTGCTGGGTTCTTCTATAATCTCCTATGTATGGTGTACTAATACTTTTTTGCCACAAGATAGTTTTAACTGTTTTACTACTATACAACCAGCATACTGAAGGACTTTGCATGGGTTAATTATGTTGTAACACTTGTAAGTGTGTGAGATGAACATTGCCATCTAACTCCCTCCTATCAGTGGCCTTTCTGGAAGTTTTTCTCTAACTTCTGTCCTATCAGGTTTCCGAGGTACCACAGGCTGTTCCCCACCAATAGGGAACTAGTCTAGTCTCTTAATAAGCAGGAAAGGTCAAGAGAGTTCTAGCCTCGTTGTGTTCCTGAGTAGTTCTGCACTAGTGCTGAGAATCCAGAGGGAGTTCTTTATAGGGCCTGGCCCTAAGTTTAGGTGCCTGAGTAACCTGTAAACTGTTTAATCTTCAAGTTCTGTAAACCAAGGCTGTGGCCTGCTAAACCACAAGAGGGGCAACCACCATTAAAGAGGGGACCCAGCTTGTTCAAGTTGTTCTATAGTTAAAAGGGTTATCCAGTTCTACAAAAACATGTCCCCTTTCTTTCAGAGACAACACAACTCTTGTCTCTAATTCAGGTGCAGTTTGTAATTAAAGGGGTTATCCAGTTCTACAAAAACATGGCCCCTTTCTTTCAGAGACAACACAACTCTTGTCTCTAATTCAGGTGCAGTTTGTAATTAAAGGGGTTATCCAGTGCTGCAAAAACATGGCCACCTTCTTTCAGAGACAGCACGACTCTTGTCTCCAGGTCAGGTGTGGTTTGCAATTAAGCTCCATTCAGTTCAATGGAACTGAGCAGGAAAACGCAACCCAAGCTGGAGACAAGAGTGGGGCTGTCTCTGGAAGAAAGTGGCCATGTTTTTTTAGCGCTGGATAACCCTTTTAATGGGTCTGAACAGAAACCAATCTCAAGGGATTAGCTCCAACCTGGTTGTGCAACCTTGGGGCCTGCTCTACTGGATCTGGCACTCTGTGATCTCTCCGGCATTAGACAGAACTTCATAACCATGAGTACAGGTTATTTCTCTATATTCAAGTCATACAACTGCAGCAAAGTTTGTAAGAATCTCCCCGAAAGAGTACTGCACTAATTGGACGGGCCCCCTTCCATAAAAAAAGTATCTTCAGTTATGAAAGGAAAAAAGCTGGCAACTTTGTCTCAAACGCAAGAAATGCACTGTGTAAACTTTACCTTTAAGAAAGCAAAAAGTTAACGTTACACTTTTTAAGTGCTCTGGACTCAACAGCACAGTACTACTTATTTAACGGGCGTGTGTTGGGACGTAAGGAGGTCTTATACTGCTCCGAGCCCCATATTAAGAGCCGCAGTGGAACCGCAACATCAGCCCTTGCAAATACTACCTAGCACCCCTGGGTTACCACACTGGCCCATGTTATTGGGATCGTGGACCCCCAGCATGCATACCCTTTTACCTACGGTTAGATCTATTGGTGCTGTTGGACACCCCTATCTTTTGTTGTATGTCTGTATAAGCAGTCTAAAGATTTTTTTCTTACGTTAATAGATCCAGCAATAAATGACAATTTCTTAACCCTAAATTGGCACCTGCTAACTAAAAAGCACAATACTTTTTCTACTGTGTTTGTTCTTTCATTTATCATCCATTTTTATACGAAATTGTTAAGCTTTCAGATAACAAATCCCTTAAATCATTATGCCTTCAGAAAGGATAATTTAATGGTGATATATTTAATTATATTTTTCAAATGAGAACAGATTTAAAATGGACCATGGTTAGCATGATAACCCAGCATGAGATTTCTGAAGTATACAGCATGGGGCTGAATCTCTTCCAACACAGCATTTTCACAGATGGCTCAGTAATAATGCTTCTCACAGTATTACACTCCTGAAATACAAACTCAGCTGAAACAGTCTATGGAACTTGATGATCAGCTAACTCGTTGTTTCCATAAATTATTCCTTGTGTAGTAAAATAAAATACAAAAATAAAAAATAAGTTACCTGAGAACCTCTGGATTATTAAACATGTTCTGCAGTTCTCCAGAATACATGAGAATATTTGTTCTGTGAGATATTGGGGCTGATTTGGTAAGAATGTTTTTTAAGAACCCTACACCTCAGGGTTTTAGTTTCCCAAACAAGCAGATTTGTGAATGTGTCCTATTGCCGTTAATAAATATGTCCGGTCTTTTGCATGACAAAACTACAACCCGACTACCCTGCCACACTAGAAGTGTATGATAAGAAGTGTGTCGGTTTTAAAGGGGTACTCCAGCGGGGGGGGGGGGGCATTTTTTTCCTGGGACCGGAGAGGAAGTGGCTGAGCGAAACGACGTCCACTCACCTCCCCATTCCAGCAGCGGGTCCCGCATCGCGACGCTCCGGTCCCCGTTTCCTGGCGCTTCCTGGTGTCTGACACGGGCCCGAGACGTGACGTCTCAGGTCCGCTCAACCAGTCAGTGACAGAGGCGGGATCTGAGCGGACTTGAAACGGATCCCGCCTCCGTCACTGACTGGCTGAGCGGACCTGAGACATCACGTCTTGGGCCCGCGTCAGACACCAGGAAGCGGCCGGAAACCGGGGATCGGCGCGCCGCGTGAGTGGACGTCGTTTCCCTCAGCCACCTCCTCCCCGATGCTAGGAATAACATGCACCCCCCCCCCACCCACCCCCGCTGGAGTACCCCTTTAAAGATTTTTTGGGCTCACAATGTTAGTAAATATGGTAAAACAAGATACCGACATGTAAAAAATGCCAAAAATATGAGGAGAACACAATAGTAAATTAGGGCCATTCTCTCATATAAAGTTGTAGATGTAGCACCATGCAGTGACTCTCTGTTCTGCAAGTTCGGATAAGGCTGGGTTCACACTATGTTTTTTTCATCAGTTTTTGCAGCAAAAAAAAAAAAAAAAAACAACGGTAAAAGGATGCATTTGTGTGAATCCATTTGAGCCATTTTTCTATGACTTCCATTATATAAATGTAAAACAAAAAGGGTCAAAATGCATCAGATTTTTAATGTACACAAAAATGTGGTTGACCACACATTTGCTTTTTGATCCATTTGCAGGCTACCTTTCTCCACTAAATGACAGCATACTCCTATGGTGGGAACATAGCCCACAGCTGTGTTCACACACCGTCAGTATGAGGGACATTATTTGTCAATAAAATAAAAATGACCCTCATTCTGACGGTGTGTGAACATAGCAATAGAGCCTTTTTTTCCACAACAATGAAATGGCAGCCTAAAAATAACATATTGGGAACATAGTCACAGTCAGACAAGTTTTAAATTAAAGTTAGATTGGAGTCTCTGAGGTTACAGGTTGAATTATGGACAATCTGCACCAATCCTTGCAGTAACATGGTGCCACCACTAAGCGTTGAATGGAGACAACTGTTTCTGGCCATCTTCATTATGTAGTGTAAGCACCTTGAGGACAATAGGGTGGCCTACTAATCGTACTAGACTGGAAAACATCCTTTAAATTTCTGTGGTCTTCCTGTCAGCAACTCTAACTCCTGTAATCCAGTTGTTAGCAATAAGACCGCAAAAAACATATACATCTTCTGCAACAGTAGCAAGCAAAAGAGCCTTGCTGAGCTCATTGTTTGAGAACACCTAGCCTGTCACCAGCCACAACTCCACGGCGGTCCCAATGAGCATATGGACCTCTGATATCTTATATATACGGAATATATATACGAATTCTGCCTTCAATGTGTTTGAATGGGAGGGCACGTGCGCCACCGCTCTCCACGTCTCTCCACTTGACAAAATGGTGAAGCGTGGTGAGAAAACGGGGATGGGAGGCATTCAAAATCTTTTGCATTTCACTACTTCCTGAGGGATCAACTATCTCAGTAATGTTGTACGTACTGTAATATGACAAATTTAGGCACCTGTATAACTTTATAGATGGATTAACCCCCATTAAATATAAAAAAAATTGTGTTGTAATATATGGAATATTTTTACTTTTTTTGTTGGGGGGGGGGATAAAACTGGTTTCTCTGGTTGAAAACTTTTTCACATTCACAGGACTCCTCAAGTTACAAAATACAATATAAGATCCTCTATAATAATCTTTTCTTTCCAGAGTGTTTTTATATAAGGAACCAGTATATTCCCAGGAAGGCTCTTAGGGCCATATCAACCATAAAATTAGAAAGCAAAGGGAGGGAGGGGAGGATTTAATTAATATTGCTTTCCGTTTTCCCTTGGGTTCATGAATATGATTAGGCTGAAAATCCACCGTAATCATCACCTTTCACAAACTCATTATTGATTTACTTGCAGTCTTAAAAAGTATTGCAATGTAAAATTTTACCTTGAAGAGGAACTGCCATTTAATCAATAAAGTTACGTTTAACCACCATCATAAACCAGTCCACCTGTTTTACGATGGCACATAGGACTTCCTGTAGGGTGAAATGCTTGCCCTTGTGTTAAGCCAGTGGTACACCTTCTTACGTTTAGACTGCTATAGGTTTTCCTTGTACTATGGAATAACACAACGGTAGGCAACTAGAAAAGTGAACATTCACTGTTGTAATTTGAGTCCTGACATTTACTTGGTATCAAGTTGTGACACGACCATGGGATGAATGGTGTGTAATCTTGTGTTTGTAGGGTCTTAAAAGACATTCAACTTTTTAATTCTTTGATAACAATTTGAAAACAACTTTTATTTTTGCATGTTAATTTTTTTCTTCCTTACAAGGAGCCATAGCACTTTTATTCATCCATCTTCAGGGCCATATGAGGGTTTGTTTTTTGCTGGATCAATTGCAATTTATTTTGTGCTGGCTGTAAAGCAAACCATGAACACATTATTTGTGAAGTCAAATTAAAAAAAATACAACAAAAAGATTTTTGTAGCTTTTGGCTTTATGCCCTTTTTGCAGTAAAAGTCACAAGTTAAATTTGGGCGTAGACACATGATTTTTTGCTTTGCTTTTGCTTTGTTTTACTACTTTTAAAGAATATAAAAAACTTTGCATTATCATATTTTGATCCCTATAACTTTTTTTCTGTAAGCTGTCATTTTTATTGGTACTATTTTAGGGTACATGTGATAAATTGATCATTGAGCTTTTTATTATGGATGGTCCGAACCCAAACTCTCGGCAATGATTCCCACTGTCTGCCCTCTCCGTGGAGAGGGTGGATACAGCGGGAGGACCGCCTGGAAAACTGGGATGCAGCCATAGCCATAGGCTGTATACCAGTTTTCCAGGCGGTCCTCCCGCTGTATCCACCCGCTGCACGGAGCGGGCAGACAGCGGGAATCTGATGCTGAGCGTTCGGCAGTTTCGGACCATCCCTACTTTTTATTCAATTTTGTCTGGGTCGCGGGGTGACACATAAATTTGGTATGTTTTTATTAATGGCATTCACATTTTTCTGTAACCTAGACAACAAGCTGTCAACAATGGGCAGGAAATAGTATCAGGAGAACGAGGCAAGTTTGCTAAATTAATGTATTTGCAAAAAATGTCTAACAAGATAAGGCCTATACGTAATACAATGCTTTTTTTTTTTTTTTTTTTTTACCTTAAACCTTTGTGTCCCAGCTGGTCTCCTCCACCGTGCGGGGGACCACAGGAGAGCAGAACCTGCCCCCACACACTCGGGTGTCCCCCTCGCCCCCCAGGCTCCTGCCTCCGCAGGACCAAGAGGGAGTGCAATCACCAGCGTCATAAAAAAAAAATTTTACAAAAAAAAACAAAACACCAAACTATAAACCTTATTATTCTCGTGTCCGACTTTGTACATACTACATACCATTTAACATCCTCTGGGAGCTCAGCCCTCCACGGTACCGAGCCACCATTGGAGCATTTTCCATACACTCCCACACCACCGCCCACATATATTATATAGACTTGTGGTGTTGCTCTAGAGCAGGCTATCTGGACACCAACAAAGGATCCCTTCATTGCTCCATCTCGCCCGCTCCAGCTTATTATCTTACATTAACTCATCAACCAGCGGACCTCCAAATTATAATAAAATAATAACAAAACAAACCAAGAAAAGAAAAAAAAAACGCACAGCATAGTAACGCCCCTCCTCTTCTTCCAACCGAGACCGGAGCCCGAGCCTCACGTCATAGGACCCCGAGCCATGAGACCAAGGCCCAAACCCCCACAATCCTCCTACCCCGATATCAGAGACCAACCACTACACCTATCCCCCATCTCCATCATTTCTTATTGGCGTCCAGGAACCACACCTCCCGGTTACAATTAACATCTCTCCTATTGCATTTTCTGCATATTGCATTTCAGAGGCGCCCAGACATGGTCTTAACACTACTACCCCGCCCCCTTCCCCCCTACTATCCCCTCACCCCATCCCACCCCCCCTCTGGGTGCAGAGAAAGGGAAAAAAACCAAAAAACAAACAACAAATAAATATAAAGAAAAGAGAGGCAAGGACTCCTCAGCCCTCTCCTCCTCTTAAACCAACTACCAATCCCATCCTCTCTTGTTGGTCCATTTTATGCAACCACGGCTCCCAGATCTTACAAAAATTCTCCCTCCTCCCTCTTTTTACCATCAAACAAAACTCAAAATTAATCGTCCTTCTAACTTCTAACAAAAACTCCCTAAGGGTGGGGCTATTTCTAGACATCCATTTTCTGGTCACCATCAGCCTCATTACCATCAAAAGCTTCCTTACTAAAATATTCTTATTTTTCCCTGGGCGGACATCACTCCATACCCCCAACAACCACCTCTTTGCTGGTTCCCAACCTTCTAGTTGGAGTCGCCCTTTAATAACCTCTAAAATTGCTTGCCAACTTCTCTCCATTTTCCTACATTCATAATATAAATGAAAGAAACCAACCCTTGACATATTACAGCGGGGACAGACTATTTCTTTATTAGAGGCCATTTTAGATAACTTACTTGGTGTATAATATAACCTATAATTAATTTAAAAAAAATTGTGTAATCTTGTGCGACGCATTAAGTGATATGTTCTTTCCCATACCCCATATATCTTTCCACTCTTCTTGTGTAATTTCTCCTATATCTACTTCCCACTTAGCTCTACTTACGTGAGTGACTACCTCCTTCTTCCCCTCCTTTACCAACTTAACTATCCTAGCCATCACCCTTCTTTTAGAAGTGTCCTCTATCATATAATCAATCCACTGTGAATCTTCTTCTATCAAATTATCTGTGTGATCTATTTCCATACTAACTTGTCTCAATTGCAAATAATAAAAATAACAATTTCCTTCAATCCCATATTCGCCCTTTAACTCTTCTAATGAGTCACATACCTCAAATTATATTTTTCCCAAAACCTCCATTCATGATTTCTTCCCAACTCTTTGAACCTAAGATTATTAAACATTGGTGTACATCTAAATACTCCCTCCAAACCCAGTGCTTTTTTAGTTTTTTCCCAAACTTTGTGCATCAAGTCTAACAATGGCCATCTCTCTCTGGACCTTTTACTCAGCTGTCCTGACTCCACAATTTCCCATACACTCACCGGCCACTTTATTAGGTACACCTGTACAACTGCACGTTACCACTTAATTTCTAATCAGCCAATCACATGGCGGCAACTCAGTGCATGTAGACATGGTCAAGACAATCTCCTGCAGTTCAAACCGAGCATCAGGATGGGGAAGAAAGGTGATTTGAGTGCCTTTGAACGTGGCATGGTTGTTGGTGCCAGAAGGGCTGGTCTGAGAAACTGCTGATCTACTGGGATTTTCACGCACAACCATCTCTAGGGTTTACAGAAAATGGTCCGAAAAAGAAAAAACATCCAGTGAGCTGCAGTTCTGTGGGCGGAAATGCCTTGTTGATGCCATTCATTCTTTCATTTTAAGGGAGCCGCGTCATACAGGAGAGGGAATTCCCTCCCACTGGGGGCGGGCGGGCCGGCCTCCAGTGCTTGAGCACCGGATGGTTCCCGTGCATAGAATGGCGCCGTGCACAGGAACGGGGCCTCGGTCCGAAAAACGGACCGCGGCACCGGCTTCCCCGTGCTGGCGCCGTTTGATAGGTGGGTTCAGATTAAAGAGGATGTACCACTTTAAGACTGTTTTTGCCCAGTTAATGCTAAGGCCCAACACATCTCAGAATCTTTCTATCGTATCAATTATAATATCCAGGGAATTCTTTGTATTCTCCACGTACAACAGAACATCATCCGCGTAGAGCGATATCTTGTCCTTTCTGCCCCGACATTCAAACCCCTCCACCTCTTCTATTGTTCTTAATTTAATTGCCAAAGGCTCAATGAAGAGGGCAAAGATTTCGGGAGAGAGGGGACAACCCTGACATGTTCCCCTAAATAAAGGAAACCTTTCTGTCTGGGATCCATTTATAAGGATTGAGGCTATAGGGCTCCTATACATCAGCTGCAGCCAACCAATAAACTTTTCTTTAAATCCACATTCCCTCAGGAGCTGCCACAAGAAGGACCACTCCACCCTGTCAAACGCTTTAACGGCGTCCAGCGACAGGATGGAGCGGTCCCTCCCCCCCCATTTTCCAAATTACCAAACAGTCTACGTATATTGTCTATCACCGACCTTCCAGCCCTAAACCCGCAGTGGTCATCCGAGATTAAAGATGGGACTACCTTCACCAATCTGTTTGCAAACAGCTTCGCCAAAATTTTCATATCTGTATTTAGCAATGAGATTGGCCTGTAGGACCCGGGATCTACTGCATCTTTACCTGGTTTGAGAATGAGTGAAATTGTGGCCTCATACATAGAATTTGGCATTCTGCCTTGTGTCTGAATAAATCTAAACAGTAATAGCAATCTAGGGACGAATACTATTCCATATTTTTTATATACCTCAAAAGGGAGGCCGTCTGGTCCTGCCGCTTTCCCTCGAGGAGCCTCTCTCACTACCCTCCAAACCTCCTCTTTACTGATTTCTGCCTCTAAACCATTCGCTGCTTCCAGTGGTAATCTGGGAAACTCAATCGCCCCCCAAATACTCCTCAATCTCTCTTTCTTCTACCTCCAACTGCGATCTATATAATTTCTTATAATATTCAAGAAATATCTTCTTAATCCCTTCTTCTTCCTTAATTACCTTCCCATCCTTATCCTTGACTACAGAAATACCTATCTGACCCTCGTTCTCCTTTACCATCCTTGACAGGAACCTACCTGGCCTCCCTCCCTCCACGAACCTGCATTGGTCAGCAAAAAATAATGTTTGTTGTGCCTTGGCCTCCATCATTTCCCTATATCTTAATCCCCAATCTTCCTACTTAACCTTATCTTCCTCCTTCCTTGTAATTACATACTGCCGTTCTGCTTCCTCTAATTGATCTTTTACCTCCTCCTCTGCTCTAGCTTTTTTCTTAGTCCTTGCTATACGCTCCAGAAAAATTCCCCTTAAATGTGCTTTTGCTATGTCCCAAACTATATCCTCCGCCGCTGTTCCCTGGTTGATTTTAAAGAATACATGTATATTATTAATTATTTCAGAGTCCTCTCCCCGTAATACAATGCTTGTTGAGATAAAAAAAAACCTTTGAGGGATCAATGATATTTCACTGGCTTGGACATTTTCCCATGGCAGGTGCTGATTTTGTGCTGCCAAGAAATTCACACTGCAAGCAGCCAATCACATCGGTCCATCAGTGTTTTTGCTCACATAACATGACACATCAGTGCATTTCTCCAAACAAACCATACATTCTGGGCTCTACTGAAGGGTAACTAGACTGATGTTCTGTGTTTGTCTGTCCCAATAAGAGATTATGGGGGAGATTTATCAAACATGGTGTAAAGTGAAACTGGCTCAGTTGCCCCCGGCAACCAATCAGATTCTACCTTTTATTTTCCAAAGAGTCTGTGAGGAATGAAAAGCGAAATCTGATTGGTTGCTAGGGGCAACTGAGCCAATTCTACTTTACACCATGTTTGATAAATCTCCCCCTATGTTTTGAAGTCTTTTACTCTCTATTATACTGGAATCTCCGATACAGGAGCTGTAATACTTGGGTATGCAATATTAGGGTTAGTTCTCACTGAAATTCCAAGCATAATACCCATCACAGACTCTGCTCGGAATTCAGCCTCCCCCAGCGCCTCAATGTAAGGTATAGGGCGCCTCCGCTCTCTGCTCAAAGAATTGACATGTCAATTCTTTGAGCGGAGAGCCACAGACAGCGGAGGCGCCCTATACCTTACATTGGGCACTGAGGCAGGTGGAATTCTGAGCGGAGTCTGCAGCGAGGATTTCATTTCAAATTTTGGCGCCGCTTCCTCAGTGTGAACTGACCAATAGGCCTAGGTCACACTGAGCAAAAATGGTGGAATCCGGATCCCGCCGTGCTCAGTGTCCTGCAGCGAGTGAATGGGAGGGCGCATGCGCGGCCGATTATGCCGCTCTCCGCTCAAAGAAATGACATGTCAATTCTTTGAGTAGAAAGGGGAGAAAGCAAATGTGCACGCGCCCTCCCATTCACTCACTCCGCCGCGGAATTCCACTGTTTTTGCTCAGTGTGAATGGGGCCTTAGGGTCAGTTAAATGGGACTCGGCATTGTGGGTCACACATTTTCAAATCTTATTATTTCTTCTCCTTTATGTAAAGTCTTTTTTTTTTTTAAGAATTTATAGTTTTTGGCATAGTTAAAAATTTAACATTAAGTAAGGCTATGTTCACACAACGTGACCGACTGGCCGTTCAGTGACCCAGGCTGGGTCATGGAATGGCCTGTCTCTGCACAGATCATCCAGGCCGCAGAAAACTGACATGTCAGTTCTTTGCAGCGCCCCACGGGATCCCATTGAACAATAGGCTATGTTCCCCTCCGCATAAAGTACGGCCGTTGTTGCCGATGGCAACAATGGCCACACTTTTAAGTAGTGTGAACATAGCCTTAAACGGTTTTTGAAAAATATGATATATAGGACTTTTTTTTATATGATACTGGTGCCCAGTATTGTACTGCTGATCAGACTGGGGTCTGTTGGTACCTTTTTTATTATTTTACGTTTCAAGGACTAGTGGAAATGATAGTAAAGGATGTTGTTTAGTTCGTGAGATTTCAGTATCTAGGATACTTCTATGTTTTACAAGGATCTGTAAAATTGTCACTGTCCAGGCACTTATGGCAACACTTCAGGCAGATATGTGTACCACACCTCAGTGACCTCCTAAGATTCTGTTCAGCAACTGAGCAACATGTTTCCCATGGTTACTAATGGTTTCAATGACTTATAGACAGGCAAATGCAATTCTTCTACTAATTAGCTGTTTCTGTTTTCTTTTTTTTACATGAACAGAGTATCATAGGGAACAAAGAAGGAATTTGTAGGCTGTAAATGGTTGAATGATCTGGTTGACATTTTTGTTCTTATACATTGTTGTGACTATACAGTTAATTTTGTTTCCTAACCCAGAGGTATACAATATAGCCAATTTTGTTAACCCTTAGGAAACAACGATTTTCCATTTTTGCATTCTAAAATTTAGAACTCTTTCATTTTCCATCCAAAAATTTATGAGGGTCTATTTTTTGCAATACTAAATTTACTTTGTAGTTACATTTTTTATTTTACCGTAAAATGCATGGCAAAATGGGAAAGAAAATATATTTGTGACAGCATTGTAATGTAGAAAGTTCCATAGGACTCCATTATAATTCCATTGACTGCTACTTTGGCAGTGAGACGGAGATGAAGAGGCAGAGTGTACCCTGCTGCATGCACCTGCTCCTTCATTCTAACGATTGGCGGGGGTTTCAGTACCTGGACCCCAACTGATACAATTCTCTGACATGACAATGACATGTCAGAGGTTTCTTTACATTATAGGTACCCTTTAAGTCTTTCTTAACCAGAGTTTCCCTTTAAGTAAAATAACCCATAAATATATCCTTGTATTGTTCTTCTCCCAATTTCTCTGATCACTTTATGGTTTCCTTTATGAATTTTAAACCTTGTTGCAACTTTATAGTGCAGACACTTTCCCATAACCCCCCTTGATTTTATGTGCAATGTAGATCAACCGCCTATAATAATGGGACAGATGAGGACATGGCAGTTGAACTAAGCATGAGTGACCCACCTTCAAGGGGTTTATGTGGGCAGTAAAAATTACTAATAATGCACTGCCTACATAGTATATGAGCACACTCCCTGAGTACATTCTGGCCTCATATCCTGTTGATTCAGAGATTCTTATTCTGCTGTGTTGTAGAGTAGACTGTGGGGGGCAGCAAAAGCATATTCCACATAGAGCCCAGCAGTGTGCCACCTCGGAAGAACCGAGGTTGGCAGTTCTTCCGTGCAGGTGACGGAAGAGACAATTCCATCACCTGGAACATCTGCCAGCAAAAAGTGGGTTGTGGTTTTGGTCAAAACCACGGCACCACTTCCATGCAACAACATATGGCGCACCATACCCATTTGATAAATCTATCACCCACCCCCCACCCCCATTTTTAAATGTAGTTCCCACGTCCAACATAGCCCATATTATCAACACCAGCTTAATGCCTCGCCATAGTCCAATGTGCACCCCATGCCCCAAGATCAGAATTATCCAGACCCATCCCCATGACTATGGTTCACAAAGAGAAGATTTCCTTTATTGTTACACATAGCTGTGGGGCTTCAACCCTGGCACTTATGCCGAGGAATCTTAAAATTTGTGTCTTATTTCTCAAGACACACACATGGTAACTGGACTATTCTTGGGGTTTTTAAGATATCACAATGGTCCTAGAGCTCGCACAATGGTTCCTTATAGGGTATTTGTTATGTGACGTTTTTATGGCGTTTTTATGGCTCTTGTGATTTCTAGGAAGGGTTCCTGATGGTGTAGGTATCACAGAGGATGATGTCCTCTAAACGTGATATAAGAAACTTCTAAGGCTCGAGCGGAGAGTGACGGAAGCGGAAGCGCGTGAGCCATCCCATACAGAATCTGAGGCAGGCGGGATTATAGTGCCCTTATAGTGCATTAATCCGTGAATGGTTGCTTTTTGGTTTCTGTTGCCTAAAACAGCTGTATTTCTGCCACCTTTTAGTACTATGGGGCAAGCAAATAATACACAGGTCAGTGAGTAACTACCTAGTCTACATAGTACTGATGGGCATAAAGATCCTGATGGTTCAAAATGGAGCGAAATGTGAATGCACCGTTAGGGTGAGGTGTTTTGGGAGTGACCAAAGCGAGGGTTGGATGACCACTCCCCTACCCCATCAGGGGTATCCCCCTTCCCTATTCATTTAAGCTGCAGACAGCTTATACACCCAAAGAGATGCATGCATAGGTTGCGTCTTGCACTTTGTCGAATCAATAACCGGGTGTTGATATGTATGCATGTCTTGGGAAAAGCCAGAGTCCCAAATTCAGCAGTTTTTAAACACATTATTTCTACCATCTGAAATAGACTTCAGAGGGAAAATTAAATTTTTTGGAAGTTGGATTGCCCACTCAGCCCAACTGTCGAATTACAGTAATTTTACTTGACATGTTAAAAAAAATAAAATGTAGGTGCTGGGGGTCTAAAAATTCCCACTACAGTTACCAACCTCAACTGTCTGTGCTAGACCCCTCAGGGTCTAAGAGAGTCCAAGTGCTTCTGCTGCCAGATCTGGATATCTGTCCTAGGCCCCTTAGGTCGAAGAGAGTGTTGCCCCTGCCCCGCCACCTCCTGATCCACTGATGTCCATTGCTGTCCTGGGAGAAAAATTATGTTACGCCGCTGCTCTACCGATGTCCTCTCCTGTCCTGGGAGAAAATTGATTTTACGCCGCTGGTTCACTGATGTCCACTGCTGTTCATAGCAGAAATTTAATGATTGACTGGCTGATTTGAATTTTTTTTTTTTATATTGTGATGTTCCAATTTTTGACACTTGTACAAGAACATGCATTAACAAATTTGTCCTTCTGTAATAGTCCCAGTACTGTGGCTACTATAATGAATTTAACCCAAAATGAAGCTTGCAAAACAATTTTCAGCTACTTCACTCATCTCTACTGTTGTCCCTTATTTTCAATATGTAAAGTAGTAAACCATATGCACAAAGTCGAACCACATATAAATGCTAGATAACTATACCTGTAATAATATTCCATTACTGGGGTGGGCATCCATAAAAATTGAGAGATTGAGCTGATATGGCTGCTACATGTTTATTTACACCCATCTTAGACTCCAGATCATGAAATCTGCTCTAGTCATCTATTCTGGACTAGAAAGAAGACACATGTTAAATTATTCATAAAAAAGAATGACGATGAAGAGAGGAGTCCCACAGAGAAACATGTTGGATACAAAATGCTCCCCAGATATGGCTGCTACATGTTTATTTACACCCATCTTAGACTTCAGATCATGAAATCTGTCACATGATCACCAAGACCTATAGTTGCCAAGACTTATAGTTGTAAGGTGACTAGTTACTCTGTAGGATATTTGTATTTGTGGGCTTCCCTGACAAACGGCAGTAGCATTACCAAAATGTCACATAAAAGGATCGATAAAACAAACAAAGCTGCTCTAGTCATCTATTCTGGACTAGAAAGAAGACACATGTTAAATTATTCATAAAAAAGAATGACGATGAAGAGAGGAGTCCCATAGAGAAACATGTTGGATACAAAATGCTCCCCAGAATCATATAAACAGTCATATAAATGGATCCTCTAGTTGGCCATTAGGAAAATCTGTAAGTATAAGTTGCTTACAATGGATCTCAATGGTAAAAAAGGTCATTTGTGGAACGCTACATTAAATAAGTCTGTGTTTTAGCAAATAAGTTTATGAGAACATTAAAATAAAAAAGGCATTTTGGCTTTTTAAATAATTACATCTTGTTAAATCCTTTCCCTTGTTTTACTGCCCAGTTTTTTTCTCTATGATAAATCAGCCCATTGTGACTATAATGATGACCACATTAAGGGAGCTGCTCACCAGAAATGTGCTGCAAATAGTCATCTCTGGACAATAAAGACTGTTAAAAGTCTCGTTCATTAATCCACAGTGACACAAATGATTGGATTTTTATTATACGTAGGCCGGTCGCTCTACACAGATGCAGCTAATGAGCAGGAGGATCTTCCGGCACTGTCTGGCTCATTGCGTTTCACTTGTGAGACGGTTGGTTTGGGGTTTATAGAATTGCCTCTGGCTTTGTTACATGGTTCAGTGGTTGACGGGCATCTAAGGTCTTTAGTGTCACAGTAAATGTTTTCATTTAAATACCACTGAAGGCATAAATGGCATAATGCTCTTGTGCCAGCCATATCTGGCACATGGCACTGACAATTTGTTGTGTTAAGGGCATACCTGAGTAGGTATACTACAGTTGGGATTAGCATGGCATTAAAATGAAAAACATGTCAGATCCAGCTTTTATTTAAAGGACAACTCCGGCCAAAACTATTTTTTAATATGTTATTACTTACGGAAAGTTAGACAAATTTCTAATGTACATTAATTATGGGAAATGCACATATTTGGCTATTTCCCTTAATTTAGTAGATCAGGGAGACTTCAGATTCTCTAAAAAGAGATGACTTCACGAACCAGGGGTGTAATTACAATGGATCGCCTGCAGGGGCGCACTATATATAGAAGTCAATGAGTACCATTGACTTCTATATATAGTGCGCCCCTGCTGGACACTCCATTGAAATTACAATGGATGTGTATGTACATGTAATACAGTATACAGTGTTTTTGATTGAATACATTTATGGAATACTTTGGGAAGCAAGTGTCCTTGCTCCCCAAAGTATTCCATAAATGTAATCAATCAGTACATAACAGTAAGCATGGCGCCACCGCCACCGAACGCCCGGCGCTACCGAACGCCCGCCGAACCGCCGCTCTAGACTATGCTCAACTACTACTCTCATCAGAGAGAGTAGTAGCTGGGTCCTATCGCCGATGCTGCTGCTGATGGGCGCAGGGGGAGCCGCTCATCACTCTGCAGCAGCTATCATCCCCCCTCCGCTCCCCCCCTCCTCCTCCGGCCAAACTTTACTCTATGTGATCGCTGACTCCCCGCCGGCGCCACTCTCCGATCACGCATGCCGGCCGGGGACACCAGGAAGCAAAGAGTAAAGTTTGGCCGGAGGAGGAGGGGGGAGCGTAGGGGGGATGATAGCTGCTGCAGAGTGATGAGCGGCTCCCCCTGCGCCCATCAGCAGCAGCATCGTCGATAGAACCCAGCTACTACTCTCTCTGATGAGAGTAGTAGTTGAGCGTAGTCCAGAGCGGCGGTTCGGCGGGCGTTCGGTAGCGCCGGGCATTTGGTGGCGGCGGCGGCGTGCTTACTGTTATGTACTGATTGATTACACTTGCTCCCCAAAGCATTCCATAAATGTATTCAATCAAAAACACTGTATACTGTATTACATGTGCATACACATCCATTGTAATTTCAATGGAGTGTCCAGCAGGGGCGACCTATATATAGAAGTCAATGGTACTCATTGACTTCTATATATAGTGCGCCCCTGCAGGCGATCCATTGCAATTACACCCCCGGTTCGTGACGTCATCTCTTTTTAGAGAATCTGAAGTCTCCCTGATCTACTAAATTAAGGGAAATAGCCCTATATGTGCATTTCCTATAATTAATGTACATTAAAAATTTGTCTAACTTTCCGTAAGTAATAACATATTAAAAAATTGTTTTGGCCGGACTTCTCCTTTAATGATCAGTGAGGTTCACGTTATTGTAAACGGTATAATACTAGAAAGGTCAATATAATATAGTATAAGCTCCCAAAAGATCACCTCTTTTGGAAGACCACACCTCATTGGTCAAACTGCAAGCATGCTGGGGTTCCTCCAAACTGGAGCTCGCAGCATTTGTTAGCAGTGGCTGCTGAGGTTGGATGCAGCCCTTATGAGTGCTGGAAAATATCGGTTCAGAAGATCCCAAAAGTGCTGGACAAACTCTATTGATCACACATAGTCACAGGCAGGATACATAACTATTAAAGAGGATCTGGCTGTTCTCCACACATGTCTGTTTTAGGAAATATCTCATGAATAACCATTCTGAATAATCTTTTCTTAGATTTTGTGTTAAGCCATTCCTCTGTTACCCTGCTTCTACCTCCATGTAGGTTAGGCCTTATTCATATATTTCTAGGAGAAATAACAGAGGACAACACAACACTGAGGAAATGTTCTATGGGTAATACAATGATATGCTATAACAGGCAGGTTAGGAGAGGTGAATCCATTGACCCGTTAACTTCCCTTTACTTCTTTATCCAGCCCAGACAACTTCTCCTGACTTTTTCTGGCTTTGCTGCTTAGACATATTTGGTCTACTGCTTCCATTCCTAACCTCTTTAGCAATACAAATTCAGACACGTGACCACTAAATTCAGGCCCTGGACCATAAAGAAATTTAGTGTGAACACCGATACTTTTAAAAGAGAAGTTCCAGGAAAAAAGAGTCACAGGCAGCAGAGGTTGCGGGAACATAATAAAGAAAGTATACTTACCCAACCCCATGCCCCCGCAGCACTGCCTTTCCAATTTTTGATAACTAGCGGCCTTCTGTAGCTCCTGCTCCTGCAACATCACGTACCTAGCTAATGGATTGCATGCTCAGCCAATCAGTGACTGGGATGGGACACCGCTGCAGTCACTGACTGGCAGAGTTGGCGATCCATCAGCAGGGTTGTGATGTTGCAGCAGCTGGATTGTGTTGCTCCAAAAATGATATACGGCGGCTGACCGAGATCGGTGAGAGCAGCGCTATGGGGGCACAGGTACAGGTAAGTATACTTTATTATGTATAAGATTTACTTTTGGGGGACCACCCTCTTTCTATTCATGCATTGCACACAATGCCACCCTGATAGTCTGATAGTCTGCTTCACTGAAGAGTATAATATAAATATATTATAAAAGTGTTAAAAGTGTTTTTCACACTTAGGCGGTCATTCACACGTTCCATGCATGGTCCATAAGTATATACAATGTGCTAGAGAATAGAATTCGTAACTCCTGGCATGATCATTCATAATGATGTCTAGCTCTCTGAAATAGTTTACATTTTCGTGCTACTCTACTGACACAGCTGTGCTACCAGGAGTTCCAAATTCTGTTTCATAGCACATGGTCCGCATACACTGACCTTGCATGGAACGTGTGAATGATCCCTTAAACCATACATAATAGATTCTATCTATATCGCCACATAGTCATGGCAGCTGCCCCTGGCGCAAAATTCTTAGGGGCGCAATCTATTATTAGTAGATTTTGTAAATTTTACAGTAGATGTAAACAATGGTCTATCTTCTTTGTTTTTTTCCATTAACCTCAGCTTTCTCTACTTTTCCATCGTGGCCTTATCTTTACCAGTACTTCCTATATTTTTTTTATCACTTCTTCAAATACAACAGACACATAGAAACTGTTTATGGGGAATAGAAGATTCTCTGTATCTGTTTTCATAGATGTAGTACATCTATAGGTGATTATCCTTGGATTTTTACAAAATTAGCAAAAATCTTGGTGCCTAATCGCACTGTGTGTGAATAGTCCTGTACCCGGTCGCCAACCTGGGTCAATATAGCATCAAATTCATAAAAAACCAGGACAAAAAGTTTCTTTAAGAAAGAATTCTTGTTATAAATATTTTTCTTTTTGTAATACAACTTTTCCACAAAAGAATAAACAGAAAATGATATCACCACAGTGCTTAAAAGGTAGGAGACTCAGATGTTCACGCCGTAGCGCTGGTCGACTCCATATCCTTGGATTTTCTCATTTAAAATTTTTTCGCAAAGTCCATTCCAACATTTAATGGAATTTTGTGAAAGTGTTTTTCAATATTTAGATATGGAATTCAGGGGATCTAAGGACACTCAGTTATACAAAATTAAAAAAAATAAATAAATAAATAATGAGAAGAAAACTTAAGATAAACAATACCAGAAATGCGAAACACAAACTCATTTTTATAATATAGATACATCTATGTTCCATCAGGTTACTGCAGTGGTGAGTGCACACCAACCCAATTTAGATTAATGGGATAAGTCAAATAATTGATTTTTCTCCTTCCTACTTCGATTGAAGTAATACACAAAACAACAACAGGATATAGCACTTCTGATTGCTTTCGGAAGTTGCTCACTAAGCACATAGAGTGCTAATTAGTAATTAAATATCTTATAAAGAAAAACTTTTTTTCATGAAACCTTGTAGGAATTTTCTGCAGGGTCCCACAAGACGCTCTATCGATTAACTTTAATTTATGGTATCAGGTATATTATAGTACAAATGCACATAGTGACAAAGAAGAAAAATTAAATTATTATGTGAATATTAGAGAGGAAGCTGTACAACTCAAACAACACTCTAGTACCTTGCTGGGCTGCCTCTAGCCAGAATACAAGATAACATACAGTTGGGCATGGTGGCATACAGATATAACAGTGGAACTGGCGTCAGAGCTGGTCCCATAAATGCTTGATTGTCGATAAATCTGTGTGCTGCATTTACCATTTTTTCACTAGAAAAATATAATTGAGCTGGTTTCACTTTGTGCACACTGAGGTGCTCCGGTGCACCTCTACAAAGAGCCTCAGAGCCTTGGTACTGCAGGGATATTTTTAAGTCCGGTGCAAAAAATACTGGACTTAATAAATGTCCCCCATAGTTTTTATTAACCGCATCAATGCTCACGAGTATGGATGGTCCGAACCTGCCGAGGTTTGGGTTCGTACAAACCTGAACTCTTGGCAATGATTCCCGCTGTCTTCCACCTCCATGGAGAAGGTGGATACAGCTGGAGGACCGCCTGGAAAACTGGGATACAGCCTATGGCTATGGCTGTATCTCAGTTTTCCAGGCGGTCCTCCGGCTGTATCCACCCGCTGCACGGAGGTGGAAGACAGCGGGAATCATTGCCGAGAGTTCAGGTTCGTTTGAACCCAAACCTCGGCAGGTTGGGACCATCCCTACTTACTAGTTTTTCAGAAGGTGGAGTGATTCATAGTAATTGAAATCACATATACAATAATTCAGATGGACAGTTTTCCAATTCAATATGGTTCGATTGAGAGATGTACATATAGAGGAAAAACACATTTTGTTTGAGAAATACTGATTTCTCCGATCTTATATGTCAGTTTCAAGTGGGAATATTATGGCTGCATTTACACGTCCACATTTCAGTCACAAGTTCTGACCATGGGTCTGACGACCTGAACTGAGAGAAATACAGTCAGTCCGGGACTTGCGGCTGTAATTCACACATGTATTCCCACCTATCATGCATCTATGACATATCGCTTATATTGTACAAATGTTGAAGGTGGAAATACACTTTAAATAATAACACCAGGAATTCTTGAGAGCATTGCAGTGTTAATTACCGTTAATGACATATGGAATTGTATGAAGTTTCTTAATGATAACAATTACATCTCCTTTTCCCACATCTATTGTACATTATTCTTTGAGTGGTTGTTTGGACATGTTTATTTTCAAGTGTTGCCAGTAAACTAATTGCCCATAGGTATATAGTATAATGTGCCGTACACTTACAGATCAACATTCATCTTAATGCTGTATCTATCATTCTGGTCCTGGAACATCTTTCCTTACTATTAGACTCTCCTCACTGACACGTTATTGACCACAGTGTCAAGTTACACGTTACGTAACACTGGCAGTGGGTAGAATATAAGAAATAAATCAATAGAAGGAAAAGTGGTAAACATGCTATAGGGCTGGATATGAAAATGTGATATTTTATCTGTTACATACATCGCCCTACTAGACTATATTGTCTACTGAGTCTTTAGCTAATGCCTCCTCACATTACTATAAAGAGCATTGCAGCAACTAAGATTCAGAACTTGTTGGTCTTGACACTTTCTTTATAGATTTAAGGGGTCATCATCAATTTGATGAAATCATATTAAAGCCTAAAGAAGAAAACAAATTTGTTACGAGATGTGAAGACACCAAACTGTGAGTATACGGACTGATTGATTACAAACTTGATGGACACCAGTATTTTGAGTTTCCCCTTACCCCCTCAGGGTCATTATTGATTATTTAATTGTGGAAGACATTGTGGTTACTTAAGCATCTTCATCAACTATACCTTATGGTCGAAATGTTGCTGGTTTTAATGTACACAATAAAAGCTTGAACATTTCTATTTGAACCTTAGATGATGTTCGATCTATCTACCTGCCTATTGAACTTAAATGCACTGTGCTGTTGGACAAAACTTTTGATCTGTGGGGGGGTCTCACTGCATCAGGAGAAATGGTGGGGAGCGGCAGTGCACTGTACTTCCCCATTGTCCATCATCTCTGTCCAGGCAGCCCCATAGACTTAAAATGGAGATTGCTTATTCTTCTGATCAGTGGGGATTTCAGCCCTGACCAATCAAAATCTTTTTATTTTATGACTGTGCCCATTTAAAAAGTGTAACTTGAACTGCAAGTGGTGTCTGAAAATCTTTGTTATGCAGATTTCCTTAACTTTAGGCCGAGTTCACACACTGTAAGACAGTTCACACACTGTGTGTGAAGTTCACCCTGGCCGATACTGCAGTACCGGCCAGATGAACTTCATTTCTCTTGAATTGGAAAGTGAGCACATTCAGGTGTGCCTGCGTTCCAATTAACCATTGCAGACAATGTCAAGTGCATCCAGAGCCGCACTTTACATTGTCTGCACTGTCAATTTAGTGCGGGCGTTATGCAATGAATAGCAGCCACACAAAATTGACATGTCAGTTTTGAGTGTGGCCACATGGAATCCGGGCAGGAGTTTATACACTGTGTATACACTCCTGCCGGATTCCATAGGAAACAATGTCATTTGACATTTTCAATAAATAGCTTCCAGTGTTGCAAACTGCAACAATGGCCGTTATTTATTGAAAAAATATGTTGTTTGAAGGTTATATACAGGAAGATTCAGATAGAAAAAATTGGGGCATATTGTGGCAAACCCTTCCCATTGGCAAATAACAGCCCAACAAACACCACCCATAACAAGTCACACCCCAAAAAATACTCCCTGGTAAAGCCAAAATTTCAATAGAAAAAAATTTCATGTTTGTAACTATGGGAAGAACAGAATTTTCTATAGATATTATTATTACTATTACTATTGGAATGTTGCATGTGTTTTTTTTACTTTTGTACAGTATGCTGATATTCTATTAATAGAGAAGGGAAAAAAACTCAGTAAACAGAAAGCATATTCCCGGAATATGCCCTAGAAATATATTAGAATAGACCCGTCTGGGATTTCATCCATAGATAGCCATTAATATTCAACTCTCAATGTGAACCTGATGCATTAAGAACATCTATTGCTGAAATGTGTAAAATAAGATTTGTACTTACACTGTGGTTGCATCTTGAGTGGTAGTTAAGGTATCATTTCATGCAGTTTATCCCCACACTCAAGGTCATCCTATTGAACCATTGCAATCAATTGTCTCTCCATTTATTTTCGAGTAAACAAAATGATAAACAAAGAGAATTATGAGAAATAAAAAAGAAATCAAAACCCATTTGATTGAATTTTTTTTATTAGTTAAACTCATAAACATTTGTCATTATTTTTCAGTTAGAGGCCTTAATGGGACTGCATTAGCGTCACAATAATTACAATTCCTGTAGATGGTTATGTACATTATACAAGAAAACTAAAGTCCCCTTCAGGAATGAGTTCTGGGAACATTTGATTGGTAAATAGCTATGAGGTCTAGGAATTATGTCAGAGGCCATACCGCACACTCAGCTTCCGGCACTGGGACCGGGTATCGTCTCGCGTCACGGCATCCCTAGCGACCGCCAAGTTTGCTGGTGGCGCAGATGCACTTTCCTATTATGTAGCGGCAGTTGGAGCTTCGCTGCCCCAGATGATTGGCATAAGGTGTTTTATATTTAATGAATTGACTGGCAGCAGGCACCACCAGTCAGAAGTCTATATTTGCCTTGGGGCTGGGACTCCAGGCCATATAAGTGTCCTCCCTCTACCCTTGTTCCTTGCCTGCAATAGAGCCTAGTTTACTAGTGTGTCTTGACCTAGCTTTTCCTGCATTGTTTACTGGTATCCTGCATCAGGGCTACACCTGTCCTTTTGTCATCTTGGTTAAAACATTACCTTACTTGAATGGAAGCAGTACTTACCTAACCTGATCCCACAGCTGCAGTTCCAGTCACCAGGGCTTCTTTCTGGTTCCTGTTACATGTTATCCTTTCAAGACCTGCCCACTCAGCATGTTACTCACTGAGGCTGGACACTACTGCAGCTACTGATTGACTGAGCTGAGCAATTCTTGAGGGGACAATGCATCAGAGGAAACAGGAAGAAGTGGTGACTAGCAGAACAGCAACCAAGTAGGTAAGTATATCTTCAATGTTATTTTTATACTGCCCCAGACATACGCAAATTTATTTTCTAACCTCGGATAATCCCGTCAAAAAAAGTGCAATCGAACAATGTCGAAAATGTTGTGTACTCCTGTTTGCTATCTTGACAACCAAAATATAAGAATAACCTAAAAAAAAGGATTGGGCTGAATACATAATACTTACAGCTGCATATGCCACTCCACTCTAAATACTAGTAAGAATATTTTATAATAATAGTAATATAAATATATTTTTGCCTTGTTGCTGTCTTTTGGGATGTTTTTGCACATTGACTAGATTTATGTTTCTACAGTATTTATAGATTTTTGTTGCATATAACAACCCGTCACCACTAAACCAAAGCAGAAGCTAGTGAAAACTGCTGAAATCCATTTCACAGCTATGCTATTATACAAACAGAAAAGGGAATTTCCTTAAGATGTCAAGGTATTCAGAATACATTCCCCCCAGGGTATCCCATTGTTGTATCCAAGCCACATTTTCTCTTATGACAATCCCCTTTCAGTAAAGAACTAGAGTTACATTAGGACTATTTTCAAAGCCCCTTTGTAGACAGGTTGGAAATATATAAAGTTATATTTGCTTCAACATCAGCTACTTTGTGTATCTAGTGTAATGAAAGAAATGGCGTATCAAGGCTGCATTCCAAGCCTTGAAATTCACAGCCGTGAACAAAAGCAAAAATGCTTCTATCTTGCTTGTTGGGTAGAAGTGACCCTTGTCCGTCTGATGTAAAGAATTAGCACTTTACTGCTTAGTTACTACAGAAATCCCTGAGCTGGCAGCTCCTACAGACACTGTATTGATTTTATTTGTCATTTTCTGCATATTGTCTTAAAATGCAATGCTTCACCATGGAAAATGAAAACTTCATCATGTGTACAAAATAATTAACACCAAATGGAAATCAACAACTCCTTCTTTTATACCAGAAATAGTGACAGTGGTCATTATGATGGTTGTAGCATGGCCATAGACAGGGAAAAGTAATTAAGATTGAATAAAATAGCAAAAAAAAGTATACATTATTAGGCTGTGTTCACATGGCGTAAGAGACCGGCCGTTCCGTGATCCGGACAGGTCACGGAGCGGCCGGTCTCTGCAAAGATCATCCCGGCCGGTACTGCAGTACGGGCCGGATGATCTTTCACGCTGCAGAGTTCTGATGCGGGCACATCCGTGCGCGCACGCATCAGAACTCCCCACAGCACACTATGAAGCTTGCGGCCACAGCCGCTTGCTTCATAGTGTGCACTGACATAGTTTTCTACGGCCGCTATTCACTGAATAGCGGCCGCAGAAAACTGACATGTCAGTTCTTTGCTGTGCCGGACAGAGCTTATACTATGTGTGTACGCTCCGGCCGGGATCCCACAGAAGGCTGGGCAACGTATCTATTCGTAAAAAAGGTACGGCCGTTGTTGCCAATTGCAACAACGGCCGTACTTTTGCAAAAAGATACGTTGTGTGAACATAGCCTTAATGATGATGATAATGATGAATGATGAAGCTTACCTCACTATTAAAAGTTACAGCAAACTTTAGGCTCTATTTTAGTTGATATATCATGCTATTGATTATATCAGTTATATTTAAATAATCCTCGTAAAAATTAAGTGATTTTGTAAATACATCATAGTGCTTATGCTTTACTGATTTACTAAGATACAGCTTGTAATATACTTCAGAGCTGCTTTCTCAATTCTGCTGGTTTAAAACAGACATACCTTCAACAGCTCATATAAGTTAGTTTCTCTTATTTGAGATTATTGTCCAGTGAAATAAAGACTAAGGGGGAGATTTATCAAAGGGTATAAAATGTAGACTGGTGCAAACTGCCCCCAGCAACCAATCACAGCTCAGCTCTCAGCTCTGGTGAAAGGAAAGCTGAGCTGTGATTGGTTGCTGTGGGCAGTTTGCACCAGTCTAAATTTTACACCCTTTGATAAATCTCCCCCTAAATGTAACATACTGTACTTACTGACCACGCTCCAGAGGCGATCACTTCCTCCTCCCTTCTGGGGGACTTTCTTCTCTCTTTACAGGGACCATGGCAACAAGCCTCACTTACCCTATCAGAATCTATAGATCAATAATGTCCTGCCGAGAACCATGTCAGCACAATTGTGTTGATTGGTTCCCTTTAAAAAGTATCTGTCCTTTAAAATAACCTTTCACATGTCATAGAGACATGTCAAAAGTTTTGAATAGTCCGGGTCTGAGTGTTCACACCCATACTGATTGGGAGAACAAGCGGGGAGAGAACCGTGCTGCAGCATGGTCCATTCCCCACTCTGTGTCAATAAAACAGTCAGGCTTCATAGACTTAGGAGCCGACTCATCACAGACACAGGGCTGGAAATGTTTTGATCGGTCTGGGTCTGAGTGTTCAAACCCGTACCGATCGTGAAAATGAGCCAGTAGGGGGCAGCACTAAGTGCGGTCCTCTCCCTGCTCTGTGTCATGCAATGAGTGAAGCTGCTTATGTAAGTCCACAGAGCCCGACTCCTTTACTGACATAGAGCGGAGAGTGTGTCTTCTCTCTGCTTGTTCTCACTATCAGTAAGGGTCTAAAGACTCGGACCAATCAAAACTTTTGACATGTCTCTATACCGGAGTGTTATGTTTCTCCACCTAGCCTCACCTCCCCTGTGCCATGGATTTTTAACCTTTCCTATCTGTAAGTTTAAGTTTATTTTTTTTGCTAAGAAGTAATACGTGGGCCTTCATGGCCAAAGGCCCGTGTGCACATTTTTCTGCCAGCTTTCTGCACTGAGCTACTGTATGCTTAGAAGAGGACAACATAACAAGTTGGTTTATATACCATACAACATATACAAAACATCACATACCTTCCCAATAAAACTGTTTATCCATTCATATATAAATGTTTAAACTTACAAAAGGTGGGAGAAAGGCCAGGGTCCTTTTAAGGGTCTGTGTTAGAACCATTGGGTGAAGACCCACTTTGTCACCTGATTTGACCTTAGGCCACTCCTGAGGACACTGTCTAAAGGCCTTTTATACGGACACAGTGCTGACCTTGATGATCGACACCTGTTTGCTGAGCCATCATAATTGGCAATGAGTTTTCCTAGAAAATCTCTTTTGCCCAATAATCAGCCTATGTAAAAGGGGCTTTAGTGGTCCCTGGTCTTCATTCTTTAACCCCTATGCAGGGATCTGAAACTCAGGAACGCCAGGTTGTTATGTCTAGGAGTGATCCTAGGGGACAGCAGACCATTCAAGCCAATAGAAATCCGGGTACAGGCTAAAGTCAGAATCCACAAATGAAAAAATGTTCCAGCAAAAAAAGTCCTTAAAAACACTTACTTTATTGTAGAAAAAACTTCCATAAAACACAGCATGGGAACAGGTACGTGTAAGCTAGACGTGTTTCGGCTGTTACCAGCCTTTATCACAGCTAAATGAGTAATGGACATACAACTCATATATATACAGATAAAACAACAAAAGAAACACCCTCTCAAGTCTAAAGTCGGGATCAGTGGCCTGAATCTAGGGCTACAGACAGTAAACAGCAGAGATAAGGTCTGGTAACATGCCAAGGGCCAAACACAGGAATGGATAAGCACCTAGGCACCTAAATGCACAGGTGGGGTGTGGCTAGTGAATCTGCCTGATTTACCAGGTGATTAACAGGAAGTGAATGGGGAAGGATTTTAGTAAAAGTACTGGCCCGATAAGATGCAAGAAAGGAGTGCACACGCACCCTATGTGCAGTACCACCAGCAGCAAGGGTGCATGCATGGCAGTGTGAGGGAGCATGCACTGCATGGCATGAAGCAAGTAACCCTGCAGCTGTCCCTACTAGGATGGGTAGTATGCCAGCTGGAGCAGACCATCAGCATTACAGTTTGGTTCAAAATTTAAAAGGGTTATCCAGTGAATATCGATGATGATTTTCTGCCTCCTGGTCCCCCATTTCTGTACCCCGTGCCAGCCATTTGCAGGGTCGGCAAATCTCTTTCCTGGTACTGATGAGTCTTCTGCCATCTCTCCCTGTGCATCTTATGTCCTCTTTGGCCCACCCTGCTTCTGTTTATGTCATCTCCTGATACCTGCCGAACTATTGAAAGTACCATCGTTCACACAAACCCATTTCCTGCCTCATTGGTCTCAAACACTCCCCTTGTAATGATCCGATGGAGGCGCGCATCACCAGATAGCCCCGCATCACAGAAGGGGATGGTCTAAACGCTGTGCCAAGATCTGGCTGATCCCCCTCTGCTGATGTGTGTTAATGACATATTGACACAAGATCGCAGCGGTCCTAGCGAATAGGCAGTCGGCTGTCAAAACAGAAGAAATACAGTGAAAGTGTGTGACTTCACAGGATAAAAAAAAAACTGAATTGTTGCATACCCCTGACTACACTACATTATAAAGTTATATAACTTTTAGTTTGGCAGTATTTCCGAGGTAATTTTAAAACACCAGACTACCCCTTTAACTTCTCATGTCACCTGTCCAAGCACATGATGGGAGCTAAATCCCTATATGTATGTGCCACTGTTTGGAGAATGTGGAGAAGAAGCATATTGCGGAACAAGTCTATTTCTGCTCCTCATCACTAGTCTTGATAAATCTCTTCCAACATACTGCGGTAAATACTGTAAGGGTTGTACTAACAATGCTTAGTGGCATAAGTGTTTAATGGTGAACTATTCATTCACGTGCCGCAACGCTATCAATATCAGTACTGGGAATGTAAGCTTTATCAACGCCAACATAGACTAAAGCCATAATGATCCGAGAAAAAAAAAACAAGTTTATTAACTTTATTTCTTAATTGCAGTTCCTGATGTACCACAGCTCACATCAAGCAGTGATTTAGCCTGAGACTAAATTCTAGGTTTATAGGATATCCCATATGTCAGTTCTATAATATATTTCTACTGGGGATATTATCATAAAACCACAATTTTATACTATAAAAATAACCATTAAAGTCCAGGCATGCACAAACAAGGTAATATGTAATAAATTGTGAAATGGTAAGACACTTCAAATGTAAATGTATTCAACTCCCATTGCGATGCATGTAATTTCCATTGCTTTATTAGAAATCTTGCAGTTGTCGTGCTTCGGCAATGACTTATAAATATAGCTGCAATGAGTCAGCATGCAAATCCCTTCTGTGAAAAACAATTTGAGAGGTTTTATAGCCCAAAGCTGTTCATTATTTTATTTTTGAGATCAGTAATACAAGTTCATGGGCAAAACATGCTGAGAAAAGAATTTTAAAAATCTCTGGATAAAGTGGGAAAAAAAACAATGTGAGGACAAGACAGCAGGAGCAAGTGTGGAAAATAGCAATAATCGACCTAAATTCGCACATCTTAAAATAATAAATATTAATGATTATGTATATGGCACAAGCATATACCGTATCGGTACCTAAGCAATAAGTAGTCTAAATGGTAAAATAATATGAATTTTAATATCCTTTTTTGATTTATTACCAGCTAGAATGAAGTTTATGATCATATATAATATATATGATTCCCATTATTTGGAATATGTACATCATGGTGCATACGAACAGACAGATCTAATGATGCAATAGATTCTTCTTCTTCCTCCTAAACAAATATACTCACAAATCATATTGGTCAATACAGAAAAGAACCCAGGGTTGTTCGATTATAACTGAAAATGTTTCACCCTGCAGTATAATGCCCCGTGTGTCTTTTTTTTTTTTTTTTTGCAGTGTTAAAGGGGAACTCCGGATGAGAAAAACTTGTTTTCTATTAAAAGTACATAAAATTAAATATATGTGTCTATACAATGTATTACCGTATCTGTACGGTTCTGCCACACTGATAGAAATCCAGGAAGTTAAGAAAAATGGCATCTGTGCAAATCCACATTGTCTCCTGCTCCCACTGCTCTCCCACCTTAGGAGACAAATCTTCCATGCTTCTGTCTCACATTGTGTGTGATTGATGAGATCAGGCTGATGATGCAGACAGGGGGCAGGGCGTGATGTCCCAGGAGGCGGGGCTGGATGCCCCAATCCCCTGAGTGATTCACCATCTCTGACCAGCCAGAAGTAGGTGTTGCACTGATTTCTCTAATTGTGCAGAAGTGTGCAGTGAAATTAGGGCAGTGAAATTAGGGCTGTGTTCACACATGTTGGAGTGTCATTGCAGTACTGCAACGTATTCACAAAAATTATGCAGTAACACAAGAAAATGATACTAAACAGCAGAGAGGATAAGAGTCTTATTGTGGGGCTCAACTTTAAAGATAACAGATGCTTGATCAAAATATGTGCATGGAAATGAAAAGAAAAAAAAAATCAAAAAGTACTTTATTCCAATATCAGGGTTACAGGTAGAGAATACAGCGTGCTGTGTGGTGTTACAGGTAGAGAATACAGTGTGCTGTGTGGTGTTATAGGTAGAGAATACAGCGTGCTGTGTGGTGTTACAGGTAGAGAATACAGCGTGCTGTGTGGTGTTACAAGTAGAGAATACAGCATGCTGTGTGGTGTTACAGGTAGAGAAAACAGTGTGCTGTGTGGTGTTATAGGTAGAGAATACAGCGTGCTGTGTGGTGTTACAGGTAGAGAATACAGCGTGTTGTGTGGTGTTACAAGTAGAGAATACAGCGTGCTGTGTGGTGTTACAGGTAGAGAATAGAGCGTGCTGTGTGGTGTTACAGGTAGAGAATAGAGCGTGCTGTGTGGTGTTACAGGTAGAGAATACAGTGTGCTGTGTGGTGTTATAGGTAGAGAATACAGCATGCTGTGTGGTGTTACAGGTAGAGAATACAGTGTGCAGTGTGGTGTTACAGGTAGAGAATAGAGCGTGCTGTGTGGTGTTATAGGTAGAGAATAGAGCGTGCTGTGTTGTGTTACAGGTAGAGAATACAGTGTGCTGTGTGGTGTTACAAGTAGAGAATACAGCATGCTGTGTGGTGTTACAGGTAGAGAATACAGTGTGCTGTGTGGTGTTACAGGTAGAGAATAAAGCGTGGTGTGTGGTGTTACAGGTAGAGAATAAAGCGTGGTGTGTGGTGTTACAGGTAGAGAATACAGCGTGCTGTGTGGTGTTACAGGTAGAGAATACAGCGTGCTGTGTGGTGTTACAGGTAGAGAATACAGCGTGCTGTGTGGTGTTACAGGTAGAGAATACAGTGTGCTGTATGGTGTTACAAGTAGAGAATACAGTGTGCTGTGTGGTGTTATAGGTAGAGAATACAGCGTGTTGTGTGGTGTTACAAGTAGAGAATACAGTGTGCTGTGTGGTGTTACAGGTAGAGAATAGAGCGTGCTGTGTGGTGTTACAGGTAGAGAATACAGTGTGCTGTGTGGTGTTACAGGTAGAGAATACAGCATGCTGTGTGGTGTTACAGGTAGAGAATACAGTGTGCTGTGTGGTGTTATAGGTAGAGAATACAGCGTGCTGTGTGGTGTTACAGGTAGAGAATACAGCGTGTTGTGTGGTGTTACAAGTAGAGAATACAGTGTGCTGTGTGGTGTTACAGGTAGAGAATAGAGCGTGCTGTGTGGTGTTACAGGTAGAGAATACAGTGTGCTGTGTGGTGTTACAGGTGGAGAATAGAGCGTGCTGTGTGGTGTTACAGGTAGAGAATACAGCGTGCTGTGTGGTGTTACAGGTAGAGAATAGAGCGTGTTGTGTGGTGTTACAAGTAGAGAATACAGTGTGCTGTGTGGTGTTACAGGTAGAGAATAGAGCGTGCTGTGTGGTGTTACAGGTGGAGAATACAGTGTGCTGTGTGATGTTACAGGTGGAGAATAGAGCGTGCTGTGTGGTGTTACAGGTAGAGAATAGAGCGTGCTGTGGGGACTGTGATGGAACAGCTGGGGGAAGGAATGCATTCTGGAATCTGTAGTACTGTGTACAACTGATAAACCAGGAAGTGCAGAAACACAAAACAGAACAACCCCCCCTCTCCCCCCCCCCCCCCCCCCCCCCCAAAAAAAGTGGATTTTTGGTAGTTTCAAAAATGAAATAGATAGGTAAGTAATGCTTTATGCTACTGCAGAAGTTTAATTTTTTTGTAACCTCTACCCGGAGTTCCCCTTTAATGAAATAATGCAAAAATGGTGGATGATAAACTCAAGACAGTCTCGCAATTTATACTGATGAAACCTCTTTATGCACCAGTGGAACGAAAACATAGCTCTCCTACTTTTCCCTTAGATAGCTAATGTTATGTAATGTTACCATCATCTAGTTTTGCCACCTTGATGCTATGTTCACATGTTGAAGTTATGTTGTTGCAAAGTCACATTTAGTGCCATGGTGGGGGGGGGGGGGTTAATACATAGTTTATTTTGCGTTAGTTTTTCATCCTTTTTTTTTTTTTTTTTTTTTTTTAGCCAAGGCCACTGGAGTAAAAGGAATGGGAAATAAAGTGGGAGGACGTATACTTCTCTCTCCTACTGGATCCACTTCTGGCTTCAAAAACTGCAATGGTATTTTTTTTTTATTTGCAAACATATTTTATTTTCAAAATTTTCCACAAAACATGTGAGCAGATCATACAATCATACAAAGATGGAATTGCCATTAAAACATAGTGTACTCAAACTTTTTGTCCGGGTGTTTTGTATTAACCCCTTCCCGCATCAGTCAGTACATTTACATCCTGATGTGGGAAGGGGGGTTCAGAGAGGGGTCACGCGGCGACCCCGCTCTGAACGGCTGTAATCCCGGGTGCTGTGTGTAGCCCGGCACCGCGGCTATTAGCGGGCACGGTCTGATCACCGCGCCCACTAATTCTACATTTAAATGCAGCTTTCAAAACTGTGAGCTGCATTTAAATGTATTGTCTCCCACTTTCCCTGGTGTCTAGTAGCGGGATCTCATCCGCGCAATGCGATCGCGGAGGGAAGATCCCTTCTTCTTACCAAGCCAGTACTCAGCGTCGCACTTATGCTGATCCCGGCTCGGCAATCGATGCATCTGGTCTGCTGCAGACCAGAGTAATACAGCAATGATCTGATCGATCTTTGCTGTATTAAGTATACTACAGTCATCTCTATGGGAGATCACTGCACTAATACTGAAAGTGCTCCAGGGGAACTAAAAGTTAATGTATACTGTTAATAATAAAAATATCCTCCCCTAATAATAGTTCAAATTACCCCCCTTTTTCTATTTTATAAATAAAAGTAAATAAACAAACATGTTTGGTCACATCAAATTCAGAAAAATTGTAATAAAGGGATCAAAAAGTCGCATATATGCAACTAAGGTACCAATAGAAAGTACACATCATGGCGCAAAAAATTACACCTCATACAGCCCCATAGACCAAAGGATATAAGCGTTATAAGGCTGGAAATAGAGCAATTTTAAACACACTTAGTTTTTTTTAAAGGTTTTAATTTTTTAAAAGCTGTCCGATAAAAGAAAAGTCACATAAATTAAATATCATTGTAATCATAGCGACTTGAGAAACATATACAACATGTCAGTTTTACCATAGGGCAAATGGCGTAAACATGAAACCACCCAAAATGAAAACAAATTCCTTTTTTTTTTTTTTTTTACAGCACATATAATTTTTTCTGGTTTCACAGCATATTTTATGGAAAAATTAAGTTTGTCATTGTAAAGTGCAATTAGTGGCGCAAAAAATAAGGGCTCATGGGGGTCTGTAGGTGACAAAATGCAAGAGCTATGGACTTTTAAACAGGAAAGTATAGAGTGTATACACATAGGGGGACATGTATTAAGCAGTGTGTGATGTGCACAGACCTTCATCAGATTTACTAAACAGTATAGCTCGGTGCATGTGTGAATACGACAGCTTATACTTGTTTTTTTCCTTCTTGACTTATGTGGGCGTGGTTAGTCTTAAGAATTTTCTTAGCTGTGATTTATCATGTGTGCACTTTGGAATATTCGCATATTTATTCGCATCTGTACTCCAGTCTCAGGGTAGTGGAAGTTTACTAACTAAGGTCAATTTATGAATATCTGCAGTAAAATGTGCAGCGCCAGGGAAGCTATGGCAGGTGATTTATGAACCAACATGCAAATATTCATAAATACTTGACTAGGCTGCAAACATATAAGCCAGTGCACAGTGATAAAAATATTCGCAAAAAAAGGTGCAAATGATAAATGTCCCCCATAGTATACACTCTAGCCAGGATCCCTAGTGGTTTTGAGCGACCGCTATTCACACAAGCCTGACTGGTCACACAATGGAGAGTCTGGCTCCGGCCGCACTCTCCATTGTCGGCTATGATAAATCAAGTGCAACAGCAACAAAAAGGGCCCCACAACAGGCTAAAAAATGCTGTGTGAACATTAATGTTTTTTGGTTTTGTTTTTCTTTTTTTGTTGGGGGGAGGGGAGTACAAATAATATTACAATACTACATGAAAGTTGATTGTGAAATACTAAACCCACCACAAAGTACAATGGTGCCTTGGATTACGAGCATAATTTGTTCCGGGTCCGTGCTTGTAATCCAAATCCACTCTTAAACCAAAGCAAATTTCCCCATAAGAAAGCATAGAAATCCAGACAATTGGTTCCACACACCAAAATAATGATTTATTATTTTAAACAACAAGTAAAACAAATGAAACAAACATTCAGAAACAGCTGAATATGTGATATAATAAGTTACTGTACAGTAATGGAGAGGAAGGAAAACACAAGGGTGGACAGAGACTGCAGGGAACATGAAGGAATGAGCAGGGTCGATGTGGGCACATACATGCAGCACTCTCTGTCCGGTGAGAGAGGGGTTACAGCTATGAAGAGATTATCCATAGTCCTGTCCCCTGATGTAAGCCCCAGCCTGAAGTGGATCTGCTATGATTTGAAAGGTGAGGGAGACTTCCTGGGTCAGAGTACAGGGCTGTAGACCCCGCTATGCAGACCATGCCCCTCCTCCACTCGCGCTCCCACCCAGTACAGGGAGCTTTTAAACCAAAGCAATGCTCTTAAACCAAGTCACAATTTTGAAAAACTTTGAGCTCTTAAACCAAAACGCTCTAAAACCAAGTTACTCTTAAACCAAGGTACCATTGTATTGGTTTTTTCTGTTGTTATTTTTTGATCTAGCATTGTGGTGTTTTTCAGGTCAATGACATTTTTTTTATAAAGTAATTTTTCCATAGGCTTTTCCATGGAACTTGCAAATGTGTGAAAAAAATATCTCCAAATCATGTAAAAATTAATTTTCATGGCTTCTGTGGAGATTGTTATGTGTTCTCCTAACACAGCTTACTTATTCTTTAGCAGCAGTTTGCAGTGTTACCTAGCATGTGATCTCATAGTATCTGCTAGTCAAGTAATCTCTGGTGTCATTGTCTATGATACTTTGCATGTGATCTCTGGTGATCAATCATCTTCTATGATATTAAGCATGTGATCCCTGGTGATCGATCATCTTCTATGATAGTTTGCATGTATTCCCTGGTGGCCAGTGTATCATGAAGCATCTAGTCCTTGGTGATCACTTCTACATTTAGCATCTTGTACCCTTTGTTCAGTGAACAATTACATTTGTTATCTGGAGATTAATGGTATGTATAGAAATCTCTGTCTCGTGGTAAGTGGAATATTTGTCTTTCAGGGTTTCTTCAGGGGTTAAAAGGGTTGTACAGGATTAGAAAACCTTGACTGCTTGCTTCTAAAATCAGCACTCTACCGATGGGTCAGTTGTGTCTGGTTTTGCAGTTCAGCTTCATTGGAATGAGTAGTGCTGAGCTGCAATACCAGATGTGACCTGTGGACAGGTGTGGCATTGTTTCTAGAAAACATAGTTTTCTGAAAATACACAACTCCTTTAAGTGGCAACTTTCCTCACCTTCACCACTAATAAAGTTCATACCAACTCTACATTCACTCATTTTGTTTTGTTTCTCTGATTTCTCTTTTATTTAATCTCTTAGGCTATGTTTACACTACGTATATTTGAAACATAGAAACATAGAAGATTGTCGGCAGAAAAAGACCACTGGGTCCATCTAGTCCGCCCTTTTAGTATTTGAGGCTGTATAGCAACCAAAACAAGGAGTGGATTGAAAACACAGAAAGGATCTGTTCACATAATGTTGTAATTGAGTGGATGGCCGTCATTTAATGGCAAATATTTGCTGTTATTTTAAAACAACGGCTGTTGTATTGAAATAATGGAAGTTATTTATCGTTATATGACGGCCATCCACTCAATTTCAACATTGTGTGGACAGAGCCTTTCTGTGTTTTCAATCCACTCCTGGTTTTGGTTGCTATGAGGACCTGACATGAGGACCAAATACAGCCTCAAATATACATAGGGAGGCATTTATTAAGTCCGGCGTTTTTTACGCCGGACTTCAAAATGCCCCCGCAGCTCCGGCGGTACGGGGATTTATGTAGAGGCGGACTGCCTGTAAATAAATCCTGTGCGCGCCGGTGCGCACCGCCAAAAACCTACGCCAGCTGAGGACTGGAGTAGGTTTTCGGCGTACATCCGCGCCCTCCGTTCCGCCCACTTCCCGCCTACTTTCCGCCCCCTTTCCGCCCCCTGGCGTACTTGGCGGAAAGTGCCGATTTGCGAATATTTTATTTGCAAATCGGCCATTTGCGTATAAAATAATACGCAAATCGGCACTTTCCGCCAAAAATCATCCGTTCGCCGGATGATACATGTGGCCCATAGTGTGAACCCAGCCTTAAAGGGGAACTCCACATAAGGAAAACTTGTTTTCTATTAAAAGTACATTAAAAGTTATATAAATGTGTCTTTATAATGTATTACCATATCTGTACGATTCTGCCACACTGGTAGCTGATTGAAATCCAGGAAGTGAAGAAAAATGGCCTCTGTGCCAATCCACATTGTCTCCTGCTCCCACTGCTCTCCCATCTTAAGAGACAAATATTCCATGCCTCTGTCTCCCATTGTGTGTGTTTGCTGAGCACAGGCTGATGATGCAGACAGGGGGCAGGGAGTCATGTCACAGGAGGCTTGGCTGGATCCCCCAATCCCCTGAGTGATTCACTTTCTTTGATCATCCAGAAGCAGGTGCCGCAACTTCGCTGTTTGTGCAAAACTCTGCAGTGAAATTAGGGCTATGTTCACACGTGTTGGAGTTTCATTGCAGTACTGCAGTGTCTTCACAAAAATGACAGAGAGGATCAGAGCCGGCACTACCAATCCCACCTGCACAAAAACGAGGCATAAACAGCATGTAAGATAATATGGGATAAAGTCCTTATTGTAGGGCTCAACCTCAAAGATAAAAGATACACATAATATGGGCGTGGAAATGAAAAGAAAAAGAAAATTAAAATTAACTTTAAAAAGTTCTTTACTTTATTCCAATATCTGCGTTACAGGTAGAGAATACAGTGTGCTGTGGGGGTGGGACCACGATGAAATGATAAAGTACTGCAAGTAATTCAGTAACACAATGAAACTGCAATGTGTGAACACAGCCTAGATGTTCTGCAATAGATTTGGGCGGGGAATATGCAGGGTGGAGGACTGTGATGAACAGCTGAGGGAAGCATTGCATACTGGACCCTGTAGTACTGTGTAGAACTGCTCAACCAGTAAATACAGAAACAGAATACAAATGGATTTTTGGTAGTTTTAAAACTGGTATAGCTAGGTAAGTAATGCCATATGCTTCTCCAGACGTTTCATTTTTTGCGGATTGTGGAATTGTGGAAGGGAGGGTTTGCTTTACAGGCTATCTGTATTCTGTGGGTCGATACGATTACAATAACTTTTGCTTTATTTTTCTACTTTTAAAATTATAATTTTTTCTTCAAAATTAATTTGATTAAAATTGTTTTATTCTTTTTTGCGTAGTGCTCTGTAGTTTTTGTCGGTACCACGTATGCAAAGATGTGACTTTTTGATCAGTCAGATTTACAGTCCGAAAATAGAAACAGATTAGAATAAAAGAACAAGGGGGAGAGTTATCAAACTGGTGTAAAGCAGAATTGTCTTAGTTGGCAAGAGCCCGGACATTATGGAGGGCTCTACATGGGATTTGGGGACATCTTTAATGCTGGGGCTGAGGGCGGGAAAACCTGTGTGGTAAATTACAGCTGTGGTGTTTGTACACAGCTGTGTGTTGACGGGTTCTCATAGGTCAGTTTCTGGCCTATGGGAAGTCGTCGTTGGGGTGTCAGAACAAGTCAGAGCCCCAGTGACAGGAGGATCATTGGTCAATCCTGTCCCATGATCCTCCTGGCCTAAAGTTATTTAACATCTGGATTCCAGATGTGAGGTGCTTTCTTACCTCAGCATCTGGAGCTCACATACCTGTGCTGTAGGGCAGTTGCTTCTCTTCTGAACTTGACTCTTCTCCTTGGGACTTTGCCATGTCTTCTGCTGCAATGGAGGGGCTGGTGGCTGAGCTGAGACGTCGTGCTGCTCCTGGTTCTGCCTCTGGCTGGCTTGAGACTGCCTGCGGGACCTGGGCATGGCTGCCATGGATGCTGATGAGACTGCTCTGGATGCTGCTTCTGGTCGGGAGCCAGCCGAAGATTTGGTGGACTTTCCGGATGCCCCCCCCCCCCCCCTTGATGATCCCCCGGCACAGCCTGTGGTCCGGTCTGAGAGACGGGCGTCGGAGCGGAACCGGCGTTCCCGGCAGCGCTACAGCCCGTCATCTGACTCCGCCCCTTCCGGCCGCCGCGATGGCGTCACTTCCGGCGCCCAGGCTGGAACTTCCGGGTGCAGCAGGCCTTCACTTCCAGACGCGTCTGTGGCTGCGTTGGACGCTCCGGGACCGGAGAGGAGGACTCGTCGCCGGTCAAGGTCTGCGGCCGGCCTTCCGCCTCCTAGGCGATCTGCGCCTCCTCGTCACCCCCAGCCTGGCTCGGATCTTTGCGGGGTTCCGGTCGTGGGCTTTCCTCCTGCTGGGCCTTCTGGAGCGCGGGCATCTCGGCCATTGGGGGCCGCTCGGGACCAGATTTCTTCCTCTGCCGGCAGTTCTGGAGAGAATCCTTTACAGGGTGAGTCGGTCTCCCGTCTGGCACCTGTATTGTCATCCCTGTCCGCTGTTCTTTCCTCCTTGCAGTCTGTTTTGCCCCCCCCCCCCCCTGCCTCTTCCCCACTGCCTCCCCCCCGGCCCCCTCCCTCCTGAGGCTGTTGCTGCTGCATGGAATTTTCAACCTGATGATTTTAGTGATGTTGATGATGTTGCTGTGCAGCATGTGCCTGAGAGGGTGAGTGGGGTGCCTGAGGTCTGTATGAGAGAATCCCTCCCTTGTGAGGTTTCACCCTTAGGTTTTCACTTGGCGCCTGCCGTTAAAGAAAAAATTTGGCGCAATGAGTTCGTTGACCGGTTGAGTCTGCTTCCTACTGCAAAAGAGTTTCTCAAGTCCAAGAAACGGGATGACAAACCCGAGGAACTTTCTCGTACTTTTAACAACTGGGTTCAAGCCTTCTGTATTTACAGTAGTGTGATGGGTGAACGTTATCCACAGAAGTGCTCGGGTCTTTTCCAGCACGTGGATATCGTTCTGGAAGCTTATAAAAATTTTGGAGGTATTGGTTGGTTTTTGTATGATGAGAATTTTAGACAAAAGATGTCCGTTTTTCCTTCTTTGCGTTGGGGCAGTAAGGATGTGGGCTTATGGTTGAATCTTTTGCTGCCGCAGCGCCCCCCTTTACATAATTCTGCTTCTGCGCAGTCTCGCCCTCAGTCTCCTTTGGCCCCGATGTTAAAGAAGGGAACTTGCTTTGCTTTTAATGAGTCACAATGCAAGTGGCCAGCGTCTTGTAAATATCGTCATGAATGTTCATTGTGTTCTGGTTCTCATCCTTTGTCACGGTGTTTTAAAAGGGCTAACCTGCCTGGCCAGCTGTCTTCGACTGACTTTCTTTCAAAAAGCGTGGACGCCAGTAAATCTGGAAGCAATGCTGCCCTGGCTAGGCAGGTTCCCCAATCAGTGCCTAGCGGATCTCCTCACTAGTGGTTTCAGGGATGGTTTTCCTCTGCCTGTGTTCAAAGGTTCTGGGTGTGTAATGGTTAAGAATCTGGTTTCCGTTTCACAGTTTTCCGATGTTGTGTTTGACAAGTTGGTTAAAGAATTGTCTTTAGGTCGTATCTCTGGGCCTTTCCTTTCCCCTCCTTTTCCAGATTTTCGATTGTCCCCCTTGGGTGTGGTTCCCAAGAAGGAGCCTAACTCCTATGGTTTGATTCATCACCTGTCTTATCCGGTTGGTTCCTCGTTGAATGATGAGATTGATAGGTTACTGTGTTCGGTTTCTTATTCTTCTTTCGATGATGCCGTGTGTCTGGTTCGTCGTTTTGGTTACGGTTGTCTTATGTCTAAAGCTGATGTTCAGTCTGCCTTTCGTCTCTTGCCTATCCACCCCTCTGCTTTTTCTTCCCTTGGTTTTCACTTTGACGGTTCTTTTTTCTTTGATCGCTGTCTCCCTATGGGTTGTTCGCTCTCCTGTTTTTATTTTGAAGCCTTTTCATCCTTTTTGCATTGGGTTGTAGAATCTAATTGTATGCGTGGCGGAGTCATCCACTACCTTGATGATTTTACGTTTGTCGGTCCAGCTGGTTCTTCTGTGTGCAGTGATCTGTTTGATATGTTTATGTCTGTCTGTGCTGCGTTTGGGGTGCCTGTTGCGGCCGAGAAGTCAGTCCTCCCTACGTTTTGTCTGGAATTTTTAGGTGTCGTGATAGACACTGTGGTTGGTGAGTGTCGGCTTTCGCAAGAAAAGGTTTTGGCTCTGGATGCTTGTATTGTTGCTGTTTTGAATCAGCGTAAAGTTACCGTTAAAGAGATTCAATCTCTGTTGGGAAAGTTGGCGTTTGCCTCGCGCATTTTGCCTATGGGCAGGGTGTTTTGCCGCCAGCTCTCTCAGAGGATAGCGGGCTTACGTAATCCTGCTTTGCATGTTCGTTTGGGTAAAGATGTTAAGGAAGACTTATTGATGTGGTCCACCTTCTTGCGGGAATTTAATGCTCGGGCTATTTGGCAGGCGGACTTTGTTGATCTGGATAGCTTGTGTTTGTTCACTGATGCGGCGGGTTAGTCCGGCTTTGGGGCGTATTTTGATGGCCATTGGTGTGCAGAGCGGTGGCATGACTCTTGGCTAGCTGGCAAGGTCACTTCCAATATTGTGCTTCTGGAACTCTTTCCTGTAGTGGTTTCCTTGGCTTTGTGAGGTCAGCAGTTTGCGAATGGACGTTTGTTACTGCGTTCAGATAACTTAGGTGTGATCTATGCGGTGAACTGCTTGTCATCAAAAAATGTGTTGGTTGTCCGCCTCTTGCGTCATCTGGTGCTGTTGTGTTTGAGGTTAAATATTTGGATTAAAGCTAAACATATTGCGGGGGTGTCGAATGGCATCGCTGACTCCTTGTCCCGTTTTCATTTTCAGCGGTTTCGGGACCTAGCGCCTGGTGCGGATCCGGTGGGATTGGATTGTCCTCCTCATCTCTGGCAAGTGATTTGGACTTAGGTCTGCAATTGGTCCAGCGGTCTGTCGCTGTTTCTACCTAGTCGGGTTATGTGTCCTCATGGTCTCGCTGGTATTCCTTTGCTAGGGCACGGGGTTGGTCTCCTTTCACTAGTGAGGAGTTTCATGCTGTGGCTTTTTGTACGTCCTTGTTCTCTGAGCGCCTGGCGTACGCCTCTGTGTTGAGGATTCTCGCAGGTGTTTCTTTCTTTTTTAAATTGTTACATTCCCCTCCCTTTTCTTCTTTTTTCTTTATTAGGCAAATGCTGAAGGGTTACAAGAGGGGTAAACATTTACCTGATGGGCGGTGCCCTATCTCCCCTGCTCTGTTATGTTTGTTGTGTGAGGCTGCTCGGTCAGTATGTATGTCGGGTTATGAAGCGCTATTGTTCTCCACAGCCTTCAGCTGTATGTTTTTTGGTGCCTTTCGTATTGGCGAGGTTTTCCCGAGGAGTAGAAATTTGTGTGCTGGTATGTCCTTGTCTCATGTGCGTCTATGTGAGTTTTTTGTCTTGTTTTATGTTCCTTTCTCATAGACTGATCAGGCGGGGGTGGGGGCCTGGGTTAGAGTAGGCCGGGTCACAGGTTCTCCTGCCTGTCCCGTAGCTCTGATGTCGTCTTATCTGTCTGTGCGTCCTGTTTGTGGTGGTTTATTGTTTGTTCATGCTAATCTTGTCCCTGTGTCTCAGTTTCAATTCAGAGCTGTTTTTTATCGTTGTCTGAGGCACTTGGGCTTGCAAGGTGAGTGTTTCTCCCCCCATTCCTTTCGGATTGGGGCCGCCACCACGGCGGTTCAGTGTGGGTTGCCTTCCTCGGTGGTGCAGCGGGTGGGTCGGTGGTCTTCCAACTGTTTTGAGTTATATGTTCGTCCTGAGCTGTTGTTTATTTAAGTTTTTGGTTTGTATTACTCAGTTTTTGCAGGTTTCACGGTCTGGATAGTGGGCCATTCCTTCATTCACTGGGCTCAGCAGCGTGCCAGCGGGAGGTGTTATGGACTGAATCTTTCCCTGCCTGAGGAATCGGTTCGAGTCTACTGGAATGGAGTTCGGGGCCTCCGCTGGTCGGATCTGCTGGATGTGCTTCTCGACATGGGTGACCGCTATCCGGATCCGGATGTGATCGTGCTCCACTGTGGGGGTAATGATGTGGGTAAGCTGGGCACGATTGAGCTCATTTTTAGCATGAAAAAGACTGTGGTGCGGCTTCGCCGTCTGTTTCCGGACTCTCGTCTGTTTTTTTCGGAAATGGTCCCTCGTTTGCTTTGACTGTCTTCTCGCCATCTCAAATTTATGGACCAGATCCGTATTCGGGTCAACAGGGTTTTGGCTAAGTTTTTGCCTCAGGTGGGGGGTTTTTCTTTTCGGTACCATGACTTGGAGGGGGGGCTGCCTGGCCTTTATTTTTCTGATTGGGTTCATTTATCTGAAGTGGGTTTGGATATTTTCAATCTTAATCTCCAAGCAATGGTAGAGCTAGCTCTGGGTGGGGTGGGGCCCATGCCGCTTGTTTAGTGGCATGTGCCGTGTGGGGTAATGTTGCTCGCCTCTGGCGGGTGAATAATTCTGATTTATGGTTTAAAGGTTCAGTTTATCTACCCAGGTCTTTATAGTATTTGGTAAGTGTTGGTTTTGATGGTTAAAATTGAATTAAGTACAAAGTTTATTTATTTAATATTATCTTTAATAAATGGCCGCGGCCTCATTTTTCTCCAATAAGTATGGTGTCGATACTCTTATTTTTAGAAGGTAACCTAGTATGTCCGTAAAATCCCATGGCAAGAGCCCGGACATTATGGAGGGCTCTACATGGGATTTGGGGACATCTTTAATGCTGGGGCTGAGGGCGGGAAAACCTGTGTGGTAAATTACAGCTGTGTTGTTTGTACACAGCTGTGTGTTGACGGGTTCTCATAGGTCAGTTTCTGGCCTATGGGAAGTCGTCGTTGGGGTGTCAGAACAAGTCAGAGCCCCAGTGACAGGAGGATCATTGGTCAATCCTGTCCCATGATCCTCCTGGCCTAAAGTTATTTAACATCTGGATTCCAGATGTGAGGTGCTTTCTTACCTCAGCATCTGGAGCTCACATACCTGTGCTGTAGGGCAGTTGCCCGCCCGCCCTCCCCTATTTTTGTCTTATTTGCTTTATCTGTTTTCATTTCTTGTCGCGGTCATTTATTAGAAGGAGGGGTAATGTTGCTCGCCTCTGGCGGGTGAATAATTCTGATTTATGGTTTAAAGGTTCAGTTTATCTACCCAGGTCTTTATAGTATTTGGTAAGTGTTGGTTTTGATGGTTAAAATTGAATTAAGTACAAAGTTTATTTATTTAATATTATCTTTAATAAATGGCCGCGGCCTCATTTTTCTCCAATAAGTATGGTGTCGGTCTCTTATTTTTAGAAGGTAACCTAGTATGTCCGTAAAATCCCATGCCCCTAGCAATCAGATTCCACCTTTCATTTTTCAAAGACTCACAGATTTAGTGAGAAATGAAAAGTGGAATCTGATTGGTTGCTAGGGGCAACTAAGACAATTCTGCTTTACACCAGTTTGATAAATCTCTCTAAATCTGACTCTAAAAAAAAATAAAAAAAAAAATTAGGTGACACATGTCTTTAAAATGTCCCAAAGTCTGAAGAAGGTGCTGCTGTTTGCTGGAGCTACTAAGGTGGTACTAAGGTGCAAGCAAAATAAAGAGGATAAATAAAAAGTCTTGTCATAGTTCAACAGTTGTGACTCCACTGTGTGGATGTTCAGTAAAAGTTACCTGAACTTTGAGTACCAATACCTTGCACACCAATATCTTGGTCTATATCACACACACAACATCAGGGATACTCACATAGCAACAGCCAGGACATTGTTGTTACCTGAGGTTTCCACTACAGTGTCAGGGCTGCAGCGGTGTCTTGTGCGCCGGGCCGCCGCCGCACCCCCTCCTTGTGTCCTGCAGCCGCCGGTGTCCGGGTGCAGGGACCCGGCGCTGCTGCTAGTTCGGCCCCAGGGGGCGTCTTACCTCGCCCTGCTCCTGTCTCCATCTGTCCCGGCCGGCGTGCGCATCCCCTCCTCCTAGGGTGCGCCCTGTCCCTCGTGTTGGAGCCTCTACATGCTTCCCATAGCATTTTGGCCCAGCTCCCTGTTGTTCCTGTCCGCTGCCCTTGTCCGTTGTTCCTGTCCGCTGCCCTTGTCCGTAGTTCCAGTCCATTGCCTCTGCCACCTGCGGTTACACCATAGACCACTATCTGCACGTTCTCCTGCCTACTGCTCCTGCTTCACCTTGCCCGCCATCACTAGCAAACCAAGCCAGGGGTAGCAACCTGGGGGTCACCTGCCACAGCAAGTCCATCCCGCCTTGCGGCGGGCTCTGGTGAAAACCAGCGGCCCCTTAGACTCCGCTCCCTGGTGCAGTTTATGCCATCGCTAGTGACGGTACAGAGGATCCACGACTCCAATCATGACAGCAGGCTCCAACCATGGATTCCGGCGAGGTGCCCGATATCCGTGACGTTGCCAGAGTGGTCACCCAGCAGTCCCGACAGATCCAACAGCTGACTGTCGCCTTACAGCAGCGCACTGCAGCCCAACGGTCGCCTCCAGCATCACCACCTTCTGCGCCTGGTCCGTCTACTCTTGGTCCGAACCTACGACTAGCGCTTCAAAGTAAATACGGTGGGGAGCCCAAGATGTGGAGAGAATTCATCACCCAGTGCACTATGCATATTGAGCTCCTAGGCAACCAGTTCACCACCGAGTGCTCCAAAGTGGCATTCGTCATCAGCCTCTTGGAGGGTAGGGCCCTGGCCTGGGCTACACCACTCTGGGACCAAGATGACCTGGTTGCTGCCAACCTCCAGACCTTCCTGGCCGAGTTTCGCTCTGTCTTTGAGGAGCCAGCCCGAGCTTTATCGGCAGAGTCTGCTCTCCTCAATCTGGTACAGGGGAGCTCCTCCGTTGGCGAGTACGCCATCCAATTTCGCATGCTGGCGGCGGAACTTGACTGGAATGAGGCCGCCCTGGTAGCCACCTTCAAGAAGGGCCTGTCCAGTCAGGTGAAAGACGTGCTCTCTGCCCGAGATCTTCTGACCTCCTTGATTGATCTCATCCTTCTGGCTACTTAGATTGATGTCCGGTTCTCTGAGAGAGAGGAGGAGGTTCGGCAAGAATGGCGACAAAGCCTTCCCCATCACTCCCTCCGGCTGGCACCGGTCTTCCAAAACCCGGTTACCCCTGTGTCCCAGCCGACATCTGAGGAACCCATGCAGGTGGAACGAGCTCGCCTGACTCCCGACGAGAGAACTCGTTGACGGGAGCTGAATCTCTGTCTCTACTGCGGTGGCTCTGATCACTTCCGGTTGAGCTGTCCCCAACGTCCGCAGCATCCGGGAAACGCTCACACCTAGGTCCGGTAGGAGAGTCCTCCCTAGGTGTGCCTCTCCAAGGTTGTCTATGCCAGTTTCCATCCTGGCACCCTCTGGACAGAGCCATCAGTCCACTGCTTTCCTCGACTCTGGATCTGCAGGCAGTTTTATTTCAGCAACGTTGGTCCAGAGATGGCAGCTACCCGTGATCCGGCTTGCAAGATCTCTGACTATTTCCTCGGTCACTGGCGAGTCCCTTACTGATGTTGTTCACTTCCAGACTGTGCCACTAATCCTCCAGGTGGGCGCTTTTTATCAGGAGAAGATCTTTCTCTACGTCTTGCCCCATTCCTCTTGAGCCGGGGAAATTCTACGTTGGGGTCCGGATTGCTCGAACTAGTGTCTGAAGTTTCCACAGCTCATGTGCTCTATGTCTTCGTCTGACCCCGCCAAGCCTCTATCAGGTCTACCAGCAGAATATCAAGACCTGACTGACGTGTTTTTTGCCAAAGAGGCTGACACTCTACCTCCTCACCGGCCATTTGATTGTCCCATCGACCTCCTTCCCGGGACTTCTCCCCCTCGTGGTAGAGTGTATCCTGTCTCCGTTCCAGAGACTGAGGCCATGTCCTCCTACATCAAGGAGAACTTGCTGAAGGGCTTTATTCGCAAGTCCACGTCCCCTGCCGGTGCAGGATTTTTCTTCGTGCAGAAGAAGGACAGTTCTCTCCGCCCATGTATCGACTACCGGGGCCTTAATAAGGTGACGGTGAAGAACCGATATCCCCTCCCACTAATCTCCGAATTGTTTGATCGCCTCCACGGAGCCCGGGTCTTCACTAAGCTGGATCTCAGGGGAGCCTATAATTTGATCAGAATCCATGAAGATGACGAGTGGAAGACCGCCTTCAACACCAGGGACGGACACTATGAATATCTGGTCATGCCATTTGGCCTATTTCATACGCCAGCGGTCTTCCAGGAATTCGTCAACGACATACTTCGTGACCTTCTCTATGTCTGCGTCATCGTATATCTTGATGACATTCTGGTCTTCTTCCCTGATCTGCAGACCCACGTGACTCAAGTACGCCGATGAAGACTGTCAGAGGAAGACGATTCTTTCTGGTGGACTGGAGAGGTTTTGGTCCTGAGGAGAGATCCTGGGAACCCGAGACTAACATCCTGGATCACGATCTTATCAAGAGATTCTAGCCGACAAGAAAGAGGGGGAGGCCAAAGAGGGGGTACTGTCAGGGCTGCGGCGGCGTCCCGTGCTGTGGGCCGCGGCCGCACCCCCTCTTTGTGTCCTGCAGCCGCCGGTGTCCAGGTGCAGGGACCCGGGGCTGCTGCTAGTTCGGCCCCCGGGGGCGTCTTACCTCGCCCCGCTCCTGTCTACATCTGTCCCGGCCGGCACGCGTCCCCGCCTCCTAGGGCGCATCTGCACGATACTACCAGACAGACTGCACTATAACTGTCCCTTGTGTCACAAAACCGGTTGCATGTTGAGTCCTTTACGACAAACAATACCATTTCCCTCCTGTGGGGGAGGGACAGTTGTACCATAGAAACATCTGACTAAAGTATCTAAAAACACTAATTCAGCCTTTTGAAAACAAAAAAGTCAGTCTCAAATCTTTTGGCCACAGCTATACACCATACCAAACCTAAGGCCTGCATAACACAAGCAGAACGTCCACCCTGTTAAGCATGAGTCCATACTGGTACTTAAAATCCTATGGTTGGGTCGAGGAACCCGTGGATTTTATGGGTCTTGAGTTCCCACAGTCCTAAGCTTCTAAACAGATTTTAAAAAGTAGTGGGACTGTGGTTGAAGCGCTATAATACATCTTATAGCGTATATTTATTCACAATTACTGTACATATACGTGTATACATTAAGCACAAAAAAATATGTACAAACTAGGTGATTATGATTATTTACAAGTTGTAAATAATCATAATCACCTAGTCTGTACATATTTGTTTGTTGTTTGTTTAATGTATACATGTATATGTAATTGTTAACAAATATACGCTATAAGATGTATTATAGTGCTTCAACCACAGTCCCACTACTTTTTTGATTCCATACTGGTACTTAACCAAAACTGTCCTGGTTTGTCCTTTATTTTGAAGGGGGCGATATTCAGGCCAATCTCAGATCAGATGGTATAAAATATGATCAGTTTGAACCTAAAAAAAGGAAGGAGATAAAAATTATAGTGCTAGCCCCAGCAATGTTATGTGTTTGTGCAGTGTCCCGATACATATCTACAAATTGCTGTAGTGTTAAGGTTGTTGCGTGGCTATGGAACGTATTCTGCCAAATCCTGTTTGGGTATAGTGAGTTAAATGTTAAACTTTAAAGCCAGCTCCAAATTTCAAAAGGACCATGTTTATGCTTGATACAGACTTGGACAGACCCAGTAGATCAATGACACCAATTCAACACCAAACCTTGACTGGCTTCGCACATCATAAAAAGTGTTGTGGAGATATACAGTAGAGCTGTAACCATACACATTGATCATTATAGGAGCTCCTCATCACTCTTCTCTGCAGAATGCAGCTCCTTTTGGCTCCCTTAGTAAACTATGATTGAGTGATCCCAGGAGACAGTCATAACCATTAGACAACTCCCAGCAGCCTGAAATAGTGGAGACATCTGGCAATTATGACCTCTTCTTACCACTGGCTCCACTTAAAGTAATGTCACTGGAGAGAAGGTATTGAATGGCCTCTGCTGTGCTGCGTAGCATTGCATTGCCAAAAACCAAAGCAGTGGTGAGTACAATAAAAATGCGTCGCTTGTCAAGAGATCTTTCAGAATGGATTTGAACATTGTGAATCTGTACAGAGGGAATAGAAAGACACAGCACAGATTGGAAAGAGACAATGGATTATCTTTGTGGTTGCAGTAAAGCTCAGGTTTACTATGGGACATAAATGGATGAGAACTTATATTCATTGTAACTTCTGGGATTTGTTTCTGTACTTAAAATTAGATTCAGTAAAACAACGGCCTTACTTTTTGACAGAAGCAATATCCCATGATAGACATAATTGTAGATATTCACATACAGTACATAAGTGTAGCATGGTTATCACTAGAGATGAGCGAAGCAGGCGGAAATTCGTTTTGTGAGCTTCGAGAATTTTGGGTTGCGAATTGACTAATTTCAACACAACAGCCAAAATATAGTAGGTAAAGTACTGAAGGATGGATTTGTTAACACATGTTCTTGTAAAAGTGTCAAAAATAGGAAAATCACATTTTATAAAAAAAAAAAAAAAAAATCAGTCAGTCAATCATCCAATCTAATGAAACCCAACTTGTATAACTACTGTGTGCAACCACTGATTATGTAAGGTGTGCGCTCCTTTCACTAATTCCAGTAAATCGGTATAACTCAATAGGAGTTCACAGTGCCCAGTGAGTAAATAATATGGACTGTGTCTTCACTGGTCCCAATGAATTCCTATAGGCCCCCAGTTGCTTGGTAAACTGGACACTTAGTTGGCAGCTACAACAAACAATCGCCCACAATCAGCCCTCCACTCCTCTTCTCTCTTTCCCTATATTACTCTGTTAGGATCCTGCTAGATCGGCGCTCGTTTACTGGGCCAATTCCACGGCCCCGATGATCGTGAAACAAGGGCTGCAGGGACATCGTTACCGATGTCCTTGCAGCGCTTGTTTCATACATTACCTGTCCGGGCTGCAGGTCTTCTTCTCCCAGTCCCGCGCTGCAGCATCAGCTTCGGAGCGGAGCTGTGTGAACTGACAGACCGCTCAGCCAATCACTGGCCGCAGCGGTTCCGGCCAGTGATTGGCTTAGCGGTCTGTCAGTTCAGACAGCCCGCTCCAAAGCCGATGCTGCAGTGCGGGACCGGGAGAAGAAGACCTGCGGCCTGGACTGGTAATGTATGGTTCTGCTGAAATCGTCGGTCGCCGCCACGCACAGCTATTCAACCGTAGCGATGCACTGGTGGCGAATGACGATTTTAGGTCTGAACCTAAATGAACGATCAGCCGATGACACGATCTGCTCTGCTCTAACTGCCTGCCATCCTGCTCTCTCCTTCACACACAGCCGACCGGCCGCCTTATATAGAGGGTGAAGGGAGGTGCTGACATCACAGCTGATTGGACGGGTGCAGAGATTATTGTTAATCCCCTTCTCCCACCCAGTGATGCTCCAGACAGCATGTGTGGCCACTATTTTGTTTTTTTTTGCGAATTTCCTTAACAAATTGGCAGGAATTCACTTCGCATTACAAAGTGAATTGACAGCGTGATCCGCAGCGAATTTTGATTTGCTGGATTCGCCTTGCTCATCTCTAGTTATGAGAGTAACCCACCTCAGCCAGTAATTCAATGTCTGTACAAATGAAACATCACAGGAAGCAGGGAGGGGAGCAGTATTGGGTAAAAGGGACCCGATTGAAAAAGGCAGCTGCATGGGATCAGAACAGGTGAGTATGTTTTGTTTTTCTTTTTACAGCACCTGTGATCCAATAAAAAAGATTTTGGCATGCGCTTAAGAGTCCATTCACATGTACAGGATCTGATATCAATGTAACTAAATGATGGAACGCAGCATCAAATCTACCACATGAAATCTGTTGCAGATCCTGTGCGTGTTAATGGACCCTTAAAGGGAATTTGTCAACTTTATATAATGCACAGAGCTGAAGTGTAAAGGACGTGTTCCTGAGTCACAAGCCCTCGTTGCCTTGATTGATTGACATACAGGCCTCAATGCTAAAAGCCACTCAATTATGTAGAACAGGAAGGGGTGGGGGAGGGAGGAGGCATGCATGCTGTGACTTAGGGACACCTTTGTGACACTTAAGCTCTGGGCATAAAATAGAGCTGACAGATTCACTTTAAATAAGCCATTTCATTTAACCTAGTATTAAATTAATAAAAATGAATGGAAAATAAGTTTAATTACTGTTCCTTCAGCGGCACCTGCTTAGTCTGTTATATAAAAGGCGCATGTGGTACCATCAGCCTATTCTTATTCTAGCATTATTCACATCTGCAAAAATGCCATATGCTCTGTGCCATCTATGGGCTTTATACATCAACACATATGAGCCGCATCTAATATGAAAGAAACTCTGAGTAAATGCAGCTGCAGTGCCTACTCCCTGTAAGCTGGGCATAATAGAAAACTTGCTATAACTGTTCTGCACAGAATTACTAAGGTGCATTTATATGTGCTCATTATTAAATTAAGCGAACACAACCATGTAAAGCTTTAGCATAATTAGATCCTATGTAGCGGCATATTACGCATTCAGGATTCAGTTACATAGTATGCACTTTGTTAATTCTGGTTCAGTAAATATATTAATATACTTTGTACTCTGCCAATTACACGTAATAATATTTTACTGCTTAAAGAATGGAGTAAGCATTTCTGGCAATTATGGCTTATTTTCCTTATATTTCAAAGAAATTGTAATTTCTCAGCAGATATGCAGATAAGTACCACTATACACAGTATTACCAATCTGACCATCCAGATTGGATTTAGAATATGCAAGTTAGAGAATATAATTATATCTTTGCTATACACATACTGTATGCTGGTAATATAATTTTATATAGAATAAGCTAAGAAATCATATACCACCATGTTTACAGTCTCTGTATGTTCTTTGCTTCCTACTCTGTCAGGATAGACTTCCGGCCTATGTGCACTGATAGACGACAGAGAGGATTACCAGAGACCCCCTGGAGCAGCCAAATGCTGCATTAAGAGATGAGGGCTAGTGACTGGTCAGAGTACCATTCCTCTGCTATATATTATTATTAGTCTGACTGCTGGAGTATGTGATGGACAGGAAGAAGCAGGATCATTTTGGTCAGTATTACAAATTGTACAGCTAGTGATTCTCCCTCTTTCCCTGTCTAACCCACTTACAGGTACATTACTTCGCTGTCACTTTCTCTGCAGTACATGACACACAAGAGCCACAAGTGATGAATTTATAGGCTTGTCTGCATTATAATTGCATTGATAAAAAGCATGTCTACCTCTATGCTTCTATAAAAGCCTTTCTGTTGGCTCCATTACAGTGCATACAAGTATATGCTCTTATTACCTGTTGCTCCTAAGGTCGTATTACACAGTATGATTTTCCAGGGGAAGCAAGCGCTGACATGTTAGGTCAGCACTTGCTTTCTCCGTACTATTACACACACAGACAGCAAGCGGGGAGGAGCGACAGGGACTGACTAAACAATCCTTGATTGTTCGGGCTGCCCATTGAAGTCAGCAGCGGTCACACACACATGCACTGCCCAGCCGCAGAGATGACAGGAGAGCATGATGTGCTCTCCTGTCATTTCATCTACTTCTCACCCACTCCCTGCGCTGACCGGCTTCATGTTCACCAGAAGTGGCCTGGACTACGATGCCTTCTCCTGGGAGCGCAGTCCAGGGCACTTCCAGTGAGCGCATGTAGCCGGTCAGCGTGGGGAGTAGGTGAGTAGTAGATGATCCTCATCCGGATCGCAGCATGGATCATGTGAATGAGCCTTTACCTTCCTTCTCGACGCCGGTCCCGCGCTGTTAGTCAGAAACTCGACTCCGGAGCTCTGCTAGGAGAACTGCCACGTCATTCAACCCACCACTTCTAAAGGTAATCAATGGAGCGGACGGGCCGGATGCCGCTGCAGTGCTCCTAACGGTGCTCCAGAGCGGAGTTTACCCCCGACTAACAGTGCGAGATCAGTGCTGAGGAGAAAGGTAACACATATACCAAGGGTACTCAACAATTTTTAGTGAAGGTCCACTTAATCGGGTCTATTGTAAGGTGAAGGTCCGAGCTGAACATCAGTAGGAAACATGTTTTGTTACTTTTCACAAACGCTGTTGAACTATTTACATACAGAATTGATGCTCCTGTGCGCTCTCCCCCTGTAGTCTATAGCCCCCCTGTGCTCTCTCCTCCTGTAGTATATAGCCCCCCTGTGCTCTCTCCCCCTGTATTATATAGGCCCCCTATGCGCTCTTTCCCCTGTAGTATATAGCCCCCTGTGCACTCTCCCCCAGTATATAGCCACTTTGTGCTCTCTCCCCCAATAGTATATAGGCCCCTGTGCGCTGTACCCCTCACATATAACGTTAAAAAAAAAAACAGTTATACTCACCCTGGTCCGGCGTCTCCTCTTCTTTTTCCCTCTTGTGGCCACACTGCAGTCACTTGAGTGCCGACACCAGCGGCAGAGTGCGGCCTCTTGTGACCGCTGGTGTCTGACAGAGAGGGAGCCGATGGCTCCCCCTCTATCAGTGCTGCCGCCGCACGGTAACTTTGTGCGCTCGTTACGAGCGCTCAATACTGTGCAGAGCGCAGCTAGCAGCAGGGGTCCGGACAGCTGGCCTCCGTGGGCCGGGTTTGGACCGCGGTCCGCCAGTTGAAGACCCCTGACATAAACTTTTCTCTTCAGCATCCACAGCGCTATAGGGGGATGTATCTCATCTGCTGATTCATCCCCTGATGCTGATGCATTAAGCCTCAGTCAGAAGGACTGCATCCAGCAGTTCTCCAAGTTGTGTTATGTGCTAAGGGAGAGTGATTGTATAAAGGCAGATAAACTGGGGGAGTTTCCTACCTGTACTGTATGTTTAGATGTGTAGATTTTATTTCCTTATTGGACTTAACACATTCGCAGCAAATCAGTACATGTGAACATACGTGGAGTGGACTGGTAAGTATGTGCAGCCAGCTTTCTCCTGCTCTTTATCTTCCTTGTAGATGGATATATTAGGTTCCCTGATCTCCTAGCAAAAGGAGGGCTCCTACCTCCTATCAGAAATAAGGGAAACCACCTACAAACTTCCCTCTCTGATTGTGGCAATCTAAATAACACCTTAAATACTGTAGTAGCTAGCAGCATGCTATAAAGCACCAACCACACTACTTCACAGCAATTACACATGTCCTAAATTACTTTTCTTGTGTTTCCTATTTACGATCAATGCTTTTTCTCAAAGAATCGAGTCGTATAATAAGACGTCCACGCTTCGTTAATATAAACGTCTGAATATTTATAACACGTCCCAGTACAATTCCCGGACCTGTCTGTAGAAAACTCACATTGTCAGATATGCATTAACAAAATGCCAAGCTCCCAAAGAGAACGTCTTACACCGATTGTGAGGCAAGAATGATTTCAACAAGATTCATTTATTTGCCCATATTCTTCTAATTGTTCATTATTCCAAAGGATATTACCGGGCCTTGTTGTTTTACTGATTCCATAGGGAGTAAAAATCATTTAAGAAATTTAATACAAGAATATAATTGACTTTATCCTGTTTTATTGCACTTTATGAAATAGTGGTTCCCAGACGTGCTGTTTTATGTAAATAATGTCTATTTCCTCCAATTCTCAACTTTGGTGTTTTACCTAGGTAGCAATGTGCAGTCCCTGAACGCCTAATGACAACTACATTCTTTAACACAACTCCGATTAGTGTCAAGGGAATATATACCAACAAAAAAGTTTATAGTTTTGATGCCACTAAAATGCATAAACAAGTAAAGAGCATAGAAAAATAATACCTTACTTTTTATGTTTTGCCTCTTTACCTCTTTATTTACTGCATTTTTGAATGCAGAAAGAGAAAAAAAAGGAGAATGAAGGGGAGTGCGGGAACATGATAAGCAAAGTATACTTACCTATCCTCATGCCCTGTATCACCGCTCCCAGGTCCAGCTAATAGCTGTCGGCCTCTTGCAGCTCTTCCAGCTGCAACATCCCCTACCTGGGCCGTGATGTTGCAGCTGGAAGAGCCGGATATGTGATGTACCCTGTTTCCAGCCCAAAATGATAGCCCGCGGCCAACAGCAAAACACACCTGAGGGTAGATTCTCTTTAAGAAGTAGAGCACATATAGTGCACATACACTACATTCAATGTTTCAAAGAAATCTTTGTAAAATCTCAGGGAGAACTATGTTGCTTTTTTGTGATTTTGCTTTAATTTCTGTTCCTGCACGATGAGAGGATTGGACACTGACGTCTAGGAACATACGCTATCTAAGCAGTTTCTCACTGACATGTTAGGAACGATACACCATACAGTAATAGTTTCCAAGAATCCCTATCAGACTCTGCTTTATATACAAACTCAGTTTAAAGTGCATGCTCACCTTTGCACACCATGTCACAGATATGATGTAGTTATGCAGTAATCTACTGAAACAGCTGACTTTTTAAAATACATTGCCTTTTTTCCTTACAGTGGTTCTGAATTACAACCTGGCCAGTGAAAAAAATTCCCTCCTATAAACAGACATTACAGGATTCAATGCTGCGTAGTAATTGAAGGCAGCAGAGGATACTGGAAGGCTTCAGGTCATAATGCTGCAGAATTGTGGAGTTGGATTACAGTCATAGCCCCTTTAAGGGCTACTTCCATCAGAAGTAGTCATGCCCATTCCACAATATGCACAGGATAGAACATAACCAAGAGATGATAGTGGGGCTCCAACTCCTGAGGCATACTGTGATTAGAGCATAACTAACCCAGTTGGGAATACCCCATTATCAGTAAATTTCATGATATCTCGAAAATCTAAAATATCTCCTCTAAGATTAACAGAGTGTTGAGTAAGCATGATCAATCTAGATTGATGCTTCACTGAGCACCTTGTGGTACACCTTTCATACACCTTCAATAACTGACAGCCTACAATCATTCGGCCATCAGTTATACTGCTTTTTTTCTGCGTGTTCTAATTTTTGTATATTTTGTCCCTTGAAGGGATGTTTAGACAAGATATTAAAAAATTAGACTGAAAAGAATGTAGTAGGTAAAGATAAGCGAATCCCCCTCTAAACTTCTCCCAGTTTACCAGGACTGGATCCAGCTTTTCCCAACACCCAGGGGAGAGTGGCAGAGTTGAAACAGAGATGAAAGGCAGGCTGCTTGCAGATCAAACAGTACTTTTCCGCTCATCTCTAGTAATAGGTTTCTGCAAGACACGTTAGAACTCCAGTGGAATACCTTCAAAGGATGAAATACACAAAAATTAGAAAGAAAAAAGTAATAGGATAACCAGGCACCCCACTCTGCCGCGCATGGGCCACCTGGTTAAATTCCCACGTCCCGTAAAGTCGTCCATAATTGCTCATCCGTAATCACAGTTCAGCTTAGAGCGCATTGATTTATATTGGACTATTCACACAGTCCAAGTTCATGTTGATCTGTAATGCTTTCTGTAAAAAAAGGACATGTCCTAGTGTGGATTGTGATTGCGGTACGGATTACCAATAGAAGTCTATGGGATCCATATTTTTTATGGACATCACGGATGTCTCATCTGTGACGTCCGTAATAAACATGGATCAAATCTGTGCAAACTAGTACTATTCCCATTTTACGGAAACGGATGCAATTACAGATGCAAAATTTCTATGGATCACAGAGATAAAATAGCAGGAGGTTTTGCGGCCCAGAAAAATCACTGAATGTGTGAATGAGGCCTTAAATGACTTAATTGAGTACTTAAGTATTGAAAGTTTTGAAAAATGCTCGACCTGAAAAAAAAAATGCTCACTCAACACTACTCCTGATTATTAAGGTTGAATGTGGCCCCCAAGGTATAAAAGTTTGGGGACCTCTGCTTTATGGGTGCAGAAGAATCTCTAGTGAAAACCTGATCTTGATCATTCAGCACTGAACAGATCCAAAAGCAATTAAAAAAACATACTGGCACTTGGGAAACTTTTAGACTTGACAGTTTTCCACTATTTTGCTCGTAATACGAACTGAAGCCATTTATTAAAAATACTTGGCAGCCATTGGCATATACTAATTCACCTTCTACCTGCCAAAGGCGCAGTAATAGTAATAAAAGTTCTCTAATAGCTGGGTAAAGAGTCTCTTCCGTGTATATTGGTCTTGGCCAGATTTACATCTGATAAAACTTATAAGGAAGTCTGCATTTTCAATTATTTAAATCTTTTATGGTCAATCAGCATGTGTAGACTACAGGTATTGCAATATAGACATCTCTACTTCTACTATTACCAAAATCCCATGTCACCTCATCCTTTGAACGGTTTAGTTAGAAAATGTTTTGCCACTTTCCATTCAGAAATAGTCTGGTCAAAACTTTTTTCATCTGAAATCTGATCCCCTTAGAATAGAAAATGACGGAAAAAAATCTGGTTTTCGTAATAACACACCCTGTAGGGGCATAGTTCTGAGCCAAGGGGAAAAAATACCTCTAATATTAAATGGCAGACATCAGTGTCTATTACTCTTTGGGCTACACAATGGCCGATGACAATCCCTGTATGAGAGGAATTAAGGACACATGAAAACATATTATTTTTATCGCCTGCCGGGTACATTGCTGACTTTTCAAACCGCTTCTTTGCAGAGTGCAGATCAATGAGCAACATTGACCAATAGTAAATGATGTGTGGAGACATTTACTTTATGATCTGAGCTTGGCTTTCAACACCTACCAATGATGTCCATTTTCACATTGCAGTCATGATCATTATCAAAACACCACTCTGTAGAAAATGCAATATATATGGCTCTCTGGGACCTACAGAATGCTTCTAAATTAACATGTCATCCTGTGGTATGGTCAACAGAACTAGCCTGACAGTGTATGAAAATCTTTTGCATTAGGATATTGATAGAATCAGCAGACAATCCACAAATGTGAAAATGCTAATCCATAGAAGAGACCAGTGTTGTCTGGCAGTTCTGGGATCCTGGGTTCAAAGCTTATCCTGGACTTGATTTGCATGTATGGTCTTATTGCATTTGCAGCAGATACTTAAAGGAGAAGTACGGTTAAAATTTTTATTAAAGTATTGTATTGTCCCCCAAAAGTTATACAACTTACCAGTATACACTTATTACGGGAAATGCACATAAAGTGCTTTTTTCCCTGCACTTACTACTGCATCAAGGCTTCACTTCCTGGATAAAATGGTGATGTCACGACCCGACTCCCGATGCTGTGCGGGCTGTGGCTGATGGAGAGGATGATGCCCTGTGTCCCTCAGTGTTCCCCTGCCATCATCCTCTCCAGCAGCCACAGCCCGCAAAAAAACATTTATGTACATTTCCCGTAATAAGTGTATATTGGTAATTTGTATAACTTTTGGGGGGGCAATACAATAAATTTTTCGCCGAACTTCTCCTTTAAGTTACGTTCTTGAGTTGGGTTCTTGAAATAGTCTTTTAGATTATGAACCCCAGCAGATCCTCCTGTATGATGAACCTACATGGACTGTTCCACACAAGCTCTTTTCAGGGGGAAACAGAAGCTCCCATCACAGTTACTGATTATAATGATTATTACAGCTCCTGTACACAGTTAGGTTATGTTCACACAACGTAAGTATAGTATTATTCACGGCCGTTGTTGCCAATTTGCAACCTGGACATGATTAATACTTTACCTACATTGTCCTCCAGCTGACAGAATCCCGGCCAGAGTATATACACATATTCCTAGCGGTGCTGCACACGGATGCGCCCACATCCAAATTCAGCAGAAACGAAGATCATCCGGCCAGTACTGCAGTACTGGCTGGATGATCTTCTCTGACACTGGCCGTTCCATGACCCGGCCAGGGTAACAGAACGGTCGGTGTCTTTGTATAATTATGGTCTCTTTTATTTTATTTTTCTTTTAATTTATTTAGGCGATTATAGAGAATAGGATTGTTACACTGTTCCCTCAGCAAGGGAGGCTCTAGCTGTCCATCCAATGCTGAAAGGTCTTAGAGGGAGAGAATGCAGTAAAGTCAATACAGGAAATTCAAGTTGGTGTCTGGTCAGATGTCACATGACTTTGCTGCAGTAATAAAAGGTGTGGTTACAGCTGAGCTAGGATAAAACAGATGGTTCTGCAGGGCTAGTGGTGGAGAGTGTGCAATATATGGGGGAAAGGGGGGGGGAATGTTTCTTTAAATACTTTTGCTACTACATGAGGGGTACATACACTAGTATAATCTAATCGAACTTTAGAAGACCAGAAAAATGTAGTACAAAAAATAATTGGTACGAATATGAATGATCAAAAAAATCATAGTTGGTGCGAATATGAATGGTCATGTAGGTTTAAAAAAAAAAAAATCAAAGCACATGTATGCCTTAATGCTTGCCTTTGAGCTTCAGTCAATAGACATTACATTAGAAGATTGCATATAATTTTTCAGTATATGAGCCTATATCTCCTCAAACCAAAGGTACATGTTAGTATGCTTACAGATCTATTAGCCCGTCAGGTTGATCTCTCTATATAATTTAAGTAGAGCCAAAAGAAGTAGACTGGTCATGAATGAATTCCAGACAAGAATTTTTATAAAGACTAGATATAATAATAATAATTTTTATTTATATAGCACCAACAGATTCCGCAGAACTTTACAATTCTGGGGGTACATACATAGACAAAAAACAGACATTAAAGAGACACATATTATTATCCATACATGAGGAGTGAGGGCCCTGCTCACATGCATGAGCTTACAGACTATTAGATATGAGCGCAACTCGAGCATGTTCAAGTCTGTTCACTTGGCATTTCAATGCTGATGGCTGAAGACCTTGGATGCAGCCCTAGAGAGTCCGGGAAAACATGGATACAGCTTATGGCCATTGGTATTCAATTGCCAGACGATCAGACTTGAGCATGCTCGAGTTGCACTCATCTCTAGTAAAGACATATCCCTTTGACCCACATACATAGGCCGCTTACTAGCCAACCAACAACCTGTTCTGAGGAGGGGCAAAAACCCCAAAACAGCTGTCTGCAGATAGGCAGTCTTTCCTTTTGGAGAGATTGTTTGGCTTTGCATACATGCCCAGTCAATGTTCTAAAACTCCTAGTGAAACACTGACTTAAAGGGACACCACTTTTCCTTAGTCTTATGAGAGCTATTTTGCATATCCTTTCTTCCCAGAATTCCCAGTGGAGCAGCAATGGCCTATAAGTCTCCACATGTCTTTATGACAGACTCTCCATATGAGACCCACTATAAAGGCATAAAAAGGCAAATAAAGTTGTCTTTTAGGGGGTGGACAATAGGATTCAAGTAGACATTGGTGAAAAACAAACCTTCCTGTCCTGTTCAGAATTTACATATATTGCAGTTAGTACCAGGAAATGAAAATCAGAATTTAGATTAACGTTCATTACTCATCACCCATACATCAAACAAGCCCCATCATCTCAACCCTGAGGATATTTCAGATCATCCAACCCTATGTTATACAAACAACAGTTCAATCGCACAAGGTAATAATAAAATTAAAAGGACTTGAAATGATAAATTGTTGGATGTGCTGTTTTCTCAGCAGGTTAATACAAAACGAAACATTGTTGACCTTCTGGACACCACTGGCTTTTAAAGGTCAATCTCATCCATTTCACATCAGTATCAGACCTTTATTATACTTTGATCAATAATGGCTACGGGATAATTACAACAAGTCTTATGTTTAGTGTTACTAGCTCACTCTATACGTTGCCAGTATCCTTTGCAATTATCGAACAAAGAAGAAAAAAAAATCAATTTAATGTCATAATGTTGACCTTGCCAAGCATGAATTAATAGACAGAGCTTTATAGGTGTAATTGTGGCAGTGATTACTTTAATAACAATATTTCCTGCTTAACCCATGGAAATGATGGTCATCAGCAGAATGGCGGCATCTGTATAATAATAGCACAATAGGCCAGTGAATGGTACGAGAGTTGCCGTACTATGCTGAGATGACAGGACACACCGGCAGATTTATTATGAGCTTATTTGTGTGCAGAGAAGAACAGTCTTGTCCTAACCCTCTTAACCTCTCTGAATATTTAAATCTGTTACTGGTATGTGAAATATTTGTTGTATATGTAGCAGCGAAGCTTCATCCATCCTCTAGGGAAAAGGCTACCACATGTTTTGCTAACCTCTCCAATTATACTGTAATATATAGCCATATGTTAGCCGGTTGACTTTAAGCAAAAGTAGGCGATGTATCTGACAGCACTTTAACTGCCTGCAGTATAAATTATAAATGTTTTAGGATATCTCTGTTAGAGAAGATTCTAAGACCCAAATGTCAAATAAGTACAAATGCCATGTAAAGCTTTATAGGGATATAGATGTGCAAAAGAAAGAGGCATTGTGTATCAAAAGAAAGGTGCTAGCCCAGGAACCAAGAGAGGTAATGTATAAACAGACAGCGGGGGAGCCGAAGGGGTTAAGGGGCGGCTGCATTACATACTCGCAGCAGTCTTTCAGACCGCTGCGAGTATGTTTTGGCAGAGAGCTGTCAGGACCTTGACTCGTAGCCGATTTCGGTGCAAAACTCGCAGCGAGATTTCCGCTGTGAGTCGGTATGGGTGAATGTAGTTATTTCCTTTCTTTATACCTTATTCTGTGGTTAGGATCCCATCTGTAGCTGTTCCCCCTCTTAGTGTGCATATCTGTAGTTAGGCCTCCTTTCTGTCGCTCATCTGTAGTTGATCCCCTTTGGGCTTCAATCTGTAGTAAGGCCCTCTCTTCGTGCAAAAAGAACTTTGCCCTTATGAACTGTGCCACTGCTCCCCCTCCAATAAACTGTGCCACTGCCCCCCAATAAACTGCCCCCCAACAAATTGTGCCACTGGGCCCCAATAAATTGTGCCACTGCCCCCTGGATAAATTGTGCCATTGTCCCCATAAATCAGTGTTTCCCAACCAGTGGCTCAACAGTTGTTGCGAAACTAAAACTCCCGTCATTTCCAGAGCAGAGAATGATGGAAGTTGTAGTTTTGCAGCAACTGAAGCGTCACATGTTGGAGAACACTGCACAGTCACATGTTGGAGAACACTGCACTAAATAAACTCTCCTCCTAAATCTTTGTTTTCCAATCAGTGGCTTTGCAGCTGTTGCCAAACTACAACTCCCATTATGCCCAGCCAGCAATGCATGGTGGGAACACTGCACAAGTCACTGTTTTCCAACAAGTGACTCTTCAGTTGTCAAACTAGAACTCCCATCATGTCCTGCTAGCAGTACATGGTGGGAGTTGTAATTTTTCTGCAATTGGAAAGTTACATGTTAGGGAACACCACACTAAATATACAGTCCCACTAATCACTGTTTTCCAGCAAGTGAGTCTGCAGTTGTTGTCAAACTACAACTCCCATCATGTCATGCTAGCAGTGCATGATTGGAGTTGGGGTTTTGCAGCAATTGGAGAGTCACATGGTCTCTAAAACCCCCACAAAGCACTGCCCCACTCCCCTTTGTACACTCACCATCTCCTGGCCTGGAGCTGAGCTGCTCTGGCCTCCTCTAATCAGGTCTGGGCCAGGACCAAAAGGTGCAGGGAGTGCAGATCCCACTGATCAGCAGCACGGAGGAGACGCTGGCTGGCCAGGCAGGGAGGTGAATGCTCCCTACTTACAGCCAGTCTTAGTGAAGAAAGACAGCAGCCCTGGTGGGACTGGGCCCCTAGGGATGTTGTGGGCACTGGCACTTGCCCAGGTAAGCCTGGTGCTGACGCCGGCCCTGCAGGTAGTCGACAGTCCACATGATCTTATGAGGGTTTAAAGAGATATTCCCACATTAACTAAAATAGTTAAACTTGTAAGGCTCATTAGGTAAAATATTTTGGCAAACCAGTGTGAAACCAGGAACTAGATTGAAGCAGCACACTAGAGAACAAAGTACAAACTGCACCCGAAAGTAGAGATAAAGCAAGAGGTCATGATAATTACTGGATAATTATCGGATACCGGATAATTGGTGAAGGAAAAGCAGCTAAAGGTTAACAGCGAACCAAAGACTCTCAGGCAGAGAGGAAAGGACCAGACAAGATGCCCATATAAAGTAGCCAGTCATGGGTTTCTACTGTGCTGAATGTTGAACACTACTTGTCACCATCAGCAGCAAATTGAAGCATTACACTCTATTTAATTAAATGTAATGGCTGTCCATGTAATGTATGTTCATGCTGGATCCTCCGAAGAAAGATCCTCTTTGTAGCCATATTATACTTTGGATAATGGATGCTGAATAGGAGATCCTTTACCCCAAAATAATCTCTACTTAATCAGACAGCTTTGGGTTTGTCTAATTCAGTTACTTGCCTGTTCGTTGTTTATGTCAATGTCTTCTTCTAACTATACATATGTCAATCACATGAATGCACATGAATAAATGTACTTAAAGGGGTAGTCTAGAGTTTTTTAAGCAGTTACGTAGGCTGACCAGGTCCCCACTAATCCACCACTTCCAGGTCACTTAACACAGAATATGCCCATCACTGGTTGCACCAGTAACCTTCATGAGACAATGATTAGCTAAATAAGCATGTTCTGTCCTTTCCTGTGTGAAGAGACAAGATCGGGAAGTAGTGATGAGTGTCGACCCAGTGAGAATTATAATGGCAGCACTGGGGAATTAAGCCGGTGACCTGGTGTGCTGGACCTCTTCGTGCACCCTCTTACCTACTTCTTTTGCATTAAATATCCCATTCCTTATGGCAAATAAGTTTTTACTTATAAGAACTTTCACAAAATAAGACCTGGGGACTATAAATGGTTAATGTTTATCAGATCTTATCATATAGTATAAAAAACTCAGACTATTTTGAGTGGTGTGGCTGTAAAATGTGTATTCAGATGGCATATCAGGAACAGGAGGCAGATCTAACAGATAATCCCATGGAGATAGATAGGATTACAGGAGTAATAGTGCATGAAATATCTTGTTTGTTTTTCTTCCACACATAGCGATTGTCTATCTTCTCCTTGGATAAAAGAAGTTAAATATCAGGATATTTTACATATTTTTATGCTAGCAAAAGAATAACTTTATAAGGTTTTAGATTGATAGGTTATCAACAGATCCCATCATTCATTATGGAGCTTATTTACCTACTCTTCTATTTTTTACATAATTTATTCAGTAATATTTGCCATCCAGTAATAGACACCATCCACTTATTAGTATGAATCTTGCTCCCTCTAGTGGACCTAATGGATATTGCAGCTGAACTGTCAGTCAATGACTTACTTGAAACAGGGATATGAATGTTATTTTTAAATAGTCTTAAGTAAAAGAGGCGCCAGTTAACACATCCCAGCAAAGCAGACCCTGCAGGGGGGAATTCCTCACTCTTCAGGCATGTCAGCAAGGCCAGAATAATACTGTGAAGTCATTGGAGGGGTAAACAACTAGCGGATTTATGGGGACACCCCACTAGTGTTCACCAAACGAGAAAGGCCATAAATCCTAGGAATAACCCCAAATCATTAACAGCATTTTGTGAGCTGCTTTGACAATAAGAATGGGGTTTTACTTCTAATAAAGTTGTCAAAACTCTGTATGCCGTCTGGTTGTTCACAATGCTGATTTGCATGTATTTAACAAGTTAGTCTTTAGGCAGTTAAAATAATACACTAGAGACTGCATCACATAGATACAGAGAAAGATGAACATGGAAATCTTCCATTTACAGTTCGGATCTGTGGTCCTAGTTCTCCTCACAGTTCCCAGATAATGTAGAGATTCACCAACTAAGACCAAACATCATAAAAAATCTCATTTATAGAAAGGAAGATATACATTGGATTATTTTTTAACACGTTTAAAGACTGCGATCAGCCGTGTAACGGCCCTCATCCCAGTAATAGGGCTTTTACACACCTTGGCATGCTATCAGTAAATAACTACAAGAAGGATACGCTTAAAAGAATGTACTTTATTTCTAATCATTTAAAATATATATCAAAAAGTAGGAATATACAAATGTACAAAAGGTCTCCAAAACAAGGTCCGTAGTGAGTAGGAGGGGGGTAATGCTGTCCTGTCCTCACTGGTGTGGAGGGAGCTCTGCCTGTATCCACAGACAGCCAAGTCCAGTCGCAATCACAGACAGTACCATCAGTACCTCCTGACTATTTAGTTGAACCAATAGTGAAACAATAAGCTATCTCCTGACAGTCAATAAACCATAATCTTCTAGTTTAGACCCGTCCAAGGAGAACAGACCGACCAACATGCCCAACGCGTTTCAGTATCAAATGTCGGATACGTCATTAGTGGCTAAACGGTCAAAGCGTCATATACGTCATAAATTTATCATAATAGATAGAACATCCCAATTACACATGATTTATGGTAAATTTTGCACGCCAGTAGTTAATATGTGTGTGATGATAATGTGGAGTCTCTCTGCTGAAACAGGAGGACGGGAGAATGTCTCCTCAAGGAGCGCTCGCTGTTGACTGATCCTAGATGTAAGTCTGTACCCAGGTAGACCCCTGAGCATGACAGATATCCGCAACCAGTATCGTATGGTGGGATAAATATCTGTTGGTCACCTGGATGTTGGTACAGTGAGTACGGGATACAGCAGCGCTCCACATTATCATCACACACATATTAACTACTGGCGTGCAAAATTAGCCATAAATCATGTGTAAATTGTGATGTTTTATCTATTATGATAAATTTATGACGTATATGACGCTTTGACCGTTTAGCCCCTGATGACGTATCCAACATTTGATACTGAAACGCGTTGGGCATGTTGGTCGGTCTGTTCTCCTTGGACGGGTCTAAACTAGAAGATTATGGTTTATTGACTGTCATGAGATAGCTTATTGTTTCACTATTGGTTCAACTAAATAGTCAGGAGGTACTGATGGTACTGTCTGTGATTGCGACTGGACTTAGCTATCTGTGGATACAGGCAGAGCTCCCTCCACACCAGTGAGGACAGGACAGCATTACCCCCCTCCTACTGACTACGGACCTTGTTTAGGAGACCTTTTGTATATTTGTATATTCCTACTTTTTGATATATATTTTAAACAATTAGAAATAAAGTACATTCTTTTAAGCGTATCCTTCTTGTAGCTATTTGTAGTGTACGTGAGGATAAACCATTGTGGGATTGGTGTACCCTGGATCACACTATTGTTTGCATGCTATTAGTAAGCATATTAATGATATACTTATTTATACTTATTATAAGTAAGGACTAAATAAGGTTTAAGAGGGAAGTGGTTTTAATTAAAAAAAAAATGAACTGAAGAACAATGGGACACAGTCTGAGGTTAGTTAGGGGAAAGGTCAGAAACAATATGAGGAAATATTACTTTTCACCACTAGATGTCGCTGTATTATATATGTATGTTCAGATGCTGCACAGCTGAAATGTGTAAAGGGTTATTGTTTGTTTGTGTGTCACATGGGTCTGCGAACCAACAGGAATCTGTTCTTCTTCTCTCCTATCACCTCTCTTCTTCTACTGCACTCTTCACCCACTCACAGCACACGTTAGTTACACTGAGGAAGGAAGTCACGTGGGAGACAGGAAGAGCAGTTCAGTCTTAGCTAGAACCTCATATGGGCAGATGCAAGAAAAGTACACAGCTAACAGTTTTCTTATCAGTAATGCTACACAACCCTATGCAGTGTTAAACCCTTTTTAGGAGAGGACAAGTCAGAGACAACCTCAACCCACGCCGTGGACTTGGAGAATAACAGAGCAGAACAGTATCCGCAAAAGCCACAGAAGCTAGGAACTGATCCAGATAGAGCAAAGTTGCGCAAAGCCTAAGAACTCTATCTCGCAGCGCGTTTGTCAGCAGGGAACCCTCAGAATTCCGCTCATCCCAGGTAACAAGGTCTGGGGCTTGTGTCACCTTCTAGGCCAGTTCAGCCAAATCTAGTGGGCATAAGGTGGTGTAAAGATTAACAAAAGGTCAATACACGGGCACAAGTGTCTTCTTCTTCTAAGCACTATTCTACCTCATCCTCCAACATCCCAGCAGAGCACAGTACTACTTGGGTTGAGACTCTCACAAAATTCTCCTCTCTGCTACTCTGTTTCTTTGTATCACTCAGTACGCTACTCAGTCAGCAGGACTGTATTCTACACTACATTCCTCTCGCAGATTCAGCTGCTGTTTTGTCAAGTATCAAGTGTTATCAATTGTATTATTCAGTGCTTTACCAAGAGAAACACCATAATAGTGTATCCTGCTCCAGCAAGACCTCTTTCAGAAAAAAAAAAAACTTATTTATGGTAAAAAGACTCTGTGATCTTTCGCCTTACACCCACACAGCACACACCGCAACCTTGGGACACTTCCCCTTTCTGTGGGTGGCAGATCTAATAGTCTGGCAGGGTCACTTTACCACTCAGGTCGTGACCCCCCCATCCATGATTACACTAACCCAAGGGACCCCGTACCAGCCCGGCAGGACACTGACCACAGGGGAAAAAAGTACAACCGGCCTTGTAAAATAAAAGCAGGCGTGCCCTCACACCTGCGTGCCCCACCAGAACTGGCGACACGAAGTAACACCTCAAGGTCCGGCTGTATCTCGGCCAACCACCACCAGGTGGAGTCACACTTCACCATCTATATATCGATATAGCTGGAGATAGAGTGCGGCAGCAGCATGATCCATTCCCTAATTAATTCTTTTAAATGTGCAGCATTTGATTACCGGTGGTTGCAAAAGTTGGATGCGGTCCTAGGGTGTCCTTTCCCATACAGCCTTTGGGCTGCATGCAACTTCTGCCACTGGCAATTAAATGCTGCACGCTTGGGCTCGGATGAACTAGAGCGTGCTTGAGGTTTGCTCATCTCTAGCCACTAATGTTAATTGTTACAGCTGGCTGGCCGTTAATACTTGGAAACTGGCAGTGAAACACAATAATAACCAAGAACCTGAGTGATTCACAATGTTTAATAGGGAAAAGATAAGTAAGACCTAACTTTTATTGGATAAAATAAACTTCACAATTTACCACCCATGGTGCAAAACATAAAGACATACCCACATACCACTCCTAGTTTCCCAGCAACTCATGTACTAGTGCTGAATGATGGGGAGTTAATGGAAATATAGGACCTACTCTAGGGTGATATCTGTCCCTGGTGTTCCCTAATCTAATCCCCTATGCCTAGGCGGGGTTGCCATCCTAAGAAGGGCAATCCCACACAGGAACCTAGACCTATAGGGCCTATCAAGTGCCTGATATATGGTGAGGCCTAGCTGGTAGGCCCACTAGAGTGTCCACTAACTACTGTACCTAACCACCTATGGTCACTTCCGCAGATATTATTCTGGTACTCACCAGGATTAATTAAAGACCAATAAAAGTTAAGTCTTACTTATCTTTCCCCTATTGACTTCGTGTTGGACCGTAATTACACATATATGTTATTCGGTGAGCTGATTCACAGTGTTACCTAGGTGCCCAAACACAGCTTCCTTTGCAAACCCTTCAGTGATTTCGATAGTATTATTCCTGTGGCTTCTATTCTGTATTCTTCTTACCCATAAAAACAAATATGTGAGTAGAATAGTTTAGCGCAGACAATGTACTGGTAATTAACCTGATATTTATGCTAATTAAATATATTAGGTACAAAAAAAAAGAATTAAAATGTGGAATATGCGCTAATTGATTCCAGCTCATGGTTATGTCCTTCAAGATCTAATTAATTAAGATACAACAGATCGGGTACATATACTCTTAAAGTCTATGTGTTGGTAAATAAATTCTTCTAATTCTTCACGGCCTAATTTAAGGATCCTGTATTAATTAACACAGAAGAAATAGATGGGTATGTCCTTGTCTAAGGTGGCTTTTTGTTCCAAAAACTATATATATAATGAGGACCATCCACCTATAAGGATTCTCTGAATGAGCTGCAGAAGAAGGGAAATGGGCAGGTTGTCATCCTGTAACATCATGCTCTTTTCTGTGTGTACTTTCTCCATTCTCTTTGCCTTTTCTCTTTGTTCCGAAGAAACAACAGCAACGAATCTAGACATTGAAGACAAATATGATGACTTGTTTGAGGTAAGGTTCTTCATTATCCAGAATAGTTTTTCTTTTAGATAAATTATAACATGTTACCTTTTTATTTTTTGTATAATTGTTTTATGGATACCAAAGTATATGGTGGTCTTTAGCATGTCAGTACAGTAGCACAAAGATTTAAACTGTTTGGAGCAGAATGATTTATTATGATGGCGGAAGTTCCGCATCTTCCGTGCATGGACAATAATCATGCAATATGTGAATGCCCTCTTGGATAACTGTGTTGGTTGATTGAATGTATGTGAAATATATTTCGTATACATAAAAAAAAATTAAAAAAATGATCTTGTTGGAAGAATACATAGACTTAAATGGGTCTGTGGGTTTATAAAAAAAGGATATGCTTTTTGCTATAGTCTATGGACTGTGCCCAGTACTGCAGCTTTGGAAAATAATTTTGGAAGTATAGACAGATATATGAAAGGTACCTTGTGTCTCCTTGCCCTAACCAACATTATAAATTTCTCCTGCTGAGAATTATTGTACACCTCCCTAAAGCGTACCTGTCACTATGAAAAAACCTTTTCACATGTCACAGAGAAATGTCAAAAGTTTTGATTGGTCAAGGTTTGAATTTTCAGACTGCGACCGATCAGGAGAATGCGCCAGGAGATGTCAGTTTACTCCTGGAACTGTGTGATGCGACCGTGACGCTTAAAGGAGTGTGGAATATATCCAAGAGTTCTAGGAGACAGGCTATAAAAGTTTTTTTTAGCGCTGGATAACCCCTTTAAGCATGCACTATCCTTCTTGCGCAGGAAGGCCCCGTTCCCACTGAGCAAAGGTAGCGGAATTCCGCGACGGAATTGTCCGCCGCGGAATGCCGTTAGCCTCCCGCTCATAATGGGAGTCTATGGGAGGCGCGCGCTGCTGCTCTATACGCGCTGAAGAATGAACATGTTCATTCTTCAGCGCGGACAGGGCAGGAGCGCGCGCCTCCCATAGAGTCCCATTATGAGCGGGAGGCTAACGGCATTCCGCGGCGGACAATTCCGTCGCGGAATTCCGCTACCTTTGCTCAGTGGGAACGGAGCCGAAGACATACCAATTCAATGAATCCTTCTCCCCAGTGAAATAAAACAGAGCACTACCAAGCACTGTGTGCATACATATCTACAGGGAAACTAAAGGATAGGGGAAAAAAATACGTGGAAAGATGCCTCTATATAATGTATTACCAATCTGCAAAGTTCTGTCGCACTGGTAGTTGATTGAAATGGCAATCCACTCTGTCTCCTGCTCCCTCTGCCCCCCCCCCCCAGGAGACAAAGCCCATGTGACCACTGTCTCACATTGTGTTGCACAGAGTGAGGATGCAGATGTGACAGGGGATGGAGAGGGGGCGGTGGTGCTGACGGGAGGCCCAGAAAGGGCTATGGTCTAGATGGTAGGGGCAAGATTATGTGGAAACAGGATGTTCTGATTTTGCATCGCAAAGACTACTGGGAAATGTAAACTGATATCAGTGCATAAGCAGAGAAACAGCAAAAGAGACAGAGCAGGCAGAAAAGTGCATTAGAGGAGCAGGAGCACTGTAAAATTATATGAAGAGCGTCATGGGGGAACATGGGTAAGAATGTTGCAGTGTTTGTAAGTTGTTGTTTTAACAAGGTTTTTTTTAAAATAAATTTTCTCAATAAGGCAACGCCATGTTAGTGAGGTAAAGTTGAACTGTCAGTGGAAGAGGAGACAGGGGCAGATTTATTAAAGGGGAACTATCAGCAGGTTAGACAAATCCAACCTGCTGATATCTCCCTATTGCGCGGAAGATGAATGTATGTCTTCCACCTATGTCTCTTACCTTCATCCTCTGCACCATTCCTGTGCTGATTGTAGTGTAGTCCTGTGCCGTTTGGAGCACTGGGGGCGGGGCTACTGCTCCCAGAGCACTGATCTGTCCCACCCCTGGCTGGCCCACTCCACTGATATTCATTAGAAGAAGCGGGCTAAACTAAAATAAGTTAATCTGGTCTATTTATTTATATATTTCAAATATCTTTTCTATCTTTTTTGTGACAGTCCAGAGAAGATTTCCAACCTCAGAGGAATATTAATTCTAATGAATATCGACATTTGGTACCAAAAAGCTTAAGTGACATGACACCTCCACTCAAGTACAGTAGCTTTCCAAATCTTGGGAGGGAGTTCCTTGAGGAAAGAGGTCTCAAGCCCGCTGCAAACCTTCCACTGAGATTTGGAAGAGCATCAGATGACAAAGTGGGAAAGAGCATCCCAAACCTGCCTCTTAGGTTTGGCCGATACATACCTGGAAAGGCAAGTATACAGTCAGCAGCCAATTTACCCCAGAGGTTTGGACGATCCCAATCTGTTGGCCATTTTCTGCAGTCTTTTGCTACATTACCTCTCCATTTTGGAAGAACAAATAAAGTGAAAAATTCTGATGAAGACAATCAAAGGTAAAATAAATAGTAACTTCCTATGCAAAGACAAAAATGGTTTTCCTTTAATGGTTTTGCATGAAATTAATGTAAAGGCTTTGCTTTTTAACCAGCAACAATGTCACTTGCCACTCGTATGCATGGGCAGTGCCTAGAATTGGAGCTCAGTCCCATTTATTTTAAAGGCAATGTGTCATCAGTAAATGACTTATTGTTTAAATAATGTTTCTATGTTAAATTATTATTTTATTTTTAAAAAATTTTTGTGACTGTTTTCTAATTTTCCAATTTTCTTTCTATATTATAAAATAATCCTGAAATCTTGCAGTTTTTATTCTCACCACTGGGGCTAAAACTAAGCTGAGACTTTCTGTTGTGTCCGTGGTGATAAGAGGAGGCTGCTGTAAAGTGATCTGTACAGCATTGCAGCAACATGTGACACCAGTAGATAGATAACATCAATAAATCAAGATAGAATCAAGACAATAGGAGCTCGCTGTGGAATGACCTTTCCAAAGGTCACAAAGCATGGTCAATGATGTTAGATATTCATCTCAAGGGGACAGAATCTGTCTGTTGTCATCTATGTCCATGAGTCTCACTAAATGCTCTTAAAAACAGCCCAGGAATATGGAAGCCCCCATAACAATGTACAAAAAGTAACATAAAAAGAATTTAGAAAACAGGAAAAGGTTAGAATAAAAGAGCAATTTTTAGTATCTGACTCTAATCAGTAAAAGAAAAGTCTGGGGACCAGAATACGGCTGAAGCTTCATGTGATACTACATCCTGGAAGTAAGCCTTCTGGGGATGGGGAGAGTGTATATCCCAATCATCAAGATGTCCAATAACATCAGTGACATTGTGCAGCTATTGGACATTACATGCAGGTAGTACCATGTTATATATCTGTCCCCTCCACTTATTACTTTTGAGACAAGGAATCGCAGGAATTGAGCACCAGGGAGCAGAAGGCTTCATCCATCTTCTGCTCCCCAGGCAATCACTTTAATTCTCTTTAATGCCTATGGACAAAAATAGTGCTGTTTTTTGGAATTAAAAAGTCAACATTTTTCTAATCTCGGTCATATTAGAGAAATATGTACAAACAAATTGTCTTGTAAGAAATGTGAATCTTTATTTTAGGATGCCATGTGTGCTGCAGTTTTACAATTGCTAGAGAGTCACAGGTTGAAAACTATTGTCCTAAACTAACAATTCCATAACAAAGCCTTTTCTTTTATTTCAGAAGCCAGGCAATGACATATGACTAAGAGCAGAACCTTCATATGTAGCATCAGGAACCTGTGGCTTGTTCACATAAACAGTTGCAGTTTTTTCCCCAGACCAGCGATGAGCACTGAAGATCTCTATGGCAATCTCAATGTATTTTCTGATGGCTTGAATCCCACTCTTTGTACACAGTTGTAAAATCAGGTTCCTGTTGGTCACGGCCTTCAACCCTGAAGAACAGCAATGACTGTACAAAGTAACATTGAAAATGGCTAAGCTTATTTCATTTAAAGTATAGCTTCAAATTGTATTATTACTATATTGTATCTAAAATAAAAAGACAAAAAATGATGAGAAGCACCAGGTTTTATCTTTACTTATAAAGGAGTTCAAAAAGTAAAACTTATTTATAAGATATATTTCCACCTACATGTCCATCTGCAGTTTAGTTCTTGGATTAAAGATCTAAAAAAAAAAAAGCTTGAGTGGTCTTAGAGGTTGGACCCCCCACTGAACAGCATGCCATGGAATATTCTAGCAATATTCTATAATGCTATATCATTCTAAGAATGCCCCTTTAAAGGAAACAATTTTCAGCACAAAGCAAGGCCATGTTTGACAATCCTGAGAGGGTCTAATGCCATCCTCTGCCTTTCTCAAAATCTTGCGTATGTTTGGGAGCCTCCTTATTCCTGGATATGTGTAGTGGTTTGAGGAGTATTTACAAGTAGCACTACCAGGGCCGGGACAAAGAGTAGGCAGGGGTAGGCGATGGCCTAGGGCGCCAAACAGCAGGGGGCGCCACCAGGCCGAACCCGGAAGCCGCATACGGGAGTTGATTACATCAGCCCCATGTCGGGAGATTCACAGCCTGTGAGTCTTCAGCTGCTGCTGCTGTACATAGGAGGGGGGAGGGGCGGCCTCCTGCTGAGGACACTGCTGTGGCTGAGCTCCCACTCCCAGGAGGCGTCTGACCTGGTGCAGGAGGGCAGCATGGGGGAATGTGCAGCATTACTCATCCCCTGCTGCACATCCGCCTGCCTGTGGGAGCTGCTAAGCTGTCGGGCCAGAGAGGAGGAGGTGAAGAATGGCAGCCTGCAGACACCACACAGCACATGGGGACAGGGCCGCTTTAACCAGAGGGCACATGGTGCACGTGCACCGGGCCCACTGGTTAAAGGGGCCCCCCCGAGCAGGCCGGCCGTTGCTATGTGCGACCAGTGCGGTCGCACAGGGCTCCGGCCACCAGCCTGTCAGGGGGGAGCGCCATGGATGGGTAATCTACTTACCCCTCCATGGCGCCCCCTGCAGGGCCCCCCCGTCCGCCGCTGCCCCCGTCCGCTGCTGCTGCGGCGCTTCAGCGCTGCAGCAGCAGCGACACTGACAGAGAGAGAGCCATTGGCTCCCTCCCTGTCAGTCACTCACTCTTGTGGCCGCACTTCCTGCGGTCACAAGAGGCCGCGCTCTCCCTCTAGCGCCCGACGTCACTGGAGCGTCGGCGCGAGGGTAAGGGGAGTGCAGCCTCTTGTGACCGCAGGAAGTGCGGCCACAAGAGGGAAGAGAAGAGGAACGCGTGGACCTAGGTGAGTAAGAGTGTTTGTTTTTTTCAATGTTATATGGGAGGGGGAGCTATATACTATTGGGGAGCACAGGGGGCTATATACTATGGGGGAGAACGGGGGGCTATATACTATGGGGGAGCACAGGGGGCTATATACTATGGGGGGGGGCACAGGGGGCTATATACTATGGGGGGGCTATATACTATGGGGGGCACAGGGGGCTATATACTATGGGGGGGGCACAGGGGGCTATATACTATGGGGGGCACAGGGGGCTATATACTATGGGGGAGCACAGGGGGCTATATACTATTGGGGAGCACAGGGGGCTATATACTATGGGGGAGCACAGGGAGCTACATACTATTGGGGAGCACAGGGGGGCTATATACTATGGGGGAGAACGGGGGCTATATACTATTGGGGAGCACAGGGGGGCTATATACTATGGGGGAGAACGGGGGCTATATACTATTGGGGAGCACAGGGGGGCTATATACTATGGGGGAGAACGGGGGCTATATACTATTGGGGAGCACAGGGGGGCTATATACTATGGGGGAGAACGGGGGCTATATACTATTGGGGAGCACAGGGGGCTATATACTATGGGGGAGAACGGGGGCTATATACTATTGGGGAGCACAGGGGGCTATATACTATGGGGGAGCACAGGGGGCTATATACTATGGGGGAGCACAGGGGGCTATATACTATGGGGGAGCACAGGGGAGCTATATACTATGGGGGAGCACAGGGGGCTATACACTATGGGGGAGCACAGGGGAGCTATATACTATTGGGGAGCACAGGGGGCTATATACTATTGGGGAGCACAGGGGAGCTATATACTATGGGGGAGCATAGGGGAGCTATATACTTTGGGGGAGCACAGGGGGCTATATACTATGGGGGAGCACAGGGGGCTATATACTATGGGGGAGCACAGGGGGCTATATACTATGGGGGAGCACAGGGGGCTATATACTATGGGGGAGCACAGGCGGCTATATACTATTGGGGAGCACAGGGGAGCTATATACTATGGGGGAGCATAGGGGAGCTATATACTTTGGGGGAGCACAGGGGGCTATATACTATGGGGGAGCACAGGGGGCTATATACTATGGGGGAGCACAGGGGGCTATATACTATGGGGGAGCACAGGGGGCTATATACTATGGGGGAGCACAGGGGGCTATACACTATGGGGGAGAACGGGGGCTATACACTATTGGGGAGCACAGGGGGCTATATACTATGGGGGAGCACAGGGGGCTATATACTATGGGGGAGCACAGGGGAGCTATATACTATGGGGGAGCACAGGGGAGCTATATACTTTGGGGGAGCACAGGGGGCTATATACTATGGGGGAGCACAGGGGGCTATATACTATGGGGGAGCACAGGGGGCTATATACTATGGGGGAGCACAGGGGAGCTATATACTATTGGGGAGCACAGGGGAGCTATATACTATTGGGAAGCACAGGGGAGCTATATACTATGGGGGAGCACAGGGGGCTATACACTATGGGGGAGAACGGGGGCTATACACTATTGGGGAGCACAGGGGGCTATATACTATGGGGGAGCACAGGGGGCTATATACTATGGGGGAGCACAGGGGAGCTATATACTATGGGGGAGCACAGGGGAGCTATATACTTTGGGGGAGCACAGGGGGCTATATACTATGGGGGAGCACAGGGGGCTATATACTATGGGGGAGCACAGGGGGCTATATACTATGGGGGAGCACAGGGGAGCTATATACTATTGGGGAGCACAGGGGAGCTATATACTATTGGGAAGCACAGGGGGCTATATACTATTGGGGAGCACAGGGGAGCTATATACTATGGGGGAGCACAGGGGAGCTATATACTTTGGGGGAGCACAGGGGGCTATATACTATGGGGGAGCACAGGGGAGCTATATACTATGGGGGAGCACAGGGGAGCTATATACTATGGGGGAGCACAGGGGGCTATATACTATGGGGGAGCACAGGGGGCTATATACTATGGGGGAGCACAGGGGGCTATATACTATGGGGGAGCACAGGGGGTTATATACTATTGGGGAGCACAGGTTAGCTATATACTATTGGGGAGCACAGGGGCTATATACTATTGGGGAGCACAGGGGAGCTATATACTATTGGGGAGCACAGGGGTCTATATACTATGGGGGAGAGCACAGGGGGCTATATATTATGGAGAGCACAGGGGGGCTATATACTATTGAGGGGGAGCACAGGGGGGGCTATATACTATTGTAGGAGAGCACAGGGGGGCTATATACTATTGTGGGAGAGCACAGGGGGGCTATATACTATTGGGGGAGAGCACAGGGGCTATATACTATTGTGGGAGAGCACAGGGGGGCTATATACTATTGTGGGAGAGCACAGGGGGGCTATATACTATTGTGGGAGAGCATAGGGGGGCTATATACTATTGTGGGAGAGCACAGGGGGGCTATATACTATTGTGGGTGAGCACAGGGGGCTATATACTACTGGGGAGAGTGCACAGGGGGGCTATATACTAATGGGGGAGCGCACAGGAGGGCTGTATATAACTGGAGGAGCACATGAGGGTCTATATACTACAGGGACACCTTAAAACTATGGAGGCACAGAGGGGTGTAACTATGTAGGAGTACAGAGGGGTGTAACTACTGTATAGGGGTACAAGGGACCTAACTACTGTATGTGTTGGAGCCTTAAATATTTGTCTGGCAGATTCTGGAGAGAAGATTCACAGCCAGGAGAAGACTTCAAGGTGGCCCAGGCTGGATGGAGAGAAAAAGAAAAGGTGACAGACTCTGATCAGAGAAGACGCCCCCGGTGAGTCACTGGATGTAACTTCACTCTGTTATAGGCTTGTACTGATAGGGGTCATGGTATGGCGGTATTATGTAATGGTATCAATGGTGATATCTTTCTGTTTTGTTTAGTGCAGTTTTTATGTAATATGTAATCACTGAATGGTGGAAATAGTGTTATAAGGTAACTACTGTATGTATTGGGGCTCTTGATACAGTGTGGGGGCAAATTCAGTACATTATACAATGTGCAGAAAGGTAAGGGGGGGCCCACTCTTGAGGGCTGTGCACTGGGCCCACCAATGTATTAAAACGGCTCTGCATGGGGACCAGGAAGTGTCTGCAGCTCTGTCTGTCCTGGGCCTCTCATCTGCATTGTTGTCTTCATCACCAGCAGACCCCTCCATGACAGTCCCAGAATGGGAAGAAGGTGCAAGCGCCACACACCTAGATGAGAGGTAGCTGATTTGTGTGTGTGTGTGTGTGTGTGTGTGTGTATATATATATATATATATATATATCTATATATATATATATATATATATATATATATATATATATATATATAGTACATAAATGTGTGTGTGTGTGTGTGTGTATACATAAGTGTGTGCCTGTATACATGTATATATACTGCCTGTCTGTATACATAAATGTGTGTGTCTGTGTGTATATACATAAACATGTCTGTATACAGTATGTAGTTTTTTCTCTGTATATTACTGGAAGGTATGTATAAGCTCAGGTTCACACTGCTTTTTGTGTTCATGTTTCACAGTTTGAATAGAAAAGCGTAGGTGACTATGCTAGTGTATATACAGTAATATAGGTGACTATGCTAGTGTATATACAGTAATATAGGTGACTGCTATTGTATATACAGTAATATAGGTGACTATGCTATTGTATATACAGTAATATAGGTGACTATGCTAGTGTATGTACAGTAATATAGGTGACTATGCTAGTGTATATACAGTAACATAGGTGACTATGCTAGTGTATATACAGTAATATAGGTGACTATGCTAGTGTATATACAGTAATATAGGTGACTATGCTATTGTATATACAGTAATAAGTGACTATGCTAGTGTATATACAGTAATATAGGTGACTATGCTAGTGTATATACAGTAACATAGGTGACTATGCTAGTGTATATACAGTAATATAGGTGACTGCTAGTGTATATACAGTAATATAGGTGACTATGCTAGTGTATATACAGTAATATAGGTGACTGCTATTGTATATACAGTAATATAGGTGACTATGCTAGTGTATATACAGTAATATAGGTGACTATGCTAGTGTATATACAGTAATATAGGTGACTGCTATTGTATATACAGTAATATAGGTGACTATGCTATTGTATATACAGTAATATAGGTGACTATGCTAGTGTATGTACAGTAATATAGGTGACTATGCTAGTGTATATACAGTAACATAGGTGACTATGCTAGTGTATATACAGTAATATAGGTGACTATGCTAGTGTATATACAGTAATATAGGTGACTATGCTATTGTATATACAGTAATAAGTGACTATGCTAGTGTATATACAGTAATATAGGTGACTATGCTAGTGTATATACAGTAATATAGGTGACTGCTAGTGTATATACAGTAATATAGGTGACTATGCTAGTGTATGTACAGTAATATAGGTGACTATGCTAGTGTATGTACAGTAATATAGGTGACTATGCTAGTGTATATACAGTAACATAGGTGACTATGCTAGTGTATATACAGTAATATAGGTGACTATGCTAGTGTATATACAGTAATATAGGTGACTATGCTATTGTATATACAGTAATAAGTGACTATGCTAGTGTATATACAGTAATATAGGTGACTATGCTAGTGTATATACAGTAACATAGGTGACTATGCTAGTTTATATACAGTAACATAGGTGACTATGCTATTGTATATACAGTAATATAGGTGACTATGCTATTGTATATACAGTAATATAGGTGACTATGCTAGTGTATATACAGTAATATAGGTGACTATGCTCTTGTATATAGAGTAACACCTTGGTGTACTGGAGCATTGCTTTCAGAAAATCAGGGGGGAGAACTGTCAGATTGTATTAAGGTGTTCAGACACCAAGGTTACAGGTTTTGGATACCCACTGCAAATACTACTGTATGTATTGGGGCTCATAATACAGTGTGGGGGCACTTTCAGGGCATTATACTGTCTGTGGGGCACCAGTTCTTATAACACTGGGATCGGGGGGGGGGGGGGGGCGCCATGGGCGCCATTGGCGCCATTTGCCTTCTCTGCCTAGGGCACCAAAACTTCTTGTCCTGGCCCTGAGCACTACTCTGGCCAGGCCGGAGACCAGAGCAGTGCAGCATTGAGGCAGGAGTGTGTATTTTCAGGGCACATTTTGTTAAAACCAGTTGCAAAATTTATTAGAGAAAAAGGCCACAGTTCATAGGGAATGATGGTACAATTTTTCTCTTTGAGCAGTGGCAAAGACCATTGGGCAGTATTGGCATAGTTTATCAGACGGCAGTGGCACTATTGTTAAGGTGAGAAGCGGCATCATTATTTAAGGGCACAGTTCATATAGAGTGCACATTGACATCCTTAAAAGGAGTCTCATCAGAAAATTACCTATTGTTTTTATGGTAACCATATTTTTTTTACGAATTACAGTGAAAGATGACATCAATAAATACAGAAGTAAAAAAATGATGTGCACAGTCAGCCTCTCCCTCCCTGTGGAATGATCACTCCAAAGATAACAGAGCATGTCCTGACATCCTTCACATTCATGTTGATGGAACAGCTCCATTTTGTCTATGTCCATGAGGCTTGCTGTAAAGGATGGCTGTTGCCATAATGTATTCAAAAAATGTTTTAAAAATATCAGAACTATCAGAAAATAGAAACTGGAAGAGAACATTTTTCAGTATATGGTTAATACACTATATACAGTGATATATAGTCTCCAGTCCACTCACTGCCCTCAACAAGTGTTGATTGAACCGTTCGAGAAAAGTTAAGTTCGAGTCGACCATCGCAATTTTCTCTAACTCGAACCGAAAATTTTACTGTTTGTTCGAGTTAGCGGTGAGGTTCAAGTTCGAGTACCTTACTGCCAGCCAATCAGTGCAGAGCACATAGAAGAGTCAAAAATGTTGCTGAGGTGTAGGGGTCTCATTGGCTGCTAAAATCACATGACCATCTCATATATATATCACTGTGATGTGTTCTGAATGCCATTTTCTGCTCACTGTGCTGTACAGACTGCTCTCTGTGTGCTTGTATGGAGAGAGAGTGGAGATAGAGGTGTCCGCCAATGTTACTGCCGTCTAATCTACTCCAGCCTGCAGAGGTGCAACTTGAAGTTCTTGGGCCATGGTGTACAAAGTGGAATAGGACCCCTGCCAGTTAACATGTCCCATTTCCAATAACAGTGTCCTATGTGTCAAAGGCGCTTCATAGCGGCTGCTACCGCTGCACCTCCTATAGCTGCATTCCAGCCAGCTGAACCTCCATGTTGCCCTTTGGCATCATCTTGCTGCCACCAATGGTACTGCCGTATAATCTACTCCAGCCTGCAGAGTCTGCCACCGCTGCTCAGCCAATTACTGACTAAGACGGGACAGTGCTGCAGCCAGTGATTGGCTGAGCGGTCTTGTCAATGCCCAGACGAGTCCACCTCAGAAGTGGAGGACTCTTCAGCCAAGGACCCAAAGATGACGTAGGAGGACAGAGGGGGAGGACTGAAAGGTAAGAATGGCCTGTTTGTTATGTTCTCTGCTGGGGCCGTGTTATTAAAAGTTTAAAATGAGCCCTTTAATCTCTGAATGACCACTGATACACCTTTTTACGGCAGCCCAGCAGTCATTGCATATAGCGTGGCTCAGGAGCCAGACACCCGTAAGTAGGGGAATACGAGAGGCTGCCAGTCTGCAGAGGTAGGAGAAGAGAGTATGATATACAGTCAGGGCTGCCATCAGGAACATACTGAGCATCCATTTCCCCCCTATAGGTATGTAAAAAAAAAAACTCACCACACTCCTCGTTGTCAAAGCCGACGTGTCCCGGTGAAAAATTCAAATCCTGGAAACTATATAACATGTGGTACCGTATAATGTATAGTGCAGAGACACCTGTATTGTACTCTCATGCTTTGTATGGCATTTGTAGGGCTAGATTCACATGTAACGTGTCCGCACCGGATTTCTTGCTTTGAATGTGCAGTGTGAATTCCCACTGCGAGTATGTCAAACTCAGCGCCATTAAATGGCCCGGGAACATACTGTACCGGGCCCGGCTCCGACTTGCTTCGGGGGCTCCCGGGGGCTCCCGGCATCTCCCGGCGGTCAGCCAATCAGTGCACATTATGATTTGAACTGTCTGGTAAGGCTGGTGACCAACTGCCAAGATCACTGGAGCTGTATACGAGTCGGGTGGATGCTTGCAGTTTCTGAGGGGCAATTTTCTGCACAGCACCCCTGTACATCCCAGAACATCTACATGTAAGTGTTACTGGTACACACTGCACACAGGAGACGGACACTGATCATGTGGGGAGACTGGTCATGTTAGGGGGGCATGTAAGTAGCTAACATTTATAAGACTGATCTGTACAGACCCCAGAGGACATAGCGGCCATAGACATCTGTAAGGAAAAAATAATTTGTAAATTTTTTCAGCTTTTGGTTCACATATTTACTATAATGAGTGTGTCAGTTTTTATGGAGATCCACACATCGTCCATTCATTACTAGACTCCTCCACATCACAGCACAATGTGTCTCCAGGTAATAAAAATACATTCATGAAACTGTTCGAAAGCAAAACTCTCCTAGTTGTCCATAGCAACCAATCACAGCTCTCATTTCTGAAGAACCAAATACAACAAGAAAGCTGCACAGTGATTGGTTGCTAAGGGTAACATGCTGCCCCAATATATTTATTGTAGGTGAAAAATGTGAAACTTTTTATGTTGCCAAAAGAAATTTTTGTATTGAGCTCTTAAAAAAGTGAAGGCTGCACTCTGATTGGTTGCTTAAGACAAAGGGAGTTTTATGAATTTCCCCCATTATATTTAGTGAGTTGCTGGGACAAGGTGAGGGCAAAGAGAGGGTGCGCGTTGGTGGGAAGGGGTTAGGGCGCCGGTAGTGTGCACGTTAGTGGGGAGGGGTGAGGGTGCTGAGGGTGCGCGTTTGTGGGGAGGGGTGAGAGTGCCTGGAGGATGTGCGTTGGTGGGGAGGTGTGTGGGCAAAAGCAGGGTTTGCGTTGGTGGGAGGGGTGTGGGCGCCGAGAGGGTGTACATTAGTGGGGACGGTTGTGGGTGCCAGGAGGGTGCTCGTTGGTAGGGAGGGGTGAGGGCGCCAGGAGGTTGCATGTTTTTAGGGCAGGGTCAGGGCGCCGAGAGGGTGCACGTTTGTGGGGAGGGGTGAGAACGGTGGGAAGATGTGCATTGGTGGGGAGGGGTGTGGGCAACAGGAGGGTGCGCATTGGTGGGGAGGGGTGTTGGTGTCAAAAAGATGCACGTTAGTTGGGAGGGGTATGGGCCCCAGGAGTGTGCACGTTAGTAGGGAGGGGTATGGGAGCCAGGAGTGTGCACGTTGGTGGGGTGGGGTGAGGGCACAGGAGGGTGTGCATTGGTGGGGTGTGGGCGCCAGGAGTATACGCATTGGTGGGGCGGGTGAGGTTGCTGGAAGGGTGCGCGTATGTGCGTCAGGGTGTGGGCGCCGGGAGGGTGCGCATTGGTGGGGTGAGGTGTGGGCACCGGGAGGGTGCGAGTTTGTGGGGTGGGGTGTGGGAGCTGAGAGGGTGCACGTATGTGTGGCGCGGTGTGGACACCGGGAGGGTTCGCATTGGTGGTGAGGTGTGTGGGTGCCGAGAGGGTGCATGTTGCTGGGGCAGGGTGTGGGGCGGGATGTGGGCTCCGAGAGGGTGCGTGTTGGTGGGGCGTGGTGTGGGTACTAAGAGGGTGAAAGAAGGAGAAAGAAGCCAGAGAAGGTTGTGAGCTGACTTTGGAGGGGTCCGGGGGAGTCAGGAGGGGGCTCTGCTTCTGTCGACACCTGGGACCCTGCTTTTCACAGTGAGCAGGCTGACAGGCAGGAAAGAGCAGTGTGTGTGTGTGTGTGTGTGTGTGTGTGTGTACAGCTGCCCCCCCCCCCCCCCCCGATTCTGGTTTGGCCCTGAGCCCCTGACAGCTGTACTGCCAATACTGCCCTAATGGTGGCCCTGTATACAGTCTTCAGTCCTCCTTCTGTTTCTGTATGACTGTAAATCACCCCAGGGAAAGGGCGACATGAACTGAGGTGTCTAATAAGTTGCACTAAACACTTTCACCATACACAAATATCAATAATCATAAAGCGCTGGTGGCATTTTCAATATCTTTTCACAGTTACAGGATCTGTCACAGATTTGATGCTGCAGATATCGTATGCTGGGCGCTGATTCGGGCGCCTGGCCGTCCAGATTCACTAAGATACGTGCGCATCTTAGTGAATCCTGCTGGGGAAAAGGGGCGGGGCCTAATATAAGATCGGCGTACTTGTACACCAGTCTTCGTAAATTCCCCCAAACTGTTTTTTTTTCCCTGCACTTACTACTGCATCAAGGCTTCACTTCCTGAATAACATGGTGATGTCACGACCCAACTCCAAGAGCTGTGCGGGCTGTGGCTGTTGGAGAGGATGATGGCAGAGGGATGCTTAGTGTCCCTCCAGTGCCCTGTGTCCCTTAGTGTCCTCCTGCCATCACCCTCTCCAGCGGCCACAGCCCGCACAGCTCTGGGAGTCGGATCCTGACATCTCCATTTTATCCAGGAAGTGAAGCCTTGATGCAGTAGTAAGTGCAGGGGAAAAAGCACTTTATGTGCATTTCCCATAATAAGTGTATATTGGTGATTTGTATAACTTTTCTCCTTTAATAAACTTTCAAAATCGAAATCAACAGTAAATCAATATCCATTCATTTTTTGTTGTTATCATACTGTAAAACAAAGTTGAATTTACCAGAAACCCAGGTCCAGTCTTGTGTGGATTGAAAAAAAAAAAAAAAGGCGGTCATCTGAGTGCTCACAGAGAGAAGGCAGTCATGTGACTGATGGACGCATTGAGCCATGACTCTCTGTACTGGCCAGGACTTCCTGCTTTTAGTCTTGATTAGAGATGAGCGAATAGCTCATCTAAACAAAGTTAATTGCTTCGTTTGATCTGCGCTCCGCTCATCAAGCCGTCGACCTTTCAGCACTGGAGGCTGGGAAAAATTGGATCCAATCCTGGGAAACTTCTCCCATTTTCCCAGAATTGTATCCAGCTTTTCCCTGGAACCCAGGGTGGAGCAGCAGGGAGTGCAGCAGCACTGAAAGATCAAACAAAGTGATTCACTTTGTTTAGATGAGCAATTCGCTCATCTCTACTCTCAATAATTTTTTTCAAACAGCATACGACTTAAAATCTGACTTGGAAACTGGACCTGGATTTCTTGTAAGTTCAGCTTTTGTTTTAAAGCATGATAACTATATAATGAATGTAAATTGCAAACTTGCTTTATATCACATCTACTGCCTGGAAAACTGGGATACAGCCTATGGCTATGGCTGTATCCCAGTTTTCCAGGCGGTCCTCCGGCGGTATCCACCCTCTCCACGGAGCGGGCAGACAGTGGGAATCATTGCAGAGAGTTCAGGTTCGTACGAACCCAAACTTCGGTAGGTTCGGACCATCCCTAGTTATAATGAGAGCGAGAATGTGGTAATTTACATCTTGATCACTAGAATGTCTGAGATTATAGTTTAAAATAAAAAGTATCAAATACATTTATATAATAATAATAATGTAGCAAAAAAGTCAATAAACACAACACATCCAATAACATATGAAATGCTTATGTGAGTTATATATGGCCTATTATGACTTATTTTCTATCCCCTACTAGCTCTCTTATATTATCATGGGGATCCAGGATAATCCTCTAAAAAAGGGATTCTTGTAATATATGCTGTACTATATGTAATGCCCACTAGAGGGCAGGATATTCCCTACATCAGCTTTAATAACCAGTTCATTGCAGTTCACATAAGATGTATTTACAAGCACACACATTTATACGGTATTTACATATGGAATAGAGTCTAGATCAGTGGTGAACAACCTTTACTGGTAACACAGACTGCACCACTCCTAAGTGCAGCAATAAAACATGAAGAGGTATTATAAACAGAGGCATGTATACATGGTACATGTCTGTGCCAGATGTGGCCGCACTTTGCCAGACAAGCATGGGGGGTAGTCACTGTATCAGGGCTGAATGTGGCCACTAGATGACATGTAGTCCCCTGGTTGAAAATTCTTTGCATTATTGCCAGAAACTTTTCGGCTCTCCTAACCATGATCTGTCACCAGCTGTGACACTACAAGGCTCAGCCAGTCTGCAGGCTCTGGTCTTTAAACAGTGCTCCCCCTGAGCTGTGCGCTGCTGCTCCTACCTCCATGTGACCTATAACTACTCTCAGCAGCCATGGGAAAATGTATTTTTTAGGAGGCAACCTGTTTATAAAATTTTAGTTACAAAGGGGGCAATGTTTTTTGGTTTTGGTTTTCATTTCCCATATGTTACATGTTGTGTGTGATCATCTCTGAATATTTTGATTGCTGCGAAGGATGAAACATATTAAAATAATGTCATATTCAGAAAAATTTTATTTTAGTTAAACCAGACCACGACAATGACCAAAAAAATTAAAGAATACAGCAGAAACATAAAGGATTGATTGTTGGGTACACAGAGAGTCATGCCACTGTAGACTTGTGTCCTTAAAGGAATGTGTCACAAAGTTAAAAAAAATTTAAAATAAATAAAAGTGTTAAATTTGCATTTGTTATTTTTTTGTAAATTTTTGTGGTTTTTACCTATTTAATTTTTACATGTAAGAAAATAAGAAAAATTATTTTATATTTCCCAGTGATGGCCACCAAGGGAGCTTCAGCAGCAAAACTGCTGGTAAAAAGCAACCTGAAATACGGCTGCTGAAAAAAGAGGCTGTCCCAGCTCAACTATTGTGACATCATCACCTCCCTCCTCAATTCACAGGGGAACAAAGAGTGAAAAGGAGCAGCGCCATTTTGTTGTTGTCTGCAGAGCAGTACACATACAAGGATGTCTCCAGTCAACTTCATAATACACCTTAGCTGCTGCAGAACATTACAATACACTTCAGCTGCTGTAGAACTTTATACAGCTCACCTGTCCACACTCATCTCCCACACTTCTCACATCCCATTCCCACACACTCATACAGACAGCTCAGACTTGTACACTTAGGATGATAACATTTACAGCAGTAGTGAAGTGCTTCACTATGCTCGGCTGTTGCCTTGTCAGCTGGCTGCATTTCAGCTCTGCTCTGGATGTCTGGAAAATCTGGATACAGTCCTACAAAACTTCACCCAAGACTGTGTCCCACTTTTCCAGACACCCGAAGTTAAAATGCAGCCAGCTGATAAGCCGACGGCCGAGAGCAGCAAAGCACTTTGCTACTACCATAAATTTGCTCATCCCTGAGTCAGACAACTCCTACATGCACACTGGTACAGACAGCTCATACATGCACACAGCTCATACATGCATACTTGTGCATGTACACTCATAAAGACAGCTAATACATACACACTCATACACAGCTCATACATGCACACTCATACAGACAGCTCATAAATGCACACCCATACAGACAGCTCATACACTCATACAGGCAGCTCATACATGCACACTCATACAGGCAGCTAATACAGGCAGCTCATACATGCACACACATACAGGCAGCTCATACATGCACACTCATATATACAGCTCATACAGACAGGCAGGTTTTCTGACAGCTGCTTCAGGTGCTCCACCGATACCCTTGGATGTCCGTTGTCATGTAGCCTCCTGCTCAGACTCTGGTAGCCACTGATCATACCACACATATTAGCTGCTGAAGAACCCCATACTACACCTACTGCTGCAGAACCCCATACCAGGCCTCACCTGCCGCAGAACTCGATACTACACCTGCTGCTGCAGAACCCCATACCAGGCCTCACCTGCCGCAGAACTCCATACTGCACCTCAGCTGCTGCAGAACCCCATACTAGGGCTCACCTGCCACAGAATTCCATACTACACTTCATCTGAAGCAGAATATCATCATACGCCTCAACTGCTGCAGAACCTTACTAATACATGTCAGCTGCTACAGAACCTCATAATATACCTCTGCTGCTGCAGAACCCCATATTAGACCTCAGCTGCTGTAGAACCTCATCATACACCTCATCTGCTGCAGAACCCCCATACTAGACCTCAGCTGCTGCAGAACCTCATCATATACCTCAGCTGCTGCAGAAACCCATACTAAACCTCAGCTGCTGCAGAACTTCATAATACACCTAATCTGCTGCAGAACCCCCATACTAGACCTCAGCTGCTGCAGAACCTCATCATATGCCTCATCTCCTGCAGAACCCCATAATCGACCTCAGCTGCTGCACAACCTCATACACCTTTACTGCTTCTAATTGTCTGTAGTTAGAATGAAAATCTGGGCTAGGTCACATGTAAAACACATTTATATCTTGTTATCCTTGCATTATATTTATACAGTAGATGCAGTGTAGTAGCCATAGGAAGTGTCCTGACATTTAGAAAGAAGGGGTTAAAGGGGTTGTCCAGCGAAAATCTTTTCCTTTTATATCAACTGGTGTCAGAAAGTTATATAGATTTGTAATTTACTTAAAAAAATCTCAAGTCTTCCCATACTTATGAGCTGCTGTATGTCATACAGGAAGTTTTGTTTTATTTTCAGTATGTCACAGTGCTCTCTGCTGACATCTCTGGCCGAGACAGGAACTGTCCAGAGCAGGAGAAGTTTTCTATGGAGATTCATAGAAAACCGAGACAGAGTTCCTGTCTCGGCCAGAGATGTCAGCAGAGAGCACTGTGTCTGACTGAAAATAAAACAACATTTTCTGCATGACATACAGCAGCTGATAAGTATGAAAAGATTTTTTCATAGTAGTAAATTAGAAATCTGTCTTACTTTATAATATCAGTTCATTTAAAAGAAAAAGATTTTGGCTGGATAACCCCTTTAACACACTGACTGCTTTTATCACTGCTGTCAGTGTAAGAGTTTTTTGCCTCCTCTATCCACTATCTCCCCATGCCCCAGCATGAACTACTGTACCTCTCTGAGCCTCCCCTCCCCCTCCTCCTGCACGGAACTGAGGGCTGCTGGGACTCCTTATCAGATCAGTCACAGCCCAGCAGGAGCAGGAGAAGGGGAAGAAGGAGAGCACGGCTACCTGCTAAGGTCACTGCAGGGCACAGTGTACCTTCTCTGGGGGCTCCAGAAGTATGGCATCTGGCTCCCTCTTCAACTCCATGTGTGCTGTGAGCTGCGCATGTCAGCTCAACTACATTATAGCAGATGGGACGGGAGACGCCTATTGAGGGGTGCCATAAAGCAACTGTGTATGCATTGTGCAGGGAGATGCTAGTGCAAATGGCAGCCCCCAGTGCAGCACAATATTGTTAATTTTACAAAACACAAAACAGAAATCAAAGTCTAACTATTTTTAAAGATATTAAAGGGGTTATCCAGCGCTACAAAAACATGGCCACTTTCCCCCTAGTGTTGTCTCCAGTTTGGGTGCAGGTTTTGAAACTCAGTTCCATTGAAGTAAATGGAGCTTAATTGCAAACCACACCTGAACTGGAGACAACAGTAGGAGGAAAAGTGGCCATGTTTTTGTAGCGCTGGATAACCCCTTTAATTAAATGAAACAAAAATAATAATTTTTTTTTTTTTTAAAAGGTGACACTTTTCCTTTAAGGATGAAGGCACAGCTGACTGGAGGCAGAGAACAGTGAGCGATCAGCTATCTGATCTGGGTCTCTAATTTCTAGATCACAGGCTGCTTTAGGACCCTATTACAAAAAGTGATTATTGGCCATACATGGCCAATTATCGGGCGTTCCAGTCGATAATCGCTTCGTCTAATAGCTCACATTGAAAGGCAACGATCAGAAAATAGGGCCATATTACACCAACAGATTGTCTGACAGATTTTTTAAAGCCAAAGCCGGAAGTGGATTTGAAAAGAGGGGAAATCTCAGTCTTTGCTTTATTACATGTTCTGTTTATAGTCCATTCCTGGCTTTGGCTCAAAAAAATCTGTCAGATAATCTGTTGGTGCAATAGGGCCCTTATGCACAATGATTGTTTTCCAAAATCACGATAATGATTGCGACGGTCTGCTGGCCCTTGCTCCGTGGAGCAGGAGTTGCGGCAGCACACTATCTTCTATGGGCCACCTGGACAATCTAAAGATCGTCTGGGCAGCCCCTCCCACAGCTCCTTGCGCCACCCAACCCCCACACACACAGGTCAGCGCTTGCTTGCTCCTCATATTGGCCCATCTAATAGTACTCTTAGGCCTATGATCTAGAAGGGGATGTCTGGGGATGTCTACCTTGCACAGGCTGCTCCATGAGATCAGCGTGCAATGTGCACCAGGCAGCATCTGGGGAGCTTGTTTTATGCAGACAGGACAGGACTACTTGGCATAGACAACTTAGATAGATCTTTGCTGTCTATGCCAAGCAATCATTTCCTGTCTTCACAACTCATCAGTAAGGACCAGACATCTCCTCTAAAGAAACTGTCAGTAGGTTTAGCATCTCCTAGCTATGGGTAGCATGAACTTGTGACAGAGAAGCTGAACAGAACAATGTATCACTTACATAGGTCTGTGCAGCTGATTCAGAGATATTCTCCTAAATAACATAGTCCCCTCCATTATTTGCATGAGCCCAGTTGTCCTCGATATTCATAAGAAGAAGAAAACCCCACCCACACCTGCTGATTGGCAGTTATCTATCCATGCTGTGTATAGGCAGTCAACTGTCAATCAGCAGCTGGAGGGTGTAGGGAGCTGTGTGGCAAGAATCATATTCTCCTGCATATTAGGTGAACGGCTGAACAGAATGATGTAAGTAATACACTGATCTGTTCAGCATTTCTGTCACTAGTTTATGCTATCCTCATTTAAGGTAGCATATACCCAGTGACAGATTCCCTTTGAGTTCGAAGAAAATCAGATTCCTCAAGGTGAACCTGATCTTAATTGATATTTGAAGCAACCCACATAGATAGTTATGATGGGGGAAAAATGGCCTTCATATATAAATCGGCTAAATATAGAAGATAATGGGTGGATTGATAGTAGACGTATAAAAGATGAGGGGTGGAGTAATAGTAGAGATATAGAAAATGAGGGGTGGAGACGGATAAAGGGAGTAGCACTAGTGGGAATAGTAGTATGAGGAGTGGGAGTAATAGTAGCTATAGTAGTGAAAGTAGTAGCCATAATGGTGGGAGCAGTGGTATCATGAATAAAGAGTAGTAGTAGAAATAGTAGTGGGAGTAGTAGTATCAGGAATAAGAGTAGTAGTAATAGTAGTGAGAGTAGTAGTAGCAATAGTAATGGAAGTAGTAATACCAGGAGTAGGGGGTAGTAGTAACAATAGTAATGGGAATAGTAGTATCTGGACAGGGGGTAGTAGTAGCCATAGTAGTGGGAGAAGTAGCTGGGGGTAGTAGTAGCCGTGGTAAAGGGAGTAGTAGTATCCGCAGTGGGGGGCAGTGATTGTGTGGGTGCGGGTGGCTGTAATCACATGGGTGCGAGTTGCTGCGGGCTGGCATCCGGATGGTGATCACATGGGTGCGGGGGTGCGGTCCCACTCTGACCTACAGGAGGAGCAGCTTGCCCAGAGGACCACTGCTCCTCCTGCAGGTCAGAGTACACATTATTATTGTTTTTGTAATCAAATTAACGAAAAATTTAAATCTAGGAGAATTAATCAAATTAATTCAATTATTCGCCCCAGGTCTTCCTGCATTAATCCTCAGTATTTTAGGTACCAGTAGGATAACCCGTTTTAGTAAAACTAAATAGTGTTGAGGAAATATTGAAACATCCATATCAGGCCCCTGCTGCCTAGATAAGTATAGTTGGTGGCGCCATATTGTGTTATTAATTATTGGGGTGTTGTAAACCCATTGTAAACCTGAGTAATTCAACATAATAATTCTGTCATCCAGAAAGGGTATACATGAAGTTATGCGGTGCACTAGGAAGCTCTGTAGTATAATTTACCCCTGAGACATGACCTGGGACCTGAGAGCAGTGATCTATTGAACTCATATAACACCATTATGAATCACATAGGTACAGGAGTATTGGATTATATAACATATAACATAGCAGGGATGTTACCAGGAAATCACACTCCCCGCAGCTTCCCTCTTTATCATCTGACACAAGCAGTTTATGAGAGTCTTAGCCTGCAGCTCTATAAGGGTTTATTCACATTGTGTGTTAATTGTTTTCTTATCATTATTCACTATTGTTCTACTCTATTATATTGTTTGTACAAAAATATATATATATGTTGGGGGATTTTTTTTTTTGCTTTTTTTATGTCAATGATACTATAATACATAAATGTTGCTCAGAGTAATGGAACAAACGCTGTCTGCTACTGAAATACAGCAAGAAACAGGTATTGATTTCAAAGCAATGTACAATAAGTTCATACACTGTAAAAACTTAATGAAAACATAAAAGCAACGTGTTAATCCGGCTACAGAACCCTATTGACTTGCGGTGTCTTTAATCTTATGATACAATACAGGCTGCTCCTACAGCTCACTGAGCGGACACCTTTATAATTGGAACATAATGGTAGGCTTGAAAAGGCTTTACTACACACCTTTGGTTAACTCTATGTCCTGGGTAACAGTATCTATGCCTATGTGTATTAGGCTTCAGAACCCTAAGGAAACAGTTTCCTAGACTACACACTCTGAATGAATATGTCAGAGGGACAATGTCTCTTCCTTACATGTGAGATTCCAGATTACTACTGAGCTTCTATAGAACAATGAAAGTGCTCTCTAAGCAGCATTTATGTATGGCCATACACAGCTCCACATACAGCACTCACATAGTATATGCCTCTAATTATATATTAAAGGAATATTCTAAACTAACATATTTAAAGGAGAAGTCCGGCCAGGAAGTAAACTGTCATTACGGACAGGGGGTGGGGAGGAAATAAAATAACATGGTTCAGGGAAGAAAAAGAGTGCTGCACCTCACACCTATGGCTGATACTAGTACCTCTCGGCTGCATAAAAAACATCAGAATTCTGTATGTGAATTGATCAAGCCACACTGCCCCATGTACCTCGTGCAGGTATCTGATACACATGGGTCCCTACACTAAGTCCACACTGTGCCAGTCAGCGACCACCACCCCCGCTGGCGTGCACAGTCAGGGAAGGGAGGCCATGGAACGGCCCTGCAACCCCCATGCCACAGGACCAGACCCAAAAATGCCACACCAAAACCCAGCCAGCACCACCGGCGGAGGAAGCTGCCCCCAAACAGCACAAGTCTGGATAAGGTATTGCACTCACCATAGCTATCAAAGATAGAATGGGACAGACAGGAGGGATTAAAACCATGAGCACTCAGGTGTCTCCTGCTAATTGCGGTCATGTGGGTCTCACCAGGAGGAGTGCAAAACACGGAGAAAAGAGAGAAACAAAATACGGTTCAGGGAAGAAAAAGAGTGCTGCACCTCACACCTATGGCTGATACTAGTACCTCTCGGCTGCATAAAAAACATCAGAATTCTGTAGGTATTAGATACCTGCACGAGGTACATGGGGCAGTGTGGCTTGATCAATTCACATACAGAATTCTGATGTTTTTTATGCAGCCGAGAGGTACTAGTATCAGCCATAAGTGTGAGGTGCAGCACTCTTTTTCTTCCCTGAACTGTATTTTGTTTCTCTGTATGTTTTTCTGTATGTGAATTGATCAAGCCACACTGCCCCATGTACCTCGTGCAGGTATCTGATACCTACAGAATTCTGATGTTTTTTATGCAGCCGAGAGGTACTAGTATCAGCCATAGGTGTGAGGTGCAGCACTCTTTTTCTTCCCTGAACCGTATTTTGTTTCTCTCTTTTCTCTGTGTTTTGCACTCCTCCTGGTGAGACCCACATGACCGCAATTAGCAGGAGACACCTGAGTGGTCATGGTTTTAATCCCTCCAGTTTGTCCCATTCTATCTTTGATAGCTATGGTGAGTGCAATACCTTATTCAGACTTGTGCTGTTTGGGGGCAGCTTCCTCCACCGGTGGTGCTGGCTGGGTTTTGGTGTGGCATTTTTGGGTCTGGTCCTGTGGCATGGGGGTTGCAGGGCCGTTCCATGGCCTCCCTTCCCTGACTGTGCACGCCTGCGGGGGTGGTGGTCGCTGACTGGCATAGTGTGGACTTAGTGTAGGGACCCATGTGTATCAGATACCTGCACGAGGTACATGGGGCAGTGTGGCTTGATCAATTCACATACAGAATTCTGATCTTTTTTATGCAGCCGAGAGGTACTAGTATCAGCCATAGGTGTGAGGTGCAGCACTCTTTTTCTTCCTTGAACCGTAAATAAAAAAACATGTCACAGTCACCTGTCCCAGTGTCTGCGCAGAGCCGCGTCCCGCTCCTGGACCCTGTCGGCTGTCTTCGGAGCTTCCCGACTGATGGATGCCCCACTTAGCCAGTCAGTGACGGGCGTGGGACACCACTGCAGTCACTGATTGGCTGAGCAGGCTAAATCCCACCAGTCTTTGACGTGGATCCCGGGTCGTGACATACTGTACCCAGAACTAGGGAGAAGATGACAGCCGTCAGGGTCTGGGAGCTCACCTCCGTGATGCGGCGCAGAGTGGACTTGAGGACTGGTAAGCATATTGCCTTTTTCAATTCCCCCCCACCCCCTGCCCATAGTGTTTTTTCTCCTGCAACCTCCCTGTCTTGACTGATTGATGTACAGGATGCAGCCTACAGCCCTGTGTGTCAAGTATCAAGACAGGGAGGTTGTGGAAAAGAAGAGGCCTACATGCTGTGGTTCATTATCGCTTATGTGGCACTTCAGCTTCCAAGGAGAAATGCAATTCTATAACTCTGCAAATGGGCATCAGCAAATGTTATTATTCGTTTTAACTCCCTATGGTCTATCTGTCTGTGTCTGCAGCTCTATACATGCTATGGACCTGACAGACTCCCTTCAAACTTGAAGGACTTGTCAAAATAAATATTTTAGCAAATACAGTCATTTAGAAAACTTGTCCCCTTCTGATACGCTGCTCTTTCCTTCCCATTGTTGACAGCTTGTTGTCTAGGTTACAGACCACCACTCTGCTCTAAAAGCAGTGGCTGGCTGGTTTATACATTGATATAATGTAGATGTATAGAGCTCTATTGTGTATATATACTGTATGATGTGCAGATATTCTTTATGTGCTAGTGTACATGCAAATAACATCACAATTTGTAGAGTTTGAAAATTCATTAACACTTCTGTCCCTGATGCTTCTTTCACAATATGGACAATTCTGTTCCCCTTAAGGGTAGCTTCACACGTACCGACTCGCAGCGTTAATAACGCTGTGAGTCTGCTAGGTCCTGGCAGATCCCTTTCACTACATACTGAACGACCGCTGCGTGTATGTAATTCTGCCGGCCGCTTAACCCCTTCAGCTGCTTCCCGGCTCCCACTCTGTATTCATTACCTGTCCTTGCTGCACAGGGTCCCGGCGTACTGCTCTCCAGCCCGGCCAATCAGTGGCTGCAGCAGGGCAACACACTGATTGGCCGAGCAAGAGCAGTACGACGGGACCCCGTGCAGTGAGGACAGGTAATGTATGCGGGGCGGGAGCCGGGCGGCAGCTGAAGGGGTTAAGCGGACGGCAGAAATAAATACTGAACGACCGCTGCGTGTATGTAGTGAAAGTGATCTGCCAGGACCTAGCCGACTCGCAGCGTTATTAACGCTGCAAGTCGGTACGTGTGAAGCTACCCTTATTGTGGATTAAAGGGAAAAAAATTAGACATGTATTTGAGTGGCATTTTGGGCTCAGAGAAGTAGCTGTCACTTTTTGGGAACACCATTGCTCATTCTTGTGGCTCAGATCATAAAAGCAAAGGAGCACTATTTAAATATATAGGATGCAATAACACATGCAGCTTTTTATGTACCCACAGTTAGAAGTGGATGCAAAATAGTCCTTAGACACATTGGGGAAGCATTATCAAACTGGTGTAAAGTAGAATTGCCTTAGTTGCCCCTAGCAACCAGATTCCACCTTTCATTTTTCAAAGAATCTGTGAGGAATGAAAAGTGGAATCTTATTGGTTGCTAGGGGCAACTAAGCAAGTTTCACTTTACACCAGCTTGATTAATCTCCCCCATTATGTTGCATCCCTACATTTAGTGCACATGATACACATGCTAAAGTTTCCCCAGGGCCCATTGTAAAAATAACAAGCTATACTCCACTGTCCTGTACCCCCACCACTGCCATGCCAACTTTCTCAGTTCCCCAGTCCTCTTGCTACCTCCTGGTTCCTGTGGTGTCTCGATCAGGCAAGAACTGCCCCTCTAAGCCAAGCAGAGGCTAAGCAGGGACAGTTCCTGCATGGTCTTGACATCAGAAAGCAGAAGAATGAGAGGACAGTGGAAGCGGGAGAGTTGGGGGGAGCAGGACAGGTGAGTATAGCTTGTTTGTTATTTTTACAAGAACCCCAGCTTTTTTTGCTTGGACAACCCCTTTAAACTTATGATATTCCCCTAAAATCCCCTAATAGGGTTGTATTTATAAATTGTTTCTTTTTTTAAGGCACAGCTACAGTGCCATTACTTATTTGACACATTTTTGCAATGTATGAACGAAATTATGCACTTGTGAAATTTGTACAAATCATGCAATCCTGTCATTTGTGTAATGGCGGTAAAATTGCACCATTTTTCTAGCAATTTTGGAAAATCATGGTAAAATCGTGACAATGCCGCAATAATTACAAATGAGGGATAGTAGATCTGCTCCTGTTAGGGTGTTCCTAATCCCAGTGTCCTGAACTGCAATTGCAGTGTCCCTGACATCCCTTGAGCACTTGGCACTGTGATATTATGCAGATGCTTCATGTGCTGCTATATACAGCAGTGCCTGCATACAACACTATATTATGAAGCTTTTGATAAAAGACTGAACATTTTTTTTCATGACTGTGCGCATGAACCTTAAATACACTTTAATGCATTGCTTCTACTTCTTGTCTTCTCACTGCTGAATATACTCGCTGAGTGGTCACCTTCCAGCTTTCCGTGCTAGTGACTGAATGGCATGTAATGCTATCTGGCATTGTCAAAGTTTCAGCAAGTGACAAATCAGAATAGTGTAGGCGGACCGTGCTGTAACCTGGTTGCCTGTACTGTTGGTGTATGTTTTAGTAGGTGTTACCAGCCTGGTAACATATCTGATTACAATGTCCTTCTAGAAGAGGATCCAGCTGAAACATGAAGGATGGCCGTGCAGCATGACCTGTCTTACTACTACAGGCAGAATGAGGGGACACAGGAGCTTTCTCCAACCCTACAGTCATCTGAACTGTGGACCCCTCAACAGGTTCCTCAGCGTCCCACCACATCTCCAGGAAGGTAAGACTTGTGGGTGTCTTAATTTACTTACATTTTAGTTTACAACTTTTTGTTTGATTCTGATAACCTTTGTATTATGTCATTGGAGAAAGATGTCAGAACAACCTCCCAAAAGCCCCTCTCTATTGATGGATGCTGTAAATGGGGCACATATTCTATGTATGTAGAAGGGGGTACTAGTGTATTAAAAGGATATTTCAGCAAATAAAAACGTATCCCGTATACACAGAGTAAGAATAAGTTACTGCTGGTCACGGTGGGTCTGACCTTGGAACCCCCTCCAGTCTTCTGAACGAGAACCAGATTCTCCCAGCAGAGGTGGCGGGTTTTCACAAGCCCCATTTTGTGTCAATGGAGCTGCTGGTGACAGTCAAGTAAAGGGCTCGTCTATCCCCAGAGGCTCCATTGAGAATGACTGGTACAGATACCACCATGCCACTACATTCAGCCAGAAGAGTTGGGTCTTTGATTTTAAGATTGAGCAGGGTTCTAGAAGTCAGTCACCCATACTTACGCACTTATCCTTCATTCTGTGGATAGGTCTTATGTTTTTAGTCATTGCAATACCACTTTAAAGTGCAAGTTTATGGCCCTTGTTTATCACTAGTCTGAAATAATAATATTACTGTACCGCATAGTTGACATCACCCAGAATGGAAATCATCAGAGTAAGCCCTGTACAGACTGAACAAGTAAGAAATGTCCCAGGATTGCAACTGCAGCTCTGGATAATAATGGGCTATGAGACACTGTAATTCAGGGTTAAAAAAAAAAGAAAGAGAATCACAATTTTCACAACTCTACCATATGTGGCACTGTATGGAGCCCCCTTAAATGCATAAGTGCCCACCTTTCCAAGTCTCGGAAGACTTACTTCTAAGATCTGGAAAAGCCGGAAGTAAATACCTGAAAGCAGAAGGCTTCAGGCGTCTTCTGCCCCCCGGACAACCCTTTTAAAGGCACCTCATTCTTCTCCAAAGCAATGCTTCTTTGAAATGCTATCCCTGAAGTATAGCCTGTCCTTTTTCCCTCAAATTCTGACTGTAGAAATTGCTAGAATTTAGGGAAAATAAAACCAAACTATCACCATTTTCCAAGTAAAGATGGTGCAGTAAGAACAAGAAGAACCCCAACATCAATCATCCCAGAAAAGTGATCACAGAGCTGGAAACATGTTGGTTTTATTCTTCATATTGGCTGTGCAGACCAGGTGGTTTTATTATTTTTCAATTAAATATGTACTGATTTTATTAATGATACTTTTCTTGGATACCTGATGTTGGGATTCTTGTGCTTTTCACACCACCATTACATCAGATGCCCAAGACCAGATCGGTGTCTCCCTGTATCATCCGCCAGGTTTCTCCTGCTAAAGTCACATCTATGGTGAGCCAATACCCTGGACTATGTTGGGATACATGGCTATATCTGCTGAATACAGATAACAGTAAAAAGACAAATCTCCAGAAAAGTGTGGAAGCAGCCTGGAATCTGCAACATGGCGTTCTCCTTTTGTTTGCTTTGTCCTGTACCTATTTCTGTGTATTAGGCAAAAGTTTACAACACAGGTGAAAATCTCTAATCTGGAGATTACTGTGTCTCAATATTTCCAGCTAATTAATCTGATGTAACCAAATGAATTATTATACCAGAGATTGTGGGTTTAATGGCAGAGGTATGGGAGGGATTTATCAGCTTTGAACCTAAGCATTGAAACACTGGCTATTTAGCTAAGGGATTACTGGGTACTTGAGCACAATGCAGGTGCCTGTCACTGTGAATGATTTATAAGTAAAGGCTGAAGGCTCAGTTGTCGCCCAACAAACTTGTGATTTGATACGACTGGAAAACTTATTAGCATTAGATGAGGCATAAAGGCCAGAAACCACACCACTGTGTACAGTAGTCATTTATACCATGGTTTTGTGCAAAACAATATTGCTGAGTGTTGTAGTTCATCATTAATATGTATACATTTATTTTTCTAGGCACTTGTGAAAAAAAAGAGGTCTGCCTGGACTTCTACATTTAAGCGACTCTGTACCCACAATCTGTCCTCCCCAAACCACTTGTACCTTCGGATAGCTGCTTTTAATTCAAGATCTGTCCTGGGGTCCGTTTGGCAGGGGATGCAGTTATTGTCCTAAAAAATAACTTTTAAACTGGCAGCCCTGTGTCAAACAGCAATGACTTGGAAAATCTGTGCCCTAACTTTGCACCACCCCTCAGTCCCTCCTCCCCACCCTCTTCATTATAAGAAATGCTCCTAGAACATTTTCTCCTGTCTGAACATTGCACAGGTGCCTTAACGATCCAGCCCATGTGCCGTGCTGACACAGCTGATGAATAGGAGACAATCTGCCTGGGGCATTCCTAATGATGAGGGGGGCAGGGAGGAGGGATGGAGAGGGTGTGCCAGCCTAATGTGTGGGTATTAAGAGGTAAATAGCATCCGGTCCATCTGAGACTGCTGGTAGGTAAAAGTTGTTGTGAACATCCAGATTAGATACAGTGTGGCGACAAGCTGTGTAGCACAGGGGTCTCCACTAGTTGTATTGTTGTGAGGGTTTGAGGGTTATTGGTACCTGTGGTACTAGTATTGGTGCATTTCAGTAAAATTATATTTGGGTTAACTTGGTGTTGGAGTCGTCTCTCTCGCTCTTGACTTCGCTGTATCCTTGGGAGCCCACCCCGGTACACGGCTTACACATACAAAATCTAGGCCATGCCCTTTTGGGCACGGGGCTGCAAGTTTAAAAAATTTTTTTAAGACAATAGCTGCATCACCTGCCGAACGGACCCCAGGACAGATCTTGAATTAAAAGCAACTATCCGAAGGTACAGGCGGTTTGGTGGGGTCAGATTGTGGGTACAGAGTCGCTTTAAAGCTGTTGTCAAGGGGTTAAAAAAAAATTAACCCTTTCATTTAGCTGATTGGTGAGAATATTAACCTCGCCTAAATACCTCACCAGTGTTATGTTACAGATATAAAACTGTAGGTTATGTTAAATAGGACATAATAAAATTCCAATTACAAAAGAAAACACAACATTGTGCATCTTCAGCTTCTGCTGTTTGGGTGTGTGGCAATAATTATATGCAAAGTGGTTCTTTCCTAGAAGGAGGTAGCACCCCTTGGAGACTCCTTAAAGACAACAAGAACAGGATTGGGAATTTAATAGCCAAGCCAGAATCTCTTGGTTAGCCATTGTAGACAGCTTTTTCAGGGATGATGCCATTTGTCACCAACAAAACTTGATGCTAGCTGGCTAATAGAAAGGCTTTTATTGTAGAACTGCGGGGGTCCTGTTTCTAGCACCACGTTTTGTACCAATGTGTCTCAACTACCCTAAAACAGCTGTCTACAGATGGTAAATCTTCTCCTTTGTGAGTGAGTCTTTGACTATTAAATCCCCAGTCATGTTCTAAGTCTCTTTATGGAGTCAGTCATTGACTGACGGGGAGGTTACCTCTAATAGGTGACATCAGAGAGGAAGCTCTTTGGGCCAGAAGGTGGTGTACTCTGGAGAATAAAAACTGTTTTCAAATCAGCTGGTGCCAGCATGCTAAACAGATTTGTAATTTAATTCTTTTAGAAAAAAAAAACCACTAACTTTTAAAAGTAAAAAAAAAAAAAACTCAATTAGCTGCTGTATGCCCTGTAGGAAGTGGTGTAGTCTGACACTATGCTCTCTGCTGCCATCTCTGTCTGTGACAGGAGCTTTCCAGAGCAGTAGCAAATCCCTATAGAAAACCTCTCCTGCTCTGGACAGTTCCCATCACAGACAAATATGACAGTAGAGAGCACTGTGTCAGATTTTAAAGAATACAGCACTTCCTGAAGGACATACAGCAGCTGATAAGTACTGGAAGGCTTACGTTTTTTTATGTAATAGAAGTGATGTACAATTCTGCTTAACTTTCTGCCACCAGCTGATTGAAGAAAAAGAAAAAAACAACCTCTCTGGAGTACGCCTTTAATGAACTCTCCTTAATGAGAACCATGGCCACCTCATGCTCTCCTTCTGGCATTTTTCTTCTTATAGAAATGCTGTTTTATGTTCAGCTCCTTAAAAAGGAAACACATGGGGGATATTTATTAAGTCCGGCGTTTTCTGCACCGGACTTAAAAATGTTCCCGAAGCTCCGACAGTACAGAGATTTATGTAGAGGCGGAGTGCCTCTACATAAATCCCGTGTACGCCGGTGCGCGCGGCAGAAAACTACGCCAGCTCAGAGCTGGAGTAGGTTTTCTGCTTATTTTTTTTTCTAATCTAATGATGAATGGCGCGGACTCTGAGTTCCACCCGTTCCACCCCCTCCCCGTCCTCCTGGCATACCTGGTAGAAAGTGGCCAGATGCAAATATTTTATTCGCAAAACGGCCATTTGCGAATAAATTTATCAGCCTCTGGCCCATATACGCCCACAAATACGCTTTTCTCGGCTTTATACATGTCCCCTATACTGTTTTTCTTTCTTTTTTTTCAACCACTTTCTATGATAGGATTTTTTTTTTCTTTTATTTTGTTTTTGCTTGTTTTTTGTTCTCAGGTGTAGATTGTGCTTTAGAATGGTCAAGCCAGAGACAGAAGATGTGTCCATGTCTCTAAACTATTATTCTATGTATTTTGATGTAGTTTTTGTATTGCATATAATTGGATGGTTGATTTCTAATGAAAGATCTGACTTGTATGAACTGGAGAAATGAGACACAGGATGGATGGTTGATTTATGAGTCAGAATTGTAATTACATGGTAGGTGCTAAGTACATACATTTCCAAAGGAAAATAAAATATCTTGTTCATTCGTGTTCACAAATTACATTAGAATTTCTAATGTCCGTGCCGGCTTCCCAAAGGAAATGTCGGAACTGTAAAAAATAATTATTTCTACAGAAACTTCTCATCAGCCTAATAATCCAGGAATATAAGCCTGATTCACACTGATCATTGTGAATATGATAGATCTTTCTTTGTATATTCAGAACAAATTATCACAGCACAGCATAGCCAACACGACAATTTACAGGCGGAGTCACAGCATTTAAAGGGAACCTATTGGGTGTTTCATTCTACCTGACCATGGCAGAGGGAAGCTGGCATGGGGGCCCGCTGTGTATAATTTACTCAAAAATTCTGTTTTTTTTTTGTTTTTTTTAAACATAGTTCAATGACATGCTGAGAAAGAGGCATAAAGTTAGAGAGGCCGCTTGATTGACAGGTCTCCTCCAATACATAAATAGGTGGACACCTGTCAGTCAAGCCCAGCAGAGTGGGATGAGGCTGGTAGACAATCAGCTTCCATGATTTTATGCCTCCTTTTCTGGCTGGGCTTGAAAATGGCAATTTCTTGGAAATGCTGCAATGTCTCATAGTTTCTGTAGGTTGAACTTCATGGACTCTTGTCTTTTTTCAACCTTATTACCAAGTTACTATTTTAGGCTATGTTCCCACAGTGTATCTTTTCGTTAAAGTACAGCCATTGTTGCAATCGGCAACAACGGCCGTACTTTGTACGAAAGGACACGCTGCCTTATCTTCTATAGTATCCTGGCCGGAGCGCATACACATAGTATATGCTCCAGGCCGGGATGTCTCATGATGCCGTAAAAAACTGACATGTCAGTGAATAGTGGCCGCAGAAAACCATGTCAGTGAACACTATGAAGCGAGCGGCTGCGGCCGCACGCTTCATGGTATGTTGTGGCGAGTTCTGATGCGGGCGCGCTCAGATGCGCCCGCATGAGAACTCTGCGGCGTGAAAGATCATCCAGTCGGTACTGCAGTACCGGCCGGGATAATCTTTTCAGAGACCGGCCAATCCGTGACCCGGCCGGGTCACGGAACGGCCAGTCTAAAACTACGTGGGAACATAGCCTAACCATGTAAACACCTGACAGGTTCTCCTTAAAGGGGTTATTCAGAGCGCTGAAATGTAGCCTGTTCTGCTCTCCACTTCCTTCTTCTAGCCCTTTCAACAGTATACCTTCCAGGGTAAGAAGAGGGGAGTGGCTGCATGTTGCGAGTATTGATTACTGGCAAACTTGCTCGTAATGTCCAATAGGTGCACGATTTCGCAGTAACATTAAGCAGCTATTGAACATTACCCATATACTGTCCCCTCTGGTCTTAGAAGATACCTCCTGAGATGGTTAAAGGGAAGAAGTAGAGTGCTGGAGAGCAGAACAGGTAGGGCTTTTTCCAGATAGCCCTTTAAGTCAGGTGTTAGTGGGATTTTTAGTAGATTTTACCATCCATCCTCAACATACTAGGGGAAATAAATAAAAAGTGTGGACATCTTTGTGTCCAGTCAGAAACAAACACGCACATGGGCGCCCCTGGGCTTCTACTGCACAAGTTCCTGGCTAAATATTCATTGGGGCGGCACTGACATTACATAATAGAGAAGGGAGGGGATGCATATTTAAAAGGGGGCTGTTCCTTCTTGAGCTGCCAGACATGGTAAACAGTGCTTGGTACCCAGTAACAATACAAAGATAATATTAATTGTGCAAGAAAAGCCAACCTGTCCACTGTCCATTTATTTACAACATATTAAGTTATTAAACTGGTTGCTCTTTGTGGTGAGTTGTTGTATATAGTGCACACCATAGTGCATAGCTGTACATAGTGCACACCAAATGGTAACGTCTTTACCAGGAAAATGTACATAACTTTATAATATTCCCTGAGAAATCTCTAATAGCTCTGGTATTTCTTCTTTAGTGAATATTCCTGACAACCCCCTTCATTGGTACATTCTTCCATGCTTTTCTGCATGCTGTGATACTATTCCCTAAATGCCTAGAGGTATGTTTGCATGTCTGTTGCTAGAGCTATAGTGACTCATAGGAATGGCTAATGTAATGGTTGACTTATCACTGCTCTGCAAGTATAAGAAAACTGCATGCTGATAGTATGGGCCACTTAAGGAACCATATGACGACTAGTATTGTTTCAGACAAACATATTTTGTACTACTCTTAAAAGGGATTTTCTAAATAACAGGAACATGTGCAGCGCAATATAAATGCTGGAAATAAGTAAAACCATTTCCAATGTGAACCTAATCCATTATTCTTTCTGTCCTGCAGATATCATGAGTTTCTCTCATCCACACCTGTTATACTGAGGCTTCCATGGGGCAGGGAAAGAGAATATGGAGGAATAGGAGCTGTATCTCTTCCTGATGACCATCGACCAAAGACAGAACCTCCCCCACAAGAGGCAAAAGGGCATAAGCACTATGGGTATGGAGGAGACCCCTGGCCCAGGTATGTTGTCAAGGCTGAACTTATATTTTCTTTGCTTATAATTCTGGTTTAGGCTATGTTCACACAATGTCTTTTTAGCTCCGTGCAAAATTACATCCGTTATTTTGAGCCTAAATTAACGGACGTTATTTAGCTGCCTGGCCTCCCCTCAGTACAATGACGGCTGTTGGCACATTATTCTAGTTTGGGGTTACTTATTGGACTTTGGGTGAGGCTTAATTGAAAAGTCCATTGAATTTAATAGTAAAAAGGAGAAAGAACAATGACAAAAGAAAAACTGTGTGTGACCAACTAATAAAAAACGTAAAGCCTTAGTCTGTATTAATACATTTTATAAAATTGCTGGCTACTCCCATGTTAAGGGATCAAAGTGTATAATTAAAATAATAATAATGCATACCTATAATAATGTATAAAGGATCCCTGCTACCGCTTATTGGTGATATGCTGAGATGCAGGAAATGCCACAGCCATCAACACCAGGTAGATGAGTACACATTATTTTTTACTTTTAAAATATTTAACCCCTTTTCCAAATGTTTTCTTTCCCATAAAACCCCTTTAAAACATTTTTCAACAGTGCTAATCTATCTACTTTCTTTACTGGCTTCAATCTTCCTTGTTTTATAAGTTTCTTTGCATCCTATTAAATTAAAAATCCAAGTAACTTTATTGATATAAAGTTTATGGTGTAGTGCACATGTAGAAATGAGCTCTAAGAAGCATGTCTTTAGTTCTTTAGTTAGGATTACACTCATTTAAATAGAATAGTCTGCTGCACTTTTCTAGTTACTAGTAAATACTGTAACATGCCAGTTTCTTTACCGCACAATGCCTGAGGCAACATCTTAATCTGCCTCAAACATGTGTGCCTCAGCGGTGATATAAAAAAAAAGGTATCGAATAACAGTAGAGTAGATTTCCAAGTCTGTATATGACAATTTCCAATGTGACCACCAGAGGTTAGTATATCTCATTTAAATTCACTTCAATTACAGTAGAATTTAAAAATAGTTGCCATTTATATATTCTACCACTAGATGTCACTAGAGAACATGCAGTGATTATCAGCCAGGAATAATGTTTTGAAACAGGAATTTTACTAATAAACGTATTACAGTGCATGTGCTGTTTATGACCACTAAATATCCAATAATCAGGGGGAAAATAATCTGGGTGGTTTATCATAATCATGTAGGAATTGTTTTGTTCTGAATTCTGAAACATACATCACTGCACCCAAACCAATCCGATCTAGTCACAACTACACAGTCTACATAGGTTTATTGAATCTTTATAAAAATGAAACATATAACATATGGGTCTCCCATGTGACTTTGATCTCTTTAGAAAAGATAGATAGATAGATAGATAGATAGATAGATAGATAGATAGATTGCTGTATACAGCAATGGAAGGTATGCTATGTGTCATAAAGGAGAAGAACAGTATAAGAAGGCTTTATATTGCTCCCAGCTAGAGTCTGATCATACTTTGTACAGAACATATTCTAAAGTAGAAGATTGGTTGTAAATACAAGTAGTGCTCACACACCCAGAGACTTTGGCTCTTCTGTATAAATAAAGTGACAGGGTTGGCCAGTCTGCATACGTACTAGTTGAAGTCATTAAAAGTTATGAGCTTTACCTGTAATGGTGCGTTTACACGTAACGATTATCGCGCGAATTTGAGCGATAACGATCGAATTCGAACAATAATCGTACATGTAAACGCAGCGAACGATCAAACGACGAACGAGAAATCGTTCATTTGGATCTTTCAACATGTTCTCAAATCGTCGTTCGTCGTTCACAAAAAATTTGCAGATTGTTCCGTGTAAACAGTCGTTCGCCGATTTAACCAATGTGTGAGATAGGCTTAAGCGATCGCAAAACGATTTTCTGTACGATATAATGTACCGTCTAAATGCTGATCGTTATGAAAAAAAAAATCATTACTCCGACATCGTTAATCGTACGATCGGGCCAATTATCGTTTCGTGTAAACGGACCTTAAGTTGTGTTCATAAGTTTTGCTTCCCTGCTTGATCTGTAACATGTACCACAGGACAGGGGAGCAAGTAAACAGCTGCAGGTAGGTGGTAGGTGGAGAAGGTAGGGGGTGTCCCCATTCCTGTATGTCTGTGCAGGCAAGGGATGCTATGATGCTATGGATGTAGTTGTCACATCATGTGATTGCAGCCTACATCACTGCTGCCACAATGTTTTACATGCACTCCCTGTCCTTCAACAGATGGGCGAAGAATAGGGCGAAAACTTTATCACTACTACATCACCACTTACTTACAATAAGTACAGGCTTTTGCGAAGGGTGTAACCAATAGCATCCACCGTGGTGGGACACCACACTGACAGGTTCCTAGAACGCAGAACTTTGGCTTAGCTTTAAATAGGGTCCTAACATTAGTTCCCTGTCCTCAAATGCCTCCAGGACTTAGTGGTAAGGCAGAATAGGGAGACTCACCAGCAATCACACAAGAAATGAATACAAGGTCATATTAATGTCAGCAGTAATGCACCATGGATGGTGGCATCTGATGGATGTAGTATTTACAGGGTGACTGCATAACTACTCACCAGAGATGACTGCATCAGATTGGGGCTGTAATACTTGCAGGATAAGTCACACAAGCATGGACCACATACGAGGACAAAACAATCCAAAACAATTCAAAGTGAAGTAGCCCAGGAGCTAAAAGCTAACAACCAATTTAATTTGGCAGCCAAACCTTAATGCAATCTTTACCACTAAGGCTGGGTTCACAAATATACAGGACATCATTTATGCAAAAACTGACCACAACTGGAGCAACAATCATGCAGCCTTTTCACCCCTTTTTTAATGAAAATTATAGAGCTGAATACGACACGTTATTCCATCCGACATCTGGCCCAGTCCAGAGTTTGGTGCCTGACATGCTGGATGCCAGAAATGACCCCATTGACAACAATGGGATCATTTCTGGAATCAGTTTCCCTATAACTTCTATCAAACTGAAGGGAAACTTAGTCATATTCCCTGATATATGGGAACAAGCTCTAATAGGCGGCACAGGACAGAGTCCAGACACTCATAGATCTATTAAATATTCTAGGATCAGGAGTCACACAACAACCAAAATGCGCCATGGATCCATTCCTCTGCCAAAGACCATAGCTGCTGTCAACAACTAAGCAATGACAAGATGACCTACCATGTGTTATACACATTATTATATAAAGATATTCTCCACTTCAAGCAATGCTTCTGAAAATATCTCGCTTCTGGGACTACACAGAGTCCGTCAAAGCCTATAATGCACTCTAAGGAGACTGTATAACCCAGTACTGTAGATATGTTCAGCCTCCATGCTCTGGTGCAACTTTTTAAGGGCTTATCCAGGCTTAGACATGTAAACATGGCTGCTTTACTCCAGAAACAGCTCCTCTCTTGTCCTCAGTTGAGCTCAAAAGTGAATGGAGCTTGTAGTGCAGATAGTGGGGGGTACTGGGGACCACATACCATGCCTCTTAGACCTTACCCATTTGCCCCTCCCCCCCCTTACATCCTATCCTCCATCAAGTAGGACACCGGACACTCATTTAACGATATAGAAATGGCCACAGCAGCATCTTTATTGAATAAATACCAAACAGGTAAAACACATAAATATTCACCAATACAATTCCATATGTATAACATATGGCAACCTTGTAACTTAACCGTAACCTACCCAGGGTTTTAATGGATGGCCCGTCTAGCAGTATCAGAAAAAACATTCCCCAGTGGCACCGCGCAGACTCGGGGTTGGCAAATATGCCATATACTGCTTCCCTCCTGGTTCCTAAGGAACCATTAACCAAATTCCACCCAAGCGGTAACCAACACGGCTGCCGTATAAAAGCCTACCACCCACCGGCTGGATTCTACAGGGCGGGCAGGTGGGCTGTTCTCAGGTCTGGATCACAGGAGCATGTGCCGGTAACTCCTCCCCACCTTTATAAACCCCCTCAGCTATAGCCCTCCCTGTTCCATCCCACCAGCACCCTGATTAACCCCTGGCCCACTGCCTCATCCCTCCAGCAAAAGCTCCCTCCCCTTGCCCGTTACCCGTCCCTAGTCCACCCTGCAGCCACGCGCATTAACCCCTCACTGCCCACCCCTTCATGTCCAGGCTGCCACTAGGCTGTGCCCCGTTATCGCCCTCCCTGACCTGTAATACCACACATAACCTGGGGACAGGGGTGGTGCTGGTTTTGCAAAAAAAAGAAAAGAAAAGCAGCTGTGTTCCTCCTAATTCTATATAACCCCTTTAATGCACGTTTATTATGATACTCTACGTGTAATGTAATGAAGAAAAAAATAACATGCAATGTTTAGTCATTCGTATGTTTAGAATAATAGATACATGAAGGTTCAATAGCTATTTAGAGGAGCAGCACTGCACTCTTCATGTAGGATAACCCTCGCTGTGACAGTCCTGACCTTGCAGAGTGTAATTATTACCTGCACGTTTACACGCCTCTTGTTCCCAGCACGGCCGGATAACCTAGATTTTCTAAGATTCAAGGCAGAGGCTCAGCAGAGAAAACATAATACATTATGTCACACTTATTGTTAGAATTGCATGCTAATTCTTAGTGGCTACATTTATTCTAAGAAACATTACAAAATAAAATAAATAAAATAAAACATTACCATAATGTCTACCTTTTTATTTTTCTTTGCTGTCCAGAGGGTTACCAATAGAGCAATACTATGAGCTGACTAAGCTGAAAAAAAGTGCTGTCCGTGTCAGTGATGACCTGTAAGTAAATATTTCTTTTACAAATAAAACCAGATACTGCAATATATTTATTTTCTGTTCTTTCTGCTCCACTGATTATTATTGGAACAGGGCAGGCTGTGGGGGGTGGGGGCGAGGTAGTGCCTATAACGGTGCCCCAGTGCTCCTAAGGGTCTTACCGTACAGTGGAGCCAACTAACTGTACCGGAACCATGCCGAAGATACATACCTTCATCCTCGGCGTCTCCTGCACAAGAGGGGGTTATCAGCAGGTTACATTTGTTTTCTTTTAGAAAATACTTCAGCAATATCCCTATGTACTCTCTGCAGAGCATTAAAGGTATACAGTGATATAGGTATACAGTAATAAGCTCCATCAGACACCATATTTACTGGAGCTGACTATGTAAAGAATTCTATGTATGTGTGTTTTCATGTCCATACTTCTGTTTCCAATTCCTCACATACATACATGTTTCCAATTCCTCACGTACATAATATTATTGTATTCATTCAGTGCTCTCATATTGGCCAATGTTATATACACTATTACAGTGAAAAGGCTCTCTGCATATGAGGACAGCTGTACTATAAAAGGCAAATACAGTACCATCATAGAGATACAATGTACACCTCTGATTATATGGATCATTATTTAAAGGGAAACTATCAGCAACTTAGTATCATCTAAAGTGCTGATCTGTCCCTATAGTGCACAAAGCACTGGGGATGAAGGTAAGTTTTTTTACCATGATCCTCAGTGCAGTTTTCAGAATATTCATAGTTTATTTCATATGCTAATAAGGGGAGTTTTTTTGCACTTGGACAAGGCTAGTCCTGCCCCAGTACACCAAAACCTATCATTAGCACATGAAATAAACTACGAATATTCAGAAAACTCCACCGAGGATCACAGTAAGAAACTTTTTTTTTTTTTTTTTTTTACTTCAATCTTTATTTATAATTTTTTAAATAGAAAGGAAGATTCATGTTTAAAATCATATAGGATCAAGAACAGTACTTTTGAATTATTCCAAACAGAGGGGTGTATCCAGGAACATTACATCTATACCAAATTTCAAGAGGGGGTATCCCCGAGAATGCTTCTAGGTCATCTAATGCTTCTTACACTGGACCCGCTAAAATTTAGCCCCTTGCAAAAGATACTGCTTCTCCCTTGTCCATAATTATTTTTCGCGTCTTATGCATCCAAAACTTACCACTACAAAACAAATTTGTTCTCAACAATCTTTGATATTACCTACTAACACTCCTCAAGAGGAATGATTTAGGCCATTTATCTATTGTACTAGCTGGAGCAATGCACCCAGCGGCCCCCAACACCTTACAATCCCTAACCACATTCATCCAACAAATTAAGCGGTCATGGTCTTATTTTTGTGGGTGTCCCTTCCACCCATCCACTGAAGTCCGACTTGGTACAGCGAATGTCCCTATATTAGGGACCTTATCCACTCGACCTGCCGAGTCTTCAAACTACCAGGCATTCCAACTCCCATACCCTCATGTGTCACAAGGGCTGAGAGTCAGATGCCCCGATTCTTGCACCCTTTTGCGGCAGCTGAGGACCCCTGCCAAGAGTCCCCACCACCAACCAGATTATACGACTCATTCTGTGGGGCGCCCCCCTCTATTTTCATTTTATTTCAATTGACCTGCTTAGCCACAATTACTTTACCCATTCACCCTAAGAGGCCACTGACCACAATGCCCCAACCAGCACCCTGCTGTCCATTATCTATTACTATATCTCCACCTAACCTACTTTTACTACTTAATCTTCATTTCGCCATAAAATTCTCTTTACCATAATTAATATTCATTACTTCTATGCATGGACAGGGATTGGCAGTCTCTCAGCCCCAATTTTACAATCTTGGGCACCCTCCAGCAATCCCGGAGTATACCCCCCCATACACATCTCAATTTATGTACAATTTTACCCTTCTTCATCCCCCATGTCCTCCTTTTCCACCTTCGCTGATCCTATCATAATAACCAATTCTAACCTTATTACCCACCCATCCCCTCCACAGCCCCCAACCCCCAGTTGCCCCTGGCGAGAAGAGAGAACTGACACACAAAAAAAAAGCAAAAATACACCTAGGTGCCTATGTTGCTCCAATATTGTACCCACCTATGATTATACTCCTTCAACCTGACGTAGTCTTTTTTATTCTTGTTTTTCCTTTCCTCCCATCTCATTATATTTCTAACCACTTCTTTCCACTCTGCTATAGACGGAGCTTTTATAAATATTTTATATATCACCCCCCCCTTTGCAATCTTGTTAGCTGCAACAATTCCATTTCCCCTAATAGTGCACACGTGTACTTATTTACTACTATTACTCCATATATTATATCCATGATGGCAAAAACCCTAATCCAAAACTCCTGAAGTACCTTACAGTCCCACCAATAATGCTCCAAATCTGCTCCTTGTGCTAAACACCTACCACCATCATAGAGATACAATGTACACCTCTGATTATATAGATCATTATTTAAAGGGAAACTATCAGCAACTTAGTATCATCTAAAGTGCTGATCTGTCCCTATAGTGCACTGAGGATGAAGGTAAGTTTTCTAAATATTCGTAGTTTATTTCATATGCTAATAAGGGAAGTTTTTTTGCACTTGGACAAGGCTAGTCCTGCCCCAGTACACCAAAACCTCTCATTAGCACAAGAAATAAACTACGAATATTCAGAAAACTGCACCGAGGATCACGGTAAGAAACTTACCTTCACCGTCAGTGCTTTGTGCACTATAGGGACAGATCAGCAGGTTAGATGCTTCAGCAAATGACTGTGACTGATGGCACTGGGCTCTGGGGGCATCGGAAAAGTATAACATTATTATATTCCCTTTACCCCCTGCCCCATCCTGCCAGGCCCCCAGGACTCAAAATCTTCAGAATCTGTCAAGAAAGTCTAAGGTTTAGCAGCTTTATCTCCAATTTTCCCCTTTCCAAATGATGCCACAACTGCACAAAAACCAAGAAGATGCCAAAACTTAATCACTCCTCATTTACATTGCCTACTTCCCTCTTCTGTATATACTAATCCATGTACATCTGTAAACCCAAATATAATGCTTATTAGGGAGACATGAAATCCATTGATATTCATGATCAGGAAACCAGTGATTAGGAACAGATGTGGAATTCTTTAGGGCGGCCTTTCCTCCAGTCTCTTCTTACATCATTGAGGATGTAGCATAGTGTATTTATAGGGCCTATACCCTGAATGTAAATGCTAACATATTTCCTAAGACTCAGATGAGACTATTTTCAAAGCACTTATTGTAGGCCAAGCAGTATATAAATATATCCGAAATGGACGCATGTTGTTTCTATGCTTAAAATGTCAGAGTATATAACAAGTAACCTTCCACGTAATATGAACACCTATTGTAATATTTTACTAGTATTAAGAATAGGTATAAACGGATAAAAAAAAAGAGAAAGAGGGGCGCTTATGGTACAGTATTGTATGAAAGGAAATGTGGGAATGGGAGTTGGAAAACAACTCACCTTATAGTGTTGTGCGAGCTGTAGGCACAACACTAGATAGACTTTAGTTATAGAGAGTCCGCAGCCAGGCTTACAAGTTGCGGTCAGGGGCTTCCGTCACAGCGCCCTCGGCCACATGAAACATGTAGAAAAGACTCGGTAATACTGGATTCGCCACGGCGCTGGACTCAAAGTATATGATTTTCCGATGCCAGAAAAAATTATTATTCTGAAAAGCTGGTTTATTTGAGCGACGTGTTTCAGCGACGTACTGCCGCCTTTATCAAGGAGCTTGATAAAGGTGGCAGTACGTCGCCGAAACGCGTCGCTCAAATAAACCAGCTTTTAAGAATAATAATTCTTTCTGGCATCGGAAAATCATATACTTTGAGTCCAGCGCCGTGGCGAATCCAGTATTACCGAGTCTTTTCTACTAGTATTAAGAAATAAGGGATTTCGTATCTGTCTGACAACTATGTGTCATTTCATGCCTTTTATGCCAAGATTTAAATGCATTATAATTAAAGAGTATGAATTATCGCTGCAGTGGTACGTTATGTAATACAATATATATATAATTGTAGTAACATTTGACAGTTCATGTGTAGCTCTTGGGGGTTCTGGTTTTCCTTGTGGAGATCAGCTGTTATAAAGAGTCTGACAGGCAATGCTCCCTGGGAAAAAGTATGCAAATTAGCTTTCCTCCAGAAGAAGGAAAACTGTCTCTCTAGTGCCACCTATGGGTAGCTAGCCAATGTCTGACCTATTAAACAACCTTGAACATTACTAGAGACATCAGTTTTCTTTGCACCAAAAAAATCCTATAATATAAACCTATTTTATTTCTCTAGGTATCCTAAACCACCAGCTGCCTCTATAAGGTAAGCCAAAAAACATCATATAAACCTAAAAAAAAAAAAGCTGGAAAAAAAAATAAAATAAGAGCAAGAACTGAGTTTATTTTGTCTTATAAAATAGTGGCAAACAAATCTGTGAGTACTTCCCTGCAGAGCATCCATATCATTCCCATATCTCCAAGTATGCAGTGTTCCCCAGCTTTGCCCCATCTGAAGGACCTTCACGTTGTTCCACTCCACTGCCTCCAAAAACACCGGCAATCGCTTACCCCACCACCATTTTACGTAAAACTAAAGGTATGTATAACCAGTTCTGGATACAGGGACGGTATTAAAAAGCTATGCCTCACACCTTTGACTGACAATAATGTCTCTCGGCTACTTTACAAAAACAACGCCAGGATGTTGGCATATAATTTGATTAAACCATTTTGCCTCATGTACCACATGCAGATCCCCTGGCCCACATGAGTCCCTACACTAAACCAACACTGTGTCGGTCAGCGACCGCCAACCCCCCAAAGCAGGGAAGGGAGGGCACGTAATGGCCCTGCAACCCCAATGTCACAGGATCAAACCCCAAGGCCCCCCCCCCCCCCCCCGTACCCAGCAGACGGCGTCGGCGGAGAAAGCTGCCACCAAGCAACACAAGTGTGAGCAAGGTCTTACCACTCACCACTGCACTGGAGGTAGAATGGGAGAAATAGGAGGTACTTAGGAGGTGGTACATGAGGCAATATGGTTTGATCAAATTATATACCAACATCCTGGCGTTGGTTTTTATATGTAGCCAAGAGGCATTGGTGTCAGCCACAGGTGTGAGGTGCAGCAGCTCTTTCTCTCGTTGTCCATATAAATATGTAAACTGTAACTATATATACACCAGCAAGATCATTGCTTTTAGAGCAGAGTGGTGGTCATTAACCTCGACAATGAACTGTGAACAATGGGAGGAAAAGAGTAGCATATCAGAAGGAGGCAAGATTGCTAAATGATAGGAGGCAAGATTGCTTTTTTTATTTGAAAATGACTTTTATTTATAAAAAAAAAAAAAAAAAAGTAAGCCTTCCAGTACTTATCAGCTGCTGTATGTCTTGCTGGAAGCATATTCTTTCTCTGTTGCTCCTATGTGAAAAAATCCCATATAGAAAACTTCTTCTGCTCTGGACAGTTCCTGACACAGACAGAGGTGGCAGCAGAGAGCACTGAGAGAGTGTCAGACTGAAAAGAATACACCACTTCTTGCTGAACATACAGTAGCTGATATGCACCAGAAGGCTAAAGTTTTTTTTTTTTTTTTTTTATCAATGTCATTTACAAATCTGCATAATCTTCTGGCGCCAGTTGATTTAAAAACTATTTTTTTCTCCAGAGTTCCCCTTTTTCAGAAAAAAACTGAAAATTTCTGTGAATGTAAAATCTAGTGGTGTTGTGTCTGCAGCATGTACATTTCTTTTTGCAATTCTAGTCACTTTAACAGAAAGAATTGAAAAATCTCTGCAAAGATCTGTTTCATGTAAATGTAACCATAGTGTAGTGCAGTGTAGTGTAGATATGCAAATAGCAGATTATCAGGACCAATAAGTAAATGTTATAACTCCTCTCAGCAAATGACTGGTTGGTGCATGTTTGGTGCAAATTACTGACCCATCTTAAAAGTTGTCACTAGAGACCCAGGAAATCCCCCCAATGTGTTAGGTCCTCTTCAACCCTTTTTTTTTTCGTTTTTGCACTTCAGTTCTTAGGTCCTTGTGTTTAAAAGGCCATTTTTTTCACCCAAATACCCATATGAGCTCTTCCTTTTTGTGACACCAATTGTACTTTGCAATGACATATAATGTTTTAGTGTTTACGATGTTCACCCTGTGGTAAAACTAACATGTTATATATGTTCCTTAAGTCAGTACGATTACAACGATAGGCAACTTATATAACTTTTTTTTATTTGACGTCTTTTAATAAATGAAAATGTAAAAAAAAAAAAAACACTAAATGTGTTTAAAATTGCTCTATTACCATCCTTTCATTATTAACGCTTTTATTATTTGTTCTGTGGGGCTGAGGTATCATTTTTTGCCCCATGATCTGTACTTTCTAAATGTAGCTTGCTTCTGTATATGCAACTTTTGCTTATGCTGTTTACCATGAGCAATCCTAGGGAACTCCTACGAGCAATACACTGATTGCTCATAGAGATCAATGCAGTATATATGTACTACATTGATCAATGCAATCGGTGCTCGATTACTAAGGGTTGATGAAATCCATAGTAAACAATTGCCGAGTTGGGATCAGCATCTTAGCATCGTTGGGGCCCAGCAAGTATTAAAGATCTTCCCCCCCCCCCCTTGCGATCGCATCGCAGGAAGGGTGATCCTGCTACTGGACGACCACAATTAGTGTTTTTTACGATAATTAAATGCAGCTGTCAGTTTTGACAGTGACGTTTAAATGGTTTAAAAGACGTCATGGTAGGGGCATAGTACAGAGCAGGCTTGAGTCCCAAGCCCCCTCTGTACCCTCTTAACAGCATATTGGCAACAATGTTGCAAGCAGACTTTTGTAAGTATTTTGCAAGGAGACTTAGGAAATAAGTGTCAGATCACGAGGCCGACTGACAGATAGGTATTCACAGGAAATAAGGCAAAAAGAAAGGTTTTAATATGTGACGTGAGCAGCAAAAGTCAGAATGGGTATGGGATGATCCGTGTATCAAATCTCATCCTGGACAGAGTCCCTAAGACTGTAGACTTACAGCTAAAAAAATTATAATAGGGTGAGACCGAGACAGTGACCTAGATGAGCAGTGTGTTTTGTGCTTATCACTAGTTCATCAAGTTTAGTCAGGTCAATAGAACGGCAAGTTCATCAGTCTAATACCTGTGGCCAGGGTATTACTAGTTGGTACACCGACTGGATACAACCTGACATGATGTTTTTTCCAGCCCCCGGCAACACTTGAAAAAATATGTAGATGTTGAAATCCCCCCTTTAAACCATGCCCACTTCTGGGAAAGCCATTCTCTTTTGTCAAACTAGCAGCGATGAGTTACGGTGTCACTGAGCACCCCAGGGACATTCATGGTATGTTATAACAGCACATGCTGAATATAGAGAAATAATCATATAAAAATAACTGCATGCATGTGTCATAGGGCTGGAATTACACACAATCCACAGGTCAGCCATACAGACAGTGTTATAGTGGTCTGTGGTTTTAGCCAAATAGGATGCCATAAAATGTTGGGCACTGTCTATAGCTGGCCGAGGGAAAGTAACAAAGGTATATGAAAATTCTTCAGCAGGTCTATTCTTGCTTAGCATTTATATACAGGTATTTCCTATATGTGACTAAGCTTAGTTATACTGAGATAAACAAGGTGTGGAATATGTCTCCTATTTATATATTTATCAGGTTACCCATACAGGCATGAGATAGTCACCATTACATCTGATACTCAAAAGCTGCCACTTGCATGGCCAGGACAGCAAGGATACTATCATGTAAGTAGTAATGCCCATCAAATACTACTATTATGTATGACTTCATGTGTGCTCAAATCAACTACAGTGGTCCATGAACATACGATATCAATTGGTTCTAGGATGACCATTGTATGTTGAGACCAAAACTCTATGGAAAACTGGTAATTGGTTCTAAAGGGGGAAAAAAGGAAAATTTAAGGAAAATGAGCAACTGATATGGATACAGCAAGTCCTTAAAACATTCAGAAAGAGCTACAAGAGACTCTAAATTTATTTGTATGTAGAGGACTGGAGCATTTTCAGGGTTTTGTATAGATCACACAGGGTTCCAGAAAAATAAAATGAAGCTGCCCTCACCTGGTGTCCAAAGGCGCAACTCATCCTGGTGCTGATAAAGAGCAGCACAGGACACGTAGTATCACACTATACCGTAGAGCAGAGCCTCTCAATTCCAGTCCTCAGGCCTCACCAACAGGTCATGATTTGAGGATATCCCATACAAAAGGACACCTGTGATAATACCTGATGCACTGAGTATAATTATCTCCCAAGTGACATACTAAGGAAATCCTCAAGACATGACCTGTTGGTGAGGCCTGAGGACTGCAATTGAGAAGCACTGCTGTAGAAAGAAGATACCAGACAGCCAACCAGTGCATGCACTTCACTAATACTGGGATTTTACCAGTAAAATGGTCACTTTCGTTGGTCGCTCAAGTAGTTGTTTTTACATGTTCCGCAGATCTGGACTGTCTGTAGCATTGTTTGTTGAGTCTGGTTTCAAGTTACGATGGTCCAGAAAGGAACATTGTATGTTGAAAACCTTGTATCTTGAGGCCATTGTAAGTTGAGGGATGACTGTATATGTAAACTGTCATTTTTTAGTGTACTATTATAACATCAATCAGAGATCTGACCGGCCAACTTTGCTATTTGTCTGCATAGATGAAGCCCTTATGCTTTCCATTATATCAGAGAAGTCCATTTATTTGAAGAGACAGTTCAGACTGCCCCAGGTCAAAATTATATTATTGAGACGGCTGATGTGACAGATGAGACCTTTTGGATTCTTGACAGGATGTAGCTTGTAGTTATAACTGTGCAATAAATATTCAGCCTAGAAACACAAACTTGTGTCTTAGGCTAGATTCACACTACATTTTTGCAATCCTTTTTTTTTTCCCATCCGTTTTTTGCAAAAAAAAACGGACGAAAAACAGATGAAAAAAACGGATGCAACTGTGTGCTTCCGTTTTTCCATTGTCCTTCATTATAAAAAAACGGATCAAAACGGGTCTGTTTTTTTTTATGGACACAAAAACGTGGTCGACCACGTCTTTGTGTCCGTCAAAAAAACGGGATTCGTTTTTCTTTATAATGGAAGTCAATGGAGAAACGGATGCACACAGTTGCATCCGTTTTTTTTATCCGTTTTTCATCCATTTTTTGCAAAAAAAGGGATTGCAAAAACGTAGTGTGAACCCAGCCTTAAAAAAAGTGGAACAAATGTACATTTCAGCCTAAATTGTATTAAAGGGGTATTATAGAGAAAAAAAATCCAAATCAACTGGTTCTAGAGACTATCTCTATGTCTTCCATCACTTATAAACTGCTATACGCTCCACATAAACCTCTGCAGAAGAGGTTTGCTATGGAGATTTGCTTCTGCTCTGGACAATTCCTGACACGGACAGAGGTGGCAGCAGAGACTGGAGAAAACTACATGACTTCCTCCAGGGCACAAAGCAGATGATAAGAACTGGAGGAATCTTACAAACTTTCTTGTAGCAGTTGATTTATTAAAAAAAAAAAAAAAAAAATTCTGGAAGGTCCCTAAAATCAGGGTTATACCGAATCCTTTCAGGCCTGGTACCTAGTAGATAATGGTGTTCAGTAGAATATGATGCAATGTTTCATATTATATCCAACTTTAAAAAAAACAGTGGGGTCCCTATATAATCCTAATATGCATGAGACCAAAAGGCTAGACTCACATGGTATGTTTTATTGCATTTTAATGGTCATGAAAAACAAAAACTTTGCCAAAGTTGCAAGAGTTTTACCATAATTTACTAGGGTTTTGTGACAGCACAGATTTAACCTTTTTAATGACCATCGATACCCTTTTTTACATGCTGCAATCAGATTGTCACCATGACATGTAAAGAGTCTGCTGCACTATAATTACCCATTGTCCTCTAAGTAACGCAATCGCCAGTGCCGATGGGTGTGTATGGCAGCTGGGGGGTCTTGTGAAACCCCTAGGCCTGCCATGGATGCCTGAGTACCTGACTGTGCCTGCAAAATGGCATGGTACAATGTGTGTCAACAGTAAGCTGACAGGCTCAATACACAGCAATACTGTAACGCCCGGAGTAGTGGATCCACTGGACCGGCACCAGCGATGGCACAAACCTCACCAGGGAGCGGAGTCTAAGGGGCCGCTGGTTTTCACCAGAGCCCGCCGCAAGGCGGGATGGACTTGCTGCGGCAGGCGACCCCCAGGTCGCTACCCCTGGCTTGGTTGCTGGTGACGGCAGGCGAGGCGTGACAGGAGCAGGTACTGACAATGGCGTGTAAGCGTACCGCAGGTGACAGGCTGAACACAGGAACAGCAGAGAGACGGGAAGCAGGAACCAGGGACTAGGAGTAGGGACTGGGTAGCGGACAGGAATCAGGAACAAGGACTAGGGACCAGGTAGCGGACAGGTATCAGGAACAAGGACTAGGGACCAGGTAGCGGACAGGTATCAGGAACAACAGGGAGCTGGGCCAACGCTATGGGAAGCATGTAGAGGCTCCAACACAGGGGACAGGGCATGCTGGGATTTATAGGGAGTGATTGGGTGCAACTATCAATTAGGGACGGACTGGCCCTTTAAATCTGAGACAGCCGGCGCGCGCGCGCCCGAGGAGGCGGGGACGCGCGCGCCGGCCGGCACAGACGGAAGGCGGAGCGGGACGAGGTGAGGCGCCCCCCGGGTCCGAACAGACCGCAGCGCCGGGTCCCTGCACCAGGACCCCGGCAGCTGCCTGGGCAGGATGGCGGTCGCGGCGGCGGCCCGGAGCACGGGACGCCGCCGCGGCCATGACAGTACCCCCCCCCTTTGGCATCCCCCTCTTTCTTGCCTGCAGGAACCCCTTGATGAGATCTTTATCCAGGATGTTAGCCTCGGGTTCCCAGGACCTCTCCTCAGGACCAAATCCTCTCCAGTCCACCAGGAAGAAACGTCTCCCTCTGACAGTTTTCATGGCCAGAATATCTTTAACAACGTAGACGTCGTCTGAGACGGCTTGTGGTACAGAGAACGGAGACTGATCGGAGAACCGGTTGAGGACCACAGGTTTCAAGAGGGAGACATGGAAGGCGTTCGGAATCCGCATAGTAGGAGGCAGGCGGAGTTTGTAGGTGACAGGGTTGATGCGTTTTAGCACCGAAAAAGGACCAAGGAATCGAGGACCCAACTTGTAGCTGGGAATCTTGAGTCGAACATATTTGGCCGAGAGCCAGACCTTGTCACCTGGACGAAAATTCGTGGCAGGTCTCCTCTTCTTATCCGCCTGGTCCTTCATGCGTTCAGAGGCTTTGAGTAAGGACTGTCGAGTTTGTTCCCAGATCGACTGCAGGTCAGATAACAGCTCCTCCACGGCTGGGACCCCAGAGGATGGAGAGAGAGGCAGAGGAGGACGAGGATGATGCCCGTAGACCACATAGAAAGGAGACTTGCCTGTGGAACTCGAGTCCAGATGGTTATAGGAGAATTCCGCCCATGGAAGGAGATCGGACCAGTTGTCTTGGCGGCTGGACACAAAATGCCGTAGGTAGTTACCCAGGATCTGATTGACTCTCTCCACCTGCCCGTTAGACTGGGGATGGTAGGCTGATGAGAAGTCCAGCTTTACTTGGAGCTGCGAGCAGAGGGAACGCCAAAACTTAGAGACAAATTGAGAGCCTCGGTCGGACACAATGTGAAGAGGAAGTCCATGCAGGCGGAAGATGTGTCGGAAGAACAACTGAGCCAGATGAGGAGCAGAGGGTAGGCCAGGAAGAGCCACGAAGTGAGCCATTTTAGAGAAGCGGTCCGTCACCACCCAAATAACTGTATTGCCCGCAGATGGAGGTAGGTCTGTGATGAAATCCATCCCAATGTGGTGCCAGGGATGGTCCGGGACTGGCAAGGGCAAAAGTAGGCCGGCAGGTCTTTGACGAGGAGAAAAATCCTTGACATCCTGGAGGAGATTGGGCCACCAGTAGTGACGGGAGATCAATTGCCCAGTTTTTTTAGTTCCTGGATGCCCGGCCACCAAAGAGGAATGCCCCCACTTCAAGATGCGTTTACGGAGCGCGGGGCGCACATAAGTCTTCCCGGGGGGCAGTCTCTGCAGAGCAGAAGTAGCTACTGGTACTAGGCGGTCGGGAGGTATAATGTGACGAGGAGATTCCTCTTGCCCCATGACATCGGATGCTCGGGATAATGCATCGGCCTTTAGATTCCTCTCGGCTGGACGGAAATGGATGGTAAAGTTGAACCGAGAGAAGAAGAGAGACCACCTGGCCTGCCGGGGATTGAGGCGTTGAGCCGACTGGAGGTAGAGGAGGTTCTTGTGGTCCGTATAGATGTTAACGGGGTGTTTAGCCCCCTCTAGTAGATGACGCCACTCCTCCAGTGCCAACTTAATGGCCAGGAGTTCACGGTCCCCAATAGTATAGTTCCTCTCGGCAGGGGAGAAAGTCTTAGAAAAGAACCCGCAGGTTCTGGTCTTGCCTGATGAGTCCCTTTGCGAGAGAACGGCTCCTGCGCCCACAGAAGAAGCATCGACCTCGAGAGAAAACGGCCTGGAGACATCCGGGCGGACTAGGGCAGGAGCAGAGGCAAAGGCAGACTTGAGGCTATTGAAGGCTTGTTCGGCCTCTGGAGGCCAACGTCTGGGGTCCGCCTTCTTTTTAGTGAGAGCCACGATGGGTGCGACCAGGGTGGAGAAGTGAGGGATGAATTGCCGATAATAGTTGGCGAATCCAAGGAAGCGCTGGATAGCTCTAAGTCCCACAGGGCGTGGCCATTGGAGGACAGCTGAGAGCTTGGCCGGATCCATTTGTAGACCCTGGTCGGAGACGATATAGCCAAGAAATGGAAGACTGCGCTGATGGAAAACACACTTCTCAAGCTTGGCGTATAAATGATTGGCCCGTAGTCTTCGGAGGACCTGACGCACTTGTGCCACATGAGTCTGCTGATCTGGGGAGAAGACCAAAATGTCATCCAAATAGACAATGACGCAGACATAGAGGAGGTCTCGGAAGATGTCGTTCACGAATTCCTGGAAGACCGCTGGGGCATTGCATAGGCCGAATGGCATGACCAGGTATTCGTAGTGCCCATCTCTGGTGTTGAAAGCGGTCTTCCATTCGTCTCCTTTGCGAATACGGATCAAGTTATACGCTCCCCTGAGATCCAGTTTGGAGAAGATCCTAGCTCCACGAAGACGGTCGAATAGTTCAGGAATAAGTGGCAGAGGATAGCGATTTTTAACAGTCACCTTATTCAAGCCCCGGTAGTCTATGCATGGGCGAAGGGAACCGTCCTTCTTCTGGACAAAGAAGAATCCTGCGCCAGCGGGAGACGTGGATTTACGGATGAAGCCCTTTTGTAAGTTCTCCCGGATGTAGGAGGACATGGCTTCAGTCTCGGGCACAGAGAGAGGGTATACCCGACCACGTGGAGGAGATGCCCCGGGAAGAAGGTCAATAGGGCAATCATAGGCCCGATGAGGTGGTAGAGAGTCCGCCTCCTTGGCCGAGAAAACATCACCAAAATCTTGATAGTCCTCCGGTAGACCGGCTAGAGGCTTGACATCAGCAGGTGACCTCGTAGAGCACTTGGGTTGAGGAGATCTCAGACACCGGTTATGACAGTCCTGGCCCCAGCTGAGAACCTCCCCAGTTCTCCAGTCCAGCTTAGGGGTATGAAATTGCAGCCAAGGAAGGCCCAGCAGGATGTTGGAAGAGGAATGGCACAAGACATAGAAGGAGATCCTCTCCTGATGTAAGGCGCCCACCTGGAGGGCTAGGGGTGCCGTCTGGCAGTGCACAGTTTCGGTAAGAACCTCCCCCGTAACCGAAGAGATAGACCGGGGTTGGGCTAGCTGGATCACGGGTAGCCGCCATCTTTGGACCAAAGAAGCAGAGATGAAACTGCCAGCAGAGCCAGAGTCGATGAGGGCAGTAGTCTGGAAAACTTGCCCTGAAGGCGTCTGGATGGAGACGGGTATAGTCAACCTTGGAGAGGTGGCATTCACACCTAGGGAGGCCTCTCCCACCGGACCTAGGTGCGAGCGTTTCCCGGATGCTGAGGACGCTGGGGACATCTCTGCCGGTAGTGATCTGCACCACCGCAATAGAGACAGAGATTCAGCTCCATCCGACGGGCTCTCTCATCAGTCGTCAGACGAGCTCGTTCCACCTGCATTGGGACCTCTGGAGACGACTGGGGTATAGGAGCAACGGGACTCTGGAACACCGGTGCCAGCCGAGGATGGCGACGGGGCAGGCTCAGTCGTCGTTCCTGCCGGACCTCCTCCTCTCTCTCGGAAAACCGGTTGTCGACTCTGGTAGCCAGTAAGATAAGATCGTTTAGAGAAGAAGGGAGGTCGCGGGCGGAGAGTACGTCTTTCACTCGGCTGGATAGGCCCTTCTTGAAGGTGGCTACAAGGGCGGCCTCGTTCCAGTCCAATTCAGCTGCCAGGGTGCGGAACTGGATGGCGTAGTCACCGACAGAGGAGCTCCCTTGAGAGAGGTTGAGAAGAGCAGTCTCAGCAGAGGTGGCACGGGCAGGTTCCTCAAAGACGGAGCGAAACTCGGCCAGGAAGGCCCGGAGATTGGCAGCAACAGGATCATCACGGTCCCACAGTGGCGTGGCCCAGGCCAGAGCTCTACCCTCCAATAGGCTGATGATAAAGGCCACTTTAGAGCGTTCGGTGGGAAACTGACTACTTAACAGTTCAATATGCATTGTGCATTGAGTCAGGAACCCCCTGCACAGCTTGGGATCGCCTCCATATTTATTCGGGAGGGCCAATCGAAGTCCCGAGGTGGCTGCAGGTGGTGGTGGGCGCTGGCCTGTAGTATGCCGCTGTAGGGCGGCAGTCAATTGCTGGATTTGCTGCGACTGCTGCTGGATCTGTTGAGCCTGTTGAGCGACCACTCTGGCGACGTCACGGAGATCAGGCACCTCGCCGGGATCCATGGTTGGAGCCTACTGTAACGCCCGGAGTAGTGGATCCACTGGACCGGCACCAGCGATGGCACAAACCTCACCAGGGAGCGGAGTCTAAGGGGCCGCTGGTTTTCACCAGAGCCCGCCGCAAGGCGGGATGGACTTGCTGCGGCAGGCGACCCCCAGGTCGCTACCCCTGGCTTGGTTGCTGGTGACGGCAGGCGAGGCGTGACAGGAGCAGGTACTGACAATGGCGTGTAAGCGTACCGCAGGTGACAGGCTGAACACAGGAACAGCAGAGAGACGGGAAGCAGGAACCAGGGACTAGGAGTAGGGACTGGGTAGCGGACAGGAATCAGGAACAAGGACTAGGGACCAGGTAGCGGACAGGTATCAGGAACAAGGACTAGGGACCAGGTAGCGGACAGGTATCAGGAACAACAGGGAGCTGGGCCAACGCTATGGGAAGCATGTAGAGGCTCCAACACAGGGGACAGGGCATGCTGGGATTTATAGGGAGTGATTGGGTGCAACTATCAATTAGGGACGGACTGGCCCTTTAAATCTGAGACAGCCGGCGCGCGCGCGCCCTAGGAGGCGGGGACGCGCGCGCCGGCCGGCACAGACGGAAGGCGGAGCGGGACGAGGTGAGGCGCCCCCCGGGGCCGAACAGACCGCAGCGCCGGGTCCCTGCACCAGGACCCCGGCAGCTGCCTGGGCAGGATGGCGGTCGCGGCGGCGGCCCGGAGCACGGGACGCCGCCGCGGCCATGACAAATACTAGTGCAGTGGATTATAGTAGTGAGCTTTGATCAGTGGAAAAATACACTTGTGGGACAAAATGAAGTTAAAAAAAAAAGGAAAATAAAATGTAATGTTAATTTAAAAAAATTACACCGCTTAGAGATGACCATGAAAAAAATAAATAAATAACTTACAGAATGTAGGGCAGGGGAAGGGGTTGAACATTTCAAAAATGTGTTTTACCTGTTAAAACCCCAATACCAATAACCACATTGCAAGGGTTATTTTCTATACTTGTATCAAGAGTATTCGGTGGCCAAAATCTGTGACTTTTTACTCCCGAATTACTGGTGGAAAACCTTTATCCAATCCCCTCAAGTGTTTTGTACAGACAAGGTATTGCATACAATATCAATGTCAATATCTTGACAGCTATAAGGCAGCTTGTAAGGGGCAGTGTGTTGTCTCTAGTGTCTTTTATACATCAAGCCTAAGGTTCTCCTGTAACCAGAAGCCATTTGACCTTTCTCTACATATTTTAGTATTCGGGGTAGAAGATGTCTCGCTGTGTCCTTTAGGATTATTGTCTTTAGCTACAAAGTACATCCAGCTGATAATAAGGCCCGAGAGCAGTAATAATTATGAGTGCAGAACGTGTTCTCTTCCTTCCTGTCACTATGGAGATCACACGTCAGCTCAAGATTTTATGGTGCTGGCGTCATGTTTCTTAGCCCAAACCTGTACTGTGGATCCTACAGCAACATTCTTTAGTCTCCTCGATTCCCTGCAATGCACAGTCACAAGATCAAGGGGCCTTGCAGATCATAAACTCTAGGTCTGCTTCAGGAGGTTTTTTTTTATAAGGGGAAAAAGAAGTTTTAGGTCCTAAGTTATAATATAAGAGATCAGGGATGAGCCAGCTTAAAGAGGACCTGTCACCCCCCGGGTGACAGGCTCTCGACCCCCCCGTTGCCCCCTATACTCACCTGATCCCGCCGGGTCCCGCTTCCTGAGTCGGTCGGGTCACGGAGATATCAGCGCCCGAAGCCCGGCGTGCGCGCTCAGAGGAGAGTCCGATGCCCATAGAGAATGACGGAGCATCGGAACTCCTCATTAATTCTCTATGAGCGTCGGAATCTCCTGTGAGCGCGCGCGCCGGGCTTCGGGCGCTGATATCTCCGTGACCCGACCGGATCAGGAAGCGGGACCCGGCGGGATCAGGTGAGTATAGGGGGCTGTAAAGGGGGGTCGGGAGCCTGTCACCCCGGCACGGGGGGGTGACAGGTCTCCTTTAAAGCAAATTCGATGCAAATCTGCCAACATCTTTACTTGAGTATGCTTGAGTCCGATTGTTTGGCATTTTAATACCAGTGGCTGAAGTAGTTGGGTGCAGCCCTAGGGAGTCCTGGAAAACCTGGATACCAGTTATTCAATTCAGTGAAAAGCAATAGAAAGCTACTGATAATGCACACATTGTATTATTTAACAGCCATTATTAGGGGAAAAACATGGCTGCAAAAAAGATGGACCCCAAAAAACTGTGTGAACATGGCCTAAAGGTGTCTGGGCAACAGTCAAATAGGATGGCGACCAAATGAACAAGCTACAGCCTATAACAGTTTATTCATATGATAAAGGTGCCACACAACCTCCGTGCACTGTGTTACACACTAATCCCGTACCTATTCTGTTTTAGCTTCCTAAATTCGGCAATGAAAGTGCCCAGATCTACTATCCGATTCCTCCCAAGACTGTAGCGCCCAATCCACTGCATAAAGAATATGAAGAAACCCTCTCTGAAAGGACTCTGAATTTACAAAGAAATCTGATCAAATCCCAATGGTTAACATCCTATAATCGTAGCTTTACAGGTACATTTTATATTCATACGATGAAGACTTGGTTTCCATAGTTGTTAAATTAAATTGGTTATTTGCTCTAGGAAATCCCTTTTTAATTATAATCTACCACAGGAAGTAACACAGCTGGGACCAGAGGCAATAAGCTCTAGTCTTTAAAGGAAATTTTCAGAACATACTAGTATTTACTTGAACTCTCGTGTGATGTGTTGATCATTTATTTGCTTTCTTTTAGTTAGTGTTCAGTTTTTCAATACATCTTTCAGCAGGTAGTCATCTGTAATACCTAGTAGACCATAGAATGTGATGCTTTCCTAAATTTAAAGTCAATTATTATTACAATGGGGAGCAGGAGGTCCAAGATGGCGCCAGCCTCCCGGCAGGCACAGCGGCGGGTGGGCAGGGAGAAGGCCCAAGATGGCACTGGCCCTCCCGGCCAGGCACAGCAGGTGGGGAGCAGGAGGCCCAAGATGGCACCAGCCCTCCCAGCAGGCACAGCAAGCGGTGCGGATGGGGAGCAGGAGGCCCAATAGGGCAAGCAATGTTAATTTCATCATTTCCCTGAAATGGTTAAGGGATTTGATCAAATCCTTGAGTTTCTTCCAGGAAATGATGTAACGGCGTGGTCATTTCATCATTTCCCGTAATTTGATCAAATCCCTGATTTTATAATTTCCCTTTAACATATACATTGAACCTATGTTGGTAGCACAAGTATGTTTGACAATAGTTGTTCAGGCCTACTGATTGAGGCAGGTTCAGCAGAAGTCTTCTAGATTTGGTGCCCTATTACATGCAGTGATAATCGGCCGAATCAGGCTCTGTGTAATAGAGGGAATGATCATCAGCTGATCGTTTCTTTAGGTCAGTCCTAAAATCATTGGACATGCATCGCTACATGTAATAGCAATGTACGGCTGATGATTGTAGTATAAAATAATAGAGTATTAACTCACCTTACCATGTTCCCTGGTGTCCTCGGGCCTTCCCCGGTATCCGCGGAGGCTTTCACCGATGTCTGCAGCTCTGTCTTCTGTTCCAGTCTCTAAACTGACAGGCCACAGCCGCTTAGCCAATCACTGGCCGCGACCTATCTCTGGTAGTGATTGGCTGCGAGGCCAAGGCAGAACTGCAGACACCGGGAAGGCCTCCCAGGACACCAGGGAACGTGGTAAGGCGAGTTAATACTTTATTATTTTACACTAAAGGCAAGGGCTGCATGGACATCGCTAATGATAGTCCTGATAGTTGGACCGTGTAATTGCTCAGTAAACAAGCGCCAATCTAGCAGATTGGCACTCATTTACAGTTTATGATCGGGCCGTGTAATAGGACCCTTACTGATTGAGGCATGTCCAGTAGCAGTCTTATACACTGGGACTGGCTCTTGCTCTAGACCTACTGATTAAGGCAGGCCCAGCAGCAGTTCTCTACAGTGGTATTGGCTCTTGCTCTAAATGTAACAGCACAGACAGGATTGGGTTGCCCTCCTGGAACAACACCCTTAATACAGATTCTGATCTGGTAGTTTTCCATAGAAGCAGCATTATTCTACAGCTATTTGAAGAAAAAAAACAACCACATTTGATACAAGTTACAATATTAATTGGTTCCAGGATGAACATTGTATGTATTGTTTCATGAGACTACAATTGTATGGAAAACTGGTAATTGGTTCTGAAGTCCCCTTAGTGTTACCCCAAAATGAGAAAAAATTAAGCACCTACCTAATATGGATAAAGCAAGCCCATACAACAGTCAGAAAGAGGTACTGGAAACTGTAAATTATTGTCTATGTAGAGGACCGAAGGGTTTTAAAGGGGTTGTCCAGAGAAAATCATTTTCTTTCCCATACTTATAAGCTGCTGTATGTCCTGCAGGAAATGTTGTTTTATTTTCAGTCTGACAAAGTGCTCTCTGCTGACATCTGTGGCCAAGACAGGAACTGTCCAAAGAAGGAGAGGTTTTCTATGGGAATTACCATAGAAAGCCTCTCTCTCCTTCTCTAGTGAGTTCCTGTCTCGCCCAGAGATGTCAGCAGAGAGCACTGTGTCAGACTGAAAATAAAACAACTTTTTCTGCATGACATACAGCAGCTAATAAGTATGGGAACACTTGAGATTTTTAAATAAAAGTAAATTACAAATCTTTATTTGAAAGATTTGAAAGAAAAACATTTTTCACTGGATAACCCCATTTAAGAGTCCTGTACAGATCACACAGGGTCACAGAAAAATAACATAAAGCTGCCATCATCTTGTGCCCAAAGGAGCAACTCACCCTGCTACAGGTAAAGAGCAGTAGAGGACATGTAGTATCACACTGTAATGTAAAGAGGAGATACTAGACAGCCAGTCACTGCATGCACTTCATTAACGATGGGATTTTACCAATAACATGGCCACTGGTCGATCATCTACTTATTCACATGTTCCACAGACCTGGACTGTCTGTAGCATTGTATGTTGAGTCTGGTCTACAAAGGACCATTGTATGTTGAAAACATTGTAACCTGAGGCCATTGTAAGTTGAGCGATCACTGTATTTCAAAGTTTTCCTCCCCTAAAGTTTTCTTTTGTAGTAATGGTGGTTTCTGACTCCTAGTACCATTATTTATTAACATTTCCAAATACATTTATGTTTTTGTATATATGTTAATTGCCCATTACTGTATATGTTTGATCATATACTTTATATGGATATTTCTCAATCATTAGGTAATGGTGAAATGAACCCGCTGCAACTTGATGATTATCATGATAAGGTCATTGGCAACATCACTGGTCGAACAGATGAAAATACAGAAATGGTAAGCTTTATTCACACAACATACTTCTAGGAGCAAAGGATTTCAATAATAAAGTCACCTAAGCACAGCCCCAACAAGGGACACCAACCACCTCTGGGCTATAAAATCCAAAACGAAACAATGGAATTGCTTTAAGGCCTCTACAGGCTTAAACAGTCAGAGCTACTTAATGTGTTGATGGCAGTGTACACACTACAAATATGAGCTCTGTCCTCTGATAATGGTACCTAAGGGCAAGTTCACATGGAGTAAAATTGGCGGAATCCTGCCAACCTCCGCGTCATACTGACAGTCTATGGGAGGGCTCGTGCCACCTCTCTCTGCATGGAAGAATTGACATGTCAATTCTTCAGAGTGGAGAGGTGAGGAGAGAGAAGGTACTTGAGCCCTCCCATAGACTGCCAGTATGATGCGGAGGCTGGCGGGATTCTGCCGCGGAATTCCGCCAGTTTTACTCTGTGTGAACTGGCCCCTAAGTCTTATATAGGAAACCATTTCTTGTAGGTGGTGAAAAACACAAATGTGGTAAACAGAGATTCCCATTAGTGAAATTCTAAGAGGTCCATGATAGCTTATGAACCCCTGACCAACTAGATGTATATCAGTGGATATTGATTCATTGCCTGGCGCATCAAAATACTGTAGTAGCCTTTTTTGTTAAGTGTGCCGGTCACCCTGGTAAGTTGCTAGTTTTGGCTGCCACTGAAGAGCTTAGGACCATCACATTTCCTCCTCCAAGTTTGATAGTTCACGCCGAGAAAACATCCTTTAACTTACTTAACAATGTACAAAAACACCGCGTGATGTGGGCAGGCCACTTCCTGTCAGAGTTTCCTGCAGTTTCCAAGTGTCTTTTGATAGTATAGGGAACTGAACTGACTGCCACCTTCATGTTCTTGGCAATTTCCCTGTAGGACACACACTTTTTTTTTTGTATGAGACACCTGTGGGAATAATTTGCATTCAAACCAAAGGGCTGAAAAACCCTTCTGTTAGAATTAGAACCTTTTGGGGGAGATTTATCAAAGGGTGTAAAATTTAAACTGGTGCAAACTACCCACAGCAACCAATCACAGCTCCTCTTTCCTTTCAGCACTGCCTAAAGCTGAGCTGTGATTGGTTGCTGTGGGTAGTTTGCACCAGTCTAAATTTTACACCCTTTTATAAATCTCCCCCTTTGAGATAAAAAATTCTAATTTATACATTGAATCATTTCATATATTTTGCTTAAAGGGTTACTCCGGCCCGGGGGTATTTTTTACCAATGGCTGGGGAGGGGGTGATTATAAACGGCGCAGGTGACTTACCTCCCCGGTTCCAGCGCCGGGTCTCGGATCGTGGCGCCCCGTACCCTGTCCCGTGGCGTCTCAAGGCAGCTCAGCCATTCGGTCGCCGTAGCGGAGTCCCGCCTCGGCCGCTGAATGGCTGAGCTGCCTTGAGACGTGGCGTCTCATGAGGCAGCTCACACCAGGAAGCGGGGTACAGGGCGTCGCGATCCGGGACCCGGCGGTGGAATCGGGGAGGTAAGACACCTGTGCCATTTATAACCACCCCCTCCCCAACCATTGGTAAAAAATACCTCCGGACCGGAGTACCCCTTTAAGCAAGATAGCTGCCCCAATAATAAAGCACTAAAAATTACAGTATTTGTCTTTAATCAGTTAAAAATCTAGGAGATACTTAGGGGAGGTCTACCAAGCAAGAAAGAAAACATGGTCTAGAGATCTTTCCTATGAAACACAATTCTAAAAAAGAAACCTCAAATGTAGTAATGTCTTATTTGTTTGATTTTGTTTCAGAAGCCAACATTTTTATCTACTGTTCTTCATGCCCGGCCACTAGAAAATGGCATTTCACGATTAAAAGATGGTAGACACCCCTTTATGAAGGAAGATGGATGTTCTGATCTAGAAAGAGAAATTGCGGACTGTGCAGAGCATTCAGATGAACAATGTGCGACACCATATCTACATGATATACATACTAACAACCTGGATACCTGCAATCCCTCCGAAAAGGAAATTCCTCAGCAATTGCAGGCAAAGAAGCAGCATAAAGAACCAGATATGCACAAAATTACTGATACCGAAAAGTCAGAAGCTTTATACAGAAGGCAGCTGACACCGATGCCCGGTGTTCTAGAGCCAGTCTACAACAACAAATTCCAACCAAGTAGACAAGATCAATATATGGACTTTGAAACTCCATATAGTCCTAGTACACATGTACAACCAAAATGTACTAGTCATACAAGTGGTTCTGGGAAAATACTAAATAATCAAAGTTTAAGCCACGGTAACAACCTCAACACCCAACAAACACAGGGTACAACATATTACCATGGAAGGACATTATCACGCCCATCTCTCCAAGAACTTCAGGATTCATTCTCTAAGTCTCAAGCACATGAGGCTCTACACAAACACTTTCCAGAGAAACCAAAGGATTTGAGAGAAAATTATAATTTTGGGAAAAGACACAGGTTTTATGGTTTCCACTCTTTCTATTTCCACAACTGAAGCACAAAACTAGTGAAAGGCATTTTCCAGGACACTTATAGCTGCTGCTATGTAACAGGATCTCCGAGGCCCCTCCCGGCATGTTTTTTTTTGGCTAATTAAAGCCACCAAACACGCAGGGAGGAGACTATCAATTTTATTAAGAGCATCAGGCAGTATTTGTTCGAGTATCGAGTACTTTCGAGTACCCCAATACTTGAACGAATAGTGACCTCGAATATGCATGTTCACTCATCTCTAATTTTTATAACTACAAGCTGTAACCATCTTGTATTTTCCACATGTTAATTCCTTACCTAGGTTTGAAGTGACCTGATGATGCAAAAGTTTGTAATGTTCTACCAACTTCGGCTGTATTTCAGGTTTTTACAGAAAGCATATGACTTGTTGTAGCGGGCTGACTCACCATGAATTTACTTTCTTGCACACAATATAGCTGTAATACAGTATTTATACCATTAAATTCTACAACTATTGACCAAAATAATTCTAATTCTTTTTCATAATGTACTTTTTTCTTAAAGGGTATCTTTGATGCTGAATGAACCATGAGTCTTTGGGGTGGTACACGTTAACATCTTCCTGCCCTGGTGGCCTTAATTCATAGCTCTCTCCCTATATCCAAGCTATTGGGAGCCATCACAATGACTCATGGTTTGAGCAGCCCAAAAGTGATGACCGATTCTTGTGCCAAACCAGGAAGTGAGAGGTGAGATGAATTCTCGGCAGAGAATATTCCTTTAACTTACATGTAGAAGCACAGTTTTTATAATGTTACGGGGCATATGGCGGGCAATTTTCCTGAACGTTTAAAGGCTTCCAATGCCCTTATACTCTGATGTGAATGTGCTCCTTATTTCAGAAAATGTCAACCAATATGCACCTAAATTATTATATACTATACACAGGTTAAAGTGACTCTGTACCCACAATCTGCTCACCCCAAACCGCTTGTACCTTCAGATAGTTGCTTTATCCATTATCTGTCCTGGGGTCCATTCGGCAGGTGATGCAGTCATTGTCCTAAAAAACTACTTTTAAACTTGCAGCCCCGTGCCCAACGGGAGTATCTGTGCCCTAACTTTGCACCACCCCTCCGTCCCTCCTCCCCACCCTCTTCATCATTAGGAATGCCACTGAAACATTTTCTCCTGTCTGAACATTGCACAGGTGCCTTAAAGAGAACGCAAGAGACTAAATCAAGATGGCGGCGCCCGGCCTTGCTGCAGCGGACAAGAGGATTTGGTAAAGTATAAGATACAGACTGCAAAGGCAGTCTGTATTTTTATAAAAAGACAAAGCCTTTGCAGTCTGTATCTTATACTTTACCCAATCCCCTTGTTGGGTGCGGCAAGGCCGGGCGCCGCCATCTTGATTACGTCACTTGCGTTCCAGCGGTGGAACGCAAGTAACGTAATCAAGATGGCGGCACCGGCCTTGCTGCAGCCATCAAGAGGAGTAGGTAAAGTATAAGATACAGACTGCCTTTGCAGTCTGTATCTTCATAAATAGATAAAATGAAGATACAGACTGCCTTTGCAGTCTGTATCTTATACTTTACCTGCTCCTTTGTTCCGATGCAGTAATGCCGGCCGCCGCCATATTGGTCACGCTGGAACGCACCGCTGGAACGCACGTGACGTCATCAAGATGGCGGTGGCCGGCATTACTGCACTGGAACAAAGGAGCAGGTAAAGTATAAGATACAGACTACAAAGGCAGTCTGTATCTTCACAACTGAAGACAAGTAGAGGTACAATGGCAACTCACCAAATTGGAGTGAAAAATCAGATGCTTTATTTCAGGGACAGAGCAGTGTACAAACAAGCGGTGCGTTCCACAGATAAGAGCAACGACGTTTCGCGCTTGCGCGCTTCAACTGGCTCACATAATCTACGTCATACGGCAGGCGCAGCTTTATGCGTGTGCTCAAGCCGTTGCTATAGTTACCATATTAACTCCATATGTAACGATACAAAAGACCGCGGAAACACATAACAAAGTGTATACATAAAAGAAACATATAGTTAAAACCATAACATACAACACATCCACAGTGAATTTGCAATTATATGAAAACACTCATGTCATTTTTATCATTTAAGCCCAGAGCCCCTAGGGCTCCTGTTTTCATGATCCACCAGGATTCTCGTTTCAGCAGCCGCTGATGGCGATCTCCTCCATTTCTAAATGGTTTTACTACCTCCAGACCTAGGAATTTGAGGACATTTTTATCACCATTATGTTTACTGTTAATATGATCAATTAGGCGAGTACAACCTACTCCTGTCCTTATAGAGTTACAATGTTCCCTAAATCTAACAAACAATTGTCTGATGGTCTTACCTATATAGAAGTGACCACAGGGGCACATGATGGCATAGACAACAAAATTGGACCTACAAGTCACCAGCTGTCTAACCTCCCACCTTGTGCCACCTATGGTCACCTCACTACCCTCCCGCATATGGCTACAAAAAGAGCAAAAACCACATTTATGATTACCTCTAGGACCACGATTTTCTAACCAGTTATTTGTTCTCATATTGGTAACATTATTGGCTTTTGGTGTATTAAGTGAGTCCCTGATAGTACGTGTACGTCTATATGAAAATATAGGCTGTCTAGTAGCGATATCCCTGACCTCTTCATCACTTTCTATTAAATGCCAATGTTTCCTGATCGCATTCTGAATAACCTGGTTCATTTCTGTGTATCTAAAAGAAAAAACAAATCTCCTATCTCCTCTTTTTCTCTTTCTATATTTCAATACCTGTTCTCTAGGCTGACTCCACGCTCTATATTTTGCTTCACTAATGGTTCGGTGGGGGTAACCTCTTTCTTCTAACCTAATGGACAGTTCCTGGGCCTGTGCCAGAAAACCTTCATCAGTACTATTAAGGCGTCGAAGTCGCAGGAACTGCCCATAAGGAATAGCCCTCTTAACATGGAAAGGGTGGAAGCTATCATAATGTAATAAAGCATTGGAGGCAGTAGGTTTACGAAAACCAGACGTCGTAATGTGGCCATCCAATACTTCCACTTTCACATCCAAGAAATCCAAGGTGTCACCTCCATATACTGATGTAAACGCCATATTCATTTTTGCATCTTTGTTTAGGTATTCTACAAAGCTTGAGAATTGTTCCTTAGTCCCTGACCAAATGATAAATATGTCGTCCATAAAGCGTTTATATGTGACGACATATTTAATAAATTCATTGGTCAGTGAGAAAATGAACCTCTTCTCAAACACGGCCAAAAAAATATTGGCTAAGGAACATGCAACTGGGGTCCCCATGGCCACGCCTGACGTTTGCCTAAACCAGCTCTCCTGAAATCTGAAAGCGTTGTGAGAAAGGATAAAATCCAAAGCCTCACCTACAAAATTGACATATGAGGCAGGTTTCCCAATGTCAACGAGGACCTCGCAGACCGCCTGCACACCCGCATCCTGAGGGATGCGGGTGTACAGGCTCTCGACGTCCACGGAGACAAGGCTATAACCCTCTTGCCAAGTAATGTCTTGTAAAGTCTGCAAAAAATCGCCTGTGTCTTTCAGGTAGGCAGGGATATCAGACAATTGTTTGTTAGATTTAGGGAACATTGTAACTCTATAAGGACAGGAGTAGGTTGTACTCGCCTAATTGATCATATTAACAGTAAACATAATGGTGATAAAAATGTCCTTAAATTCCTAGGTCTGGAGGTAGTAAAACCATTTAGAAATGGAGGAGATCGCCATCAGCGGCTGCTGAAACGAGAATCCTGGTGGATCATGAAAACAGGAGCCCTAGGGGCTCTGGGCTTAAATGATAAAAATGACATGAGTGTTTTCATATAATTGCAAATTCACTGTGGATGTGTTGTATGTTATGGTTTTAACTATATGTTTCTTTTATGTATACACTTTGTTATGTGTTTCCGCGGTCTTTTGTATCGTTACATATGGAGTTAATATGGTAACTATAGCAACGGCTTAAGCACACGCATAAAGCTGCGCCTGCCGTATGACGTAGATTATGTGAGCCAGTTGAAGCGCGCAAGCGCGAAACGTCGTTGCTCTTATCTGTGGAACGCACCGCTTGTTTGTACACTGCTCTGTCCCTGAAATAAAGCATCTGATTTTTCACTCCAATTTGGTGAGTTGCCATTGTACCTCTACTTGTCTTCAGTTGTTCAGTGGACTCTGGTCTCTTACAATCGGCACCACCGGAGCGGCTATGTGGTATATGGATCGCTGGACTGTTGGAGTGTATTGAGTGTCGTAGTGCCTGCCTTTCTCCCTCTTCTTGTGTATTTGCTGCTGGACTACTATTGCTTATCGGCACGAGCACACGACTTATCACTATGGATCCTAACAATATGGATACCAGCTCCGGGTTACAGACCGCTACAGCGAACCGCTTGGACACCACGTTGGATGCGGGAAGAGCTCAAGCAGGTGCGTTCTTTTTGTCTTGCAACACTAAAGATGAACTGCAATTATTGAGTGTTAAAGCACTAGAATTGAGAGTGATCTCACTAGCGGATAAGGAAGTCCGTTTGTTTTGGACTATAAAGTCTTTATGCTCTTATATTGAGTGCCAAAGAGTCCCAAGGGGACTGCGCTTTTACAAAGAGCCGGCCCAGTTCCTGGATGATGATTGCTTCCTACAGGAATGGAAAGAGGCACATCTACTACACTCACAGAGACTATTACAGCTGGTCTATACCCGCAATCAAGTGGAGTATGAAAAGATCACCACTGAGTTGTGCAAAGCCAAACTGGAACTACGCACTAGGCATTCAGAAGAGCAAGCCACCGCCTTCTTAATTAAGCTGGAGAAAAAAACTATCGCCACACAAATGGAAGTAAAAGAAAAGAAAATGGACAAATTTCTACGTGATAAAATTGATTTTGATGTGGGGAGGGTTTTTGATTGGAATAATAAGAAGCAAAAGCGGAAAAATGTAAAACCTAAAAAACGCAGTGGTGACTATTGGACTACCGATTCTGATTCAAGTGTCCCTGATGAGTCCTCCGGGAGTCACATGCAACAAGGTGCACGTCCAAAATCAGGTCAATCTGTCCCTTTGGGAAGCGCACCAGAAGGAGTCGCAGGAAAAAGACCCCAACGCTGGCACCAAGGCCAGAAACGGAAACAAGTCACTTGGACTCATTAAAAGTTACGGGTACGAACTGTCATTGTAATGTGATTAACCTGACTAACACCGTTCTGTCTGCAGATTGTTTATCTGTTTTGGCTAAAGGCCTGAATTTCTGTGTGGCGGAAAACTTTAATGTGCACCAGTTTGAAATAGATTTATTTAAGGGAATTAGGAAAATTAATCTCTGTAAATTCTTCTCTAAGAAATCTAACATCCATGTCAATAGACACCTGGGTGAGATTCCTGCAGCAATTGGGCCCCTCGGTTTTAGTGCCACTATGGACATCACGGATGATGTTGCTAGAGGTGCCCAGTTGCTCATGGAGCTCACTGACGAGTCTATTGCTGATTCCGACTCTCCTGTTGAGGTGGGTGACTTCACAGGAGGGAATAAGTCTCAATTCTGTCCTCCCATTACACCAGGTGGTCCGTTGGACCTTTTTGCCACTTTGGTCCGGAATGATGTTAAGGCGTTACTTTACCCGCCTTGTACTGACAATCTTTCTTCGGGTGAGAGGCGAGCCCTTTCCTGGCTCTCCTCTCACCCGGAATTGATTGTGAGAAAGGCGGATAAAGGTGGGAATACTGTGGTCCTTAGCCGTCTGTATTACCAAGAGGAGGCGATGCGCCTGTTAGGTGACAGATCGGTGTATTTACCACTAAAAGAAGATCCCACCCTAAAATACTCTAACCAACTTCAGTCCTTTCTTAGAAGATCGGTAGAATCAGGAGTCATTTCTAAAAAATGTGCTGAAAGATTGTTTTATACCCATCCTCGTAAGCCATCTTGGTATTTCCTGCCCAAAATCCATAAGTCACCGAGCCGACCCCCTGGTCGCCCTATTGTGGCGGGGATCGGCTCGGTGACTGAGGGATTGTCTAAATATGTTGACTGGTTATTGCGCCCCATGTTACAAGATATCCCTGCCTACCTGAAAGACACAGGCGATTTTTTGCAGACTTTACAAGACATTACTTGGCAAGAGGGTTATAGCCTTGTCTCCGTGGACGTCGAGAGCCTGTACACCCGCATCCCTCAGGATGCGGGTGTGCAGGCGGTCTGCGAGGTCCTCGTTGACATTGGGAAACCTGCCTCATATGTCAATTTTGTAGGTGAGGCTTTGGATTTTATCCTTTCTCACAACGCTTTCAGATTTCAGGAGAGCTGGTTTAGGCAAACGTCAGGCGTGGCCATGGGGACCCCAGTTGCATGTTCCTTAGCCAATATTTTTTTGGCCGTGTTTGAGAAGAGGTTCATTTTCTCACTGACCAATGAATTTATTAAATATGTCGTCACATATAAACGCTTTATGGACGACATATTTATCATTTGGTCAGGGACTAAGGAACAATTCTCAAGCTTTGTAGAATACCTAAACAAAGATGCAAAAATGAATATGGCGTTTACATCAGTATATGGAGGTGACACCTTGGATTTCTTGGATGTGAAAGTGGAAGTATTGGATGGCCACATTACGACGTCTGGTTTTCGTAAACCTACTGCCTCCAATGCTTTATTACATTATGATAGCTTCCACCCTTTCCATGTTAAGAGGGCTATTCCTTATGGGCAGTTCCTGCGACTTCGACGCCTTAATAGTACTGATGAGGGTTTTCTGGCACAGGCCCAGGAACTGTCCATTAGGTTAGAAGAAAGAGGTTACCCCCACCGAACCATTAGTGAAGCAAAATATAGAGCGTGGAGTCAGCCTAGAGAACAGGTATTGAAATATAGAAAGAGAAAAAGAGGAGATAGGAGATTTGTTTTTTCTTTTAGATACACAGAAATGAACCAGGTTATTCAGAATGCGATCAGGAAACATTGGCATTTAATAGAAAGTGATGAAGAGGTCAGGGATATCGCTACTAGACAGCCTATATTTTCATATAGACGTACACGTACTATCAGGGACTCACTTAATACACCAAAAGCCAATAATGTTACCAATATGAGAACAAATAACTGGTTAGAAAATCGTGGTCCTAGAGGTAATCATAAATGTGGTTTTTGCTCTTTTTGTAGCCATATGCGGGAGGGTAGTGAGGTGACCATAGGTGGCACAAGGTGGGAGGTTAGACAGCTGGTGACTTGTAGGTCCAATTTTGTTGTCTATGCCATCATGTGCCCCTGTGGTCACTTCTATATAGGTAAGACCATCAGACAATTGTTTGTTAGATTTAGGGAACATTGTAACTCTATAAGGACAGGAGTAGGTTGTACTCGCCTAATTGATCATATTAACAGTAAACATAATGGTGATAAAAATGTCCTTAAATTCCTAGGTCTGGAGGTAGTAAAACCATTTAGAAATGGAGGAGATCGCCATCAGCGGCTGCTGAAACGAGAATCCTGGTGGATCATGAAAACAGGAGCCCTAGGGGCTCTGGGCTTAAATGATAAAAATGACATGAGTGTTTTCATATAATTGCAAATTCACTGTGGATGTGTTGTATGTTATGGTTTTAACTATATGTTTCTTTTATGTATACACTTTGTTATGTGTTTCCGCGGTCTTTTGTATCGTTACATATGGAGTTAATATGGTAACTATAGCAACGGCTTGAGCACACGCATAAAGCTGCGCCTGCCGTATGACGTAGATTATGTGAGCCAGTTGAAGCGCGCAAGCGCGAAACGTCGTTGCTCTTATCTGTGGAACGCACCGCTTGTTTGTACACTGCTCTGTCCCTGAAATAAAGCATCTGATTTTTCACTCCAATTTGGTGAGTTGCCATTGTACCTCTACTTGTCTTCAGTTGTTCAGTGGACTCTGGTCTCTTACAATCGGCACCACCGGAGCGGCTATGTGGTATATGGATCGCTGGACTGTTGGAGTGTATTGAGTGTCGTAGTGCCTGCCTTTCTCCCTCTTCTTGTGTATTTGCAGTCTGTATCTTCATTTTGTCTATTTATGAAGATACAGACTGCAAAGGCAGTCTGTATCTTATACTTTACCTACTCTTCTTGATGGCTGCAGCAAGGCCGGTGGCCCCCCTTCTCTGCTTGCGCACATTTTGCGGAGATTGTGGTCGCTGACCGGCACAGTGATGTTTTTTGGTTAGGGACTCATGTGTATCAGAAGACCTGCACGTGGTACATGAGGCAATATGGTTTGGCCAAATTATATACAGTGGTACCTTGGTTTAAGAGTAACTTGTTTTAAGAGCGTTTTGGTTTAAGAGCTCACAGTTCTTCAAAATTATGACTTGGTTTAAAAGCATTGCTTTGGTTTAAGAGCGCTCTGTACTGGGTGGGAGCACGAGTTGGGGAGGGACATGATCTGTATAGCGAGGTCTACAGCACTGTACTCTGACCCAGGAAGTCTCCTTCACCTTCCAAATCATAGCAGATCCACTTCAGGCTGGGGCTTGCATCAGGGGACAGGACTGTGGGGGTAATCTCTTCATAGCTGTAACCCCTCTCTCCCCAGAGAGTGCTGCATGTATGTGCCCACATCTGCCCTGCTCATTCCTTCATGCCCCCTGCAGTCTCTGTCAGTCCGTGTGTTTCCCATTCTCTCCAATACTGTACAGTAACTTATAATATCACATATTCAGCTGTTTATGAATGTTTGTTTCATTAGTTTTACATGTTATTCAGAATAATAAATCATTATTTTGGGGGGGTGGAACCAATTGTCTGCATTTCTATAATTTCTTATGGGAAAATTTGCTTTGGTTTAAGAGTGGATTTGGATTACAAGCTCGGTCCCGGAACGAATTATGCTCGTAATCCAAGGCACCACTGTACTAACTTCTGATTTTGGTTTTAAATGTAGCTGAATAAGCTTTCGTGTCAGCCATGGGTGCGATGTTCAGCCATTTCTGTCTTTTTGGCTTGTGCATATTTTATGTGATCTGTCCCTTTTTTCATTGTGGCTAGCACTCGTGCTTTGTAAGACCCATGTGATCCAAATTAGCAGGAAGCACCTGTGTACATAAGGGGAGGATCTCCTAGTATTCTCCCATTCTACCTGCAGAGGAATGGAGAGAGGTAAGAGCTTGTTCACACTTGTGTTGCTTGGTGTCCACTTTTTCCGCCGGTGGCGCCTGCAGGGATCGGGGGGGCCCTTTAGGGTCTGGTCCTGTGACAATGGGGTTGCAGGGCCATTCCGTGCCCCCCTTCTCTGCTTGCGCACGTTTTGCAGAGATTGTGGTCGCTGACCGGCACAGTGATGTTTTTTGGTTAGGGACTCATGTGTATCAGAAGACCTGCACGTGGTACATGAGGCAATATGGTTTGGCCAAATTATATACTAACTTCTGATGTTGGTTTTAAATGTAGCTGAATAAGCTTTCGTGTCAGCCATGGGTGCGATGTGCAGCCATTTCTGCAAATGCAGTCTGTATCTTCATAAATACACTTCATAAAGATAAAGACTGCATTTGCAGTCTGTATCTTATACTTTACCTACTTCTTTATTCCGGAGCATTAATGACGTCACTTGCGTTCCAGCGGTGCGTTCCAGCGTGACGTCATCAAGATGGCGGCGCCCGGTATTACTGCACCGAAGACGAGGATTAGGTAAAGAATAAGATACAGACTGCAAAGGCAGTCTGTATCTTCATAGATAGACGTAGGGAGAGATTACCTTTGATAATAGGGACAGTGAGTTTTAGGTGATATGTTTTCTTTAACGATCCAGTCCATGTTCAGTATTCACACAGCTGACAAATAGGAGACAATCTGCCTGGAGCATTCCTAATGAGGAGGGCGGGGAGGAGGGACAGAGAGGTTGTGCCAGCCTAATGCATACACAATCTAAGCCCCAGGCAATTGGGCACGGGGCTGCAAGTTTAAAAGTTGTTTTTTAGGACAATAGCTGCATCACCTGACGAACGGACCCCAGGACAGATCTTGGATTAAAGGCAGCTATCTGAAGGTACAAGCGGTTTGGGGGGGGTTCAGATTGTGGGTACAGAATCGCTTTAAGGCCATATTGATCAAAGATTTGTAGTGTCTGTCTGGAATTAGTCATCATGGGGGAGATTTATCAAAGGGTGTAAAACTTAGATTGGTGCAAACTGCCCACAGCAACCAATCACAGCTCAGCTTTCCTTTCAGCACTGCCTCAAGCTGAGCTGTGATTGGTTGCTGTGGGTAGTTTGCACCAGTCTAAATTTTACACCCTTTGATAAATCTCCCCCCATGTCTCCAGCCATAAAGGGGCCCAATGTAATACTCTACTGTAAATATTATTAGAGACAAGAAATACAGGAAAATGCATGGCTATTTAATTAGCCTTTAACCCTTAATCTACATTGACACATAATGTGATAGATGAAGGTTAAACTTACAAGGAAATATCAGTTTCTCAAGGAAGCTTTTTTGAAAGCAGACAATAGCTCTTATCAAACTTTAGCAAACAATCACTTCAAAGTGGAAGGTTGACAAATATCCGATCTTTATACCAGACAAATGTTTTCTTTGAACTTGTCTTAAGGCCCTATTACACAGAACGATTATCGGCCGAATTCAGCCGATAATCATCCCGTGTAATAGAACGATGTTGGCTGATCATTGCTTAAAAAACAACATGTTGAAAAACAAACGACTGTGATAGCAGCGATCTGCTGCCATTGTCCCGTGGAATAAGAGCAGCGGCAGCATTCCGCCGCTATCCTCTATGGGCTGCCCGAACGATCTAGAGATCACCCGGGAAGCCTCCCCTGTACTCACCTGCTCGCTGTCTGCATGTGTAAGAGCGCCAATAGCGACCAGGGAACGAGGAGAAAAGGTGTGCTGACAGCGCTCGTTTCCTCCTCTATGTCGCTTTGTGTAATAGGGGCTTTACATGGGATATAATGAGGTTTCTGCACATATTTTTTTTTAAATGAGACAAACCTTTTTAACTTTAAAAACATATATTTTTTTTTCAACAGATTCCAGTTTAATGTGTAGACAGGGAGGGACATGTGTTGCACCCAAAATCTTTGGCTTTCAGCTATCCTACAGGTGTTTCACTCAAAGGCCAATCACTTAGTATGGCTCTATCCTGCGCCTCTCTGGGCCATTGTGCCCACAAAGTCACTACCTTTCATAGACTGTCCAACTAATAAAGGTCGCACAATACTCTTGTAGGCAAAGGGTAACATCTCTTTATGTACCGCTTGTTAGAATGGAGGCCAGACTCCTTTATTTTGAAGAAAGCGTTGACTTGATCAGATACACAGAAGGAGGAGGGATAACTTTTACACCTGGCTTTTCTTCCTGACAAAACACAGTACTAACAGTGCAGCACATCTGGAGCTTCAGTTCTTCTCTCCAACAGTCTGAAAGGAAATCTGTCAGCTGAATTTAAAGTTCCAAACTGCTGACATTGTTAGGCCTCATTCACATGTTCAGTGATTTTTCTAGTCCGCAAATCCTTCAGCTATTTTTTTCTCCCAGATCCGTGGAAAATCATCCGTAATTGCATCCTTTTCCATATCTGTAAAATGTGAACAGTACTAGTAATAAAGTTGAACTAGGAAAAAAAAAAGGTTGTAACTAGCTTGCCCAACCTCTAAAAAAAACTCATATCATTGATGCTAGGTAAAGGAGGCCCAAGGTACCTTTCATGTATCAGTCTATGCCTCCATTATCTTAAACAATGCTTTTATTCTTCAGTGCACAACGTCACTTTCCAAGCTCCTGAAAGGGGTTGTCCTTTATGAACTATTAATCCATGCTGCTGCCGGGGGCTGTGGGGGACAGGACAGTGCTGCATACTTACCTGTCACATGGATTAACAGTAGAGATGAGCGCAATTCAAGCATGGTCGAGTCAGATTGTTTGGCATTTGACTAGCATTCTGACAATGTTTGATGCAGCCCTAGGGAGTCCTGGAAAACATGGATTAATCCATAAGCCTAAGGGTGGGTTCATACTGAGGAATTCTCGCAGATAATGTCCGCGGAATTCCGCTATCTGTCTGTGCGCACGGCCGCGCGCCTTTCCCCCGGCTCCATAGACACCATTCTTTGGGCCGCCGTATACAGCGGAATACGCTGGCCCATAGTATGTTGTCTATGGAGCCGGGGGAAAGGCGCGCGGCCATGCGCGCTGTGAATATGTGCTTTAACCCCTCGCTGTCCGCAGCCCCACCGCCGCATCCCCCATCTCCGGCCGCATCCCCCCATCCCCCGCCGCATCCAGCAGCCGGCCGCCGAGAGCATAAAGTACCTGTTCGGTGGCGCGGCTGCAGTGAGGCTCCCAGCTCCGGTCCCGCTCATTAGCGGGACCGGAGCCGGGAGCCTCACTGCAGCCGCGCTGCCGAGCAGGTACTTTATGCTCTCGGCGGCGGGCTGCAGGATGCGGCCGGGGATGCGGGCTGCTGGATGCAGCGGGGGATGCGGGCTGCTGGATGCGGCGGGGGATGGGAGGATGGGCTAATGCGGCGGCGGGGCTGCAGACAGCGAGGGGTTAAAGCACATATTCACAGCGGGATGTTAATCCCGCTGCGAATATGTGCTATCATAAGAGTGAATGGTACCAGATCCGCAGCGGTTCTCGCTTCGAATCCGCCGGTAGGTGTGAAGGCACCCTAATAGTTTATGCCAGACAATCCCTTGAACTACTGCAAGCTGGAATACCTCCTCACCTTTCCTCCCATCCCTATCTCTGCTTGGGGCTCAGCATCCAGCTTACTGTCAATCAACAGGGATGGGAGGTGGAGAGAGGAGACATTTCAGCGAGCCTGGGAAAGCCTCTGACATTGAGCACTGGAGAATAAAAGCATTTTTCTATTATATGTTTCAGGTTTTTATTTGCAGGTATTGAATACAAAGTCAGGAGCAAATGATAAATAGAGCACACCTGTACAAAAAAGACTGATGCTGCGTTTACATGGAACGATTATCGTTCGAATTTTCGCAATAACGATCACATTTGAGCAAACCATCAAGCGACGAGCGAGAAATCGTTCATTTTAATCTTTCAGCGTTTCTAAAATCGTCGTTCGCTAAAAATTCGCAGATCGCTTTGTGTAAACAGTCTTTCAAAGATTCACCCTATGTAAAAGATGGGCTTAATAAACGCAATAACGATTTTTCTTACAAATTTTCTAACAATTTTTCTAACGATTCATCTAAACGCTAATCGTTATAAAAACCAAATAGTTGCTTCAAAATCGTTAAACGATCGATTGGGCGAATTATCGCTCCGTCTAAACACAGCATGAGACTTCTTCATTGTATATAGTGTTGGCAAGGTGCTTGTTCGTGGACAACCGCTATCAATGGAGACTTGGGGCGCATTAAGAATGAAGCCGAAGAGGATGTAAAATCTACAACAGTTTAATTCTTCATAGCCGACGCGTTTCGAGGTCCACAGACCTCTTTATCAGGCCAAAAGAAGTGTATACCACCAAGTTATGAAGAATTATACTGTTCTAGATTTTACCTGCTCTTCCATTGATAGTGGTTATCCACGAACAAGCACTTTGCTGACATTTACCTAACCAGGAGCAGGGCTGGCTTACTCAACCTGGACGACTGTGGAGCAAGTGCATTTACCCTAAGGCTGTCAGTCCTAAAAACCACAAGAGAAAACAAACTTCATTACTGTATAGGTATAAAACTATAAATTAATATGCTTCAACTGCGCGCATGCGCAGTACACAACCTCCTAGGACGTTCTCACAGCCGCCCGCATCATAATTTTTTCAGAAAAAGCATGTGACCCGGTTCCCCGCCTTTGCTGACGTCACTAAAAGCCGGCTTCGCTTTCGTAACTTAAGTGGGCGGGGCTCCGTGACCCTCCTTCAGCCACGTCCTGTTCAACCTACCTTGCTAGATAGACGCGCACTTGTGAGAAGCTAAAGCTCTTTCCTTGGATTGGATGACCCTAGCACGTAAGGGGCGTGGCTTGATATACGTCTTACGTAAAACAAAGTTGCGTTGCGCGGACACCGGTTACAAAGCCTTAGTCCAGCGTGTCCTTGGGTGTAGAGCATTCAGAGTGTTCGTTTCGTGCGGAGCTCAGCGCGCCGGCTTTACGGTAAGTGGTGGCCTCTACCATCATGGCGCCGCCCTGTCTTCATTGCTCTGCTTACTTTTTCATTGGTATAGCTGCTATTTTTTTTTTTTACGTGACCTTGTGTTTTTTTTTAAGAATTTTTTTTTTATTTTTGTGTAAAGCTATCCTGTATGTGTAGTCTCTAGGTGTGACCTATTATACGTGGGAGTGATATGGTTATAATTCCTGTATATCAGTGATCTCATGGTCTGTAGGTGCACATCCTATCCACGTCAAGATGGGCATGCTGGGACTTGTAGTTTTCCCACAGCTTGCAGACCCTGTGACTCACTGGGTTATGTGATACTATGAATTCCTACTTGTCTTTGGTTTCTTTTTTTGTTGTGACCCTTAGGAAGGTCATATAGGTTACTGGAGCTTAGAGGGGAGGGGGGATGGGAAGCAGCCACTTCCCTTCACCCATTATCCAGCTTTATGTGCAGTGAGGGGCTCTATATTCATGTGTTGTCTGACTTCATGGATTTCTTTTTCTTTTAGCATCTAACAATGGGAGACATTGAGAAGGGAAAGAAGGTCTTTGTCCAGAAATGCTCCCAGTGCCATACGTGTGATAAGGGAGGCAAGCACAAGGTTGGCCCCAACCTGTACGGCCTGTTTGGTCGCAAGACTGGTCAAGCAGTGGGCTTTACTTACACCGATGCAAACAAAAATAAGGGTAAGTGGTCGTGTGATTATAAGGACATGGTTGGGGGACTTGAGTCATCTTCATGGTGCTTACAGGGAATGTAGCACTAGGTACATCGCTTTTGTGTGGTTTCTTGGTTTTTGTTTTACATGAACAGATCGGTGGCAGCACAGGAATGCTGTTTTTTTTTTTTTTTTTTTTTTTTTTTTTTTTCTATTCCCAAGCACTGGCCTGGCATAAGGCTCTGGGGTTGGGCCCACCGTCCCCCTGTGTGATGAAACCCCCTTCTCTCACTGAGGGGTTTCATGCCGGGCCGGTGCTTGGGAATAGACCGGTTCTGTGCGTGGGATCTGGGCAGTGGTTCAAAAAAAGGACTGTGCATCTCACTGCTGGTCTGTTTGTGTAAATTATGTACCAAGTGGTACATTCTCTTTAATGAGGTTTTTTCTACTAAAGTCACTTGTCATCTGGGGGTTTGACCTCCAGAACACCTTGGGGGACATTTATTAGAAGGGTGTAAATATACACCTAGTGTAAACTGCCCACAGCAACCAATCACAGCTCAGTTTTTATTCTACCAGAGCTGAAAGCTGAGCTGTGATTGGTTGCTGTGGGCAGTTTACACCAGGTGTATATTTACACCCTTTTATAAAACTCCCCCTTTTGATCTTACCCATCAGTCCTACGTGCCCTTAGTTAATGAAACTGCAGTCACTTGACTGCTCCACTCCATGCACTGCTATGGGCTGACTGAGTGCAATCTTTTAGTTCTACAGCAATGAATGGAGAGACAGTAACACAAGTGTGTGTCTGCTTTATTTATAAGGGACATCTGAAGATCACTGGGAGTCACAAAGGTCATCCCTCCCCTGCCCATTTTGTTAATAGTAACAAAGTTCCCTAATCCTCAGAGGCTTGGCTTTTGTTCTAGATGTGATCTGTGTATTGAAGACTCCCAGTTTATTTTTCATAAGCTTAATACATACACTTACTTAAAAGGAGCTGCCAGGATTAGAAAACATGACTGCTTTCTTCCACAAGCAGCGTCACACTTGTCCCCAAGGGTTGTGGTTATGCAGCTTTGCAATGCCAGATGCAACCCATGGGCAGGTGGGGTACTTGTTGAAGAAAGCGGCCGTAGTTTTCTAATGCTGGAAACCCATGTTGACTAGTTTGTCCTGAACATCTATTAATGATTCTTTTGTCCACAGGCATTACCTGGAACGAGACGACCCTTATGGAATATCTAGAAAATCCCAAAAAATACATCCCTGGCACAAAGATGATCTTTGCTGGTATTAAGAAGAAGGGAGAGAGAGAAGACTTGATAGCATATCTGAAGAGTGCGACCTCCTGCTAAATGCTGTATCTGCTGCCTTATTTATTTCAGGGAGGGGGTTGCTTGTGATGAGATGCGATTTTAAATTTTGTATATTTTTTATTCGTACTGTCCTTACATATTTTAGAGCGTCTCATCAACCAGCAAATGGAAAGTCTATAGGAAATCTCATTGAAATGAATTTGGCTCTTCAGTGTGTTTATGGATCAAAAGAAACTTCTACTCAAATACTAAAACTAATAATAAAAACAAAATCCTCACACTATTTATAGTATGATGGTCTTTTCTCATTGTTGGATTAAGAAAGATGTGAGTAGGACTGAACAGTGACCAGACATAGACAGTGTTTCTTGAGGCTTGGGACCAGTGTTCACTTTAAAGGGCTTATCAAGTGCTACAAAAAACATGGCCACTTTCAGAGACAACACGACTCTTGTCTCCAGTTCAGGTGCGGTTTGCAATTAAGCTCCATTCACTTCAATGGAACCGAGCAGCAAAACCCTGCCCAAGCTGAAGACAAGAGTGGGGCTGTCTCTGGAAAGTGTCCATCTTTTTGTAGCGCTGGATAACCCCTTTAAGCTACTAGGCCACACAGCGCTACAAAAACATGGCCACCTTTCCCCTTACTGTTGTCTCCAGTTCAGGTGCGGTATGCATTTAAGCTCCATTTACTTCAATGGAACAGAGTTTCAAAACCCAACCCAAACTGGAGACAACAGTAGGGGGAAAGTGGCCATGTTTTTGTAGCGCTGGATAACCCCATTTTAAAAGGGTTATACAACTTTGTAATGTATGTTATGTCTGTGAATAGCCCCCTTCCCGTGTTCCCCCCCCCCCCCCCCCCCCCCCCCCAGTGTACACAGAAGTGTGGTGCATTATACATTACCTGATCCGTGTCTCGCATGTCCGCTATCTTGTGCCAAACATAATCTTCGGCCGACCGTCCCTAGTGCCGACCGCCTTCTGCAGCATCATCAGCTGCTCAGCCGCGATTGGCTGAGCATAACTGTGCTCAGCCAATCGCAGCGCGACACTGATCAGGTAATGTATAATGCACCAACACTTCTGGGTACACGTGTGGGGGTGGTGGGACACGGGAAGGGGGAATTCACAGACATAACATACATTACAAAGTTGTATAACTTTGGAATGTGTGTTCTGTGAATAATTTCTTAGCGCCGCACTACCCCTTTAACATAGGAAGGAGCTATTGGCTTTCTTGTTGCCGCAGCCGGTATTCTGCCTCCAGGCCACGAGGCTGCTCCCTCCCCCAGTGGTGCACAAGTACTTGCGTGCTCACAGAGCAGGGAGTATGTTAGTGATGAGTGAAGGGGGCGGAGTGGGAATGCTATCTACTGGGAGGAAGGTGTAAGTAACAGGGATTACCTACTACACTGGAGAGATACTCCATACTTGGAGGTAGAGGGTGGGCTATCTGCCAGGGGGATGGCTACTGATGAGGGGGGGTTGCTAACCACTGGAGGGATTACCTACATGATGGATTCTACATACTTTTGGGGTGCTTATTACTGGGTAGTTACCTACACAGGATTCCTACCTATCACCATATTTCATTTACTATGTTACATTAGCTTTTAATAAAGCTCTGCTGAAGTCTGCTCCTCTCCGGGTGCAGGTCAAAGATGAATCCATCTTTTCCCAGCACCCGGGGAAGAGCAGCGCTGAGCAGACTTCAGAGCCCACAGCCTGATGAGCAGAATGCAGATAGGAATGAAATGGTTAGCTTTGTTCCTGTTGTGATGCCTTCCTTGTATAATCTTTTTTTCCTGCCCGTTCTAAAGTGCAGCTTGTTCTCATGACATCTAGTGGCCATTGTGGTAACTGCTGATTTTTAGTTTTCTATTGGTGTGACAATATGAAACTGAAGCTCAGCATTCATTTTATCAAAGCAATATGAAAAATAAAAGCAAAGCTCATGGGCAACAAAGTGAATCTTAGTGAAAAGTGTTTTTATTGTGCCGTGTTATACTGTTATAAAATGTATTTGAGGGGTAAAATAATGTTACAGAACATGAAATTTACTGATACAGTATCTATGTAATTCCACCCATTGATTGTCAGTACTGGGTGTGGAAACCCTGGTCAGTTGGGTATCTTTAGGCTCTTAGGGCCAAATTGGCAATTTGATAGATATATATATATTTTTTTTAATTCATTTTAAATAAATTAAACAGCACAGAAGTAATATGTTGTACATTTTAATAAAAACGAGTAAAAAGAAAAATATCAAATTGGCACTAAGAGCACCTGACTGCCCAGGGTCCCAATACTAGCAATAGGGGAGAGAGAAAAACTGGGACATAAAGGAGGCTGAACCTGTTATGATAACCAGTCTACCTACACAGAGTTGTTGCCCTAAAAAGGGAGGCCCCACTCTGGAAACTATGCGTGTCTGGTGTACCCTACCTTAGAGCCCTATTCCACCGGACGATTATCGTTCAGATTATCGTTAAATCGTTTGAACCTAAACGATAAACGTTCGGTTGAAATGCAGTTAACGATTAACGACCGAATGAGAAATCGTTGATCGCTTCATAATGCCCCTATTCCACAGGTCGTTTAGAGGAGCAAATGAGCGCTCTCAGCGCTCGTATGCTCCTCGTTCCCCGCTCGCTGCCGCCGCTATTCAACGCGGCTGCAGCGAGCGGGTGAGTGCGGGGGGGCTGCCCGGGGGATCGCTGATCGTCCGGGCAGCCCATAGGATACAGCAGCGTCCGCTGCCGATGCTCCTATTCAACAGAGCGACGGCAGCAGATCGCTGCTATATCAGTCGCTTGTTTTTCAACATGTTGAAAAACAAGCGACTGCAACGATCAGTCGACATGAACGATGTCGGCTGATCGTTGCACTCTATTGCACCGGACGAGTAGCGGCCGATATCGGCCGCATACGAACGATAATCGTTCCGTGGAATAGGGCCTTAAGACCTGGACCTATTTTTATCGTTGCTCGATCGCAAAACATTCGCAAATCGTTCGCATTGAATAAGACATCGTTCGGTCGTTTGCAGTAGATACGAACGCAATAGCGAAGAAAAAACTATCGCAAATACGATCATAAGTAACGATTATCGTTCCATGGAAATGAGTGAACGTTTTCAGGTCTTTCGCAATAGTGGTCGTTTGAGATCGTTAATCGTTAACGATTATGCGAACGATAATCGTCCGGTGGAATAGGGCCCTTACAGTAAAGGACCACTGTTGGGGGTTACATTCCCTCTGGCAGAATACTGGGTGTGGGACAGGAGCCACTAACTGATGATGTTGATATTCTGATGTGCTATAGTTTGTCAAAAAATATCTAGTAAGTGTGTCAGCACACCGATATGTGCACCAATAGCCGGAAGTGATATATACAGAAAGTATCTCAGTACAGTATCAAACAAATAAATCCCTGTTTATTAGAGCACTGAGAAATACTGTTCACTGAACGTCAATATTTACCAAAGGATTAATCACAAAGACATAATGTACCCAAACCATACTCATACAGTTTAGTGGTAGTTATACAATCAGTTGGAGAAACAAGTCAGCCACTTAAATGAGAATCCCATTCAATAAATAAGCATTTGATTGGCAAAGAAAAGGGTAAAAGTAATACTCATCCATTCCTACGCGTTTCAACCCGCTCTGGGTCTCCTCGGAGGACATTGTGGCTATCACTGACAGAAAACTGTCGGGTACAGATGAGGACCCAAAATGTCAAGGCTGCCATGGATGTCACTCAGACTTTATCATAGTCTGATGGACATCTATGGCAAAGGGTAGTATATCACACAATGTGTTTTTTTCTTTATGCAAATAATTTCTGTATTGATATTATACTTCACAAAACATCAGGGCATACAAATATTCACCTATTTATGTGCTCGAATAGTCCAGATGCTGACACAAGAGATAAATTGTCCATAGGCTCAGTTTCGAGCTGCAGTCATCTCAATGAAGGTGAACAACGTTGCGGCTGCGAACGGCGATGATAGCGACGTTTCGAGGATTACTCCTCTTTTTCAAGCATGTTTTGTGAAATATATCAATACAAAAATTATTTGCATAAAGAAAAAACCGCATGTGTTACTACCATTGGACTTTACGAGGTGCAAGCACCCGTTCGCACAGCCACACGAGTGCAGCAATTTTGTTTTTCATTGGACTCTTTATTGCTTGTTATATTGCTAAATGCGTCTGAAATCGACGATATCGTCTAAAAAGACGGGAAACTAGTGTGATTTGGATTCACGTTTGAAATGTCGTTTTTGGAAAATGTTGCAGATACGCTATCCCTCTCAAAAGGTGAAAGGAACAGTATATTAAATAATGCAGAAGCTGCAGGTTTCTCACTAAAAAATATCCGTTTAACGACACGGTTGGATTATGTAAAGAAGTTACAGAGATTGAAAAAGAGAGAAACAATACTGGTTTTGCATGCCTCAACTCTGGTGGAATATGTAAAGGCACAGAGAATTCCTAGAGGCTTCAGAAGCCTAATCAGTCCAATATTACCACGTGATGACAATGAATATAAAAAGAAGATGGTATTCAAATTGAAATAGATGTCACACAGGAAGAATACAAAAGTGCTGCATCAATAGATGAGATTACTAAGACTAATGATGAATTAAAAATCACCATTGAAAAACTATTCTTCAGAACAAACTATTGAAGTTTGAGCGTGACACACGTGACTACCAGCTGGATTGTGTATACACCTAGGCTGAAGCAAGACGAGAGATTAGAAACAAGACACACCCAATATTCTATACCTCAGATAGTGATTCAACCGAAAGTGAAAACGAAAGGCGAGTGAAAAAACTTTGGAATCCTCCAACCGGCATAAAAGGATCACAAAAGCCTTTTTTTAGAAAATCAGGAAAGCGCAAGACAGAGCAACACAGCAACAGGAGGAGCGACAACCTCAATCTCAGCCAGAAAAGAAAGTGAAAGAAAAGAAGAAAACAAATAAGGTGAGCTGCTAATTAATATTTCTTCAAAAGAACTTACTACGGAACAAATTGCTGTATTGAATAGAGGACTCGGGTTTGTTCCAACAACTCAGACTGACACCTTTGACTTTCTGGTTGATTTTTATAAATTTTTCAGGAACATTTGGTTAAAAATGCAATTTACCGTAGGTATTGTGAAGCAGGAGTGCATACGATCCACATGTATCATGTACGTTATGTGGGTAACATCATTCATCATCCAATGAGAGGTAATCCCATCAGCATTAGGGGGTGGTTCAAATGCAACTAACAGCAAGTTATTTATTTATTAAAATGCCCTTTTGGGCTAGTATATGTGGGGCAGACATTGAGACCCATTAAAGTCAGACTTGGAGAACATAAATCCTGCATCAGAAAAAGCCTCCCAAGCGGTGGTGCACCCATAGAAAACAAGTTTGGTGAAACAGGCATTGCACGCCATTTCGCGGAACATAGACATAATGTCAGTGTCCTCAGATGGATGATTTTAGAAGAGATTGAAGGGAACGATAACAAACAAATTCGCATACGTTTATTACAGGACAAAGTCTTTTGGATTCAGCGATTACAATCGCTGAGTCCAAATATTCTAAATAAGGCTTGCAACTTCAGTGCATTTTTGTAGCTTCCTTATTCTGAAGTAATATAGAGACTATTGGATAGTGAAGGAACTTGTAGGATTCGGCACTTGCTGGTAAAAAAAATAAATAAATCTTGATTGATAATCTTGATGATAAAAAGTCCATAAAAGTCCATGGAAATGCATACAGGACACACAGACTGACGCGTTTCTGGCCTTACCGGCCCTTAATCATAGATAGTGTGTATGAGGCCAAGCAGGGAATTTATGTAAGAATGGGAACCTCCCACTCCCACCTGCTGGCTAATTTATGTTTCACATAGATAAGCACTAATACAAAACTAGTATAAAATACACATAAATACAAGTATCTAATAGTTTAGTAAAAGATCCATTCTATGATTTAAGCCATTTGGAAAAGATGTAGCTAGCATAAGTATCCAATACTCCTCCCGATTGAGTAATTTTTGTCTTCTATCTCCTCCACGGTGCGGACACATCACCTGCGTGAATGGAAGAAAAATGTTTTGAAACATTAGAAGCATTTCTGACATTATTGTGGGTTGCTCCATAAATGTGTTCTCTTAATCTGTCTTTCATTTTTCGTTTAGTACAGCCCACATATCCAATGTTACATATCTGGCATTTAATAAAGTATACAATCCAGGTGGTGTTGCAGTTAATAAAACTACGGACTTGGGGGGAGATTTATCAAACTGGTGTAAAGTGAAACTGGCCCAGTTGCCCTTAGCAACCAATCAGATTCCATCTTTAATTCTACACAGAGTCTATGAAAAATGAAAGGTGGAATCTGATTGGTTGCTAGGGGCAACTGAGCCAGTTTCACTTTACACCAGTTTGATAAATCTCCCCCTTGGTGTTCTTGATGGTCTATGTTGCTGTGCACATGCTGCGTTTGTTCTATGAGTTCATGAATTTTTGGTAACTCAAAATTATTTTATACTTCAACAAGTAAGTAAAGATGAGGCACTCACCCTTCTTGTCTTCTTGAAAGCAGATGAAGTTTTATTTTATATAACTGCAGGTACAGACACAGACATGTGGACGGGCGACAGCCTGTTTCGCGTGCGTCACTACACGCTTCCTCTCGGGCCGAGAGGAAGCATGTAGTGACGCACGCGAAACAGGCTGTCGCCTGTCCACATGTCTGTGTCTGTACCTGCAGTTATGTAAAATAAAACTTCATCTGCTATTAAGAAGACGAGAAGGGTGAGTGCCTCATCTTTACTTACTTGTTGAAGTGTATCTCGCATGGACTATCATGGATGAATGAGCACCACCCGCAGTCACTTCAGGTCTTCTTGGAGAAGTGTTCAGACGGTCCGGTTCACCTGCGGTAGTGCCGAGACATTTCCTTTGTGGTGCATAATTATTTTATGTTTAATAACAATTATTATTTACAGTGTGTTGGAGCATCAATGGGTGCTAAATGCTTGCCAGCCATTGCTGATTTATATGTAGCCTGGTGGGAGGCGAATTATATTTTTGATGTTTCTAACCCGTTCAGTCAGGACAATGTTTGGTATGGCCACTACATTGATGATGTCATCATTATATGGCGTTCCAATTTGGTGGCCATAGCGAACATTATGTCCTTCTGTAACAATAACCCTTTTGCTTTACGTTTTACCTATGACTGGCATAAAAATGAAATAACTTTTTTGGACATAAAATTGACTGCTTTTTCTGACAGAATTCACACTACAAACTACAGAAAACCCACTGTGGGGAACACTCTCCTACAGGCAGACTCATGTCATCCCAGACACACCGTGAGGGGTCTCCCCGTGGGAGAGTGTATTAGAATACGTAGAAACTGCTCATCTAAACAGGCGTATAAACAAGAAATGGATTCTTGGATGTTGCGTTTAAAAAATAGGGGCTATCATGATAGGGATATCAATAGGGCCCTTAATATAGCTAGCCAAAAGGACAGAAAGGATTTGTTATATGGCCCTGGCAAATCTGAAAAAACTTCTAAAAATAATGACAATTTACTTACTTTTGTGACAACATATTCTAAACAATATCACAAAGTTCGTAATATTGTTGAAAAACACCTACCCATCTTGACCCAGGATGATCATCTGAGAACTGAGGTGCGCAAAGGGTGTAGATTTTCCACCCGACGCCCACCCACACTAGGTTCCATGCTCTCCCCTTCATATGTCAAAAATGAGCAAACATCAGCCACTTGGCTGGATACTAAAGGTAACTTTAAATGTGGGGGTAGAAAATGCACTTGCTGCAAGCATATAGAACAAACGCAGCATGTGCACAGCAACATAGACCATCAAGAACAAGGCCAAGTTTCAAGATCAAGGCCAGTTTCACTTTACACCAGTTTGATAAATCTCCCCCCAAGTCCGTAGTTTTATTAACTGCAACACCACCTGGATTGTATACTTTATTAAATGCCAGATATGTAACATTGGATATGTGGGCTGTACTAAACGAAAAATGAAAGACAGATTAAGAGAACACATTTATGGAGCAACCCACAATAATGTCAGAAATGCTTCTAATGTTTCAAAACATTTTTCTTCCATTCATGCAGGTGATGTGTCTGCACTAAGTATCACTGGCATAGAAAGAGTGTCCTGCCCAAACCGTGGAGGAGATAGAAGACAAAAATTACTCAATCGGGAGGAGTATTAGATACTTATGCTAGCTACATCTTTTCCAAATGGCTTAAATCATAGATTGGATCTTTTACTAAACTATTAGATACTTGTATTTATGTGTATTTTATACTAGTTTTGTATCAGTGTTTATCAATGTGAAACATAAATTAGCCAGCAGGTGGGAGTGGGAGGGGAGGTTCCCATTCTCACATAAATTCCCTGCTTGGCCTCATACACACTATCTATGATTAAGGGCCGGTAAGGCCAGAAACGCGTCAGTCTGTGTGTCCTGTATGCATTTCCATGGACTTTTATGGACTTTTGTGATGACTTTTTTATCAAGATTATCAAATTTTTTTACCAGCAAGTGCCGACTCCTACAAAGTTCCTTCATTATCGTTTACTCTGGATCCAAAGGTCCATTGGTCGTGCACTACCCAGGTGAGCCGGTTACCACTATTTGCCTCAGACTATTGGATATGTTTAATATGTATTTATAATTCTTATTAAAGGGGTAGTGCGGCGCTAAACAATTATTCACTAAATAACACACATTACAAAGTTATACAACTTTGTAATGTATGTTATGTTAGTGAATCGCCCCCTTCCCCGTGTTTCCCCCCACCCACACCAGACCCGGAAGTGTAGTGCTCTGACATTGCCAGAGTAGTCGCCCAGCAGGCTCAGCAAATTCAGCAGCAGTGCCAGCAAATCCAACAGCTAATTGCCGCCTTACATCAGCGCACCGCAGCTCAACGGTCGCCTCCAGCATCACCGCTTTCTGCGCCTGTGCCGTCTCCTCTTGGCCCGAATCTACGGCTTGCACTCCCATCCGAATATGGTGGAGATCCCAAGATGTGCAGAGGATTCATCACCCAGTGCGCTATGCATATTGAGCTTCTCTCCAACCAGTTCACCACTAAGCGCTCCAAAGTGGCGTTTATCATTAGCCTCTTGGAGGGGAAGGCCCTGGCCTGGGCTACACCGCTGTGGGACCGAGTTTCGCTATGTTTTTGAGGAGCCAGCTCGAGCTTCGTCAGCAGAGACCGCTCTCCTCAACCTGCGACAGGGGAACTCCTCCGTTGGCGAGTACGCCATTCACTTCCGCACGTTGGTGGCAGAACTTGATTGGAATGAGGCTGCCCTGGTTGCCACCTTCAAGAAGGGTCTGTCCAGTCGGGTGAAGGATGTGCTCTCCGCCCAAGATCTTCAGACCTCTCTGAACGACCTCATCCTCCTGGCTACCTGGATTGATGTCCGGTTCTCCGAGAGAGAGGAGGAGTTCCTGCAAGAGCGACGACAAAGCATTCCTCGTCGCACCTTCCGGCTGGCACCAACCTTCCAGAACCCAGTTACTCCTGAGCCCCAGCCTACAGTAGTTCTGAGGAGCCCATGCAGGTGGAACGAACTCGCCTGACCCCTGAGGAAAGAACTCGCCGTCAGGAGCTGAACCTCTGCCTTTACTGCTGTGCCTCTGACCATTTCCATCTGAACTGTCCCCAGCGTCCGGGAAATGCCCGCACCTAGGTCCGGTAGGAAAGGCCTCCCTAGGTGTGAATGCTTCCTCTCCAAAATTGTCCATGCCAGTTTCCATTTTGGCTCCTTCTGGGGAGAGCTATCAGTCCACTGCTTTCCTTGGCTCAGGGTCTGCTGACAGTTTCATCGCGGCAATGTTGGTCCAGAAATGGCAGCTACCTGTGGTCCGGCTTGCAAGATCTCTGACCATCTCTTCTGTCACCGGCGAGTCTCTTACTGACGTTCGCTTCCAGACTGCTCCACAAATCCTCCAGGTGGGCGCTCTGCATTGGGAGAAGATCACTCTCTATGTCTTGCCCCGTTCCTCTTTAGCCATCCTGCTGGAACTCCCTTGGCTGCAATTGCACTCTCTCACTTTAGACTGGAAGACCGGGGAGATTCTACGTTGGGGTCCGGACTGCTCGAACCGGTGCCTGAAGACTCCTCAGCTCAGGTGTTCTATGTCTCCACCTGACTCTGTCAAGCCACTATCTGGTCTCCCGGCTCCTTGACAGACGTGTTTTCTGCCAAAGAGGCTGACACTCTACCTCCTCACCGACCATATGATTGTCCATTGACCTCCTTCCCGGGACCTCTCCCTCTCGTGGTAGAGTGTATCCTCTCTCTGTTCCAGAGACTGAGGCCATGTCCTCCTACATTAAGGAGAATTTACAGAAGGGCTTTATCCGCAAGTCCACGTCTCCTGCCGGCGCAGGATTCTTCTTCGTTCAGAAGAAAGACGGTTCTCTACGTCCATGTATCGATTACCGGGGCCTTAATAACGTGACAGTGAAGAACCGGTATCCCCTTCTGCTAATCTCTGAATTGTTTGATCGCCTCAGCGGAGCCCAGGTCTTCACCAAGCTGGATTTCAGGGGGGCCTATAACTTGATCAGAATCCGTGAGGGTGACGAGTGGAAGACCGCCTTCAACACCAGAGACGGGCACTATCAGTATCTGGTCATGCCTTTTGGCCTAAGTAATGCCCCAGCGGTCTTCCAGGAACTCGTCAATGACATATTTTGTGACCTTCTCTATGTCTGTGTCATTGTATATCTGGATGACATTCTGGTCTTCTCCCCTGTTCTTCAGACCCACGTGACTCAGGTACGCCAGGTTCTGCGACGACTGAGGGCCAACCATCTGTATGCCAAGCTGGAGAGCGTCAAGCCTTCCCTTCCTTGAGTACATAGTTTCCAATCAGGGTCTGCAGATGGATCCAGCGAAACTCTCGGCAGTCCGGTGTTTTTTTTCTCTAAGACCTTTTCCCCGGCTGAGAAGAACTATACCATGGGAGACCAAGAGCTTCTGGCAATTAAGTTGGCCCTGGAGGAGTGGCGTCATCTCCTAGAAGGAGCAAGACATCCGGTTAACATCTTCACGGACCACAAGAATCTCCTTTACATTACCTCCAGTCGGCCAAGCCACTTAATCCTAGGCAGGCCAGGTGGTCTCTCTTCTTCTCACGCTTCAATTTCATCATTCACTTTCATCCGGATGAGAAGAATGTGAAGGCCGATGCTCTCTCTCGAGCATCTGACGTCCTGGGACAAGTAGAATCTCCCCGCCACATCATCCCTTCTGATCGTCTAATGCCAGTCCCATCTCGGTTCTTCAGAAAGTTCCCCCCGGAAAGACCTATGTACGCCCTGCACTCCGAAGAAGAATTTTGAAATGGGGACATTCCTCTTTGATTTCCGACATCCAGGAGCCCACAAGACCTGGCAACTGATCTCCCGCCACTACTGGTGGCTGAACTTATCCAAAGACGTCAAGGAATTTGTGGCCTACTGTACCCTGTGTGCCAAAAATAAGTCCTCCCGTCTAAGACCAGCCGGGTTGCTACAGCCCTTGCCTGTACCAGATTGTCCCTGGTACCACATTGGCATGGACTTTGTCACAGATCTGCCTCCTTCTGCAGGAAACACAGCCGTTTGGGTAGTTACTGATCGGTTTTCTAAAATGTCCCACTTTTAGGCTCTTCCCGGCCTGCTGTCCGCTGCTCGCCTGGCCCATTTGTTTTTCCAACCTATTTTCCGTTTACATGGGCTTCCTCAAAATATCGTCTCAGATAGAGAATCACAATTCATCTCCAGGTTTTGGCGTGCTCTCTGCTCTCAACTCCAGGAGAACTTAGACTTCTCTTCTGCCTATCATCCTCAGACCAACGGGCAAGTGGAAAGGGTCAATCAGATCCTAGGAAATTATTTACGGCACTTCGTCTCTGCAAGTCAAGACTACTGGTCCAGTTTACTTCCGTGGGCAGAATTCTCATACAACCATCTGGACTCGAGCTCCACAGGCAAATCACCCTTCTACATTGTCTATGGTAGTCACCCTCGTCCTCCCTTACCTCTCTTTACACCCTCCAAGGTTCCAGCTGTCGAAGAGTTGGTATCAGTCCTTAGGTCTGTCTGGGAACAGGCTCGACATTCGTTACTTTGTGCATCCGAACGCATGAAGATCCAGGCAAATAAAAAGAGGAGACCTGCCGTGACCTTTTCGTCTGGTGACAAGGTTTGGCTTTCTGCCAAATATGTCCAACTCAAGATTCCCAGCTCCAAGTTAGGACCACGATTCATTGGACCTTTCACTGTACTAAGACGCATCAATCCAGTCACCTATAAACTACGTCTACCTCCTACAATGCGGATCCCGAACTCCTTCCACATCTCCTTCTTAAAACCAGTGGTCCTCAACCGTTTTTCCACTAAATCCTCCTTCACTTCTCCGCAAGCCATCTCAGACGATGTCTATACCGTTAAAGATATCCTGGTGATGAAGACGGTCAGAGGAAGACGATTCTTTCTGGTGGACTGGAGGGGTTTTGGTCCTGAGGAGAGATCCTGGGAACCTGAAGCCAACATCTTAGATCGGGATCTCATTAAGAACTTCTTGCAGGCAAGAAAGTGTGCGCGCGCACCGGCTCTGCTAGGGAGCGCGCGGCCGAACCGCTTCATCCGTCCCTCGTGCCGGCCCCCCTCTGCCGCGTCATCAGCTGCTCAGCCGTGATTGGCTGAGCATAACTGTGCTCAGCCAATCGCGGCTTAGCACAGTTATGACGCGGCAGAGGGGGGCCGGCACGAGGGACGGATGAAGCGGTTCGGCCGGCCACCCAAAGATGACATCATTGTCCCAAGATGGCGGACAGGGGTCGACAGGAATCAGGTGAGTATTGTGCATCACACTGCCGAGTCTGGCGTGGGTGGGGGGAAACACGGGGAAGGGGGCCATTCACATACATAATATACATTACAAAGTTGTATAACTTTGTAATGTGTGTTATTTTGTGAATAATTGTTTAGCGCCGCACTACCTCTTTAAGGGTAGCTTCACATGTACTGGAATCGCAGCGGATTTCCCTCTGCGAGTACGTAAAAGGCAGCCCTCTTTACCCCCCACAGCCCTTAACCCCCTACAGTCCTTGCTCTGGCTTGCTTTGTGGGTTGCCGGCGTCTGGACATTCCGCTCAGCCAATCAGTTCGCTTCCTCGTCGAAGCTACTGATTGGCTGGGCAGGACGTCCAGGAGCCCGGAACCCCCAAAGCAAGCCAGAACGCAGACTGGTAATGCATGTGAGGTTAATGGGGGTTAAAATTTTGGCCATCTGTATTTAAAACAAAAAAAATCTATACTTACCTCAACTGTATGGTTCCTCTAGTTCCCGAGGGACATCACTCATGCTGAAAGGGGGCAGGGCTTCCAGCAGCAGGGGCGGGGCTTCCCGTGACATGGTTTTGCCGGGGCTGTCTCCTCAGAATTGGGGCAGTCCCGGCAGAACCGGGACTGTTGGCAACTATGAAGTTATGTTAATTACCTGTTTTATGTCACAGCTTGGCTTATGGGGAGGACCTTGCTAATTGAGGATTCCAGCCCAGAGGCACCTCATCAAAGGATTGTCCAGTTGAAAGGTCCTCTCTTAGTTTTACATGTTAAGTTATACTTTTAAAAATAAAAGGCTGTGGCCTACCCCCACGCGTCCAAAGAAAGCGATTCATGGTTTTTATTTATAGGTATTTATAGTTTAAGCATTTTGTTATCACTTTAAGGCGAACAGCTATTCAGTACCACCAGTCTGGGGCAGAAAACAGTTTGTCTCTGTTCACTGTGTAAGCGTGGTGACCTGCAACCGCTCCCATTTAAGTGAACAGAAGCAGATCAGTGGTTGATGACCTATCCTGCAGATAGCTCATCAGTCTATTTTGCCAGGAAAACCCCCTTTAAAAATTGTATAAAAAACACCTTTCCTCCCAAACCAAGACTGAATTTGAATCCCAGTCAAGCCCTGAAGAATGATACAGAGCAGAGTTTCCCAACCGGGGTTCCGAGGCACACTGGTGTGCCGGGAGAACCCGCCAGGGGTGCCGCGGGATCCCGGTGGGAAATGTGCGCTGTCTCTTTAAGCATCCCGAGAAGCTGCGGCCACGCAGCTTCTCGGGATGCACGGATCACTTTCATGTTCCGCCCGCACTATGAGCGGGCGGAACATTAAAGTAAGCAGAATATAGGAGCAGGAAGTGTCAGCATCCTGCTCCTATATTCACTCCCGTAGGCCGCCAACACTTCATACCAGCAGCCTATGGGAGGCCGGGACGTGATCTCTCCGGCAGGCGTCATGATGTGACGTCATCACGCCTGCCGGAGGTCCCGTCCCTGCGGCTCACAAGATGGAGCCAGAAGAGGAGGAGGAGAGCTGCTGCTGCATACAGCGTGGATTAGGTGAGTAGGATTTTTTTTTTTTTTTTTAGGGGCAGAGCAGGGGGCATTATTAGTTCATGGGGGGTACCTCTGGGGGCATTATTAGTATATGGGGGCACCTCTGGGGGCATTATTAGTTCATGGGGGGCACCTCGGGGGCATTATTAGTATATGGGGGGCACCTCTGGGGGCATTATTAGTTCATGGGGGGCACATCAGGGGCATTATCAGTATATGGGGGCACCTCTGGGGGCATTATTAGCTCATGGGGGCACCTCTGGGGGCATTATTAGTGCATGGGGGAACCTCTGGGGGCATTATTAGTTCATGGGGGGCACCTCGGGGGCACTATTAGTATATGGGGGCACCTCTGGGGGCATTATTAGCTCATGGGGGCACCTCTGGGGCATTATTAGTTTATGGGGGGCACCTCTGGGGGCATTATTAGCTCATGGGGGCACCTGTGGGGGCATTATTAGTATATGGGGGCACTTCTGGTGGCATTATTAGTTCATGGGGGCACCTCTGGGGGCATTATTAGTATATGGGGGCACCTCTGGGGGCATTATTAGCTCATGGGGGCACCTGTGGGGGCATTATTAGTATATGGGGGCACCTCTGGGGGCATTATTAGTTCATGGGGGCACCTCTGGGGGCATTATTAGTATATGGGGGCCCCTCTGGGGGCATTATTAGTTCATGGGGATACCTCTGGGGGCATTATTAGTATATGGGGGCACCTCTGGAGGCATTATTAGTATATGGGGGCACCTCTGGGGGCATTATTAGCTCATGGGGGCACCTCTGGGGGCATTATTAGTTCATGGGGGCACCTCTGGGGGCATTATTAGTATATGGGGGCACCTCTGGGGGCATTATTAGTATATGAGGGCACCTTTGGGGGCATTAGTTCATGGGGGGCACCTCTGGGGGCATTATTAGTTATGGGGGCACCTCTGGGGGCATTATTAGTTCATGGGGGCACCTCTGGGGGCATTATTAGTATATGGGGGCACCTCTGGGGGCATTATTAGTTCATGGGGGCACCTCTGGGGGCATTATTAGTATATAGGGCACATCTGGGGGCATTATTAGCTCATGGGGGAACCATTAGCTCATGGGGGCACCTCTGGGGGCATTATTAGTATATGGGGGCACCTCTGGGGGCATTATTAGTTCATGGGGGCACCTCTGGGGGCATTATTAGTTCATGGGGGCACCTCTGGGGGAATTATTAGTTCATGGGGGCACCTCTGGGGGAATTATTAGTTCATGGGGGCACCTCTGGGGGCATTATTAGCTCATGGGGGCACCTCTGGGGCATTATTAGTTCATGGGGGCACCTCTGGGGGCATTATTAGTTCATCACAGCAGGGGATTCTACATACAGGGGGCATTATTAGTATATGGGGGCACCTCTGGGGGCATTATTAGCTCATGGGGGCCACGTCTGGGGGCATTATTAGCTCATGGGGGCACAGCAGGGGATCTTACATACAGGGGACACAGCAGGGGATCCTACATACAGGGGGCATCCCACATTCCTACTCGCTTTACTGCACATAACACCAAACAGCGCAGTTACTATGGGAGCCTACAGGAGGGAGAAAGGAAAGGAAGGTGCTAGAAATGTGCGGAGCCTAAATTGTTTGTCTCACAGATTCTGAAGGGATGAAACGTATCTGGAAGGAATCATCATGGAGGACTGGACTGGATGGAGAGGAAAAGGGAAAGTGACGCCTCAGATCAAAGAAGACGTCACCTGTGAGTCACTGTATGATGGTTTTCTTATTTTGTAGAACATTATTTAGTAGGGGTGCCCCGAGGTGGAAAAGGTTGGGAAGCACTGATATATAGAGAGTAAATAGGACAGTCTCTAAAGCCTCTTGCTCGCAGTGATAACCAATGATCATATTCACTCTCCTTATACCCCACTCCCTCCGCACCACACTCAGCAAAGAAGAGTGAACACTAATTTTCTACAGATTTTCTTCCAAAGTGCAGTGCGAGTTTTCTGCATTTCCACTTTAAATTCCACTGCGGAAAGTCCACAACATTTCTGCTACATGTTACCACATTTTACAATAGGGAAGATATTTAGGATGCTGAATAAACTGAGAGTTACAGTATATGTATAAAACTAGTGGGCACCACTAATAATCATGGAGTGCTAAACCAATGCATATAAGTAGTACATCAACCTCTCAAAGATAAAAAGCATATAAAAAGCACAAAAAAGGTAGGACATCATGAAAATCTTTATTATAACACTGACATAGATGCAAAAATACCACATAAATATATGAATGTACAGGAGTAGTAAAATGAGGGAGACAACACCCCAAATACTGCTCTACATTAAAAACACTAAAATGTCACCATAAGTCCTGCTGGTGTACCAGCCAGGGCTAATCTACCACTCTGACTCTGGACCGTATGTACAATAACAAAAATCCAACATCTCTACCTAGACAGAGACCCGGTAAAACAAAATAGAACCACAAATGATTGAGAATAGAAAGAAATAAGAAAAGATCACAATATGCAGTCCAGCAGAACAGAATCATTCTGTTGGACTGCTACCATTTTTTGTGCATATGCTTTTTTTCTTTAAGAGGTTGAATAAACTGAGAGGTCACTTTTAGGCAATGTTCACACTAAGTAAGTTTGGCAGAAATCAAGGCTGTTGTTACAACGGCCATGATTTCTGCGGTACTTACGTAGTGCTGCAGGCTGAGGGAATTCCGGACTGAGTGTATACACATAGTATACGCTCCGGCCACCCGCTCCATTGTGTGCTGTGGGGAGTTCTGATGCATCAGAACTCAGCGGCACTAAAGATCATCATGAACGGCCGGTTTTATACAGCGTGTGAACATAGCCTTATAGCGGTATCCTAAGAGGTAGCTCAGTTGGTGGAGGAGGATCCACTGGTTTTAGGTGGAGGAGCATCCACCCTTTTTAGCTGTCCTGTGACGAATGAAAGAAACTGGATAATTACTCTGATGAATGGTGAGGGCCTCATGACTCTTACTGAGGGGTGGCTGCCACCTCTCAGTTTACCCCTGGGTGGATTTTTATTATTATTGATAATAAGTTTGAACATATCTGAAATTAGTCTTATTTTTATATAGCGGCAGCAGTCTTTAGGTAATGGAATCTGTGTTATTTGATGATATAACAACGCTCTGGCTTCTGGCTGATTAAACAAATGCTTCTCTATGGCCTCTCCCCAGCAGGTAGAACATAACTGATCTCAGCACAAGCTGTTATATGCTTGTCACTGAGGTTTCCAGCCATTTATGTCCACATCCAAGTGAAATCCTCATTCATGTAGTCACAAGTCACACTATAAAGCTGGGTGTTTCTGTCTCATTATGAGTCTAAAAAATTAGCAATTTATAGGCAAAAAAAAAGTTGACATTTTTATGCCTTTTAGGCTTTTTTATTTTGTGTGGCAGTATTTTGGTTATTTTTTTTAGAGTGATACTGTAACCACTCCACCACTATGGTCATGTGACAACTGCAGCACTATTGTGAAGTATAATAAAATATATTGTGTGATCTCTAGCTTCATTTACTGAATAGGTTGCTGGACAGTACCTTGGAGGCAGGGCTTTTGTGCCCCATCGCTGTAAAGCACACAACATCACCCAAGGCTTCAGCAGGCGGGCATGCCTTGCAACAATGGACCAAAGCGGATGGAGAGCACAAAGACCTCTGTGACATTGTCCAGTGCGGATAAAGGCATATGATAATATTTTGTTATCAAGTACACAACGGTGCCATCGCATGCCCACTTGATTGAGTGACAGCATTGCTACAGCAAAAGCTTTAAACCCAAAAATATAGCCCCAATACAATTGGGGGAAAAATAGTGGGAACATAGCCTAAAAAGGAAGGACACATCATGATAACACATACAGATTATAACATCTTGTTGACATTATTCTCAACAGGGGCTGGGACACTACACTAGTGAATAGCTAAGCAATAAACATCACTGCCTACATTGCAATGGAGAATGTCAACGTCTATACCATGCATTCTTATTTTTGTCCACCAGAGGTCAGTGTGTATACTATTTGATTAGCCGTCCTAGTTACATTGATGGTGGCTGCTACTATACTTTCAGTGTCTTTACTCCCAAATAATTTACCTTGTAAAGTGTAACAAATTTGAACTGAAAGGATGATGGATCCATCTAAATGTAAGGACATTGATGTGTTGTCATATGCTGATCTAAAAGTAGCAACGTATGAAAAATGCATGTGCTTTCTACATTATTTATATTTGTGACATGAAACAATGTTTCATACTGTTAGGCTGATGCTGTGTATAGCTCTGGGATTTTAAAGATGTTCAAAGGGGTTGCCTGAGAGTGAGAAAAAGGAGAGCAGGTATTATCTATCTGCTCTAATCTGGTGACTACGTGGACAACGCAATGAAAAGGCCTTAAAGGGGTTATCAAGCGCTACAAAAACATGGCTACTTTCCCCCTCTCTTGTCTCCAGTTCAGGTGTGGTTTGCAATTAAGCTCCATTTACTTCAATAGAACTGAGTTCCAAACCCACCCAAACTGGAGACAAGAGAGGGGAAAAAGTGGCCATGTTTTTGTAGCGCTGCATAACCCCTTTAATGAAGTAAAGCCACTTTAGTCCTTCTCTTGGGATTATGGTGTGGTATGGCATAATGTAGGTAGCTGGACCCTTCCAGTCTTCATTCTAGGTACACTAACGTCTCTGCAGGGGGACTAAAAAAGTGTGAAAAAAATATTTTATAAAAAGGATTTTAAATATATATTTTAAAAAACCCTAAAATAATAAAAATTCAAACCCCAATGTTTCAATTTATAAAATACATTAATAGTTTGGAACATGTTTTTATAACATTATTGATCCCATTGATTGAATGTCATAAAAAGTTCTTCATTCTAGTAAAAAAACTATGTAATAAAAAGATCAAGAAATGTTATTTATGCAAGAATAGTACCAATAAAAACTACTCCTACAGCTGCAAAAATGACCCTTCATACAGGTCTGACGACAAAAGAAATAGTATGTGAAACATTTTTAAAAGCATTATTTATATAAAAAAATGTAATAATACTGACCGGATATATTGAGATAACATGTTCCTTTACCACACAGCTTATATACTAAACCCCCCAAAGTTTAAAAGAAAAAAAAAAAAAAAGGCCATTTCTTTTCTATTTTGTTTCAGAATATTTCTTATGGTTTTGGGTTGTATTTTATAGCCACTGTGCCACCGTGATACATCTAGAACATTCCTAGACTGTCTCGTCTGTTTGCACGTCTACAAATATATATATACAGATATATTAATAAATTCCCCAATGTGCCTTTGTGCCCAGGTCCCTTGGTCAGTTTAGATAATTTTGTGCCCTATAGTGTCCCGATTCCAAAACTGTTTTTCTATTCTCTCCCATTGCCAATATTTATTTTTAAAGTGGTTTTATATCTGTGCTTTGTGGTGTATAGTTAGGTAGGTGGAAATACCCCTTATCCTCACATTCACACACACACTCCAAGTCTACAATAGCTTTCACACCAATATTTAAAATAAATGTTTCACCTATCTGACTATTTAGGGAAAGGTGCAGATATATGCTATAATCACTATACTATCACTGTATATTGCGGGAATTGGGGGCGTAGTAATGAAATAAAATAAGCACTGGACCAGAGGCTGCAAAATGTTACAAAAACTTTTTAAAACTGATGCATTAAATATGTTTGGCCTTTTTGGCAGTCATATTAAGCCCAACATTGTGCTGTCACCCCTGTAAAAAAAACTTATGAATAAACTGCAGACAGATTGGAAAGCCCTCAAATGCTCCTTGCTGCCACAAGGGGGCAGAATCTGAAGTTCCACATTGCTGTCAGCTGCAGCAGAGTAAGATAAGACTGGTGGGAGATCAGGGAACAGTCAGGGTGAGAGTGGAAGGAAACTGAATTTAATTTATTAAATATATATATATATATATATATATATATATATATATATATATATATATTAAACAAAGACTGATCCCCTAAGAAACTTAGCAGTCACAGTCACATATTAGGCACATGACCCCAAGAAAGAGTTCACCCATCCGGAAAACACACAGTCACACATCCCATGCTAAAAGCTTCACCATATTATACTATTCCAAGGTCCTGTATACAGTCCTGTGAGCTGCCTCTGGTCTCCTACTGCCGGGGTGGCTGCATTGTTTAGGTCTCTTCTTAAATATAAGAAATATATATAGAAGCTGTCTGGGTTGGATATTTGACATCCAGGACAAAAGAGGCAGGAGTAAGAAAGGCACTTGTGGGCATCATCACCGTAAAAAAGAAATTTATGATTATTTTTGCAATTTAGCTCACATCCAGAAGGAAGAATATGTCTCTGTAGTGCCAACTATATGTAAGTACATTGTAAGTCAAAGTCTGAGCCATAAAAAAGCCTTTGAACATGACTAGGGGTATTCCTCAAACCAGACATCCATGTGTAGACAGTTGTTTCAAGGTTTCTGCTCCTTATCAGTACTGAGTACTGTTTTATTATAGGCACTGCTCAATGGGAAATGGATGCAAATTAGCTCTCCTCCATAGCGAAGAATACTGTCTCTCTAGTGTTACTGTACCTATAGATGGGGCTGCATTTACATCCAGGCACCCAGTTACCTGTGCCCAGAGGAGCAATTAAATAAGTAAAAAAAAAAAAAATATATATATATATATATATATATATATATATATATATCTGCTGCTATCATGTTGTGGCCTGGGAAATAAATCTGTTATGTTAAATAGGTTTTCCCATCTGTAGTGGTTATGCTCTATCCAGAGTATGGACAGGATAGGGCATAATTGTGCAAACCCTGCAGAATAGAGCTGCGAGTACACGCTGCACCTCCGTTCATTCTCTGTGGAGATGCCGAAGAGAGAGGAATGCAATGAGAACCCTAAAAACATTTGTCTGCAGATGTGTGTTTGGTTTGGATAAAATCCCTAGTCATGTTGAAGGCTTTCATGGGTAAGTGGCGTATTACATGGCCCCATTAGTAATGTTAATAAGTGCATATCCGCTAGATCAGTGCTTCCAGTCCTCAGGCCTCACCAACAGGTCATGTTTTCAGGATATCCCATACAAAAAAACAACTGTAATAATACCTGATGCATTGAGTATAATTACTGTATATCACCTGTGAAACAGTACGGAAATCCACAAAACATGACCTGTTGGTGAGGCCTGAGGACTCGAATTGAGAAGCACTGCGCTAGATCATGGGTCTCTAAACTGCGGCCTCTTCAGCTGTTGCAAAATCACAATTCTTACCATGCCCATACAGCTAAAGCTTTGGATTTGGCTGTCCAGGCATGATGGGAAATGTAGTATTGCTACAGCTGGAGGGCCGCAGTTTGGAGGCCCATGTGCTTGATCATTCACTGAGCCTATTATATGGCTTAACTTTTGTGTAGCAAGGGCCGCTAACCATGTCTGTGCAGCCCTTGCCGTTAGCGTAAAATAATAAAGGTTCTACTTACCTGACTACGCTCTCTGGTGCCTCTGCCCACTCCCTGGTATCTTTCTGGCTTCTGCCCGGTCTCGCAGACGCCACAAGAACTGCAGAGCCGGCCTCTGAAGTGACAGTCCGCTCAGCAACCACTGCGCAATCAGCGGCTAATGATTTTAGGTCAGGCCCAAAAGACGAGGTCAGATAATAATCATTGGCATCGGCTGATCATTGTCTTTACTACACAGAGCGATAACCTGCTGAATCAGCCTGATTTGTCAGATTATTGCTTAGTGTAATAGGGCCCTAAGACATTGACTTACAGGGTAGCCACTTATAAGTGCAACTAAACCAACAGTATTCTTCCTCTTTCTATTCTTCCTATTTTTTTTTTTTTTTTTTATTGTAAGGGCGCTATTACACCAACAGATTATCTAACAGATTTTTTTAAGCCAAAGCCAGGAATGGATTTGAAACAAGGAGAAATCTCAGTCTTTTCTTTATTACCTGTTGTCTGTTTATAGTCCATTCCTGGCATTGGCTCAAAAAAATCTGTCAGATAATCTGTTGGTGTAATAGGGCCCTAAGTCTCCATTTGCCAGCTGGATCTCCTCAATGGAAACCATTATCCCTCCAGAGATGAATATGTTTAATATTGTATGAATTCTTCTTGTTACATAATCCTAAGTAGAATTGTATGCATATTGGATACTATACAGTAGATGTTTTACAGGAAGAATTGAAAGCCTAATTTATGTATTGTAGTGAAAATCCTAATACTGATACCTCCTCATTTCTAATGAGTGGAGGCATTAATAAAGCCATGGCTGATTAGTAATACGATTGTCTGTATTCCTCACATCTAACAGCTGCCAGACTGTGGCTCCTGCATATATGTGCACAATTTGCAGAATGAGCTGGCATTGATGATTTGTCAGAGATTTTTCATTTGGATCTAAATGAGTTCGGAAAACAAATATTGCATTAAATTGCATTAGATGAATAAAGTATTATATATCTCATGAAAACACATTTCCACGGGAATTTCCTGATAGAGCAAATAAGGTGACAGCAAATGTACATAATGTTCTTTATATTATGTGCCGCTGACGATGGGCTGGGAAATGCAGAGAACTTAAAGGGCTTGTCTGTGGGCTAGATTGCAAGGTCACAAGTGAGCTCTGATCAGCGGTTGGAGTGCCTTCAAAAGGCGCGGTTAATCAAATAGCTGGGCCACACAAACAATCACTGTATTGTTTGTGGGGCCATTTAAATAAATTGGTATTGGCTGCAAACCCCCTGCTTACACAGCCACGTTTTCCCACTCTTCTGCTGGTTGTTGACACGATTATAGGCTGAAAGAGCATTTCTAGGTACGCTCCTTGCTGATAATCGGCCTGTGTAAGGAACTTTAATCAATCTCTAAACAAGAAAGTGGCCACTCAGCTCCGTGACTTCAGGAGATGGCGTCCATAGACGTACAATAAAGACTATGGGGAAAAGTGGGGAGTGAAGAGGAGAGTGGGAAGCGAAGTGTTCAGAATATGTCAAAAATGATAGTGCCCATTTGTTGTACATTATGCATGAAGAATATAATGTCAGATTTATTAATAGAGTCTGTCTTAGGGTCCTTTTACATGGGACCGTGCAAGGTCACAAGAGAGCTCTGATCAGCGGTTGGAGTGCCTTCAGAAGGCGCGATTAATCAAATAGCTGGGCCACACAAACAATCACTGTATTGTTTGTGGGGCCATTTAAATAAATCGGTATTGGCTGCAAACCCCCTGCTTACACAGCCACGTTTTCCCACTCTTCTGCTGGTTGTTGACACGCTCCTTGCTGATAATCGGAGGAGCTTTAATCAATGCCATCCCTCTTTGGAGTGCCAAGCAAAAACAGGTACACTACATCACAGAAAACAAAATTATGAACTAGGTGCAAAACAAGAAAAAATGGGTGCAAACAATTAACAATGATAAATAGTAAAATAAATCTGCCAGACACAGGACAAAAGTTAGACTAAAAAGTCATAAAACATACCAAAAATTCAGAAGATGGCACTCCGCTGGTCGCTGGTGCTCCAGGCAGGTAAACCCAGAGAGACAGTAGAAATAAATCCCAGCACTCACCATATGTAGTTGCATATTTATTCTGTGTGTTACACATCAATACAGGTCCACATAAATACAAATACATGTTTCAGCCACCATGGCTCGAGCCAAGCTAATGAAGGCCATGGAGGCTGAAACTAGCACTTGACCTGTATTGAATAAAATAAGCAACTACATTTGGTGAGGGCCAGGATTTATTTCTACTGTATGAGTATTATATACATGACCCCAAAGTGCTTCATCAAATTAACAGGTTTCCTTAAGGGTAGCTTCACACATAGCGAATCACAGTGGCGGCTTCTGCAGCAAAATCCAAAGCGATTCGCGCTACTGTGAGTTTGAATGGGGTTACATACTCGCAGGGGAATTTTCATTTCAGCCCCCTTGACTAGCTGCCACCCAGAGCATACTTTACCTGCATCTGAGGCTCCCGTAGATCCCGCCTAGCCAATCAGTGACTGCGACAAGGCCGTGCACTCACTGGCTGAGCAGGACCTACGGGAGCCTCAGATGAAGCTGGAGTGTGGACCAGGTAAAGTATGCTCTGGGTGGCAGCTGGTTGAGGGATAAAAATTTTGCTGTGGAACTCACAGTGTGAAATCCTCTGCAATTCGCTACGTGTGAAGCTACCCTAAAACAAGTCTCACTGATCTACAGACAATTCCTTCAATGTCATGTCTAGAGATGAGCAAACTTACAGTTAGATTGGCTTTGCATGAACCTGAAACTCTGTATTTGAAATCTGGTGGCTACAGAAGTAGGATGCAGCTCTAGGGCTGCCTGGAAAAATGGATAAAGCCTATGACTATGTTCACACATAGTATTTCTGTCAGTCTTTTGTTCAGTCTTTTTTCAGCCAAAACCAGGAGTGGGATTGTGGTGTCCCACCACAGGTGTTTTGTGTTTCACAACTGTTGCAAAAGCTTCTTCTCTAGCTTAAGTGGTGATGAAGGTATTTTAAAGTTTCACCATAAGATGTCAGTATTTATTTATTTATTTTTTTTTTTTTTTTTGGGGGGGGGGGGTAAATAAAGTGTTTATTGCACATTTGAAACAGACACTCCCGTATAACAAACAAAACAGTATGAGGCTGTGTTCACACTACGTATATTTCAGTCAGTATATGTATATTTCAGTCAGTATATTTCAGTCAGTATTGCAACCAAAACCAGGAGTGGATTAAAAACTCAGAAAGGATCTGTTCACACAATGTTGAAATTGAGTGGATGGCCGCCATATAACAGTAAATAACGGCCATTATTTCAATATAACAGCCGTTGTTCTAAAATAACAGCAAATATTTGCCGTTAAATGGCAGCCATTCACTCAATTTCAACATTGGGTGAACAGATCCTTCCTGTGTTTTTAATCCACTCCTGGTTTTGGTTGCAATACTGACTGAAATATATGTAGTGTGAATGCAGCCTAAGGTTGGGTTCACACTATGTATATTTGAGGCTGTATTTGGTCCTCATGTCAGGTCCTCATAGCAACCAAAACCAGGAGTGGATTGAAAACACAGAAAGGCTCTGTCCACACAATGTTAAAATTGAGTGGATGGCCGCCATATAACGGTAAATAACTTCCATTATTTCAATATAACAGCCGTTGTTTTAAAATAACAGCAAATATTTGTTGTTTATATGGCGGCCATCCACTCAATTACAACATTATGTAAACAGAGCCTTTCTGTGTTTTCAATCCACTCCTTGTTATACAGCCTCAAATATACGTAGTGTGAACATAGCCTAATAGTACAAAAAATTACAATCATCTGTGTCAACATCTCTAAGAAACCATAATCCTCATTAGGCTAAGGAGCATAAAATACAAACTTCTCGCACAAAGATAACAATAAATGTAAGGCACACATATCTAAAGACAAAACATCAGGAGTCTGATATCCCAAACTGGGAAAGAGGATAGAGAAAAATCCGTTACTAGGAGAACAAAGAAAGAAAAGATAAGAAGAGAAGCAGATAAAGAAAAGAAGAGAAGAAGGAGGGAGAAAGGTGGGGGAGGGAGGGGAAGGAAACATGGAAGAAGGGAGAAGTACTAGGGAAAGGTGTGGGAACCCCTACTATACCATAGAGCATCATGAGAGGTTATCTCCAATGATTGGAGATCCACAGAGATAAGTCTCCAGATTCCTTAAAAGTATCCCAGCAGAACCAAACTTTGGTAAAGTTACCTTTCTCTTTATCCGAGTGAGCAGTGAGCTCCTCCATTCGTCTGAGAAAAGAGAGGGAATCCAAAAAGTCTCCTGAAGGAGGGATTCTAACCTTCCACTTCCTTGGGACCGCTTGTCGCGCTGCATGCATGAAATGACGTAAAAGCCCCCTACGATAGGACTTATCAGAGCCACTAGACAAGGACAGCAATGCTAATCCCAAGGTGGGCTGTGTCGTATTGGAACATACTTTGTCATACAGAGCGAACACTGCCCTCCAAAAACTCCTGATGACTGGGCAGGACCACCAAATATGCTCCAGACTACCTGAACTCGCACCACATCTCCAGCAAGAGGGATCAACTGAGGGGAAAAGTCTATGGAGTCTCTCTGGATAATAATACCAGTGTGTTAATATTTTAAATTTTTTCTATTGCGCACAACTGGAAAGGGAAGACTTATGTACACGGAAAGATGTCAGTATTTTATATGTATACTCTTATAGGTTGCACAGCTGTAGATAACAAAGGGTTACTGTTTCTTATGTATTATGCACTTCTATTGTCCAATGGAGATGCTCTTTCTTTCTGACCTATCCCTCTTCTTCTTTTCTTTGCACACATTACTTTCCACCACTCACAGGGTCTCTTACATATCCCTGTAGGAAGTAGTCACTTGGTGGGTGGAGGTGTAGTTTCAGTTCTACCCAGATTCTCGTGTGAATTAGTCTAAAAGGTGCAGGGCCGTATTCTACAACACAAGAGGAACTAGCCTCGATAGAACAAAGCTACCAGAAGGTCTACGTATTCTTTCTCGCAGTGCAAGTAACCCCGGGAACAATCGGACAGTTAGCTTCACCCAGGTAACCAAGGCTGGGGCTTGTATAACCCTAGTAGGACGAGTACCTTGACAAAGTAGGGCAGAAAGTGGTCGGACATTAGTCTAAACACAGGTACAAGTATCTCTCTCACTCTCAAGTATTTCTCTAAAGTTATGGCAGAGCACAAGTACTACATTGGGTTGGGACTCCTTTGGCAAACTCCTCTCCTCTACGCTGCTCCACTCTGTTCTAAACTCTTCAATCACATCTACAACTACCTCTACTATTTTCTACTCTTCCAAGTATCTCCGCAGCACAAACCACCTATTTGCTGCCAAAGTGTTTTATACTATTCAGAGACTGCACAGTAAAGTTGTTCTATTTTTATCACTGGGACTCAGTCATCTTTTCATCTGCACCAGCACCTATACACATTCGCCACACACCTTTTTTTTCCCCTTTCTGTGGGTGGTGGTACCGCTAGTCCGGATGGGTCAATTGCCACTTAGGACTACCGTGACAAGAGCCCAAGGGACCCATCACAACCCGGCAGGTCACCGACCATCTGGGGAACAGTACAGACTGGCCACATTAAAAGCAGGTATCAACATCAGACCTGTGTGTGGACTGACGTCATGACAATCACCATCACTGGCCAAGTAGTACTGTAGCACCACAGGATGAAAACACAGAAGCTGTACAAATCTTTCCATTATAATATTGCTCTGTCAGTTACACTATTGGTTTTGGTTGAAAACAAAAGGATTGCTGGAACGTACATTGGGCTGTTCACAGGTGCGAGGGCAGCACGGTATACAGCACTGTCGGCATTATATTCTCATGTATTATTATATAGTGGTCATTCTTTGATATATCTTTTTGTATGGCTTGCATTTTTGTTAGGCCTGTTACACTAATGCACTTATCACTTTATTTTTCTACAAGGATCCAGAATTCAGTGCATGCACAGCCATTATTTTTGGCAGTATTCACATGATGATTTAAACATCTTGCCACTGATCAGATATGTACTGTACTTGGCACAAAAATTAAGTTTTGTAAGTTGCATTGATTTGTAAATCATTTCTATTTAAAAATCTCCAGTACTTATCAGTTGCTGTCCTGGACAGGAATTGTCCAAAGCAGTAGCAAATCTGCACAGAAAACCTCTCTTTCTGTGGACAGTTCCTGTCTCGGACAGGGGTGGCAGCAGAGAGCACTGTGTCAGACTGCAAAGAATACACCACTTCCTGCAGTACATAATGCAGCTGATAAGTATGGGAAAACTTGAAACTTTTAAATAGAAGTGAATAACAGATCTATATAACTTTCTGAAACCAGTAGTACCCTTAGTACCCCTTTAACCTCAGTGTCACAGTAAATACTGAAAATGTCATAATTTTTTTTTTTTTTTTTTCAATACATTTTTGGCAAACTAGTTTTTTAGTCATTATGGGGTGTAAATACATTCTAAATTCTCTATATAAATACTGAGGGGGGGGGGGGTGTTAAAAAAAATCTGTCATACTGAAGTATATAAAGATACCATAGGTTCTACCCAGTGTTTCCTGCAACTGAATAACAGCTTTGGCTAAATGCCCGCTCCTTAGGGAGAGGTATTTCCTACCTCCCGGAGGCTATTGAAAGTGAGACGAGAAAAATGAAGACATACTTTTCATAACTGCAACAACAGATGGGTATGTGCCAAGGCTAACATGTAGCTAAGTTTCTTCCTGAATACTCATTGTCTGAAGAAGTTGCACACTAAATCCCTGACAAGAAAAGAACTTGAAGCTCCAACAATATTAGGCTATGTTCCCACGTCTTTTTTTGGTCCGCTTGAGTCTAAATAACGGCCGTTATTTAATACTAACGCCCGTTATTGTACAAATGATGCCTGTCTTTATGAAATAATAGCCATTATTGGGACTTAAACAGCCATAAAATGACGCTGTGAGAACATAGCCTCAAACCCTATTTTCTTGCCATTTCACAATTTTGGTAAAAATAAAAATGTATTTACTATATTAACCCTTTGTTGTATCTTGAGTAAGGGGAGGCAGAGAAATGATAATAATGACATTTACATGGTGCGTAGCGAGGAGGGGGGGGGGGACAGATGCTCCTGGGGCAGGGCCAGGGGGTCACCAGGCTCCCACACACTCAGAACCCCTGTCATTTTCAAAGCTACTGAAAGACGCTGTGTGTGCAGAAAGCCTGTTCTTCTCTGTGCCCCCTGTGGGCATGGTGGGCACTAGAGCAGTGGCACTGATGCTGGAACTGCCCACAGAGGAATTTCCCTCTGTATTTCATAGCTGCTCCATAGTAACTCCATGCAGGATGGCAGGCCCCTTCCTTCTAAAATCACTGTAGCCTTCCACCCCTTCAGCAACTCATATTTCCAAGTTCATGCAGTTGACGGCCCCTCCCCATCCTCTCTTCTGTGCTCCTGATGGTGAGATAATCTGCAGAGGAGCAGCACATGGAGCCCATAGCACCTAGAGGAGACTGTCATTTTATGGCCTGCCTACACTGAACTAGAGAGGAGCTGCGGCAGCAGCTGTGACAGACAGTGATAGTGAGTGACTATGATCAGGATGAACTTAATAAGGTACGGACCACGGACCCCGTTTGAAGTTCCGCCTGTCCCATTGATTAAATAGGATGTCTCGCGCACACTCTGCCGTCCGCCCAAAGAATTGTATAAAAGTAAATGTTGGGCCAGACTGGCAACCTCTCTCAGCCTCCGCCCTATAGTATAGACTAGCCTCTATAAAATAATTGCACCCTATCTACTCCCATGACCCTTACTGAAATTATTAGGGTTAAAGGACAGAACAGGGTTGTGTAGGTGACAGCCTGCCTGCCTGATCTGACATCAGGTGCAGAGAGATGCAAACACTTACTGGGCAGTACATAGGTAACAATACTGTCCTGACAGATCTGATGATCTGACATGGGGTAAAAATAGAGTTGCTGAGGCCGCTGACTATTCTGCCATGTCATTAATAGGAATTATATCCACGCACAATACTCAGCAGATGTCATATACCGTTCTGTGGTGACCCCCGCATGGTGTTGTAGCAGTGGGATGGCCGGTCACTTGCTAGATGGAAGTGTGACGCCATTTCTAGTGGTGGATGGCCGAGATACAGCCGGACCTTAAGGGTTTTGTCACGTGACGCCAGTGCCTGGTGGGTACACCCGCGCTGTGAGATGGAGTTCATCGAATTTTAGTAACTTTGCTCCACCTGGATCAGTTCCTAGCTCTTTGGCTCTTTTGTGGACACTGTCCTGCACTGTAGTTACTCCTAGTCCTCGGCGTGGGTTGAGATGATCTATTGGCTAGTCCTCTCTTGAAGGATTTAGCAGTGCATCACACAGCGTGTTGGATGCTTCAAGAAAGAAGTTTGTAAGCGGGCTCTGTCCTGCGTCCTACCCATGTGGGGTACTGAATAAGACTAAGACTGTAGAGAGGACCTGGCAGAGGGCCAGGGCCCAGGTACAGCCACTGTGGAGAGCTATCTGAGCTGCGACCTTGCTCCACCGAAGCTCAACTAAGTCTCCTCCTTCACCCAAGGGACTAACTTCCTAACCAGCGTGTAAGGTGCGCTGTGGTTGGGTGGAAAGAGTGCAACAGAAGAGTGGAAAGGAAAGAGGTGATAGGACAAAAGAAAGGAAAGATCCTACTGGTAAACAGAATCTGGTACACACACATACAATAACCCTTTGAGACACTTCAGCTGTGCAGCTTCTATACCTTGGTTATACAATACAGCAACATCTAGTGGTCATCTTTAGTAATACTGTAGCTGCAATAAGACCACAAGACAGTACAGACTTTTATGAAGGGTGTGAATAGTAGCCTACCCCTAGTGGGACACTACACCATGTTATCTGAAAATAAGACATCCGCCTAAAATAAGACACCCCAACTAGTCTACCAACTAGCCTAAAGTATGGCACCCCATTCATAAGTAAGGCATCCCCCAAAAAATATGGCACCCCACACCGAAAGTAAGGCCCTTCACCACCACCCGCCGCCGCTCCCCTCCTCCCTCCCCGTGCGTGTTCTGTGCCATTCACATCCCTTTCCCTGTGCTGCTTACATCAATCCCTGTGCCGCATACTTCTCTCCCTCCTGGTGCTGCTCATATTCCTCCCCGTGCAACTCACATCAATCCCTGTGCTGCTTACATTCCTTCCTGTGTCGCTCACATCCCTCCCTGTGCCACTCACCTCTCTCCCTCCTCCCGGTGCTGCTCACATTGCTCCCCGTGCCGCTCACCTCTCTCCCTCCCCATGCTGCTTACCTCTCTCCCTCCTCCCGATGCTGCTCACATTGCTCCCCATGCCGCTCACCTCTCTCCCTCCCCATGCTGCTCACCTCTCTCCCTCCTCCCGATGCTGCTCACATTGCTCCCCATGCCGCTCACCTCTCTCCCTCCCCATGCTGCTCACCTCTCTCCCTCCTCCCGATGCTGCTCACGTCCCTCCCGATGCTGCTCACCTCTCTCCTCCCGGTGCTGCTCACATCCCTCCCCGTGCCACTCACCTCTCTCCCTCCCTGTGTTGCTCACATCCCTCCCTGTGCTGTTTACCTCTCCCTCCTCCCGCTGCTGTTCATATTGCTCCCCATGCCGCTCACCTCTCTCCCTCCCTGTGCTGCTTACCTCTCTCCCTCCTCCCGATGCTGCTCACATCCCTCCCCTGCATACAGGCCACTACCGTGTTTCCTCGAAAATAAGACAGAGTGCCACTTTAGGAATGGAAATTAATAGAAGACACTGTCTTATTTTCGGGGAAACGATAGTGGCCTGTATGCAGTTGCCACTCTTAACATAGAGAAGTGTGCATGTTCGGTGAGGGAGTTTGTGCGAGGTGGGGGCGTTGGGGCGCTAACCTGAATCTTTGCCCCGGGCGCAGGAAAGGATAGCTACCCTTCTGTATTTACAAGCAAAATGTGTTTACCATTTCATAAATATTTTTATCAATTAGTTATAAAGTACCAACAGAATGGTAGGCTGCACCCGTGCTGATCAGATATTCAGCACCCGCACTACACAGTGAAAGGGTCTGGAAACAGTTAGGCCGCATTCACGCGTTCCACACAGACGCGGAAGGCCTGTAGCGGAGTCTGTTCCCCGCACGGCAGCATCTCTGATATGCTGCTGGGAGTGGGGGAAAGCTAAGGATATGTGCCGTTCTATAATGAAAAGTAAATAAAGCCATGATAAAAGGTAATTAGATGATAAAATTTTATTATAAAGTACACAATGGTGCAATCACATGGCCATTTGATTGGTGGACAATATCACTACAGCAAAAGCTATAACCCCCAAAATAGAATAGAATTGGCAAAAAAATAGTGGGAACATAGCCTGAAAGGGAAGAACACATCATGGCCCGGAGGGCACACAGGTGTGAAGGCAAACCTTCTTTTATCTTGGAGTGGCGAGCTACACCCTTTCCACTGTGGTCTGTGACCTGACGGGCTGTGAGGGGGTCCCTTGGGTACTTATCACAGTGGTTCGGAGTGGTGTTATGACCCGCCCGGAGAAAGGGGAGATGACCCAAGGATGTGATTTCTACTGTGTAGGCGCTTGAGCAATAACCACTGAGTTCCGTTAGCATAAATAAATCTTCTTAACTAGAAAAACACTTTGTACAATAGCTGATAGCAGACAGTAGATTTGACAAGACAGGAGCTGTACTGAGGACCCTTAGAGTAGTAGAGCTGAGAGCAGTTAAAAAGAGTTTGTGCTGAGAGTCCACAACGTGGAGAGGAGTTTGTACTGTAGGTTCACAGTAGTAGAGAGGAGTGTGTCTTGAGAGTCCCTACCCAGGGTAGAAGTGTCCTCTGCCGGAACATTAGAAGAAAAAGCAATAGAATACTGAAGACTTGGAAGTAGACATTTAATTGTGCCCATGTTTTGACCTTTGTCGCTATACTACCTTTTGCCCACCAGTGTCGGGTGACCCGTCCTATGAGGGTGACACAAGCCCCAGACCTTGTTACCTGAGTTGAGCAGAGTGGTTACACCTGCACTGCGAGATAGAGTATGTAGGCTTCTAGCAACTTTGCTCTATACGGATCAGTTCCTCTTGTAATCAGGATACTGTCCTGCACTTTTAGACTTGTTCTCGGCGTGAATTGGGGTTTCTCTGACTTGTCCTCTCCCTTGAGTAGTTTAACACTGCATAGTGTGTAGAAGTGCTGCTTTCAAGAAACTGGTGTCTGAGTTTCCCATGTGTGTCTGCTATGCATAGGAACCTGACTAAGACTACGACTAGTTCTGGAGTGGAGACCTGGCAAAGCCAGGGCCCAGCTGGACCACTGTAGGGACCAACTTGTTCTGCGTCCTCTCTGTTCAACGACCAGACTAAGACTGCTGACTAAGTGTGGGTGTATAACACCTCTCCTCAAGTGACAACCTCATATAGGTTGTGTAAGTACAGTTACATACAATAGTGACATCTTGTGGCAAAATTAGTTACTACTTTATTACCACAGTTACTTGAAGTACAGACTTTTGCGAGGAGTGTATCATACTGGTAACACCCGTGGTGGGACAACACAATGGTAACACATACAGGTCATCACATCTTGTTGTCATTACTCTCAACAGGGACTGCGACACAACACAAGTGAATAGCTAAGCAATGAACATCACTGCCTACATTGCAATGGAAAATGTCAACGTCTTTCCATGTCTTCATGCGACAACCCCTTTTAGCTAAATGAGGTGTATGACTATAGTACTTGGTAATAATCCATGACAATTAATGCCTAGGGGCCCAGACCATTCTAAGGCTGTGTTTCCACAAGGGCATGGTTTTCATCATATTCACAATGCATAGCCTTAGTCCACCCTTTAATACCACCCACTCAAAGCTTTGCCGAGGTAGAACACAAGCACTTGGAAAACAAGGCTTATACAATGTGATCTTCTGATATGTCTTTGATGGAGGTTAATAGAGCTGAACTGCAATATCAGAAATAGCCTACGGACAAGAGTGGCGCTGTTGGTAGAAAAAGACCTTTTTTTACATCTCTAACATCTGACAATTACTTTAGTCATTCGAAGGACAACTGTACAGTCGAGTAATAATATACTCTTGATTTTCCTTGGAGTGCAGCTTTGATGGTGTTCCAAGATCGAATTGACATAGAAATTACTTAGAGATATAATTGCTCTTTTCACTTCAGGGAGCAGCTGAAAGGGAATGTGGCTTACACACAGCAAAATTACATAATGGGAGCGAATGTCAGGAATCAGTGCCCACAAAATGGAAAACTGCCAGCTGCTTTACCAACCCCATGGCCTGGCTTCTTCCAGTAAATGGAAGTCTTTGCATAATATATGAGATAATATAAACCTTTGTACACACAATAACCAGTCTCTAAATAATTTCCTGGATGAAAAGTCCATGGTCAGTAAATTGTAAGAATTTTTTTTTGATCTTTTATGTAATTTCTAACTTAATACAATATTATTTATTGTACAATACAGTGATGGTTATGTATCAAGCCAGATTGTCCTATAGATACGGGAAGCTCATCCTCTGCCTCTGATAAAGAGTGAGTGGTCACACTGATCGCCAATCAAAGCATCATTCAGATTCCCTGATATCACTATGAGCAATTGGGGTACACCGTGTGCATTGTGTTTCATCTGCCCATGGTGTTGGGGTGAAAGGTCTCCTTTAAGCTGTGGTTTGTTTGAAATATGGTTTTCTGGGTACATTTTTTCCTTACCTATTGTCAAGACAGATTTTCAGTATCAGTTTACTGGGGTGCCTGCACTTCTGTTTGTTAGGGCTGTGGCGTCATACACAGGGAATCAGAGCAAGAAGCAGACAGCCCCCCCACAATTTGGGGTTACGACAGCTCAGCTTTATTCGTGTCTATAGGAAATGAGATACAGTAACCCAGCTTGGCCACTACACAATGTATGGAGCTGTCTGCTTCCTGCTCTGTTTTTCTGTGTAGCAGCACAACAGAAGTGAATAAAAGCTGAGTTGCAGTCTCCCATCATAGCCCCTATACAATGTACAGAGCTGCCGGCAGCACGACCTGGCAAACAGCTATTTGGCAGGGGTGCCGGGTGATGGCACTGAATTGATCTGATATGGATTAGCTATCTTCAGAATAGGTCATCAATACATTTTTCTTCCCTTCTTCTACTTGCCTGTTTCATTTCAACTCTTTGTATTGCCAGGTCTCTGAACCTTGTAGTTCTACAAGTAGAAGGCAGACCCAGCTGACCATCTTGTCATACTGAAGCAGACATTATAAAAAGGTGAATGTAAGTAAATATTCTCTCACCTGCTCATCATAATTTTCAGATTTACATTCAGTGCATATCCTGCCTTTGCGTATAGACATTGATCTGCAGAATATCTCACCATTGAAAAGTATGTCCGATGCTAAAAATGTATGGTGACAAATACTACCCAAAAGTATACCAAAAAGACACTTTCCACATATAAATGTTCAATGTGACCCTATGGATGTATATGTAAGCCAGAAAATATATGTGAACGTTGCTAAAAGCTGCACTAAATTCTTTTAAGTTTTTCTAGGTTTTGTGTTCTGTGTATGTACTTCTAGGTTATGTGTTTGTGAGTTATAATGTAGGCTCTCTGTAGGCCTATTGTATGTAGAACCACTTTATAAGCATTTCCCGTAATAAGTATATATTGGTGATTTGTATAACTTTTGGGGGGCAATACAATACTGTAATAAAAAATTTCATCAAACTTCTCCTTTAACCCCTAGATGACCAAGGACGTATCGGTATGCCTTGGAAGTCTGTGCCCAGATGACCCTGGGCATACCGATACGTCCTTTGCTATGAAGCGCGCTCCGGAGCGTAGTGCGCTTCATAGGGAGTGGGGGCTGGCTGCAGTGAGCAGCCGGTACCTCACCATTAATGACAGGCTGCAGCGTGTCATTAACCCCTTAAATGCCACGATCGCTATGTCCCTGGCATAGCCTATGGCATAGCAATGATCAGTGTATTAAATCAAAGTACTGTATGTAAAAGTCCCAGGGGGACTCAAAAAGTGTTAATTATTATTACACTTCCCCTAATAAAAGTTAAAATCATTTATTATATAAATAAAATATGCAAAAGTAAATAAACATATAATATACTGTAGCGTGCGTAATTGTCCGATCTATTAAAATATAACAATCGTCATCGTGAATGGCGAACACGAAAAGAGGGAAAAAAGAGCGCAGATTACCGATTTTATGTTACGTTATATAAAAATTTTTTTTACAAAAAGTGATCAAAACGTCCGATCTTCACAAATATGGTATTAATAAAAACTAGAGATTATGGCGGTAAAAATAAAAACTCCATACAGCCTCATAGGTGAAAAAATAAAACCGTTATAAGCGTCACAATTGGCCCATTTTATTAATAATTAATTGCCAAAAAAAGGATTTCATTAAAAAAATATATATATAAATATATATATATATATAAATATATATATATATATATATATATATAACATTAGAAAATATGTGTAAACCTGCATATGGTTGTGTTCGGACTGACCTATAGAATAATGGTATCATGTCGCTTTTACCATATAGTGCATTACGTGGACACAGGAACCCCCCAAACCTTACCATATTGCATTCTTTTTTATAATACCAATTTATATCTTCATAAATAATATATTTGGGATTCCGTCATGTTATGGTAGAATGAAAGACGCCATTACACAGTACAACTATTCCTGTAACAAATAAGCCATTAAATGGCCTGTAGATAGAAAACTGAAAGTGCTGGAGCTCTTAGAAGGGGAGGAGGGAAAAACGAAAAAACACTGGGTCATTTTGGGCCTGGTCCTCAAAGGGTTAAGAACGTGGGACATATTATGGTTTGCCAGTATTTTTGCGGATCCTGGCCCCAACACACATCTGTAACACGTACAGATGTGTATATAGGGGCCATAGAAATGAATAGGTCCAAAATTGGCCTTAAAGGGAACCTGTCACCCCCCGTGCCAGGGTGACAGGCTCCCGACCCCCCTATACTTACCTAATCCCGCCGGGTCGAGCTTCTGGAGGTGGTCGGGTGATGAGGATCCCAGCCGCTGCAGCCCGGCGCGCGCGCTGAGAGATGAGTCCAACACCCATAGATAATGACGGAGCGCTGGACTCTCCTGTCATTCTCTATGGGTGTTGGACTCATCTCTCAGTGCGCGCGCCGGGCTGCAGCGGCTGGGATCTTCATCACCCGACCACCTCCAGAAGCGGGACCCGGCGGGATTAGGTGAATATAGGGGGCTCTAACGGGGGTCGGGAGCTTGTCACCCCGGCACGGGGGGTGACAGGTTCCCTTTAAGCATTTAATCAATGAAAACCAGGACAAAAGATTCTTTAGAAAACTCTTATTTGTAAATATTTTTTCTTTTTGCAATATGACTTTCCACAAAAGAATAAACAGAAAATAATATCACCACAGTGCTCAAGGGTTGGAGAATCCGATGTTCACGCCGTAGCGCTGGTCGACTCCATTCCCTTACTGAAGACTCTCACTCTCCACAGGACGTAAGATGACGACAGCACGTCTTGCTACGTTTCGGGGGTCCGCCCCCTTTCTCAAGCATAACGAAAGTGCACCCTCCACCATATTTATAGCAATTGCTAGATTACGTATCAAATCACTATAAAAACAATAAATATAAGTTACGGATCCATAATAATGATGGTTACTACATCTAATAGTTCTATATACGTTTAAGAATTCTTACAGTAGTGTAAACCACTTATATTATATACGTCATCCAAGTCAGATAATGAAAAAATGCCACTCTAACCCTATAAAAATACTGTAAAATTACATACTTCATTCAGTCCTTTCGGGTATAAGCTTTCTAATTGATGTACCCAGAATGTCTCCTTTTGTAACAACCTTCTTTTGATGTCACTCCCACTGGCTCCATTTACTTCCTCTAGTACCAGCCACCTCAAGTCACAAACCTTGTGACCCAATTCATGGAAGTGGCGTGCAACAGAGGTTTCTCCAAATTTTTTAGTTTCTTTTCCCAAATTTTCTTGTACCTCCTTTTTCTGTCCATACGTTCTTATTGCTGACTTATGTTCGTTTATTCTCACTCTAATTTCTCGTGTAGTTTGTCCTACATAGACCCGTCCACACGGACATTTTAACATGTATACTACGTATATACGAGCGGACTACTTACATGAAGCACATGTACAGTTGAGTGATGAACTGGTATACCGTAAACTGCCCAAAGATCCTACGGATGAATTTGCAGGTGTATTAAGCGATATTGTGATTGAGGCCTATGACGGGGGAGTTATAGACAAGGAGTTGTGCTCGATACTGGTCAAACAAAATCCTAGAATTCCTGTTCTTTACCTGTTACCTAAGATCCATAAACGGTTGAATAATCCTCCTGGACGACCGATAGTGTCTGGCACTAACTCCTTGTTCTATGCTCCCTCGTCATATGTAGACCAATATTTACAGGAGGTGGTTTCCAAGTTACCAAGATGTCTTAAAGATACTACTGATCTATTGGTGAGATTGGAAGCTCTTGATGTCAGGGACGTGACTTTTGTCGGTTCTCTTGACATCAAGAGCTTATATACTAACATACCATGCCAAGAAGCGATAGAAGTGGTCCGTGATAAACTTTGTGAAAATGCCACTCTTGATAATTCAATGATTAGATTCTTGGTGTCTCTTCTAGAGCTAGTGCTTACTAAAAATTACTTCCGATTTGGAGATGACTTTTTCCTTCAGACGCAAGGCGTCTCGATGGGGTCACCGGTAGCCCCTAGTGTTGCTAACGTGTTCATGGCCGCGCTGGAAGATAGGTATCTATTAGCTCATGAACATAGTGCTCATTTACATACCTGGCTCAGATTTGTGGACGACGTCCTATTGTTTTGGACTGGGACGAGAGAAGAGTTGGAGTCCTTCATTAAACATCTTAATAATGTTCATGAGCTAATAGAATTTACAGCGGACATCCACACCACGACTGTGCGATATTTAGATGTGGAAATAACAGTGAAAGATGGCCAGATAGACACTAAACTATATAGTAAGGAGATGGACAGGAACAATTTGTTGCACAGGACTAGTCATCATGCCCCTATGACATTTAAGGGGATTCCTAAGGGACAGCTGATGCGGGTCAAACGTATTTGTAAAAATGAAGATATATGTGAGGCTCAGTGTGCTAAAATGATGGATAAATTCTGTGCTAGGGGTTACAGAAAAGAGGAGGTACACAAAGCATGGGAAGAGGTGAGAACAATACCAAGAGAGAACCTAATTAAAAGACGAGAGAAAGATAAAAAAGAAAGTCAGATTACATTTCAGTCTAAATTTGACAAACATTCTAACATCATTAAAAAAACGATTCTGAGACACTGGGAAATGTTAAAACATGATGAAAAATATGGCAAACTATTTATTGAGCCTCCTAGGTTCCTTTACAGAAAGGGTCAATCGGTAGCGAAATCGAGACAAATGTTACTTAGAACATGCCGAAAGGGAACATTTGCTTGCCTCTCATGCCAGAATTGTAATGGCATAATCAAAGGAGAAAGCATATGCCATCCCCTTAAGGGATACAAAATCATGATGAAAGGGATGTACACATGTAGAACAAGTAACGTAGTATACATGTTAAAATGTCCGTGTGGACGGGTCTATGTAGGACAAACTACACGAGAAATTAGAGTGAGAATAAACGAACATAAGTCAGCAATAAGAACGTATGGACAGAAAAAGGAGGTACAAGAAAATTTGGGAAAAGAAACTAAAAAATTTGGAGAAACCTCTGTTGCACGCCACTTCCATGAATTGGGTCACAAGGTTTGTGACTTGAGGTGGCTGGTACTAGAGGAAGTAAATGGAGCCAGTGGGAGTGACATCAAAAGAAGGTTGTTACAAAAGGAGACATTCTGGATACATCAATTAGAAAGGACTGAATGAAGTATGTAATTTTACAGTATTTTTATAGGGTTAGAGTGGCATTTTTTCATTATCTGACTTGGATGACGTATATAATATAAGTGGTTTACACTACTGTAAGAATTCTTAAACGTATATAGAACTATTAGATGTAGTAACCATCATTGTTATGGATCCATAACTTATATTTATTGTTTTTATAGTGATTTGATACGTAATCTAGCAATTGCTATAAATATGGTGGAGGGTGCACTTTCGTTATGCTTGAGAAAGGGGGCGGACCCCCGAAACGTAGCAAGACGTGCTGTCGTCATCTTACGTCCTGTGGAGAGTGAGAGTCTTCAGTAAGGGAATGGAGTCGACCAGCGCTACGGCGTGAACATCGGATTCTCCAACCCTTGAGCACTGTGGTGATATTATTTTCTGTTTATTCTTTTGTGGAAAGTCATATCGCAAAAAGAAAAAATATTTACAAATAAGAGTTTTCTAAAGAATCTTTTGTCCTGGTTTTCATTGATTAAATGCCATATTGACCCAAGTTGGCGGCTGGGTACAGGACTATTCACACACAGTGCGATTAGGCACAAAGATTTTGGTGATTTTGAAAGGTTCCCTTTAAGCCCCTATTCCACAGGGCGACTGAGAGGAGCAAACAAGCGCTGTCAGCTATTACACGCAGCGACAGCGAGCGGGTGAGTCTGAGGATGGCTACAGGGAGGTGCATGATCGCTAGATCGTCCGGGCAGCCCATAGAGGATAGCGATGGTCTGCTGCGGCCGCTCCTATTTCACAGAGCGATGGCAGCAGATTGTTGCTATATGAGTCGTTTGTCTTTCAACATATTGAAAGACAAACGACTGCAACGATCAGCCGACAGCGTGCATGACGGTTGATCGTTGCCTTCTATTACACAGGACGATTATCGGCCGTATACGGCCGTTAATCGTACCGTGTAATAGGGCCTGTAGTCTTTTATTTATATTTCCTATTCTTTTTTAATACACTTCTGGTTTTGGCTTAAAAACTGTGGCAGCAGTTTTCCAAAATAAAAAGTGCTGTGTATGAAACCAGCCTAAGAAGCCATTCACACCACCGCAATATAGGGTCAGTGCACTGGACACCAGACCTCAGAAATCCTGGCATCATCCTTCAATATAACGTCAGGAGCTTTGAAACTGTTCAAATCAACTGGTTTCAAAAAATCATGTAGATTTGTAATTTATTTCTATTTAAAAATTTCAAATCTTCCCATACTTATCAGCTGCTGTATGTCCTGCAGGAAGTGGTGTATTATTTTTAGCCTGACACAGTGCTCTCTGTTGCCACCTCTGTACATGTCAGGAACTGTCCAGAGCAGTAGCAAATCCCCATAGAAAACCTCTCCTGCTCTGGACAGTTCCTGACACGGACAGAGGTGGCAGCAAAGAGCACTGTGCCAGACTGATAAGAAAACAACATTTCTATGCAGAACATACAGCAGCTGATAAAGGAAGACAGGAAATTTTAAACAGTAGTTACAAATCTACGTGTGTGTGTGTGTGTGTGTGTGTGTGTGTGTGTGTGTGTGTGTGTGTGTGTGTGTGTGTGTGTGTGTGTGATGTAATTTAGAAAAACAAAAATTACAAAAATCAAACTATTAAATAAAAAAAAAAGCCCCTGCCTGGTTTTGTTAGATTAAAGGGGCAGTTCACCGTATATTGTTTGTGTAGGAGTAACTATCCGCACTCTCTCCTACCTACCGCCGGACGTTATGTGACAAATGACAAAAGACGCTTCTCGAAATCAACTCGCATTTTCTAAGAAGAGTCGCATGAAAGCCGCGCCGCACCTGCCCGCCGCACACACGTGACGTATCGGAAATGGGGCGCGTCCTCTTGGAGCAACCTGTCAGTCATTTCTACTAGGCCACGCCCCCCGTGTTAGCTCGCGGCTCAGCCACACAGCAGGGGGAGGAGCTTCCGCGCCGATCCTGGGTGTAGGGGAAGAAGTTCAATGTGCAGCGGAGCCGGGGACTGTGCGCACAAAGTACCGGAGCGGTGTGTCCGGTGACAGCTCCGAGCGCTGCCGCCCCGGGGGGTCCGAGGGATGAGCAGCAGCCCCCTGCGCTTCACTCTCCTGTAACTCTCCGGCCGGAGGAGGCGATCACCTGGGGCTGGATCACAGGTAAGGCGAACACTACTCTCTATGGGGAGAGATGGGAGAGCCGCGGCTCAGGAGCTTCTCTCCAGGTGCGGGCTGTAACCTGGGGGGTGATGGGGGATTATTCCGTGCAATCCCTCGGATTATTCCGGAGCAGTGTGATGTGTGCATACACTTAGCAGATGGCAGTGTTGTAACAGAGCAGACACAAGCTTCCTTGGAGGAGTTGTTGAGCAATACACATCCACCAGGAGTCATCACCTTCATGTATGATGGATATAGTCACCAGTATATATGTCATAGTCATCAGTATATATAGTAATCATTATATAGTTAGTATGTATATATATATATATATATATATATATATCATCAGTGTGTATGTGTGTATATATATATAACTAGTATATACAGTATATAGTCATCAGTGTATAGTCAGTATATATATCATCAGTATATATCTCATTAGTGTATATATCACCAGTATATAGTCATCAGTATATATATATATATATCATCAGTATGTAGTCAGTTTATATCTCATCAGTGTGTGTGTGTGTATATATATATATATATATATATATATATATATATATATATATATATATATACACACACACACACTGATGAGATATAAACTGACTACATACTGATGATATATATATATATATATATATATATATATACTGATGACTATATACTGGTGATATATACACTAATGAGATATATACTGATGATATATACTGACTATGCACTGATGACTATATAATGTATATACTAGTTTTATATATATACACATACACACTGATGATATCTCTCTCTCTCTCTCTATATATATATATATATATAATCAGTATATGTCATCTCATCAGTATATATATCATCAGTATATATGTCACCTGGGGACTGGAGAGTTTTGCCCAATATTTTTATCATATCTAAGGGAGAACCCCTACCTATATACAGTATTACCTTACTCCCCTATATATCACTTGTACATGGAGTCCTATTTCTACTTATAAGAGTTCTGTACATTATGAATCCTGCTGATTGTCTTCAGGGGCTGGCGGGTCCTTACCTAAGGGTCCTAGATGGGGGGATCGATCCCCAAGTAGATCTGACAGCTTGGCAGCCAAGTATTGAGGTGACATAATAGAGAAGGGAGTCCCCCATCACACAATTGGACACATAGGATTATGGGTGTATTCACATGGGAACATCTGTTATAGAGCAGGAGGAGCTGAGCAGATCCTGGATAACGTGTCATTTATTCATATAAATACCTGCTCATTTTGGGCTTAATTGTCAAGTGGGCGGTCCCAATCAGTAATTGACAACTTGCTAAAGGCATAATCTGTCAATCACTGATTAGCACCGCCCATTTGACAATTAAGCCCAGAATGAGCAGAGATTTACCTGAATAAATGACAAGTTATCTAGGAACTTTTCCTCCAACTCTATAGAGAACATCAATCTGTTAATCTGCTGAATAATATGTGTATTCAATGGGACAGGTTCCCTTTAAAATGCACGCAGTCTTACAGTGGCTTTGTGATGTGTTATTTGGCTGCTAAGTTCGGGCAGGTAAACAAATAATAAATGTGTATTAACTGTATAAAGTGCACCATGTGAATTTACTCTGACTTGGTGAGTAGAGAATTATGGTCACCAGAAAGGGGGGGGGAGTTGTTTCCTTAAAGGGGTTATCCAGTGAAAATCTTTTTCTTTCAAATCAACTGGTTTCAGAAAGTTATATAGATTTGTAATTTACTTCTATTAAAATAATATCCAGTCTTCCCATACTTATCAGATGCTGCATGTCCTGCAAGAAAAGTTGTTTTCTTTTCAGGCTGACACAGTGCTCTCTGCTGCCATCTCTGTCCATGTCAGGAACTGTCCAGAGCAGCAGCAAATCCCCATAGAAAATCTCATCTGCTCTGGACAATTCCTGTCTGGGACAGAGGTGGCAGCAGAGAGCGCAGTGTCAGAAGCCACAATGTGCAGATTCTTTTCCGCACCATGTATTAGGTTTTATAGCAACATGTAAATCCATCCTAATTGGTTGCAGGGACCAATGGAGTTAATAGAGTTTGTTTAGTTCTTCTCTGGTGCTGAATGAGTTAATAGGAATAAAAAATGTTTCCTTGGCTTTTGTTGGCAGATGCCCAGGTAGACGGATGGTCCTGATCATAGGCCACAGTCATCAGTTTTCTTATCATCTTCCTCCTAGCACAGCCCCATGCCCAGCCCCATGCCCAGCCTCATGTCCGGCTCCTTGCCCGTTCCCTGCTTCAGCAGCCCCATGTCTGGCTCCTTGCCCGTTCCCTGCTTAAGCAGGCCCATGCTCGGCTCCTTGTCCGTTCCCTGCTTCAGCAGGCCCATGCCCATCTCCTTGTCCGTTCCCTGCTTCAGCAGCCCCATGCCCGGCTCCTTGCCCGTTCCCTGCTTCAGCAGCCCCATGCCCGGCTCCTTGCCCGTTCCCTGCTTCAGCAGCCCCATGCCCGGCTCCTTGCCCGTTCCCTGCTTCAGCAGCCCCATGCCCATCTCCTTGTCCGTTCCCTGCTTCAGCAGCCCCATGCCCGGCTCCTTGCCCGTTCCCTGCTTCAGCAGCCCCATGCCCGGCTTCTTGCCCGTTCCCTGCTTCAGCAGCCCCATGCCCGGCTCCTTGCCAGTTCCCTGCTTAAGCAGCCCCATGCCCGGCTCCTTGCCCGTTCCCTGCTTAAGCAGCCAGTCAGGAGGTGAATTCAGGAGAATAAGCTGCGTTTATTTTTGGCCACTATGCACAAGCTATAAGAGGAGTTACGCTGGAGTTTTTCTTGCCTGTAAATCTTTAGTCATCTCTAAGGAAATGCTTTGCTGGCACAGGATTGTGGCTGTACAGTATATCTTTGTAGTATTTCCTACATCAGCACAAGGAGTATAGTCACCTACTGGGAAATGAGAGGCTTCTGTGTGCCGGGGGCTGTGCTCAGCCTGCGATGGCTGTCAGCGAAATGTTCACCGCTCCAGCTCCGACTTAGCCAGGAAAAATACATTTATATTTAGGGAACTGAAATTTGTGAAGAATTTCTGAATTACGGTAGTATTAAACATTGCATTCAGGAGATAGACTTGTAACTCATTGTAGTCTGGGCAGCCAAGGGCAATAATAGAAGTACATACCCTAAGAAATTGTTCTCAGGTCTTAGGCCTAACTTTTTTCTTTTTTGCTATACTTTTAACTAAGTTTTATGGATACAACAAATTTACCAAATTATTGTTAATATTGCCCAAGAGGCCTTCCAGTCCCCCCCCCTTATTATAGCCTGCCTTACATTTCATATAGCTGTTGCAGTGGCGGATTAAATGTACCCTGGGCCCTGGGCTGTCCACCCAACCTGGACCCCCCCCCCCCCCCAGTCAATCCACCCACATTGTAATCCGCTACTGCCCCCCCCCCCCCTGCTGTCCCCAATAAACACTGCCTGCCCCCCCTCCCTGCTGGCCCCATTAAACATAATGTTTGGTCCCTTGCTGCTCCCAATAAGCATTGTCCACCCCACCTCCACTGCCCCCAATAAACATACTGCCACCTGGTTTCAGGAGAGGAGGGAGCTGATCTTATAGGGGAGGTCGCAGGGTCACAGCAGCACAGAGGATGTCAGGAGTGGAGGGTGCTGATCTTATAGGGGAGGTCACAGCTGCACAGAGGATGTCAGGGGAGGAGGGTGCTAATCCTATAGGAGAGGTCCGAGCAGCACAGAGGATGTCAGGAGTGGAGGGTGCTGATCTTATAGGGGAGGTCACAGCAGCACAGAGGATGTCAGGAGAGGAGGGTGCTAATCCTATAGGAGAGGTCCCAGCAGCACAGAGGATGTCAGGAGAGGAGGGTGCTAATCCTATAGAAGAGGTCCCAGCAGCACAGAGGATGTCAGGAGAGGAGGGTGCTGATCTATAGGAGAGGTCCGAGCAGCACAGAGGATGTCAGGAGAGGAGGGGGCTGATACTATAGGAGAGGTCCGAGCAGCACAGAGGATGTCAGGAGAGGAGGGCGCTGATCTTATAGGGGAGGGTCACAGCAGCACAGAGGATGTCAGGAGAGGAGGTGGCCGATCTTATAGGGGAGGTCGCAGCATCCCAGCAGCACAGAGGATGTCAGGAGAGGAAGGTGCTAATACTATAGGAGATGGTCCCCCTCTTCCCCCCCTTATAGATGGTCCCCCTCTCCCCCCCCTTATAGATGGTCCCCCTCTCCCCCCCCCTTATAGATGGTCCCCCTCTCCGCCCCCCCTTATAGATGGTCCCCCCTCTCCCCCCCCCCTTATAGATGGTCCCCCTCTCCCCCCCCCTTATAGATGGTCCCCCTCTTTCCCCCCCTCTTATAGATGGTCCCCCTCTTTCCCCCCCCTCTTATAGATGGTCCCCCTCTTCCCCCTCTTATAGATGGTCCCCCTCTTCCCCCCCCCCTCTTATAGATGGTCCCCCTCTTCCCCCCCCCTCTTATAGATGGTCCCCCCTCTTATAGATGGTCCCCCTCTTATAGATGGTCCCCCTCTTCCCCCCCCCTCTTATAGATGGTCCCCCTCTTTCCCCCCCCTCTTATAGATGGTCCCCCTCTTCCCCCCCCCCTCTTATAGATGGTCCCCCTCTTATAGATGGTCCCCCTCTTTCCCCGCCCTCTTATAGATGGTCCCCCTCTTATAGATGGTCCCCCTCTTTCCCCCCCCCTTATAGATGGTCCCCCTCTTTCCCCCCCCCTCTTATAGATGGTCCCCCTCTTATAGATGGTCCCCCTCTTATAGATGGTCCCCCTCTTTCCCCCCCCCCTCTTATAGATGGTCCCCCTCTTATAGATGGTCCCCCTCTTATAGATGGTCCCCCTCTTCCCCCCCCCTCTTATAGATGGTCCCCCTCTTCCCCCCCCCCTCTTATAGATGGTCCCCCTCTTTCCCCCCCTCTTATAGATGGTCCCCCTCTTCCCCCCCCCCTCTTATAGATGGTCTCCCTCTTTCCCCCCCCTCTTATAGATGGTCCCCCTCTTTCCCCCCTCTCTTATAGATGGTCCCCCTCTTTTCCCCCTTATAGATGGTCCCCCTCTTTTCCCCCCTTATAGATGGCCCCCCTCTTTTCCCCCTTATAGATGGCCCCCCTCTTTTCCCCCTTATAGATGTCCCCCCTCTTTTCCCCCTTAGATGGCCCCCTCTTTTCCCCCTTATAGATGGTCCCCCTCTTTTCCCCCTTATAGATGGTCCCCCTCTTTTCCCCCTTATAGATGGTCCCCCTCTTTTCCCCCTTATAGATGGTCCCCCTCTTTTCCCCCTTATAGATGGCCCCCCTCTTTTCCCCCTTATAGATGGTCCCCCTCTTTTCCCCCTTATAGATGGTCCCCCTCTTTTCCCCCTTATAGATGGTCCCCCTCTTTTCCCCCTTCTAGATGGTCCCCCTCTTTTCCCCCTTATAGATGGTCCCCCTCTTTTCCCCCTTATAGATGGTCCCCCTCTTTTCCCCCCCCCCCCCCCCCCCCCTCCGTGCATGCAGATTTAAAAAAAAAAAAAAAAAAGAACTCACCTTACAACCCGTTCCCCCGTCGATCCTCTCCTGTCCTGCAGGCCCCGTCTGTCCCCCGGCAGCGCGCGCATCACAGAGCTCGCCGGAAGTCACAGGCGCACGGGGAGCTGTCTGATGCGCGCGCTGCCGGGGGATAGGACGGGACACCCCCGCAGCAAAATAATGCTTGCGGTCACAAGAGCCTGCAGTGGCGAGGGAGGGCCGGGCCGCAGCGGCATTATAATGTGGGCCGGCGTGGCATGGGCCCCCCGGAGCCTCGGGCCCCGGGCGGCCGCCCAAGCCGCCCACATTATAATCCGCCATTGAGCTGTTGGCAGAACACTCCTTCCACCATCAGCTTAATACGACTCTGTACCCACAATCTGACCTCCCCAACCACTTGTACCTTCGGATAGCTGCTTTTAATCCAAGATCTGTCCTGCGGTCCGTTCAGCAGTTGATGCAGTTATTGTCCTAAAAAACAACTTTTAAACTTGTGGCCTTGTGTCAAACGGCCGTGGCTTACAGTATCTGTGCCCTAACTTTGCACCAGCCCTCCGTCCCTCCTCCCCACACTCTTCATCATTAGGAATTCCACTGAAACATTTTCTCCTGTCTGAACATTGCACAGTTGCCTAAACGATTCAGCCCATGTACCGGGCAGACACAGATGATGAATAGGAGGCAATCTGCCTGAAGCATTCCTAATGATGAGGAGGGCGGGGAGGAGGGACAGAGAGGGTGTGCCAGCCTAATGCATACACAATCTAAGCCCCGGCTGTTTGGCACAGGGCTGCCAGTTTAAAAGTTGTTTTTTTAGGATTTTGATCAAATCCCGGGAAATAATTAAATGATTTGATCAAATCACTGACCCCTTTCAGGGAAATGATGGAATGAACGATCTAGGAGTCGCCAGGCTCTATGTTTGGCGGCGGAGGCGGACAGGGAGCAGAGTGGTACACCTCCCAGGCAGGCATATGGCGGCGGGCTGACGGGACCAGAGGCAGATGGGGACCAGAGCGGCACACCTCCCGGCAGGCATATGGTGACGGGACGGACGGGACTGGAGGCAGAAGGGGAGCAGAGCGGCACACCTCCCGGCAGGCATACGGCGTTAGAGCGGAGGGGGAACAGAGCGGACAGGCCGGGGGAGCAGGAGGTGTGTAGCAGGGGAAATGAGCGGAACCGGGAGCAGAGAGGCAGCAAAGGCGGACAGGGAGCAGAGCGGATAGGCGAGAGCAGACAGGGGAGCAGAGAGGCGATACGGTAAGCGAATTCTACGTTGCAGAGGGAAATGATATGAGTTCATGATGGAACGGCCCGGTCATTTAATCATTTGATCAAATCCCTGATTCTATCATTTAACTGCACTATATATATATATATATATATATATATATATATATATATATATATATATATTATTATTATTATTATTATTATTATTATTATTATTATTATTATTAATATATATATTATTTTTTTTTCTATTTAGGGTACAAACCCACTTGACGTATTTGCTGCGTGAATCAGTCTTAAAAATAAGCAGGCAAAACGCAGGTTGGCTTTATACAATTGTTCTGCGTTAAAATACGCAATTGCGTATTTTTGAAGCGTGAAGCTTGTGTTAGCAAAGCATCAGTTGTTAACAACCTGTGCGAAAAACGCATGTAGCTTCATGCTTCAAAAATACGCAATTGCGTATTTTAACACAGAACAATTGTATAAAGCCAACCTGCGTTTTGCCTGCTTATTTTTAAGACGGATTCACGCAGCAAATACGTCAAGTGGGTTTGTACCCTTAATGAGATAGAAAAAAAGCCACTGCCAGACATCACATTTATCATTCAGGCATGTTGAAATCAAACGTGGCCCACCGGTATCTCCCTGATATATGGCATCAGGGGAGAGTCAGGAGGCTACCCATGCCGATAGATGGTTTTATGGGTGCATTTTAACGCAAGTATTAGTGGCAATTCATGATCTTAGAAAAAGCAAGCCATTGCTGCTCCCCTCCATTCAGTCTCCTCCCTTTGTCAGTAGGGCTTGGTATAGAAGGGAGCGTGGAGATGACCAATAAGGCAATATGATAGATACAAGAATAGAGAATCCAGCTCTTGATCAAAATAAAGTCTTCAATGCTTTATTCATTCATTATATAAAAGCCAGTGGATCATCTACGTGTTTTTGACGTATGCAAAAGAACTATGGCTAGGGGGGCCCATGTGCATTTGGAATGAAATACTGTACAGTCTTGTCGTTTTAACATGGATTAAAAAAGCAGGGAAGATTTTATTTTGCCTGGGAGCTGGTCTCTCTTTTCCGATATATCTGAGTGGAAATTTTTCTCATTAACGCTTTAATATACTGCCCTGGATGAGCATTCTCCCCTTACTGTAATCCGCTCTCTATACACTGACTACCTGGTGAGCCTGTGATAGACTTGTGTGCATACACAGGATGCAGAACTGCAAGGGGAGGGAGAGAGCAGCAGCCTGAACCAATAATGGGACAGATGTGTCTTAAAGCGACTCTGTACCTAAAATCTGTCCCCCTAAAACAACTTGTACCTTCGGATAGCTGCTTTTAATCCAAGATATGTCCTGGGGTCCATTTGGCAGGTGATGCAGTTATTGTCCTAAAAAACAATTTTTAAACTTGCAGCCCTGAGTCAAAAGGCCGTGGCCTAGAATATCTGTGCCCTAACTTTGCACCACCCCTCCGTCCCCCCTCTTCTCCCTCTTCATTATTAGGAATGCCCCTAGAACATTTTCTCCTGTCTGAACACTGCACAGGTGCCTTAACGATCCAACCCATGTGCTGTGCTGACACAGGTGAGGAAAATCTGCCTGGAGCATTCCTAATGATGAAAAGGGTGGGGAGCAGGGACAGAGGGGTGGTGCAAAGTTAGGGCACAGATACTCTAGGCCACGGCTGTTTGACACACGGCTGTTAGTTTAAAAGTTGTTTTTTAGGACAATAACTGCATCACCTGCCAAACAGACCCCAGGACAGATCTTGGATTAAAAGCAGCTATCCGAAGGTACAAGCGGTTTGGGAGGGGGTCAGATCAGGGGCGTAACTAGAAATGGCAGGGCCCCATAGCAAACTTTCACATTGCCCCCCCCCCACACACACACACACACACGACACACACACACAGAATGTGGCCTGCATATTATTGGCGATCATCATCAACCCCCCCCCCCATGATTTTGGCCTGCATCTTATTAGGGCCTGAGATCATAATCATCATCATTATTCCCCCCCATCATCATCATCATAATCAACATTCCACCCCCCGCCCCCCCATCATCATCATTCCACCCCCCGCCCCCCATCATCATCATCATTCCAACCCCTGCCCCCCATCATCATTCCAACCCCCGCCCCCCCATCATCATCATTCCAACCCCCGCCCCCCCCATCATCATCATCATTCCAACCCCTGCCCCCCCATCATCATCATCATTTCACCCCCGCCCCCCCCATCATCATTCCAACCCCCGCCCCCCCCATCATCATCATCATTCCACCCCCGCCCCCCCATCATCATCATCATTCCACCCACGCCCCCCCATCATCATCATCATTCCACCCCCGCCCCCCCATCATCATCATCATTCCAACCCCCGCCCCCCCCCATCATCATCATCATTCCAACCCCCGCCCCCCATCATCATCATTCCACCCCCCCATCATCATCATCATTCCAACCCCCGCCCCCCCATCATCATCATCATTCCAACCCCCGCCCCCCATCATCATCATTCCACCCCCCGCCCCCCATCATCATTCCCCCCAACATCATCATCATTCCAACACCCCCCGCCCCCCCATCATCATCATTCCCCCCCATCATCATCATCATTCCAACCCCCCATCATCATCATCATCATTCCCCCCCCGCCCCCCCATCATCATCATTCCAACCCCCCATCATCATCATCATTCCAACCCCCCATCATCATCATCATTCCCCCCCCCCCCATCATCATCATTCCAACCCCCGCCCCCCCATCATGATCATCATCATTCCAACCCCCACCCCCCCATCATCATCATCATCATTCCCCCCCCCCATCATCATCATCATCATTCCAACCCCCACCCCCCCATCATCATCATCATCATTCCCCCCCCCCGCCCCATCATCATCATCATTCCAACCCCCACCCCCCCATCATCATCATCATTCCCCCCCCCGCCCCATCATCATCATCATTCCAACCCCCATCATCATCATCATCATTGCCCCCCGCCCCCCGCCCCCCCCCCCCCCCCCCCCCCCCCAGCCCCCAGTCCCCAGTGACAGGCAGCTATTCAGCTGCAGCAGCAGGAATACCTCTGGGGCGCACAAGTCACTTGCTCTCTGTCAGTCCGCCTCCTCCTCAATAATGGCGCCTGTGACTCGGCCCCCCTCCCCCACGGTACGGCACAGCAGAGAGGACCTGCGTGCGTGCACTTACGTGGGGGAGGAGACGGCTCAGCAGTGACTTCGGAGGCGGCCCGCCCAGGAACTAAGCAACGTGAGAGGTGGCCGCGGGGACAGAGGCGGGGACAGATGCCGGGGCGGGCCCCGTACGTTCGGGTAGGTGCGGGCTCGTTCAAATACAGAGTCCAGACAGTTTCTCCCCGGGTGGCCTAACTGGGGAGAAACTGAACTCACACACACTCAGGACACAAGGACTAGCTGGCCGGGCCCCTTGATGCGGCGGGCCCCGTAGCAACCGCTACCGTTGCTACGGCGGTAGTTCCGCAACTGGGTCAGATTGTGGGTACAGAGTCGCTTTCACAAAGGCCATATTCCACGGAACGATTATCGGTCGTATTCGGCAACGATCAGCCGACATCGTTCATGTCGTTTGTTGTTTGAAAAACAAACGACTGTGATAGCAACGATCTGCCGCTGCCTCTCCATGGAAAGGAGTAGCGTCAGCAGACCGCCACTATCCTCTATGGGCTGCCCGGACGATCTAGCAATCACCCGGGCAGCCCCCCCCCCCCCGCACCTCCCAGCTGCCCCTCCCGCAATCACCTGCTCGCTGCTGCCGCGTGTAATAGCGGCGGCAGGAGGCGGGGAATGAGGAGAAAACGAGCGCTAATAGACATGAACAATGTCGGATGATCGTTGCCTTCTATTCTACGGGACAATTATCGGCTGTAACGGCCGATATTGGCCGAATATGGCCGATAATAGTTCCGTGGAATAGGGCCTTAATGTAGGTGTAAAGCAGTTAAGGAGCAAGGTATAACAAAATAGGGGGTAAGCATTCCCTGGGGGTATAGACTTGTGTACCATTTTCAGCTGCTAACTGCACTGTCCCTTAAAGGGGTTGCCCAAGAAAATAAACTGTGTGTGTCCGGTCATGAAGAGAGTTAAAATAAACAAAAAAAATTCTCACCTGTTTTGATCCCCTGATGCCTCTGTCCCACCTGTTAGGCGCAGACTAAGCAGTACTTCCTGCCCTTCATTTCAAGATGCGTTGACCTCCTCAGCCAGTGATTGGCTGAGCCGGCGTTTCCAGTGTGTGAAAACCAAAGTGGGAAAGACTGCTCAGCTTGTGGCCAGACACTGTGGAACGGACACATCAGGGAATCAGGGCAGGTGAGTATAAGAAATTTTTTTGACTTTTTTTTTTTTCCCAGCCCAAACCTGGACGAATGCAGTTTAGTCAGGCAACCTTTTTGGGACACACTCATACACTGCACTACTGACTGAATAACCAAAATGGAAAACTGCCACTGCAGTTTTTGAGCAATCAAGAAGTGGATCCAGCAGGAAGCAGGATAAGTCCTTCCATTATATTTCCAATTTCTTTGGAATCCACCTTTGTTTGTTTTTTTCTCAAAGGCCGTGTTCACACCACGTAAAAAACACGGCCGTATTTCATAACAATGGCCGTATTTGCGCAAAATAACGTCCGTTGTTATGAAATACGCCGTGCCTTTTACATAGTGTGAACATAGCAAAAAACTGCAGTGGCGGTTACTAAAATATACTGCATGTGAGACCACCTTATAGCGATAGGTAGGGTCCCCGGCGATTATACATTTATTACCCCTTTAATTACAATATCTCAGGGCAGTGTTTTGGCTCTTAAAGTGTATGTACCATCAGGTACATTCACTTTGTGTTTCACATGAATAGAACGGCGCCAGCGTGGGGAAGCCGATTCCTCGGCGGTGCCGTCGCTGATCCATTCATGTGCAGCCTTAATAGTGAATGTACCTGATTGTACATTCGCTTTAAATTATACCAGATCCCTGAAACCCTTGAAAGCGTGAGACTGTTGTATTATGGTGCTTTATGTACATTACTTTCTAGAATTTCCATATTCATAAGCCTTGGGGAAAATATGATTAGTCATCAGTCTCAGCCTGTCAGTCGCGGTCTATCATCCTATATGTCTGAGATTGGTCACAAGGATGCTGAATCCAAAAAAAGAATTTCCTCTTCATGGGACATTGCAGATATTGCTATCTCTGACTGTGCGACAGAACACATAACACCAAGGGATTTAGGTTGTAGCATTAACCGAGATTTGTATGAATGATAAACGGAACGGAACATACATATTGATGGGAGAATGAATATCTTAAAAAGGAGTTTTGTTTTTTTTTTTGAACATTTTCTCCAGCTGCTCTTCTATTGCCGATGCTTCGGTGGTCCCCAGCAGTCTGTGATATGCCCCAGTGGCAGGTGACCCATACAGTCAGTCACTGATGGAGATGCTAGCATGTACTACATGTGATAGCTGAGGCCAATGGTTGCCTGCTGTGATCATGTGCCATCACGACACGTCATTTCTCCAGGACAGACTGGTGTGTACTATCAGAGAATCGGTGCTGCGGGGGATTTCATGGATGAGCAGTGTTTTGCAGTTCTGTTTTAGAACATTTCCTGCAGACACTGTCATTTCCTTCAACTCGTAGACATCCTCTTATAAGGGGAATCTGTCATCCCTTTCATGCTGCCTGAATGACAGGCGGCATGAAACACTGACAATGTACGATGCATATTTGAACGGCACTTTAATTCATCATTGTGGTCCCCAATGGATTTTCCATTCCTAAAAGCCAAGGCTGAAGGGGTGCGGAGATGTCTCCAAGGACTTATGACAGCCCCAATGACTGGGAACCCTATTCCCAGCCGGTGTTATAACTGCAATTCCTCTGAAACGCCAAAGCATTTTTAGTTTGTTTCATACATCACTGTATAGAACAAGGATGGGGAACCTTCGGCCCTCCAGCTGTTGCAAAACTATAATTCCCATCATGCCTGGACAGCCGAAGCTAAAGCTTCGGCTGTCCAGGCATGATGGGAATTGTAGTTTTGCAACAGCTGGAGGGCCGACGGTTCCCCATCACTGGTATAGAGGGAGCCCAGCAATGTTTTATGCTGCCCATAGTTTGCCTTTAGGGCCTCATGCACACAGACATGTTATGGATCTGGAACAGGACACTGCTAGAACATTTGGGACTATATTGTGCCCTCAGATAGCAATATTTTGGCATCCTTCAGCCCATTCTGTAATAGGCATCTATTCATAGAAGCATTGCCTCTAGGATGTAATACAGCACCCCATGGAGACCACTTATGGCGGAACATGGTGAACTTAGGTATCTGAAATACTGACCCCTAGGGCTATGTTGGCTCTGTGCACAGTTTTCTTAAAGGGTCATTTAGAAACCTGTGCAAACACCATGTGCATATTGATGGTTTTAGTTGTGATGTGGCAGACCTCATGCATACGTCAGCATAAGCATATCGGCTCCCTGTTGTAGAATGGTCACCAGTCTATGCAGCTGTTCGGGAGAGGATCACAGGAGGGCAGTAATGGCTGTTGGTTTCCTTCCAAAAGTTTCTTTATTTTATATATATATATATATATATATATATATATATACATATATATACACAGTGGTGCCTTGGATTACGAGCATAATTCGTTCCAAGACCGCGCTTGTAATCCAAATCCACTCTTAAACCAAAGCAAATTTTCCCATAAGAAATAATAGAAATGCAGACAATTGGTTCCACACCCCAAAAATAATGATTTATTATTCTGAATAACATGTAAAACAAATAAAACAAACATTCAGAAACAGCAGAATATGTGATATTATAAGTTACTGTACAGTAATGGAGAGGATGGGAAACACAAGGGCGGACAGAGACTGCAGGGAGCATGAAGGAATGAGCAGGGTATATGTGGGCACATACATGCAGCACTCTCTGTCCAGGGAGAGAGGGGTTAAGCTACGGAGAGATTACCTCCACAGTCCTGTCCCCTGATGTAAGCCCCAGCCTGAAGTGGTTCTGCTATGATTTGGAAGGTGAGGGAGACTTCCTGGGTCAGAGTACAGTGCTGTAGACCCCGCTATGCAGACCATACCCCTCCTCCACTCGCGCTCCCACCCAGTACAGGGAGCTCTTAAACCAAAGCAATGCTCTTAAACCAAGTCACAATTTTGAAAAACTGTGAGCTCTTAAACCAAAACGCTCTTAATCCAAGTTACTCTTAAACCAAGGTACCACTATATATATATAATATATATATAATTATATAATTTTTTTTTGTAATTAAACTGGTGTCAGAAAATTATACAGATTTGTAAGTTACTTCTATTTAAAAATGTCAACCCTACAGTTGTTGCACATTTGTTTTTTTTGTTTTTTTGCAACAACAAAAAAAAGTGGCTGAAAAAAACTTAACAAGTTCAAAGTACGGCTATGTTTACATCACATTCGTGCCTTCTGCTTAACCCCTTTCCACCCCTGCAGTTTGCATCAGATCTGATATATTTTTATGTTTCCTAAAATATGTTTTTTTGTGGCACAAGTTTGGTTTTGTTAGGGCTGATCAGTATATAAATAGTAATAAATAAATAAATACATGTAGTAGCAATTATTCTTTCTACAATAAGAAGAAAAGATTAGGCTGTTTTCTCAATAGCGTAATGGTTTCTGTTTATGGTTTTTCTTTTTTAAGTAGACTTTATTATATTATTTTTAGCCCTCTATGGGAGTTCACTTTGCAATCTGCTGCTTCTATAATCCTGTACTTTGGTGTTTGGTGATTGCCTGTCAGTGCCAATGCCTTTGGCACAGCCTAATATGCATACAGCCATGCCAGGCCTCGGGGGTATTATTAAGTGACAACCTTTGGTACCCTTAATTAATTTGCAGGGTGCAGGTGAAGGTGGGCCATATTACACAGGAAGATTATCGTTCGAAAAATTGTTAGATCGTTCAGATTTATACAAAATCGTTTTGTTTAATAGCAGACAACGATTAAACAACCAACGAGAAATCGTTGGTCGTTTGATAGAATTCTAACCTATTTTTATCCTTTTATCGTTCGGTGTAATAAAAAGTCATAGCTGAAACGTACACAATAGCGACGACAAAACGACCGCACTAACGATCATCGTTCCGCGTAATTGGGCGAACGATTTCAGGTCGTTTGCCATAGCGGTCATTTGAGATGGTTTATCGTTAATTGTTAGTCGTCTAAAAATCGCTTGGTGTAATAGTACCCTTATTCTACCATTTAACTGTCTAGAAACTTCATAGCAGGGTCTCAAAAATCCCATACAAAGTATTATTCTGTTCGATAAAATGCCTGGCACCATGACAGATTAGTGTTGTCACGATATCAGAATTTTGAGTTCGATACCAATACCAACTTTTTTTTTTTCAATGCTCGATACCAATTCGATACTTAATAAATTTTATTAAAAAAAAACCCACAAGAATAGAGATGCGCCCGTACAGACCATATTATTTTAAAACTAAAGTTTGTCTTATTTAAAATAAATGTTCTTTAAGGTTACAAACCCACTTGGCGGGTCTGCATCGAGTCTCCATGCTGCGTTTTTGCAGCGAGACTCGCCAGATCCCGGCCCTATGCTTTTAATGGCAGACAAACACGCAGCAGGGATGTACATCCCTGCTGCGAGTTAGTCTGCAGCCCACCCCATTAACCCCCTGGCCGCCGGAGCTGACACTTCACCTGATCCCGGCTCCGGCGGTTCCCGATGTCTTCAGCAAGCCGGAGCGGGGACCAGGTGAAGTATATGCTCCAGCCAGCCGCCCGCAGCCCCGGCCGCCTGATCGCCCCCCCCCCCCCCCCCCGCAGCACCGATCGCACGCCCTCCGGCAACACTGATCGCTCGCACGCGCCCCCCCCCCCCCCCCCGGGGCTGCGGGGGGCGATCGGGCGGCTGGCTGGAGCATATACTTCACCTGGTCCCCGCTCCGGCTTGCTGAAGACAACGGGAACCGCCGGAGCCGGGATCAGGTGAAGTATCAGCTCCGGCGGCCGGGGGGTTAATGGGGAGGGCTGCAGACAAACTCGCAGCAGGGATGTACATCCCTGCTGCGTGTTTGTCTGCCATTAAAAGCATAGGGCCGGGATCTGCAGCGAGTCTCGCTGCAAAAACGCAGCATGGAGACTCGCTGCAGACCCGCCAAGTGGGTTTGTAACCTAAGGGTACAAACCCACTTGATGTATTTGCTGCGTGAATCAGTCTTAAAAATAAGCAGGCAAAACGCAGGTTGGCTTTATACAAATGTTCTGCGTTAAAATACGCAATTGCGTATTTTTGAAGCGTGAAGCTACATGCATTTTTTCGCACAGGTTGTTAACAACTGATGCTTTGCTAACAACAAGCTTCACGCTTCAAAAATACGCAATTGCGTATTTTAACGCAGAACATTTGTATAAAGCCAACCTTCGTTTTGCCTGCTTATTTTTGAGACTGATTCACGCAGCAAATACGTCAAGTGGGTTTGTACCCTAAAAAATTGCCCTATTCTCACTCCTAACACTTTTTTCTTTTAGCCTGCATGGCTGTGGGGCAATCTGTAGTTTTATTTAGTAGCACGTTTTTATGTGGTAGTGAATTTGGTGGTTTCTCCGCTTGCACCATTTACCGTGCGTCATCAGGAAGGTGATAATCTTATAATATGCACAATAACACTTCATCTATCAGGGGGATGATGGGAACTGTAGTCATGTAACACACACTTAAGCTATCAGGGATGATGGGGGTTGTATACATGTAACACACACTTCAGCTATCAGGGATGATGGGGGTTGTATACATGTAACACACACTTCAGCTATCAGGGATGATGGGGGTTGTATACATGTAACACACACTTCAGCTATCAGGGATGATGGGGGTTGTATACATGTAACACACACTTAAGCTATCAGGGATGATGGGGGTTGTATACATGTAACACACACTTCAGCTATCAGGGATGATGGGGGTTGTATACATGTAACACACACTTCAGCTATCAGAGATGATGGGGGTTGTATACATGTAACACACTTCAGCTATCAGGGATGATGGGGGTTGTAGGCATGTAACACACTTCAGCTATCAGGGATGATGGGGGCTGTAGTCATGTAACACACTTCAGCTATCAGGGATGATGGGGGTTGTAGTCATGTAATACACTTCAGCTATCAGGGATTATGGGGGCTGTAGGCATGTAACACACTTCAGCTATCAGGGATGATGGGGGCTGTAGGCATGTAACACACTTCAGCTATCAGGGATAATGGGGGCTGTAGTCATGTAACACACTTCAGCTATCAGGGATGATGGGGGCTGTAGTCATGTAATACACTTCAGCTATCAGGGATGATGGGGGCTGTAGTCATGTAACACACTGCAGCTATCAGGGATGATGGGGGCTGTAGTCATGTAACACACTTCAGCTATCAGGGATGATGGGGGCTGTAGTCATGTAACACACTGCAGCTATCAGGGATGATGGGGGCTGTAGTCATGTAACACACTTCAGCTATCAGGGATGATGGGGGCTGTAGTCATGTAACACACTTCAGCTATCAGGGATGATGGGGGCTGTAGTCATGTAACACACTTCAGCTATCAGGGATGATGGGGGCTGTAGTCATGTAACACACTTCAGCTATCAGGGATGATGGGTGCTGTAGTTATGTAATACACTTCAGCTATCAGGGATGATGGGGGTTGTAGTTGCACTATTCCAGCTGGATTCGGGCGGCAGAGTAATGTGCAGGCTACCGCCCCCCTCCACCTTCCCAGTTGCAGCCAGGCCGACCTTTTGCTCACCCCCCACATTGCTGATGCCGGCCCGGGAGTGTCCTGACGGCTCCCACCTCACAGCCACCAACCTCCTGTCAGATCTCCTCCTCGCCTCCCCCACCTCCAGCCTTCTCCCCCGGACGGTGCAGCTCTCAGCCTCTCTCTTCCCTCTCCTGCCGCCGACGCTGCTCTGTAATGCTATACTGACCCGGGACCCCGCGGCGATGTGAGAGGCAGGAACGGCCGGCGGCAGCAGCATGGTGCGCGGAAGATCGGGGTCCCAGGTCTGTGTTTGCAGGGGTGGCACATAGAGAACATGACAGGCGCTCAGGTAGCCGCCTGTCATGTTCTCTGCACTATACTCTGTTAAACTACGCTATTTTGTAGTTTAACAAAGTATCGATACCAGGAAATCCTGGTACCGAACCGTTTTTTTGCCCCGAAAATCGATAGTAGTATCGATTTTTCGGTGCATCGTGCATCCCTATGACAGATATGGGGTCCATTGGGCACAGTTGGTGTCTGACATGTAAGGGACCACCATTATATTTGGTGTTCTGCTCCTATGATGGGTGCTGGATGATTGTTGTGTGTTTCTATCTTAACTAGAATCAATCCTACTCCATCATCCATCAATTCTGTATTAGTGGCTGCAATAGTAACTGGAGTGTGCAGAACATTTAGTAACCACTGGAGCCATGTTACCTGTCATGAATATTTTACCGTCACTTGTTTCTTTGCTGCTGTGACTCTTATTTGTTAATAGTAAGGGTGACACGTCCGAGTGATTCTCGCTCGGCTTTTCACGAGTCGTCAGTTTCCAAGATCCTTAGTAACCCCTCCCCCGCTGCTGACTAAAGGGTTAATTGGTCAGTGAGCACTTAGTCGATGGAAACTGGATGTAATATTTATGAGCCTATGCATGGAGCATTGCTAGGTCACTGTTTTCTCAGTTTGCTATGTCAGTGACTTCATAAACAAGCTGAGTCACTTCCATTGTCCCCGAGTCTGAACAAGATGTGCATGTCATACAGTATATACTGATCAGCCATAACATTAAAGCCACTGACAGGTGAAGTGACTAGATTATCTCTTGACAGTGGCACCTGTCAATAGGTGGGCTGTGATAGACAGGTAGTGAACTGACAGTTCTAGAAGTATTGGATGCAGGAAAAATGGACAAGTGTGAGGATCTAAACAACAAGGGGAAATTGTGATGGCTAAATGACTGGATCAAAGCAAAAAAAAGCATCTTTTAGGTGATTGCCGCCTCTAACAACTTCAGTACCATAAAGGTCTGGATAGTCGCACCGCTTACATAGCTATGTATGAAGTCTGGGATGTATTTTCAGCTGGCTGTATTTTCTAGCTGTTTTCAATGTTATCGCTACATCATTATGTTTATTGGTGGCAGTGGCAGATGTATTTTGGGGTGTTTGCAGGATTAAAAAAAACCCACAGTATTCCACCAGTCTGTCCATCTGTTGCATGCCCTCCTATGTGAAGTTCTTAAAGGGGTGATCCAGTGCTACAAAAACATGGCCACTTTTCCCCCTCTCTTGTCTCCAGTTCAGGTGCAGTTTGCAATTAGGCTCCATTTACTTCAATGGAACGGAGTTTGAAACCCCACTCAATCTGGAGACAAGAAAGGGGGAAAAGTGGCCATGTTTGTGTAGCACTGGATAACCCCTTTAAGATAGTTGAGCACTATGCTCTCCCATAGACAATAAATGGAGCTATGTTAAAGTAGCATCCATTCAGAGGAGAGCTTCAGGAGCCCTGTTCTTGAGATTATGGGAGGCCCAACAGTTGAACCCCAACAAATCAAAACATGTTCCCTATCCTGTGTGTGTGTATGGAGGATAACTGTCCATGGAGTCACATTTCCTTTGAATGAACTTCCTTTGCCATAACCTTTTTTATTAATAATAATAATAATATTTATTTGTGTAGCGCCAACAGATTCCACAGTGCTTTTTTGCATTACGGGCTTAAAGCAGTTGCCCAGGCTAAAGGCCCTATTCCACCAGACGATTATCGTTCAGATTATTGTTAAATCGTTCGAATCTAAACGATAATCGTTCGGTTGAAATGTAGTTAACGATTAACGACCGGATGAGAAATCGTTGATCGCTTTACAAGACCTGGACCTATTTTTATCGTTGCTCATTCGCAAAACGTTCGCAAATCGTTCGCATTGAATAAGACGTCGTTCGGTCGTTCACAGTAGATCCAAACGCAAGAGCAAAGAAATAGCGAAGGAAAAACGATCGCAAATACGATCATAAGTAACGATTATCATTCCATGGAAATGAGTGAACGTTTTCAGGTCTTTTGCAATAGTGGTCGTTTGAGATCGTTTCCGGTGGAATAGGGCCCTTAGTAAAACATGGACAATCCCCCCCCCCCCCCCCCCCCTTAGAAATAGCACTTTTCCTGTCCTAAGTTTGGGTGTTGGTTTTGCAATTAATTGAAGGGATTAAGCAAAATTGTAATACCGTGCACAACCTGGGGACAGGGAGTGGAGCTGTTTTTGTAGAAAAGTAACTGTGCTTTTTCTAATCCTAGATATCCCATTTAATGCTCTCTGCCTACACCTCACTCGACACAGCTTAAAGTCCTTTACATTTTTTTTTTGTAATGGGACTGTGCTGCCAATATGAACCAAGCTCCAAATAGTTTTGTGCATTTGTCTGGGATATTGTATTTCACAATTCATATTGTATCAACACATCCTTACAATAACATGACAGTCTCCTATTGTATCGTTTTACCAGCAGTAGATAGAGCTTTATACAGTGTTGGACTGGCCCACCAGAGGACCGGAGCATCTTTCGGTGGGCCCCCAGCTTTAGAACCTGCACTAACAATACTGACATGTCTTTTCTTACTGGTTCTTAATTGGTGGGCCCCCAGGATCATTTCCTCTGGTGGGCACCAGATACCCCAGGCTGACACTGGCTTTATACAAGAAGGCAGCTAGACTATATATTTACTTTATTTATTTATAGTATTTAGAGCTAGGAATTGGCAGGTTTCTATGTGTATTGTATACCTTTGTCCTAGTGCCCTGCCTTACAGACGTGCACATCTGTTTTTATCTTGTGTACATTTATGTGCATTCATTGAAATTAGAATGGAAAATATGGGTGTCCTGCAATCTTAACATTGCAGACATTCCATAATTCTTACTGTAGTTTCCAGTGTGTGATTGCTACACCGCTTCTCCTCCCTGACTTGTACTTTACAGCAGAGACAAGCGGTGTCTGGCAAGGAGTTAAAAAAAAAAAAAAAAAATCACATTATTATTATTATTTATTAATTTAAAATTTTATTCATTTTACAATTTTTATAAAGAACGTCAATACACTGGTACATATAGGTGCAAGAACACATGTTGAAAGGTACAACATACAAACAAAAATACAAACATGTAACTATATAGGAACATAACAGAAACATTCCATGGCTCTCCAAAGTAAGGTAGTAAAGTAAGTAGAGAGCCAAAGAACCAAAGAAGAAAGGAGGGAAGAGGAAAAGGTAACAGAGAGAGAGGAGGCAGAAAGAAGGGGGGGGGGGGGGATAAAAAAAGAAAAAAAAGGGGGGGGGGGAGGGGAGGAATAGATAACTCCTCACTGAGCCATAAGAGATTTTTATATCGTTTAGCTGTGCAGTGAGATCCTCCATACAGTTAAAGGGATTATTCAGCGCTACAAAAACATGGCCACCTTTCCCCCTACTGTTGTCTCCAGTTCAGGTGCAGTTTGCAATTAAGCTCCATTTACTTTAATGGAACTGAGTTTTAAAACCCCACCCAAACTGGAGACAACGGTAGGGGGAAAGTGGCCATGTTTTTGTAGCGCTGGATAATCCCTTTAATGTCTACAACCTTCCGGATCCACATGGAAATACTTGGAAGGTCAGGTTGAGGCCAAAGAGTGGGAATACAGGCTTGGGCGGCGTTAACCAGATGTCGGAGTGATGGTAACCTTTAAGAGGGATGTCCGACACGCAGGAGAAAAAAATGCTGGCGAAAATAGGATTGGACGATCAGTGAAGGTTGAGGTGATACGCCACACTTCCTTTCAAAAGGGAACAAGTTTGGGGCAACTCCAAAACGTATGGAGGAGGGAACCTTCTCCACCACAGTTCCTTCAGTGTGGAGACACCTCTGGGAAAATCCAAAGGAGTCGGATAGGGACCCGGTATCAACGAGAGAGTATTTTATATCCCGCTTCCTGGAGTCGAGAAGAAATTGAGAAGGAGTGTGTGCAGGAAAACACCCGCTCAACCTGTGCCGCAGAGATATGAAGATCCTCCTCCCAAGCAGGAAAGAAAATTATTTTTACTATCCATAATAGATTCCTAGTTTTCTTCTTTTTTTCTTCTGTAAGAGTGTGTTAGGGTCCAATAACACACAAAGATTATCTGACATTATCTGCCAAAGATTTGAAGCCAAAGCCAGGAATGGATTTGAAAAGGGGAAATCTCAGGCTTTCCTTTATGACCTGATCTCTATTTGTAGTCTGTTTCTGGCTTTGGCTTCAAATCTTTGGCAGATAATCTTTCTGTGTAAATGGACCCTTAGCCACAGCACAAAGGGAATGTTGTTGTGTGCAGAACCTTAGAACCCAAGCGCTGTTACAGTATGTCACCGTGATGTTAGACCAACTGTTGGAGTGGGTTGTTTTATAAAAAATTTAAAAAAATTGGACTCATCTTTAGGCTTTTAGAGGCTGTAGTGTCTGTTTGTTTGTTTTTTTGTTTCTATATAGCTTCATTTTTAGTCTTTAGCTACGTTCACACTAAGTATAACACTGCATAGCAACAGACGGTGTTATACTGTCGGACACTGGCCGTCGTTCGCCACAATCCTGCAGCTGATACTCATTATCTTTTTACTATTGAATTCCAGGCACCGTTGAGTGTGCCTGCAATTCTATTAAGCTTTGACTACAATGTAAAGTACGGCCACCGGCCATACTTTACGCTGTGTGAACCGCTATTGTTTCAGCATCCGGAAATAATAGGCATGTTCATGACCTGTGCAGAATGATTTGTTCAATGTTATGTCATGTTATCCACATGGAGCCTTTGGGCCTCTTCCCCATGTTCCATAGTTGTGTCCACTTTTGCTGACAGACTACGGACCCATTTATTTGAATGTCTGTACGTGTTCGGTGCTGTGATCTGTGCTGCAAAAAAGTGCAGGTCCTAGCAGTTGAATGGGTCCATGGATTGCGAACGTGGACATGTAGTCGCCCGTAGGACTGTCCCTAGCTACAGGTCTGCTGCTACAGATAGCCCATGCAATGTATGAATATACCCTAAGGCTAAAGCCAGGCCTAGTGGAATTTATATGGCTTTTACCTACTGATTGGTGCACATAAATCTTCAAGGGATTCCAATAGCCGGCTAGTGGATGGCCTTTTATCAGTTTTGTTCAATTGCTGTGGACTTTTTCCTAGCAGAAATATGAGAATGTAAAACTGCAGGATGCTCATTGTGCTGTTGAATAACCATTGTAAAACCAATCAAATCCCTTTTGAATCTGGAGCAAAATCTACAAGTAATACATATGGATTTTGCTGCAGATCCTCAATGGTGGAAACATGTGACAAGCCTATGTAGATTTGTTGTAGAAATATTACTGAAAATCCAATCCTATCCCCATTCAGAGGGACAGTTGTAGAATTTCTATACATGCCATGCGTGAATGCAAAAAAACATACATATATACATTTTTATTCAGAATCTACTGGTTGCAGGATAAAGGAGGTTGAGTTCTGTAGAGAATATCCCCGGGATGGCGGTCTGCTTTTATTGCCATAGTTATAGAATGCGTGTTTTGTAAAGGTCACTTGTATATATGTATGTAACTGAATGTGTCGCTAAGAAGATCAGTCCTATTTCACATGTTTATTCAGGGCATGCTCTTTGCTATTACTACCGCAAAAGAAATTTGTACAGTTTGACATGTTGGTCTGGAAATACCTGTATACAAGAATAATAGTGGAAATTGTAGTGTTTTCCAAGGTGTGCCTGCTCAGAGGAGGGATATGCTGTGGAAAATCTGCAGTATTCCGGCATTATCCCATCCACATGCTGTTGAAATGACATCAATTGTTTGGGCAGACGGTGGATTGTGCCGGCGAATATAACCAAGTCTATAGGCGGAATTCGCTTGAAGTCTCCGTGCATATTCCGTAATGTGCACACAAAAATCTACAGCATAATTCACAATTGTGTTTTTTTTTGTCTACAAAATCAGCTTATACCAGGGTTTGTTTTTAGTCTGTAGCCGTGGAGACACATAGGACAACATAGAAGCTGTATACACAAAGGGGGAATTTATCAAACTAGTGTAAAGTCGAATTGTCTTAGTTGCCTCTAGCAACCAATCAGATTCCACCTTTCCCTTTTCAAAGAATCTGAAGAATGAAAGGTGGAATCTGATTGGTTGCTAGGGGCAACTAAGACAATTCTACTTTACACCAGTTTAATAAATCTCCCACAAAGTGTAAATTTTTTAAAATTCAGACTATTGGAAAAATGGATTTTTGTTACTTCAGATTTATACCAGCAAAGTACAGGTCCTTAGTAGAAATGAGTGAAGCGGGATTCGTGTAGGTTTGTACAAAACGAAACGGTCGTTTTTTTAAAACCCAGCTCTGGAGAAGGTGGAGACAGCCCAAGGACTGCTTGGAAAGCATTGTTACAGCCATAGGCTATATTCACACAATGAATGAACAGTGGCCGTTGTTTCACTGAAAATTGCTTTGAAATCAATGCACAGCAGCTAGAATAATTGACACATCAATTATTTCCACAGCCATAGCAAACATTACACATAGAAAACACTGTGTGAAGAGCGGCCGTTGTTTGTTTTGACTTCAATGCAACACGTTTTTATATGACAAGAACGGCCACTGTTTTAATTGAAAATGGCCGTTCTTGTCATGGAAAATATGTTATGTGAACATAGCCATAAGCTGTATCCAAGTTTTTCACGGCTGTATCTATGTTTTCCATGTGGTCTTCAGGCTGTTCCAAGGAGCAGGCAGACAGCGGGATCTCATCTCTAGTTAGGTTTGTTAGCCTCTTCTGTGTCTTAAGAGATTACCAAATCCATGTCCATCTCAAGATTTATGACCTCACAGTGACCCAAAGCCTTGCCACAAATTTGTGATAATATCAGAAAGCAAGACGGACTTTAATCTGCACCGCTAGTTCTCTTTTCTACTAATTCATGCTATCTTGTTTTGCTGCACTGGAGGGACAATTTAGTGTTGTGACTATAATACACACCATGTACATATTACTGTCTAATTGCTATATCATAAATACTTCATTGGTTTTCATAAAGTTCATCAGGAACAAAACAAATGTGGAAAATGAAAACTTCTTGCTTAAACAAGTGAAATTTAATTACAGTGATAGATACTGCAGATATAAATGTGCACGTTGTGGTGCTGCACTGTACCCTTATGTGCAAAAATGACACGAACCGTTGGGCTGGTATACAGATAGTCTCTCACAATGACAGGACTACAGGTCCCATAATGCTCATCCTTAGGTCGAACACATTCAGTCCTATGCCGGCAAGTGAATGATGCTGGGTTTTACCGTGATTCAGTAGTCCTATAGCGGCGTTTATTACCAGTCCTTGGGTCAGTCCAAGACTCCTTAACGCTCAACGCGTTTCCTGCGGTTCGCATTCATCAGGAGCGGTGTAGTTGGAGTGTAGTTTTATTGTATCTCTCTGGCTCTGATAACGGCCGCAGATACATGCCCGCGGCACAGATTTAAATGCTCAGCACGCCTAAGCCCCGCCCCGCCAGTGCGTCACAGACTTCCGGGTAACCCCGATCACGTGTCCGTGACGTCATAGTATGCAGAGTGAGTAGGCGTGCTCAAGCTAGGTATGATGGGGATCGTGGGGAACTCCGCCCCGTTCCCGGCTCACTACGGCATAGTGGATAGTATGTTCCAGTGAAGGTAAGCGATGTGTATACTCAGATCATAGCAACACATTAATAGCTAGAGGTGCAATCAGAATAATCGCTAATGGGTGACCTCGATTACCAAGAAGCAAATAACTATAAATACAAATATATTGCATACAGGTAGCACAGCGGCCACCATCTATGATAATGCAGATGTCCAGCTACAAAGCACCATGGGCGCCTTGTGACCTCATATCGGGCGCCTGGTACCTGACCATGGCTAATGGTACCCAGTAGCCACTACACCACAGATAACATACAGAAAGGGACGTAGTCTGAAAGATAGACTCACCTCCAGCTACCTAGCCCCCATTAAAAGGGTGGGTACATGGCTAGACAGACAGACACCCGGGATGTTTAGATGTGGTCACTGCTCCATGTGTAGATATGTCAACCCAAGCAAGGTAGTCAAAAGTGCTATCACAGGGATCTCCTACCCCATCAATGAATTCACTAACTGCTCCACAAAGGGGGTGATCTATGCACTTACCTGTTCTTGTCCACGTAACTACGTTGGCAAAACGATCAGACCTCTAAGAGAGAGGATGAGGGAACATGTAGGTGACGTCACACATGGCAGGGATACCCCGGTAGGGCTACATTGTAAAGAGATGCATAATTGTGACCCGAGACAAATCTCTTTCCAGGTCCTCGAAGTGGTGAAAACAAATGTGAGAGGTGGTGACTGGGAGAACCTTATCCTGCGGAAGGAAGCAGAATGGACTTATAAACTCCGTGCTCTAAAGCCACAAGGACTTAATGACTACATCCAATACAGCAGCTTCATATAGGCTGGATTGGATACTCACCAGATGACTGATGATCTAACTGTTTGAAAGGAATCCGAGACTATGTGCCCCTGGATGCTGCCCCTCAGGTTGGGATCAAGACACTAGGTGTGGTCTCGTGGGGGGTAGCAAGCGTACTGTCTGATGACATGGTCCTAGGAAATACATGACCCAACAGCCGCCGTGCTGTTCCACTAGGTAGAGCCAGCAAAACTAATGTTGACAGTCGCTGTAATGTCTTATATGCTTGGCACTACATCGGTGGACCATAGCAGCCGCCGTGCTGCTCTAGTAATGTGAGTCAGAATGTCATCGTGGATAGTCAACGTACTGTCCTAATGCCTGACATCATCCGAGCCTAGCACAGCAGCCGCCGTGCTGCCCTGCTAACAGGAGCCAGCATTCTAACGTTGACAGTCGCCGTACTGTCTTAATGCCTGGCACCATCGCTGTATGTATGTCTGCTGTAGCAGCCGCCGTGCTACCTGGGCGCATGGTGCCACCTAGCAGGAGCCAGCATTCTAACGTTGACAGTCGCCGTACTGTCTTAATGCCTGGCACCATCGCTGTATGTTTGTATATCTGCTGTAGCAGCCGCCGTGCTGCCTGGGCGCATGGTGTTACCTAGCAGGAGCCAGCATTATAACGTTGACAGTCGCTGTACTGTCTTAATGACTGGCATCATCGTTGTATGTATGTTTACTGTAGCAGCCGCCGTGCTGCCTGGGCGCATGGTGCCACCCATCAATTTTGGCAGCCGCCGTGCATTGCCATGGTCAGGTACCAGGCGCCCGATATGAGGTCACAAGGCGCCCATGGTGCTTTGTAGCTGGACATCTGCATTATCATAGATGGTGGCCGCTGTGCTACCTGTATGCAATATATTTGTATTTATAGTTATTTGCTTCTTGGTAATCGAGGTCACCCATTAGCGATTATTCTGATTGCACCTCTAGCTATTAATGTGTTGCTATGATCTGAGTATACACATCGCTTACCTTCACTGGAACATACTATCCACTATGCCGTAGTGAGCCGGGAACGGGGCGGAGTTCCCCACGATCCCCATCATACCTAGCTTGAGCACGCCTACTCACTCTGCATACTATGACGTCACGGACACGTGATCGGGGTTACCCGGAAGTCTGTGACGCACTGGCGGGGCGGGGCTTAGGCGTGCTGAGCATTTAAATCTGTGCCGCGGGCATGTATCTGCGGCCGTTATCAGAGCCAGAGAGATACAATAAAACTACACTCCAACTACACCGCTCCTGATGAATGCGAACCGCAGGAAACGCGTTGAGCGTTAAGGAGTCTTGGACTGACCCAAGGACTGGTAATAAACGCCGCTATAGGACTACTGAATCACGGTAAAACCCAGCATCATTCACTTGCCGGCATAGGACTGAATGTGTTCGACCTAAGGATGAGCATTATGGGACCTGTAGTCCTGTCATTGTGAGAGACTATCTGTATACCAGCCCAACGGTTCGTGTCATTTTTGCACATAAGGGTACAGTGCAGCACCACAACGTGCACATTTATATCTGCAGTATCTATCACTGTAATTAAATTTCACTTGTTTAAGCAAGAAGTTTTCATTTTCCACATTTGTTTTGTTACATATTACTGTCTATTTACCAACAATTTCAGGTTTATTAAGCTGTGAAATGGAGAGTGTATGTTTAAGGGGGTTTCCAGACTAAGAATTAATGGATTATCCTAATGGTGTGTTTACACTGAGAGATTTATTTGAAGCCAAAGCCAGGAATGGATTGGAAAAGATGATAGATCCCAGACTTTCCTTCATGACCTGTTCTCTGTCTAGTCTGTTCCCGGCTTTGGCTTCGAAGATCTGTCAGATAAATCTCTCTGTGTAAATGTACCATCAGGGCAGGTCATCAATCACTGATTGGTAAAGTTCAGACACCTAGGACCGCTGCAATACATAGTAAAGGGGGCCAGAAACCATGTGCTGTTCATTGTATTGGTGGTCAGGGCATATTACTGCATTGAGCTGAGCCGCAGTAACTACACTAGCTGCACTACACTATGAATGGCGCATGGCGTCTAGCCAAGTTTACTGTGTAATTCAGGATGCCGATCACCAGCACTCCTGCTAATGAGCTATTGCTGGCCAAACCTCAGGATAAACCATTCGACCTTATTCACACGTCCCGTGAAATTGTCCGTAGTCGCAGATCTGCGAACAATTTTAGAGCCCTTCAAATCCTATGTGTGCATTCATACCATCCGTGCTCTGATCCTTGCTGTGAAAAAATAGGACAGATTGTAGTGCGGATCGTGGCACGGATGCCTCTCCCCGCTCCTGTCACGGCTCTTGCCTCTCCCCGCTCCTGTCACGGCTCTTGCCTCTCCCCGCTCCTGTCACGGCTCTTGCCTCTCCCCGCCCCGGAGAATGCAATCAACAGGCTGTTTTTCGCGGATAACGGAGCGGACAAAATCATGGTCCTTGAAAAACACTGGACATGTCAATGAGGCCTTAATCAAGGGGGGGACCCTCAATGTTTTTTGTTTTGTTTTCACAGTACTTTTGTGTATTTTGTGCCAATAGACTGTCATGTTCTGTACTCAATGATTTAACTGTCATGTTTTAAAGGAAAATTAATAAAGTTTGAAATTTAAAAAAAAAAAGAATGAGAAAAACCTGCACTGGTAGTGGCTTATAAATGTCCGCTTGCTCCTGTTTTAATTTCTGTTCCCAATGACAAGCCGCTCCAGTTTTCCAGCTGGTGACCTGATGTTACTATGATGTGGCGTCATCTCGGAAATTGTTCACCATGTCAGATGTGCGTGTCTTGTTGTCCCTTGCAGCACTCTTGGCGTGGTGGGTGCCCAGCTTTGTTTAAGACCTATTTAACATATGTGGCCTAGTTATAATGTCAGGCCGCAAAGGCTTTGAAGTTGTCTGGAAGGCTAAAGGCCACAGCTGGATCACATGCCACTGGGTGATCGCGCTGCCCAAGAGGGTGTCACCACAACTTTGTTGTTTCCTTTTCTTTTAATTACCAGCCGGCTTCAGTTTAGCCTGGTCAGAGCATTGCTGTCAGATCACGTCTCCTCATTTCCTTACACTAACCTTCACTGACAGGAAGAGTTTAATTGCAGTTATAACTATTATCGAAGAGCAGCAACCAAGTGTATAGCGCCAGTGATTGTAGTTTTTTTCAGTAACATCTTGTGTAATCTCACGTTCCAGTATCTGACGGCTTGTGCAATTCTACATTTATTAACAATGCGAGCACTAATCTTATTAACATCAGTGCCTGCCCATTATTTACCATCAATACATTGTCAGAAGCATCGACGGAACACATAAGATCAAGCAACTTGTGATGATGGCATCTTCACCATTGCCTAGAAGGGTCTGGCTGCGTCCCCACGTTCCTGATATATGGATAATATACGGTCCATATGTTCGTTGTATATTATGAAGTGAACTCTATGGCATTCCCTGCAACATATTTATGGTGATACAGTGAGCTGTGCGGGAGCACACTTTATCCTATTTAATTATAATGCAGGGGGTCTCATAGAGTTCAGTCTGTAATATACATCAAGCATATGGATCATATATCACAGAAACCTACTCCACACTGATGAGGGGCAAATACCCTGAAACAGCTGTCTGTGGATGGATACCTTGCTGAGGTGGTTTCCTTAATTGGAGACATTCCTTGGCTTGGTTGTTCCTTACCGGAGGAAGGTCTGGCTAGTTCACTGACGCTGACACAAAGCGATACATGAGTTTGGAATCTGAAAGAGTTTCAAACCCAAAAACTAAATGTAGCCTAATACAGTATGTAATAACTGATCAAATGACCACTCAAAGACAGACGGTTAACTAAAGTATATGGTGAACAATAATAGCACCACTTCCCCTTTTTTCATTTTGGCACATTTTGGCGGTCACTTTTTAGGGCTATTCTTCCCTTTGACGGTGGGTTCTTTTTAAGTGGACAGGTTGAAAGGTGTTCTGTTAACATCTTTTTTTTTCCTTCTTGTCATCAGAGAATAAAAATATTTTGTCTGGTTAAGAGTAATCTATTAAAGGAGAATGCCAGTGTAAGTGTAAAGCGCCAGTGTAAAAAGAGCAGCCTGCAACATGAGGACGGAGTTACATGTGATATAGGCAGCTCTCTGATGTGGGAAGAACATCTGATAAAGAGGAAATTGCAGCCTGAGAGATAGTAAAAGGAGCAGCTCCTCCAGCATCACCATGCAGTATTGCAAAACACTCAAAGATTGTCATCAGCTATGCGTCATAAAAGGCTTTTCAACTGAAAAAAAGTAAACGTTTGAGTCATTGCCATTGTTTATTAATTGTTTTTTTTTTTCTTTTAACTTTTTAGGTATTTCTCTTACCTATTTTTACCTTTAGCAGCTGACAGCTCTCTGCCGCTTTCTCAGCAGGTGTTCTGAGCACTGGATTTCTTACCGATTAGCTGGAGGGAGCATCAGTTGTTTGGTGTATAGTCTCCAATGGCATCCCCAAGCAAAATCTCCTGTTTGCAAGGGTGCTAGGAGTCAGGTCCAATGTGTTGTTTTCTGTGGGGCAACATCCCCTTCATTCCCTTCATAATTATACATCAACCAACACATTACCACTCTAGACAACTGTATCGTGCATATTAAAATTAAAGTGATATTCTGGTGATAGATTTTTTTTTTTTATAGTGGATTTATAGTGATTTAAAAAAAAAAAGCAAAGTCATGTGTCTCAATCTCCCACAGCATCATATCCCAACTTCACCTAATGTGACAAAAATAAGTTGATATGTTGTAGAGAAAAAAAGGAGAATAGTGTGCTCAAAGGAGAAGAAACAAGAAAAATCTATCCATTACAATGCCATAAGTAGCCAAAGAGGTAACCTTACTACAGGGCCCACAGCTGCTGGTCGGTCTAGTTGCACCAGGTCCCTGTTGCTCCCTTCATCCACTGATGTGTCCACTCTGCCAGAAATGCCTGCTTGGCCAACCACTGGCCGGGGGAGGAGATGCCTTGGCCAGTGTGTGAATGATTGGACATTCCCTGTAGGACACAGGGAGTAGCAGAAACCCAGTACAGTTAACACAGCAGCTGTGGTCCCTGTAGGGATTTTACCTATTTGGCTATATTCAGCATTGTAATGAACATAGTTGTGCGTTTTTCCTGATTTTATTTTTATCTTTTTCCTTTTTAGCTTATCATTCTCCTTATTTTCTCCGAAACAATATGTATATGTCTTCTGTTTACAGAGTATGTTCAGTGCCCCCTTACATAGTTGTTCTATCCAATAATAGTACAGAAAAGCATAGACTCAATCAATAATGAATAAGTGAACGTTAACTGGGTGTCCTGGGAAGCTCAGACAGCGCTTCCTTTGAACCACAAGCACCATGAGCCAAGGGATAATCTCCAGCACCAGATGTGAGTATTGGCTTTCTTGTTATCACTCTCCTGTGGTGCTTTGTTTCATGGTTCAGATGCCGTGCAGAAGAGTCATGCTCATTTACATAGTTGTCATATACTTTCCAAGGCTTAAATGAATGTCAGGGAAATGTCAGCTGTCCGTTGTACCCCTTTATGGCAGCTAGAATATCTGGTTTTCAAGAGGATAATAGTTTACTTCTAAAAAGGTCATGCATGTCTTTTTAATTCTTATATTTATTCTTATAGGCCTTTATTAAAAATTTTGTTTATTTCCTATCGCCGCCTTGTTTTCACCTATGCTATTAGCTGTGTCATTCACACTTGTTAGATGTAAAAACAGAAGATAAAAATGACAAAACAGGGACAGCTTCCCTTCACCGGTAGAATGACCTTTGCACAGGTCACAGAGGTCACAGAGCATGCTTAAAATGTGTCCAATACAGAGAATAGGGTCTGGAGATGAAATTTGCTGTAAAGCATATCATTAAATGCTGTTAAAGGGGTTGTCTGGCGATAAAAAATTATTCACAGAATAACACACATTACAAAGTTATACAACTTTGTAATGTATGTTATGTCTGTGAATGGCCCCCTTCCCCGTGTTTCCCCCCACCCACGCTAGACCCGGAAGTGTGGTGCATTATACTCACCGCATCTCGTGTCGTCCACGGTCTCCGATCCTCAGCAGTGACGTCTTCTTCGGGAGGCCGGCGGATCTTCCCGAGTGCCGGCCACCCTCTGCAGCGTCATCCGAAGCTCAGCCGCGATTGGCTGAGCATAACTGTGCCGACACTCGGGAAGATCCGCCGGACTCCCGAAGAAGACGTCACTGCTGAGGATCGGAGACCGTGGACGACACGAGATGCGGTGAGTATAATGCACCACACTTCCGGGTCTAGCGTGGGTGGGGGGGAAACACGGGGAAGGGGGCCATTCACAGACATAACATACATTACAAAGTTGTATAACTTTGTAATGTGTGTTATTCTGTGAATAATTTTTTATCGCCGGACAACCCCTTTAACAGCTTGGGCAAGACATAATAACTTACTAAAATAAAATTTTATAAATTACTTTGAAAAATCTGGCTCTAATCAGCAAAAAATTAAACAAATAAAATCTAGGCGACACATTCACTTTAAGAATAAAGCAGTCAGCCATATCTCTGGTTAATGTTGACAAGTTCTAATGTCTTACTCAAGCTGATAAAGGAATTACAAGCGCAATTTCTATTATTCTTGTCGGAGTTCTTGATTTACCCTTTTGTGCGATTCCAATAGGAAGAATGGCACATAAATAGACTTTAATGTGAAGTAAATGTCGCTGCAAGAGGAAGTAAATGGGTCTCAATGTGAAATAAATGGCATTGTGATCTGTAAATGACATTGTGACCATTATTACCTTACTAAACCCTAATTTGGCTCGATTATATGTGAAGATTTTTGCTGCATTATTGTTTTTTGTAATGACCAAAATACTTTTCCTGTCTTATCTGGCAGAGGTATTGCTTAGTTTACAGAAGATGGGGTAAATGGTGTCACCTCTTCCTCTGTGATTAAGCAAATGCAAGTCAGACAAATACACAAGACCCAAGTTTCCTGTGTCAAAAGATTTTTAACCAACAGCATGTTTTTTTTTTTTTTTTTGTTTTGTTTTACATTAACCAGTGGAGACACTGAGGGTATGGGCTTTGACTGCTGTTTGAAAGGGTTTTCCATGCTTAGGAAAACATGGGCACTATCTTCCAAAAACAGCACCACTCAATTTGGGTGTGGTTTTGCAGCTCAGTTCCATTGAAGTGAATGGAGTGAATTGTAAAACCACAGGGGACAGAGGACAGGGGCAATGCTGTCAATCCTGGATAACCCCATCCATGGTGCACAGCAGTTTCCTGTTCTCTCAATTTCAAGGGTCAGCACCAGAGTTTGGCTGTTTTCCAGCACTACTTAAACAGGACTTCCTCACTTAGCTGTCTATCACATTACAACACAGGACCATGACATAGTGTTGGTAAAAATCCACTGACCAGACTGGCATGGTAACTGACATGAAAGAGACGGCAGCACAACAAGAAAGGGGTTATATTAAAGGGGTTATCCAGCATTAGAAAAACATTGCCACTTTCTTTCAGAGACAACTGGACTCCTGTCTCCAGTTTGGGTGGGGCTTTGCAACTTGCTTCTATTTAAATGAATGGTACTTAATTGCAAAGCACACCTGAACTGGACACAAGAGTCATGTTGTCTCTGGAAGAAAGTGGACATGTTTTTTTTCAACCCTCAATAACCCCTTTAAGCAGTAAGCTCCTGCTGGAGACTAAAGAGAGGGGTGTATTAGATGAAGGAGGCAGCACTATGTACCCACAGCAGATGCACAGCAAAAAAGCGGTTACAATAAACACATATCAAAAGTTTTTATTTGTCAGGTCTGAGTTCTGGGCTCTGTGTCACACCTAGACTGACTCCCAATTCAAGTGTATGGGACCAATCATGTCTCATAGACACAGAGGGAGGGGGGGGGAGTACAACAGTGTGGTAATCTCCCCAATTGTTCTACTGATTAGTCAGGGTCTGAACACTCATGTCCTCAGCACATGTCAAAAGTTTCAGGTACAGGCACTGAAACTGCTGCTGAGATAAGAGGGAGACCTTGATTTACCTTTTATGGACAATGCACATTCCCTGGAGAACAGACACAGCTTGCAGTTACCCAGTTCAGACTCTCTCTATCTCACCTGCACATAGCACTAACTAAGCCCCGCCCTTACTTCCTGTGTTTCACCTTGCTGTTACTAGAAACGATAACGGTTATTGGGTTATAGGAAAGAAAGACATCTGGGATCCCTCACCACCTCAGTGGACACTGAAACTATTTTAGCATAAGTTATAGAGTATTAGACCCTATAGATAAATTCTCCATAAGCAATGAAGCATTCATAGCACATACGCTAAAAAAAATTAACGATACTACAATGTGTATATAGCTTTGGCTTAAGGCAGCATAAAGACACAATGCTATTATTGACTAACAATAAAATGTGCTAATATTCGTCTACCACCTATGTCGTTGTCTCTAAAGGGGACCTGTTAGTAGGGTAGAAAAATGTAACCTGCTGATAGCTCCCTAGTGGGCACAGGGCACTGAGGATGAAGGTATGTTTCTTACCTGCATCCTCAGTGCCGTTCCCATGCTGTTAGTTGTGCTCGGTAAACCGTAAGATGCACTGGGGAGCGGCTACTACTCCTTTGAGCACTTATCTGGCCGGTCCCTGGGCCGGCCCCCTCCATTGATAATTGTTAGGGGTTGAGCTCCTAACAGCTTACGGGGCACGGTAATGGCGCTGAGGATCAAGGTAAGAGATATACCTTCATCTTCAATGCCCCGTGCCCACTAGGGAGCTGTCAGCAGGTTAGATTTGTCTAACCTGCTGACGCTTCCCCTTTAAGCAGGTTATTTTAGTTAATCCTATGTTAATCATCCATAGAAACTCTGCTGAGATTTAGTTTCCAGTTTTATTATACTAATGAAGTAGAGTTGTTTTTTTGGCCATTTCTTAGGTAACAAGACGTCTGGGATTCCAGCTGTGACAGCACTATATTAAGTGATAGGTTGTAGAAGGTACAGTGTGTTACATGCTCTATGGAAGTAGCCATAGTTTTGCAACAAGTTAATGACCTTTATATCTTTATGTACATATACACTAAGGCACTAGTAACAAATACTTATGCCATACATTGCTTAAGCAGTACATGGCCAGTTATTGAGTTGAAGATTGGGAACTGGCACATGAACACTTTATAACATAGTCATGTGTCATGTCCTGTGCACTGCAGGGATTCTCTCACCTGTGGATGCTGCTTTACTGGTGTCTAGGAGACATCTCTTCTGTGGCCAGCTTTATAGTACTTGAATCTTATGTAACTAGTAAAATTATGTAATGACTTCAACTCGACCTGAATATTATTACATGGGGGGAGGGGATTGCAAGCAACTTTTTAAAACTGATCATTGTGGAGTTGGGGGGAAGATATAGAAACCTGTACTCACCTGCTGGTGATCCCCCACCAGTGCAGGTTCCCACAGTCAGTGTTTCCTGTTTATAGTCCTGGCATGAAGGGAATGCCAACTCAACCAATCTCAGATGTCACCTCTGAGACCCTTCTTTTTTTTACTTTTTGAGACAGAGGACAGGAAACACTGACAGTGGGGGGAGGCACTGTTGGAATAGCACTGGTGGTGGTGAGTACTGGTTTCTCACAAAAAAACGAATACTAGCAAAATATAAGTAGATTGCATTTGGTCTATTGAAGCTTATTGCTGTGCTGCTTTTTAAAGACAATCCACTTTATTCCTTGGCAGAGGCTAAAGCCTGAGGTCAGTATGGCCTTACAATGGTGCTTTTATTTGTGGAAGGTCTTTCGAGACACATTTGTGATTTAGAGTGCTCCTTTATTGAGCCCTTGTACATACACGCCTTTACGTCTTCTGGTAATGTAAAAGTGGTAAAGATGTTGCTTCTAATAACAGACTACTGCATGGCTTTGCAGGAAAGCTTTATCACATATGACTGGCAGGCCACCCTGGTACTGGGCAAGGTTCTGTAGGGCAAAGATTAATTTCATTATAACTATAACCTTCAGACAAATTATTAGTGTAAACAGGGGCGTTCCTCAGATTTGGTAATCATTTTATCTACTGTACTCTCAGTACTCTCTGAGGTAAAACAAGCTGTATGAGCCACAGCAAGGGGTTGTTTAAACTGGCACTGCTACAGAATACATTTTATGCAAGGCATTAAACATTGCAGCCGGCACCCGGGCTTCATGCTGCTTAAACCGGACACGCCAGCTGATATGTTTAACCTGTGTGGCTGTCCCACGCCATTACCGTTGCATCTAATGGCGCGTTTACACGGACAGATTTATCTGACAGATTTTGGAAGCCAAAGCCAGGAATTGATTTCAAAAGAGAAAAAAATCCCAGCCTTCCCTTTATGACCAGTTCTCTGTTTTATAGTCTGTTCCTGGTTTGGGCTTCAAAAATCTGTCAGATAAATCTCTCTGTGTAAACGCACCATAAGGGCTAATTCACACGTCTGTTGTTCTGTCCACAATGGCGGGCACGCATACGGTAGTGTGGTCTGCGGCTGTGGTGCGCACGGACAGAGCGGAATTCCACTGAGTTTATCCGCGAGAATTCCGTAGTGTGGACCCACCCTTACACCATGCAGGTTTGTGACAGTCATGTTTTTTGCATTACATAATTAAAAAAAAATAATAATTCTTATTTGTAAAATTTACCTTTGTTTTGTTTCTATACACTTTATAGGATTGTCTACACGTTTAACCACCTCATGAGCTATTACTTTTTATGGGTGATAATGACTGTAATGTAGACTCCAGGTCCATAGTGAAGAATGTGACTTTTGTTTTTACAGGGTTAATTAAAGAAGTCATTACCCTCAGGTCGCAGGACGGGACGGCACGTGAGGATTATTGCTCTGTGTACCGCTACAGCTGGTCTTCGTGTTGTTGCTTTGATGCTGGTGAAGTCAAACAATTAGTTTTATTCCGGTGAGTTAAATTGTTATGAACAGATTCTCTGGGGTTAATAAGTGACCATCACATACTTGTGACGTGCTTTTATGTGCACTTTGGGTTCTGAGCTGAGATTTTCATGGCGAGTGTGCATATTCTAACATGAAGTCTGTGGACCCATTGCACACATCGAAGTCTTTGCGGTCAGTATATCTGAGAACCCCATCTTTACAGTTCCTAAAGGGATTGTCCAGCAAAAATCTTTTTCTTTCAAATCAACTGGTGTCAGAAAGTTATATAGATTTGTAATTTACTCCAATTAAAAAAATCTCAAGTCTTCCCAGACGTATCAGCTGCTGTATGTCATGCAGGAAATGTGGTTTTATTTTCAGTCTGACACAGCGCTCTCTGCTGACATCTCTGAAAGAAAAATTTTTTCACTGGACAACCCCTTTAACCCTTAGAGGAGCGGGCCAATTTCAATTTTTGCGTTTTCGTTTTTTCCTCCTTGTGCTTAAAAGGCCATAGCAATTGCATTTTTTCACTTAGAAACCCACATGAGCCCTTATTTTTTGCGCCACTGATTGTACTTTGCAATGACTGGATGAATTTTTCATAAAGTACACTGCGAAACCAGAAAAAAATTCAATGTGTGGTGAAATTGAACAAAAAAAAAAAACGCATTTCTTTTATTTGGAGGGTATTTTTTTTTTTTTTTTTACGCCATTCGCCCTGGGGTAAAACTGACTTGTTATATATGTTCCTAAAAGTCGCTACGATTACAACGATATATAACATGTATAACTTTTATATTATGTGATGGCCTGTAAAAAATTCAAACCATTTTTAACAAATATATGTTCCTTAAAATCCCCCTATTCCCAGGCTTATAGCGCTTTTATCCTTTGGTCTATGGGGCTGTGTCAGGTGTAATTTTTTTCTATCTGTACCTTGATTGCGCATATGCGACTTTTTACTCGCTTTTATTACAATTTTTCTGGATTTGATGCAACCAAAAATGCGCAATTTTGCTTTTTGGGATTTTTTTGCGCTTACACAGTTTACCATACGAGATCAGGAATGTGATAAATTAATAGTTCGAACGATTACGCACGCTGCGAGAACAGACATGTTTGTTTATTTTTATTTATAACATGGAAAAAGGGGGTGATTCACACTTTTATTGGGGGGGGCTTTTTACTATTAACTTTAAAAAAAAAAAACTTTTACACTTATACTAGAAGCCCCGCGGCCCCTCTCTGAACACCTGTGGGCTGTCCTGGATGTACGGGTATGTCCAGGGTCGCCTAAGGGTTAAGATGAAGCTTCACTTTAATGCATTGGTTCACTGATATATTTAAAGTGACTCTGTACCCACAATCTGATCCCCCCCCCAAACCACTAGTACCGCCGGATAGCTGCTTTTAATCCAAGATCTGTTCTGGGGTCCATTCGGCAGGTGATGCAGTTATTGTCTTAAAAAATACTTTTAAACTTGAAGCCTGTGCCAAACGGGAGTATCTGTGCCCTAACTTTGCACAACCTCTCTGTCCCTCCTCCCCGCCCTCTTCATCATTAGGAATGCACCAGGCAGATTGCCTCCTATTCCCCACCTGTGTCAGCCTGGCACATGGGCTGGATCGTAAAGGACCTGTGCAATGTTCAGCATGGAAAAAATGTTTCAGTGGCATTGCTAATGCTGAAGAGGGTGGGGAGGAGAGACACAGGGGTGGTGCAAAGTTAGGGCACAGATACTCCTGTTTGGCACGGGCTTCAGGTTTAAAAGTGTTTTTTTTTAGGACTATAACTGCATCACCTGCCAAACGGACCCCAGGACAGATCTTGGGTTAAAAGCAGCTATCCAAAGGTACAAGTGGTTTGGGGGAGTCAGATTGTTGGTGCAGAGTAGCTTTAAGTGATCACCGAGCTCATTTACTAAAATGATATTTTACATGGGCCTTGTGACTTGTGGTTAGTAACGTGTATGGCTGTAACTCTAGTGGGAGTCTCTCAGCACTATAACTGCGGTGAATTTGCAAATGTAATGTTTATTTGATCTAATATTCTAGAGGATAAAACCATTTAGCTTCATTTACTGATGCTGCTAATAAGGACATAAAATAAGTATTGTTTGCTGGAAGATCATTGTTCTTTACTGTCAACTGTTCTTTTATTGCTAATGGCTCTGGTGTAAATGTGGTCTTATATTTCATTCCAAAAAATCATTACATTCTAATGTATCCGTCATATTGTTTTTAATATTTGTGCAGCATAAATGCACTTAAAGTGAATCTGTCAGATGTAATTCATGTTCAAAACTGGTAATGCTGTTAGGTCAAGGAGACACATGATACCTTTCATATATCTGTCTGTGCTTCCAGAACCTACAAAAATACTTTTTTTTTTCTTCAGTCCAAAGAGTCACAGAGGCTTTTCTAAGCTCCAAACGTTAAGCAAGATGGAATGCTTCCTTGCTTTCTCATCTATTCATTCTAGATTGACAGCTGGAAGCCAAGTATGGGATGAGATATTAGGAGGTGTTACAGCCCACAGCACTTCAGGATCCTTAAAAAGACTCTTTAAATCCTTGCCCTGGAGAATAGAAGCAACTTGTTCATTCTAAAAGCACAGACGGATATATTAAAGGTACCATATGCCTCCTTGTCCTAACAGCTGTCTAACAGGGTCAGCTGTTTGGAACCTAAATCGCAACTGACTCCCTTTAAATGGTCACTTTAGCTTCAAAAATGTTTGCATAAAATAATAGTGAAAGCGAATTTTAACAATCCTTGCAATATATCTTATCAGAAAAAAATGCCTCGCCATTCACTTATGTGGCTCCCTTGCTGTTCCCTTTCTTCACTCTAGTCAAGGGGTTAGGGTCTTGAAGGGGGACTCCCTCTGTTAACTCATAATTACCTAAGAGAGTACATGAAAATTTGTTTTCTTTTTTTTTATAATTTATTTTTTTATTTTACAATTTTATACAGATATAAACACTGTGAAGGGAGACAATCTCCTAAACTGGACAACTGTTTCAGTATTGTGGCTCCCTTGTTTCAAGAACGGCGCCAAAGGCTACCAGATTATATTAGCTGCAAGTGTTGCTTTCTATTCAGCAATTAACTAGAACATCCCATGAACCCTGGGATTGGTTCACTTGTCCATCAGTCGCTCACAATAAAAGATTTTTAGAGCTTTTTGTTGAGTTTGCCAGGGTAGCTACCCTTTTAGAGACACTGTGCGGTAATATAATTGGAAAGACATTATTTATAATAACTTGAAGATTAGTTCCGTGTAGAAGGATGAGATCTTGAGTTCATTGTCACAAATGTCCCCCTAATATGTGTCACTGTTCTGGCGGACTTGTCTCAGTAGAGTGGTTATCACTTTTTGAGATTGTTCAGCCGCTGACCTGATTACTTAAGTGTCTCAGTGTTCTATCATGTAGACTTGAAGAGGAAGGAGAATTATTCTGTAAACTGAAGCTGCTTTTGGGAGAAAATAATCCTCCATATTATATCTGTTTAGCGCTGCAAAGTGCATTGCAAGTACTGACATTTGTCTTTATGGTAGGATCAGCAGGGGTCCTAAGTTCTAATAAAAGTGTTATTGCATCTACTAATGCTGCGTTTACACGGAGCGATAATTCGCCTAATCGATCGTTTACCGATTTTGAAGCAGCGATTTGACGGATTCGTTTAGACGAATGAATTGCTAGAAAATTCGTAAGAAAAATCGTTATCGCGATCGTTTTTAAGATCGCTTAAGCCCATCTTTTACATAGGGTAAATCGGTGAAAGACTGTTTACACCAAGCGATCTGCGAATTTTCAGCGAACGACGATTTAAGAACATGTTGAAAGATCAAAATGAACGATTTCTCGCTCATCGCTTGATCGTTTGCTGTGTTTACACGGTACGATTATCGCTCAAATGCGATCGTTTATGCGAGAATTTGAGCGATAATCGTTCCATGTAAACGCAGCATAAGAGTAACCTCTATTGCAGTATAAAGCAATACAGCACTGTGTCTCAGTTTAGCAATAATCTGCGCAGGAAACCTCTAGTATAAAATTCCTCTCTGATTAGGGTACAAGTGATGACTTGAAAATAGAGCGCCCCTCCTGGCTCTTGGAGCAAACAGCAGTGTATTGCAGGCTGGAATTGTCTATTGGTGTGGCTAATAATAAGCGACATGGTTCTTCAGCCACTGGTATTCAAATGGCAAATGATCGGACTGGCACATGCTCGAGTTGCGCTCATCTCTAGGGGTAATGCAAAAGAGTTATAATGCTTTCACACTATGTTTTCCGTGTTTATATCATAGGGAGCATTCTGTATAATAGTTCATTTTCCTTTACAATTTTACAGCAGAAACACAGGTATTCATGATGTATACTTCCTTAGCTGAGGCTTAAAGCATTAGTAGTGTCCCAGCACAGGGTGCTGTCTGTTGCACCTGAGCAAGTAACTCCCTCAGGTTCACACAGGTGGGAGATGGTGTGTTATTGTGTTTTCCCCACTAGGTGTCACTACTTGTATTTGCTATGGGTATTGTGTATGTGAAGAGTATCGGCTGCAGGTGCTTGTCTCTCTCTGTTCCTATCCTATGTTCTCTTTCTCCACATACACACAAAGCCCCCACCGCTAACAAGAGGGTTTAGTTAGACCCTGAAGGGGGAGTTAGTTCTTGTCGGGAGGAAGTGAGGAGTCTTCAGCCTGGTCCTCAGAGTGAGTGAATGTGTGAGAAACAGCTCAGCCACAGTGTTCCTTTAGTGAGCCTTCACACAACTATGCAGTTCTAAGCTTCCACCAGGGGAGAGATTCACCTTTCTCATGCCAGGAACCTCTCTGAAACGTGCAGGGCAGTTACCGCAGAAGCTATAAAAACTGACTCAGTGGGACAAGGCTACGGAATTTCTATGTATCCCACTGTGCAGTGCAGGACAACTGGGAAACCCCAGGAGTCTCCTTCACCCCGATAACCACAGACTGGGGCTCGTACTACCCTCCTAGAATGGGTAGTCTGTAAAAAGGATGTCAAGGACTAACAAGTGATCCGTGAGTACGAGTAGTCTCTTTCAACTCTTTTCCGCTCAAACTGTTCCGGCAGAGCACATTACTACATTGGGCAGGGCCCCTCTGGCAACTCTTCTTTTCTCTCTACTGTAAAGCACCTACTACTACAAGCACTGACTCTCTACCTCTACTGTAAGTTATTATCAACTGTAACTATTGTATTGCACTGGACTGTATCCAGATCTCTGTTTACTTGTATTGCACTACGGTTACCTCCAGTCAACTGTTCTATTTTTGCCAACGCACTAGACTCTGGCTTCCTCCTTGCGCACCTGCACCTACACACACCTGTACACTTGGGTTACCCTTTTTTAATGTGTTGTTGCCATGCCAACTGTCCGGGGTGGGTCCAATACCACTCCAGGCTACTGTGACAAGTGCCCTAGTGACCCTAGACCCACTCCGCTACCACACCACCATACCAGCTGGCATGGCAGGGTACCACAGGAAGTATATATTACTATCATTTAAAAAAAAAATGATATCAAACATTTTGATTTGTTGCGATATGGGTGCTAAGACTCCCACTAACTGCAAAAAAACAAAAGGGGACAAGTGCTCAGCTGAGTGCTTCTCTCCCCATCCACCCCCTTACTGCAGAAGAATTCTTTGTATAGAATCTACCTCTGTATCAGCTGCTGTATTCCCTTTAGGTGTATTCTCTTCAGTCTCTCTGCTGCCACCTCTGTCTGTCTCAGGAACTGTCCAGAGCTAGAAAGGTTTTATATTTGCTACTGCCTTGGGCAGTTCCTGACACGGGCAGAGGTGGCAGCAGAGAGCACAATACATCACTTCCTGCAGGACATACAGCAGCTGATAAGTGTGGGAAGACTTGAGATTTTGCAATAGAAGTAATTTACAAATCTATATAACTTTCTGACACCAGTTGATTGGAACATTTCTTTTCCCGCAGTCCCCCTTTAATCTTGCTAATTCAGTTCATCATACTTAAGATTACTGTTTTACAGCGTATCACTAAGTGAGGCATTACCAGGGAGTAAATATTGGCTCGCCTTACTGTTAGATTTTGGGCTTCCAAGAAAGGATTTTAGAGCTGGTATGCCACCCCGGGGAATATTGTGCTCATGGTACTCAGGTCAGGCTTTCTCATCTGATGAGCCATAAAAAGAACAATGCTATTGATCGTCCTGAAAGCAGCGGAGAGCTTCTCTGGTGCAGATTGTTTGTTTTCTTACCCACGTAATGTAATATTAAGCCTAGTTGTGTCAGTAAATCCTTCATTCAGCTGAGAGTGTTACCATGTGATCTGTTATCTCCATGGGAAGGAAGTCAGCAGGATTTTAGTTGTTTCTAGGCGGGCACTGTACTCTTATGGCAAGAGGGGAAAATGGTGTCTGATTCATAAATTTTGCAGATGAGTAATCCAGGACTTGAAGATTTTCTTGTAGAGATGAGTGCGTCTGGGGAGCAGGGGATGTGCTGATTGTATGCTGCTACGGGGGCCGCTGCCACTTTGTGCCAGGCAGGAATCTGCAGGCAGAGCGGTAATTAGAGCAGAAAAAGCTTTTTATCACATCAGCTAATGAACGGGACCATTTCTCAGATTTTCACATAAAAAGTTGATGCAGAAATGACATAGGAATACACTGGGGACTAGATGCGTAGACTGGATGGGCTGCAGAGAATTCCAGGCCTGTATTATACTTTCTTAAAGGGGCAGTATCACCTTAGTCACTATAGTCCTAAGGCGGCAAACATACTGTAGTGTATTGTACTCTGTTATATACAGTATAAGGCTATGTTCACACAACATAACTTTTGTATATTTGCAACAACGTCCGTAATTAAGAGTTATCCAGCGAAAATCAACTCAACTGATATCAAAAATTTATATAGATTATTATTTTACTTCTATTAAAAAATCTCAAGTCTTCCAAAACTTATTAGCTGCTGTATGTCCTGCAGGAAATGTTGTTTTATTTTTAGTCTGACACAGTGCTCTCACATCTCTGGCCGAGACAGTCTCGGTTTTCTATGAATCCCCATAGAAAACCTTTTCTTCTCTGGACAGTTCCTGTCTCAGCCAGAGATGTCAGAAAAGAGCACTGTGTCAGACTAAAAATAAAACCACATTTCCAGCAGGACATACAGCAGCTGATAAGTATGGGAAGACTTAAGATTTTTTAATAGAAGTAAATTACAAATCTGTATAACTTTCTGACACCAGTTGATTTGAAAGAGAGAGTTTTTCGCTGGGCATCTTAATTCAGCACAAATGAATATCATCACCGGCCGAGATGATCTTCACTGACATTGGTCGTTCTGTGACCCGACTGGTGTTTCACGTAGTGTGAACCTGGCCTTAACCTTTTAAGGGGTAGTCTTTGTGAAATCGCTCAGGGTGAGAGAACATAAAATAGAATAAATCTTGCAGATGGTGCTGTTCCTGTAGTTTCCTATATTTTATCCCAACACATAGGAAATGATTGCTGAAGCAGTGACAGCCCACCTCTGCCTGTGATTGGCTGAGCAGGCATTTCCTATGTGTCGGGATAGTAAGCTCCGAGCCCTGGTAGGGGATCCGCAGTAGGTACGTTTTACTTTGTCTCCTTCCCTAAGCACTTTTACGTACAGTATAAAAAAAATTTACTTAGACAATTCTTTTAAATGAAAGGATTGGCCTTTGCAAAATTGTATAGTAAAAAGGGTCTAATGTCCACAGCGCCACTCTCTAGGTTGTGTTTGGTATTGCAGCTCCTATAGTGACTGAGCTGCAATACCAGACACTGTCCACAGACAAGAGTGGCACTGTTTTCTTGGGAAAAAAATAATTATTCTAAACTCTGGCAACACCTGTATCAACTTTTACCAATAGACTCTTTAAAATTAATGGTGTCCGAGAAGTAGATACCATCCGTGCCTACTGATGCCAACATTAGTGAAATGGGGCATCACTGGTTGTTGCCATCCACAACGAGGCCTGTGCCTGTCTACAATACTAGAAGGACATGTAGTGATTGCCACCAGGGCTCAGTTTGGAACGTCTTTAGTGCCTGTGAAGTCTGCAGTGGACGCCCTGCTCATTGTACAGTATATAAGTCGTAGACATCATGTATAGTATAAAACTACTTTCCGTATTTTTATTTCTTCTGTAACTTGGGGAAGTAACTTATGAAACAGACACTTTATGGAACAAACTGATATTTATAGCCCAGCCTTTGTGTTAAAGTTGAGCTTGTTGTCGACATCCCCATTAGAATGCATGGTCCCATCCCATAATTCTAGGGGACCACTCAGGCATGAATGCTTGTGGTATTTAATGGATTACGTTACCCGGTGCGCCACTTATTTTCTGGATGTGTTCAGTGAACCTCTTCTCATTCAACAAATATAGTTAGCTCATTAAATTGCATTTTGGTTTTCAGGTCACTTACCTGTGATGTTAAGATTTGCAGACAGGGTATAGCTGCAGTTACACAAGTATTCTATTCTTACATAACTTATTCTTGTAAATGTTAAAGGGAACCTTTTAGGTGGAAAATAGCCCATCTTCCTTATTACTGTGAACTAAGATTTACAGCTAAGAGTCATAGCTTTAAAGCGACTCTGTACCCACAATCTGACCCCCCCCCCCAAACCACTTGTACCTTCGGATAGCTGCTTTTCATCCAAGATCTGTCCTGGGGTCCGTTCGGCAGGGGATGCAGTTATTGTCCTAAAAAGTATTTTATAAACTGGCAGCCCTGTGCCAAATGGCTGTGGCCTATATTGTGTATGCATTAGGCTGGCACAACCTCTCTGGACCTCCTCCCCGCCCTCCTCATCATTAGGAATGCTCCAGGCAGATTTTCTCCTATTCATCAGCTGTGTGAGGATGGCATGTGGGCTGTGTTCACTGCAGAGGAGTAGAAAAAAATCCTGCCAGTGGCATTCCTAATGATGAAGAGGGTGGGGAGGAGGGAGGAAGGGGTTGTGCAAAGTTAGGGCACAGATACTCCAAGCCACGGTCATTTGGCACGGGGCTGCAAGTTTAAAGGTTCTTTTTTTTAGGACAATAACTGCATCACCTGCCGAACGGACCGATCATGGATTAAAAGCAGCTATCTGATGGTCCAAATGGTTTGGGGGGGGGTTACAGATTGTGGGTACAGAGTCGCTTGAATGAAAAGCCAAGCTGGGAATTTGGTATAAAGTCAAGAAGGTGGCCCTCCACTGACCTCTTACCTGTCCCACCACTTGATTTGACAGGTATCTTCCTATTTGTGCATAAGGAGAGACCTGTTAATCAAACAAGACAAGGCAGGGAGACTCCAGTGGAGAGCCACCTCCTTGACTTTGTGGGGTTTGTGTGTATATAGATATATTTATTTATTTTTATTTTTTTTTTCTTCAAATCAGCTGGTACCAGAAAAATATACAGATTTGCAGATTACGTATATTTTAGAGGCAGGGGGAGAGGCTGGGGGGTGCAGGAGGAGAGGCTGGCTGGCAGGTGAGAAGCTGGGGGGCAGTGGGGGAAACACGGTGCGGCCAGTGGGCAGCCGGAGGGCAGGGGGAGCAGAGGCAGGCTGGGCAGGTCCCCGCCCCCCAATGCAGCTTCGGGCCGAGGTCCGGGTTAGCTTCTGGACAGCTTCCACAGATAGCCGGAAGCTGACAGCTGCATCCCTGCGGTCCTGGATTTCTCTCCTGCTTGGCAGCGTACATGTGACGTTATCACCGAGCAGGAGAGAAGTTCGGGCATCGCGGGGCTGCAGCTGTCAGCTTCCGGACAGTGATGCAGGCTGTCTGTGGAAGCTGTCAGGAAATGCACAAAAAGCCTTGATGCAGTAGTAAGTGCAGGGAAAAAAGCACTTTATAAGCATTTCCCGTAATAAGTGTATATTGGGGATTTGTATAACTTTTGGGTGGCAATACAATACTTTAATAAATGTTTTTGACAGAGTTCTCCTTTAATGCACGTGTTTTTATATATATATATATATATATATATATATATATATATATTATTCTTAAAATATGAAACAAGAAGTCCACTTTTTTTGGCTTTGTTATAAGAAAAATTAATAAGCAGCATGTTACTTTTTTCATGGATTCTGCATGGAAATTCTGCACTGAATGATTTCTGCAGCCCTCTAATAAGTACATATCGGACTGAATCCTACAATGGACACATCCTACATGAAACTCAGCTGGCTCTGGCCTATGATACTTTTGTAATTGAAGGGGTTATACAGTAGATTGGTTATAAGAGCTCCCTGTACTGGGTGAGAGGGCGAGTTGGGGAGGGCCATGGTCTGCATAGCGAGGTCTACAGCCCTGCACTCTGACCCAGGAAGTCTCCCTCACCTACCAAATCATAGCAGATCCACTTCAGGCTGGGGCTCACATCAGGGGACAGGACTGTGGAGGTAATCTCTCCATAGCTGTAACCCCTCTCTCCGGACAGAGAGTGCTGCATGTATGTGCCCACATATGTCCTGCTCATTCCTTCATGCTCCCTGCAGTCTGTCAGTCCTGATTGGTCCATGCTGAACACACACCCCTTCCCCATTGGTGTCATGTGACCACACAGACGTCTGACAGCAGCCCTGCTTCTCTATTCTAGCATGTTGTACTACGCTACTGCATTATGGGGATCTGCAGTTCCATCCTGTATCTACAAACTACTGCTGTTTTTTAGGTTTATGCACTTACTATATATTATACACCACATGCTGATTGCTATACTGTACAGTAACTGATAATATTACATATTCAGCTGTTTATAAATGAATGTTTAATGTTTTACTTGTTATTCAGAATATATAATCATTTTTTGGGGTGTGGAACAGATTATCTGCATTTAAATGATTTCTTATGGGAAAATTTGCTTTGGTTTAAGAGTGGATTAAAATTACAAGCACAGTCCCGGAACAAATTGTGCTCGTAATCCTAGGCACCACTGTGTGTGTGTGTGTGTATGTATGTATGTATGTGTATGTATATATATATATATATATATATATATCACCATTGACAAAGGCCTAGATACAGTGCCATAAATGCTGTTGGTGAATATAATTCCATCATATACAAGGCTTACATGTTTTGTCTGGAACTTTTTGGCTGTCAGGAAACTTTGTTACCAACCAGTCATCGCCAGGGTTAGTCATGATCTAGAGGAATGACACTGCAATATGTATTCAAAAGCTTTTCCAGGACAGACTATTTTGGGGTTTTTGAGTCATGTGATTGGAAGAAACCATCAAGGAAGTTTTACACATGTGACTTGTTGCCCCAACAAACTCAAACATAGGGTTGGACCATGTTAGTGGGGCCTTGAGGTTTGTTATGAATACACTCTCATTTCATATACATAATAAAGTGTATGGCCACCTTTTAAATGGAAATGTATATCCTACATATAGATATAATCTGCGTTAGAGAGTTGAGTAACATTACAAATACGTTGATAACACATAGCTGAAATCTCCCAGCATTCCCTGGTGAATCAATGTTTGCTTTCGTGAATTGTTTCCAGTTGAACGCCATTTATCCCATCGTATTTCCGGAGCTTAGATAAGATATCGAGGATGCATTTGACTAAATGTAGGTTGACTGCTTCTAGTAGCACCCAGCAGATCTGTGACTGGAGCTCCACACTATCAAACAGGCTATAAGAAGATGTACATTTTTCTATTTTACTTAATTGAGCATTGTCCCTTTAGGCTGGGTTCACCCAGCGTATGACACTGGCCGTTCTGTGACACGGCCGTGTCACCGAACAGCCAGTGTCAGTGAGGTTCATCCCGGCCGGTACTGCAGTACCAAACGAATGAATTTCATTTCTTTTAGAATTCGGATGACTGCGCATTCCTGTGTGCCCGCGTCCCAATTACCCATAGCCAACAATGTAAAGTGCATCTGGAACCGCACTCTACATTGTGTGAATTGTCATTGTTGTGCGGCCACTATTCATTGAACTGACATGTCGATGTACGGCCACTTGGATTCCCGGCCAGAGTGTATACTATGTGTATACAGTCAGGCTGGGATTCCATTGACTTCAGTGCAATGTAAATTTTCAATTAATCACGGCCGGTGTTGCAATTTGCAAGTTGTGTGGACATATCCTTAAAAAGCTTTTGACATGAGAGACATTTCAAAAGCTTTAAACAACCAGTTTAAGACCCATAGTTTTTTATGTGCTTATTCACACATCCACGATTTTAGCGCATCCGTAAATAGGCTGTAATCCGTAAAAAATAGGACCTGTCGTAGTGCGGTCACCCAATTATGAAACTGGTCACTGTCTATAATGTAGTTGTCCACAAATTCGGGACCACTACGGACGCATGAGGTACTGTACTGTCCGCAATTGCTGACAGATTTTTGGACTTGTAAATATAGCCTAAGCGCGTTCTCTACCAGCCATGGAAACAAGACAGATTTTCTAATTTACTTATTTCTTTCTGCTCATCCTAGAGATTGGTTGGGGTCTGAACGCTCCAAGATTAAGATTATCAAGATTATTAACATGTCAAAAAAAAAAAAAAATTAAAGGGACAGCTACGCTTTTTAAATAAGTAAGTCGTCTGTGTGAGCATAACCTAATTAAAGATCAATGCAAAATAAAAATTAAAAATCAGGAAGACTGTGTGGCCACCATTACCAATTCTAAGAGGTTGCCATTCCTGAATCTGATTAATATTAATGATCATCTCTGCGTATCATGTGCGACATGGAGGGTTTTTTTTTTGTTTTTTTTTAGAAGATATTAGTCTAAAATGTGCTCATTACAATAATATAGTCATAGTATTTATACCTTCTTTTTTTTTTTCCCCTATTTGCACACCCATATAAACTGAGTAACTCCATCAGGCCTAACCTGTACATCTGGTTTCTAGGTCCTGGGATGGTCATGCTTTTGTCTTGCTGGAATGTTTTCTATTATTAGTGATGCTGGAGACACTGGAGTGTATGTATGTGAGCGTTATTTTATTACAAGCATGAAATGATTTTATGTGGTTGTGTTCTGCTGCTGTGAGCCGAGTCCGTAGTGCGGATACCTGGTAAGTCTGTTATACATTAGTACCTAAAGTAGTCATGTTATTGGGTATTAGAGGGACAGGTTTGATCTGTAGTAATAAGCTGATAATTGGAATAACGCATACATGGAATGATTTATTTTATATATTTTGCTACCCCGAACATTTACTATTAGGCTGGCTTCACACTGCATTTTTGCAATCCGTTTTTCTTTTTAATTCGTTTTATGGGGAAAAAAAACCTAGATTAATAAAAGAACGAAGGCAATTGTATGCACCTGTTTTGATCCGTTTTTCCATTGTCTCCCATTATAAAAAAAGAGGATGAAAACATGTGTTTTGATCGTTTTTTTTTATTTTTATTTTTTTTTATAATTGATTGCAAAAACGCAGTGTGAACCCAGCCTTATCCAGTACGAGATCATGTGACACTTGACCTTTCGGTCAAACTTTATTAGTCCTATAAATCTTCAGTCCTGCTGTCTGACTCTTCACTAAATGATTTGAAAGGCGGTCATAAACTAAGCTGTCATGGCGGCTCCCACAGTGGTGGCATGTGGCAAATCTGGCTACTTAAAGGAGAAAGAAACATTGTGTAACTAACAGAATTGACATTCAGGGTTGTTGGAGAGCTGGGCAGCCATGTTGGTTTATCTGTAGTATAACAAAGAAATGAATAATATATTATAATTTTTTCAGGTTTTACAAGCATCAGTATAACTTGTAACTTATTGATAGAGAGTCCAGTGGGTGGTCCCACTCAATGATTGACAGCCTTTCATGTATCAGCATGTATGCAGAGACAGCTAATCACTGATTAGGACTGCCCACCGGGCACCTAAGTCTAGAATAAGATGCAATTTGTATAAATAAAATACAGGTTATATGGACTGTTTTCCACCATTATGACAAGGATATAACCACCCAAACTATGGAGTGCAACAAATTGCCTGGCTCACCCGTAAAAGTGGCCATATTGGTCATCTTATTAGACCTCTACTGATACATATGAACGTGCTCATATTCCCGTTGGGGTTGGTAAAGCTTGCCTTGGCACCCTGCGTTGAACTTTTATACAGGAGCTCTTGTTCTGGTGATCTTATCGTGTTAACAGTAAATTGCTAACATTAAATAGCGCTGGGGGGGGGACAGATAAATAAGATTGTTTGTTGTATTATGTTCATTGCTTTAACTTGTCCAATAGAGGTAACACTAGAAGTTTTCGTCTGCTGAATGGAATGCATCCTGGCTTGTACAAGCGCGCACATGTCCTTACTTTTGTTCGACGGTGCTTTATGTTCTATTAGCTACATAGTTGTTAGTTGAACATTTCCAATTATAGAGACCGTTTCCTGGTTGGCGCGCTTTCCATAGAATTGATGCTTTAGATCATTAAAAGGAGACGATCTATGTAAATGAGAAGCTGCTACAATGGTACAGTATGCTAATGTCACCTCTGTAAAAACCGCTAGAAGCGTCTCAGGAAATAGTGGGGGATACGCTTAGCTTTGATTCAACATTTCTTGTTATCAAGGAAAAATCCCTAGTGAAATGAATAGGATGTTCTCTTGAGTTAATCATTTGTACAGTATGAACACGTCATTCCGATTTCTGGTTTTATGACTTATGGGGCTTCAGTGATACCTGTTCACATTGCAGGAAAATTCCTTCCTTGGATAAGAGGGCCCATTGCTTGCATATATGTAAGCCATAAGCTAAATCAATTTTTTTTTTTTAAAGTGTTGGTGTCTGTGCGGATTTACCGCTGTGGTTTTATATGCAGAAATGTGTTTTGTATTGTGGAAAATCTGGAGCCGTTCCATAGCATGTGGCTGCCCCATGGGGTATGTTTACACATGGTGGATATGCTACAGACTACTGCAGTGGAAAATCTGCACAAAAATCTGCACTGAATTGTGCTGCAGAATATGTTTGTGTTCTAAAAGACTAGTATTTGAAATTAGCAACAAAATCCGAGGTCCCCATACACCTTATACTGATGGCTGAACCTACCACCAATGGTGGGTTCAGCTGACTGAAGGCGGAAGTGTTTAACGGGGGATCGAAGATGCCATTGGAGTGCGGAGAGGTAAGAATAGCCTGTTTGTTATGTTCTCTGGGCAGCAACATATTAAAAGTTTAAAATGAATGGAACACCCCTCTAAGGGGGTTATCCGGCACTATTTTTATTTTTTTTTGTATCTCTCCTTTTTTAAAACATAATAAACATTTTATTTTTACCTCTCCACACTCCCCCAGTGTCCTCCTGTAAGTGGTCTCTGGGTCCTCCTCTGACCGTACCCATAGATACTTCTGAGGCAGACTCATCTTGGCACTGACTGAAATGGGAGAGCGTCACGGCCACTAATTGGCTAATTGGCCAAGACAAGTTTTTTCTCGCAAGTGTTGGGGACTGCGGTTAGTGGGGAACCTGGACACAGAGTAGGAGGGCACTAGGGGAGCATGGAGAGGTAAGAATACGATATTTGTTATGTTTCATAATAGGGCAGCAACGTATAAAAAAATGTATGTGCTGGATAACCCCTTTAAGCGTTTCAAATAATGTCCGGCAAGAAAAAGCTTAACAGCAAGTGTGCTATACAAGCCATCTGTATTTCTTACTAGTTTGTTACCGCAATCTTGCATATTGCTAATCATTGAAAATTTACACTTTCTCCAGGAAGGATCCGGTTACTGTATGTGCATTACAGTAAATTCCAGCCATTTAGAGCACTTTCGTGACTAGCAGTAAACCCATAGCACCCAGTGGAGAGTTGGTGCTCAGTGAGGCTTAATATCGATGGTGTAATTGCTCCTTAACAAGGATTAATGCGTAGAGAGCCCCATTACATCAGTCTCATTTCCCTAAAGTTGTTAAAGACGCTTCTTCCCTAGATTTATAGAAAATTAGCGACAAACTCTCCTAATGCTCAACGTGTAAATGAAAATGCTCATGTTTATGGTTTTCTAGGTAATATATCCGAGGATCTGGCGTAGAATCCCTTATATAAATAGCACCCTAGGTTTTTACGCACTTTGGTATTCCGCAGGTTTTATTCAATGGGTCAGAGGTGTATTTGGTCACCTGCTGAGGTTTCTGCGACAGGTCCTTTCCTTTTTTTCCCCCCATCTTTTACGTGATTTCATATCTGGAGCGGTAAAAGCTACACCGTATTAACCACAGTGTGTAGTCTTATTAAAACTGGATTTCATCCACAATATCAGATGTTGGAATATAGATGAGAAATCCATTTTCTGGACCTACTAGAACAGGGGCATCAAACTCGGGCCATCCAGCTGTTACAAATCTACAATTCCCACCATGCCTGGACAGTCAAAACTTTAGCTTTACTGTGGTTTTGCAACAGTTGGAGGCCTGAGTTTGACACCCCTGTACTAGAAGGTCTCATGTACGCAGACATGTTACAGCTCTCTTTTGTATGGCTGATAAATTTTATCCTTGGGCTCTGTTCACACTGGGGTTTCTGTTATAATAAAAACAACAATGGCAGTGCCATATCCGTCAAATGACAGAAACAAATGGTGTCTAACCAATTGGGTTACATTGTGGTGTTGAATGTTACGATGGAGGAAGGGTGCTGCATGCTGGGCTATTCTTGCCATCAAATCTGGTGGATCTACAGATGGAGGCTCCAGTCGAAGCCTTAGAAGTTCTTTGGATCTCCATACCCTGGCATCTTCATTTACACCACCACCTACCCTAGTTATGTACGTTAGTCTAGTTTGTCCTTTTCATTGCATCTCTTCTTGTGCTGGTTCCCACAGTTGGATGGTGTTATAGTTCTGATAACAGTCCATATCATTGTGGAATGTGACAAATCCAAGATACCGGCTGTGCCAACACAACCTTTCTTTCATTAGAGACCTTACAATCGTACAGATTACTTTACATGCCATTCTTACTTATTACCAACCATAGTGTTGCTAGTTGTATTTCTGTATTGTATGTATGAGGTCGTGTGTACCAGAATACCCATAATGGCAGACTCCACCTTGTGGATTGTATGGTAATCCTTGGCACAAACAACATATGTGTGTGAGTTGCTTTCTTCATTATGGAGAGCTTGACTGCTTGATATTGTGTTAGAATAGATTTTACCAATGTCTGCTCTCAGTGTAGGCGCAGTACTGATATTGGAGAGCTTGATGCTTATGGATCTTTGAGTTAAGTCTTTATGCATGATGTGTCATTGTTGACTTTGTCTGTTAAGGCTGAAGGACACTTCACACAATCCAATGGATGTGAATGGTTGATTGTTTAATGTCATGATCATTGAGTTTGTCAAGAGTTAAGATTATATTTACTATTTATATCAGGTCTTTCCAGTGTTAGGGAGACAGATGTGGCAATTGTCAGACAACAGAAGACAGTTTGACCACATTACATGTAGCTTTACTTAAAGTGTTACTGTCGTTATAACTTCCAAAATGTAAATTAACAGTAGATGTGAAGTAAAGCAAGCTTGCAATATACATTCATTATTTTTGTTGATGTTATCATGCTGTAAAACAAAGCTGAACTTACCAGAAATTCAGGTCCAGTCTCCTGATTTTCTGTCTTGTGCTGGTTCAATAAAAGAGTCTAAATACAGGAATTCCAGCCAGTACAGAATGTTCACATCTCAATGTGTCCATCAATCACATGACTGCCTTCTCTGTGAGTACTCAGATGGCCTGGGAAACACAGGACTTCCTGTTGTTAGACCCTTTGAAAAAAAAAAAAGAGTCAGAACACAGGAAGTGCCATTTTTCCAACAAAAAATAATGAATGTAAATTGCAGACTTGCTTCGTTTCACATCTACTGTTGATTTAGATTTTGAAAGTTATAATAAAAGTGACACTTTAAAGGGGCTACATAGTATTAGAACATTACCGCTATCTAAAAATTGTGCCACACCTGTTCATGGCATGTTTGTAGTAATGCAGTTCTGCCCCACTGGCCTTTGAAATTTGAGGACAAAATGACGGAAAAAAAATTGCGTACTGAAGGACATAAAAGACCAAATTTTTTCTATATTAGGCTATGTTCACACACTGGAACAGAACGGCTGTTCCGTGACCCCCACCAGATCACGGAGCGGCCGGTCTTTGCAAAGATCATCCCGGCCGCAGTGTTCTGATGTGGGCGCATCAGCGTGCGCCCGCATCAGAACTCTCTTAGCACACAATGAAGCAAGCGGCCAGAGCCGCTCGCTTCATTGTGTGGACTGACAGGTCTTTCTACTGCCGCAATTCATTTCTTTGGATGGGATTTCTTTCATGGGATCCCGGCCAGAGCGTGTACTATGTGTATATGCTCCGGACGGGATCTTATAGAAGGCAATGCAGTGTTCCACACCGTACAAAGTACGGCCGTTGTTGCCGATGGCAACGACAGTTTTACTTTTCCGTAGTGTGAACATAGCCTTAGGGTACAAACACACCGTATATGCAGCAGATATGATGGTGAAGACTTGATGCTGTGTTCAGTTTTTTAGATCTAATCTGCTGCGTATCACAGCAGTAAATACGCTGCGTATATGGTGTGTGTGTGTTTGTACCCTTAAGGCGTTATAAAAATAAAACAGAAGTGATACTTACCTCCCTTGATGTTCCACAGCTGCTGTTAGGATAGCTCCCAATCCCCACTTATCACCATTCCTGCTTGTTTCTGTGACTGCAGAGAAACTTCTGAGTTGGGACACCACTTCAGTGAGTGGTTGAGCAGGGCATTTTCTTTGAAATTGGGACATCCCAAGAACAAGGAAGAAGCAGTTATGAGCAAGGATCAGGAGCCGTCTGAAAGGGGATCAGTGAGAGGTGAGTATCACAATGTTTATAATATTCTTCACTACACAGTGGATATTACTTTATTATGATCAATTATTATTGTTCACTACACAGTGGATATTTATTATGATCAATATTCAAATAGTGTGGGATATTTTGGTAGCGTTGTTATGTAACACATTCATTTGGGATATGAAATCCTTCTTACCGTACTTAGCTTTTCTCAAGTACATAAGTATTTTATGACCATTTTGATGACTGTTAGCAAAGTTAATGATTTTCCTCTTATGTTAATAGATAAACACTGACTCATTGTAGTAAATATATTAAGATCTTAGCAGGTGACTGAGCTGCAGGGTGACTAAGCTTCCCAGGTTATCAGTGGATGGAATCATGATGATACTGTATCTCATCAGCTCCGCTAGAAGAGGCAATTGTGCAGTCACTGTCTTCTGAGTTGTTCATCTGACACATTGCTTTTCCTTTGGGTCTTAAAAATTAACATTCTGTATTGTTATTCATGTTTTCTAATTTGAACAGACATTTAATTCTTCAGCAAAAATTAGCTTTTTTGGGGGGGAATGTTTGAGACCAATCACTCCTTACATTACATAACAGGATATATAGGCTACAGAGTCGTCCTTATGGGTCCACTGTTTTATAGCCTGAATAATGTTCATGTTATTTTCATCTAATCGATTTCTGTAGATAAAAGTCAGTATTGGCAGCCGTTTCCCCATGTAGTTGTCTCACACTTATTGGATCGCTGTCACCCAGGCAGTCATGGGAGGGAGACTATAAAAAAGGGGAGAAAAATATGATCCTGGGCCAAAAATAGAGCGCCCGCCATTAAGTGATTTTATTAGTGTGCTTGTTGATTGGGGGTCGGAAAAGGTTATGGCCAATAGTGAATAGTTACTAGAGATGAGCGAAACAGGTTCGAGTCGATCCGAACCCGAACGTTCTGTATTTGACTAGCGGTGGCTGCTGAACTTGGATAAAGCTCTAAGGTTGTCTGGAAAACATGGATACAGCCAATGACTATATCCATGATTTCCACATAGCCTTAGGGCTTTATCCAACTTCAGCAGCCACCGCTAATCAAATGCCGAAAGTTCGGGTTCGGATCGACTCGAGCATGCTCGAGGTTCGCTCATCTCTATTAGTTACCCTTACCAGTTCCCACCATCCCTGTTGCCGATTGTCACACTTGTTCTAATCAGTCCGGCCCACATAACCTGTATCTGGTCTCAGATAAACCGAGAACGTAATGAGGAAAAAATGGAGGAAAGCGCTGAAGTGCAAGAAACTACTAATGGAGTAAAACGTGGCTCGGCGCGTTTCGACAATCATTGTCAAACTCTTGAGAAAGCGTTTACTGAAACGTTGAGCTCCCTGTTATTGCTATTATATTTTTTTGTTTCATGTTCTTTTTAAGTTGGCGTTTGCATCTACACCTGTGCCCCAGAGTTCACTTCTGTATTACACACTAAAAGGTATATTACTCAAGGTGTTTCTGGACTAGAGGGAATAGGAGACCTTTACGGGCTTTCTCCACCTGCTGACTTATGCATTTCCCCCTTTTGCACAAATATGTCAATACTTCTATTCCGGTAGCAGTTTTTTGTACTAAGGACCCAAACACACCGCTATATTACATCTCTATACAAGGTTGGAAAGCCGCCTTATAGCTTCATGCCGAATCCAGAAGAATAAAAGAAAATGGTGTGATGCTCCAAATCATGTATTAGAGTTATTCTCTGTAAAGCGACACATTGGCGGTATAATACACTGGCACTAGTACCAAGCAGTAGGGGCTTTGTGGGGCCATCATGAGGTGTTAAGATTCACTTTTCTATGCAGATCAGATGTTGCTTGCTTGGTTGTCCATGCGGAACAGAACATATCTATGATCTGCAAAGAAACAATTCCCCCAGCCGCCGGGGTTACCGAATGTTAATGTAGTTTACTCTTATATGCTTGAGTGAATCTATCAGCCCTGTTTATGTAAAATTATGTCTTTTTAATGTTTGGTGTTAAAGTAATTATCTTATGAAGACAGCAGGTTGCTGCGGCTTCTCTTACTGCTAAGGGTCAGCTGAACACCACATGTAGCATTATATGGTGACCATTCAAATGAATGGCCATGTAAAGCATTATTATTGCTCGTACATGGGGTTCCAGCTAGGGACCCCATGCTGTGACATTCATATGCCCTAATAGAACCTATAAAGACTGGTCGTCTTTTTAAGAAAACCTTTTTAATGGATTATAATAGTCATAAAAAAAATGAGAACCTGTTCTTAGAAAAAACTTTTAACATGTCAAAAGTTTTGATCAGTCACGGTCTGAGTGTTTAGACCACGACCAATATGGAAAACAAGGAGAAGTCTGTGCTACCATGTGTTCCTCTCCCTGCCCTGTGTCTGTCCGACCTGTACAGTCCCATAAACTTACATTACATGTCCATCCAGGTAACATAACACAGAGCTCGGGTAGAAGGTTTTGCGTGTGGGCTTCTCCCGGCTAGTTCTCCTGATTGGTCAGGATTGGAACACTCAGACCCGACCAGTCAAAACATTTGACATGTCTCTATAATAAACAAGGGACGACAGCATCCAGTTAGGTGAAAAATAATATCAAGGCTTTATTTTATCACCGAATACAAAGCAAAGGTTTCGACCCATTGGGTTTTCTACTGAGGAGCCATCTTTGGACTTTGGCAAGATGCTGTTGAAAACACTTTTGTTCATGTCTCTGTGACATGTAACCTTTTTTTTTTTTTTTCAAATGACACCTATTCTTTAAGGGTTGCAACTTGCAAAGTTCCGGGATAGGGGATAACTATCTGATCACTGGGGTGTGATTGCTGAAATGTATGTCATTGCTCTATTCATTCTGTATGGAATCTGCATACAGAATAAATCTCCGGCAGCTTTTATAGAAAATAAATAAAGTGGTAGCTTTGCCATCCTGCACCTATCATTCTGACAGAAGCCTTGGGTGTCTGTTCTTGGGGTCATAGGGGCTTTGATTGCTGTGATCGGATGGTTACTCCCTATCATGTGACTGTGGGATAATTTTTCAAGTTGAGACAACCCCTTTAAAGGGGTACCCTGGTGATATTTTCTTTCTTTCAAATCAACTGTTTTTAGGAAGTTATACAGATCTGTTCTATTTAAAATCTACAGACTTTCAGTACCTATTAACTGCTGTATGTCCTGCAGGAAGTGGTATATTCTTTCCAGTTAGACAGTGCTCTTTGCTGCCACCTCTGTCCATGTCAGAAAATGTCCAGAGCAGAGGAGGTTTTCTATGGGGATTTACAACTGCCCTGGACAGTACCTGGCATGGACAGTGGTGGCAGCAGAGAGCGCTGTGCCAGACTGGAAAGAATACACCACTTCTTGCAGGACATACAGCAGCTGATAGCACGAATAGAAGTAAATAACTAATCTATATAACTTTCTGACAGCAGTTTATTTAAAAGAAAAAAAAATTCTGAGTCTCATTTTGGTCAAAATTTTCACCAAAACCAGGAGTGGGTACAAAATGCATAAGAGTCTTTTTAAGCCTTTTCATTGAGTTGGTTCCACTGTTTTAGTAGAAATATGTAGAAAACGTGAACTTAAATAAATCTATAAAAAAACTTCAGAAAAAACTGAGCGGTTGTATACAGGAGCTTACCTTTTAACAGTTATCAACCTTAAAATCCTCCATGACTTCAACAACTTTTATATGTGATATAAATTACCTTCCAAGTTGAGTCCAAATGTTAAAGGTCTCTTAATCTGACATTGTGACATGGACCTAAGTGACTCTTATGTTCTGAAATAGGGATATCATTAATAAATATCTTGACTTTGTTCCTGAACATAACATGCAGTGGAGAATACTTGTAAGGATTGACAAATTGGCTCATTACGCCAGTGGTTGAGCAATAAAGGCCCAATTGTGCCCTTGTTTGAGCCCCTGCTATCTCCAGTACAGGGAGCCTGGCTGCTCCAGCTTAGTTAATGATTTCTAATTGAAATCTTTGAGTACAGTTTATCACGGCGTCACTCTATTTAATGTAACGATAAGGAGCTCTGGATTTGTCATGATAAATTGAGTATCACATGTACGTTCAGCGTTCTTGCTGCTTACCTACTGCATGTGTGTGGGAGAGACCGCGCGACCCCGGCGTTACTGCTCCTGCATTTAATGAAGGGGAGGGAGAAGCAATTTACAGGGAATTGTGAGGAAGAATGGATCTAGTGGGAGGAAATGACTTCACCTTTCATTAACTTACAGTCTTAGTGTTGCAAGCCACCCATTAATAGTTGCAGAACAGCTAGCACGCTGATCGACATCTGTGCCGGAGCCCAGCTGATGAAAATAGTCTCCTTAATGTAGCAATTAAGCAGTGTTTCTCTATGAGGATTTGTCATTATTGCGCCTTGTTTAGTGTATCAGGATCCCGTGCTTTGTATGCAACATGTCTCTTTATTTCTGTGAACAAGATGGGTGCCATGATCTCCTTATGCTGTTGCATCTGTCTCATCATAGCATGTGCGTACAAATATTTTCATTGCTTAGCTCTAGGGGGTTTACAGGTAACTGTTACACCCAGGCCCTGAGGCCCAAAAAGGTGACTCTTCTGCATAACAAAGAGCTATAGTTGCCATGTTAAGAATTTTTAAAGCGAATTTACCACTAGGTACATCGCTTTGGGTTTTTTACATCAACAGACCAGTGCCGGTGTGGGGATGCCCATGGCGGGTCCTGCGCACATTGCTTGTCTATTCTCGAGCACCGGCCCGACATGAAGCACTGGAGGCGGGCCCGTCGGCCCCCAGTGTGATGAGCCCCCTTCTGTAATGCAGCTCCATTGATTCTAATGGAGTTTTGCCACACTGGGGGCCGTCGGGGTCGCCTCCAGTGCTTTATGCTGGGACGGTGCTTGGGAATAGACCAGTGCTGATCCATTTAGGTACATCCGCATTTTGGGAATAGCCTAATGGAAAATTGTAATTTGATGAAGTCACAACTATTACAGACCAGGAATAATTGAGGGAATGGCTAATACGTTTGGGGATAATTGTAAATAAGCTATTTTTTTTTTTTTCTTTCATGATGAGTGTGAATAAAAGTTTATGGCAAGCCTATACTGTATGTATATCCCAAACTGGAGCCTAGAAAAAGTACAACACTTCCTGTGTCTTAATAGGAGTTTTCTTCATGAAACAACCCTTTAAGAGACAGAAGCCTGATCACAGGTCCAGGATGAAGGGACCATATTGTATCATTTTGTTCTGGTTGTTCAAATTAGGGGTTAACTATGTTCTACATGGATGGGGTAGTCCACTGAAGTCTGTGTTTGTGAGCGTCTCTCTGCTCTGTGACATCCTATGGCACAAATTAGGCATACGTTAAGTGATTTGATTGATTAATTGTCTTCATGTGACAACTCAATAAAATAAATATCTTTAGGTCATGGTCCCACCATATCATGTCTTTGGCCAAAAGTATACCCTTTTGTCCTATATTAAGCCAAGGGGGGTCTATAGCAGAGTTTGGCATGTGTGCTGGAAATGACAGATGACTAGAGACAGATGCTGAAACATTTTATTTTTTTGATTGTAGGTGTATGTTTATGTTTATCGTGACAGCCTAAGTATTTTGGGCTCTGAGCTTCAGCTGTTATTAATGGAACCTTATCTATAGACTGGTATCACTGTACTCCTGTTTGTGATTTAAGGGGGAGATTGCTGAAAAGTGGTGTTTACAGAACAGAAAGTGTTGGCCTACTATTATACATAGTGGAAAATAACATCACGAAAAATTCTTAAACATATTTAACATAAAAACTTGATTTTTTAATATTTGTCAGTTTTCTGATGGCACATTGCCTTTCATCTTTAAGGTGAGCCGTTTAAACGTATACCATTTCGGAACCAATCTGGCGGCTTTCTTGAGTCTAAAAATAATTTCATGCATATGTTTGGATTAAACAACATTCTGCCCTTTTGAAAGCAACTGCAGTTACCATGTGCTACATATGTAATTTGTCATCTGCCATAAACCATGAAAAAATGTTAATTTGATTGAATGACTGGGTGCGCGGGAACGAAGATCTGCGGTATAACAAGGCTTCCATGATGATCTCTCACCTCTTCGTAGCTGACAGAACAAGAACAAACAGCTCTTCTTTGTCGCTTGCCATGCCATGTTATTTGTCCTTTCATTTCCGAGTGGCGAGGGTTTTTATGCACTGGAAAATAGTGGTAATTAATACGCTAGCAATAGACAAATGTCCAGCTAAAACAGAAGAAAATGAGAACAGTGTTAAATGTGACCTTTGTTTTCCGCCATTCTGTTTATTATGACTGCTGAGATGTATATTGTCTTGAGCGCACAGACGTTTTACTGTGAAAAATGAACTTGTCACTATAAATGAATACTGACTAGATAAACCCTAACATGTTGCATTCAGAAATGAGATGGTGTGCACATCTTCAGCTATGTAGGACTCTATGGCTGTTACTGTATTAGGCCAGGTTCACACTTTGTAAGACAGCGGCCATTCTGTGACACAGCCGTGTCACAGAACGGCCGCTGTCTGTGAAGTTCCACCCGGCTGGTACTGCAGTACCAGCCAGATGAACTTTATTTCTTTTGAATTGTAATGCAGGCACATTCAGGTGTGCCCGCGTTTTAACTAACCATTGCAGACAATGTAAAGTGCGGCCAGAGCCGCTTTTTACATTGCCTGCACTGTCAATTTCGTCAACTGACTTTTCAGTCTTGAGTGCGGCCGCATGGAATCCCAGCCGGAGTGTATATACTCCGGCCGGGATTCCATAGAACACAATGCCATTTGATTTTTCACTAAATGGCAGCCTTATTGCAATCCTGCAACACCGGCTGTTAGTTTGTGAAAAAATACATTGAGTGAACGTGGCCTTAAAGTGTACCTGTCAGCACAGCTGCTGCCAGATCAGTGTTGATTTCCTCTCTTCGTCCAGAAGTTCAGGTCTTCGTGGATACGAACACACAATGAGACTGTAACACGTACAGTAATTCAGTAATTCTGATCCAATAGGGGTAACATGCATTATTTTCTCATAGTGTGTTCATATCCATGTAGACCTGAACTTCTGGATGAACAGGGGAAATCTCAGCTGATCCAGCAGCGGCCGTGCTGACAGGTACACTTTAACCTTTTTTGATCTCTTCCATTCTTTAATGAATACACCTCATCAGTGACCTAAGAATTTAAAGCAGATCAACTATTCTAGGTAATTTTCTTTGGTTATCCCAAGAGTAAATTATACAGGGGAAAGGAGATAACTAGCTGATGGATTGGGGGCCAGCTGCTCAGACCCCTTCTGATTGAGACTGGAGGTCAGTTGTCCCCGATTAAATGGATCAGCAGTACTTTTTTTCTGTATGGGATATCTGAATATTGCTGACTGCTGGACTTTGCTATGTGTGGCCCATAGATAGTGAATGGAACAGTGGTCGAGCATGCACGCTTCCCTAAGCTATTTAATGATGGTATCATCGTTTTGGTCTGCCTACAGGTCTCCCTTTTAAGACGAAAAATCATAATCCCAAGGGGTTATCCAGTGCTACAAAAATATGGCCACTTTTCCCCCTACTGTTGTCTCCAGTTCAGGTGCGGTTTGCAATTAAGCTCCATTTACTTCAATAGAACTGAGTTTCAAACCCCACCCAATCTGGAGACAAGAGTGGTGCAAAAGTGGCCATGTTTTTATAGCACTGGATAACCCCTTTAAGCAACTTTAGGGACTAGTCTCCATGCTTGCTGTGTGGATGGTTCTTGATGGAGCGGATTTCCCCACTTCTGCTCACCTCTCAAGCAATAAAGTTTCCGACAAAGTGAGGATGTCCATTTTTTAGCACAGCCATCTTGTGTAGCCGTTGCTTTGTAAATAACACAAGTGTCGAACTTAGCCCCTCCAGTTGTTGCAAAACTAGCTAAAGGTTCCGCTGTCCAGGCATGATGGGAATTGTAGTTTTGCAACAGCTGGAGGGCCTGAGTTTGACACCTCTGGTAAATAACATATCTCAGATCTAAAAACCTAAAAATTGATGGCCCTCATTTGCATAATACCGCCATTATGTAGCTTTAAAATGAAGGCCATTGGAGGAATAGCCTTAGAGTCATATGGACATGTCAGCTACCTGTTATATAACTGTCCGAGACAGGAACTGTTTCTAGGGTTTTCTAGAAGGTTTCCTATAGGGATTTGCTGCTGCTCTGGATAGTTCCTGTCTCGGACAGAGATGTCAGCAGAGAGCGCTGTGTCAGACTGGAAAGAATATACCACAATATGCAGCACATACAGAAGCTGATAGGCATGGGAAGACATGAGATTTTTACATAGAAGTAAACTACAAGTCTGAAACCAGTTGATTTAAAAGAAAAAGATTTTCGCTGGATAAACCCCTTTAAGAACATAATAAGGGAACTAACTGGGTTAGTATGCATAGGTCGCAGATGCAGAGAACAGGGACCAAAGTGATCTTATTCAGGCACAGGAAGATACCGTAGTTGAAGTAGGGTATTTGTAAAGACTTTGACAGCTAGACATTAATCTGAAAATGAGTGTTTGGGCACACGCTGGCAAACAGAAGCTCATACCCTAGGAAGAGGACCGAGGGAGTACAGTACAGAGGTGGATGTATCGCGGCATGAAGTTCTGCTGTGATATCTATGGTGTCAGAAATGTACAATAATGTGAATAGGTGGCTGCAGCTGCGGAACCACATGCATAGGGCTCAAAATGTAATCTTGTGTTACAACTGTGTTCTCTGAAACACTACATCATAAAGCATGGTAAATAGAAGGGGGGCTCTCGTCACTAAATCCATCTACCTGTGGTTACAGCAGGATAATCTTGCTGACAGGTTCACTTTAGTGCCAACGGGCAAGCTGTATAGTGTCATATTTATAGCTCAGTCAGGGCTGTATAATAGAGTGTCTGTCTTTTCTTCACATGGCTTGTATTAGAATAAGGTTTTATTGCACATTACATCAAGATAAGGATTTCAAGGAATTATTAGAATTTTGTGTCTGTCATTTAGGAGTGAATAGGAGATTCCTGTTGACACGTTGTCTATATGGCTGCTGGGAGATGGAAGTTGTGTATAGTTTGCCGATCATTCTTCTTTCTGTATACGAACAGTGGTTGTTACCATTCACATTTTCAGATACCATGGTGTTACCGTATATCCAATTATCTATCTATAGTATGAGACAGGGGTAGGGAACCTTGGCTCTCCAGTTGTTGCAAAACTACAACTCCCATCATGCCTGGACAGCCAAAGCTAAAGCATAAGGGTGCCTTTACATAGAGAGATTTATCTGACAGATTTTTAAAGCCAAAGCCAGAAACAGACTTAAAACAAGGGACAGGTCATAAAGGAAAGACTGAGATTTCTCATTCCAAATCCATTTCTGGCAGATAAATCTCTCTGTGTAAAGGCACCCTAGGTGTATATCTTGTTTCTTACTTCTGAGCATTTCCACTTTAAGGGGTACTTTATCTGATTACATTATCTTGGGTATAATAAGCTGGTTAGTGGGGGCCAACTGCTGCTACCCCTACCAGTCCTCAGAATGGGAACAAAATTAAATGAATAAAGTGTATGGCCAGCACTCCATCCATTCTATATGGGGCTGCTGAACATGGTGAAAGTGCAAAGCACTCCAAGTGAGCTGTGTTAATTTGGGGACAGTTTCCTTTGTTCTCATTGGTGGGGGGGTCACAGCAGTTAGACCCTCGCAGATCAGTTTGTCATACTCTATCTTTATGTGGGAATTTAATGTGGAAAAACAAGGTGTAAGTCAGAAACAGAGTCATAAAATAGTTGCAAATTACAAGAAAATATATTTGCATATATAGATTCTTCACAAATTCTTCAGCGGCATCCAATCCATAACCCTGATCTGTGTGTGGTGTCGATATGGGGCATACAAAGTTTAAATAGATTTTATTGACCAACCCATAAACTGAATTTATACAAACTGTCAATTCACTGACCTAGATACCATTAGCATTGTCTGAATGGTATTGCACGAGGACTTTATGGCCTGGGAGCTACACTGTAAGGGTAGCTTCACATGTACTGACTCGCAGCGTTAATAACGCTGCGAATCGGCTAGGTCCTGGCAGATCACTTTCACTACATACACACAGAGGTCTGAACGACCGCTGCGTGTATGTAATTCTGCCGGTCGCTTAACCCCTTCAGCTGCCGCCCGGCTCCTGCTCCGCTCCCGCTCTGTATACATTACCTGTCCTCGCTGCACGGGGTCCCGGCGTACTGCTCTCCCGCCCGGCCAATCAGTGGCTGCGGCAGGGCAACACACTGATTGGCTGGGCGGAAGAGCAGTACGCCGGGACCCCGTGCAGCGAGGACAGGTAATGTATACAGCGAGGGAGCGGAGCAGGAGCCAGGCGGCAGCTGAAGGGGTTAAGCGGCCGGCAGAATTACATACTGAACGACCGCTGCGTGTATGTAGTGAAAGTGATCTGCCAGGACCTAGCTGACTCGCAACGTTATTAAGGCTGCGATTCGGTATGTGTGAAGCTACCCTAAGACTGTTCTAAAGCCACAATACATTTAACATGTATATTACAAACCTAATATGAACTTTGGGGGAGATTTATCAAACAGGTGTAAAGTAGAATTGTCTTAGTTGCCCCTAGCAACCAATCAGATTCTACCTTTAATTCATCACAGATTCTTTGAAAAATGAAAGGTGGAATCTGATTGGTTGCTAGGGGCAACTAAGACCATTCTACTTTACACCAGTTTGATAAATCTCCCCCATTGAGGGAGATTTATTAAACATGGTGTAAAGTGAAACTGGCTCAGTTGCCCCTAGCAACCAATCAGATTCCTCCTTTTATTCCTCACAGACTCTTTGGAAAATTAAAGGTGGAATCTGATTGGTTGCTGAGCCAGTTTCACTTTAAAAACTGTGTTTAAAAATAAGACTAGATGGCTATGGGATGTTGCTGTAACCAAAGCATTTGTTTACATTCAAATGCAAAGAGGAGATGCAGGGCGGCTGTGACACAGTGACCAATGTTGTCTCTAAGGCAACAGGTGTAAGTGGATTTCACACTTTCTTCTCAGGGATTTAAAGCATATACAGTAATACCTCGGTTTTCGAAAGCTTTGGAGCTCGAACTGCTTGGTATTCAAACGAAAATTTACCGAGAAGTAGTGTTTGGAATTCAAACTTTGCTCGGTTTTTGAACGTTTTTCGAACGTTTTTGCGAGGGTGGATGGTGGGTTGTACCTGGCGAGTTAAGCAGTGGTGAGGCTTTACATACAGTACAGTGCTGTATAAGACTGCTGGAGTGCATATACAGTGCAGTAGTAGTACAGGCAGTGCACCACCATCTCCCATACATTACAGTGTTTGGATGGGGGGGGACGCTATACAGTAGGATGGGTGAGGAGTTGGTGACTACTGTACTATAATTGCTGGTTCTAATGAACATTTCTTATGTTTAATGTCCTGTACAGTATAGTGCTGTTCTGTACTGTACTGTAGTGATTATACTGAGCACTTATCAGTGTAATAAATGAGTATTGTAGGTAATTATTGTTGGTTGCTGGAACTAATTAATCACATTTACCTTATTTCCTATGGGAAGACACTGCTCGGTTTTCAAACTGCCTTCCGGAACCAATTAAGTTCGAGAACCGAGGTACCACTGTACTTCCAACATAAACCTATAACTGATATCACTTGTGGCATCTGTTCAAAAACAACCAACACCGCACTTACTAAAGGAACTCCAGTTCCACACAATCCGGACTCCATGGATGCGTAATAGCAACAGTCTATCACGCAGAAAAAAAGTGTGGCCAAATCACTTGTTATACGTGCAATACGATATTACGTTCTCATGTAGCAATGTCTTCATTGATAACGTGTCGCTCTATTGAGAAAAAAACACATACTCACACAAAGCTTCATCTTGTTGCCAATTATTTCTGAGTATATCACAGCATAATTCTCACAGGCTGACATATGCTCACTGAACACTCTGGCCTCCCGCCGCGCTGTTTCGGAGAATGGGGCTCCTCCTTCCTCATGCATGGCATCTACCATACATAGGGCCTCACCATGTTTAAAAAAAATCTATCTATATCATGGTTTACTTTTTTTTTTTAATTTTTAATTGGATCCAGTCCAATGTAGAAGCGCAGATGCCTGCATGTGAAATTCTATGGATATATTTAACGCATACGCCAGGACCTATCCCAACGCATATGATACACAGCCACTATAACGTTTACCTAAGCAGTCTGTCCACTCCGCTTTTTCTTCAAGATTTATGTAAATTGGTAAAGAAATGTGAAAAGAATTCAAAATAAACCTCAGGCGTACTCTACCTAAAATACTGCAAACTGCAGAATACACGGTGCACAGAAAACTCTGGGTGGCCTTGTTAAAAAAAAAATAAAATACTTCAGACTTTTCTTTCATATTTAGTGCTATGTTTCGACACGGCTGGGCCTATATTAAACATTTCACCCGGCTGGGTCGAAACGTGGCACTACACTTGGATAAAAAAAACTAAATTCTGAAGTGGCTTACTCTACCTGGATGCTTTCAGACTTTCGACTTTATTGGATATGAACCGATCAATTGTGGGTTTGTTGACAGTCTGAGGTGTATGCGCTTCACCTTAGTAAGCCCACTGGATTATAGACCATGCTGCTGTTGAACCCCCTTTGTTGGTGCATCACACAGTTCTGTGTGGGCAGGAGACAGGCTCCAGTGTAAGGGTGGTATTCCACGGGCCGACTAGGGCCCGATCAACAATGTAAACGAGCGACGATTTACTGGGCCTATTCCACGGCCCAACAATCGTTTAGCGAGGGCTGCAGGGACATTGTTACCGATGTCCATGCAGCCCTTGTTTCATACTTTACCTCACCAGGCTGCAGGTCTTCTTTAACTCCCCGGGTCCTGCGACGCAGCAGCTTCGGAGCGGCCTGACTGAACTGACAGACCATAAAAATTCATTACAGGCAGAGGGTGGAGGTGGGGAAATAAAAAAGTAGTTATAGTCCTGTAGACCTGTCCTGTGGCTCCCAGTAGGCCTTCTGAGCTCTCCTCCAGCCGTGTCACGACCCAGCCAGTCAGTGACTGGGGCGGGACACCGCACCGCTGCAATCAATAATTGGCTGAGCAGGCTAAATCCCACCAGTCTGTGATGCGTATTGTCTTTTTCATTCCCACCACTGGACGACTCCAGTTCTAAATTTACAAAAAAAAAAAATTCAAATTTATGATCAGAGTCAATTGGATATTACTTTAGTTGGTTACAATGAGTACATTTATGTTGTAAATGCCCAAATCGTACAGTCTGTTACTGTACTGGAAGAACACGCTAAAAGCAATTCTGACAGAATGTCCTGGATTGTAATCCCAACCAGCTAATGATAAATGCTTTTTATTCTTAAAATATATTCTTCCCATTGTTTTAGGGTTTTATCTGTGGTTTCACCATTCCTTGCCTTTTAAGCACACTTTAAAAGAACGTCTGTGCAGCAGCTATCTCTCAATTCATTCCGAGTTGACTAATCGAAGGCGAGAGCTACAGTGACGGCTGACACGCAGGATAAGTAATAGGAGAAAGGAAGCTTTGGAAGTGTAACACAGTACAAATGTACATACCGTATATGCTATCCAGTCAGTGGAGAGACAGTGCGAGACATCCCCTGTGGGACATAAAAGTGGAACTTCACTTCAAATGTAAGTGGAGAAAAGTGAAGTTGGTAACAAAGAATTTTAGGATGTTAGTAAATCCAGAGAACTATGCATGCCGCGTTAGGTTAGCCACAAATCATTCCCTAGTTCTGCTTTGATCTCTCATACAATGATAATTCAGTTCTTTTTTTACATGATATGTGACTGTACAGAATCCAGGAAGCTGTGTATTGTCACTAACACTCTGTAACATGATGCCACTTCTGACACATTACAGCATATATTGGGTGTATACTTCTGTGCATTCACATATTCCTAGGCAACAACATTCAAGTTAGAGTAAAAGTCAGTTCTCGGTGTGAAAGACCTATGAGAGGTGAGTTTCTTTATTCTCAATGCTTAGAACTAGTGACCTTTTGATTTTAGTCAAATAGAGTAGTTTGGTGACGGGTAAAGTATGACTAACAGTACTTTCCAAGAACTACGGATGGGGTCAGCTAAATGCTGGTTAGGGGATTTACTGGTGATTATTACTCTTACTGCGTGTGTGTGTGTATGTGTGTGTATGTGTGTGTGCGTGCAAAACAACTACAGCACTCTAAAATTGAAGAAAAATATGGATTTATTTTCCCCATGCGATATTTCAGCTCATTCAATGTCAACATTCTCAAGCATTGCCTATATGTATATGCATAGCATTGCAATCAGGAAGTACTTTCAGGAACCTTTTTCATATTTAATTTGCTCTTGTTCTCTAAACATTTATGCAAATAGAGAAGGACGTCATTGCTTTAATTTCATCCTACGGCAATACTGACCGTAGACCTAATAAGGGAATTTAGGTAATTGCATTGGTAAAAATGTAAGAACATTACAGACCTGAGACCTCTGCACATGGCAAATAGCAACTCCCCTTCTGAAGGACTCATTACCATTACCATCATGTAATCCCTTTTTTCTCCTATAGTGGCCCCTGTTGAAGAAATGTGTAGCTATGCATCATAACTTTTCTTGGAGACCAGTTTCAGATAGCCTTCTGACAAGACTGCTTTAAGGAGAGCATGTCTCTATAAGTTGCCATGTGTTTGACATTCTAGATAGTTCTCATTGATTTGTTATATACAGGTTATTTCGCACCCCACAACAATCCATGTTTATGACTAGTACCTTTTATCTTATCTGTACACTCTCTGCAGGGATAGTTTGCAGTCTTAGGGTCCTATTCCACAGTAAGGATAATTGGCCGAATTGGCCCCATTCGGCCGATTATCGCCTGGTGAAAAAGAGAGATCGATCAGCCGATGATCGTGTCATCGGCTGATCGTTCATTTAGGGCCAGACCTAAAGTCATTGTTCCCCCACCGCGCATTGCTATGGTTGAATAGCGGTGCACAACGGGCGACCAACGATTTGAGAAGCAGCAGCATACATTACCTGTCAGGGCTTCTCCTCCTCTTCGTCTTCCTACCCGGGTCCTGCCCGCTCTAGCTTCAGAATGGCCTGTCAGCTGACGGAGTGCTCAGCCAATCACAGGCCGGGACACCCGCGGCCTGTGATTGGCTGAGTGGCCTGTCAGCGGAGGAGAAGCCCTGACAGGTAATGTTTGCTGCAAGGACATCGGTAACGATGTCCCTGCAGCCCGCGCTCAACGATCATCAGGCCGTGGAATAGACCCAGTAAACGAGAGGCGATCTAGCAGATCGGCGCTCGTTTACATCGTTGATCGGGCCCTCCTCGGCCCATGAAATAGGACCCTTAGGCTATGTTCACATTTGGCATGAGACCGGCCGTTCCGGGAACGTCTGGTCTAATAAAAGATCATCCCGGCCGGTACTGCAGTACCGGCCGGATGATCTCTAGCGCCACTTAGTTCTGATGCAGGCGCATCCGTGCGCGCCCGCATCAGAACTCCCCACTGCACACTATGGAGCATGCGGTCGGATTTGCTCACTCCATTGTGTGCACTGACAGGGATTTCTGCGGCCGCTATTCAATGAATAGCGGCCGCAGAAAACTGACATGTCAGTTTTCTACAGCGCCGCTAGGGATCCCGGCCAATGTGTATACACTCCGGCCGGGATTCCCTCGGCATGCAGCATAACATAGATTCCGTACCAATCAAGGCCGTGATTAGTACAGAACTTACATTGTGTGAACATGGCCTTAAAGGGAATCTGCCTTAAATGAGGGCAGCATAAACTAGTGACATAAATGCTGAATCAGCTGCACATAACATTGTAAGTGATACACTGTTCTGTTTAGCTTCTTTGTGACTAGTTTATGCTACCCTTAGATGGGGCAGCATAAACCTACTCACAAAGTATCTTTAAGGGTACAAACACATGTAACGTATCCACAGTGGATTTCTCTGCCCCGCCGCAGAGAACTGATTGGCTGAGTGCCGGGAGCCCCCTAAAGGAAGCCGGGGACCCGGTGATGTATGTACCCGTGCCGCGGGGGTAAAGAGCGCTGACTTTGACATATTGGCAGCGGGATGACAATCGCTGTGAGTATGTCAGCACATTGAAGTGCATAGGCAGGTATCCGCAGTGGATTTCCCTGCGAATTCATATTGAGAAATCTGCTGCAGATACGTTACGTGTGTTTGTACCCTAAAGGAAAGTTTTTGAAAAAATTAGGTTGAGGTTGCATACTTGTCTGTTTTCTTTTCTTTTTGTATGTTGTACATGTGTCTTTTGGGGCCTCAGAATTGTCCTGGCACCTTCCTCCTGATCTGGTTGTTTGACAGTAGTGAAAGTGTTACTACTAGCCTTGTTGTTACGCAGGTATTTAGGGTATTCTTAGTAAGTCATCTGCAGGGAAATCCTGTGTGGTTTCGGATGACACATTTTCAAGAACTAAAATGATAGAAATAATTTGCAGCAAATTATCTTAAAACCAGACTGCTGGTAACGCCCTGTGCACATCTTTTCTCACATCGTCTCTCGTTTCTTCAGTTTTTTTTTTTTGTAAAAAACATAAAGCTGAAAAACCAATCTGATTCCCTGTAAAACAAATCCACAACATCTGCTTGGCTTCTGTAAAAATGTAACACTAGTCTGAAAGTACTCTTACTAGCCGTATAAACACAATTTAGAAGGTCATCAAAGACAACTAGTAGGTGTTGTCCCCTATAAAGTATTACAGATCATATATCCTAATTCTTTGGTGTATTACAGTTTCACATGTATTAACAGAATATGAGCTTAACTTGAAACTCCAGAAACATATCATCCATGGATGTGATCCTATTCTACAATGAAGACAAAATGGCAGAGGAAGGTTTCTGCAGCAGTGAGCTGCCTCCAAGCCAAGTACTAGTCTAAGGTGACTGGTAACTAATATAAGATTGATAGGGGTTGGACACTGATGAGCAGACCCCGCCTCCTCCGGAATGACTGACAGCTGGAGAAGGCGGGGCCTGAAGATAGAGTCGGCACAAGGACTGGAGATGTCAGATCAGAAGCAGCATGGCTGGTAAGTATAGACTGCTGCTTGTGATCTGGAAACTGATAGCGCTGACATATACATATAGCCATCTAAGGCTAGGTTCACACTGCGTTTTCAGAATCCGTTTAACTGATCCGTTTTTTGCAAAAAACGGCTGCATTTGTGTGCATCCGTTTTTGATCCGTTTTTCCATTGACTTCCATTATAAAAAAAAATGGATCAAAACAAATGCGTTTTTTTTTACGCACAATAAAGTTCTGTTGACACTACTTTTTTGACCGTTAAAACGGATCCGTTAAACGGATTACAAAAACGCAGTGTGAACCCACCCTAAGCAATAAAGGATAGTGGTGTAGTAATACACAAAAGACATACACTACTTTGCGGTTTCTGTCAGGCTTGAAAAGAAAAGCATTTTTGCGTTCATACTGCAGTCCAAAGTTTGGCCTGACTGGCAGGTCTGGTGATGTGAACTGACGTCTCTCAACTTGGGTCTCATGATCGATTCAAGAGGTACAACAATAATATCTATGCCGTGCATTGGTATTAGGCAAGTGTAAACCCAGCCGCAGAGCTCATGTAGTAAAGAGATGTACAGCATCCGTGCACTACCATACAGGCTATGTACCACTCCTTATGGCGCCATATTCTCCATCCAGGGGGATCTGTTGGGTAGTTTTATGTGATGTAACTAATCACAGCACCATTTGGGCATTAAAATCATGGTAGCTTTAGGTTTGTGAATGTCTGCTTGTGAGCCATTTCCTTAAGAACCCAGCAAGGAGACCAAAAGTGAAACCCACTATATAGCAGCCAAGAAGTGATCTCTCAGCACTATAGAGCCTGGGCTTTCTTAAGGTCTGGAATGATGTTTATATCATGGTCATGTCAGAATATACAGTATATTGATTCAGAGTCCTCCTAGATTTTGTAGTTCAGAAATACATTTAATTGGGAGAGGATAGCTAAAAGAAAAGGAAGGTAATTGTTCCTTTGTTTTTGTTTTGGTTTTTTTTATAATTATTGTCATTACCGTGAGCAAACAATAGTACACTAGTGTCTGTGAAATAGTGAAAAGTGATGACACTTGTATAACCAATTAACTGACCTCTATGAACTATCCTCCAGGTGCTGTGTACTGTACAATAGAGCCAGGTGATGTCTTTTATCCTGTTTGTAACGCCATGCCCAGGGCACAGCTAGTACGATGTGAACATAATTGTTGCCATAAATAAACTTGTATTTCATTAGGAGATACAATCAGCAATACTTAGACAATTGCAGATGACGCATTACTTGTCTATATCTAGATAGGATTTTTGTATAAGAATGCTGATAAACAGGTGAGCCCAAAGCCAGTGACCTTTATAGATAGTATCCACAACACATACTGCTAAACTGAAGTTTTGCCATCCAAGATGGGACATTGCTGGCTATAAGCTTTCCTTTCCCATAGAACCATCATAACCGCTATGTAGTTCTTGGCCTCTTAAAGGGTCTTCTTTCTCCATGTTTTTGTGTGCATCCGTTTTTCCATTAATTTCCATCATAAAAAAAACAAACTGGATTTGTTTTAATCCGTTTGTTTTTTTTTAATAATGGAAGTCAATGGAAAAACGGATCAAAACGGATGCACAAAATTGCATCTGTTTTTTTTCTTCCTTTTTTTGTTGTTACAAAAAACAGATTAGAAAAACGGATTGCAATAACGTAGTGTGAACCCAGCCTTACTAACAACACTACAATACCTGTGTAGACACTTTGTACCCCTAATGGATCCATTCTATTTGATGGTCACAATCCATCATTGTGACTTTCTAAAGGGAATCACTTGGCCATCCACCTTTTGAGACAATTGTATGGTAACAAGTTTGTTCTAGTTTTGTATGTCTGCTCTCCACATTAAATTCACATGCCCATGTTTTTATTCATTTACATCCTTTTATTTCTTCCCAAAAATAGCCCTAGATTTCATCAGAGGAAAATAGAAAGAACTGTGTATGGAACAATGAATCTCCCCTAAGGGAGAAATAAATCCTGATAAATCTGCTGGGCTTCGTCCTTTTAAAAGTTCTCGCTTTCTCTTTTCTTGCAGCGGATACAGGATATATATATATGGGAGGCAATTATTCTGATCTGAAGCTTCAGAGGATGAGCTCACAGGGGAAGCTCTAACCAACCTGCTAATCCTATTTAACTTCCATTTACATTTACCAGTTTGTCTGACATGGCGACATGCCTTATCTCATCTCTACACCTATGACGTACGGAGCTAGGATCAGGCTGGCACACATAGCAGCATTCTCTGTACATAGGACGTGCCATAACATAATATATGATCAGCTCCTGTCCGCATCTACCATTCTGCACTGAGGATAATGAACAGGAACTTGTATTTCTAATGGGAAATTGGTATCTAAATCATACTTGATATTAGGAAAGGCTATGGAGTGTGCAGAGAATAGGCAGGGGATCTGTGGACTAAAGGACAACTACATATATATGCTAAATATTCTTCCCTTTAAGTTATGTAATTATTCCAGGCCCCACGTATAAAGGTTGTCAGCTTTCTCACAAAGAAGAATTCCATGTAATTATGGAAATCACAGGATCAATAAACATGGTATGCCCAGGTATGCCCTCTGCAATCAGGTACGCCCCCCTATAGCCAGATATGCCCCTTGTAGTCAGGTATGCCCTCTGCAGCCAGATTTTGCCCTTGTAGCTAGGTATGCCCTGTGCTGCCAGGTTTGCCTCTTGTAGCCAGGTATGCCTCCTTCGCCAGTTTTGCCCCTTGTAGATATAGATGCCCTCTGCAGCCAGCTATGCCCCTTGTAGCCAGGGATATATGCCCCTTGTAGTCAGGTATGTTACCTGCAGCCAGATTTGCCCTTTGTAGCCAGTTATATCCCCCTGCAGTTGGATTTGCCCCTTCTAGCCAGGTATGTATAATATGTTCAGCCAGATTTGCCCAGTGTAGCTAGGTATGCCTTCTATAGCTACATATTCCCCTTGTAGCCAGGTATGCCCCCATGTAGCCAGGTATATATGCCCACTGCCGCTAGAATTGCCCTTAGTACCCAGGTTTGCCCTCTGCAGCCAGGTGTTCTTCCTGCAGGGAGGAGGAGATGGTGGCAGCTGAAATGTACTGTGCGGTGGCACGGAAGGACTGTCGCGGTGGGAAGGGCTGGAGGAGGGTGGGTTTGGAGCTAGGGACCAGAAAGTCCCGCTCCTGAGACTATGTGCCCTCTCTTCTTCCTTTCCTCACCAGTCACCACCATTTATTCACTGTTATTGGGCCAGAATGGGAGATGTGCGCTGCTGGGGGAAGGAAGGTGGGTGTCCTCAGGAGCCCTGTTTATTGACGCTCTGGGACATTACTGAATGATAACAATGCTAGCATTCAGTGACTTGCTGGAACCAAAAGTTAATACTTTTTTTTATTTATATTTAACACATCCCATGTTCCCCCCGCAATCTGCACCACATCAAGTTGATAAACACTGGTGTAGAGGATCTTCAATGCTGGTTCTTTTACTACTTAGGCCAGGTTTATATTAGTCAGGCGATCTGGTGGCGTTTCACGCCTGAGGGAAGGGCATCTTTGACCTAATCTCATTCACTTCAGTGAGACAGTTTAAAGCCTCTGGCATGCTAATGGTGCTGCCGGATCGCCAAACACACCACACGTCAGAACTTGTCTTGCAGCGTTCTGCCATACGGCCTGCACACTGATGGAAAAAAGAATAGAAAGCCGGCGTCAGTTGTGTTCAGTTTCTGAAAAAAAGAAACTGAAACGGATGCAACTGATAAAGGGAAACCCAGCCTAAGAAGTTAAAATATCTTTGTAAATACTCAATGTTTCCTCCTGTCACATACAGAATTCTGCAGTGTTTTTGTATGTGATAGCATTGTGGTTGCTCGGTTTTAGTTATTAGGTAGCTAGGCCTCATCTCTGACATGTAAACTAGAAGGATATTGAAAGCAGTGTATGAATAGAGAAAAGCAACAGGAAATAACACCATAGCAGAAACACCATAGCAGAGGATGTGTGTGAGAACTTGGTCAACCCTGATACAGATAGGGAGCAGTGTAGTGCTTTAGGCCTTTGGCCTGCTTCACGCTACGTTCAGACTCCGTGTTGCCACATTCACAGATGTGGAGCATACGAACACAATGGTTTCCTGTTAATAAAAACCATTCTAGGAAAATGTCCTAGATCTACTGCTGTGAGAGAAAAAAATACCCAGAAAGTCTCAGTATGCGCAGAAATCCAGCTATTTTGCCTTTGTGTAACTCTGGTTTTAATTTCACAAAGTCTGACCTATGTCTTAAGGCCCTATTCCACGGAACGATTATAGTTCGTATTCGGCCGATATCGGCCGCTACGGACGATAATCGTCCGGTGGAATAGAGTGCAACGATCAGCCGACATTGTTCATGTCGGCTGATCGTTGCAGTCGCTTGTTTTTCAACATGTTGAAAAACAAGCGACTGATATAGCAGCGATCTGCTGCCGTCGCTCCGTTGAATAGGAGCATCGGCAGCAGACGCTGCTATATCCTATGGGCTGCCCGGACGATCAGCGATCACCCGGGCAGCTCCCCGCCGCCCCCTCCCGCACTCACCCGCTCGCTGCAGCCGCGATGAATAGCGGCGGCAGCGAGCGGGGAACGAGGAGCAAACGAGCGCTGAGAGCGCTCGTTTGCTCCTCTAAACGACCTGTGGAATAGGGGCTTTACACAAGCTCTATAGAGTCCGGCAAGGGAGAGTTAAAGGAACTGTCCAAAGCAGTAGATGTTTTCTAAGGGGATTTGCTATTGATCTGGACAGTTCCTGTCACAGACAGGTGGCAGCAGAGAGTGCTGTTTCAGACTGGAAAGAATACACCACTTCCTGCAGTACTGGGAAGTACTGGAAAAATCGAAGTAAATTGCAAATCTATATAACTTTCTGACACCAGTTGATCTTAACGATAGATGTCGCCGTAGTACGTACCCCTTTAATTATTACAAAATTAGCTCTCTCTATAAACTTTAGTCACTTAGAGTTATAGAACCCCTTTAAACTGATTTCACACAACTTTTTTTTATTTAAAAAAAAAAAAAAAAAAAAGCACGGCAGTTTTTGGCCCTCTTGGCATTTTCCTGTGACTTGGGGACCATGTAGGGATTGCCTGTTAAGCCACTCAATAGCTGCAGCTGTAAACTGCCTTAGCTAGTCATGCTGCCTGAGCCAAGAGTCAACAGGGCAGTCTCTGGTAGTTTTTCTCCATTCCTTTGCCTTTGATTGATAGTTCTCTCCTTATACTTCAACAGGAAAACATCTTATCAAATAAGGTTGCAGAAAGAAGCCTCCCAGGACCACCCCTATAACTCATGGTTTTGGTGGTTTCCTAACAGGAGCTGCCCCTTGGCTGGGTCCTTCCCGGAGGGATATCTGGTTACTCCTGTGTTTTGAGACTCTTCAATGAGGCTCCACGGGCTCCTCTTTTGCATATTCATGTTTCCCAGGGGGCAATGCACCTAGGACTTCACTGCATTGAGCGCTTTCACTAGCAGCCGGCGGTGGTCTGGTGGTGTTGCTGGTCTCCCTGAGTTCAGCAATCTGTTTCTCTTATAACTCATGGTTGAAACAGCATGATGCTGGATTTACACATGGCATATTTTTTATTTATTTATTTTACTGCCATTACAGTTTTTGTGCCAAAGACAGAAGTGGGTTCAAATGGGATGGAATATATAAAGGGAGGATTGTACTTCTCTTTCCTGTTGGATCATTTTCTGGTTCAGGCACAAAAACTGCAGTGGCAGTTTCCAAACCCCCCCCAAAAAACTGCCAAATGTGAAACCGGCATTAAAATGATAACAAGATTTCTTTAACATCAACAGGACTGAGCTGCTATACCACACACACAACCTGTGGACAGGTGTGGCACTGTTTTAGACACACACGGTAAACAGACACTGTGGAAACAGTGTAAAAATAGCCTAATCCTGTTGCAGCCCTTGTTAATATTTGGTGATTCATCTACCACCCTACTACTAATTTTGATCAACTAAGGTCTTGACAGTTTTTGCCGATTTTTGATGATGTGGTCTTTCTATTTTTATCGTAATATTATGGCGCCTTATGATCGGTCACATTATGTTTTGTTCTTGGGATTCCTGTTACCCTTCCCCGTCTTCAGTGTCCTTATCAGGCCAGTTCCTCCTTGTACACTCCTTGTTGTTCTGTCTGAATTCCTCAGCACTCGCTGTACACTCTTCCAGGTAATCTATTTTTACAGACTCTCTTTACAAACCTTGTTTAATCTCCATGGCAATGGGTTCCCACACTGATATCCCGTGGCTAGGGCTTTTTCTTCAGCTTCTGCCTTTTGGCTCTCAATTTAAAATTTCTATTAATATTTCCCCAGGCTCCTACTATTTATAGCCATGCTTCTTATATTTTTTTTTATCAGGCAACCTTAGGCATGCAGATCTGGAAATAACATATGTACCGACACCGGCTTTATTATCGGCTCAGCTAATTAATACGGATGAGGAGACCGCGCTGTTCTGTATTGTTGCAGGAGCTGGTTGTAATTTACCATCTGTACTGTGTACATAGCTTTGGTGACTCTACCCAGATAGGTGTCCGTTTTAGCTTTCAGTTAGAGACCCACAGACTGCAGAGAAAAATGACTAAGCATTAGAGATGAGCGAACCGGGTTCGGGTTTGAGTCGATCCGAACCTGAACTCTCGGTATTCGATTAGCTGGGGCTGCTGAACTTGGATAAAGCTCTAAGGTTGTCTGAAAAACATGAATACAGCCAATGACTATATCCATGATTTTCACATAGCCTTAGGGCTTTATCCAAGTTCAGCAGCCACCGCTAATCAAATGCCGAAAGTTCGGGTTCGACTCGGAATTGTTGCGTTTGTTTACGTTTCTCTGATAGTAATTTGCATGCGTCACTGGTACCTACATTACCAATGCACTTAAAGGGGAAGTGGGGGCACAGACTTATTTTTCCAAAACAGCCAGGAGGTGGCTGAACATAACAAGATGCACTTACCTCTCTGGCTCCAGCGCTGGGGCCCGCTGTTAGGTCTCAGTGGGGACCTGGGATGTGATGTGATCAGGCCTGCTCAGCAAGTCAGCGGTCATAGCTGTTGACTGGCTGAGCGGACCTTGAGGTCTTCTTGAGGTCTGCCTTCCATCCACGTGACCCGGAGGCTTGCGGTTCACGTCGGCGGCGTCTCTCGCCGCACTGCGCATGTGTGGACTACAGAAGACGTCTGTGCTGCGTGCGGAGGATTTCAGCGCCGACGTGAAACGCAAGCCGCCGGGTCACGTGGATGGAAGGCAGACCTCAAGCACACCCCTCTGGCCGTGATTACAGCCATTACAGACGCCCAGGACCTGTGACTGATTCTGCCCACCTTGACTAAATCCGCCCACCGTGACTACTTGCCAGAAATTTACATACAGCACGGGACTTCTTCAAAGTAAGATTACTGACTGATGGAGGGGGGCACGGAGGTTACAGGGGGATGTTTAGGAAACGTGCTGGGTGATGTGCCAGCACGTTTCCTTATCTTAAGATGGATTTTTGGCGTGATTGGTTCCCTTTAAGGTTGTTTTTTCTATACTGCACAATAAACTCTATAAAAACGAATCCCTAAAAAACAATGGCGGGATTACTGAAAACGAATAAAACGTTTGGCCATTAGGACTGCAAACAGGTGGGCCATTAAGGAGTTAAAAGAATACCATATAAACAAAAATGTGCTCATGTGACACTAGAATTGCTTTATTGTATTTATAAGGACATTAGAAGTACCGAAACAATGGGTAAGAAACAAAACTGGTTACTGGTTAGTGACTTGTAGTTTGTTCTTTTTATCTCCACAGGAGCTGGAGGAATGCGTGCACACTACAGAAGATGAATAAGCAATTGAGTTTATCTTGTGTTCTCCGGCCTGTATATAAGAAAATTACCGGGAGTCTCTGTTACATTTCCTGAGTTAAGAACAGAATATTAATATGGGGGAAGAAAGGAACCTTGCAGTCTCACAGAAGATGTTGTCCCCATCTCGAAGTACAAGCAGTTGCTCCTCAAAGCTGGGGAGCCGCCAGGTCAGTTTGCCAACTCCAGGATTTATTGCAGGAAGTGTGGGATTTGTTGAGCTTTACCAATCATCGGCTTAACACTTCCATGTTGTCTAACAATCTCCATGTCCCAGCCAATAATGTGCTTGAGTACAGTTAACTTCAGTGCTTCTTAAAGGAGAAGTCCATCCCTGGCTGAAATTTAACAGCTGGCAGGGGCAAACATAACAACCAGTCCTTACTTACCTTTCCTTGTGCCTGCGATCCACTCCGTGACCGACTCCGGGACCACAAGGCATTTTCCCCATGTGTTGTGATGACAGCCCGTTAAACCAATCAGTGACTGGAGTGGTGTCCTGCCACAGTGGCAAGTCCATCAGCTGGGTCGCGACATCTGCAGTGCAGGAGATCCAAGAGCCCGGTGGAGGTCCCGGATTGTCGGTCTGGCGCTGAAAAGGCACTGGGAGAGGTGAGTTAGGGTACTATAACATCAAGCGATTTTTTGATGACTAACGATAAACGATCTCAAACGACCTCTATGGCAAACAACTCGAAATCGTTGGCCCAATTCACAGAACGATGATCGTTACTTATAATCGTTCTTGCGGTGGTTGTGTTATCACTATTGCGCACATTTCAGCTATGACTTTTTCTTACACCGAAGGATGTGCGAACGATCAAACGATAAAAATAGGTCCGAATTCTATCACACAAACAACGATTTCTCATTGGTCGTTTAATCGTTGTCTGCTATTACACGAAACGATTATAGGTTAAATACGAACAATGTAACGATTTTTTGAACGATAACCGTCCCGTAATAAGGCCCTTAGTACTTATTGTGATTTTCCTCTTTGCTCCTGCCATTTAAATGAAAACCATGGAGGCCGGACTTCTCCTTTAAACTGTGGGGCGGGCTTCACCAGTGAGGTGCCCCCTAGTTGTTGGCGAGGCACAGCTGGGGAGGCAAGTTTCACGAAGGTGACTATAAGCTGCCCAGTCCTTTTCCTGGCGTCAACAATCTCTGGTTTAGGAACATTATGGAGTCATTATGCACTTATTTAATGTTGTACAGAGATTAGGAGACACATAAAGGATAGACAGAGCTATAGATTTTTATATTTGCTTGGACCTCCACCGTAGATGGTGAAGCCCCAGCATCCTCTTGGTCAGTCTGATGAGGCCCAGACATCATTTTGTCTGTCGATCGGCTCCAGTAGAGAGTTTGAGAAGGACTGTTTTAACTAAATGCACTATGGAGTTGGGTGATCACTGTAGGTGGTGACCATTCAGGACACCGGAAAGCCATGGTTGTCATATAAAGTTTTAGCCTTTTTAGAAAGTTATAAGATTTAGTGACCTATTTACACTCCTTGTTAGACTGTTATATTTTGGGAGATGAAACCAGTGACTCCATGAGATGGCAATTAATATGTAGTCTGACGTGCAAGAGATTTTACTGTCTCCATTTGGGAAGTAAAGTAGAGGAAAAATCCAATTAAAAGACAACAAATCTTCAAATGTATTTGTACATTCAGTACAGACTGTGGGAGGAATTGCTTAGTGTTTTAATACTTTAAAAGTGGGGATTTGTAGCTATATATATCTGAAAGTGTAAGCTGTGGTAGAGAATATGGGATGTGAAATAATACAATTTATGTCTTTAAAGTGAAATGGAACATTTTTTGTCCTTTTAGTTTAGGAAGCGTCCGCCTGGCAGTAGAGGACAAATTGTTGTTTATCTATTTCTGCTAACAGTGTCGGGGAGATTTAAATGTAAACTTTCGGAACACTGTATTCAAAGGCTGCGTTCACACTGCATTTCTGTCTTCTATTTTACCATTCGCTTTATCCGATACAGGCTGGGCTCGCACTGAGTTCCTGACTTTTTTACTATATGCTTTATCTGATATAGGCTGCGTTCACATGCATTTCTGGCTTCTGGCTATTTAACTATATGCTTTATCCTATATGGGCTGGGTTCACATTGTGTTTTCCCTATCAGTTTAACGTATCCATTGTTAAATGGTTACTTTTAGCGTACACATAAAGGTGGTGAACTACGTGTTTTTTTATAAGCTAAAAAAGGCATCCATTTTGATCCTTTTTTTTTCTTTTTTTTAAACCTTTAACGACGGATGACGTATATATATGCTATCTTGTCGCTAAGGGAGTTCAGAGGGGGGCCGCGTCGCTACCCCGCTCTGAACTGCCGCGATCCCGACTGCTATCTGCAGCCCGGGACCGTGGCTATTATGGCGCAGATTTCGGCTCTGTATTCTAAACGCCAATCTAATTGATCGGTGCTGTATTACGTATACTACACTGATCTCTATGAGAGATCAGTGTAGTTATATTAGAAGTCCCCCGGGGGGGGGGGGGGGAACGACTTCTAATATGAAAAGTGTTTTTATTAATTAAAAAAAAAAACATCCCCTAATAAACAAAAACACAGAAAAATGCAACAGCTCACCGCAATGGCAAGATACAGGCCCACTACAGACATGAAAATAGTTAAAAGTTGCCCCCCCAGCTGCCCAAAAAAATTCCCACAAAAACAATGAGGCTCTTGGTTACCATTTGCAAACGGTGTAATCTACCCCACCACATTAAGATGGCCTCATACACGGGGGAGTCCTACACTGTACTATGGCCTGTAATACGCCAATGCTCTGGGCATGCAAGATCCGTCTTATACTGGCAAAAGTAATTACACCACCTGGGTGAGACAGGTGGAGTGCACGACCAAGTAGAGGCAGCCACTCCCCCATCTGGAACACAGAAAAAAAAGACAACACCATTCACACTAGGTAGGAGCATGTTGCTATGGCTAAAATGGCAAACACACAAAAACACAGAAAAATGCAACAGCTCACCGCTGTTTAAGAATCCGCTTTTAAATGGTTAGTTTTAACTTACACATTAAGGTAGTGAACCACTTTTTTTTGTATACGCTAAAAAAATGCACCCATTTTGATCCGTTTTAACCCCTTAAAGAGTCACTGTCGTGAATTTTTTTTTGCAGAAATCAGTAGTCCTGGCGATTTTAAGAAACTTTGTAATTGGGTTTATTAGACAAATATGCCATTATCTGCATTTAAAAAGACTTTTCCCAGGTCCCTCCCTCCTCTCCTTTCTGTCATCCACTGCAAAAAATTAGGAAATTGTGACTTGTTGCATCAGACGTACCCTGTCTGTTCTATAGAGAGGGGAGGGGGGAGGAGGCAGTTAGCTGGCAGCTGAGAGCTGAGAACAAAGGATTACACAACACTGAGCTGGGTAAAACTGTACTGAGAGGTCAGTGCTGACTGTCAGAGGAGATAGCTGTGATGTATTTGTAGATTAACACTTTGTTGTCCTGTTTTGGTGTTTTATTTCCCTCTCTCCATAGGAGAACAATAAAGACAGGGGGGAGAGCTTCAAACTGCTTTTTCATGATAAAAATTAATTTTTGGCTAATAAACCCAATTACAAAGTTTCTTAAAATCGCCTGGACTATTGATTTCTGCAAAAAAAAAAAACTCTTTAACTATGGATGGTGGATATTTATGCTATCTCGTTGCTAGGGGGGTTCAGAGGGGGGCCGCGTCGCAACCCCGCTCTGAACTGCCGCGATCACGACTACTATCTGCAGCCTGGGACCGTGGCTATTATGGCGCTGATCCCAGCTCTGTATTCTATTGATCTGGTCTGCAGCACATCGTTTTAATTGTACCAACTTAAGGGAACATAGATACCATGTCATTTTTACCAACGGCGTAACCCCCCCCCCCCCCCCCCCCCCCCCATAAAATAAAATGTGTTAGAAAAAATACAAGTGCTAGGGCCTTTTAAACATGAGGAGGAAAAAACGAACGCAAAAACGAACATTAGCTTTCTCATTACAGGATCAATGGAGGTCAATGGAAAAATGTATCCAAATAGATTGCACACAGTTGCATACGATTTTGCATCTGTTTTTTTTTTATTTAAATAAAACGTCTACATTAAATGGACTGCAAAAAAGTAGTGTGAACCCAGCCGTATTATGACACGCCTATTAAACCTGTTTTGGGGAGCCTGTGGCCCTCCAACTGCTTCAAAACTACAATTTACCATCATGCCTGCCCAGCCAAAGCTTTGGCTATCCAAACTTGATGGTAATTGTAATATTGCCCCAGCTGGAGGGCCAAAGGTTTCACATCCCTGCAACAAATGGATGCTCATATATAGGCTATAGGTGATACTGGCAATGATAGGCATCAAATTTATAGTTGTATATAATTGTTAAATGGTACCGATCGTTGCTAGAAACACTCCTGGGCTGATTAATCATCCTGTGTAAAAGTGTCAGAGATCAGCTGAGGAGCGGGAAAATGCATCTTCTTGTGTTGGTGGTAAAACATCTCTCTATGTAAATGTCTCATAGGAATTGTTTGGCACTTAATATGTTGTGTCTTCTAAAGGCATCCCTCGCTTGCCTCCTTGCTCGGCCCCATATCGGTTTGTGTACACACATGAGGCTTATTCTTGTTTATACCCTTAGAACATCAGACGGCTACTAGATCAACTTCTTACCGCCCAACTACCGTTGACTTCCCGCCTACTTTTATATAACATAACCATATGAAGGATCTATCCGTCCCCCCCTCCCCGCCCCGCCCCGAGGACAAGCGCAAACGTAGCCACTCTGCCGCCCCATTCACCCACACTCCATTCATCCCAACTTAATTATATCAGTCACATGGGCGTCCTAAGAGTACCTCACAGGTTACACTTCTTAATCCTTAAATCCCTAAATTCGCCCCTTCTTAGTTTGGGCCTCCAAAAGATAAAACAAAAGATAATTATTTTTACCATAACTCAGTACCCTTCCCTCCCTATACCCTCCCCACCCCCTCTCAGCAGGCCGACCCCCCAAAAAAAACAAAAAAACCCCAACATTTAATTAACTAAAAGTTCCTCCCACTCCAGTATTTCTCCCAGTGCTCCACAATTTCCTTTAATTTCCCATCTCTTTTTTTCTTTATATAGATATTGTGCCATAACTCATTTTTTAAGATTGTATTACTTAGTTCTTGCCATTCTGCAATTATTAAGGGCTTAGGTGATATCCAGTTCCGAAGGATAATTACTCGGGCTGCTAAGATAAGATTATAGATTATCATTTTGGTACATTTAGACATATGCTGATCTTCAAATACTCCGAGGATTGCACAAATATACTCATCATTAATTACCAGGTCAAATAAACGTGATAAAATTAAAAAAACCTCTATCCAAAATTTATTTACAACTTCGCATTCCCACCAACAGTGTTCTAGTGATACATTTTCAGCTCCACACTTACAACAGCTGACCAAATTTCCTCTTTTCCATTTATTAATATCCTTTGGTGAATAATATAATCTATGAATACAGAAAAATTGCAACACCATATTTTTCTTATCAGTGATATAATTTCGCGCATTACCATATACCCTTGACCAGAAGGCCTGGTCTCTATCACCAATCACCTTTGCCCATTTCTTTTGTGAAACTATATCACCATTCTTCTTAATAAAATTCTCATAAACCTTATACAATTTAGTGATCTTACCCTTAACTCTACTACCTGTTTCCAATATTTGTGCTAAACCTTCTGAAATTATCACATTCCAGCACACACTTAAATCCGTATTTCTAACTGCATCCTTCACCTGCAAAAACCTTAAGTAACATAGTGGTGTCGAAAAACTTATAGTTAACTCATCATATGACTTAAAACTTCCATTTGTGAAAAACTGGTAAGCATATTTTAACCCTCTCTTGATCCAGTATCCCGGATCGGGTATTTTTACAATTTCTGGAAACTGACTATTACACCACATCGGGGTAAATGAATACATCCCTTCCTTTCTATCACCTTTTTTCACTACTTCCCACACTTTAACAGCCAGTTTATACGTCGAGTACCTCGGGTATCTTTCTTTCAATTTCATCTCTAGAACTTCAAAGATATCGTCTGCGCAGCCTTTTTGATCAACTACCCACCTTTCCAGAAATTCTACCCCCCTCCAGTTTACCAACCAGGCTAAATTAGAGGCAATAAAATAACCAAAAAAATCCGGTACTGCCAACCCCCCCTTCTCCTCTGACAGCTCAAGAGTCTCCAATTTTAGTCGCACCCTTTTCCTGTTCCATATAAGCTCGTTTAACAGCCCATCTATTTTCTTAAAGGTTCTTCTGTCTATCCAGACGGGAGACCCCCCCAAAATATAGTTCAACTGCGGGAGCCAAATCATCTTTATTAAACCCACTTTGTCTGCCCTGGACAAGGGTAACTTACTCCATATATCAATCTGTTGCTTCATCTTTTTTAGTCTCGGTTGTACGTTTAGATGTTTAAATCTACTTGGATCTGCCGCTATCCATACTCCAAGATATTTGAATACACCATCTGGATTCAATATTTTAAGATCAGTGTGGGACTTCACCCTAACTTTAGCATCCAAAGGCAGCAAAACTGATTTCCCCCAGTTAATAATTAAACCGGATAATTGGCCGAATCTACACAACTCACCCATCACCTCCTCCAAGCCTATTTCGGTGTTCCCCAAAAACAACAAAATATCATCAGCGAATAGGGCTATTTTGTCCCCCTTCCCCCCGGCCCCAAAGCCCTCTATCCTTCCATTTATATTTATACTTCTAGCAAATGGCTCCATTACCAGGGCAAAGAGCAGGGGGGAAAGGGGACAACCCTGCCTAGTCCCCCTGGCCAAACAAAAACTCTCTGACGAGCATCCATTTACTGTAACCCTAGCCCTCGGCCTACAGTATATTATTTGCATCCATCTAAGAAATACCTCCCCAACCCCAAATTCTTTTAGTGTCCTCCATAGGAAGGGCCACTCCACACTGTCAAACGCTTTTGCGGCGTCCAAAGAGAGTATGGAGTGGCCCCCTCCCATTCGCCCCACCTGTATGTTCACAAATGTTCTCCTGATATTATCGTGAGTGGACCTCCCTGGGACAAAACCCGATTGATCCCTCCCAACAAGAGAAGTAATAACCCTCATCAGCCTATTAGCCAGAAGTTTTGATAATAACTTCATATCTGTATTTATCAACGCTATGGGTCTGTACGATTCTGGCTCAGCTAAGTCTTTATCAGGCTTAGGGATTAAAACTATGTCTGCATCATACATGGACTCAGGAAGGTACCCTCTAACATATGCATTGCATAACATCTCTTGGAATTGGGACAGCACAGCCCTATCTGTTGCCTTTAGAACTTCAGACGGGAGACCATCTGGTCCTGGAGTTTTCCCTAATGGCATACCTCTAAGTGTTTCTTGCAGTTCCTCTATTTCAATGGGTCGATCTAACCATTGTTTCTGCTCTTCCAGTAATTTGGGCATTTCTAAAATAGAAAAGTAATCATCTAAATCCAAGCCTTCCTGCCACCTAGATCTGTAAAGCTCCTTGTAAAATCCCGCAAACACCTCTGTTATTCCTTCGAGATCTCTCACCATTGATCCCTCTTGGTTTTTAATTTCTACTACCATCTTCTTAGAATCTTTCCCTTTTACCAGGGAGGCCAATAGTTTCCCCGGTTTCCCTCCTTGCGAGTAGTGATATGCACCCTTAAATCTGAGCTGGTTCAGGATTTTCTCCCTCGTAAACTGACTAAGATCTTGCGTGGCACCCAACCATCTGGCTTTAGCTACTGTCGTCTCTGATTCTATATATAGTTTTTCAGCTATTAGTGCTTCACGCCTAAGGGACTCTTCCCTTTCTCTAAGCTTCTTCCTAGCACCACAAACTTGCCCTATCAAAAGTCCCCTTAGATAAGCTTTAGAGGTATCCCAAACGACTTGCGGGTCTGCCGAACCCTTATTAACCTCAAAAAATTTGTCCATATCTTCTACAACCCTGTTAGTATCAATCAATTTCATATCGGTTTGTGTACAAGGACCGTTAGAAGAGCTGCTCATAGAGGGGCATGTGACCAGGGGTAAAGTATGAGTATTTGACCATTTAAATGGGTTATCCAGCACTACAAAAACATGGCCACTTTCTTCCAGAGACAGCCCTACTCTTGTCTCCGGCTTGGACGGGGTTTTGCTGCTCAGTTCTATTGAAGTGAATGGAGCTTAATTGCAAACCACACCTGAACTGGAGACAAGAGGCGTGTTGTCTCTTAAAGAAAGTGGCCATGTTTTTGTAGCACATACGATACGGCTTGAGACCAGAGAAAACTCCTCCTAAGCTTTATATGTAGCCTGTGCAAGCATAATAGTAGATAGGAGACGTGGAACAGACACAACTCCGTGATCAGGAATAATCTTTGTTTACATGGAGTAAAAAAAAATCTGAAAATTTGACGTACATAGTAAAAAATACGAGCTTATAATAAAGCAGTTTTGTTTTTGTACAGTTTGATGTATTTTTGACCTTACATGTTTTGTTTTCTCACCATCTTTACTTGGAGTAGTCGTGTAGGAAACCTCCTCTGTTCCCTGAATATCCATATATCCAGATCACTGACATCCCATTAGATCACTGTTACTGTTATTAGTAATCGTCTTACAGTAACACACAGATTATAGCTTCTTAGCATTCTCCGCACTCCAGGAATTCCCATGACTTCTATCTGTAAAATCAATTCTCTTTCATGGAGGAGTAAAGTATATCACTCCCCCACTGTATATTGCGTACTGCATTAACATCAAATGGTCTATTCCCAATGGGTATATAGAATTTTAGACTTTAATATAAATATTTTTATATACATGTCATGGCTACTAATAGTTTGGGTATTTTTTTTTATTTTTTATTTTTTTACAAATTCATGATTATTTTTTTTTAACCATTTTTTGTAATGAAGCCTGTATTGTGAACATTTATATTATCAGTATAGTAATGTACTTGTTTATCCCTCTACTCAAATGCATATACTGTTTCTTATACAGGTGTAGCTAAATGACACCTCACTGATGGGCCGCAGGATTAACTGGTGCGGCAGAGACTCAGTAAGTTTATGCTACCCTTTCTAAGGGTCTATTTACACAGATTATCTGACAGATTATCTGCCAAAGATTTGAAGCCAAAGCCAGGAACAGACTATCAACAGAGATCAGGTTTAGAGATGAGTGAACCGGGTTCGGGTTCGAGTCCATCCGAACCCGAACGTTCGGTATTTGATTAGCGGTGGCTGCTGAACTTGGATAAAGCTCTAAGGTTGTCTGGAAAACATGGATACAGCCAATGACTATATCCATGTTTTCCACATAGCCTTAGGGCTTTATGCAAGTTCAGCAGCCACCGCTAATCAAATGCCGAAAGTTTGGGTTTGGATCGACTCGAGCATGCTCGAGGTTCGCTCATCTCAAATAAGGTCATAAAGGAAAGCCTGAGATTCCTCTTTTCAAATCCATTCCTGGCTTTGGCTTCAAATCTTTGGCAGATAATCTGTCAGATAATCTTTCTATGTAAATGAACCCTAAGGGTAGCTAAACTTACTGACTGTAAATAGAATGATGTATCACTTACATTGGTCTCTGCAGCTGATTCAGAGATATTTTACTGAACATCTAGGATCATTATGTGCATGTGCTCAGTAGTCCTCAATATTCATGAGCACCAGCTCCTTCTGCCCACTGGCTGCTGATTGACAGTGGTCTGTGTATACTGTCCATACATACTGTGTATTGGCAGTCGGCAATCAGCAACTGGAAGGTGGAGGAAGTGTTGCGGTACACAGCCCATTCTCCTGTATTTCAGAAGAACAGCTGAACAGAACAATGTAAGTAATACATTATAAATAAAAGTCTGTCACTAGTTTATGCTGCCCTGATTTCGGGCAGCATAAACCTAGGGAAAGATTCCCTTTCACATTGTGACTAGCAGTTGGGCCCACAGATAAAGGGGATGACATTGCCTAGTGATTATCCCATAACTTTTCTATTAAAGGGAAACCCCTTTAAGCTTCAACAGCTGTCAGTTAAACGATTGATTGGCGCACATATAAAAAAAATACTAGCTTGTATGCCTGTATTTCCTGGTCTGTATGCCAAATGTAGGCGCTAAACATGACCTCAACCTAGCGTTATGGGAGCCAAGCAGATACTTCTCTATTATGAAGGAAGGAGCCATCGGCCATGTTGGTTTCAACGTTCCCATATCTTTGCTCTGGCGCTACTACTGGTTGGAATAAACAGCATGCATGTTTATAGTAGTCAGATGACAGCGATGTGATATGGACGACCATTTAAAGAAGCAGCCAGAATGTTTAACAGCCTGATGACAGCACATAAAGGGCGATTCCTTCAGTTACCAAGCAGGGAGTTAGGGGAATGTATATAGTACTTGTCTAAGCTGTCATTGTCGGCTCTCTGGTCTAGCTGGCTCCAGCGCATAGGACACAGTTTAGCTGCTGTTTATTCTCTGCTCTTTTGCTACCGATAGCAGGCTTGGCTCATGGTAGCCGGTGATCTTGTAGTTTACTCTGGATGAAGTCATGTGTGGTGACGGCATTCATTAAGGCTAATTATATGAGTGGAATTATGGTCAGATTTACATAATGTTTCCATAGGATTTTGGGTTGTGTAGCTATATCTATGTTAAATATCTATATTAAATTCTTTTTAGAACTTTAAAAAAGGAGGAGTCACTAGAATTATCCCTATGTGTTTGATAATGGCTGTTTAACTCTTCAGTTGCTGCGGTCAGTGTGGAAAGCTTGAAAGTCAAGAGGAAACATTTCTGCTACAGGATCTTTGAAGCCGCCAGATTGTTTATTTTTACACGAGAGAGTTGTGTTTTAGATTTATTTTTCTTATAGGAGTATTAGCGTTGAGTCCTCTATAGAACACGGTAGTTTGTATTTGATATATAATATTAAAGGGATCCAATTAGCAGATTGTGCTCATATAGCTTAGTATATCCAGGAAAAACTTTTTTTTTTTTTACTCCGGCACACAAGACCGGAAAAGAGGTGGCAACTAGTCATCTTGGAGGAGAACTGGCTGTACCCTAATCATAGCTCTCTGCCTGTCAGCATACTCTGCAGGGATGATTGACAGGCAGAAAGGATACTTACTGGTCAGGCTGACCGGCAGAGAGCTTTGATTAGGTACGGCGGGTTCTCCTCCCAAATGACTAGTTCCTGTCTTGCTCGCCAAAATAAATAAAATTGAATTTCCTGGATAAAAAACTGATGACACCACTGATTTGGTAGGGGGGCTGCATAGGAGATCTACTCTGTGCAGCTATATCAGCATGATGGTTCCTTTAAACAGAGTACAAATTTTAAACCACATCAATAAGAACAAGACTCATAAGGGCAGTGTTATGCGATCTGTATCTCCATTTTGGTGGAATGCAAACTCCCAGCATATTTGACATGTCATAGCGAAAGTCCATGGACTTTCTATACTGCTCACACTGTTTTCTGAGCAGAACCGAATGGCGGCAAGTGTAAATGATCAGATAAGGTGCTCAGTTGAGCGCTTCTGCCTGTTAATTTTAGCAATCAATGGCAATCTTAGCACCCGCTCTTTCGCCAATCAAAATATCTACCATGTCACTATGACCAGTAATAGGGAGATCTCCTGAAAAAGCAATTAAACCTTCTGCGTGTTGTGTTCCAAAGGTTTTTTACTTCTACCATTTCCTATACTCCTCTATTGACCGCTTTGGCCATCAAGATTTTTGCCCCCCAATCTCAAAAGTTGGGAAGTCCTAAAGGGGTTATCCAGCCCTAAAAAAACATGGCCACTTTTCCCCTCTCTTGTCTCCAGATTGGGTGGGGTTTCAAACTCAGTTCCATTGAAGTAAATGGAGCTTAATTGCAAACCACACCTGAACTGGAGACAAGAGACGGGGAAAAGTGGCCATGTTTTTGTAGCGCTGGATAAACCCTTAACTATGTCTACTGGCATTATAGAATATACTTAGAGATAACATTGACATCCACCACCCTGGATGTCTTGGTGTCATTGGTGCTTAACCTCTTAACCACTGTCACTTAAGGACCCATGACGTACCGGTACGTCGGCCCTTTAAACGGGCGCCGCGCGAAATCGCGTGGCGCTCCGGTGAAGATGGCTGCTGATTCTATCAGCAGCCATGTTCCTGTGTCACGTAGGGGGCAGTTTCCCTGCCCCCCGTGACGACGATCGCTGTGATTGGCCGATGACTTCGCATCGGCCAATCACAGCAATTTGCTGGATTTCCGGGACCGGACCCCGGCAAAGAGCTGTGATTGGTGCTGTCAGAGACAGCACCAATCACAGCTGTGACCGGGCATCACCTGCCCGTTGATCGGGCCCCCCGATCGCCCGTGATTGGCCGGCTGCCGCCAGCCAGCCAATCACCGGCGATCCACACTACTACTCCCATCATCACCTTCTCTGCTTGCTGATAATCAGCAGCAGAGAAGGAGATGTTGGGAGCAGCATGCACCCGGCGCGGTCCTGGAGGGTGCCGGGCGCCGGGTGCCTCCTCCTCCCAAGCTGCCGCCGCCGCCGCCCCCGTCTCCGGTAACAGGGAGATCAGGACAGCTGATCTCCCTGTTCTTCCTACCCTCCGTCGTCCTCCTCTTCCTCCGCCCCCCCCCCCCCCCCCCCCCCCGTGCCTCCCCGGTGTTTTCTCCTCCTCCCCTCCACCCCTCAGTCCGGCCAGCCCCCCTTCCTGTTTTCAGCCCCCCCCCTCCGAGCTGACAGCCCCCCTGTGTCCTGCAAGCCCCCCCCCCCGTGTCCTCTGTCCTGCCAGCCCCCCCAGTGTTCTGCCAGCCCCCCCAGTGTTCTGCCAGCCCCCCCCAGTGTTCTGCCAGCCCCCCCAGTGTTCTGCCAGCCCCCCCCTGTGTCCTGCCAGCCCCCCCCCTGTGTTCTGCCAGCCCCCCCTGTGTTCTGCCAGCCCCCCCTGTGTTCTGCCAGCCCCCCCCCCTGTGTTCTGCCAGCCCCCCCCCCTGTGTTCTGCCAGCCCCCCCCTGTGTTCTGCCAGCCCCCCCTGTGTTCTGCCAGCCCCCCCCTGTGTTCTGCCAGCCCCCCCTGTGTTCTGCCAGCCCCCCCTGTGTTCTGCCAGCCCCCCCTGTGTTCTGCCAGCCCCCCCTGTGTTCTGCCAGCCCCCCCTGTGTTCTGCCAGCCCCCCCTGTGTTCTGCCAGCCCCCCCCCCTGTGTTCTGCCAGCCCCCCCCTGTGTTCTGCCAGTCCTTCTGTGTTCTGCCAGCCCCCCCCCTGTGTTCTGCCAGTCCCCCTGTGTTCTGCCAGCCCCCCCCCTGTGTTCTGCCAGCCCCCCCCCTGTGTTCTGCCAGTCCCCCTGTGTTCCGCCAGCCCTCCCGTGTCCTGCCAGACCCCCATCCGTCCTGCAGCCCCCCCCCCGTGTCCTGCCAGCCCTCTCCTGTGTGCTCTGTCCTGCAGCCCTCTCCTGTGTCCTCTGTCCTGCCAGCCCCCCCTGCATCCTGCCAGCCCTTCCCGCGTCCTGCCAGCCCTCCCCTGCGTCCTGCCGCCACCCTCCTCTTACCCTCTCCCCTTCCACCCACCCTCTGTCATGCCACCCTCTCCCTTCACCCTCTCCCCTCTGTCCTGCCGCCCCTCTCCTCTCACCCTCTCCCCTCTGTCCTGCCGCCCCTCTCCTCTCACCCTCTCTCCTCTGTCCTGCTGCCCCTCTCCTCTCACCCTCTCCCCTCTGTCCTGCCGCCCCTCTCCTCTCACCCTCTCTCCTCTGTCCTGCCGCCCCTCTCCTCTCACCCTCTCCCCTCTGTCCTGCCACCCTCTCCTCTCACCCTCTCCCCTCCGTCCTGCCGCCCCTCTCCCCTCCCCTGCCACCCTCTCCTCTTAACCTCTCTCCTCTCCCCTCCGTCCTGCCGCCCCTCTCCCCTCCCCTGCCACCCTCTCCTCTTACCCTCTCCGCTGCCACCCTCCCCTCCTAAAAAACACACAAATAAAATGTAAAAACAGTACATAAAACACTAACACTTACACGTGTAAAAGCATAACACTTACACACCCCTCTAAGGATGCCTTCACACACACCGGATCTGCAGGGGATTTCACGCTGCGGATTTGCAGCGAAATCCGCTGCGGATCCAGCGACCGGGGCATCTCTATGAGAATACATACACGCAACAGGAATGACATCCCGCTGCGTGTATGTAAGTTAACCCCTTGCCGGCCGGAGCATACATCACCTCCCCGATCTGGTTTGCTTCGGGGGTTCTTAGCAGGACGTCTGGCTCAGCCAATCAGTAGCTGCGGCGGGGCAGCTCACTGATTGGCTGCGTGGGATGAGCAGAAACCGGGAGCCCCGAAGCAAGCCGGAGCGGGGAGGAGGTAAAGTATGCTCCGGCCGGCAAGGGGTTAACTTACATATAGGCAGCGGGATGTCATTCATGCTGCGTGTATGTATACTCATACGGATGCACTGGCGCTGGATCCGCAGTGTGTGGATCCGGTGTGTGTGTGAAGGCATCCTAAAGAAAAAATAACAAAAAAATGGCCACAGGTTGTTCTCGGCTGAGGAGGCATTCGCCTGGATTGCCTCCGATACTGAGACAACCATTGAGGGAGAAGAGGAAGATCCCTCGTTCCTTCTTCCTTCCTCTTCGTCCTCATTGTTATCACCAGTTAGTGATGACAAGCCCCCAAGGAGCTGCCCCAGGAAGCCCCACAAGCCCCCTCAAGTGACCCCACCCCGTACGAACCACAGATTCCTGAGTTCGTTGGGGTCACTTGTGGGGGGTTTCCTCTGTTTTGGCAGCATCGGGGCTCTGAGAGCCCTTTGTCCTCCATTCTGGCCAAATCCAGCTTCCAAAATCCAAATTACGCTCCTTCCCTTTGGAGGCTTTGCATGCGGTGACTTTGCACTTTGTGTCCCCATGTGGGGTACTCTTGTAATCGGGGGAAATTTCTCTACATGAGTAGTGGTTTATTTTTTCTTTTAACCCCTTGTGAACATAAAAATTCAAAGTTACACCAACGTTTTAGTGTAAAAAATTTAATTTTTCATTTTCACAGCACATTATTCCACATTTGTGCCCGTCACCAGTCGGGTCCAAATGCTCACTATACCCCTTGTTACATTCCTTGAGGGGTGTAGTTTCCATAATGTGGTCACTTGTGGGGGGTTTCCAATGTTTTGGCAGCACGGGCACTCTGCGAACCCGACATGGCCTTCGTCCTCCATTCCAGCCTCTAAATGGCGCTCTGTCCCTTTGGTGGCTTGCCCTGTGCCCATATGGCACATTATATCCACATGTGGGGTATTTTCTTACTCAGGGGAAATTACCCTACACGTTTTGTGTTAATTTTCTCTTTTAACCCCTTGTGGAAATGAAAAAATCAAGGCTAGACCAACATTTAGTGTAAAAAAAAAAAAATTTTTTACACTAAATCATTGATCTAGTCTTTATTTTTTATTTTTCACAAGGGGTTAAAAGATAAAAAAACACGAAATGTGTAGAACAATTTTCCCCGAGTACGGAAATACCCCACATGTGAACATAAAGCGCCATGTGGGTGCAGGGTAAGCCTCCAAAGGGAAGGAGCGCCATTTGGCTAGAATGGATGGTGAATGCCATATCGCATTTACAAAGGCCCTGTGTTGCCAAGACATTGAAAACCCCCCAGAAGTGACCCCATTATGGAAACTACACCCCTCAAGGAATCTAATAAGGGGTGCAGTGAGAATATGGACCCCTCAATGACTGGCACATTTGTGCTGTGAAAATGAAAAAAACGAAATTTTTCACTTTCACGTCACATTGTTCCACATTTGTGCCCGTCACCAGTGGGGTCCATATGCTCTTTGCACCCCTTATTAGATTCCTTGAGGGGTGTAGTTTCCAGAATGGGGTCACTTGTGGGGGTTTACCACTGTCTTGGCAGCATAGGGTCTTTGTAAATGCGACATTGCCCTTGAAATCTATTCCAGCCAAATCCAGCCTCCAAAAGCCAAATAGCGCTCCTTCCCTTCGGAGGCCCGTCTTGCGGCCGCATGGCGCTTTATGTGCACATCTGGGGTATTTCCGTACTCGGGACAAACTGCTCTACACATTTTGTGTTTTTTTTCTCTTTTAAACCCTTGTGAAAATGAAAAATTCACGGCTAGGCCAATGTTTAAGTGTAAAAAATTTAATTTTTACACAACATCATTGATCTAGTTTTCAGGTTTCTCATTTGCACAAGGGGTTAAAAGAGAAGAAACAAAACAAAACATGTAGAGAAATTTCCCCCGAGTATGGAAATACCCCACATGTGGACTTAAGGCGCTATGTAGCCGCAAGACAGGCCTCTGAAGGGAAGGAGCGCCATTTAGCTTTTTGGGGCTGGATTTGGGTAGAATGGATTTCGAGGGCCATGTTGCATTTAAAAACTCCCTGTGCTGCCAAGGCAGTAAAACCCCCCACAAGTGGCCCCGTTATGGAAACTACACCCTTCAAGGAATGTAACAAGGGGTGTAGTGAGCATATGGACCCCACTGGTGATGGGCACAAATGTGGAACAATGTGGCGTGAAAATGAAATATTACTTTTTTTACACTATAATGTTGGTTTAGCCTTGAATTTTTCATTTTCACAAGGGGTTAAAAGAGAAAAAAACACACAAAATGTGTAGAGCAATTTCCCCCGAGTCCGTAAATACCCCACATGTGGACATAAAGCGCCATGTGGGTGCAGGGCAAGCCTCCGAAGGGAAGGAGCGCCATTTGGATTTTGGAGGCTGGATTTGGCCAGAATGGATGATGAACACCATGTTGCATTTACAGAGCCCTCGTGCTGCCAAAACAGTGGAAACCCCCCACAAGTAACCCCATTCTGGAAACTACACCCCTCAAGGAATCTAACAAGGGGTGCAGTGAGGATATGGACCCCTTGATGACGGCCACATTTGTGCCTTGAAAGTGAAAAAATGAAATTTTTCACTTTCACGTCACATTGTTCCACATTTGTGCCCGTCACCAGTGGGGTCCATATGCTCACTGCACCCCTTATTAGATTCCTTGAGGGGTGTAGTTTCCAGAATGGGGTCACTTGTGGGGGGTTTCCAGTGTTTTGGCAGCACAAGGACTCTGTAAATGCAACATGGCCCTTGAAATCCATTCCAGTGAAATTCAGCTTCCAAAGGCCAATTGGCGCTCCTTCCCTTTGGAGGCTTGCCCTGCGCACACATGGCGCTTTATGTCCACATGTGGGGTATTTCTGTACTCTGGAGAAACTGCGCTACATGTTTTATGCGTTTTTTTTTCCTTTTATCCCTTTGTGGAAATGAAAAATTGAAGGCTAGAACAACATTTTAGTATAAAGAAATAATTTTTATTTTTTTACGCCATATTGTTCAGAAAATCTGTGAAGCACCTGTGGGGTCCAGATGCTCACCGCACCCCTTGTTACATTCCTTGAGGGGTGTCGTTTTCTAAATGGTGTCCCTTTAGGGGTGTTTTTTAGGTTTTGGTACCCCAGAGCCTCTGCCAACCTGAAGTGGTACAGTCAAAAATGACCAAATATAACTGAGGTGTTCAAATTCACTAGGCGCTCCTTTATATCTGAGGCTTGTGGTTGCGTCAAATAGCACAATAGGGCCACATATGGGGTATTTCTATAAACTGCAGAAATGGGGCAATCAATATTGGGGTGAATTTCTCTGGTAATAGGTTTACAATTATGAAAGATATTGGATTACAAGAAAACCTCTGCACAGAAAATTAAAATTTTCAAATTTCTTACACACTTAGCTTTTATTTCTGTGACTCCCCTAAAGGGTTAAAAAACTTTCTGGATATGGTTTTGCAGAGTTTGGGGGGTGCAGTTTCTGAAATGGGGTGCTTTGTGGGGCTTTCTAACACACAGTCCCCTCAAATACACTTTAAACCTGAACAGGTCCCTAAAAATATCTGATTTTGAAATTTTACTGAAAATTTAGAAATTTGCTGCTTATGTTTTACGCTTTCTATTGTCTAAAAAAAATGAAATATAGTTTAATAAATGCCGCCAACATAAAGTAGACATGTTGCTAATGCTATTTAATATATAATTTATGTGGTATAACCATTTTCTGTATAAGCAGAAAAGTTTTAAAGTTGGAAAAATGCATTTTTTCTAAATTTTTCACGTTATTTTGGTTTTTTCATAAAGATTCGTTAAAAGTATCGACTTCAATGTACAAGAAATGTGAAGTACAATATGTCACGAGAAAACAATCTCAGAATCAGCCAGATAGGTAAAAGCATCCCGAAGTTATTAATGAATAAAGTGACACTGGTCATATTCATAAAATTTGCTCCGGTCCTTAAGGCCATTTCAGGCCCGGTCCTTAAGGGGTTAAATCCTATATTTAGATCCCTTTCTACAGCACCAAAAACATGTGCTTAGATCCCATTCAGAATACTGGCTCCATAGTTATGCATGATTCTGTTTTAGTGATACTAAGATGGCAATATTTGAATATGCAATTTCTTTAGATCTATCGGGATCTGTGTGGTTCACTTGTATTCTGGCTTTGGTTGTTCCAGACAACACATTTTCTATAACTCCCTTAAGGTGAAATGAGGCCAGGAAAACCTCCCTAGGATCAATAGGTTGCTGATTTATTCCCGGCTGCACACACCAAACTCTGCTGCCAAATGTTTCCTTGTTTCCCTTTAAGGTTCTCCAGAGAACTATGTCATTATTCAAAGAAATCAATGTCCTTAATGTAAATGGATCTTGGACAGTAACAAAGCCAAAGCTGGAGAAGGTCACTGTGCTAGACAGGTAACAGGGCAGAACAATGATTCATGGCCGTACTAATCATTCCGCTGTACAAAAACATATCTAAACCGTCTCGGAGAAAACATCTCCTCTTCACCTGCTGCAACCACAGTGCAGACCTTATGTTTTTTCTTAACATTGAAAAAATGGAACCGGCTCCAATTATTGTGAACTGAAATTCCATCTCTCTGTACAAGAGACTTACACAAATTTCCATTTTTTGGCATCCCATTAGTTAATTTAGGAGATAATATAGAGGTTACTCTCTCCAGGATCCTCACTTTTAGGCCAGAAAACAACTACAAAGAGTCTCTCACTCTGGAGGACCTGTCCTGTCCTGGATCCCAAGGATAAAACATTGTTATTTATGGACATTTATGTAATGTCTACATTGACCTTTGGTGGCGCTGCAGGAAAAATAAAAACTTTTATTATAACGTTTTCCCACAGATAATAGATTGTTCTTCTTTCTAGGGGCCTTATTACATGGCCTGATGTGCAGTTAAAACAAGCACAAATCTTATAGATTAGCACTCATGGCATGTTACAGGGCCCAAGAATTGTGTGGGAGGGCTGCCTGAGCAATCCAGAGATATTTGCTGCTGTCATTTCTCAGCCACACATCCCCTTCTGCATGTGGATATGTGTGGCTGACAAATAAAGATTTTTATAACACGGGAAACCAGTGTAATCAGCTGGTGAACGAGTGTTTGCTTATTGTCGTCTGATTGCCGACCCCTTTGTCTGCTAATGACTCCATGTAATAGGGTCCTAACAAGCTTTGAACAGCATGGGGGAAATTTACTAAGGCTTCATGTAGCAACCTTTAAAACTTTTTAAACCTCCTTGGCCACTTTTCAGGCCTCCTTTATAAAGTTATAGAGATTTGTAAATTACTTCTATTTAAAAACTCAAGGTTCCCAGTACTTATCAGCTGCTGAATGTCCTGCAGGACGTGGTGTATTGTTTCCAGTCTGACACAGTGCTCTCTGCTGCCACCTCTGTTCGTGACAGGAACTCTCCAGAGCAGGAAAGGTTTTCTATGAGCGTTTGCTACTGCTCTGGACAGTTTCTGACATGGACAGAGGAGGCAGCAGAGGGCACTGGGAAGGTCTAGAAAGAATATGCCACTTCCTGTAGAGCATGCAGCAGCTGATAAGTAATGAAAGATTTGTATAACTTTCTGAAACCAGTTGATTTGAAAACATATTCTTTCCTCTAGAGTACTCCTTTAACTTAACTTAGGGCCGTATTACACAGACCAATGATTTGAAGTAAGCCAGCCCTTATCTGCTAGATTGGCGCTCGCTTACTGATCCCATGTATGGTCTGGTAATCCTACATCAAGGGCTGCACGGACATCATTAGCGATATCCATGCAGCCCTTGTAAAATAAAAATACTATACATACCTCTCACTCTCCCTGATGTTCTGCTTGCTTCAGTCCGCTCCCGCAATGTGTAAAGTGACAGGCCGCTCAGCCAATCACCGGGACCAATCATGCGGCCAGTTTTTGGCTGAGCGGCATGTTGCTTCAAACATTGCTAGGAGCAGGCCAAAGCAAGCAGGACATCAGGGAGCCCGGAGAGATATGTCTAAGTTTATTATTTTATTTTTTACACATTCAGCAACCGTAAGCCACAAATCGCTATTACCCATAGCAATGCGCGGTCTGCACCTAATTTTAGGTCAGGACCAAAAGACACGATCAGCCGATGACCTTTGTCATCGGCTGATTGTTGTCTTCATTACATGAAGCAATGATCTGCCGAATCAGCCTGATTCAGCAGATTATCACTCGTGTGATAGGGCGCTTGCACTAGCAATTGTCATAACTTACACCATAACCCTTTAATAAGCTCAAAGAAGGCTGTGTAAATTTTTCTTCAGGCTCACTGGTGGTGGCTATAGCTAGTAAGAATTACATTTTTTGCTGTGGGTAGTGAAGCAGAATATTTCTAACAAAGGTTTGACCTCCTCAAACCTATCCAGGGACATGGAAAGGTGTGAAACGGAGTAGAAAGGTAAGCGAGGGTCCAGGAAAGATAGGAAGAGCCGTTGGACCCAACCAACAGGCTATCCAAAAATGGCCATAGACTATGAATGAAGATAGAAAGGACATTATTTCTGACATGGCTTGCAGCGAGGCATGTCTGTGTTGGTTACTGCAGGCATTTAGGAAATGTTGAACCTTTACTGGGTTAATAATTGTCTTGTTTTATGGGTTAAATGAATAGCAGACATCTCTGGTACAGTCTGAAGTAAGGTACCAGTATAGAAGGAAGAATAGCAGATTAAATGATTAAATGTAACTTTTATTAAAGAGGTAGTGCGGCACTAAACAATTATTCACTAAATAACACACATTACAAGGTTATACAACTTTGTAATGTATCTTATGTTAGTGAATGGCCCCCTTCCCTGTGTTTCCCCCCACCCACACCAGACCCGGAAGTGTAGTGCTCTATACATACCTGCCTCATGCCGACCCCCGTTCACAAGATGGCAAGAGGCAGGTATGTATAGAGCACTACACTTCCGGGTCTGGTGTGGGTGGGGGGAAACACGGGGAAGGGGGCCATTCACTAACATAAGATACATTACAAAGTTGTATAACTTTGTAATGTGTGTTATTTAGTGAATAATTGTTTAGCGCCGCACTACCCCTTTAAGTATATGTTAAAGTGCTGACACATGTTTTTGTGGCAGTATCATGTGTAAAGTGTGACTAATAAAAATGTTTATGATGCCATTGAGAAGTCTATTTGGGACTAGTCATATTTCTGGCTCTAGGGATAAACAGAACCAACTTTAAAAAAAAAAAAAAAAAAAGGTTCTCCTCAACCAGACTATCCTGCTACTCTTGTCCCAATAGAAGAGTTAGTATCAGATTAACATTTGTGCTAATATCCACAACAAGTTAACTGGTATATGTTAATAATAAAATAATACGGGAGCTTTGGGGTAATCCATTGCCCGGAGGATAGCCCAACTTGACTTTCTCTCTACAATCCTGATATTTTTCATCTAATATAAAGTTTCATCAGCATCCGCAAATGGATACAAAAATGTATGTTTTGGGGACACACCCATGTAATATTATGACTTTTCTGTGTTACATGACAGAAACAGAAGATTGCTTTAGACGGAATATTCTTTTGAGACGCTTAAATTTGTCATATTTTTATTCAGCGATGACACCTATAAAGTATCAGTTATTTCCTCTTTTTCCATCCAAATGAAAGAGAAGTGTTATCTGAAGTGTAGGTTATTAGAATTCCAAAGGAAGCAAACACTAGAGCTGGAGATCTCCAAACCTTTGTATTATCAAATAGTGTTATTTCCTTATTGTATATATCCGGTCCACCTGGGGTTCGAGTGTAAGCTCTGCCAATGGAGACACATACAAATGCATAGTAGCTGTATACACAAAAAGGGTTCTCCCACTATTAGAAGGATTGGGGATAACTTTCCAACTGCTGGAAACACCTATAATCTTGAGAATGAGAATGGTGACCCGACCGTTGCTCCATTTGTTCTTTATGGAGGCCACCAGAGATGGCTGAGTACGTTGCTCAGCTATTGCCACTGGCTCTCCTAAACGATGACTAGATTAGCGATGTGGACATGTTACGGCTACTCCTTTTTGATGGGATACTCAGGTCTTCATTCTCAAGATTTCAGGGGGTTCGGGGGGTCCCAGCAGTTCAACCCTCCCCTTCCTCACAATAAATAAATGAAGTAAATTACCTTTATGCTTTCACATTGGAAAGTGCATTGTATATAGAAGGGATCAAAGAAAAAAAAGACCACACAAAGCATTAAAATGTTAAAACGACATAAAAAATTTCTTTTCCGGAACCCTTTTATTTATTCAATTTTCCCAGCTAAACTGTTGTAAACTGTTTATCACCAAAATTGCTTCCTATTGACCTTCAAACATTTCTACATTTTTTTTTTTAATTCTAGTGTATCAAAGTGTTCTGTAAGGATTTCTGAAGTTACCGCCATTCCACAAATCCATTTATCATTCTTCAATCATATAGATTTTTTCCTTTTGTGTGAGAAAAGAACAATCCATAGTCTGGTTCTTGGATGTATTGAGATCTGATCTTCTTCCCCCGTTCTTTTTTGATTTTTAAGATTTTCTTTTCTTATTTTTACTGTCTGTCAAATTTTATTTAAGCTTTGACCTGGATTCAAAAGTCAGACTTTATATTGGTTATTTCACAGTTTTCATTTTCTAACATTTGTGTAAATTCTCTTTGCTGATTTGAAGGTGTTTGGTGAAATGAACATCCAGGTCTTTTCTCTTTTATTATATTCCCCTCCCTCCATCTAAGGGGGGTCAGCCATTTGCTCCCACTTTATTCTCACATCTGAAGTTTGGTTAAAAGTAACTGGCTGCAGAAGGAGCCTCCCCCCACTGCTCAGTCTGTAGTAGGTGACCAGGAACATTAATGCTGCACGCTTGGGTCCGGACGAACCCTAGTCTGTCCAAGGTTCACTCATCTCTAAACCTTTAAAGTACATATTTATAAGGTCTGCTTTTCATGGTGTTTGGAAACTCCACATTGGTATAGCACAAACTGAATTTATGACTTTTTAGGGCGGGTTTGCACATACCCGGCAATCTGTCAGGGTTTCCCTCTGGTGCTGTAGCAAAGTGCACAGAGGGGAACAGATCTTTTAACTGATCCCTTTCTTTTGAATGGAACAGTTCAAAGCATGCATTTTGCCATCCGGCCTTGGTGGTTAGGCTGCATTCACACGTCCCGTAAAATTCCGCAACCTTGGATAATTTTAGGTACAATTAAAGTGAATGCAGTCATTCACATGATCCATGCCGCAACCCACACTGCAAAAAAGTAAGACATGTCCTAATGCGGATCGCGGCACGGGTCACATCCCCCACCACTCCGCTGCCTGGCAGCAAAGATGATAGGAGTGCATGATGTGCGCTCCTGTCATTGCATCTATTACTCACCTCCTCCCCTCTGAACGGTTTACATGTTCACCAGAAGTGGCCTGGACTGTGCTGCCTACTTCTCCCGACAGCGTAGTCCAGGCAACTTCCGGTGAGCATATAAGCTGGTCAGCGTGGGAGAATAGGTGCGTAGTAGATGCGATGACAGGAGTGGGTGAATAAGGCCTTAATGGAAAAAATGATAGAACGCCTGATGACAACTGATGCATTTTTTAAATTGGTTGTCATCTGCCAGACTGCCACACATATATAACCCTAAGTCAGACGTGAACATATATAAATACATAACCAGACTATGGACCAATAAAAATTAAATAGACCAGTAAAACCAGTTGGCACCTGGTAAGCTCAGTATATAGAGAGGTTAAAGGAGAAGTCCAGCGAAAATTTTTATTAAAGTATCCTATTGCCCCCCAAAAGTTATACAAATTGGCTGCTGGAGAGGAAGATGGCAGGGGGGCACTGAGGGACACAGGGCACTGGAGGGACACTGAGCATCCCTCTGCCATCATCCTCTCCAGCAGCCACAGCCTGCACAGCTCTGGGAGTCGGGTCGTGACATCACCACTTTATCCAGGAAGTGAAGCCTTGATGCAGTAGTAAGTGCAGGGAAAAAAAACTCTTAATGTGCATTTACCGTAAAAAGTGTATATTGGGGATTTGTTGTAGGATTAATAGCAGTTTTCTTTTTTTTCTTTTTTTCTTTTTTACTCCTTGTTAAAGAGGTATTACCATCTGACAAAGTTATACCCACAGGAGAGGGGATGACTAGCTTGATCATGAGGGGGCTCTGACATCTGGGGCCCCTCTTGATCATGAGGGGGAAGACCCCATTCTTAGGCCGCTATTACACGGGACGATTATTGTGCGAAAAATCGTTTTATCATTTGAATTTAAGTGATAATGGTTCTGTGTAATTACAGGCAACGATTGAAAAATCATTCGTGTGTCGTTGATCGTTGATTTAGATCTGAACCTAAAATTAACGTTAATCATTCGCTGCAATTCCACATTTGTTCGCTCAAGTTCCGCATTTGTTCACTAATCGTTCAGTGTAATTGCACATTGTTCATTGTTTTCCTGGGATCAGATGGAGTAAACAATTGTTTATCATTAGTCGTTAATCGTTAAAAATTACTTTGTTTAATAGGACCCTTACATTAGAATAAAGTGGCAGGTTTATAGAGAGCTATTGTTTTAGTAATTCTCTGTGGGGACTGCAGGACACAGCCGAACACTGTACTCTCTCCTGTACAGAATAAACGTAGCAGTGGCATGAATGTGCGACCCACCAGTCTATTCTTACAGGAGACTAGGCTTCCTGTAACCAAGATCAAAGGGGGCCCAGTAGTCAGACTTTCTGCGAGCAGCTAGTTTTGACTAGAATAGCTTTGCCAAATGAGAATACGTTTTTAAGGCTGGGACGGCACAATTTGTCTCTTTTATAAAGAAAATTATCCTGCTGTACAACCCCTTTGATCTGTCTTGGGTTTATAAATGAGCCACTGTATCCACCAACCCACCAAACTACTAGTACCTTCCGTTTGAGAGTAAGGGCCCTATTACACGAATTTAAATGATAATCGTCCTGTGTAATAGCAGGCAACGATTGAAAAATCGTTGGTGTGTCGTTGATTGTTGATTTAGATCTGACCCTAACATCATTGTTAATCGTTCGCTATAATTCTACATTGGTTTACTAATCGTTCAGTGTAATTCCAAGTCGATCCTTCTTTTGCTGGAATCAGATGGAGTAAACGATTGTTGTAACGTTGTTCTGTGTAACACTGAACGATTTCAGGTTAACGATAAACAGTCTTGTTTCCAATTGTTTATTGCTAATTGTTAAAAATCGCTTTGTCTTATAGGACCCTAAATCCTTAGGGCCAGTTCACACGGAGTAAAAGTGTCGGAATTCTGCGACGGAACCCTGTCTGCGTCAGTGTCTTACAATCTGTCTATGGGAGGGCTTGCATGCTTGTGCTCTCCGCTTCTCTCCGCACGAAGAATTGACATGTCAATTCTTTGAGTAAAGAGGCATGGAGAGCGGAGGCGTGCAAGCCCTCCCATAGACAGGCTGTATGACACTGAGGCAGATGGGATTCTGCAGCGCAGAATTCCGCCGCTTTTACTCAGTGTGAACTGGCCATTACTGGTTGTGTCCTATAAAGTGTACCCGGTGCCCTTGGCTACAGATTAAAAGAACATTTTTTTTCTCTAACCGAGGCACCAGTTGCATTTTAAAAGACGTGGTAAGGATTTACACTCATCAAACGGATGGTAGTAGCGGTTTGGTGGGGTGGGTTGGTGAATACACAGTTGCTTTAAAAGAAGAAGAACCCTTCTTTTACTGTTTGCTAACATTTGCAAATGGCAGGTTCAAATGTGAAGTAATATTGCTGTCTATCGTTTTATTAACTGTAGCGTTCAAGAGGTGCGATGTGTAAATATGTCAGGCAGCTGTAATAAATCATTGGCTGCTGCTTCTCCAGCTTGTAATTGGTTGATGTGCTTTTGATAAATGTGCAACTTTCATCCAGATGAGTCCACAAATCATCATTCTCTATTTTGCAAGAGATTTTACCATCGAAGGAAAGAGAAGAAAATAAGATGCCCTCGTTTTCTGTGTATACACTGACCGTACACTCTCCTACTGAGACAGCTACCTGTCTGCTATAAAATGAATTCAAAGGGATGCATAGGGGGACTCTAGTAAGGGATCATAATTAGAGATGAGCGAACCTCGAGCATGCTCGAGTCCATCCGAACCCGAACTTTCGGCATTTGATTAGTCGTGGCTGCTGAACTTGGGTAAAGCCCTAAGGCTATGTGGAAAACATGGATATAGTCATTGGCTGCATCCATGTTTTCCAGACAACCTTAGAGCTTTATCCAAGTTCAGCAGCCCCCACTAATCAAATGCCAAACGATCGGGTTCGGATGGACTCGAACTTAAACCCTGTTCACTCATCTCTAATCATAATGTAGCACAGTTCAAGGTTCTATCCTGGTTCTGTCCTCTATCCTGGGCTCTTAGACTGGTCGACCTGTGCATCAACAAGTGCTGATCTTGTAGATCACTTATTTAAGGAGTTTATTACATGCCGAGATGTGTGACCAACAAGGTTTTAATTTTAGTCTGCTAAAACTATGCAGTCGGCTAATAACAAGCATTCATGGACTGATCGCTGGGCCTTTTACTCAGGATAATGTTACTTTTCCCTAAACTTGACATTTGTCTATTTTTGAAGGGGTAGTGTGGTGTAAGACATTTTTTTACTAAATAACACACATTACAAAGTTATTTAAGAGAATGATCAAATCATCTTTAGGAGGCCGGCCTGACTGCTCCGGCCCTCCCTCATGCTGGCCCCCCTCCAGCGCATCATCAGCTGCTTAGCCGCGATTGGCTGAGCTCTGTTATTCTCAGCCAATCGCAGGCTGAGCAGCTGATGACGCGTTTGAGGGAGGGCCGGAGCATTCAGGCCGGCCTCCTGAAGATATCGTGATCGTCCCAAGATGGCGGCCGAGGTCGACAGTGATTCCATAAATATATTCTATCACACTTCCGGGTCCACGGCCATTCACTTAAATAACATGCGTTACGATGTCGTATAACTTTGTAATGTGTGTTATTTGGTGAAAAAATGTCTTACACCGCACTACCCCTTTAAGCATTTGCTATTATTGTGGTGTATATGGAGAAAATCTCTCTGTTTATAAATCTCAATGTATGTTGGGCCTCTATGATCTACTTTCCTCACTTATTAAAGGGGTATTCGGTTCATTTTAATAAAGCTTCAGTAAAAGTAAGGATCCTATTAAACAACATAATTTTTAACGATTCACAATCACAAACAAGATTGTTTATTGTTAACCTGAAATCGTTTACCATTATAACACAGAACGATAATTGTTCGTTTCGATCGATTTGATCCCAGCAAAAGAAGGAACGATTTGGAATTACACTGAACGGTTGATAAACTAATGCGGAATTACAGTCACCGAATTTGGAATTATAGCGAACGATTAACAATGATTTTAGGGTCAGATCTAAATCAACGACACACAAACAGATTGTCGATCGTTTCCTGCAATTACACTGGATTATCATTGTTTAAATTGGGACGATATAACGGTTTTCTGCACGATAATCGTCCCATTTAATAGAGTCCTTATTCTGAGACTGAGATAGAGAAATCAGATTGAGTCATATTGGTAACCTGATTTCAGGCGTCTACTATGCTAATGCTGTATAAGAAATAGAAAATATTTTTTATAAATTAAAAAAGATATACAGCTTAACTTTGACCTTTTTTTATAGACTACAGCGATGTAAAACTACATTTCAGGCGTTCTATAGGATATTATGACACCTATTGCTTCATTTATAATGTTTTTTTTTTACCAAAGTGTTTGTAATTGATTGGATAACGACATCAATATTGATTGAGTTTAATTCAATGACTGACCCATCCATTAACTCCTATTTGCTCTCAACAGGATAGCTGGGAAATTGTGGAAGGCCTCCGAGGAAGCAACAGCTGTACACAGGAGCCTCAAAAAAAGGAGGGTTTCTTACTGAAGAAACGAAAATGGCCCCTGAAAGGCTGGCACAAGGTTTGTCTTTATACATGCAAATAAAGTAGAAGAAAGAAAAGGAAAATATAAAAAGAGAGCATAATGTGCCGAAACTTGGACAATAATCATGGCGGGCAAGTCCTAAGGCTGCCTGGACAACATACATGTGACCCGAATGTGCTCGAAATTCGCTTATCTCTACTCCAAAGACATCACCAAATGATAATTTCCTGGAGTAGTCCCAGATCGCCACTAGAAAATAAGACCATTGGAACAGGCACCAATGGAAATGAATATTCTTCCAAAAATGTGGTTTACGCTTTATTGTCCAATTCACACAAGCGATAACGCGTTTTGTCCTCATATAGCTTCTCTTCAGATGCCTAATTTATGCAGTACAGCAGTTTGTTTTTGGGTGCATCTCAATAAATAAGATGATTGTGAAAAGGTTTATTTTGGTCATTTAGATATTGTACACCTGCCGATATGTATCTATAAGGTAGGAGCTGCCTGATTCCTGCCAGAACCTTACTCCAGCGCAGGCTTTGAGTACTGTAGATAGATTTAAAGCCAATATGTAATTTAGTCCAATTGGTGCTCCGGGGATGTTGATCAGCCCCTCAGTGCACCGCCCCGTCCTGCCCACCAGCTCATACATTCCCTCCTACTTTTTCCGAGGAGGAAGACGTGGTTACTTATGTGTAGATGAAAATGCATAAAAGCTGGAGGGGTGGTATGGGCAGGTGGGGATGAGCAGAGGAAATGCCCCAGCGCACCAGGCAAATTATTGGCTTTGGATCAAAATACTAAAAAATGGCGCCACAGGAGGGAAATAAGAGGCCTGCACCAGAATCTGCAGCTCTGCTGCTACAGGTACATATGTATGACTCTGCTGATACTTTCCCTTTAAGCGCTGCGGAATCTATTGGTGCTATGCAAATAAATCTTATTATTAATATATAAATGTAGTAGACTTGTGGTGCAATAGCTCATCAAAGTTTACAGAGTGGGGGTTTACAAGGGCTTTTGTAGCCCAGGGGGATGCCCCATGGACTTTATCTCCTACTTTTAATAAAAATCGTAAAATAATGTCTCAGCGCTGGAGTGACAGACTGAAATAAGAGTAATATTTCCTGATTAGAGTTAAGAAGCCCTATTGTACACTGCCTTTACTTTAGTCAGCAAAATGCTACTGACAAGTGTGCTTTAAAGGTCATGTTCACATGTAGCAGATTAGTTGCATTTTGATTTGTTATACAAAATCCAATTCATGTGATGCAAAAAAAAAAAAAATTATATAGAAATGGATGAAATCCATCCGTGGCAAAAAAAAGTATTGAAATTGTCACAACTATGCAAATATCCATATGTAAATTTTAAGAGGTGGCCAAATAGACCCTTTCCACAATGAGTGCCACAACTTTATTCCTCTAACACGACTGCTTGGACTTAGTACAGTTGTAGCATCGTTATTTACAGTAATGACTATAACCGCACGGCTGTTTGTTGAGGTAAGAAGTCTTTGTTCTCTGCTCCCTTGACGTTCATGCTCACCTAGTATAAAATAATCCCGCAGTAAATCCAGGCACCTTAAGTACTCTATGGTAATTTGCTGCTACAGTCACAGCAGAGCTCATTAGCCGTGATGATATCAAAGAGAATTTTCTATCTAAATATATTGCACTTTTAAGTTTGCAGCTCATGTTTTTATGTTGACAGCTAAACTAGAAACCTATACTTTATTCATTAAGGAGGCAGCAAAACTTTGGCTTTTGTCTTTATTTGAGCGTAGCTCCACATTGTTTTCTTTTTTTTTTTCTTCGTTCAGATATGAGTTACATAATGTTTTCTTTTCAATTCACATCCAATGACTTATTAAGATTTTTTTTTTTTTTTTTGCTGGTGTTCTGTTTAAAAACCCCTGAAAAAACTAGTGACCGTTAGAGATGAGTGCAGGTTTAGGACTGCATTACCACCAGTAATCAAGCACTGCATGCTCGGGTTTGCTGATCTCTGATCGTCGCTATTTGTTTCATAAGTTCAATACAGCAGTATTTTAAGGTTTGAGGCACATTAATATTCAGATGTAAACATGTATTCACCTTTTAAACACCAATTTACAGTTCACATACAGGCTTAAAGGGGTACTCCAGTGGAAAAAAAATGTTGTTAAATTAACTGGTATCTAAAAGTTCCACTTCCTACAGGAAATACAGCAGCTGATATGTACAGAAAGCTGCAGAAAGTTTTTGAAATAGAAGTAATTTACAAATCTGCATAACTTTCAGACAGCAGTTGATTTAAAAACTATTTATTTTCACCGTATGAGTATGAAAGCCTAAGAGTTTCACTCAGAGAAAATCATAACCAAGGCCTACAATCGAGTTTTGGCACTGGCCGAGTTGGTGAAGTGTCTGGGAGACTGTGTCTGCTGCCTCATCCACGAATTGGGAAAGATCTGCCAAGTTGTGATAGGCGGAAAGAAACCAGGAAGACCACCTCCCAGTGGCTTCGCCCTGTGTCATATCTCGCATGTAAACCGTGGTTTCCTTTAAAACATTGTTGTCAGAATCTGTTGGAATTTCATGCTGCCCATGGTTCAGTATATTGGGCACTGAAACTAAACTGCACCAATTGGCTAATAAATGGGGGTACCCAATAAAAAACATTTTTTAAAAAGTTATCGGAATAGATCCGATTACAGACTCTCTTCAAAAGTAGCCAAGCTGTTTGGGGTATTGGAATGTCTGTCTATAAACTTGTTGACTGTTTCCAGACCACTCAGTTTTTTTAATTCTATATGGAAAATTATACTATACACTTGACGGTCATTTACAATGTAGAAGTTGGGCTTTAAATTGTGCTGCTTGTCTTTTAGAGGTACTTCTACCTGGACAAAGGAATCTTGAAGTATGCCAAGGGTCCAACTGAAGTAAGTTTGGGTAATTCACTGTAAAATAAATAAATATGTAATGTGTGTGTGTGTGTGTGTGTGTGTGTGTTCGTGCCTATAAATGCAAGGATAAATGGATGAAGATTGGAAGATTTTTAAAAATAACTATTTTATGATTTTTTAAAACGGGATTTATCTCTGTCTAGATGGAGAAAGGTAAACTACATGGCTGCATTGATGTTGGACTTTCTGTGATGTCAGTGAAGAAATCAACTAAGTGCATTGATCTGGACACAGAGGAACATATATACCACCTCAAGGTAATCCCATTGACTAAACAGACTAATTTGAAGACTAAGGGGAGATTTATCAAAGGGTGTAAAATATAGACTGGTGTAAATTGCCCAAAGAAACCAATCACAGCTCAGCTTTCAGCTCTGGTAAAATGAAAGCTGAGCTGTGATTGGTTGCTTTGAGCAGTTTACACCAGGTGTATATTTATACCCTTTGGTAAATCTCCCCCATATTCTACATGACCATGTGGAATATAATAAAAATATTCCTATGAGATTATGTCATGGTCGTCTTTCTAGATACACTGCTTCAAAGACTCTGGAAAATTAAGGGGTTGTGTTTCAGGGGGAAGCTGCAGGTTCATCAATCAGTATAAAGTATAGGCGGCCCCCTAATTCTCCAATAATATATGATGTTGGTGGAGATATGGGTCAGTCATGCTTGTACGTTCTTCGAATTTCTATTTTAAATGTATCCGAATATACAGTATCTAAAGCTGTATTTTCGCAAATTACATTTTTTTCTGATAATTCCCTTGCAACCCAGACATGAGAAGGTATGCAACTTGGATATAGTTCCTATTTCCATCTCACCTGTAGGTATTGTAATAAGCATTATATCTTCATCAACAAACTAGTTGAAATGTGACATCTCTTTCATCAGATTTATCCTGACAACTATAATTTCAGCAGTTCAGTACATATTTTTTCACCCTCTAGATTTCTCGCCGTGTAGTTGGCATCTGTCAGCCAACAGATGATCGTGTGCACACATTGGTGGGTGATTTCATTCATTGCCACTCTCTGCTAGTAAACAAATTTATAAATTCTCTCAAATTATGAGCCTGAGCAGGTGGGAAAGCAGCAAGTTAGTCTCCCTGATTACCCTTCACCAAACCCACCCAGATGGCTTTTAAGGATGACAGTAGCAAAAAAATAAATAAATAAATAATGTGTTGCTCTTTTGAAATGCACACATGGGTATCTGCAGAATTTAGATATATACTGGAGCCTTGGATACATGAAGTAGAAGAATTATGCTGCATGGTCTGTTATGCCCATGGATTTTTTTATTTTTTTTTGCTGGTTCTCTGTACAAGCAGTTAAGCCCTTTAGATCATTTAGATATTCTTTTACAATTTTTTTCCCCACATATTTAATGAAAAGTATCCTCAGATATAAGGACAAGGCCATCATTTTATTAACTTCTCTAAAAGTAAAACACTATAAATATGATATATTATCTGTGGCCTGATGAAGGGAAAGGTCATAGGGCTACCTATATCACTGTACACTAACATCCATGTCTCCTATTGTCCTCTCTGCTACTACCCAGGCACACTCCCAAGATCTCAATGACCAGCCTGTAAATAATGTCCCATGCTCTGCCCCCCCATAGTAATAATGCCAACTGTTGTGCCCTCAATATTGTGCCCTGCCCCTGGTAATAATGTCCCCATGCTGTGCCCCCACCTGCTGTGCACCAGTTAAAAAAAAAACAAAACCTCATACTCACCTAATCTGGGCTGTGTGCCTGCAGGGAGCAGCTCTCCTTTCTCTTCAGGCTCCATCTTGCGAGCCGTGGGGACAGAACCTCTGGCAGGTGTGATGACGTCACATCATTACGCCTGCTGGAGAGGTCACTCCCGGCATCCCATATGCTGCAGACATAAAGTGTCGACGGCCTATGGGATTAAATGTGTGAGCAGGCGGAACATCAAACTGATCAGTATATCCCTAGAAGCTGCACGGTCGCAGCTTCTAGGGATATTAAAGTGACAGCGGCACATTTCCCACTGGGATCCCATGGCACCCCTGGCGGGTTCACCCGGCAACCCGGTTGGGAAACGCTGGTCTACACATAAGCATTCATACTTCATGTCTGAAGGCTCCTCAACTAGCGAATCTAGAGCACTCTTGGGTTTGGCCAAACTTGAGCGCTCTGTATTTAAATACCAGTGGCTGAAGAAGTTTGATACAGCCCTAAGGCTGCCTGGAGACCATTTATACAGCCATAGGCTGTACCCATTTTTCCCAGGATTCCCTAGTGCTGCATCCAACTTCTTCACCCACCAGTATTCGAATTGTAAGCATTTGGCTTTGGAAAACCAAATGCTCTTGCTTATCTCTATCCTCCACCCTTTCTGGCTATTTCTCTTGGCTTTAATTTTAAATCACATTTTGCAGCACGACCCTTATAAAAGTAGGCAGTTTCTTTAACGGATATGGATGTATTTTCTATATATTATTATTCATAAATGAATTGTACTTTTTTTGGTGTTTAAAAAAAATCTGTAGGTCTTTATTACATTTTTGCTTGGCTTCTCTTCTGCAGCTCTGTCCTGTTCATAGTGGAATCTGTCGGATTTGACTGTTTAGTCTCCAGCACCTCTCCCTTTTTTCCTGAATGATCTTGATGCTAGTCATCCTTATATTTTTACCTTATTTCTCCTTTTTGGAGGCTCATGTAGCCCCACATATCCAAAACTTCCCAAGCTACATATAAAGTATCTCCACATTATTATTGCCACATTCTGTATAACCTGTTTTCTGTACACAGATTTGGTTCGGCCAGTATTATGTCATAGAATTTTTTTTTGTTGTTTATGGCTTTTTTTTGTTTTTGTTTTTTTGTTACAGCCATATGGTGTATTGGTTTTTGTTTTTTTTTGTAACAAGAGGGCATGCCATTGTCATCTTTTCAGGGTTATGGCACTACTATGTAATGAATCATTTAATGACTCATTCCCAAAGGTCACTCTTTTTTTCTGTTATAATAATGTATTATGGGTTATGGCTTAGTTAAAAATCTGACATTCTGCCGGCCTCTGTTGGGTGGAGGGGGGTCTTTTACTGTGTATGCTGGGAGTGAAATTATTGTTAAAGTGTCTAAAGATGTTGATAAGCATATACAGCACACATACGCAGGTAATAAAAGAACAAAAAAAAAACTGTTCTCTATATGGCACACCCTTGCTATCCTTGTTCCCAGCATGGTTCCCCATCTGATTCATAGTCCCCAGCAGAACTCATTTCTGATTTTTAATCTGACTCATTCTTCGTCCTCAGCATAGATTTCCATCTTGGTCTTAGTATGGTTTCTCTCATATCCCTGGACCCAGTCAAGAACATGGCTTCCTGTCTTGTTCTCCAACATGGCTCCTCATCTCATTCCTTGTTCCATCCATAGCTTCCGATCTTGCTCCTGGTTTGGCACATAACTCCATATCTCAATCCTGGTCTCCAGCATTTCTTTTAATCTCAGTCTTGGTCCCCAGCATGGCTCCTTTCTATGCCAGAGCATAATCATATCCCATGCTGTTTTTCCAAAGCTGATTTTACTTGGATACTTGAAAATCTTATATACCAAGACACACTCAGCAGATGAGAATTGTTAGCCTCACTGTCAAGATGAAATTTATACTGCAACTCTCAGAAGACAACCAGGCCCTTTAATAGCTGCAGGTATCTCTTTCAAGGACAGGACTTCTAGTAAACTGTTTTATTTACACAGAAACATTATATGGATATAAGGAACCAGTCTAACAAGCCGCGAGCGTACAGGGTAAAGCAAAGTTCTACAGCTTCCCCATCCATCATATTTGTGCTAACGCTGGTAGCCTGGCTACTGAGCCAAAATGCTCATCCTGCTTTGCAGACTCCTATGCGTTCTTCTATAACTGTCAAGCACAATATACTTCTGCTGAATTAGCATAGTATCTGGGCAGGGTTGCCTTTCCCTCACTGATAGATGTACATAGATTTGTTGGATGCCCCTTCATATTATACAGAATGGAAGAGTTTGTTTCCTTAAAGGGCTTATCCAGTGCTACAAAAACATGGCCACTTTCTTTTAGAGACAACACGACTCTTGTCTCCAGTTCAGATGCGGTTTGCAGTTAAGCTCCATTCACTTCAATGGAACTGAGCAGCAAAACCCTACCCAAACTGGAGACAAGAGTGGGGCTGTCTCTGGAAGAAAGTGACTTTGTTTTTGTAGCACTGCATAACCCCTTTAATGGCCTAGAGCAAATCTTCCAGCATGGGTGCAATACTCCTGGATGTATACTTCAATACTCCATATAAACTATTAAAATAGTAGCTGATGTCTGTGTACTGTCTATAGTGCACTGGATGAATTAAAGTAAAGATACTGTAAGTATGGGTGGATTGTAGGAAAGTGTCTGCATGGGGAATATTCAGCGAAGAATCCAGGAAGTGGTTAGGTCCAAGGAGGAGACAAACAGTAACAAGTTTAGTCTCTTGATGTAAATTTCAGAAACTAACAGTAAAAGAGATTTGAAACATTTGGCATAATGTTTCATTGTATGGTGGTTCTATTTACTTATGAGACTGAACTTTCCCTTAACAATTGTTGGTCTTTCACAGGTAAAACCTCCAGAAATCTTTGACGACTGGGTTTTGAAGCTTCGCGACCACCGTCTTTACCGTCAGAACGAAATTTCTGTGTTTCCTCATGATATAAATACCCAGTTTTTCCCACTTCTCTCAAACACAGAATCGGCTTCCAGCTTTGATCCCCTTGCCTCTCCACAGGTGAGTAAATATAATGGAGTCATATGTAACAATGTTTGGTTTATTCTTAATCATTTTCAGTATTTTTTTTTAACCTACTATTAATGCTTGTTACATATTATAGGTGCATAAGTATTAGTTATATACTATATCCACCTACCAGCGGCTGTACTAGTACAATTACAGGAAATCTGTTCAGTGTTTTTACACAGTATAACACCAGATAGGAAGCTCCTTTACAGACCAGGCTTTAGATTTGTGAAAACCTGCTTGTGACCCAAACAGTTTTTCATATATTGTATGCAGTCTCTTCTGCCATCAGATTTTTAAGGAAAATTCTTCTTAAAAAGCATATTGTAATGTGCTCCTCCATAGGCAGCCATGGATGGATGGGTGAGCTGTCCGCCTACATCATTAGAGTATACTGGCTGCAGAGAAGGCTTTCTGTATTAGTATATTCACTGTGGTTCTTTGAGGGAAAAATATATAAAAAAAATAATTCTAAATTTTAAAGAGCTGTAGAAATATTGTATGTGCCCATCTACTATATCACTGCCATCCTGGTCCCTTAGATTATCAGAAATGATATCTGCAGCTGTGCATGAAGAGAAATGAAGTGAAATAAGAGGAGCAGTGTTGGGTGTGAGCACTGTCAGGAGGGATTTATTAGATAATGAGATATTGATGTAATTGACAGGAATACAGCTACACAATGTAATATACTAGTTGTCAGACAGAGAATCCCTTGACTCTGCTATAGGTTTGAGATGCACACAAAACTAGCACTTACTTAGGCTATAACCCATCATAGGGCTATCTACAGTAAGGCCTAAAATAAACCAATACCCTCATAAAGACTTTAAGTATTCTAACTGGACATCCCCTTTAACAAATCCTTTTAAGAGTAGCTCTTTTACTTCTACAGGATAGTGATGGATGGGATAAGTCTTCCTGATTTATAATTCATGATGCTTTTTATCAATTGTCTTAAATGTGCAGATATTGGGAATATACAGTTCTCGCCAACCTCATAAACAGTGCATTAACAAGCGATTTCTTGCTTACTATCACAGGAAACTCCATTCACCAGGCAGAATTCGCTGAAGCTGGCAGGCGGCCTAAACTTTTCCTGTTTAAATAATGACAGCAGAATCCCAGCCTGGCTCCAGTCTAATGACGATATGGATAAATGTGCTAAAGGTACCTTAATACGTTGCGGCCATTTGTGGCGCCTTCACAATAAAGCTCCATAAATAATTCATAGGATTTATAATGGTGCGGCTATTTTTCCCATGGTTCGCTTGTGTTTTTTAGTAGCTGCCTCTGCAGCATTTCTCCTCACCTCATTGTATTACAATCACTAACATGTTTATGTATTGTATAACAGATGTAGTAGAATAAATTGCGGAGACCGTGACGCCATGGCATTTATTTCTTTATGCTTTAATATGCGTGTTTATGTTGCTAGTGGCAGTGAGTGTCCTGTATGAATCAGAATTTACAAGATTATCATCTTTGGACACTGTGTGCTATTGCCTGACATTAATCCTTCTCCATCTGTGAGGCTGAGGTGTTGCCGCCATCTTCCTATTATTAGCCATTTCCATTCTGTGCCTAGGGATTTACAGTATGGTTTTCTCTTCATTAGATATCACCTGTCAGCACTCCAGATGTGTTATTCCTCCTAAAAATATATAAATAAATTGACCAACAGGTCCTCACACAGTCCAAAACTCTCAGCGGTGACTATACAAAGTCGGAGTGAGCTGAGATATGATAATATATGATGATTTTAGCACCCAGTTGTCAATTTATTCATACATTTTCAGAATTTGAAAGGCAATGGGGGAGATTTATTAAGCATGGTGTAAAGTGAAACTGGCTCAGTTGCCCCTAGCAACCAATCAGATTCCACCTTTTATTCCTCACAGACTCTTTGGAAAATGAAAGGTGGAATCTGGTTGGTTGCTAGGGGCAACTGAGACAGTTTCACTGTACACCATGTTTAATAAATCTCCCCCATAATGTGTCACCAAAATCAGTTGACTTGAAAGACTTTTTTTCTGCTGGAGCACCCCTTTAACAGTAATTGATATCTTAGTATGCACACTCATACAGGAAAGTATGACAATCATGTGTAGGACCACCCACTGGACTCCTAAGTCCAAAATGAGCAACAATAAGGATCCATTTACACAGAAAGATTATCTGACAGATTATCTGCCAATGATTTAAAGCCGAAGCCAGAAACAAACTGTAAACAGAGTTCGGGTCATAAAGGAAAACCTGCGATTTCTGCCCTTTTCAAATCCATTCCTGGCTTTGGCTTCAAATCTTTGGCAGATAATCTGTCAGATAATCTTTCTGTGTAAATGGACCCTAAGAGAATTCATAAGAGAAGACAATTTAATCTCAAAATATTCACACCAAATTTATATACATTTACTTAGTTCAATGTCTTCCTTCCCTCAGAATTGACAAAATTTTTGAGGTGACAGGTTTTGCGTTGAGGTCACGGCAAAGGAAAGGCAACCTGATAGCGGTCACTCCATCCACAGTGTCAATCCACAGTATTAATCAGATTTTTCGTCTGAATATTTTTAGGTGGAGGCTGTGTGATTAAGTGCCATATGATTTATAGTTTCTAGGTCAGTATATTTCTCACTAAAGAATGTGAAGAACAAAGGGTCAGCCCCATTTTGGCCAACAATTACATATAGTATGCGAAGGTGCCCTGATACCAGGGTTGAGTATGATCTTCTTTTTGCAGAATTGAATACAATCTTTTTGCTTTTTATTAAGGATTTTGTTGAAAAATGTTTGTATATCATGTTTTGGCAGGGAAAACACCTCTCAGCAAGTAAGCAATTGAAGGTTTCAGGGCTGTTGGGTTCATTCTTCAGGAAGCTGGCAGGATAGAATTTTACAGCGGCGGTGTTCTTTGTTCCCACAGATCTTTCACAGTGTCACAGCTATCTGGTGGAAATGAGTCAACTCCTTCAAAACATGGAGGTTCTTCATAGGACGTATTCTGCACCTGCAATAAATGCCATCCAGGTATCCTGAGAACCTTATTTACAAGCTTAGGGCATTAAAGGTTATTTCCTCTGATACACATGCTGAATGTCGTTGAATCAGCTGAAGCCATTGTCAGAATATAGACTGTTTACAAGGAGAAATATGTCAAAATGGTTCAAAGTGCGGCTTGTGTTAGTTAATTATTTAGTGTTGCCTTAAAGGGTTTTTTCAGGCAAAACATACTGATGAGCTATACACAGAATAGGTCACCAGTCACTGTTCAGCTGGGTCCTGACACGCTAATCAGCTGTTCAACGCCTGCGCTACACAGTGAACGGGGCCAGAAGCAGTTTCTTCTGTTCACTGTATAGTGGCCGGGCCTGGATACTGCAGCTCAGCTCCCATTCAAGTGAACAGGAGCTGCAGACCATTTTGCCCAGAAAACACATTTTAAAGAGTGTATACACTATGAAAAACCTGCTGGCACATCTCTCATATAACCCAGCATTGTGCCATTCCTTTGTTGTTCCTCCTGGAAATGTATAAATGAATTAATAACTTGGTGTTGCCATTACCTTTCTAGGCTTTGGCCTTTAGTGGACTGCCACTGTTTGGACAGTACAAGACCATGAAACACTCCCTGCTTACATGGTTACAGCTACTTTTCTGTTTATGCATACTGTACATTTCCTAAAAAGAACAATAGAGGGAGGGTGCCATAATGTGTTATAAGGTATGATGATCCATAATTGTTATTTTATAGAGCAGTGCTTCCTAATTCCAGTCCTCAGGCCTCACCAACAGGTCATGTTTTGAGGATTTCCCATACAAAGGACACCCGTGATAATACCTGAGGCACTGAGTATAATTATATCACCAGTGAAATACTAAGGAAATCCTCAAAACATGACCTGTTGGTGAGGCCTGAGGACTGGAATTGAGAAGCACTGTTATAAAGGATACAAATATTTAGTAAAATATACATGTTGGCAATGTGGTTTACTGAAGTTATAGGGGTATTCCACTCAAACATAACTTTTAATAATTGCTGCCCAAGGTGAGACTAACAATTTCTTCCATACTTGTTCTCTGTCGCCCCCCTTCTCCCTCCCTCCCCTGATGTAAAAAAGTTTCTGGCAGGCTTCATCTGCACTTTTTGTAGCTTCTTTGTAATGCTGGGAGGGTTAATCTAAGGTCAAATTGCTGATAAATTTACTGTGATTAATCCTCCCGGCTTTACAAAGTTGCAGATAGGGACTTGGTTATATCAGCTGTCTCAGAAGGAAGGAAGGGAGGAGAGGGAGATGGAGAGAAAAGCTCACACATAGGTAGCAGCTCAGAACTGAGGGAAGGAAACTAAATAAATAATAAAAAATATATAATGAATGTTTAGTGTCACCGTGGGCAGCAACATATGAAAAGTTATGCTTGAGCGAAATACTCCTTTAAGCATGTTTTCTGCCATAATTGTTAATAATAATTATGATGTTAAACGCACAATGGAGCCAGTCTCTCTCCTGCAATGAGTTGAACTCAAGGCTTAGAAAAAAAAACAGCTACTTCTTTTTGCAAAAACAATGCCACCTTTGTCCCCAGGTTGTGTGTGGTATTGCAGTTCAGCTCCTTTCACTTAATTAAATCTGAGCTGCAAAACCCAAACCCAAACTGAGGACAGGAGTGGTGCTGTTTCTGTAGGAAAGAGGTCATCTCTTTCTAAGCCTTGATGTCCCCTTTAAGGGCCAGTTCACACTACGGAATCAGCGCTGAAATTCTGTGCGTAACCCCCCCCTGCGCAGACTCAGTGCTGAATCCTTCTATCTGTTTGGATGGGAGGGCTCGCGCACCTCCACCCTCATTGCCTCTCCACGCAAAGATTTGACATGTCAATTCCATGCAGGGAGGCTCCGCATTTCAGTTCCAATTCCTTTGTGTGAACGAGCCCTAAAGTGGCACTTAGCCACACACTTCTATATCTAGCTAGCACAGTATCAGAACTTTTGACATGTCTGTGTGATATCAAATGTTTGTTCATTTTTAGGTCATTTTAATGCTGTGCTATTTTAGTACCCTAAACATATAAGGGGTTTATATTCTCATCACATTCTAAAGGCTGTTCTTGTACTTTTCTGTCAAACAGAATTGTTTTCTTGACTCAAGAGAGGAAATGTTGCCTGAGGAAATAATAGGGAATGTTTCCTCTTGTGACAGCATCTGATCCTTTATTCCATTGCACACATATGTGTATATATATATATATATATATATATATATATATATAATTTTTATTTTTTTCCCCCTCTACATGTTGAAGCATGCAATAGTTTACCTAGCTTGAAGCATCAAGGACAGATAAAGTCACCTCTGGGCTATGTCCTCCAGATCCCACCCTTCACACAGAGTTTACAATGCAGAGACAATGCGTCACTATCAGAACCAGCTAATGGATCACTATTAATCACCCGCTACCCATATTGCCAATGCATTATGTATATTCTGAGGTTTTGTTTTGTGGTTTTGTAAGTTTTTTAGCCTTGTCCAAAATTCCAGGAAGCCGTTCTTCTAATAACTGCTTTTAATGTGTTCTGGAAGGTTGGTATCCTTGAAAGTCCCAAGAAAGAGAAAGGAATGCACAGGAAGAAGTGGAGAACAAAAGGCAGTAACAAAGATGCTAAAAGCTCCTTACAGGTAGCAGCTTATGTTCTTCTCGTTGGTCTATTGATTCCTATAGACTATAAGAATGAAACAAATTCTTTGTTCCTCTCTGACACCTTAAAGTGACTCTGTACCCACAATCTGCCCCCCACAAACCGCTTGTACCTTCGGATGGCTGCTTTTAATCCAAGATCTGTCCTGGGGTCCGTTCGGCAGGTGATGCATTTATTGTCCTAAAAAAAACAACTTTTAAACTTGCAGCCCTGTGTCAAATTGGCGTGGCCTAGAGTATCTGTGCCCTAACCTTGCACCCCCTTTCCGTCCCTTCTCCCCGCCCTCTTCATCATTAGGAATGCCCCAGGCAGGATTTTTCCTGTTCATCACCTGTTTGAACACTGCACATGTGCTGGATAATTAAGGGACACGTGCAGTGTTCTGACAAGTGATGAATAGAAAAAAAACTGCTTAGGGGCATTCCTAATGGTGAAGAGGGTGGGGAGGAGGGACGGTACAAGCGGTTAGGAGGGGGCAGATTGTTGGTACAGAGTCACTCGCAAACTTTTAGGAATATTTTGTCCTTGCTGGAGGCAGTTAAAGGGGAACTGTGGTGATTCTCCCCCCCCCCCCCCCCCCCCAATGGTAGAATTATATGGAAGTACTGTCTTGGAACAGTGTGATGGTATCCTAGTATGAGGGGTGAAATTATAAGAAACAAAAACAAAGGTGTCTGAAGTCTTGGAGCCCCTTGGACAACCCCTTTAAGGTGCTCAGCGACAGATTAAGCATCCCCATGCTGCGGGGGCCCCGATCGCATGTGCCGACAGGCGGGGGTAAGCTCCTTACCTCCGTCCTGTCGGATCGTCGATCTATGTGTAGAGTCTGCTCTCAGGCAGGCTGTATACATAGACTGCCGATAACCCTGATCTATGCTATGGCATAGCATAGATCAGTACATGCAATCTAATGATTGCATATTTTACAGTAAATGAAAGTTAAAAAAAAAAAGTGTAATAAAAAACACTTTTAAAAGTATTAAAAAAACAATTATAACCCCCCTCCCCAATAAATTTTTTAAGGACCCCCTTGCCCATTACAAAAATAAAACTATAAAAAAAAACAAAAAAAAAAACATTTTACATATTGTAGTGTGCAGAATTGTCTGATCTATTAAAATATAACATTATTGTTCCCATACGGTGAATGGCGTAAACGGAAAGAAAAAAAGTCATCAAGATTGCTGATTTTATTAAACTATATATCACAAATTACTAAAAATCAATCAAAATGTTTCTGTTATACCAATATGATATTAATAAAGAGAGATCATGGTGCAAAAAATTACACCCTAATGTGTAGGTGGAAACATAAAAGCGCTATGGCTCTTAGAAGGCTGGGAGGAACATTGCATTAATCTGACCCGGACTTTTGTGCATCAAAGGGCTCTGTGTTGAAGGGGTTAATAAATCTATATAATTTTTTGGTACCAGTTGATTTTTATCAAATTGCTGGGGTTCTTCTGTATGTATGGACACTATGACTAACTCTAGAGAAAATTTGAAAAACAAGCTAATTAGGGCTTCAAGACTTCAGACACCCTTTGTTTTTGTTTCTTATAATTTCAACCCTCATACTATAATACCGTCACATTGTTCCAAGATAGTACTACCAAATAATTCCAACATTTGGTGCCTAAAGAAAGTGCAGTGTCCAGATAATATCCCCATGAAGAGCCAGTAAATGCCACATAGTGCACACATAATGCTGAACTTGTACACCACCAAATAACCCAGGGTAGCTTTATACTACTCCAGCCATTCCCATTCATGGGGGATCCCTGATAAAGATGGGCACTGAGCAAATTGTTTAGTTTGCCTCCCCTTAAAACCAGCTCTGGTGCTTGCAAATTTTAGATATTCTTTTCTTATTTGCTTGGCAAGTTTCATCAGCCAATATGATAACCGTTTTACTAGTCTGGATCCGGACGACATTGTTTTGACAGATTACATCAACGCTGAGAAGGAAGAACAGCTGAAAAGCCACAGGTTGCAGCTCCCCGCTGTATACTTTGTGTTCAGCATATAAACAGTAGCCTTTCGCTGGCATTGTTAGCGCTTGTAGTGTTTTGCTAACAGAGATTAGAAATACCGCGTGTTCCTCTCCCCACACGCCGGTGTATAAATCCATTGTTCCTCAGGGCCTGTTCTACACACAAAATGAAATTGTTACATAAAAACTGATGTAATAAAAATGTTTCTTTACACCACTTTATCCCAGAGCTTTCCGTTCAGCCCTGACTTCCATTTGTTTCTTTGCACTTTCTGTGTAAAACTCCATTGACCTATAACACTAAAGTCTTAATCGTCCCCCATTTTTTAATTTTAGGTGCCACCAACCTTTGCAGGGAATGTACGGTTGCACGCTTCCAACCCAAACCTCTCCACCATAGATTATACAGAGGAGAAACAATACTCCAGTGGATCGGACAGCTCCGAGTTCTCTAAGTTGCAGGATGATTTGTGTCATATTGCACACAAAGGTGGGAGAAGCCATGGCTGTACTGAAGACTGATATCTTACTGTAACACATGCTAATGTGAATATCCACCTTTGAATATATAATTTTATTTTAATTTTCTATCTGAAAGTCTGAGCAGATTAATTTCTTAAAGGGAATCTGTCAGCTCCGAACCTCGTACAAAGCCGCAGACACCTGCACTAAAACTTACTACACGTAACCGATCAGTATGCGCTAAGTGCAAGGCATGAAGCTGTCTGATTCCCTTTAATATATGATTGTCAGGTTAAGGTTCCGTTTTCTCTTCTATGGTCTCAAATTCCCTGCATTGATATAACTAGGCATAGGTTTTATAATGTTTTAATATTGAGTTTAAAAGGGGTTTCTTAAAGGGGTTGGCCACTTTATAGTAAAATAGGTGTGTACCCAGCAGCTCCCTGTGTACCTCATAGAGCTAAAATTAGACTCCTCTCTCCAGGCTGTGCTGTCCTACCCTGTGGTGACTCTATCCATCGATGGCCGAGCATGGCGGAGCATCTGACTATGCCCCACCCTAGTGTCCAGCTCTGAGTCTGTATATGCCTATAGAGTACAATGGGGGTGGGGCATGATTACATGCTCCTCCATGTCAGCCATCTTGTGGACAGAATTACCATGGAGCAGGACAGCACAGCTTGGTGAAGGGGAGCCTGATTTTAGCTCTATGGGGTACACAGGGAGCTGCTGTCAGTAAGGGTAGTGAGTACCAATACTGTAGACTGAACAGTTGTACTATAAAGTGCCCAACCCCTTTGATAAATCGAAATTTACTCACCCCCCTGAAGAAACCCAAGGTATAGTGGTTCAGTTGATCATTTACCAGCGGTCCAGCTTGCACAGTTAGTTCCCCCTTTTCTTCCTTGCTAAGCACATGCTATTCCCGTAGTACAGAGAATCGGCACATGCAGGTTTTTCCCATTCTTCTTGTACAGGGGGAGTCTGTGCAGTGAGGACAGATGTGAAATAACCACCTGGTTTACCATTACAGTGAGGACAAGGGAGAACCAGCAGCTTCTGGGAACTGTTCCATCCCCGATAAAATTGGTGTCACATGCTATCAACAGCAGGAACACCCAAAGTACACTGCACATATTGGAAAAGAAACATCCTCATATGTACAGTAGATCATTGCAAGTTCTGTTTTGCAAAGTCAGACTCTTTACACTAGTTATGGCGTATTGATGTTTGTACAGTATCTCCTACAAAAAGGACACTGTTGTAATCAATATAAGTAATCTTTATTATCAAATTTCATAAAAACATCATTTCACATATTGGTAAAAGAAGCCAAATAGCCATGCACTTGAGACAAAATAATCCACAGGAAATTAAGAACGGTATTGCACAAAAATCCGTAAACAAGATGTATAGCGATCTATAAGTAATGATTCATTGCACAATCCCCAAGCTGGAAAGTATTACGCAAAAACCCAGTGGCCCAGTATTGTAAACATAAGGAGAAAAAATTCACATATAAATCATACTACCTGTGGTTTAGCAGTGTGTGCACGTTCCCCCACGCTCCCCCTTGTACAGCTACCCCTCTATTATATAAGCTCCTACATCTTTAAGCTCTGATTGGTCAAATCCCCAGCACATGGCTTACCTCCCCAACTCCCGTTTACCCCTTTAAGGAATAAACGTCTTCATGTGCTATGACTATGGCCTGTGCATATGTTCTTGATATTTCTATTTGCTATGCTGAGATGTGTTGATTTCAGACGTCTCAGATTTGGAGGTCAAGTATTTGTCTAATTCCCAATGACGTCACTTTATTGCCCTATGTATCACTATGCAGACACATGTTCTGTACCATTGGCCTGCTGCCATAACACTGGTCACCGCAATCCAATCAGTTTTCTCCTTAGAGTTCACCTTGCCTTTGTAGACTGAAGACAAAAGATAAAAAAAATCCTTCTGACATTGTTGCGCTCACACAGTAAGATTGACGTGTATGTTCTGGCAGTATGTAGCATGCGGAAGTTGCCTCTGACTAAGCAGATCGTATAGTGTGCTGGTCAGCCATATTACCTTTACTGTGTTTTACATAGGTGACCATATATTGATCTTTTTGACTACCTTTATCCATCCATGTTTCACAGTATGTACAAATATTTTTTTATGCAAAATATTAGCATACATATGTATGAATTATGAAAGTAAAGACTTGAGGCTATCAGTAAGATATGCCAAGTATATAATGTGCCCAGCACCATCCTTATCAATTCCGTACAGCCTGTGCCACTTTAATAATTTGCTTTCCCTAAGTGTCCTGCTTCAGAAACATCTAATAAATACGCGCCTGTATCTTTTGGTGGTGAATGTTCTCATAAAGTAGTTGACATTAATAATATCCACTTTTTTTTCTCTGCAGCTTATTTCACTTTAAAGTCTGCTTATAGCACAGTCTTCGCTGAGCGAGAGAAGCTTAAGCAGCTATTAGAGCAAGACTCTTCCCAGACCCCTCAAATCCTGAGTCTGAAGAATGCCTTAGCAGTGGTAAGCGGGTGCACTATATGTCCACGTCACCACTAAGATGGAATTTTTATTTCTGTGCTGACATTTATTGTATGACATTAAACCGACCTTTTGATGTTGTGATAGTGAATGAATTTTTAAATGTGTATACCTAGTTAGAGGAAATGATTTATATGCTGAGGATAAGTAAGACTTGCCAGGGTTTATTTTACCCTTAGTTTAGATGTAGTAAAATTGTGGTTTAAAGGACACTCGCTTGCAGGCCGTAGTGGCTTGAGAGCTGCATGTCGCCCTTGGATGATCACCTTGCAGTCCCCTGCTCTTTCTTTCATATATGTACTTTACAGAGTATACAGTATATAGGTCCATACATGTACTCTACTTTCCCACTGCCCATCCTCCATATTCACATTGCTTTTTGTATATTCAGAGAAGGGGGGTTTCTTGTTACCAGTTTCCAGCAGAAAAGTTACAGTCCATGCTCAATCACTATGTATAGTGAATGGGATATATGCCATTCTATTTACTATACATTATAATGCAGAGTGACTTTGCAATTGTGGCTACTTCTCCACTGCAAAAACTCTGCTCGAAGCCTTGTAATGTCGAACTTCATTGCTTTAAAAAATACAGTATGTAGTTTTTTTTTTTATTGATGGCATATCCTTATTAATGAGGACCCTTCACATAGAGAACACAGCCAAAAGGCCACTCCTTATATTGTTTAGTAGCCATGCTGTGTTACTTCAAGGGGTTCTCCAGGGGGGAAAAATTCTTTCAAATCAACTGGTGTCAGAAAGTTATATAGATTTGTAATTTACTTCTATTTAAAAATCTTCAGTTTCCCAGTACTTATCAGCTGCTGTATGTCCTGCAGGAAGTGGTGTATTCTTTCCAGTCTGACACAAGGCTCTCTGCTGAAACTTTTCCTGCTTTGGAACTGGGAAACATTATAAAGTGCACAGCCCTGATGCTCTCTATGTGTCTAGTTGTTTATGTGTGAGGCTTTTGCTGCTTGATGCTTTTTATGTCCCACTAATGAACATTTGCAAGAGGTAAAATACTATGTACACTTACACTGCATAAATGAAGAGCACAAAACATATCCTGGACCTCCAAGACATTGGATAACTTGCTGATTAATCAAATGTGTCTTTCCATAATTCCTATGGACACATCCCAAAATTGACCTGGTCTTGATCTATTCATTTAAGTCTGTATTTTTCTTAATCATTCCAGGCTGTAAAACAAAATGCTGAACTTAAAGACCGCTTACACAGAATTCATGCTGATTCTTTGCTTCATGATTCAGCCCCTAGTGCAAAGTGCAGTCCAGTAAAGGTGGGTGCAGATCTCCCTCTTTAAAAAGCAGCCAAAAACATATGTATTATTTTCCCTGGATAAAAGTGTACATAGATGTGTCGCCCATCGGGTATATAACTTTTCTTGCTCTGGTAAGTTTTGAGTATTAACTTTATGAACATATAGACACTGCAGCAAAAGCTTCCATTCCTCCTTACACTCACAGTAAGTAAATGTACTAATATGTGTGCGCATTGCAGTGCGTTGTCTTGTGTAGTCTGTCTTGCATGACGTGTCATCTTGCTGGAAGCAGGGCTGTTTGGAAAGCTGGTAATATCCTTCATCATACACCTGTATTGTTTCATTTAAATAGTCACTGTTGTTTAAAACAAGTTTCTTTCATTTAATAAACTATGTGATGTGTAACATATTAGTAAGTCGCGTCATTTGCCAGAAAAACAGCTTGAGAGTCTTCACCACTAGGTGTCTCACATCCATACAATCTGCTGTTCACTGCCTGGTGTTAGCTTCAGTCTGTCTCTAGTAACAGTTGCACCAAGACAGAACACAGAAAGTGGGTGGGGCTTAGGTTGTGCTATGTTCAGGTGAGAGGGAGAGAGCAGGGGCTGTGTACCTACAATCTGTGAGCCTGTCTGCTGAAGAGCAGGAATCAAAGCTCAGCCTGAATGGTAAGTCCGGTTTTGCAGCAGCACAGTGCCTAATGTAATTTCTTACTTGCTCTGCTGCTGCCGTTTTTCATTTCTCACATAGCACATTGCTATAAGTAGCAACCCCCCTCAACACACACACATACCCATACCATGTATAGTATTGTACATTAAATTATCCCCAACACAGTACCAGCCTGTTCAGTCCAGTGCACTTTCAGCAGCACTAGAACATGGCATAGCAGAGAGGAGTAGGTGCTGCACTGTTATTGCCACTAGTTAAGCACACAGGGAGAGATTTATGAAAAGGTGTAAAATTTAGACTGGTGCAAACTGGCCACAGCAACCAATCACAGCTCCTCTTTCCTTTTACCTGAGCTGGAAGCTGAGCTGTAATTGGTTTCTGTGGCCAGTTTGCACCCATCTAAATTTTACACCCTTTGATAAATCTCCCCCACAAAGTTTTCATTTCCCCTCCTGGTCGGGGAAAACAGCCCAGCTCTTATCCCACCGCCTAGAATATACTTAAAAAGTACTGAATAGTTCTATACCATGGAGGGGACTTTCAATGGTTGCGTAACAGTAGTGAGAGCACCAAATCTTTTCACTAGAGATGAGCCAACTTTAGCAGATGATTTAGCATTTGAGTATCGGTGGCTGAAAAAAGTTGGATGCAGCCCTAGAGAACCCTGGAAAACATGGATACAGCTCATCTCTATTTGTTACTGTTCTGAAGGGTAAATCTATTAATCTTACATAACCAGACAGGTTTTATAGAAATCTTTAAAGTGTACCTGTCGTTATAACTTTTAAAATCTAAATCAATAGTAGATGTGATATAAAGCAAGTTTGCAACGTACAGTCATTTTTTTGTTGTTATCTTGCTCTAAAACAAAGCTGAACTTACCAGAAATCCAGGCTCAGTCTCCAGAAGACAGATTTTCTGACTTGTGCTAGTTGGAAAAACACACAGGAATTCCGGCCAGTACAGAGAGTCACGGCTCCATGTGTCCATCAATCACATGTCTGCCTTCTCTCTGTGAGTGCTCAGATGGCCTGGTATACACAGGACTTCCTGTTATCTGACTGTTTCCTGTTTTTTGAAAAAAAAAAAAAAGTCAGAAAACAGGAAGTGCCGTGTTCTCCATGATAACTAAAAAAAGCATGTAAATTGCAAACTTCCTTTATATCACATCTACTTGTTGATTTAGATTTCAAAAGTTATAATGACAGTGACATTTTTATAGAGGATATTAGCGCACAAGTTTCAAACCTTTGTCTATCCTGCTATTTTATAACTACTGTAACAATCATGTCTTAACAGCCAAAGCTTTGCAGCAGCTTGAGGGCCACAAGTGTGACACCACTGTATTAGGGAATTGTAACAGTGTAGCATGTCGGCCAGCAGATTAGTTCCATTGTGGCCCTAAAGGAGTTCACTCTTTTGGATAATCCCGAGATATATCACGACCATTGGCTAATTTATACATGTGAATGTAGGCTTAGATGTATTTTAAAGTGGCATATTAATTTGTTGTGTTGTACATATGAAATAAAAACATATAGAAAAGAGTTAAAAAAGCAAGTACAATAAACTAGATCTTACAGAATAAGAGCTTGTAGTTTATGAGAGAAATGCAGCCTTTATTACTAGGAAACCCTTTTTGATACTCCATTGTAAATAGGCTCCTTTGCAATGACTAAAGCTGGCCATATATAATAGATATGTTTCAGCCACCCACGATCGGTCATCCGTTTAATGTGTATGGTGGCCACCTTACTCTTCCCTGATAGCAGATGTCAGGAAAAGAAGAAAGATGCATGTTGGAATCAGCTGCTTTTATTTCAGGTATCTGGCAGTGGCGTTCTCACTTCTCGCATAGGGTTAGGATAGAGCTATCGGTCAAAACACTATCTGTATGGCCAGCTTTACATGCTTCATTTTATTGCTAGACTACAGACTAAAACAAAATGGTTCCCTGCATGGATGTTAGACATATATTCTTGCAGCTAGGGAGAATGATTCTAGTAATAACACTATACAATGGAAGGAATCCATAATATTTTATTACAAGAAACCTAACCACATTTATTCTTTGCATTTAGCACTTGTGAGACTTTGGAGGCTGAGTCTCTCCATAAGATGCAAGGCTTTATTATACACGGAGCCAACATGTCATGTCCGATCAATCACTCATGAAGAGCCAGGTCTCATCCAGGGATTGCCTGCAGATTAGTGTTTCGTGAGGTCCGCCATTCTTGTGAAACAACTAAAAGCATTACAATTTCCAGTGCTTGTGTCGGGAGACCACATTCCCCTCAGGTGTATGGCAGAGAGGATAAGGATGATAACATTAAACTAGAAATTGTAGAGCTGGCTGCTTACACATGAACAAGTCATGACCCGAATACAGATTAAGAGATATAGGTCTCATCGTAGTATCGGAAAACTGAGCTATCCTAGTCGAATGTTATTTTATACTAATATGGATGATCTAGTGGCATTGTCATTAGCACGTATAGGTTAATGGGCATATAAACAATGTAAATCCTCCTCCATGTATATAACATTCCCATGTTAACATTGTAGAAAGAATCTTCGTATGTCAGCACTTGTTTTTTTCTCATCTCATAAAGTGATGGTATACAGCTAGGTCATTGGTGGGGGTCTGACCTCTGGGAGCTCCGCTGATTCTGCAGAGTAGCTGGTCAGGAACTTTGCTGTGGACAGAAAACGGGATCATAGAGCTGCGCCTGCAAGAAATTCTGTAGATTACAGGAACAAAAGGCTTTGCTGACATCATTCACATGTAACAGATTTACTAAGGCAAATCTGCACCAATTTTTTATATTTCCTTTGCTGATTGTTTCCCCCCCCCCTCCCCCTTCCTATGGTGATGATTCCCTCATCAGTATTTGGATGTGGCAGGAAACCAGAGTACCTGGAAGAATCCCACACAGAAATGGGGAGAAGATACAAAGCCACACCTACAGCCTATTCAGAATAGTATATCCTTGTCAGGGGCGTATGTAGTATTGATATCCAATCCAGAGTGCACTAGATACTAAGCATGCCCCCTGTAAACCTCACACAATAAGTGTACTCCAACACGGTATCTGATCACCTTGTATCCTTAAAGCCCCAATTACACGGGGCAACCGAGAGGAGCAAACGAGCGTTGTTAGCACTCGTTTGCTCCTTGTTTCCCACTTGCTGCCACCGCTATTACACGTGTCGGCGGCAAGCAGGTGAGTACAGGGGGGCACAGGAAGGGGTCATCACTAGATCGTCCAGGGAGCCCATAGCAGATATAAGCGGTTTGCTGCCTCCGCTCCTATTCCACAGAGTGACAGCAGCAGATCGTTGCTATATTAGTCGTTTGTCTTTCAACATGTTGAAAGACAAACTGCTGCAACGATCAGCCGACATCGTCCATGTCGGCTGATCATTGCCTTCTATAACACAAGACTATTGTCGGCCGTAACGGCCGATAATCATTTTGTGTAATAGGGCCTTAAGGCCCTATTACACAAAACGATTATCAGCCATGCTTGGCCGTTTACCGGCCGTTCCGGTAAACAGTTGTGGTCTTTTAACATGTTAAAACTGCACGATTACCACTGCTGACGTCAATGGTTAGCCCGAACAATCTAAGGATTGTCCGGGACGCCCCTCCCGCTGCTCTCTACTAGCTGTCTTTGCATGTAATAGAACAGGCACCGCGAGGGGAACTGGGAGAAGCAATCTCTATAACCTGACAGGTCGGTGCTCACTTCCCCCTTATTATTGTGCAGTGTAATACGACCTTTAAACTTTACTTGCCGTCTTTTGGACCCTTAGGTAGTGGAATCTTCTACACCCTTTCACTCCATGTTAGTAGTGCACCTATACCAGAAAGATAAATTAAAGTGGCTGAGATCTGTTCTTGCCTCTGTTGTCTGTATCACAGTGTGGGCAATGCTTGAAGACTTGCAGGCCTTGCAGCTTGTCAAAATATGACAGGGTAGGCAGCCAGTGGTCCTCATGCAATTTTACTGGGGGAAAAAAATAGCAAACATATAAAAAGTCTTTTTGGAATGGTTGACATGGTTGGGCTAACCACAAGAAAGTTTTGCTTGGTCTCCTTCATTTTTTATCCACATTTTTTTTTATGGTATGATATTCACAAGACAGGCAACAACATTTCTAGAAATAATAATTTGTTTTTATCTTATTACTATTAGGAGACGACCTGTGAGGAGAACAGACCGCTGGTTCATCAGATATCTAATGAAAGCCGCCTGTCTATCACAGATTCCCTTACAGAGTTCTATGATGCTCAGGAAGTTCTGCTGTCTTCCAGCTCATCTGAAAATGAGGTTGGTACTTTAGTTTCTAAATTATGTTGTGATTTTCTAGGGTTTTCATGCTCGGTGGAATCCCAGCAGTCACCCCCACCCCCCCTAAAATCAGCTTCTTATGTGGATATAGGAGATGGAATACCACTGGAAACTTCCCATCTCAAAAAGTCAACTTTGAACAAACAAGCCCTTACTGGGTGGTAGGGTTGTATGGGGGATGAAATGGAGAAATCTTGAAGCCAATTATAGATGCAGCCATTGAGCAGAGTGTGGGGAAAAAACTGAAATCAGCTCACCATGTGTCCATATATATTAATGTGGAGCTACAATGTACAGAGGGACATACCAGGCTGACTCCCCGTAAGACAGGCATGTAACTCATCCAGATTTTCTTGGACATTCTCTAAATAGGTAGATAGAAATATAAATTTCATAATGTTTAAAGGCAGGCCATAAGAAAAAGGAAAAAGCACAAAATTAAACATGGGCGTATTTCTAACTGTAATACTTAGTTCTGAGTCATTTAGATGCATCACGTTACTATTGAGAGAAGAGCGGAAAAGGTGGTCTTGTGAGGACTAGAGATGAGCGATCCTCCCTACCCGACCACTCTCCATTTGACTAAAGAAATTAGATGCAGCTCAAAGGCTGCCTGGAAAGCTTGAATATGGCCATTGGCAGCAGGAGTAGAGCTAGAAGTAGCAGGGGGTAATAATACTTTGAATTTATGGTCTTAAAGACTTGGCACAATTGAAGGTTATCCCAAGGTAGTGGATATTTGACTCTGGGGAAAATGTGGAGCTATTACTTTCAATTGATAGTTCTAGTAGGAGTAGGTTAGCTACCTATGTATTTACACTGGCAGTTACTGTGTTTGCTGTTAGCAGTTAGGGTGAATGTGCCAGGTTTGCTTTAAAGATGTGTTGATATGGCATATATTCTGTTCAATAAATTGCAAAAATTCCAAGGCTAGCCTTGGATTTCTGCTGCATATTTTCAGGCTGGACCTCATTCTTTATGGACGTAGAATAACCCCATTTAGTGGTGCTATTCGTCTTTCCTGTGTCTCCGGCACGCATTGCCAAGGAATATTCTTGGAATATGATACATGCCGTTTATTTGGGTGTATTAATACCACACTGTGGTGCATGCCTTTGGTGTTTTTTTTTTTTTTTTTGTGCACTGAACCTGGAGGCACTGAAATACCAGGTCAATGCCTGGAGAGGACAGGGCAAGCTCTTTTTCCATCTCCCTGTTCTAAAAATCCATTTAATATATGGTCCCCAGATAGGGGACGTATCAGATATTAAACTGATAAGAACAGATACTACACTTGATCTTAGCCAAAAGGCCGAGAAGCGATGCTTTTGGTGGTTTTGACAACAATGGACATGTATTGTGTAACGCGCACCTATGGAGATAGGAAATAAAAATGGTGGTGTAGCTCACCATCAGGAATGCTACAAAATTAAGCTTAAATGCAATATAGCACAACCCAACTACAGAATACATGCATGAAATACCAAAGAATTTAAAGATTTATTAAGCTAACAATCATTGCTTATCACAAGGGCCCTGTGGTGTGTTTTATATAATCTTTTATACCATCCATATTATTTGATTGTGACTTTTTAATATATGATTTATTAAATACTGAACTTTTATCGGGTTCTGAGTGCACTTTTAGAGGACTGCTGCTTTGATATTTCTGTATGGACATAGCCTAATTTTTTTTATTTTTACAGCTTGGTTAATTGTTGTAACGAGAAGCACATGGCTGTAATTGTCAGTAATAACAACAATAGGAAAATATTTGTTTCCTTTGAGTCAGAATTCTGTGGAACATTATCTTCACAATAAGCTAAAAAAAGTTAATCTTCCCACAAGTCGTAAACTGTAATAGTCATTTTATCATGGTTAAGGAGACGTGACATGACAATTTGCTATGGAGAGCTTCTTCTATTAATAGGGCTGTATTTTTCTATGCCGAATATATCAAAATGCCATTCCATAGAGCTTATAGAAACTGTGTCTATTGTGTTCTGTAATTGGAACAGACTCCCCACAGTCTTGTTTTCCCTTTCCTGTCAATCCCATATTGTCTAGGCAAACACTCAAACACTTTGAAAAATTATAGGAATGTTTATCAGTATAGATTTTCTAGAAGTTATTTTGTTAGCTATATTGCAACCATAGAAATAATATGCCACTTTTTTCTAAAAAAAAAAAAAAAAGTATTTCCATTTACCATATGGCTTATATTGCTTACAGAAAGTCTTGTTGTACCATAAAATATGAAATGTGTCAGAACTGTGATGTCACATATGTCATATTATGAGTATGTTCACACTACTGCGGAATATGCAAGGAAATTTTTAAGCAGAGGCCACTCTGCATATTGCGTAGTGTGAACATACCCTTAAAGGAAAACTATCAGAAGGTTAGGTAGGTGGGAGGGTGGCTACGGTGGATTGGTGCACTGAGGGGGTAGCTCCGCCCCCAGTTAAACACCTAATTAGCATATTAAACAAACTGCTAATATCCCAAAAGCGATGCCAAGGATGAAGGGGCCTTCAACCTCAGTGCCCTGTGCCGTATAGCTATGTTCCCCAACTCCAGTCCTAAAGGACCGGCAAGAGGTCAGGATTTGAGGATAGCCCGTACAAAGACCACCACCTGTGATGATACCTGATGCACTGACTATAATTATATCACCTTTGAAATAGTGTGGAGATCCTCAAAACATGACCTATTGGTGGGCCACGAGGACTGAGGAACAGTGCCCTATAGGGACATATCAGCAGGTTAGATCCTTCTAACTGGCTGATAGTTTTCCTTTAAAGGGAACCTGTCACATTGAGGCATGTCCACACACTGGTTTTTGAAGTGAAAAAAATGGTTATTTTTTTAAAAAGAAATAGTCCAAAATATTTCACTGAATCGATTGCACTGCTGTACTGTATTTTCCCTTCATAATAAAGATCAATCTGCTTAGCGTTTCCAGCCCTATAGCCTAGTTCCTGTAGCTCAAAGAGCATGTTCAGTTCCATTTAAAGTGTCACTGTTGTTTAAGAAAACTTTTTGATAAGTTTTGATCGGTCCAAGTCTGAGAGTTCAGACCTGTAGCGAGCGGGAGAGGACACACTGCAGTCCGTCCTGTACCTGCTCTCCGTTAGAAAAAGGGGTCTGGCTCATAATGTAAGTCTATGGAGCCCGACTTATGTACTGAACTGGTGTTATATTTCCATAAAGTTACATTTATCAGTTGCCACTTACTAGGAAGCCGTGCATTGTAGCGCTCTGATAGAACTCAGCACTTAGGATCTTATTACCTAAAAAGATTAGTGTGCAAAAAATTGTTCTATTATTTGAATTTAAGCAATAATCGTTCCCTGTGTATACAGGCAACCATCAAACAACTAATGGAAAATCTTTTGCATATGTTTCAGTGCAGGTACGCATCGTTCGCGATTACAATCATTCATCTACTATAAACTATTGTAATTGCGATCATAACTACCGACTATCTTTACGTGTATTATGGTGAATGATTTCAGCTTGTTCGTGAAAGCACTCATTTGTAATTGTTTATCTTAATCGGACAAAAAATTTTTTATTTAAAAATCTAATCGGACCCTTAGGGCCTATTTACATGGAATGATTATCGTGCAGAAAATCGTTATTCGAATTAAAGCAATAATCGTCCTGTGTAATTGCAGGCAACGATCAAAAAATCGTTTGTGTGCTTGATCGTTGATTTAGATCTGACCCTAAAATCATTGTTAATCATTCGCTAATCCTTTCGCTGTAATTCCACATTCATTTGCTAATCGCTCAGTGTAATTGCACATCGTTCTTTTGCTGGAATCGGATGGGGTAAACGATCGTAGTAACCATTGTTGTAATGATTGTAACTAACAACTATCTTTCTGTGTAATGTGGTGAACGATTTCAGGTTAATGATAAACAATCTAGTTTGTGATCATTTATTGTTAGTCGTTAATCGTTAAAAATCCATTCGTCTAATACAGTAGGACCCTTAGGCCTTCATAGCAGAGTACACCATGCTGGCTAACAGCCAATAGGTTGCATCTATACTGTTTTACAAGGTGGGCTGCCTAATGGTGCGTTTACACAGACAGATTTATCTGACAGATCTTTGAAGCCAAAACCAGAAACAGACTATAAACAGGCAACAGGTCATAAAGGAAAGACTGGGATCTATCTCTTTTCAAATCCATTCCTGGCTTTGGCTTCCAAAATCTGTCAGACAAATCTTTCTGTGTAAATGCACCCTTAGGGTCCATTTAGACAGAAAGATTATCTGACAGATTATCTGCCAAAGATTTGAAGCCAAAGCCAGGAATAGATTTGAAAAGAGGAAAAATCTCAGGCTTTCCTTTATGACCCGATCTCTGTTTTTGGCTTTGGCTTCAAATCTGACCCTTATGGACCCTTATGCTACGTTTACACGGAACGATTATCTGGCGAATTTTTGCGATAACGATCGAATTCGAACGATAATCATACGTGTAAATCGATAAATCGTTCATTTTGATCTTTTAATATATTCTTAAATCGTCGTTCGCAAAAAATTTGCCGATCGTTCCGTGTAAACAGTCGTTCACTGATTTTACCTATGTGTGAAATAGGCTTAAGCGATCGCAAAACGAATTTTCTGTACGATATATCGTTCCATCTAAACGCTGATCGTTATAAAAAAAAAATTGTTGCTTCAAAATCGTTAATCGTTCGATTGGGTGAATTATCGCTTTGTGTAAACATAGCATTACTCTGTGACTGCAGCATCAATAGAGGTATCTAACAGGTGCAGCCTGGTTACCTCTAATGTTCCATTGTCCAGAGCCGATATGATTCCTGCCAATCATCAGAATACAGTGGCATTGGTCTCAGAATCGTAGCCATGTTTTGCTCATGATCCACATTTTATTGGTGAAGAGCTCTGATTCTGGTGAAATGGAAATTTTCCTGTTACTCTTTTTTATTAGTTACCCGTCAATCTTTGCTATCCATTGCACTTGGGAATTAATGTATGTGTTTTCTCTGTTTCCTAGATATCAGATGATGACTCCTATGTCAGCGACATAAGTGATAACATATCTGAGGACAATCTTAGTAATGACATTGACAGTGAAAGACAATCTCTAGGTAAGTGTTATGCCGAACTATCTGACATAATCAGCGAGACAGGCCCCAACAGTGGTGTGAACTGAGCCTTAGGTGGATTCTCATGTTGCTAAACCCTGTGAACATTTGAAATAGATATAGATGTAGTGACATGGGGATTTTATCTTACTTTCACCCCTCATAATAGAAGCCAATCCACAGAAGAATTAAAGGAGAAGCCCGGCAATTTTTTTTAATTAAAGTATTGTATTGCCCCCATAAGTTATAGAAATCACCAATATACACATATTACGGGAAATGCTTATAAAGTGCTTTTTTTCCCTGCATCAAGGCTTCACTTCCTGGATAACATGGTGATGTCACTTCCTGGATAAAATGGTGATGTCACGACCCGACTCCCAGAGCTGTGCGGTCTGTGGCTGCTGGAGAGGATGATGGCAGGGGGACACTGAGGGACACAGGACACTGGAGGGACACTGAGCATCCTCTGCCATCATCCTCTCCAGCAGCCACAGCCCGCACAGCTCTGGGAGTCAGGTCGTGATATCACCATTTTATCCAGGAAGTGAAGCCTTAATGCAGTAGTAAGTGCAGAGAAAAAAAGCACTTTATAGGCATTTCCCATAATAAGTGTATATTGGTAATTTGTATAACTTTTGGGGGGGGGGGGGGCAATACAGTACTTAAATTAAAAAAAAAAATTCTGCTTTAAGCACACTTAGGGTTTTACAATCCACACTTTTCCACCAAAAAAATCCACAATCAATGCACCATATGTTAACTTGGACTTTTAACTGACTTTTATGTTTTTTACTTTGTTTTATTCTCCAACTGCTATTGACATTTGTTGCTTTTGAAGCTGCAATTGACTAGAAATTGTAATTGTTCAAACACTAACATGTTTCAGACATGAGCGAGGAATACGGAAGATGCAAATATAACCTGGCTAAGTATTCCTAGGAATGCACATTCCTGATAATAGACAAAAGTAAAAGGCCAGCCATCATCCAATGAAAGAGAAAACACAAGTTCATTGGCTGAATGCATCTTTTGTGCAGCCATTTAAATGCTGTTTTCATGGGCCGATGGGGAAAGAAAACCTGGTGCCAATCTTGGTGATCGGCGCTCATTTAATAAGCCTATATGGGTCAGTTGCTGGATTGTTTGTGCAGCCTCTTAGCTTCATTATTGTTGGCTGCACATTGTCCAGTTAGATAGGATGTTGTGCGGCTGATAGTATACTGATAATAGTAGACTGGAGATGCCCACTGCTGAGAAGTCTAAAAACGGAAGGGGGCTCCCTCAGTTAGTTCACCAGCACCCTACAATGTAATGATAAGGTGTTTATTGGTTTTTATGGCAACTCGTGGTCCAACAAAGTTCCTTAGGTCTGCCAGAGTCTTTTGCCTATTGGATGAAACCCAATAGAGTGGCAAAACCTCATTGTACATGGTGTGAAAAAAAGTGTACATGAAATAATGAAAGACCTCCGCCAAAAAGTCAATAATATAATATATATTATATATATATATATATATATATATATATATATATATATATATATATATAATATTCTGTTCTGTCATCATGTAATATGTCATAGCTAAAGTAAATAGAAACAGAACTTGACTTTTGACTTTAATTAAAGGGCATATCCACCCAACTTCAAAAGTTATCCCTTGCCTGCAAGATAGGGGATAACAAAGTGATTGGGGGGCACTACTGCTAGGCCAATCCTGGAAATGGAGGTAAAGTATCTCCCAAATAAATAGAGTGGCAGGGCGCACTGTGGATAGGTTAGAAATATTTCTTTATAGGGTTATCCAGTGAAAAACTTTTTCTTGCAAATCAGCTGGTTTCAGAAAGTTAAATTTGTAATTTACTTCTATTTAAAAATCTTAAGTCTTCCCATACTTATCTGCTGCTGTATGTCCTGCAGGAAGTGGTGTTTTTTTTTCAGTCCGACACAGTGCTCTCTGCTGACATCTCTGTCCATGTCAGGAACTTCCAGAGCAGCAGCAAATCCCCATAGAAAACCTCTCCTGCTCTGGACAGTTCCTGACATGGACAAAGGTGGCAGCAGAGAGCACTGTGTCAGACTGAAAAGGAAACACCACTTACTGCAGGACATACAGCAGCTGATAAGTATGGGAAGACTTGAGATTCTCAAATAGAAGTAAATTACAAATCTATATAACTTTCTGAAACCCTTTGATTTGAAAGAAAAAGATTTACGTTGGATTACTCCTTTTGGCTATTAAAGCATAGCAGAGTTTTATGTAACAACAGATGACTTGTATGTTAATCTTTTTTATTTTCTATTTTCTAATTTCATAGATGTAGTGGATGGTTTTCCAAAGCACAGAACGTGCCTTCCAGCTCCTTGTCCGAACACAAGTAATATCAGTCTATGGAACATTCTTAGGAACAATATCGGGAAAGACCTCTCTAAGGTGTCTATGCCTGTGCAGCTGAATGAGCCCCTTAATACTCTGCAGAGGTTATGTGAAGAACTTGAATATAGTGAACTTCTAGACAAAGCAGCAGAGACACAGGACCCATTTGAAAGAATGGTATGATACCAACTTTTATGATAAATGGGTCTTTAATTCATTTTTAATGGGGTTAAATATCAGAATGTTATACAGATTAGTAAAAGATGTTATGCAGCTTTGTAAAGGACTTAAAGGATTTAAAGGTCTCAAGTAGAGATGAGTGAATTAAGACTACAAACACAGTGAATCTGTTTGTTAGCTCAGCAATCTGCTTATCATCCTGCTGCTTTTGAAGTCTGTGCGGCTCCGCCCCAGGTGCCTGGACAAGCTGGACCCAGTCCTGGGAAACCTCTCCCAGGACTGGATCCAGCTTTTTCAGGCACACAAGGCGGATCGGCACAGACTCTAAAAGTATCAGGCTGATAAGGCTAGGTTCACACTGCGTTTTTGCAAAAACAGATGAAAAAAACGGATGCATTTGTGTGCATCCGTTTTGATCCGTTTTTCCATTGACTTCCATTGTAAAAAAAACGGATCAAAACGGATCCGTTTTTTTTGACGGACACAAAAACGTAGCTGACACTACTTTTGTGTCCATTAGAAAAAAAGTGATCCGTTTTGATCCGTTTTTTTTATAATGGAAGTCAATGGAAAAACTGATCAAAGCGGATGCACACAAATGCATCTGTTTTTTATCCGTTTTTTTTTTTTGCAAAAAACGGATGAAAAAAAAACTGGTTGCAAAAACGCAGTGTGAACCTAGCCTAAGCAGATTGATGAACTAACAAACAGATTCACTGTGTTTTGTACTGTTAATTCACTCATCTCTAGTCTCACTCCCTCCAGCACTTAGCTGCTGTATGTCCTGCAGGAAGTGGCGTATTCTTTCCAGTCTGACACAGCGCTCTCTGCTGCCACCTCTGTCCATGAGTGGAACTGTCCAGAGCAGGAGCAAATCCCCATAGAAAACCACTACTGCTCTGTACAGTTTCTGAGATGGACAGAGGTGGCAGCAGAGAGCCCTGTATCAGACTTGAAAGAATATGCCACTCCCTGCAGGGCCTACATCGCTGATAAGTACTGGAAGGCTTGTGGGTTTTTTATATAGACGTAATTTACAAATCTGTATCACTTTGTAATACCAATTGATTTGAAAACAATTATTTTTCTCCAGTTTACCCCTTGAAGATTATTACAAGCCTATTACTACCCCAGCAGTTGACTGTTTTTAATGTATTCCACCATATGTGGTGGATTTCATCAAGTTTAATTATTATTTTTTTGTACCCCTAGGTTTACATTGCCACGTTTGCAGTATCTGCATATGCCCCTAGCTTCTATAGGGCTGGTAGTAAGCCATTTAACCCTGTGCTTGGAGAAACCTATGAATGTGTAGATGAAGACAAAGGATTCCGTTTTATAGCAGAGCAGGTAATGTGTCTTCTTACATTTCTGTTCCCAATGGGAAAGGCTGCTATAGTGGATATAGTTCTCCCCTATGCTGCGAGGGATTGATCGCAAATATTGATCTAGACATGTATTCAGCTTTGTTCATTAGCATCTTATCCTGCCGTAAGATTTCTCTACTGATTTGAAGGAAGACCTTGGCCTATTGGATTGACATGTAACCTTTAGGGCCTATAGACAACATGTGGTTTGGATGGTAATTGACATTTCTTACAACTTAATCTTGGTATCAGAAAATGATATATGGCCGCAAACATCCCATGCATTTCTGTTATACCATTATTTTCTATATTAAGTGTAAAATTTTAGCTTTTTGTGAATGCTATTTAGTAATTGTCCATAGAAAACATAAGTGCTTAGATTCAATACCCCATCTGAGTTACGGATTGTATTGTAATTTTCTTCCACCAAGAGGATTTATACCTTGTGCCCTGTCAGGAAGCAGACAAGGCTTTTATTTGGCTCTAGTCTGCGCCAGTCCCTGGGGCCACATATATTGTCAAGTCTACAGTTAGATTGGTGCCCTTTGGCGCGTCTCGGAGAGGAGTCTGGTAAGTGCAGAGCGCAGACACCGCAGAGCAGGAATAGTCAGTGATCTTCCTGTGCTACAGATAATTTACTGGGGAGAAAGTGTTCAGGAGAGAAATACATTATTATAAGGGCTTTTATTAGATGTGCTAAACTATTACTTAAGAGAAACACATCACGGTACAGGCTAAATGTCATTGATTCTTATACTGAAAGGATTCTCCTTCCCTCTTCCCTCATATTAACATCGATTCATTACAGGCAGGTGTTCATATGGATCTATGCATGCCTTAGGCCATGTTCACATTACGTTATGGGCCTCTGCTTGGCATATATGTCAGGAGAAGCACTCCATAAGCCCACCAAATGTATAAAGAGAGTTCTGTTCACCCTATGGGGCAGTATGTGTTTGGCCATCATTGGGTTGGTATATACAGAGGTCCATGGCTCATTACTAGAGTAGAGCAAACTTCCAGCGTCTGAACCCAAGTGTACGGCCTTTGATTAGCGGTGGCTGCAGAAGCTTGATAACGGCCTATGGCTGTATCCATGTTTTCCAGGCAGCCTTTGGGCTTTAACCTTTTTCATCAGCCATCGCTAATCAAATGCTGCACACTTGGGTTCGGTCGATCTCGAGCATGCTGGAAGTTTACTCAGTTACTATCTGCTGTAAAATCTTGTTAATGATATTTCCAAAATCATTTTCAGAATTAAAAAAAAAAAAAGTTGTCTACAGTATCAACAATCAATAAGCTTCATTTATGTAAAAAAAAAAAAAACTAGAACCACCATTATATATTGAGTGTAAAACAATGTGTTCTTTCTCTTCCTAGGTTAGTCATCACCCACCCATATCTGCCTGTCATGCCGAATCTGACAAATACGTGTTATACCAAGGTAACTATACAACCTAGAAATCCAGATTTATTTATATAATTTGGCTAAATTGGTAAACTGGTGCAAAAAAATTAATCCGAAGGTGATGTTAAATGAGTGTTTATTGTCCAGAGCAGTAGCAAATCCCTTTAGAAAACCTGTACTGCTTTGGACAGTTCCTGTCACAGACAGAGGGGGCAGCAGAGAGCACTGTGCCAGACTGGAAAGAAAACACTTTCATGCAGGGCATACAGCAGCTGATAAGTATGGGAAGACTTGGGATTTTAATAGAATTAATTAAGAAATTTGTGTCACTTTCTGACACAAGTTGATATAAAAACATTTTTTTTGCTCTCCGCCGGGCCCCTTTTACACTGGTGATTTAAAGGTTTCCATGTAAAGTGGTGTTTTCGGTCTCACATTTCTGAAAGTGTGTTTTGTACTTTGTCTATATGAAATGTCAGAACAGTAGTTTAGCTGAATCTTCTCTTTTAACTTTTGCTTATAAGACTTTGCATAGTGTATGAATATATAAGATTAAAGGGGTTTGCCCAATTTTTAGCAGTAAACCTAGAATGTGCTCAGAATAAAAAAATATAATACCCGAACCTATCAAACTTCCACTGGTGTCCTCTTCCAGATACCTAAGGGTCCCCTTTGGTCGGAAATCCAGCACAGTAATTCTCCCATTTCATCTATAGTCATGTAACCACAGAGGTAGTACGTGTTCAGTGCTTTGATTTTTTTGCAACCTAAATTATAAAGAATATAACCTGCCACTTCCACGTAGTAAACCAGACTTCACTCCAGGGTCTGCTCCCTGCTTGGCAGATATTCCTAACCGGTAGACATTGCTTGGGTGCCCCATACAGTGCTGTATCTGGTATTGCAATTGGACCCCCAGCTAAGGGCCCTATTCCACCGGACGATTATCATTCAGATTATCGTTAAATTGTTCGAATCTAAACGATAATCGCTCAGTTGAAATGCAGTTAACAATTAACGACCGAACGAGAAATCGTTGATCGCTTTATAAGACCTGGACCTATTTTTATCGTTGCTCGTTTGCAAAACGTTCGCAAATCGTTCGCATTGAATAAGACGTTGTTCGGTCATTCGCAGTAGATACGAACGCAATAGTGAAGAAATAGCGAAGAAAAAACTATCGCAAATACGATTATAAGTAACGATTATCGTTCCATGGAAATGAGTGAACGTTTTCACGTCTTTCGCGATAGCGGTCATTTGAGATCGTTAACGATTATGCAAATGATAATCGTCCAGTGGAATAGGGCCCTTAGTATAGGCCAGGGCCGGATTAAGGTCAGTGGAGGCCCTGGGCGACAACCCCCCCAATAAATAAATTAACTATGCCACGATCTATACAGATGGCAGATTACTGTAGGCGACTTAGCACAGGCCCTCCTCGCTCCTGGCTGTATTGCTTAGCATCCTCCTCTGTTGCGCACGTGATGGTCACTAGAGGCTGCAGTGCAGAGGAAGATGCCAGATCCTAGAGACAGGAGCAGGGAGGGCTAAGTATCAGAGTTTATTCCCACATTGTGTTTGTGTTAATAACGCAATGTGAGAACACAGAACTTTCTGTGCGCTGTTGCTCACCGATCTACTAGGGTTCCTGCTGGTGGGGGCCCCTAAGTGGTGGCCCCGGGGCACATGCCCCTGGTGCCCTCCCTTTAATCCGGCCCTGGTATAGGCCATTAATATATAGTCCCACAAAATACCTTTAACTCATGATCCCTCCAGTTTTTTACATCCCTGTTATCCCCCATCAGGAGAGGGGACATAGATTTCATAGGTTTGGCAGAAGACCCTTTGAAAGTGAACGTAACATCTTCCTTCGTTGACTTTTATCCAGAGCGATGGCCTTTGTGGCATCTGTAGCCTCTCTGGCTTCTGTTTCCAATGTAACCCGCGCAGGATATAAGTTTAATGTGACCACTACCAGAGCCGTGATATGATTCATCTGCTCCTCTGACTAAACAGAATAGGAAACATGTTCAGACATGATAAATTGCTGTCATAAATTATAGCAATATTTCATGTTTGGCTGAGATTGCTGACAGCTTTTAATGGACTAGGTATCATCTTGGGATCCAGGATGTTCTCTAAATAGCAACAAACTGTCTAGTGTCTGTGGAAATGACGACTACAAATGGGATTTAGTGAACAAATAATGATTGTAAATGGGATCTCAAATGCACATTACCAGTCTGTTCTAATGGGCAGTGTATTGTAGGGATACAGTACATTAGCTACATTTACCAGGTAGTATCTAAACACTGTGTTTTATGCCTATTTATTATAGTCTGAGCCTCTATATCAGGCCTTGATAGGGAATTCCCAATTACTTCACTTCAGTGCAATCTATTGTTCTCTGTAAGCAGCCAAGTCTGTCTGGGGGATGGCTGACTTTGTTATACCTTAATAAGACAACTGACTGTAAATTCAGAAAACTAGCTACATGGGTCTCATGTGAAGTTCCTGTAGTAATATATGGGTACATATAGGTAAATCATATAAATAGTTTTACTTTATAAGACTTATAGTGACTATTTCTAATCTATGCACTTAAGCGCTCATTAAAAAAATGATAATAAACGTCGTGGTTTCTGTTTTTTATATAGAGGACTCTTGGTTTATTCTGCCCTCTAGTGGTATTGTCTGTAAGGTTCAATCATTTTTTAGTAAACTGTAATAATTGTGTTAGGTGGCACGTTTCTATTGTATTAGATAGATTTTTCATAAAGATAAAAAAGGGATCTCTAGGTAAAGTAAGCAAAACTTAAAGGACCAACACCATAGATGCTGCTGGTCAGTAAGAGACAAACACTGGTTAAGGTTGGATGCAGCAAACTGTGATTTGTAGAGGTTTACCTTCTTTCTGTTCCAACAGTGGTAAAAGACCAAGAGTAGGGAAACTGCCAGCATGGAATAGTAGCCTCATTAACGTTGTGTTAAAATGGTATACATGTGACAAAGATGATCCGTGTCGGGAAAAGAGCACAAAGCTTAACTACTAGATCCCAATCTTATGACATTTCTAAAAGTACTTAATTCCTTTTTGTTTGTATAAAAGTAACTTGATTCCATATGTTTTCCGATTCTCTGTCAAACACATTTCTCTTTTATACGCCGAGACCCACCAACTCACTCTGTAGAAGGGATTGCTCCCAGAGACCGCTACGCACCCCACCGCTACTCATCTTCCACGTGAAATACTAGCAGCGACCCCCTCCCAATCACCCCCCCCCCCCCCACTCCCACCCTCTTGTCGATGTCCGTATGTGTCTACCGTCTCTCCCTGTTTTCCAGTTACATCGTTTTTCCCTTAAAAGGCCTTACCCATGCTTCTGACATCACTAAAAGGGACAGGACAACCCACTCCCATACATTGCCTACTTTGCTGCTCCCCTCCCTAAGTGGGACTTACACCCCGAACCTTGGTTGGAAGACCTCCTCCGATGCTCCCCCCACCTTGGGTCCTGCCCATGATCTCCACCGGCACTCTATACACAGATGGGTTGCCTACCTGCCTCAGACAGGCCGTTTGTCCTCCTTGTTTTCTGTACTTGTTTCGTTAGGAGGAAAATATTACCGGTTTATGATCACAGTCAGTCTGTTTCTATGTATTTATGAAATGAAAAAATATCTTAAATAAAGAATGTTTAAAAAAAAAACAACACATTTCTCTTTTTTTATATTTCAGATATTCGGTGGAAAAATAAATTTTGGGGTAAATCTATGGAGATAGTCCCAATTGGCACAACGCATTTGGTTCTGCCTGGGTAAGAAGCACAGTCACATAGGGAACATTTATGAAGGGTACACCTGAGGCATACGCCAGGGAGAAGGTGCATATTTGCCCCTTCTCCCTGGCATACGCCTTCCACATGCCCCGCTCGCCCAATGTGCGGGCTGGGGGAGCTTGGGGAGGGGGTGTGATAAGGCGTGGAGGAGGCGTGGCCTCCTCCGCGTCTCATTTATCATGATTTACACCTGCTCGCTGGACGCAGGTGTAGATTTCGTACGCCGGGCGCAGATTCATGCGCCTCTTAGTTAATCCTGCCGGGGAAAGGGGGGTGGGGCCTAATATAAGACTGGTGCACTTGTATGCCAGTCTTTGTAAATCCCCTCCATAGTGTTAAGCTGTAGACTATATTAGACCTCGGTTACACAAAAACGTTATTGATTATTTTACGAAAGCTGTGATCACGGGAAGGAGATCAAAACTGCTTACACAAAAATTATGGTGTAATATGTGGCAAAATCTCTGGTTTACACAACATTTTCATGTGCACCACATTTTCATGTTTTAGACACTGTTTAGAGTGAGTTTGGCCTGACTAGAAACAGGGTGCGGCTTAGAGGCACCATTTTATGGTGCACATTTTTGGTGTAAAAGTAGGCCAACTAATGAAAGCTGCAGACCTAATCTGTTTAAAGGTTGTCCGAGAGCAGAAAGGAAGACAACTAAAGTCTTCTGCTCCCCAGCACTCACTTCCTATTAATTCAGATCTCAGAAGTAAGCCTCCCCAAGACATGGAGGTACTGGCATATATCCTGATCATCGCATGTGGACGATGCCCAGCCGCTGGAAGATCAGGGACATTCTTGCAGGCGTAGGGGGCATGCACACGTTCCATGAATACAGTCTGTACCATGTTCATGGACCTCCTGGCATCAAGTATCATTATGATGCTGGGAGCTCCAAATCAGTTTAAATGTTTGCGGTACTGTACTGGCACAGCCACATGTACAGTACTACGAAAATTTAAACTGATTCGCCACATAATAATACATGATGTAAGGAACTACGAACTCTGTTCCATTGCACAAAGTCTGTATATACGATCCATGCATTGAACATGTGTAAATAAGACGTGGTCAGCTCCCTGGAAAACCCTTTAGGTTTACATTGTCTAATAATTATATAGTTTATCATTATCTCCCCCAGTACTTTAACAAAAAAAAAAAAACAACAACTATTGGCAGGTTAATATCTAACCTGCTGATATGTCCCTATAGAGCACGGGGTGCTGAGGATGAAGGTAATTTTCTTACCTTCATCCTCCGTGTTGTTCCCGTGCCATTAGCAATTTATCTTCTATGCTAATTAGGCGTTTTGGTGCACTGGGGACGGGACCACCCAAAATCAAACCTTGGAACCCCTACTTGCCACCCACATTGTATATTGTATATACCCTTGGTCAGCACTGAATCCAGGATCCATGATTATGAGAGCTGATTTCTTAAATGTGGTATCTGTAAATCATCATATCATATATAATGTATTTAACCTGTGTTTTCTATCATTTAAGATTTGGGGATCATTACGAATGGAACAAAGTGACCTCCTGCATTCACAACATTTTAAGCGGCCAGAGATGGATTGAGCATTACGGAGAAATAATCATCAAGAACACCAAAAATAACAATTGTCACTGCAAAGTCACCTTTATAAAGGTACATGTCTATTGTTACAGCCTGTGTGGACACTGAGAGTGTACAATCTGTGTGTAATTGACTTCTCTGCTTTAATGTACTACCCTTTATGCACTGCTTGTTCACAAATATCACACCTCCTAAACTAAGAGCACCAAAAACACCCCAACCCCCTCCCTCCATGATTTAGTGGACTATATATAATAGGTAGAATAGGGACAGCCTGCTCACGGCCAAATGAAGCGGCATCTCTAAAATAAATTTCATCCATGCAGAGACACCTGTTACATCCTTTGATAATGTGATGGATCAATCACCATTTAGAGGATGCCTGAAGGGAACGTCCCGTCCGGACATTGGTGCCAACTAGTAAAAGAAGAATTAGATCAGGGGCCGCTCTTCACGGCTTGAATTGGCTCACTTACCATAGTTCTAGTGAATAGGTGGCTTTAAGTGTCATTAAGAAAGCCTTTGACATGTCAAAGCTAAGTGCTTCTCTCCTTTCCACAGAAGACGGGTTCCATAGTCTATTACGTCCATCTAGTGCAGAGATGAGCGAGATTCAGAGAGATGCACTTAGCTTGGACAAAGTAACGGTGACAAAAAGATGATTTGCTTATTTTGCCATAGCCTAAAGTATACTGAACAGCTTGGGGATTAAAGGGGTTGTCTCGTGAAGACACCATATAGGACTTACTAGGGCGCAGAGCATCATTAAAGTTGGTCCCCTCTATAAGCCTGTTTGGACATATGGGCATTATAAAGGGAAAAGCCTGCTTTGAGCCGGAACAGAGGGCCAACAAACTTGAGACGTTCTAGTAAGATAAGGATGGTATTTCATCTGAATGGGTACCATGTCATACTACATTTTCTCTGCAATTGAAATACTGGGCTCGCCTTAACAAAATCGATTGTTCGCCAGGATGCCGAGCCTTAAGTGGTCAGCTGATCACCCGAGAAGCCTCATTGTAAATATAAGACCAAGAAAGCCCCTTTAAATCACTAGGTATGTTGGCTTTTACATCAGTACCCTGTAAGCATCCCATACACTGTAGCTCCACTCTACAGTGTGCAACTGTATGTTGTAGTGAAGCTCAACCCAGTCTCCTGCTGTGCCGCTATGCTGCTGATTCCGACCACCCAAACCTTCACTGATTACACATTGCAGGTCTGTACGTATAATAGAACATCAGCTGGTGGGCTTCCAGCAAAAGAGTTGAAATGTAATATTTGTATATTAGGTTTAGTTTTACCTGTTCCTTTTTTATTGTATACTGAATACACAGGTATATTAGTAAGTGGCATCCATTTATTTTTTTTTACAATAAAAAGTAATTTCATCTTCTGTAGGCAAAGTACTGGAATCCAAATGTGCATGAAATTGAAGGATCGGTGGTGGACAGGAATGGTAAAGTTGTGTATCGGTTGTTTGGAAAATGGCATGAGAGTTTATTCTACGGGTCACCCACTGCACCGATCTGCATCTGGCGGACAAGTATGTTCAAAGTGTCTTCCGGACTATTATAATATTTAGCCATTTTCACAGTAAATGTACAAAGCGTTCTAATGTTTAGATTTTTTTTAAGGAATTTTAAACCATAGAAATCACCAAAAGTCAAAAAAGTGAATCTAATTTACAGTGTATGCCCTGCCAAAATTGCATTTTAATATTAAATTCAATTTTGGGCAAAAATCTTAAATTCCATTAATCCCAAAAGTAGTAACAAATATCAAATCCTTTGATTGTTGCTTTTCTAACTACCCATTTCGATATTAGGGTATGTTCAGACACAGAAAAATTATTTTGTAAAACCTTATTAACTTATAAAAGGGGTTGTCTGAGTGACTGCTGGGACAATAAAATGACCAAACACGATACTTGTCTGTCTTATTGTAAGAGCTCACATGAGGGGCATATGGGAAGTAGCAGGGTTGGGGCACAATCTAAGGAATTAAAAAAGAAAAAAATCATGTACAATCAGTCGGATTCTCCATGTCTGTCTCCAATCTGCTGATCTGTAGGTTTGGTATCCATTTAAAGTTTACTGCAATTGACTGTCCATCCAGCAGCTGTCATGTTGGACTACAGGAGGCGAGGGCAATGTTGCATCCCAAAACCCCAAAGATGCCATGTCTCACCTTGTCTTTACCATAGTGGCAGAGTGCAGACAGCCCCAGGGATTTTCATATTCCTTTCCATGACTTATTTGCGCCCTTTGCATATATGTAGTTGTCTTGTTCTGTTTTAAGTGTAATCAGATTTTATTGACAACCAAGCGCAAGACAGCATATACAAAATCAATCGAGCTTCAGTACATAGCGACCTGCAAGTCGCCTGGCATCACAAAAATTTTTAGAATTAGAAAGAACAAGAAAAAGCACAGTGCAATGTCTAAATTTCCAAACATCTACACCGCCATCACGGCAGTGCTGAACTGTAGCATACAGCAGGCAACATAGATGTCACGCAGGTTGTGAGAAAAGAAAATGAAAAGAGAAAAGAAAAGGAAAAGCTGAGATAGACAGCCGAAGAACATGGGGAGGGGAAAGGTGGCAGGCGGGGGGCAGGACACAAACCCAACACTACGGCAATTCCAGTACTACAGAAATGCAGAGCATCCAAACCAAATCCAAACGGGTGAGGGCCAGAAAGGCCTCCGAATCCATTAACAAGCGCCAAAGAAACCATACCTTATCAAATTTAGCAGACTGCTCATGAGCCTCTGCCATCAGCTCTTCCATTCTACCCAATTCCCTAAGTTCGCCAAGCGATTCTGCCAATGTGGGTACTATGGGTGTTTTCCAGTGTCGGGGAATGACCATACGTGCCGCAGTTAAAAAATGACGCAACATCCCTTTTTTGATGGTAGCCAGGGAACCCGGGAGCTGTGACAATAGGGTCAGCTGTGGAGAATTAACGACAGTCCTCCCAGAGTATGCGGAATAGATGGTTAAGATGTTCTGTTTTATACATTGACTGTATCTGTTGTTTCTCTCTTGCATCAGATCCTATGCCCAAGGACCATGAGCTGTACTATGGGTTCACTAAGTTTGCACTACAGTTAAATGAAATAGATCCAAAGACAAAGCTGCTGCTACCATCTACTGACACCAGGCTCCGACCAGACCAAAGGTAAGCTTTTACCTTCCATGTATTGCCTTTAGTAATATATACTAAATACACTAAACTAGCTGAGATTGTGAGATGGCTAAGCATATGTTTCATTGGCTTCCAAAAATCCATTGTAGGTAGTCTTATCCCGCAGGCAGATTCCCTCCCAGTTTGGCCCAGTCCTGGTAACTGAACAAGAAGTAAGCGACAAATGGAAAGGATTATGTGCTGAGAATCAGACTGGACATATCTGGCATAAGGGAGCATAGTGTTTTCTTCTATTAAACATGTCTTAGATCTATGATCTATGGCTGACTGTTCTAAACTATATTGTATGAAAGGAAAATTGAACGCAATATGCGGGATCTAAGGGTAGAGTCTCTTGAAACAGTGGGCTGCCTGTGGCCAAAACCACACCCATGGGTGGGTATAGCTCCCAACAAACTTTTTATTAGCCACTCTATTTCTGCAAGTATACTGTAGTTGTACCCATAAATCCTTACAGACGATAAGAATCAGTGTTAGACTGCGAACCTGCAGCTATGGATGTGTACCGGTAGTCGTCCACATTAGCACAGACCCATTCATGCAGAAAAGGGGAACCGCGACAGAAACGCAGACCGTATAATGGATCACCAGTATTTTTTGCGGCATGGATCCCAGTCCCAGGCAGCACAGACCTGTAACACGTACAGGCCTGTGTATAGGGCCATAGAAATAAATGGGTCCTTCTTCTGTCCACATTTGCAGGTCCGCCAATGTGGGGCCTTGATAGTTAAGCAGTTTTATAGATAAATCTTGTAAAATTGTGTGCCCATTGTAGTTTCAGATTGATTTTGCAATTTGTTAACTTTTGTTTCAGTGCATAGTCTTTATAGATACATGCCTCAGGTTCCAGCAGAAATCTTCGTACCAAATGCTTTGCTTTGACTATTTTAATGGGCAGTTGGTGCCAATTATTGAGGTATTGAGGGAAAGTTTGGGGAGAAGCTTTGTGGTCCTTAGGGATTTGTTAGCAGTCTGCATGAATAGCCACATGATGAATATTCTGTATTCAAAGCTGTCTGACCTTACATAGAGGTCATGCAAAAAAATCTGATTTTATACTGAGAATTTTAAATAAGGTGATCAGAGCAGCATCATTGTACCAGGCATGGCTATGTGGCAATCTCAAGAGCAAAGTCATCTCCATTGCTAATAATGTGTAATGTGTGGCTCTTTTCTGACAGATTGCTCGAAGAAGGGAACCCGGAGGGAGCAGAAGCCCAAAAACAGAGGATAGAGCAGCTGCAAAGGGAGAGGAGAAGAGTTTTAGAAGAGAATAATCTGGAGCACCAGCCTCGGTTCTTTAGGTGTGGATCATTTACTTACTATTTTATCAGTAATGTACAATGTAGCCGCCGTACACTTTTATTCAGTCAGTGTGAGGGCAATGTCTATGTTATACCACCCAAACAAAATTTTTTGGTACGAAAAAAGGGGAATGCTTATATCTAAAGGGAATGGTTAACCTATGCAAATAGGGGCTCTCCCTTGAGAGGGAACAGTTTTGTCCTTGCACTATACAGTCGACTGATTTCTGTGGTCACCGTGTAATAATTCTTTGCCGAGAAAATGAGGACAGATACTACCTCTGCTATCATGGAACCGTTCATCAACAAGGGTTCTCCAACCTTTAAGAAGAATCACTCCAGAATGGTGTTAAAGTGTGCACAAAAAAGATCACTAAAATACAGTCATATAAGGCTTATGTGTATAGCAGCCTGAGGTAAGATTTCATGTTATAAGTGTGATAGGTGATGATCACAGCGCAACCTCTCTGCCTCCCAGCACAGTGACCTCTACATAGATCACAGAGCATACCTAAAAACCTCTCCCATAAAAGGCAGTAGGGTCCATCCCAGACTGTTGTTTCTACAGTACAGGTGGCTGCTGAAAAACATCACTCAAAATGCAGCTTAAGGGAACCTATCAGCAGGATAACAGGGGTATAAATAAGGTAGATAGGGCTACTCATCATGATTGCAGGCATATGTTTTATTTCAATAGTCCTCTCCATTGGGTAGATTTAAAGAAGTTTTCCAATTTAAGCTAGATAGAGGACAAGTAAGAGATTGTGGGGGGTCTGACCTCCGACCTCTTTCCGGCAGCTCCATAGAAAATGAATAGAGGGGCGAGTCACGTGCCGCACCCATGGCTGTATGCAGAACAATGGAGCCATGGGGCTGTTCTGGAGATCGGGGGAAGTATGGAGGTTGGACCCCCCCAAATGTCTCACTTGTCCCCTATCCTGTGTATAGGGGACAAGATAGTTCAAGGTGGAAAACCTCTTTAAGCCTTTTTGTTAGTATGCATGTGGGGCTCAAGTGTCTAGGGGGCGTTCCCAAAGCACAGCAAGAGCCCAGAGAAGTCTAGCCCATGTCCTCTTTATATGACCACCTCGTGGCCCACTTGCATCCTGTTCGACCGACTGGTACTAGATAAAGAGAACATAGGCTGGACTGATCTGGGTTCTTGCTGTGCTAAAGAACACCCCCCTTGGGTACCTGAGTCTCACGTGCATATTACCAAAAACATTTGTTTTGCTGATGGGAAGGGCTACTGGAATTTTAAAAAAAGCTATTTCAAGATGGCTGCCCTCATAATAATATCTAAATATGAAATAAAAACATTCACAATCAGAAAATAGAAACTGACATCAAAAGTAATTTTAAAGTATTTGGCGGCAATTGGTGGAAAAAAAAAATCTAGATGACATATTCCCTTTAAGACCCAGTAAAAGCACTCGGCACCATGTTGTTGGCAACAGAGCAAATTTCTTGTATTTTGCTATTAAATGTAAGTTTATTGCTTTACTTCGGTTGATGAGAACATTGTATTCTATGTGGCATAGGCAAAAGTCCTTTATGTGTCGTCTATTTTCGCTAAAGAATAGGAATGATTTCTTTTTGTTGGTAAACTAACAAGTGTGCGTCTCTGCCTGCAGAAAGTCGAGTGATGACACATGGATGACGAATGGCACTTACTGGCAGCTACGGAAAGATCCAGGATTTGCTAAATTGGACTGCCCCATATTGTGGTGATGACAAAACGGAGTCCTGTTCTGTCCTCCCGCTATTCATCATGCTGAACCAGATGCACATTGCAGTATATTTATTAAAAGAAGATGCTGGAATTTACATTTGTAGAGCCAGTGTTTCATTGGAGATCTGTCCATGGGCCGTGTGCATTGATTTGCCGTAAATTTAGATCATCTCTATTTGTCTGTGACGAGAATTCGACCTTCTATTGTCCCTATAACAGGAATAATCTTTTCTTTATATCCACAGAGCATCATACAGATACATGACTTTTGTTGCTACATTTGCTATTATTATATAGCTACACAGACATCACATTCAAAACATTTTAGACCTTGACTGCATTGAAGTTTACTACTTGGATTGTGCGGATCCACTAAATACCTTATACCATTTCCCAGGCCACTAAAAGGCATGTTGGTTACTTCTCCGGGATGTAACATCTGCGTTTGTTTCAGCAAATGTATCTGTCTGTAGTAATATAGTGTGGGCTAAATCCAAGTCTCTGCTGAGGAGCTAACAGCTTCCTTAGCACTTTAAAGCCATTAGCGTCCAGAGCCACAGGAAATGATGAGCGCCCTAAAATTATGTGTTTATTGAGGGAACCCATAAACGTGTTGTGTCGGTGACTTTTAAGCACTTTAAATGAGTCCAAAGCGAATACAAGTGAGAATCCAGGCTAGGCGATATAGTGCAGTACAATATGGAGCAAAAACCACCAATCCTGGAAAGGTCACAAGAGCTTTCAGCAATGGATGTTCCATGAATCATCTATTGGATTAATGATCAGAAGTCAGTCCCGATAGTCTAACTACTAAATTCTACATTTACAGAATTAAACCGTTCCCTCCCCCATGGAGAGCGCACTTTGGCAATGGCATTTTGTCAGAGCAGAGACAAATGTCAGCCGCCCCTCGCTGTTCTGAATGGTGAAATGTCCATTGATCAATTATTTAGTGTTGTAAAAAGACATTTACATGGAGGAGAGATGCTTTACTTTGTTGTTTGCTCTTCTGTCTAAATCAGACATACAGAAATTGATCAATGATCTTGTGTTTATGGTAACAGCCCGATGGACCCCCCCAACAGCGGGCATCAGATTGGACTTGTTAGAGTTCAACCAGCCGCATAAGTTGTTGTCCATGAGATAAATGGCAGGCGCTAATCTTCATCTAGATCAGGTATACGTGTATGTATGGGAAGCTTGGGAAATGTAGTCAATGGCATTTCTCCTACATGTGTATGTCCACACGTGGCAGTGCCCCCAAGGGAGTCTAGATAAGGAAGTCAATGGGGGCATGCAAACAGCCTGTGCTGAAATGCAACTTTAGGTGCTTTTACACTGGGTGGATACTGAAGGGGGGAGGGGGTATTGTTTCAGAGACAGATGTGGGACCTGCATTTATTCATTGTTCATGGCATATCCATCTTATAAATGTTGGAGATGGAGTGTGGGGCTGATCATCAAGAAACTTACTCCCCAGTGTTTGACAGTAGAGTTTCATTAAAAACGCATGATTAATTGTAGCATTCATTTTATTAAAGCGACTCTGTACCCACAATATGTCCCCCCCAAACCACTTGTACCTTCGGATAGCTGCTTTTAATCCATGATCTGTCCTGGGGTCCGTTTAGCAGGTGAGGCAATTATTGTCCTAAAAAACAACTTTTACACTTGCAGCGCTGTGCCCTAGGCCTGCAATGCCTCTCTGTTCTTCCTCCCCGCCCTCTTCTTCATTAGGAGTGCCCCTGGGCAGGATTTCTCCTAATCATCACTTGTATAAACACTGCACATGAGCTGGATCGTTAAGGCACCTATGCAGTGTTCAGACAAGTGATCAATAGGAGAAATTGTGGCCAGGGACGTTCCTAATGATGATCAGGGGTGGTGCAGACCTAGGGCACAGACACTCTAGGCCACGCCAATGTGACACAGCACTGCAAGTTAAAAAGTAGTTTTTTAGGACAATAACTGCATTACCTACCGAACAGACCCCAGGACATATCATGGATTAAAAGCAGCTATCCCATGGTACAAGCAGTTTGGGGGGGCAGATTGTGGGTAAAGAGTTGCTTTAAAGGGAACCTGTCAGGTGATGTATGCTGCCCCGCCTGATAGTGGGATATGATAGAGGGGGAGATGCTAAACTCTGCAGTACATAGGATTATTGATTATAATTTAGAGGACTATTACTGAGTAAAAAGTTGAGTAAATCCTAACTTTCAGAGCTGCACATAGTAAACTGAAATCCTCCTTTAAACCATATATACCTCTATATCATGGAATTCAGCTTCTCCTTCCCAATCATATACTGTTCTCAGATGATGCAGCATAAAGTAACTGACAGGGTTAAATAAAATAGTTGTCAGATCCTGGAAGTGGGAGATACTGAAAAGAACATGATTTCGGCCACATTAGCATATTATTAAGGGCAGCATGTAAAAGAAAAAATGGCAAATGATAAACTAAATAGTGAAATATAATACACAGCGTCTGTGTAAGACAAATTTATGCATTCTTCTATGTGTGCGTCTTCTTGTCACTATCCTTTCTATCTTAACTTATTTCTGATAAAAATCATTCTCTAAGGGCCCTATTCCACGGGACGATTATCGTTTGCATAACGTTAACGATAAACGATCCAAACAACCGGTATTACGAAAGACCTGAAATCATTCACCCATTTACATGGAAAGATAATCGTTACTACCGAACGACTTCTTATTCAATGCAAATGATTTGCGAACGAGCAACGATAAAAATAGGTCCAGATCTTATTAAACCATCAACGATTTCTCGTTTGGTCGTTAGTAGAGATGAGCGAACCTGGGGCATGCTCGAGTCGATCCGAACTCGAACTTTCGGCATTTGATTAGCGGTGGCTGCTGAAGTTGGATAAAGCCCTAAGGCTATGTGGAAATCATGGATATAGTCATTGGCTGTATCCATGTTTTCCAGACAACCTTAGAGCTTTATCCAAGTTCAGCAGCTCCAGCTAATCAAATACCGAACGTTCGGGTTCGGATCGACCCGAACCCGGTTCGCTCATCTCTAGTCGTTAGTCGTTAACTGCTATTCAACCGAACAATTATCGTTAAGATTTGAACGATTTAACGATAATCTGAACGATAATCGTCCGGTGGAATAGGGCCCTATGGGTAAATTCACACGGGCGGATCCGCAGCAGATTTAACTCTGAGAATTCATAGCGAAATCCACTGCGGATCCTATGCCAGTGACTTTCAATGAGGATACATACACTCAGCGGGATTTACATCCCACTGCTAGCATGTATGTGACAGCGCCATTAACCCCTCCTGCCGGAGCATACTTTACCTCTTCCCCGCTTCGGCTAGCTTTGGAGGCTCCTGGCGTCTTCACTTCCTGTTCAGCCAGTTAGTGGCTGCACTGTTTGGCTGAACGGGAAGTGAAGACGCCAGGAGCCTCCGAAGCTAGCTGTAGCGGGGAACAGGTAAAGTATGCCCCGGCAGGCGGGTATAATGGCGCTTTAACATACATACTAGCAGCGGGATGTAAATTACGCTGCAAGTATGTATGTATCCTCATTGAAAGTCACTGGCATAGGAACCGCAGCGGATTTTCGCTACAAATTTGCAGTGTTAAATCCGCTGCGGATCCGCCCGTGTGAATTTACCCTAAGGGTGACTTTACATAGAGTGATTTATCTGACAGATTTTTGAAGCCAAAGCCAGGAATGGATTTTAAAAGAGGAGAAATCTCAGTCCTTCCTATCTGATATGTTTTTTGTTTATTGTCTGTTCCTGGTTTTGGCTTCAAAGATCTGTCAGATAAATCTCTCTGTAAAGGCACCCTTAGCGAGGATCCAGAAAGCAAGCAGGTATTGTTTGAGGTCGTCCTAGAACCTGGAGGTCACAGATGTTCTTCATTGTCTGCTCGTTTAAACAGTCCATGAAAGGTTTCCAGGTTTTCTCTCCATTTTATTTAGTATTGTGTCATACAGTAGAAGAATGGAGGGTTGGCAGGATCTGACAGTTACAATAGTGAAACTGTGAATAACTATAAGCATCCGACTAGTAAGCCATGTTTCCAGCCATGTTTTTGTTAGTTTTTGTTTATTCTGTGCCCATGTTAGACAGGACTAGTCTGGTAGAAATCCAGTGTAGTGCAGATAATGCTTCTGATCTTTGAGAGGAAGATGGAAGCAGGGATTCAGCGTGGATTGTGGATCTCCCAGATAACTTTCTCTTCTGTTTTACTGCTGCAACAGTGAAAGAAGCCATAGTCAGGCCCGTATCTGCCATGAGGCGAGGTGAAGTGTTCGCCTCAGGCGGCAGATAACACAGCCCTTGAGGGGGGCGGCATCAGCCTCCTGTGTCCTTATCATTACAACTAGTTACGGCTCAGTGCCCAGCCGTGTTTCCTGTCAGTTGCTTCATGAGAAGCGCTGAGGAGGCACTGGAAGCCTCGTATTCACAGGTATTCACATCACATTAGACATAGATATAGGGCCTCCTGTTGTTAACCCTTTCAATAATGCAGTTATTATACTCTGCATCACTTACACACTGTAGAAAAGAAAAAGTTACCAGCAGCGGGGACGCTATATTATGTCTTCTCTGCACTGCCGAACTCCCAGCTGACCTCAGCATAGTGCAAGAGCAGGAGAAGAGGCATAAAAGTCATGTTCTGCTCTGCTGTTAACTCTTTCTGTATAGCAGAATGTAAGTGATGCACAGTAATACTCTACATTCTGCAGTACTGAAAGAGTTAACAGAGCAGCCCGTTTTATGGCTCTTCTCTGGCTCCTGAGGTCAGAGGTCAGCAGTTGTAGATTGTAGTTTGTTTTGAAGCTCCCAGGGGGGCCCATAGTGGCTCAAACAGTTAAAAAATCTGGTCACCGCACACTGTTATCTATAGTGCTGTCCCATACACACTGCGATGCTGCACTGTGCCTGTCCTGGATCTTCTCTCCCTGACTATTGCTCTGAGGGGGGGGGGGGGGGGGGGGGGGGGGGGGGGGGGGGGGGGGGGGGGGGGGGGGGGGAGGGGCGCTTTGTCAGTTTTCGCCTCAGGCGGCAAAAAAGCTAGAATCGGCCCTGGCCATAGTGGAAGTGACTGATCCTCCCCCCCCCCCCCTTTTTTTTTCTGAGTCCAAATTTCTGTACTGTAAATTTTTGTTAAAACTTACACAATTTTCTGACACAGATCTCCTAACCCCCCACATATACATGGAAGTGGCCTTCAGGTGCTACTAAAGGATGCTTTACAGCCTGCTGCAAACTCCTAAACCGACTGTTTGCTACCTTAGGGTCACAGCCACTTTTGGGTTTTAATGAGACCCCATTCACTTTTATAGCTGCGATGCAGCAGGACCTTGCACCTTTTATTAATTAAAACTGAATACTTCTTCAACAGTGACCTAATGTGACTGAGGTTAACCCTGTAGATGCCCTATTGACTTCTTGCACTGAAGGGCTGATTGTGCTTCCGCCATCAGGCGAAAGAATTGACATGTCATTTCTTTCGTCGGACGGCAAAATTCGCTGCCCATAGAATTGAGTCTATGGTACGGGTGAAGAGGCACCGCTGTGAGTGGGTACAAGCGATGGAATCCACCGGAACTTATCCACGTGGATTCCGTAGTGTGAACCCACCCTTAGATGGGTGAAGTCCCAGCGGTGGCTAGAAAAAAAAATAGCCATTTGGCTTTCACCTTTTTTTAATTGTTAATCTATTACATTTTATGTGTGTGTTTTCGTCATGCATTCTTAATGCCGTTCCTTATGAAAAAAAATCCACTTTTGCCTTCAATTATTTAAAAAATTAAAACTTTTGCTGCTTTTACATGTAATCTGTCCGTTGCAGTACTGCTGGTATGGATTGTCACAGTTCTTTTTTTTATTCTTTTTTTTTCCTTTTTGTCCTGTTTTTATTAGTTGGAGCCTCTAGGGGGTTTGTTATCCTGAACTGAATGTACCAGATAATATATTTTTTAATAACTGTGACAACAAAAGCTATTAATATGTCTTCCATAAATGAAAAAGAAATAGCCTTAGTTCTGTTGTACAAATAAAGACATATATAGTATGTATATATCTAATATTTAATCCAATAAGCTGCTATGACAACTTTTAACTGTAGAGAAATAATGATTTGTGAGTACGGCATGTCTATGCTCTATGATGATGTAAATAAAACTATTTCACAATACCTGGAGGAGTTTCGCTGTTTTTTTCCCCTACCCTAAAGGCGCTTTTACACTGGTGGATTCATACATGTTGCCGGGTGGGGATAGAGTCCGCTACAGGGCTTCCCTGTCTGTAGGTTCTGTGTTATACGAACGTTACAATAAGCCCTAAGTATGTATGGCATTTCATAAACTTCATGGCTTACAGCTAACATCTGGCCGCTAGTGTTTCTGCAAAAATTGAGAACTGAGTTTTTGTAGTAGAAAACTATTTGTTGCAAGAAAAAACCTAATGTATGATGTTACTGGCAAATGTAAAGCAAAGACTGCCACTTGCAGCTGTCTGCTGCCCCCCAGTGGCACTTATGTAAATCTACATGCAGTGTTCAAATCAACGTTCCATCTAACAATACAGGGTTATTTTTTAACATTATGGTCAAACATTGGGTAAAAAGAGACTTAACTGCAGTTGCAAGGAAAAGTTAGAAATCTCTTTTAGATCTACCTGGATTTCTGTATTGATTACTAATTAACTGTTGTCCTATTGTTATCTAATGCTGCGTTTACACGAAACAATAATTGGCCCGATCGTACGATTAACGATGTCGGAGTAACGTTTTGTTTTTTTTTCATAACGGTCAGCGTTTAGATGGTACGATATATCGTACGGAAACTCGTTTTGCTATCGTTTTCGCTTAAGCCTATCTCACACATTGGTTAAATCAGCGAACAACTGTTTACACGGAACGATCTGCGATTTTCTTGCGAACGTCGAACTACTATTTTAGAACATGTTGTAAGATCAAAATGAACGATTTCTCATTCGTTGTTTGATCGTTCGCAGTGTTTACACGTACGATTATCGTTCAGATTCGATCGTTATCGTGCGAATTCGCACATTAATCGTTCCATGTAAACACAGCATTAGTCACGATGTTCTTCTCAAGAAAGATTGGTGTAATGCTTTAATTAAAGGGGCTTTCCAGGAAATGAAAGGGGAGCGCGAAGGGGTAAAATAAGGCTCTTTTTTTTGCACATTCCGCCGCTCGCACCCGCTCGTGGACTGTGGCGGGCGTGTGTGTCTCCGCCTGTGTCATGGACTTCATTCTATGCACTGGAGGATTCCGTCGTCCGTGGAAAGAATGAACATGTCTGTGAGTGGGTGTGAGCTGCGGAATGCGCAATGGGTTTTCCCATCGCCATTATGTAGTGTGCACGTAAACTTCCCATTAATAAGGTGACAGATATGGCAGTCAGATCTCTCTCACATCAGGTAAAGTATATATATATATATATATATATATATATATTATATTTTTGTTATTGTCTTACAGTTATTGTTATAGGTAAAATGTACAAATTCTTAAACTATGTAATATTGGCATTTTCCTCTAAGCCCAGGGGAGAGGCATCTCTTCAGCCATGGCACTCTTGAGGTTTCCTCCACTGGGGGTTTTCCTCGCCTAAGTGCTGGATGGTGACTCTTTGTAAGTCAGGGGTATACCATTTTCGATGATTTTAGCTAAAACTGTGACCATTTGACACCTGATTACAATGTGAAAAGCAGCAAGTCCAAAAGCACCAAGGAACAATGTATAGTATAGTGGGAAGCCTGCAATCTCAAATACAGACATACAACATTTGAAGAGAAGCAGGACCAACAGCATCCAGAATGTGATCAAATCAAAGTCTATTCACATCATCCAGTACTGAGAATGCAACATTTCGATCCCTGAGGATCTTTGTCAAAGACTCTCGGAGGTCCAAATGTTGTATTCTCAGTATTGGGTTATGTAAATAAAGTTGGATTTGATCACATTCTGGATGCTGTTGGACCTGCTTTTCTTCAAGACCTGATTATAATGTATTGTGTCTCTATTTTGTGTTCTTTGGTTTCCTTTGTTTTGCTTGGGAGTTGGGGGTCCATCACATTTCCAAGTCATGAAGTCGCACATCTGCCTGCTGCACAGGCCCCCTTTCTGGCTAGCAGGATGGAGAAGTGGACCGTATTACTCCTGCATGTGTGCGCTTATCCGTGGATTAATGGGACACTAAAACCTTAAATAAACAAGAAAAAAAGAACAACATAAGTTTTATATATCAATATATAAAGTTTATATGTACATCTGCAAAGTTTGTCAGATTTTTTTTTTTTTTTTAAGTGACAGGGACACACCAGTAATAGCACGTAATGGCAACATGAACACCACCGTAAATATACATCATATATGCACAACTCAGTGGCATAGCCTGAGTTGGCAGCACCCAGGGCTTCCCTGTTTTCTGGGTTGTTGCCCCCCCCCCCCCCCTAAAATCCTGCACTGGCACAGTCCTTATCACCCCAAGTGCATGCACTGGGGGCAAGTAAAACTGACTGTGTAGGAATGTACTCAGCGGCCTGGTAGTAAAAAATGAGCTGCATACTAGAGGCAAAGGGGGTGTTTTATTCACATCATCACAAGGACAAACCGTGCTGGACTTTTTTATTTCAGAGGAGCACCCCCTGGGCTTTATCCCCTATTTAGCATATCATCTCTAATTCTTTTATCTCAGTGCAGGAATGTTGCATCATAATATAAAACTGGTGTCCACAGATTTAGGGCAAGAAGACTTCATTGCTGGGTTACTGCCATTTATTTTCTTATTTCTGCTCACACAGCACTCTGCAAAGCCTGTATATAAAAAGGTAGATCACTAAAAAAATTCTTTGAAATCAACTGGTGCCAGAGATTTGTAATTTACTTCTATTTAAAAAAATCTTGCGTCTTCCTGTACTTAGCAGTTTCTGTATGTCCTGCAGTCTCTCCAGTCTGGACAACAGGAGAGGTTTTCTATGGGGATTTGCTACTGCTCTGGACAGTTCCTGACATGGACAGAGGTGGCAGCAATAACTACCCCTTTAAGGAAATATATAAAAGATATAATCTGTAAATCTAAAGGCAGGGTACTATTATAATCCAAACAGAAATGCTTGAAGAAATCTCTCAGCCACCCCAAAAGAATTAGATGTTACCATCATAATATATCTTAGGGTGTCCTGATCACACACCTTTTTTTTACAGTTTCTTCATACGCCTAAAGAGAATAGACTAATTAATCCACCACTTCCTGCAAGACATACAGCAGCTGATAAGTACTGGAAGATTTGATATATTTAAATAGAAGCAACTGTATAACTTTCCCACACCAATTGATTTAAAAGCTTTTTTTTCACCGGAGTACCCCTTTACTGTAATAAAAACTTTTAGATTTTAAAACTCCTTTGAAATGACAGGACAACTTTTGGACTTGTCTCTGTGACTTGTTAAAGTTTTTTCAAATGACAGGGACACTTTGAAGGCTAGCTATCATTTTTTATTGACTTCTCACATGTTATGACTTGTCAGAGGTTATGAACAGGTGCTGAGACGCCTACTGGTCTCTAAAACAAAGGGGCAGAAGCGCTGTGCGGCTGAGCATTGTGCGCCTGTTTTTGATCAGCTTTGCTCTGCTCTCCTCTGAGACTGTCTCTGAATCCTGACACCGCACAATTGGCTTTTTGAGGAGATCCAAATAGAAACAAAGGCACAGCGCTCAGCAGAATGCTTTTGTCTGCTTTAGCAATTGTTGGGATCTGAGCCCCCTCCATTGATCGCAACTTCTGACATGTAAAAATCATAGCTATCCGTGACTTCACTGTCCTGAGATGCTCTATGTCGGGCTCTATTCACACCTGTGGTGGACCCCACCCATTGCAGATTCTGACATAGTGAATAGATAAAATGGTACATTTGCAACAGAATTTTTTTTTTCCAGTGAAGCTACAACCATCATGATGGACCCTGTTAGAGGACAACGGGTCCCCTAAGTCTGATGTGGCCTGGGGCTCTGGATACTCTGATGCTTTGGGGCAACTTGTCCTGGTGGCCAGGAATGGACCGTTCTGCGAGGTAGTACAAGTCCCAGGCCTCTGTCTCTGGGTGAAGCCAGCTAGTGAAAGTTTTCCCATGTAGTTGAGCGTAGTCAGTAGAGAGCGGCTAACTTGCATTTGTGCTCAACTGCGGATCAGTCCTACTGCCTTTTCTCTCTATGAGGGTGACTGTCCTGAAGTGAAGATCCATGGCGTAGGCAAGGGTTGTTCCTCTAACTCCGGTTACCCCAGGGTTGGGTTTTCAGTGCATGACTGCTGTTGTCTTTTAGGGTACAAACACATACACACCGTATACGCAGCCTATTTACTGCTGCGATACGCAGCAAATACGCAGCAGATTAGATCTAAATAACTGAACACAGCATCAAATCTGCACCACCAAATCTGCTGCAGATCTGCTGCGTATTTGCTGCGTATCTGCTGCGTATACGGTGTGTGTGTTTGTACCCTTACCCTCTGAACCTAGACTACACAAGGACTAGAAACTCCCTGAACAGTAAGCCATCTATCTTATATAGGGCCCTGTGGCAGGAACTGTGAGTGCAAGAGAATGTGTGAACAGGCTAACCTTACCTCCTGAACTGCAGCTATACACAGGGAGGGGTGAGACACCTAGTGGCGGGAGCAGGGCACAGCAACTACATAACCTAGCTGTGGCACCTGAGTGAACTGGTTTTACCTAGGTGTGTAAGGCCCCGTTCACACTACGGCATCTTGCCTTCTATCAGTTTGAATGGGAGGGCATGCGCGCCTCTACTCTCCGCGCCTCTCTGCTCAAAGAATTGACATGAAAGACAAGAAAACCACCCGTAGTGGGACACTACAAGTAACCAGTGGTGTCCATTGCGTAGTGGATCTCACATTTTCCAGTTGTCTGTCACTGTCTCAGAATGGAGATGTGAACAGAGCCGAAAAGAGGGCGTTCCAGCGGGTCCTAACAGGCCATTTAGCCAAGGCATGCCCAAATACGACAACCACTATATATTAGTTTAAAGGTTTTTCACCACATGCAAACTACGTTGTGCCTATATGTGGCGGTCAATGACTTCACGAATTTCACTGGAAAAACAGCAGTTTTAGTCATTACATACACCAGGGATGAGGAAACTACCGCCTTCCAGCTGTTGCAAAACTACAATTCCCATCATGCCTGGGCAGCCAAAGCTTTATCTTTGTTTGTCCAGGAATGATGGGAAATGTAGTCTTGCATCAGCTGGAGGGCAGAAGGTTCCCCCCTCCCTGATACAGACATGGTTTCATCTATCTTGTCCTTGGGTCTATATCACTAAAAATGATGATGTCACTGGTTTGGTTTGTTCCATTTTCAAAATTTTGGGGGTTGTAAATCCCATTCCATGATTTCTGTTTATCTACTTTGTTACCACACAGTTATATTGAGTGTAGATGAGACATCACGTGTGCCAGGTATCAGCACTCGCCATACTGTGACACTTGTGCTGTTCTCCATCACATGACTCATTATTGGTTTATTACTTGTCCTATGTGCACAGTGTCCCCTCAGGTCACCTCTCTCCCCCGCCCTCCCCCTCCTCCTTTCTCCCTATCTCCTCCCGGCTGTTTACACGCTGTGGCCTCAAGACACTTGAATACACACAGAGCGCGCGACAGTCCCGCCTTCTGCTTTCTTCCTTTACTGACACGCCAGATAGCCAATAGCAGAGCAGCTCGGCCTCACCTTCAGCCAATCAGAGCTCCGGAGTTCAGGGAGCGCACAGTGTGAAGACACTGAAAGGGGAAGCGGAGCTGGTAGTGCTGGGAGCGGAGAGGGGTGACAACTGCTGAGCGCAGGACACACGGGGCGGCAGGTGAGCTATGCCACAGGCTCTCATGTGCACTCACTCTTGTCAGGCATCCCCTGTGTTTGCGGACTCGCTGAGTCACTAGGACAGCGGAGCACACAGGACAATGACTGCTGGTGGTCTCCCGTCATATGTGACGTCATGATTTAAAGGGGGTTTCCACTTTTACTAAAACTAAGCAGTGGGCTATGCACGCTTGTTGTGCAACTTTCTTTTTTCTTTTTTTTTTTTCATTTGCAGGAGGAATCTATTGTCGTTTAACCTCTTAGTGACCTAATTATTTTGAATTTTACTTTTTTCCATCTACATAGCCATTGAGGACAGCTTTTTTGTAGAGCAAGTTGTACTTCATGGTGGTGTTCCTTTTTTTTTTTTTTTTTCATTTAAAAAGGGACTATCGTTTAAAAAAACTGACAGTCAGATAAAAAGTTTTGATCGGACTGGTCTGGGTGTTCAGACCCCAACTGATCGCTAGAATGCCCCTGGAGGAATGAATGCTAAGGACATTCTCTCCTCTCAAAAAGATGTGAAAAGTTTTGATTGGACCTGGTTTGTGTGTTTAGATCCTGACAGATTGGGAGAACACGCTCAGTACGGTCCTCTCCCAGCACTGTGTTACACAATGAGTCAGAAACATAATGAAAGTCTATGATTCTGACACAGAGAAGGGTGCAAACACACTCCTGTCCCCCCCCCCCCATCTGTACTGGTTTGAACACTCAGACCCGCACTGCTCAAAACTTTTGACATATCTCTATGACGTATCAAAAGTTGTTTTTTTTTTTTTTTTTTTTTTTTTATAAGGACGGTGACACTGTAAAGTAAATCTGTTGTTGCAATGCCGGTTCCAAACTGCTGACACTGTTAGATCACTGATAGGGTAAGGAGACACATGGCACCTGTCATATATTCCTCTGTGCTTCCATAACATACAAAAATGTTTTTATTGTCAGGTACAAAGAGTCAAAGAGGCTTTCCTGAAGTGCTGAACACCTCCTTGCCCCCCTTCTATCCCATTCATGACTGACAGCCAGATGCTGGGCCCCAAACAGAGGGATGGGAGGTGTTACAGATGCTGGGCCCCAAACAGAGGGACAGGGAGGTGTTACGGATGCTGGGCCACAAACAGAGGGACGGGGAGGTGTTACGGATGCTGGGCCCCAAACAGATGGACAGGGAGGTGTTACGGATGCTGGGCCCCAAAGAGAGGGACGGGGAGGTGTTACGGATGCTGAGCCGCAAACAGAGGGACGGGGAGGTGTTACGGATGCTGGGCCCCAAAGAGAGGGACAGGGAGGTGTTACGGATGCTGGGCCCCAAACAGAGGGACGGGGAGGTGTTACGGATGCTGGGCCCCAAACAGAGGGACGGGGAGGTGTTACAGATGCTGGGCCCCAAAGAGAGGGACGGGAGGTGTTACGGATGCTGGGCCGCAAAGAGAGGGACGGGGAGGTGTTACGGATGCTGGGCCCCATACAGAGGGACGGGGAGGTGTTACGGATGCTGGGCCCCATACAGAGGGATGGGGAGGTGTTACAGATGCTGGGCCCCAAAGAGAGGGACGGGAGGTGTTACAGATGCTGGGCCGCAAAGAGAAGGACGGGGAGGTGTTACGGATGCTGGGCCCCAAACAGAGGGACGGGGAGGTGTTACGGATGCTGGGCCCCAAAGAGAGGGACGGGGAGGTGTTACAGATGCTGGGCCCCAAAGAGAGGGACGGGGAGGTGTTACGGATGCTGGGCCACAAACAGAGGGACGGGAGGTGTTACAGATGCTGAGCCGCAAAGAGAGGGACAGGGAGGTGTTACAGATGCTGGGCCCCATACAGAGGGACGGGGAGGTGTTACAGATGCTGGGCCCCATAGAGAGGGACAGGGAGGTGTTACAGATGCTGGGCCCCATACAGAGGGACGGGGAGGTGTTACAGATGCTGGACCCCAAACAGAGGGACGGGGAGGTGTTACAGATGCTGGGCCCCATAGAGAGGGACAGGGAGGTGTTACAGATGCTGGGCCCCATACAGAGGGACGGGGAGGTGTTACAGATGCTGGGCCCCAAAGAGAGGGACGGGGAGGTGTTACGGGTGCTGGGCCCCATACAGAGGGACGGGGAGGTGTTACAGATGCTGGGCCCCATACAGAGGGACGGGGAGGTGTTACAGATGCTGGACCCCAAACAGAGGGACGGGGAGGTGTTACAGACCAGCAGGTCAGGAACTTTGGAAAACCTCTTTCACTCTTTGCCAACATAAAAAAAAAAACATTTCTCTAGGCGCACAGCTGGATATATGATAGGTACCATGTGTCTCCTTGACTTAATAACTAGGAAACAAAAAGAAAGACAGCGCTCCAGTGGTGCAGACTCCTCATATAGCAAAGTGGGTACACAAAGTGTGATGGAAACGCTAACCTTTGACAGATGTGCAAAGATAAGGCACAAATCTCCACAGCGCATATACAGAGGTACCTCGGTTTAAGAGTAACTTAGATTAGGAACAAAAAAAAAACTACGTGTTGTGTGTTGTAATAAAGAGCTTTTACATTTGATACCTGGTGTGACCTGCACCCGACTTTACCTATGATTTGGAGTGGACTGAAGTCTAATGGGTATCTAACAGTGTCAGCAGTTTGGAAGGCAAATTGCAGCAGACAGATTCCCTTTAAAGGCCACATTGATGATTTGACTGTGGCATGTGTGGCATAGCCATGTACATCAGAGAGAGCTGCTCAGAACTGAGTGGTCAGACATATAAGGGAAGCCCTGATTTACCTTTTCTGCACAGTGTGGATCCTCTGGAGGAGGCAGACGGGATCACATATCACAGGTACAAAACCCAGACCTTCTCCCTCTCTCCTGCACATGGCAGTAGCTAAATCCTGCTCCTTTCCTGTGTTCAGTCTTGGTCTCTCTGTTACTAGAAGTGTATTTCAGACAATAGATAGCTGATTGCAAATGGAAGTTGTTTGAAATAACAGGGACCATTTAAAGGGAACCAATCACCCAGAAAATCAATGTAAAGACAAGGATATGTGCTGATAGATCACCCAGCACACTTCCCAAATATGCCCCTGTAACCTCTGTGCCCCCCTCAATTAGACAGTAATCTTACTAAATGCACATGGACTTGAAGTTTCATTGTGTAAGACCTTGTGTAGATTACAGTACCAGGAATGGTATTTTATATCTCTCATTAAAAGGCTGCAGATTGTTTCATTACAGAAATTTTAATTCACAGGCAGACAATTTACGACTTGGATCTTTATGTCCCCTCTTTTAATACAGAGGACTGTTATGTATGCAGATTCTGTAGCGGAACTGCCCCATGTGCATCTCAGCCTGTATTTTATACATTATAGCACATAGTCTATTCTATAGTAAGTATATAGCTGATGCATAGTATTATCAAGGTGTGAGTGTGTTGCACAATCTCATCATTAAGTAAAGTACAAGTATATATAGCTGCTAGTCACATGTATTATTGACCAGACCACACTTCTATACACCCATTGCATAAATAGAATTCTTAGTATATCAGGACCAGACAAATACCAGGGGCCAAAGGTGTTTAGAGATCTGCTGCTGATGCCTACAGTAATCTGCCCCCTTCCTCTTTCCCACTTCCCTCATCTGAGATCACTTCTCATTTTTGGCACAAACCACACGTCCAGCTTTTAAAGAAACCCTAAAGTAAAACACTGGACAAACCCACAATTCATAGACAAAAAGGATCAAGTTTATTTAACTTACCAGTAGGGCTGGGCGATATGGGCAAAAAATAAAATCTCGATTTTTTAAAATTTTTTGACGATTCTCGATTTAAATCTCGATTTTTTTTCCTTTTTTGCTAAATAAACAGAACATTTTCTCCCTGCAGCATCAGATACTATTTTAATATTTTAGACAACAACTGTATTGATTTCCAGTGTAACAGAGGCCCCATATAGTATAGGAAATCATGTTTGTGCCTCCATCTACGTTGGGTGTAGTAGTGGAGGTATAGTGGATAGGGGGTGTAGGAGTGGAGGTATAGTGGATAAGGGGTGTAGTAGTACAGGTATAGATGAGGGGTGACTGGGGTAAAACTGAAGGGGACTGGGGTGACACTAAAGGGGACTGGGGTGACACTGGGGGACACTAAAGGGGACTGGGGGACACTAAAGGGGATTGGGGTGACCCTGGGGGACTGGAGGGACAATGGGGGACACTAAAGGGGACTGGGGTGACACTGGGGGACACTAAAGGGGACTGGGGTGACGCTAAAGGGGACTGGGGTGACACTGGGGGACACTAAAGGGGACTGGGGTGACACTAAAGGGGACTGGGGTGACACTAAAGGGGACTGGGGTGACATTAAAGGGGACTGGGGGACACTAAAGGGGACTGGGGTGACACTAAAGGGGACTGGGGTGACACTGGGGGACTGGAGGGACAATGGGGGACACTAAAGGGGACTGGGGGGACACTGAGGGGACTGGGGGGACACTGAGGGGACTGGGGGGGACACTGAGGGAACACTGAGGGGATTGGGGGGGGACACTGAGGGAACAATGAGGGGACTGGGGGGGACACACTGAAGGGGACTGGGGGGGACACTGAAGGGGACTGGGGGGGGACACACTGAAGGGGACGGGGGGGGGACACTGAGGGAACAATGAGGGGACGGGGGGGACACTGAAGGGGACTGGGGGGGACACTGAAGGGGACTGGGGGGGACACTGAGGGAACAATGAGGGGATTGGGGGGACACTGAAGGGGACTGGGGGGGGACACTGAAGGGGACTGGGGGGGGACACTGAAGGGGACTGGGGGGGGGACACTGAGGGAACAATGAGGGGATTGGGGGGACACTGAGGGGACTGGGGGGTGACTGGTGCAGCTGGAGGTGATTGGAGCAGGAGGGCACATACATCTCCTCCTCCTCTCACCTCCACACACACGCTCCCCTCCCGGCCAGATATGGAGGTCCCGGGTCTGTGGAGGAGGAGGCCGCAGGGACTACAGTAGGTGGTGATCGCATAGCTGCGGGTCACGGAGCTATACAGCGGGAACGGGGGTCTGCACCAAGCCCCCCGATCCCGCTGTATAGCTCCAGGACGAGCAGCGCCGCGATCACCACCTACTGTAGTCCCTGCGGCCTCCTCCTCCACAGACCCGGGACCTCCATATCTGTCCGGGAGGGGAGTGGGACGCTCAGTGCAAGGGGCGGGGGCAGATCAGCGGCGGCGCTGTCAGTGGCTGGAGGCCGCCGGCACTGCACCGCCCCTCTCCAGCCTGGCCACCCAGCATCTTCTCCCCGCTCACCCACACCGCCCCTCTACGGCTCTCCCGCCGGCCTGCACCGCAACCCCCCTTCTCTCAGCTCCTCCCCGGCACCGCAGCCCGAAATGATTTTTTGTGAAAATCGAATTTACGATTTTCACAAAAAATCAAATCGATTTCAACGTTCTGGACGATTAATCGAATTAATTCGATTAATCGCCCAGCCCTACTTACCAGAGTGCCTCTTGGGATCCTGATATAGAGTGTGCACACACGTAGCGAGTGAAATCTGCTGCGATACTCAGTACCACTATAGTCCAGTGGCTAATTGGCTGAGCGGGACGAGCAGACGGCGAAGCAAGCCAGAGCAGGGAGGAGGTGATGTATGCTCCAGCTGGCGGGGGGGGTTAACTTACATACACGCAGCGGGATATAATTAGTTATGAGCGAGCATGCGCGTCCGAGCTTGGTACTCGATCAAGTATTAGGGTACTCGATGGTATTCGTCACTTGGGTAAAATCGAGTAAAATCGAGAAAATCTCATCATCCGTTTCCTGTAAGTTTCGGCGCTATTTCTCAGCCAATAAACATACAGGAGACTCTTTGTTACATCCTGCGATCACGTGGGACCCATACATGTCGATAGCAGCGATTGGTTGACCAGATCAGATGACCCTGCCATATAAAACGTACAGCCGGCAGTGCTCACTTCAGACGCATGCTGTGAGAGATCAGGGACAAAGCTGCTGCTTCTCAGGGAGAGAGCCAGTGTAGGATTTAGCGTTCCAGTAGGCAGGGTATATACTAGCAATACAAACAAACAGCCCTTTTCAGGGCTTCAAATCGTTTTTTAATACTATTACTACAGACTGCTGGCTGGGACTTGCAGTGCTGCTACCGCGATTTAACCAGCACACTGTGGTGATCGGCTGCAGGCAGAAAGGGGGCTTTAGGTGTTGCATACAGACCCCCTAAGAAGTGCTCAGTGTACTCCTTTTTTGATTTTGGGGCTGGTGGTCCTGCTGTACTACATTGGATTGGTGGGATTTGTAGTACACCTGCATAGAACTTCACTGCTCATTGGAGGGGGGTGTCACAGCGTTTATCTAGGTCCAGCCAGTACCAGACAGTACCGTACAGCCCCCCCCCTAAACTAGTGGGTACTACACTGTATTGCTGGTATTTGTAGTACACCTTTATAAAACTTCACTGCTCATTGTAAGGGGGTATCACAGCGTGTATCTAGGTCCAGCCACTACCAGATAGTACCGTACAGCCCCCCCCCCCCCCCAAAAGTATTTTTCCTGATTTCTGTATTTCATACGCAAGGCCTATCTAAGTTCCATACTGTGCAGTGTCCATAAAATGGTGAACCCCAGGGGGCCGTGTTTCAGGGCAGGGTGACACAGCAGCACCTGTTGAGGAGGTAGCAGTGGCACACCGCAGACGTCCACTCCCTAGCTTCTTTGCCCAACTTACGGGGTCTCATGGTAGACCGCTATTGAAACCGCAGCAGTGTGAACAGGTGATCACGTGGATAGCGGATAATGTGTCCAGAAACTTATCCACCACCCAGTCTTCCATGCAGTCCACCCACGCTACTCAAGGGAGTGGAATCTTTGCTCCATTAGCTCAGCCTCCTTCCCCACAGCCTGGCCCCTCCAGGGAAAGAAGGGATTCAGATCCACCACCATGCTCCCAGGAACTCTTTTCTGGACCCTTCCCTGAGTCAGAGTAACAGCAGTCGATCTGTCCTGATGCCCAAACTATGCAGCTCACGCAGTCAGTGGGTGATGAGAGTGGGGACTTGTAAGCGGGGTTGGAAGAGGTGTCTGATGATGACGATGAGACCCGGTTGTCAGACAGTGAGGTTGTTGTCATGGATGTAACTCAAAGTGAGAAAGAGAGTGAGGAAATGGAGTTGACAAAAATGATGTTTAGGATACACACCGCCACAGTTAATAGTTTGTTAATGCTGTTTGTGCCTTAAAGGGGAGGGTAACTATCACTTCATAGAACGATTGACGTGACTATAACTTTCATATTGACATGTCAGCCTCCTTACCCCCGACAGTTGCCAAAATAGGGCAGAGGTGGTCAGGTCGTCACCTTTTTGTTTCTGTTTGTCTATCCGGGAAGTGATGATCAGGAAGAAACAGATGCCGCACTCTGCTGAGGGCCCTCTACCCCTTCCTTTAAGCAAGTAGGGTTAGGGTCAGCACTTGGACCCTAACAAGTTTGGTGACATGTCATAAATTTGGAAATGATGGTTACTCTTCAGTTTAATATGTATATACATATTGTAAGTTTGCACAGTGTGAGAGAGAAATCTATCTAGCTGTGCTCATGCTTGTTTGTTAGCACTTAAACAAGTTAGCACATAAAATTGTGACTTGTCACATTAGTCAACTAGGGAATGGGATGTCACTACTGATGGGTTCATAGTTTTCAGTTCATAGTTCACATTGTAAAAGTTTAAAGTTCTGCACTTATCTCACTTTTCATTGGTTGTTGTTTGATTGCACAGTTTGAGTTCACTTTTACCACTTTGATAGTTTAGAAGGATGTGTGCTTTCCCCCCCAAACATTTGCACTATGATGTACCACACCACCCCTTACTAAGACACCATGTATAGATATATTGTACTTTTTTCTTAATTTAATATTTTCTTATTTTTTCTTAAAAGAGAACTCCGGATCGAGGCAAGAAAAAAATGAAACTTCTGCAGAAGCATATAGCATTAGCATTATTTATTACCTATCTATCCCAGTTTTGAAACTACCAAAAATCCATTTGTTTTGTTTTTTTTGTTGTTCTGTTTTGTGTTTCCTGGTTTAGCAGATGTATTCAGTACTACAGGTTCCAGAATGCATTGCTGTCCCTCTGTTTTAACCAGACTGTTGCACAGAATTAGGCATAATGGTGCCATTAGGCAGCCTCAGAGGCATGCAAACATGCTGCCCTTGCTGTTTCCTGTCCATCTCCATTGTGTTTCCAACAATTTCTGAGGTTGACAGGTTTTCACACGACCTTCCCTCTACCGAACTTGAGTCTCCTGCAAAAATACTAGAGTCTCCCATTGACTTAAATTGGGTTCCTTACTCGAAATGAGTACTCAAGTATCGGGAAATACTCGTCTCGAGTAACGAGCACCCGAGCATTTTATTACTCGATCATCACTAGATATAATGTATTCTCATTGTGATGAACGGGCACTGGATCCACAGCGGATTTCGCTGCAAATCCGCTGTGAAATCCGCTGCGGATCCAGTGTGTGTGAAGGCACCCTAATTTCTCGCTGCGAATTTGCAACGAGATCCGCTGCGGATCCCTGCCCTGTACAATATGGGCAGACAAACTTGCAGCGGGATGGGCATCACATCTTCACGCCCAGCAAAGCCAAACAGTGCGCTGCGGCGGGGCAGCACAATGATTGGCCGAGCGGGATGGCCGGGAGCCCCGAAGCAAGCCAGAGCATGGAGAAGGTGATGTATACCGACGGGGTGGGTTAACAGGGCGGGCTGCTGACATACAGTGGGATGTCCATCCCACTGCGAGTTTGTCTGCCCATAGTGTACAGGGCGGGGATCCGCAGTGGATTTTGCTACGAATTTGCAGTGATAAATCCGCTGTGGATCCGTTACGTGTGAACGCACCCTTAAGAATTAAATAATTATACCCTGTGTATAAGGTATTATCACAGGTGTTCTTTGTATGGGATATCCTCCAGACATGACCTGTTGGTGGAACATGAGGACTGGAATTGAAAAGCACTGCTATAGTCTATGGCCCTGCATTCATTCAGCGGATTTTCATTTGGCTGTGAGAATGTAGTGACAGCCATATTTAATTATGTAGCTGTTGTAGCAGTAAAAATAACAAACAGCAAATGCTTACCTGCCTGCACTCCCTCGTCGTGCTCATACACGAGTCTCCAGGTCCCTGCTCACTGACGGCCCACTCAGCCAATTACTATTTTTATCCCCATTGCATTTAAATAAAGAAGGCCATCACCACATTCTCGCAGTGGAATGAAAGTTGGATTCTTGCAGTGGGAAATTTGCTGTGAACTTGCTTTGTGTGAGCTCCCCTAAATTTGTTTCTTTCAGGGTATGTCTTTAGTGGGCAATTCGGGTCAAAATGGTCATACTTTTCAATTGGGGATTCTCCCTATGTGTTGTTACCAGCCATGGATATATACATCTAAGGGGTATTCCAACCAGGACCCCTTTTTGGCAATGCCCAGGGAGGGTGGGTGAAAACAATAACACACACCTCCCTGGCTTCAGCGCTGCGGTCTGTAGTTTGCTTCCCGGTCTTCCGGTGTGTGGCTGCTTCCTGGTCCTGAGACATGATGTCGCAAGCCTGCTCAGCCATTCAGTGGTTGAAGCGGGACACCCTAAGGGGTCATTCACACGTCCATAGAATTCCGTCCCCACACAGACGGTGTTCAGCGGACTGGACCTGATTGCTCCCAGCATCTAATTAATTATGATTTTGGGAGTTCCTATACTGTTTCACTAGGGTACTGACACAGCCGCGCTGCTGTGTTGGTACTCCAGCGCAAATTTTTAGTCTGTTCAGGAGCTCCCAAAATCATTCTATGGACGTGTGAATGACCCCTTACATCCACTGAATTTGTGAGCGGACCTGCGATGTCAGGGAGGTAAGTGGATGTAATTGTTTTCACCCAACCCCTCCCCTTAAAAAAGTAGTTTATTATTATATAACCATTTCTAGCATATGGTTGCTTTTCTATATATCCTGCCATCCTGTCCTGGCTCTGGGAGTGCAGGCGTTACTGTACACCAGACATCTGCTCCTCTTTGTGGCCTATGACTCCGACATTCCTTGGCTGCTTGTTGTCTGACTGTGTCATTAAAGTATGATGGCAATATGCACCACGTGCTTCTTCATTAGTATGTGTTTCTAATATGTTCTGAACTGTATGTTTTCTCTTTATGTTTTAGGTGACTGCATCATCCAAGATGTTTGCGAAAGCAACTAAGAATTTCCTGAGAGACATTGACGCTGGTGGCGAATTGATATCCATCTCCAGTCTAAATGACTCGGATAAAGCTCAGCTTCTTAGTGTGGTGGCAAAGAAGAGGCGATTCTGGTTCTGGCAGAAGCCAAAGTACTACTTCTCATCATGTGCTTGTCTGCTGGGTGATGTGCTGACCGAAGAAGAAGCCTTAAAACCAGGTATGGCTCACACCAATCACTTTACAACTTCAGGAGATTGTACATGCAGTGTGGACTGCTGCTATCTGATGACTATATGACACAGTTACCTGACCTTTGCACTGTCATGTGTACTGTCATTGACAGTCATGTGTTTATGACACATTCTGCAGTGTATTCACCTCTCAGGTCAATTTGAGTCTGAAATAAGGCACTTCAGCATATCTACAGGACATCCTATCTGGATTGATAAAAATGTAGATTAGGAAAGGTACCAATTGTACTGGCAGTTTTCAGTCTTTTGAGGCTATTATTGCATTCTTAATGCAGTATTACACGGCCCGATGTTCTGGGGGAAGTGAGCGCCGACCAGTCAGCTCAGCGCTCGCTTCCCCCTAATTTCTCGCTCTTTGCCTTTGCTATTACACGCACAGAAGCAAGTGGGAAGTAACGAACGGGCCGCCTGAATGATCCTTAGATTGTTCAGGCTGCAAATTGAAGTCAGTGTTGATAGCTTCTGCTGCTGCTGTCCCTATTACACGGGGCAGCGCACAACAGACCGTCACTTCACAAATCGGGATATTTCAACATGTTGAAAGACCACAATCAGATGATATTTTGCATGCCAACATTTGCTATAAACGATTATCAGCCTGAACGGCCGGTAGTTGGCCAAGTAAAGCCGATAATTGTTTAGTGTAATAGGGCCTTTAAGACCCCCATACAATAACTGGAAGACAAAATGATTGTTCAGCCGTCAGTTATCTCTCCCATCCACCTGGCATACTCCCCATACAAAGGGACATTCTGAACGACTAAACGTTCCTGTGATCACTGTGAGGAGGGGAGGGGTAAACCTGCAGCTAGAGAGCTCCCAGAACAAAGGGGTTGGGTGGTGATTTTCTATCATTCCCTACCCCTTTCACCACCAACATTATCTGTCAGTGGTTGTTCGGGAGAGTTCCACACACTTTACACCGGCAGCCGAACTCGCCACGAGCGGCGGATATAGGCAACAATAGTATAAGGTGTATGGGGACCTTTAGCTTCAGGCTATTATAGTTAGTCCTTGCTTTCAATAACACACCCAACATATCCATTCATAGGATTAATTTAGAATTGTGATGTGAACACAGCCTTAGCAAGTTCCATTCACCGCAGGTGCTGACTGTTGGCTACAGCTGACACCAACCCAAGCAGAGTAGCCATCCAATTATGGATACAGTCAGATCTGCCCATTTTATCATGTTGAAGAATATAGAAGGCTCTGTTCACATTGCTTTTTACTACTATGTTCAATGTAAGAATAGACATTGAACATATCCATAGGGCTTAACTGACCTGACATATCCCTTGTACTTTTGCCTTTTGTCGAAGGGGCATGCATCTACCATCTGGTGGTGCTTGTACTGCGAAACTTAAAGGGGTACTCCGGCACTGATAAAAAAAAAAATCAAACATAGTTATTACATTTACGATCCCTCCTGAGTCCGTCCCCATTTGAATTTCCCGCTGTTTGCAGGTCCCTGAAGCTCCAGTTGTGACTTTATTTTTTCTTTGCTTCCTGGTTTGGGCTTTCCCATGATGCACTTTGTCTCCTGTGATGTCTAACTGACTCTGTAAAACTATTAGATGGCTTACAGCTTGTTTAGCCAATCAGAGCTGAGCAACTTGTGTCATCTGACAAAGGGAGGCTGGCCTAACAGGGCTTAGACCCGCCTCCCTCTTGATGATGTCATTGTCACAAAATGGCTTCCTGGGGTCAACAGTCATTAGATAAGAATGAGTTTACTTCACTTCCTGGTGGGGGATTGAGGGGGGAAAAGGATAGGGAAGGGGGGCAGATAGGTGATAGAAGCATATTACAAAGTTATATAACTTTGTAATGTGTTTCAATTACTGGGAAAAAGCTTTTCGCTGGAGTATCCCTTTAAACCATTTACATTTCTACAGTGTGTGTGTGTGTGTGTATATATATATATATATATATATATATATATATATACACTCACCGGCCACTTTATTAGGTACACCTGTCCAACTGCACATTACCACTTAATTTCTAATCAGCCAATCACATGGCGGCAACTCAGTGCATTTAGGCATGTATACATGGTCAAGACAATCTCCTGCAGTTCAAACCGAGCATCAGTATGGGGAAGAAAGGTGATTTGAGTGCCTTTGAACGTGGCATGGTTGTTGGTGCCAGAAGGGCTGGTCTGAGTATTTCAGAAACTGCTGATATACTGGGATTTTCACGCACAACCATCTGTGGGCGGAAATGCCTTGTTGATGCCAGAGGTCAGAGGAGAATGGGCAGACTGGTTCGAGCTGATAGAAAGGCAACAGTGACTCAAATAGCCAACCGTTACAACCAAGGTAGGCAGAAGAGCATCTCTGAACGCACAGTACGTCCAACTTTGAGGCAGATGGGCTACAGCAGCAGAAGACCACACCGGGTGCCACTCCTTTCAGCTAAGAACAGGAAACTGAGGCTACAATTTGTACAAGCTCATCGAAATTGGACATTAGAAGATTGGAAAAACGTTGCCTGGTCTGATGAGTCTCGATTTCTGCTGCGACATTCGGATGGTAGGGTCAGAATTTGGCGTCAACAACATGAAAGCATGGATCCATCCTGCCTTGTATCAACGGTTCAGGCTGGTGGTGGTGGTGTCATGGTGTGGGGAATATTTTCTTGGCACTCTTTGGGCCCCTTGGTACCAATTGAGCATCGTTGCAACGCCACAGCCTACCTGAGTATTGTTGCTGACCATGTCCATCCCTTTATGACCACAATGTACCCAACATCTGATGGCTACTTTCAGCAGGATAATGCGCCATGTCATAAAGCTAGAATCATCTCAGACTGGTTTCTTGAACATGACAACGACTTCACTGTACTCAAATGGCCTCCACAGTCACCAGATCTCAATCCAATAGAGCATCTTTGGGATGTGGTGGAACGGGAGATTCGCATCATGGATGTGCAGCCGACAAATCTGCGGCAACTGTGTGATGCCATCATGTCAATATGGACAAAAATCTCTGAGGAATGCTTCCAGCACCTTGTTGGATCTATGCCACCAAGAATTGAGGCAGTTCTGAAGGCAAAAGGGGGTCCAACCCGTTACTAGCACGGTGTACCTAATAAAGTGGCCGGTGAGTGTATATATATAATATATATATATATATATATATATATATATATATATATATATATATATATATATATATATATATATATATATATATAAAAAATTTCCCCTATACCTATACTGTGCAGTATACACCCTAATGACTAAGTATGTTTATACATTTACATGAAATAGAATCCTATGAAAGAGGTATACATAAAAAAAATACTCCCTTTGTATAACTTTGACTAAAGGCTCTGATGTGATATAAACATAACACAGAACTTGGGGCCTGTACAAAATAGGATACTAGGTAATACTTTTGTTAGAAGCCTCAAAGTAGCTGAGGCTAAAGTGGGAGCTGAGCACAAGAAAAGCCCCCAACAAGTCACAAGTAAGAACATCACATATTCATATACAATAGCATGCAGTCTATGTCTATGGAATCTCACCCCTCACAGTAAGACGTGTAGTCAGTTTTGTTTTTGCATTTTCATTCTTTCACCTCTACTCTCTTACTGATACTTTATCTCTTCTAGTTGTAGTTGAATCAGAATTTGTCACATATGAAGAAAAAAATGTTGGCCTAATACAGGGTAATGTGGATGCTGATTTTGTCACAATTCATGGCAATGTCGGCGGGACTGAAAAAGTGGAAAGTCAATCTTCCTTTGGAACCCTAAGGAAGCAAGAGGTCGACATGCACCATCTTATGAAGAACGTACAAGACAGGTAAACATATTTATAATACGTGTTTGCTGGTGACAATGTGTTCTGCTTTTACATTAACGGAGTAGTCCGTCATTTTTTTAAATTTGACAGCTGGCAGGGGCACTGGGGACATAATATGCAACAACACCTTACCTCTGCTTGTGCCCGCGAATCGCCACGTCAGAAGGTCCAGGACCCCCACAGGAAGGCAGAAAATGCCTGACCTGGCTGATGGATGCCCCATCAGCCAATCAGTGACTGCAGCAGTGTCCTGCCCCAGTCACTGACTGGCTGAGCGGGGCATCCATCAATCAAGTCTGTTGTTAAAGAGCTGAGAGCTGGAGAATGCCAGCGGGTAACCTGGAGTAGAACATGGCACATGGCGGGCATGGGGAACAGTAAATATGCTTTCTTTATTATGACAAACTGAATTTTTGTTTTCCTGCTGGGCATCTCCTTTAACTGTTTAATATTATATTGTTATGCTTTTTAATATTTGGTGTTTATCTGTACGAATTTACACTTGACATGATGAGTAACCTAGGATAAGGACATCCATGCTTTTAAACCAAGGTCTCTGTCACACAAGTGCATTTTGCATCTGTGCTATGTCTGTTTTTTGGGGACACTCAGATAAATATAAAATACACAGGCATTTTAAAAACGCAGCATGGTCTACATGTATCCATCTTACAAAAATATGCCCTCCAGCAGTCTTATATAGTACAGGATGGGAGATGGAGGTGCACTGACTGTACTACTGTACTGTATATGCACTTTAGCAGTCTTATACAGTACAGGATGGGAGATGGTGGTGCACTGACTGTACTACTGTACTGTATATGCACTCCAGCAGTCTTATACAGTACAGGATGGGAGATGGAGGTGCACTGACTGTACTACTACTGTACTGTATATGCACTCCAGCAGTTTTATATAGTGTTATACTGTACTGTATGTAAAGCCTCTCCAGTGCTAAACTCACCAGGTACAACCCACCATCCACGCTTGCAAAAATGTTCCGATACAGAGCAAAGTTTACTTCCAGGTAAATTTTCGTTCGGATACAATGTGCCTGAAAAGTGTTTGAGAACCGAGCAAGAGTTTGAGAACCAAAGCAAACTTTTCTCGAAAATAGTTTTGACTAGTTTCAGAACCGAGGTAGTACTGTATGTGTAATTTTTTTATGTATAATTAGTAGGCTCTCTAGCAATACCCCTAAAATATTATTTTTGAGACAAATGTAAATCTCAAAGTATAATTAAATCACAAGTAGGGATGTCACGATACCAGAATTTTGAGTACGATACCGATACCATCTTTTTTTTCCCGATACTCAATACCATTTCGATACTTTTGAAAAAAAGCACTTAAAATACAAATATAATGACATCCCCCCCCTCACCCAGACTGTGGGTATGATGCCCCCATGCACCACATTTTTATTTATGTGACTTTTTGATCACTTATTTTGTTACTTTTAATGGTTCGGACAATTCCGCATGCAATGATGCCAAATGTTTATTTTTTATGATTTAAAGCCTAAGGCTAGAATACCATGCTTGCCCAGAAGGTAAAACTTAACTTTTATTAGTATTATATAAAACGTAGAAAAAGAAAACGTGGTGACTGTGTATTTACAGTGCTAATTAAAATAGGCGCACACTGCTGGGTTCATAGTACTTTGATAATGTATAGTCAATATATACGTCCCTGGGTTATCTACCCCTTTGGGATCTTTGTCTATAGATTGACTTTGTAAGATAATGTGGCACTTGCAGTTCAATGACAGTCAGCAGCGTTACTTGTCTAGTCTGCTGCTGTCTAGTGATAGGTATCCACTTGTGTTACTTGTAACTTTGTACTTTGATCGATACGAGGGAGATCAGTAATAATTTTTATACTGCTAGTACTATAGGGTTACTATAAGTACCAAGTCTGGAAAAGCGTACTATTAGGGAGCACTATAGTGAGTATGTGATGTGGGCGTACAGTATTATAGTTGGTAATTGTATGGCGATAAATCTCTCTGCCGGTATTGTACTGTGCACACACTATCACTGTGATTGCGAGGTGGACCACAGAGTTACAGAAAAGAACTATACGCTGCAGCGTTAGCTGTTTGAAACCTGTAGCCAGCGAGTCAGAGTTTGCTATGTCCCGCTCTTGCTATCTATAGTAGGATTGTATCTATCTGTAACAGTAGAGACCACACTGTTCACTCCCCCTGTAGCGCACGATCGCGTTTGCTACAGCGGATAGGAGATAGCACTTGACAGGTTGCTTCTATCTCCTAAGGTGCTACCGCTCACAACGGCGGATGCTATCTGGTGATATGTCTCGCAGTCACTATTACCCTCCGTATATGATCTATTGTAGCTGCTTAGTGACCAACATATACTATCACAAGTTGACCTGTGCAGTGTGCCCCTAAGTAAAATTGCCTATGCCATTTTTGCTGACTAGTTTCGTCGGCTGCACCGACTTTTTCAAAGTATGGCGTTGAAAAAGTCGGTGCAGCCGACGAAACTAGTCAGCAAAAATGGCATAGGCAATTTTACTTAGGGGCACACTGCACAGGTCAACTTGTGATAGTATATGTTGGTCACTAAGCAGCTACAATAGATCATATACGGAGGGTAATAGTGACTGCGAGACATATCACCAGATAGCATCCGCCGTTGTGAGCGGTAGCACCTTAGGAGATAGAAGCAACCTGTCAAGTGCTATCTCCTATCCGCTGTAGCGAGCGCGATCGTGCGCTACAGGGGGAGTGAACAGTGTGGTCTCTACTGTTACAGATAGATACAATCCTACTATAGATAGCAAGAGCGGGACATAGCAAACTCTGACTCGCTGGCTACAGGTTTCAAACAGCTAACGCTGCAGCGTATAGTTCTTTTCTGTAACTCTGTGGTCCACCTCGCAATCACAGTGATAGCGTGTGCACAGTACAATACCGGCAGAGAGATTTATCGCCATACAATTACCAACTATAATACTGTACGCCCACATCACATACTCACTATAGTGCTCCCTAATAGTACGCTTTTCCAGACTTGGTACTTATAGTAACCCTATAGTACTAGCAGTATAAAAATTATTACTGATCTCCCTCTTATCGATCAAAGTACAAAGTTACAAGTAACACAAGTGGATACCTATCACTAGACAGCAGCAGACTAGACAAGTAACGCTGCTTACTGTCATTGAACTGCAAGTGCCACATTATCTTACAAAGTCAATCTATAGACAAAGATCCCAAAGGGGTAGATAACCCAGGGACGTATATATTGACTATACATTATCAAAGTACTATGAACCCAGCAGTGTGCGCCTATTTTAATTAGCACTGTAAATACACAGTCACCACGTTTTCTTTTTCTACGTTTTATATAATACTAATAAAAGTTAAGTTTTACCTTCTGGGCAAGCATAGTATTCTAGCCTTAGGCTTTAAATCATAATTGTAGACTAATACCTCCCTTAAGGTCGGGATCATCCACCTTAATCAAATGTTTATTTTTTGACATGAATAAAAGGGAAAGGCGGGGATTATTAGAACTTTTATTCTGGCATTTTTTTAATTGTCATCTGCCTCATAGGGGTTTTCGCCTTCCCCTGGATCAGCACAGTAGGATTTCCCTAGTTTTTTTTTTTACACTTTTTAATTCCCTTGTACCTCCCAGCATACCTTCTTGTGCACTACAACTCCCAGCATACCTCCTTGTCCACAAAGAGGTATGATGGGGTTGTAGTACACAAGAAGGTATGCTGGGAGGTACAGTGGTGCAGCAGCAGCCTCCCAACACAACAACTCCCAGCATACATCTTTGTGCACAAGAAGGTATGCTGGGAGTTGTAGTGCACAGAGGTATCCTGGGGGTTGTTGTGATGTCAGGAGGCTGCTGCTGCACAACTGCAACTCCCAGCATACCTTCTTGTGCACTACAACTCCCAGCATATCTTCTTGTGCACAAAGAGGTATGCTGGGGGTTGTAATGCACAAAGAGGTATGCTAGGAGTTGTTGTGATGGGAGGCTGCTGCTGCACAACTACAACTCCCAACATATTTCCTTGTTTGTTATAACTCCCAGCATACCTTCTTGTGCACTACAACCCCCAGCATACCTCCTTGTGCACAAGAAGATATGCTGGGAGTTGTAGTGCACAAGAAGGTATGCTGGGAGTTGTGGACAAGGAGATATGCTGGGAGTTGTGTCGGAAGGCTGCTGCTGCACAACTGCAACTCCCAACATCTTCTTGTGCACTAGAACCCCCAGCATACCTCTTTGTGCAAAGAGGTATGCTGAGAGTTGTAGTGCACTAGAAGGTATGGTGAGAGTTGTAGTTGTGCAGCAGCAGCAGCCTCCCGATCCCAGCATACCTCCGTGCACTACAACTCCTAGCATACCTTCTTGTGCACAAGCAGGTATGCTGGGAGGGGACTGGCCGGTGTGAGGGACCGCAAAGTGCAGCGGCGGGTCCCGGGGGACAGAGGGGAGGGGTGGATGAAGGGCTGGACTGGCGGTGCAGAGGTGGCTGCCGGGGCTGACAATGGGGGGCAGGACTGGAAGGACGCAGCCGCGGCGGGGGAATAGTTAAATAACTGCCACCCGTAATATCGCGGGCTGCAGTCATTAGCAGTGGGGGCCGCTCCATATACAGCAGACTTCTGCTGCATATGGAGTGGCTCTGGGGGGGGGTTAAATGCCGCTGTCAGTTGTGACAGCGGCATCTACCCTGTAAAATAGCCGGCACTAGCGATCGCTATGTGCCGGTTATTTGAAGTTGGCACCACCGGGAGCGGAGAGCACGCAGGCGGAGGAGGGGACACCAGGGGGCGGCACACAGAGAACATGGCCGGCGCTCAGCTAGCTGCCGGCCGTGGTCTCTGCGCTGTACTTTATATTAAGCTGCGCTATTATGCAGCTTAACATAAAGTATCGATACCAGGAAATCCTGGTACCGAACCGTTTTTCTGACCAAAATATCGATAGTAGTATCGATATTTCGGTGCATCGTGCAACACTAATCACAAGTAAATATGTATATATAACACTTTATCTAAATCACAATTAAAATTCATAAAAACATATAAACAAATGAACATGTAACTACACGCTTACAAAAAAATCTCTGTATATAAATCTCATGCGGTTGCAAATGGTATAATACAGGATATGAACTGGAGAGAGTGGAACCGCTGCACATCCCATCTATGGCTGATACTAATGCCGCTAGGCCTATATTAAAAATCAACACCAGAGTGTCTGTATATGAATTGATCAAGCCATATTGCCCCGTGTACCACCGCGCAGGTCCTCTGGTCCACACGGGTCCCTACGCTAACTCCACACCGTGTCGGTCAGCGACCGCCAACCCCGCAAAGCGTGCACATGCAGGGAAGGGAGGCCATGGAACGGCCCTGCAACCCCAATGTCACAGGACCAGACCCAAAAAAGCCCCACCAAAACCCAGCCAGCACCATCGGCAGGATATACTGTAGACTTGATTATTTGTAGGTTAAAATACATATAATGCGGTTAAAATTAATATAGTATGGTTAAGTCCGCATGTAGTTGTTGCATACGGTGCGGCTAAAACCGCATGCGACTAGTGCAGGGCCCTTGCAAGTCGCTGTGGTTTATTACTACTATATTTGATCAAGTCAGTTATCACTGTTGTGTTTATCAGTTCAATATAAATTGCAACAGTTAGTGGCGCTTATTAGCGTTTTCACAGAAATATGTTAAAATAGATTCGGTGGAAATCCACCTCTCACCGGTCTGAAGACTCTGATTCTATGAGGTCTGCGGCCGCATACTGGTGGGAGCAGACAGAGGGTTATTTACTTGAAGATGTCGTCAGGAGCTCTCCTCATGTTCAGTGTTCCTCGTGTCGTGTGCACAGGGTCTTGTTTAGAGTACTGTCCGGTTTGGAGCTGAATGCTCAGTGCTCGGTTGTCTCTCCTGACATCAGATGGGTGTTTACCCTTAAGCGCTGCTCCCGTGTTCTCTGTCAGCATAGGAGTATTTGTATGCATTCACTATGCTGTGAGCTAATAAATGGTGGGACCGGTGGTAGGTGGTTATGGCAGTATATTTCTGCAATATATTCAATAGTAGTAGCAACTCTTTATATGCGTTTCAGAGCACTGCTCAGCTCTTTCCTCAGTAATGAGTTGCAAAATGCAACTCATTACTGAGGAAAGAGCAGAGCAGTGCTCTGAAACACGCTACTACTATTTAATATACTGCAGAAATATACTGCCATAACCACCTACCACTGGTAGGCCTCATCTCCCTCCGTACTGCCCATGCGCAGCGTCCTGAAGACGTCAGCACGCTGCCGACATGGAACGCAGGCCCCGGCTGACGTAAGTGGAACACACGACTTTCAATCACGCCCCTGTGGGCGTGATTAAAGCGCTTCCAGCCGCCCAGGACAATGACTAAATCTGCCCACCGTGACTACTTGGCGGAGATTTACATACAGAGCGGGACTTAATCAAAGTACGAAAACTGACTAATAGAGGGGATCACGGGGGGTACAGGGGGATGTTTAGGAAGCGTGCTGGCTGATGTACCAGCACGTTTCCTTAGCTTTATGGACGTTTTTTTCGTGATTGGTTCCCTTTAACACCTAAAATGCGGCCACCTCTAAACACAATGGATAAACACATTGTAGCAAATAATGCCATAATGTGTATGTAACAATAATATCTATAATAATATCAATGTGTAATATTGTCACCAAATATGACGAATTTGGTGCATTTGAATGGCACTCTCGCCATGTGGATAGCTGTGCCACCTATTGAATGGAAGGATATAATGCCAAAAGAAATTATGGCTGTATCCATGTTTTCCAGGCAGTCCTCGGGCTGCATCCACCTTCTCCAGGCAGCAGAGTTCAATTGCCAATGATTCGGGTTCATGTGAACCTGAACTTTCGTCAGGTTCGCTCATCTCTAATTGCAAATAATAAATGAATCTAAAAGTCTAGAACACTAATAAAGATGGGGCGTGATTGCTATTTCTTGTTTGTTTCTTTTTGTGCAAATTAGTGCCATAGAGTTCATGTTTACTTTCAGTATCTTTCCCTATGACTGACTATGATTTTGTACCACTAGAGGGCAGCTTTCACCTCTTTTACCTTTTTATTGCTACTGATATATTTTCAGCACAAAGTGGTTTGAAAATGTCCTGAAAAGTGATCTGTCTGATTGTCACAATTACCGTGCAGGACTTTGGATAAAAGCTCCTCATTGGCAACTAATGTGGCTCTTGGGTGACAGCTTCAAACCTCTGGCTGTCAAAGAGCAAAGAAGATGTGATAGGGAAAAAACATGTGAGACGAGATAATTACAGTGTAACATTTAATTGCATGTACTTTTTTTGGTGATATATAAAGGAGAAAGTCCCTAAAAAAAGTTGCTTTCAAAATGGACAAAGTACACTAGGACTTTTACGTATTTATTGATGTGGAAAGAGGAAAATTTTGTCTTTGAAAAGACAGACACAACTAAAGTACATATGTACGATTCTGCACAAAATTCTTCAAAGAGTCCTATCAGAAGACTGTACCAGTGGGGGTCCGAGTGCTGAGATCCCCACCGATTACTAGATTAAAGGGGCTGTGATGTGCTCATAGCTTTACAGAGAGTCTGCTGAGCCGGAGAATTTTTTCTAGCTGGGCATGCAACACTAATAAATACGCCACAGTCATGTGTCAGATTAATGTCAGTTTCTATATTGAATCAGGAATTGTTAATTTATTTCCATTAGGCTGAATTCAGTGTTCTACATGGGGGTTATCTACAATTGTAATTTCATCCTATGCTTTGCAAACTTAATGTGTGACATATCTGCAGATTTGGCTGTATTCCTACATAGATTTTTTTAAGCCTTCTTTAGGGTACAAACCCACTTGACGTATTTGCTGCGTGAATCAGTCTTAAAAATAAGCAGGCAAAACGCAGGTTGGCTTTATACAATTGTTCTACGTTAAAATACGCAATTGCGTATTTTTGAAGCGTGAAGCTACATGCGTTTTTCGCACAGGTTAACAACTGATGCTTTGCTAACAACAAGCTTCACGCTTCAAAAATACGTAATTGCGTATTTTAACGCAGAACAATTGTATAAAGCCAACCTGCGTTTTGCCTGCTTATTTTTAAGACTGATTCACGCAGCAAATACGTCAAGTGGGTTTGTACCCTTAAAGTCATATTGTAATCCTTCTAAGGTTATGTGCACACTACAGAATCCAGGCAGATAACCCGCTGCAGATTCCGCCACTTGCGTCCACATGCATCTCCGCCCATGCCATAGACTGCACAGACGGATTCTGCCATCCACCCAAAGGCGGAATCCGCCTGTGCATAGTATGGAGTCTATGGCACGGGCAAAGTGGCAAGTGGAGGAATCCGCGGCAAGTTTTCTGCCCGGATTCCATAGTGTGCACATACCCTTACTCTCACTTTATTTCATCGGCGGCGGACAGTGTCACCTAGGGGCTTTAAAACAGCTGGGCCCCATGTCCCAACTGGGGAGAAGGGCCCTAACTGCTGTGAAGCAACCCCCCACCAGGTGTCTTTGTCCACTGATGTAATAAAGCGATTTGTAGTGCAGGAAGAGGATGAAGACAAGTTTTATTCAGTTATATAATGAATGTGGAGCATATAAGCTTGTGGATGGTGCAGAGAACTGCACATAGATTAAGGTGGGGTGATAATTTCCCCCCCCCCCCCCCCCCAAAAAAAAGGTTCAGCTTTTCTGATGTTTTTTTGGACCTTTTTTGAGTTATAAACAGCATTTCTACAGCTTAAAAAAATTAGACCAAAATACAATGTGTAAATGTAGCCACCAAGCAGGCAGCGCCCTTAGAGACACTGCCTAGAACCCAAAGTTTAGAACAATGTTAGGCTGAAAATTGAGCAAGCTGTTTTTTGCTTTTGTTCCATTTTCTTCTCTTTGAAGGTTAAAGGCTTTAGTCTATGTTCCTACTAGTTAAAAGTGACGTCTGTTCTTCTTGGACATTCGACATTTCACAGCAAATGACGGCCGTTATTTTATAGCAACATTTTCAAATCATTTTGATGGTTTGTGAACATAGCCTTTTGTGTGTTACCAGAAAGCTGTAATTTTGAGTGAAAACAATATATATTTACAGATGACAGAAAAAAATGGGCGCATTTTGCAAAAACAGGTAGTAAAGAATGAGCAAGTTCATTATTTGGACGGTCATAACCAATTACAGCTGTAATTCTATACGGTGTGGGCACTGTTGTCCACTTACCCATTGACTTCAGTGGAGCACATTATTACATTGAAAATACAGCTGTATTTTAATCTCAGAATTATGGCCATATTTTACCTTTATTTTCTGATATGTAAACCTAGACTTAAAAGGCGTTTTAGAGAAAAGGGCCAGGAAATCTCCCAATCCATGTGTCAAACATATTTGTTAGGCTTAGCAAAGCAGCACCACAGGCACCTTGCAAGCAGGGTTGTGTAGCACATCCAGTGGTTGGGAGGAGAGATGAGTGCAACCTGAGTATCGACCTTGGGGGCCAGGAAAACATGAATACAGCCCATGGTAATCCAATGGCGAAGGATCGAATTGGAACATACTTAAATTGCGCTCCTGACTAGCAGGGATTCACTCTCAGAATTGGTGTGGAGGTCAATACATCAAATACCCATAAAGTGTTGAAATAGTCTAGCAATAAGGCCATTGGTTTATAAGATGGGAATAACCCTAAATGGTTAATAGAGCTTCTTGCAGCTCCCCAGATGCTGATTGCTGATTTAGTTTATAAGTGACGGCCTGAATTAGCTTCACATCTAACACTTCTTTCATTTCCTTGTCACTGTTTGAAAATTAATCAGGGCTGAGGTTTTCCACCCGTTCCTTAAATGAAGATAAATAGCCGCGCTCCTGGCTCATGTAAATGAGCGCGTCCCGAAACGTCTGATTAGTATTTGTCAACAAATAATTACAAAGCTATTTGTTTCCCCTCCATTAGGATTGCACTAGCTGCTGCCGCTCTTTGCCAGGGGTTACATTAACATCACTTTGATTTTTTTGCAAGACTTCTACAACTGACAGTAAAAGTAGGAAACCCTCATTATTATAATGATTGTACAAATAGTGTTTACTTTTTAGTGGAATGTGAATGATTCCTTTAAGCTAGTCTACACTTGCTGAAAATCCACAGCAATGGAAACACGGTATATGTGAATACTGCAAATCTCATTTGAGTTGCCAGGTACTGTAGGTGAACACCACAGCATTACTGCCCAACGTGGCCTCACATTAAAGTAAATCTGTAATTTCACTCCCCCCAAACCGCCGGTACAATTTTCTAGACTTCATCAAAGCATTTCTGGTCCTGGGACTGCCTTTCACCTGGTGCTAGTATTCTGGCTAACTTTTATTCTGTTGGCGGGGTGTCATTGAGGCGTGTCTTAGAGCATCCATGCCCTATGCCTGCAGCGCCTCTCCCCCCGCCTCCATGCAGTGCAGGATGTGTCAAAAAAAAAAAAAAAGAAAGTTTGGGAGAGAGGTTCTGCAGGCCTAGGGCACGGATGCTCTGGACCCCGCCTCAATGACACCTCGCCATCAGAATAAGAGTTAGCCAGAATACTGGCCCCAGGAGAAAGGTAGACCTGGGGACCAGAAGTCTGTAATGAATATCTAGAAAATTATATTGGCAGTTTGGGCTGGTGCTGGATAGTACAGATTAGCTTTAAAGATGACCTGTATGACCTCCAGGAACACACAAATTAATAGGGCTGAGTGCACACTGCATTTTTGAAGTGCGTTTAATGTATCTGCTTAATGAAGAAGAAACTGAAGCAAAACACGAAGCAACTGTGTGCCATCTGTTTGGACCAGTTTTTCATTGACTTCCTTTATAAACACACAAAAAAAAAGAACCAGAACAGATCCCTTTTTTTTTTTAATTAAAGGGGTTATCCAGCGGAAATTTTTTTTTAAAATCAACTGGTGACAGAAAGTTATATAGATTTGTGATTTACGTCTATTTAAAAATCTCAGCAACCCATATTTACAGTGGTTTGCAATAAATTAAAATTTCAACCAAAATTTTTTTTTTTCAGTATTTCAATTCAAAGAGTCATTACATACAGAGTGAACTTTTTCAAGCATTTATTTCTGTTATGGTGCGTTTACACAGACAGATTTATCTGACAGATCTTTGAAGCCAAAACCAGGAACAGACTATTAACAGGGATCAGGTCATAAAGGAAAGACTGGGATCTATCCTCTATTCAAATCTATTCCTGGCTTTGGCTTCCAAAATCTGTCAGATAAATCTTTCTGTGTAAACACACCCTGATGATTATGGATTACAGCCAAGAAAAACCCAAGTCAGTATTTCAGAAAATTAGAATAATTAACCCAAAACACCTGCAGTGGCTTCCTAAGTGTTATTAAAGGTCCCTTATGGTGCGTTTACACAGAAAGATTATCTGACAGATTATCTGCCAAAGATCTGAAGCCAAAACCAGGAATGGATTTGAAAAGAGGAGAAATCTCAGGCTTTCCTTTATGACCTGATCTCTGTTTATAGTCTGTTTCTGTCTTTGGCTTTAAATCTTTGGCAGATAATCTCGTCAGATAACCGTTCAGTGTAAATGGACCCTAATGCTACGTTTACATGGAACGATAATTGGCCCGATCGTACGATTAATGATGTCGGATTAACGGATTTTTTTTCATAACGATCAGCGTTTAGACGGTACGATATACCATACGGAAAAATCGTTTTGCGATCGTTTTGCGATCGCGTGCCCGCAGCCCGGCCCCTGACGGGGCTCCGATTGCCGCCGCCCCGTCCACGAGCATACGTTACCTGCTCCGCGTAGCAGGTCGTCGGAATCCCAGAATCCCCTCTTCAGTACATTGATTGGCTGAAGAGGAGCCGTTTGAAATTCCCGGCTCCCCTCTTCAGCCAATCAATGCACGGCAATGTACCTTCATCCTCAGCGCTATTCCCATGCGGTTTTAATGTAGTGCTCCGTGCGGTAAGGCCGTTTGGACAATTGCCCCACCCCCAGAGCGCTGATCTGGCCCATCCCCGGTTGGCTCAGTCCATTGATAATCACTAGTAGCGGCAAATTGCCCATCTAAACAAAGTGAATCGCTTAGTTTGATCAGCAAGCAGCTGCCTGCCTTTCAACTCTGTACAGCTCTTTGCCACTCCTCCCTTTGTGCCAGAAAAACCTTGATCCAGCTTTTCCCGACACCCGGGGTGGAACGTCAGGGAGCGGAACTGAATTGAAAAGCAGACAGCTGTTAAGCCGCTTGCTGATTAAACAAAGAGATTCGCTCATCTATTAAATTCGATCAATCTGCTGATAGTTTCCCTTTAATGAAACATGAAAAATACAGCGATCTTCATATGGCTCGGTTGCTCAGCTGATCATGTTGTGTACAGGCACTGGAAGTGAGTACCGATCTCACTTATCAGCGCTTGTTTGCGGCCACAAACGGTTGGGGATGAGGCCTTCTAAAAAGGGCCCTTAGGCCCTTAAAACACACAGCAATGTGCAGCCTGTGACAGATGGCCCAAGTGCTGGCCGCATGTCATGGACAGAACACTTACCTGTCACAGGACGTGCTGCATCTCATTCATGCTACTGAACTGGCACGACTTTGTAAGGGTATGTTCACACTGAGTAAAAGAGGCGGAATTCAGCCTCAGTGTGTCGTAGCATCTCTATGGGAGAGTGCACGCTACTCCGCTGCCGCCCTCTCCGCTCAAAGTGTGAACATACCCTAAGTGTGGAAAAAAGTTGGCTATCAAAGGCGGGAGGGCATTATTCATAGGTAACAGCATATACAGAGGTACCGTACAAGCTGTTGAAGTCAGTGTAACTTTCTCCAATTCATGCTATCCTCAGCACATGCATGGTAAAGGATTTTGAGATGCCAGTTTTGTGTAATTTTTTTTGCCATGACTGTTCATCCTTATGCCATTAATAAGGGAGTGCGAGGCTAGCCATTCCTAGTGTTCACACTATAGTTATCAGATGCAAAGCAGATCAGACTGCTGCCGCTACTCTGGCAGTGCATTGGTGCATTATTTGAGCAAAACCAGTAATGGTTTCCGAATAAAGGATTCATGTGAGGATCACTTCACATCATGTTTTAAGCTTACCTTCAATGGAACCCTTCAGTGGATTGATGATCATGGATAGGTAAAGAGAAGTGTGTGCACAACCTAGAGGTTATTTATACAGCTGTGGGTAAAGTGTTTGCAGAGTTTTTGGTGTTAAATCCGTATTAAGAATTCTTAACACCATCATGAGCAGCTAAGATCTAAATCTTTCCCTGGCAGATTTTTCTTGCCATTAGCAAGTCTTTTCATGTTCCTGGTCATAATCTTTTATTTAGTACGCTGCTCTCCGGGAGACACGTGCTCCTCTTAGAAAACTTCCGTTTCATGCTTGAAAATGTGGATGTGGAAGCTTCACTTAATGTAATAACTTCATACACACTTGTACACAGATTACAACCCCAACACATTTCTCAGATGCAGTTCACACTCTAACCAGGAGCAACAGTCTGATCAAACCTACCGTTGTGGTGACCTGTCTCAGGCCATGATTGGCTGAGCAGGCTTCACCTTGTGTCTAGATGGGGATCAGGAAGTGGTGAGTAGGGGGCATCGGGTACCAGCCTATCAGGATATGTTCACACTGTGTTAAAGGGAACCAATGTATAAAGCCGCGGCACGTACCAGGAGCTTTATACCGGGGAAAAATGACTTTTATTCCCGTGGCTCGTGACAGACATGGGCGGGGAAGTAGTCATCTGGGTGGCTCCCCAGCGGTGTCTAGTCACAGCGCTCTGCCAGTCAGCGCGTTCTGCGGGATGACTGACAGGCAGAGAGGCCAGTAACGCACCGAGTGTCTGTCACATAGCCTGCTGCGAGTATGTCAGCCCATTAAAGTGAATGGGCAGGTATCCACAGCAGATTTTGCTGTGAACTCGCAGCGAGAAATCCACTGCCCGGTGCGTGAAACGGTCCGTTGTCCGTCCACAAGCCTCGACTCCGTGAGTGCTGCATCTGTTACCTGTATACACTGTAAAAAGAAGTGATGTGTTACTTCTTTTGCAGTAAATTCTATGAATATAGTGTGGGGTTACATGCTACAGAAAATATACTTGAAATGGGCTTCAAAAAGCTGTTGCAAATTAAAAAAATAATAATCTAAAATACATGGGTAGTTTTCCCTTGAAATACATGCACATTCTTTCTACTTTCATTTAAAGGGAACCAATCGGCCCAATTGGGTTGATATGGTTCCCTGGAGCAATGTACAGTATAAAGCTCCTGCAGCAGCCGCGGCACGTAACAGCTGCGGCTGCAGCAGGAACTTTATACCGCGGAAAAATGACTTTTATTCCCCCGGCTCATGACAGACAACCGGTCCATTACTGGCTTCTCTGCCTGTCAATCATCCCGCAGAGTGCGCTGACAGGCAGAGCGTTGTGACTAGACTACCCATGTATTTTAAATTATAATTTTTTAAATTTGCAACTGCTTTTTGAACCCCTTCGAAGTATATTTTCTGTAGGATGTAACCCCACATATTCTTAAAATTTACTTCAAAAGAAGTAACACATCACTTCTTTTTTCAGTGTGTACAGGTAACAGATGCAGCACTCACCCATGTTAGTTTAAAACAGACCTTTAATCCATGTTTCGGTCACGGAGTGGAGGCTTGTGGAAGGACAACGGACCGTTTTATGCACCAGGCAGTGGATTTCTCGCTGCAAATTCACAGCAAAATCCGCTACGGATACCTGCCCATTCATTTTAATGGGCTGACATACTCGCAGCGGGATTGTCATCCCACTGCAAGTATATCAAACCCTGCGGGCTTGGGTCATTCTTTACCGTGTCCCCGCTCCGGCTTGTTTTGGGGGCCAGTGTGCTGCAGCGGGGGGAGTGAATGGGCATCCGTGCACGCCCGCATCAGAACCCCCCAAGGCACACTGTGTCAGTGCTCGCTCCATAGTGTGCACTGACATGGTTTTCTGCGACCGCTATTCAATGAAGAGTGGCCGCAGAAAACTGACATGTCAGTTGTTTGCGGCGCTGCAAGAGATCCCGTCCGGGATCCCACAGATCGTAAGGCAACGTATCTTTTCGTGAAAACTACGGCCATTGTTGCCGATTACAACAATGGCCGTACTTTTACGAAAAGATACGTTGTGTGAACATAGCCTTAAACTACAATGGGTGAGTGCCGCATCTGTTACCTGTATACACTTTGATTAAATGAATTGTTTTATGCTGAGCACAACCCGAAGGTATGCAAGAGCCTGAGTATGGACAAGTAACAGGTCTGTTCAGTGTCCTGAGAAGTGCAGCTGGAACTTGTAGTATGCCCTGTTTGTAGTGCCGGGAAAGTTCTTATATTACTCCTTTTTACACCAGTAAAAATTTAGTAACTGATTACAATGGAAAATACATATTCCTACTGTACATGTACACTGTGTTCACATTAAAAAAAACAAAAACAAGAAAGGATATAGTAAAAGCAATCTGACAACTCTATATCATGTTTCCTTCTAAGCACTGCAGAGTGGGGTGGGTAGAGGGAGGCGTGCATACTGCAGCTTAGCACCACCTTTATGGCACTTAAGCGTAAAGGGGAACTCCAGGTGGAGGTTAAAAAAAAAAAAAAAAACTGCTGCATAAGCATCTAGCATTGCTTACCTGTCTTACCCAGTTTAGAAACTACAAAAATCCATTTGTTTTTGGGGTCTTCATTCTGTATTTTGTGGTTGTACTGTGAGCAGTTGTACTTAGTACTACAGGTTCCAGAATGCAATGCTTTCCCTCAGCTGTTCATCACAGTCCTCCACCCTGCCCATTCCCCGCCCAAAGCTGTTGCAAAAGATCTAGGCTGTGTTCACACATTGTAGTTTTATTGTGTTACTGAATTATTTGCAGTAATTTATGATTTCATTGTGTTCCCACCCACACAGCACACTGTATTCTCTACCTGTAATATTGATATCAATTGGAATAAAGTAAAGAACTTCTTGAATTTAATTAATTTGTTTTCCTTTTCATCTCCACGCACGTATTATGATCGAGCTTCTTTTGTCTTTGAAGTTGAACCCTACAATAAGGAGTTTATCCAATACTATCTTACATGGGATATACTGTTTATGCCTAGTTTTTTGTCCAGGTGGGATTGGCAATGCCGGCTCTGATCCTCTCTGCCGTTTAGCGTAATTTACGCGTCATTTAGCGTGTTACTGCATCATTTTTGTAAAGACGCTGCTGTACTGCAATGACACTCCAATGTGTGTGAATATAGTCCTAATTTCACTGCAGAGTTTTTGGCTGGTCAGAGATGGGGTATCCAGCCAAGCCTCCTGTGAGATCACGCCCTGCCTCCTGTCTGCATCATCAGCCTGTGCTCAGCAAACACACACAATGTGAGACAGAGGCATGGAATATTTGTCTCCTAAGGGGGATAGCAGAAGGAGCAGAAGACAATGTGAATTGGCACAGAGGATAGTTTTCTTCACTTCCTGGATTTCTATTAGCTACAAGTGTGGCAGAACCGCACAGATATGGTAATACATTATATAGACACATCTATATAACTTTTAATGTACTTTTAATAGAAAATAATTTTCCCTATGCAGAGTTTATACATGATTTTATATCTTGATTTCAGCTGATAGCTGCTGCACAGTTATCGTTGGTTTTATCTCCCTATCAGCTATTTTCCAATGTTTGCAGCTCAGAGGAGCACGATATGAAGCTAAGAGATTCCTTTTACACGGAACGTATATTATCTGTTTTGATAATGGATCCTACTGGATGGCATACAGGTGCATCTGTTTTTGCATGAATTTTTTTCAATAAAACAGATACTTTAAATGGATAGCAAAAACCCAGTGTGAACCCAGCCTCAGGGTACAAACCCACACACCGTATACACAGCAGATACGCAGCAAAAACGCAGCAGATTTGGTGGTGCAGATTTGATGCTGTGTCCAGTTATTTAGATCTAATCTGCTGCGTATTTGTTGCGTGTTTGCTGAGTATTTGCTGCGTATCGCAGCAGTAAATAAGCTGCGTATACGGTGTGTGGGTTTGTACCCTTAGTTACGTGTTTTGATAACACATGGAAATACACAATAGACAGAACCTGTATTAATGACATTACTCTGCGTATTCTGTGACCCTTGAAGAGGTCACTCCACAGGGAGGGGGAGGCTGAGCAATGGCTGCAGTGTAGACACAGGAGGTTCGAAAATTCTTAGAGGGGAATCCCGGCTATCACCTGATATTTCCTCCTTTTATTTAAAGTACATTTACACCCATCTGATTGTTAACTGAATTTTCAGACAAATTATGAACCCATGTATCTCTTGAATGAGAATGCCTTTGAAGAAACTAATAAAAAGGTGTGTGATCAGGACACCCTAAGATATATAAAGATGGTAACATCTAATTCTTTTGGATTGGCTGAGAGTATTCTTTACAGCAACTCTGTCTGGATTATAATAGTACCTAGATTTACAGATTACATCTTATATATATTTCCTGGCAGCAGAGAGGACTGTGTCAGAATTGAAAGAATGCACCACTTCCTGCAGGACATACAGCTGCTGATAAGTACTGGAAGGCTTGAGATTTTTTAATAGAAGTAAATTACAAATCTCTGGCACCAGTCGATTTGAAAGAAAACATTTTTTGCAAAACATTTTTCCATTCGTAACATCTAAAATCTGTCTTCTTCATAATTCATACTGTGATTCATTACTAATATGTTTGTCATAGTAAATTTGTAACATGTTTGGACACTGCTGTCCTGGAAATATGCCCAGCATAAATATTAGTCTGTTGTCATTGTGTGGGCACAAGCCATATGCCGCCTGCAACTGCTCTGCCGAACATCTCTGATTTTGGACATTTAGTGATTGAATAATTGCTATTTTAACTGTGTCTGATGATGGATTTAATCCTGACTAGCCTTATATTTGATGAGATTATATGAGCCCACAGTAATGACTAGCAGTAATATAAAGGGGGTGGCTCTTTTGTTGCTGTTTCCTTGTAGCACCTATTGTACAGCTGGAGAAATGCAGATTGTTACCATCCACTGAATGTGTGAGATCTGTACATTTCATCTGTGCGACCATTAATGGTACTCTCCAAGGTGTCTTGTAGTCTGATATATTAGCACTGCATGTGCCTTCCTGTATACTTACCTCCCCTGCCGCTGCTGCTGTCAGATCTTCCATTCCTGTCCCTGTTTTCCTGTAGTTTCTTCTTTAGGATTGTCATCACAAGGACCGGTAGATCTGTTAGTGGCAGCAGTGGGGGAGCAGGGACGGTAAGTATGCTGGCTTTTCTTGTTTTACTGCAGGGGGGTATATACAGCATGGATATATTTGCCTGGAAAACTCCTTTAGGGTATGTTCACACAATGCAGATCTGATTTTAAATACATTGATTTGTTTTGGTGCAGAAACACTGCACATTTTCTGCAGCTGAGTGGTATTGTGTGAACATTCTAACAAAGCAAATGCCTTACTTTTCCTTTTATGTATGTTAATAGCAGTCAGAGCTTTGCTTTTGTGATTCAGAATTCCATATTGCTTGTGTTGGTATAGATGTATATTTTAATGTTACTTAAAGGGAAAGTATCATCAGGTTAGAAGTCTCTAACCTGCTATCTCCCTATAGAGCACAGGGCACTGAGGATGAAGGTAAGTTTCTGTGTGGCCGGAACAGATTGGTGCACTGGGGGCAGGACTACCACCATCAGTGCACCTATACTTTTTTATCATGCACAGATATGCTGCGTTTACACGGAATGATTATTGTGCGAATTTGCACGATAACAATCGAATTTGAACGATAATCGTACGTGTAAACGCAGCGAACGATCAAGCAACAAGCGAGAAATCCTTCATTTTGATCTTACAACATGTTCTAAAATTTGCAGATCGTTCCGTGTAAACAGTCGTTCACCGATTTTACCTATGTGCAAGATAGGCTTAAGCGATCGCAAAACGATTTTTCCGTACAATATATCGTTCTGTTTGATTGTTCTAAAAAAACCATTGTTCTTTCGATATCGTTCATCGTACGATCGGGCGAATTATCGCTCCGTGTAAACGCAGCAATAGAGTTTACACTCAGGAAATAAGCCAAACAGTCTCACTTGTAGATTACTTTTAATCTGTTTAACTCAATTGGCCCACTAGGAGTATGCTGCAATATATGTCAGCGTACATTTTTGCTGATTACCTGATGTATACCTTGGACACATCAGCAAAACGTCCTTTGAATGTAGCCCAAGTTGAATATCTGTTTTATAATAAGGCGTCACAATTCCAAGCGTCCACCAAATGGCAGCAGAAGGAGGCCTGCTCTGCTGTTTTGTCCCATATTCTGCGTCTCATATTGCTTGCATTTCTGTTTGTATTGCATTCATCATGGTTAAAGGGGTATTCTGGAGAAAACAATAATATATTGTGCTAATAAAGATATATATCTGTAACTCTGATACAACTTTGGGACTTTCTGCAGCCACCAATGTTTGTGTTAAATACAGCAGAGCTGCTTATGCTATGGTCCTCACTGGCCTTCCCTGCTATTTGTGTACTGACACGGAGCCATATTAAAGGTTTTCTTGGTTGATGTGTGAGTGTTCAAATTGCGTCCGATTAGGAAAAAGAGACGGGAAAAGTACATGCTTAGCGCTTTCACTCCCACCTCTGTGTGACCTGGATGGACTCCCAGTGCAAGTCTAAAGGCTATATTACATGACACGATAATGAGGGAAGCAAGCACAGAACAGCGGGAGGCGCTGGCCAGACGATCCTCAGATCATCCGGACTGCCCATAAAAGTTATACGAGCAGCAGAATGTCGCTGACATGATCGAGATTTTTCAAAATGAAAGAACACGATCATCCATCATTGTGCATGTCAGCTGATTGTGGTCTCTTAACTTAACCTATTACACCAAATAATAATCAGCCAAGTGCGGCCGAAAATCATTTGGTGTAAAGCGGCCGTAAAGGGCTGTCCAGTCAGAATGGGGAAAGGAGCAGAATTTTTAATTTAAAAAAAAAAACCTGATAAACTGTCATACAAGTTCATTTACCTATTTTATTTTTTCCCACTCTACCATAAAAGTCTTTAGTCATTGGTTAGCAATCCAACCCATTATCTATAGAAAATATTTTGCATGTGTTATAGTGTAGTACACACTACTTACCAGCAGAGGGGGCCATAGTCCTTTGTATTCTTCGCTAGTTTATCTTGTAATTTTAAAGAATTAGTATATTAGTAGTTGTTTATAACTGAATATAGTATATCTCACAGTAAACTGAAAGCGAGACCTCTACACCTCCAAAATATTATATTTTTCAATAATCCATGAAGTAATACCTTATAATGGCATCATGCAGAATATTTCTTAAGAGAATTATGTTTTCTAAATCTGCAAACTATACAAACTCATGCTAGATGTAAAAGTGAATGGAAAGGTCAAACTTTTCCTTTGTAATTGAGGTGAGACCTGGTCAATATCTCCAAATATATATATTGCTTTAATCAGTTGTATAACTTAAAGCTCCAAGAGCCCAATGCAGAATCAGTAACCGGACCCCATAACAGATGTGCTATGCTGATTGAACCATGGGCAGCAAGAGACAGGGACAGGCTCCCTTATTACAACAAAGTGTGAGTTTCTAAGAATTAGAATAGTTTTAAAACCAGCCAGGATCATGGTAACAAGTCATTAAGGTGGTGCCTAGCACTGGGGACCACCCAGATGACAAGTTACCCCAGAAGCACAACTCCCCATTGTTGTTACCATATGTATTACTGCCATATTGTTACTGACCAAATCCTGTATACCAAAACTGATATTGCCAATAATACCAGTATACAAGGGGCAAATATTACCACTACACCATGACCACTAATGTTACTGCAATACTATTACTCACCAAATCCAGTAAACTAAGACCAATAATAACCAACGGTACCTGTTTACAAGGGACAAATACAAGTACAAGTGATTACAGTGCAGTTACAACCAGTGACTCACAGGGAACGCCTTCTCTGAGTGAATTACAGGAGACATCTTCTCTAATTGAAGTTGCTCATTTTTCCTTTTCTTCTACATCCACCTGGGCCATCATAATGGCTTCTCCTAGGCAAACTCATCTCCACAGAATCTGCTAGACAAATACTTTAGCACCATCGTGATCCTCCACATCTTCAGTGCCCTATATAGTAGTTACTACTTGTGCATGTACTGGATATTTTAGCTATGCCCCTTTCTTGTACGCGTCCCCCGATAGCATCTTTTGGTATCTTCCCTAGTATCCCCCATGGTAGACATTTCCTCTAGTGTCACCCGATAGGCATCCCCCCTAATATTGTCCCCCCATGTTAGGCTTCTCTCTTAGGATCCCACCAATAGATAGTGTCCCCCATGGCAAGCATTTCCCTTAGTATCCCCTCTAGTAGATAGTGTCCTACATGATAGGCAGGAGCAGGCCACAGGGCCCCCTGATGCGGAGAGCCCTGCTACGGCTTCTATGGCAGTAGTTCCAGCAGAGTTATCCCCATTCCCTGCTGGGTTTCAAACTATGATTTACTCTTTTAACAGTGTATTTTGAGGTATTGACTGAGTCTGTTCCCTGTTTCAGGCAGGGCTGTGGAGTCACAGTCGTGGAGTCTGAGTCGGAGCTAGTTTTGGCTGGAGTCGGAGTTGGAAAAAATGTACCGAATCCGACTCCAGCTTTAAAAAAAATCATAGAACAGTTAAGAATTGAGTTTTGATATGAATTTTATAAGTTTGGCTCATCAATATATATTATGAGCAACATTCTAATAGGACACTGGCCCTATTAGATAAGGGGGGGCCGAGGAAAAGTTGTCGGTCACTATTTGGCAGTTTGTTTCTGAGCTGGAAGAGTCCATTGTGTGGGGGGAGATCTGTGCTGGTCTCTTCCTGGATGCTGGATGACTGTATATGAGCAGCAGTGTAATATGAAGATATCCTGTCTAATATAGAGGAGGAGGAGGAGAAGACATAAGTAGTGTAGCCTCTGTCCTCAATGTGGTGTTTTTTTTTAGTGCTCTATGGCTGCAGCTGTGTATGTGTGTGTGTGTGTGTGTGAGTGTGTGTGTGCACGTTATGGCTGCAGCAGGCTGTGTGTGTGCTGTGGCTGCAGCAGGCTGTGTGTGTGCTGTGGCTGCAGCAGGCTGTGTGTGTGCTATGTCTGCAGCAGGCTGTGTGTGTGTGCTATGGCTGCAGCAGGCTGTGTATGTATATGTACTATGGCTGCAGCATGCTGTGTATGTGTGTGCTATGGCTGCAGCAGGCTGTGTGTGTGCTATGGCGTGCCCCCACACCCACAGTGACCCCTCCTATATCGCTATGGCTGACCTCTATATCACAGGGATCTGGCATTATTAGCAGTGTTTCTGTGTGTATGGTGAATATTTAGTTAGAAACCAAGAAGATTGTTAGCAGGAAAAGACCACTTGCTCCTTCTAGTCTAGTTGTGAGTAGTTCAGGACATGGAGGCTGGAGACTGGCTGCATCCACTGCACACACAGGAGAATCTGCTTTATATCTTTCCTCATTCCCTCAGAAGTCGCCCCAGGATCATGTAGGACATTAGGAAGAAGCTGCTGAGACAGTGTGATAATAACTCCCCTGGTATATGACCGGCCATTTATGAAGGAGCAGGAGTCGGAAGTCTGAGTTGGTCCTGATAAAATTCAGGAGTCGAAATCGGAGTTGGAGTCGGAGCTGCGGCTTACCGACTCCACAGCCCTGGTTTCAGGTTACCTGTGGTGCAGGCAGCATGAAACTCTGGTTTCTTCATATGGGGCAGAGGGCTGTTTTGGGCCCCTCAGGTGTTAATGTAACCTGTGCACACCTATAATTTTACCCCCATAATTAATCCAAAATATTTGCTTCCTTCTTCATTGCAGGAAAATAAACTTGCAACATCCCTTCATCCAGCAGCTGCACGAGAACAAGAACGATATCCTGTGTGTCCTAAAAGAGAAAATCGTCACCACCCAGAAATGTGTCATATCTCAACAGTCACAAATAGAGGAGACGTGCAAGCTTGGCGGAAAAGTTGGTGTTAAAGCAAAAACGGTGACGGTAAGTGGGAATGGAACCCGCTGAGCTTCTGAAAGGCTTGTGTTTATATTAGATGGCACAGAGGAGATGATTGTTCCTGAAATGCTTTGGGCCAGACAGATCTGTGGGTGAAATAGAATGATAACTAGTAAAATGGTTTACAGTTCAGAGGCCGATTCACAGATGGGTTGTTTGAGAGTGCAGAAAAATCCATTCACCTAGAAATTGTTATTCTGTTTGTAACCTGAATCTGAAATAGCAAAGACAAACTTCAGGCTGGAAATCATGGCTAAAGGGGTATTGCAGCGTTCAAAGGAGAATCTGGGAAGAAAGCTGCAGGGTCATTGCACACCGAGCAGCAGCAGTGTTAAGGTGCCTTTACACAGAGAGATTTATCTGACACATTTTTTAAGCCAAAGCCAGGAACAGACTATAAACAGAGAACAGGTCATAAAGGGAAGACTGAGATTTCTCCTCTTTCCATATACATTCCTGGCTTTGGCTTCAAAAGTCATTACCTTTTAATTACAACACCTATGAGGCTAGCTGACTACAGTTCCTATCATGCGTTATGGTTCTTTTTTCATGGACTAATAATTTGTTTAATCAATGGTTTAACAATTTTAAAGTAACGATTTGTTTTTTTTATGGCAATAAATCGTTATGGAGATAAATCGTTCGAAAAAAAATCATTATTATCATCGCTTTAAGATCACTTAACCTCCTCTCGCAGCTGGACAGTAAATTAACGTCGCTGCAGCTTATGCCTGATGCTACAGCGACATTAATTTACGCCCCAGGATGACACAGGTGCAGCAGCTGCGCCTGTGTCATCCGTGGCGGGTCTCTGCTATCAGTGATAGCCGGGGACCCGCTGCAACTCTCAGCAACTGACAGTTAACCCTATAGATATTGCGTTCAGCATGACCGCAGCATCTATAGTACTGCTGACAGAGAATTCTCCCTACAGAGGGAGAATTCTCTGTCTGCTGTCCATCAGGGCTCTGCGAAGTAATCGCAAAACCCCCGATGGGAGCCATGGAAACCAGAAGCCTCAGGCTTCCGGTTTCCTTGCTACAGAGGCCTTCGGGGGGAGGGAGAGAAGTCTGGGCACGCGGGGCGCACACCCTTGAGCTCTTCCCCCTACCCTCTCTCCCCTGCCGCTGTCACAAGATTGTAACAGCGGCAGGCGACAGAGGAGAGGGGGAATACATAGGGACATCAGCTTATGGGATCATTATAATCCCATAAGCTGATGTCCTAAAACGACCTGGGCATTGATGCATTAATGACCCATGGTCGTGAAAGGGTTAAAGGGGTAGTGCTGCGGTAAAGAATTATTCACAGAATAACACACATTACAAAGTTATACAACTTTGTAATGTATGTTATGTCTGTGAATGGCCCCTTTCCCCGTGTCCCACCCCCCCCACCCGTGTACCCGGAAGTGTGGTGAGCTATACATGCCTGTCACGTGCCGACTCGTCACCGATCTTCAGTCAGTGATGTCATCTTTGGACGGCCGGGCCAAATCTCTCCGACCGTCCTGAGTGCCGGCCACCCTCTGCCGCGTCATCGGCTGCTCAGCCCCGATTGGCTGAGCCAAACTGTGCTCAGCCAATCGCGGCTGAGCATCTGATGACGCTGAAGAGGGCGGCCAGCACTCGGGACATTCGGAGATGTTCGGCCGGCTGCCCGAAGATGACGTCGTGGCACAAGATGGCGGACGGGCGCGACACGGATTACGTATGTTTTGCGCACCACACTTCCGGGTACACGGGTGGGAATGGTGGGACATGGGGAAGGGGGTCATTCACAGACATAACATACATTACAAAGTTGTATAACTTTGTAATGTGTGTTATTCTGTGAATAATTCTTTACCGCCGCACTACACCTTTAAGGCCATCTCACACACTAGGATGAATTTTTGAAAGACTGTTTAGCCTAAGCGATACGCAAATTATCAGCGAACGACCAGCGGTGATTTGAGAATATGTGGAAAGACCACGATGAACGATTTCTCGCTCGTCGCTTGATAGTTAGAGCAGATAATCGCTCAAATGCCATTGTTATCGCACAGATTTGAACGATAATTGCTCCGGCTAAACGGATCATAACAAGTCTCAATCAATGGGTTGGACAATTGATTGCAGGATCATTTGTGTGGCCCATTAAAGGGGTTATCCAGGATTAGAAAAAGCACAGCTACTTTCTTGCAAAAACAGCACCATCCCTGTCCCCGGGTTGTGTGTGATATTGCAAAGAAACGCTATTTACTTTAGTGAAACTGAACTGCAAAACCACTTACAAAGGAAGATCTGCATCCGACTACTACTAATTTTAATGGCTGCACAAAAGTTGCGGTCAGCTGATCAGCCCCTTTCCATTGTCCGAATATCACAATAAGCATTGTTGACAGATGATATTTGGCCTGTGTAAAAGAGTTATTAAAGACAACTTGGGGGACCGAGTTGGCATTTGAAGATTTTTTTTTTTTTCAGTCAATGGGATTAAAATTATGAGATACTTTTCTACTTTCTGAAAAAAGCTACTTTTTTATTTATTTTTGACTGTTTTTAGATTCTTGACGTTCATCAGTACAGAACAGAAGAGTTCCAATTTTTCTATGAAGATAGGTCTCTATTAGAGATGAGTGAACCTCGAGCATGCTCGAGTCCATCCGAACCCGAGCGTTCGGCATTTGATTAGCTGGGGCTGCTGAAGTTGGATAAAGCTCTAAGGTTGTCTGGAAAACATGGATACAGCCAATGACTATATCCATGTTTTCCACATAGCCTTAGGGCTTTATCCAACTTCAGCAGCCACCGCTAATCAAATGCCGAAAGTTCGGGTTCGGATGGACTCGAGCATGCTTGAGTTTCCCTTATCTCTAGTCTCTATTAGAGATGAGCAAGCCTGCTTCTGATTCCAGTAGTCTTCTCGCCTGGAAAACTGGGATACAGTTTATGAGCTATGGCTGTATCACATTTTTCCTCAACACCCTCTCCATGGAGCAGACAGACTGCGAGAATCAGAAGCTGACAGTTCGGGTTTGTATGAACCTGAACCTCGGCTGGCTCGCTCATCACTAGTCTCTTCAATGTGAAAGTGTACCTTCTTGAACAGCATTTGTGTTTTAATGGTTTAACCATCTAAGTGATCCTCTTAATACCAGACGTTTCTGGCTTACCCCTCACACACGGCAGTATTACAGTTCTTTAATATGGCATCTGTATGCCAGTCGTTTACAAGTCATTTACAGACACGGACAGGGTTTTTTATCTCATAGATTCATTACTATGTTGCATGCTGTTTTATGCAGATTGTCTCTCCTAGAACTATCGCCACAGCACTGCAGAAGCTTTTATGATGGCCATAATGTTGGTCATAAAGCATTTACAGATAAAGTTGTAACTTAAAGCCCCATTCTCAACTATATATATATATATATATATATACACACACACACTCCGTATTTTCCAGCGTTTAAGACTACTTTTTAACCCTCAATCTTATTAGAAGTCGGGGGTCATCTTGTATGCCGGGTATACGGTGGGGGAGTTCAAAAATTGCCCCATCACCACTGTATGGGGTGACCACCACAAAAATAAAAAAGAAACAGTTAACTCACCTGGGGCCCGTTCCCGGCCTCTGCGCCCCTCCTGTCCTGCGGGAATGACATCTTGAAAGTCAGGGGTCGTCTTATACGCCCAGTTACCTTATACGCCAGAAAATTCGGTGTGTTTGTGTGTGTTTGTGTGTATATATATATATATATATAATATTATATATATAGCTATAGTATACATATTTTTATATATTATACAGTATACATATACTATATCCCTATACATATACACTATATATATATATATATATATATATATATATATATATATATATATTAAGGATCTTCCCGGGGGATGGTGTGTTTGGACACAGTTCACAGCAGACTTGGACTTGTAAAATAACAGCTTGGCGTTTATTTGCAGCATAAACAGTCCATAACAGAAATATAGCAACACTGTGCTTTAAGAACAAAACAAAAAGGTCTTGCCCGTCTGGGCGCTAACTAACAAAGCAGGTTACCTCTCTGGCACTTCAGTCGGCAGTATTGCGGGGTGTGAACAGGCCCCAGCAGCGGCTGTCTTCCCAGCTCTCACCAAACAGACCACGCAGGCTGTTTACTCCTGTCTGAGAGCAAGGACCTGTACACTGAGCACACCTTTTGCCTTCTCAGGCTGATTGGGATCAGAGCTCACCTGATCCCAAAACCCATACTGGATCGGGGGAAGGGAATGGCAAGTCCCACTACCAAAACCTACCTGCCATTCCATGTAAGTCCAGGCCCGGCAATAATAAATAATAGCTCAGCAGCATAACACTGCTGAGCACCGATGCCTCCTGGACTCACCATCTCACGCTATGTATTAACCTGGGTGAGATGTACATCCCCTCGAGCACTTTTCCCGTGACATGTCCACAATATATATATATATATATATATGTGTGTACACTACCGTTCAAAAGTTTGGGGTCACATTGAAATGTCCTTATTTTTGAAGGAAAAGCACTGTACTTTTCAATGAAGATAACTTTAAACTTTATTCCTAACTTTAAAGAAATACACTCTATACATTGCTAATGTGGTAAATGACTATTCTAGCTGCAAATGTCTGGTTTTTTGGTGCAATATCTACATAGGTGTATAGAGGCCCATTTCCAGCAACTATCACTCCAGTGTTCTAATGGTACAATGTGTTTGCTCATTGGCTCAGAAGGCTAATTGATGATTAGAAAGCCCTTGTGCAATCATGTTCACACATCTGAAAACAGTCTAGCTCGTTACAGAAGCTACAAAACTGACCTTCCTTTGAGCAGATTGAGTTTCTGGAACATCACATTTGTGGGGTCAATTAAACGCTCAAAATGGCAAGAAAAAGATAACTTTCATCTGAAACTCGACAGTCTATTCTTGTTCTTAGAAATGAAGGCTATTCCATGCGAGAAATTGCTAAGAAATTGAAGATTTCCTACAACGATGTGTACTACTCCCTTCAGAGGACAGCACAAACAGGCTCTAACCAGAGTAGAAAAAGAAGTGGGAGGCCACGTTGCACAACTAAGCAAGAAGATAAGCACATTAGAGTCTCTAGTTTGAAAAACAGACGCCTCACAGGTCTCCAACTGGCATCTTCATTAAATAGTACCCGCAAAACACCAGTGTCAACATCTAAAGTGAAGAGGCGGCTGCGGGATTTTGGGCTTCAGGGCAGAGTGGCAAAGAAAAAGCCATATCTGAGACTGGCCAATAAAAGAAAAAGATTAAGATGGGCAAAAGAACACAGACATATGACAGAGGAAGACTGGAAAAAAGTGTTGTGGACGGATGAATCCAAGTTTGAGGTGTTTGGATCACAAAGAAGAACGTTTGTGAGATACAGAACAAATAAAAAGATGCTGGAAGAATGCCTGACGCCATCTGTTAAGCATGTTGGAGGTAATGTGATGGTCTGGGGTTGCTTTGGTGCTGGTAAGGTGGGAGATTTGTACAGGGTAAAAGGGATTCTGAATAAGGAACGCTATCACTCAATTTTGCAACGCCATGCCATACCCAGTGGACAGCGCTTGATTGGAGCCAATTTCATCCTACAACAGGACAATGACCCTAAACACACCTCCAAATTGTGCAAGAACTATTTACAGCAGAAGCAGCAGCTGGTATTCTATCGGTAATGGAGTGGCCAGGGCAGTCACCAGATCTGAACCCCATTGAGCTGTTGTGGGAGCAGCTTGACCGTATGGTACGCCAGAAGTGCCCATCCAACCAATCCAACTTGTGGGAGCTGCTTCTAGAAGCGTGGGGTGCAATTTCTCCAGCTTACCTCAACAGATTAATAGCTAGAATACCAAAGGTGTGCAATGCTGTAATTGCTGCAAAAGGTGGATTCTTTGACGAAAGCAACGTTTGATGTAAAAACAATATTATTTCAAATACAAATCATTATTTCTAACCTTGTCAATGTCTTGACTCTATCTATCAGCCAGATAACTGCTTTTAGAGCTGAGTGATGGTCGATAACTTGGACATCCATCTCTCAACAAGGAGAGAAGAATGGACGCATCAGGAGACAAATTTGCTAAGTAAATGTATTTGTAGATATTTAAAGTGACTCTGTACCCACTGTGCCAAACTACTGTACCCCCCCCAAACTACTTATACCTTTGTGTAGCTGCAGTCAAGTCCTTTATGGTGGTGTGTTTAAAAACGCTGGTGCTGCTTTGCTGAGGGCAAAAATCTAACTTTTGTTGGGGTCAAGCCATGCCAAAGAGGCGGGGCCTAGAGCGCTCGTGCCCTAGGCCAGCACCGCCTATGTGGTGTTGCTCTCCGCTCCCCCTGGATTCCTGTTCCGCCCCCTGGCCGATGGCACTGGGTAAGCTGTCACTGCACATGCGCCACTGTTCTCCCCAAAGGGCACATCTGCAGTGACGTTGCCAGTACTCTGCTGCCTCTGTGGTGTGTCCTCCTCACGCCACCCCTGCCCCATGGCAGTGACGTGCCTGGCTCTGCACCGCCTCTCTCACTGCCTGTTGCTGCCCCCAGCATACCATATTGACGCCCTCTGTCTGCATTTGCATCCTCTCTCCTTTACACATATGACGTTGCGACCCAATCCGGCACAGTGACGCACTAGGCTAGAATGAGAAGGCCCGCCGCGTCACTGCGCCTGCGCCGCACCGGGTCGCAACGGCATATGTGTAAAGGAGAGAGGATGCAAATGCAGACAGAGGGCGTCAATATGGTATGCTGGGGGTGGCAACAGGCGGTGAGAGAGGCGGTGCAGGGCCAGGCACGTCACTGCCATGGGGCAGGGGTGGCGTGAGGAAGACACACCACAGAGGCAGCAAGGTACTGGCAATGTCACTGCAGATGCGCCCTTTGGGGAAAACAGTGGCGCATGCGCAGTGACAGCTTACACAGTGCCATCGGCCAGGGGGCGGAACAGGAATCCAGGGGGAGCGGAGAGCAACACCACATAGGGGATGCTGGCCTAAGGCACGAGCGCTCTAGGCCCCGCCTCTTTGGCATGGCTATTCCCCCCAAAAAGTTGGATTTTTGCCCTCAGCAAAGCAGCACCAGCGTTTTTAAAGAGACCACCATAAAGGACTTGACTGCAGCAACACAAAGGTATAAGTAGTTTGGGGGGGGGGGGCTGCACAGTGGGTACAGAGTCACTTCAGCTTGCCAAGTCCTACAAGAATAACTGTTGGTTGAGATGGGAGTACCCCTTTAAGAAATTTTATAATCACAATGGGACTACATAGCTATTTGTAACAGGTAGAATTTGTGGCATAAATCAAAAATATATAGAATATGCTGGGGAGTTGCACATCCACTGTATATCTAGAATTTGCTGTGAGTTCTATTGAAACTTTTTCTACACAGCATATATATTATGGGTAAACCCTCCACAGGCATAGGCATGGAGTGTGCACATGTGCCACCGGCAGCTATTTCAACGTTCGTTGTCACTCATCAGTGGTTAATCCTGTGTTCCATGCTGACATGCTTAGATCTGTCGCCCATGTAACTACAGCTTTTCATAGTAGTAGTAAGCCCTCTAGGTTTTACATTACAGATGGACATAAAAATACTGTTTTTTGGCTGTGCTTTATTAAATCCTGATAGCTGGCACTGAGAAGACAGCAGGATGATGGAAGTGTGATAGCGGAATTATTATGTCAGACCCCAGTGATTGGAACAGATGTTCCATCCTTTTCCATTTCCAGGCATCTCCCGTGTCTTTATGTCTTTGTGTTTTCTGGAAAATGATTAGACTTTCATAGCTGCAAAGCCAGTCATAATTAGATTGGATGCAGATCGCATGGTAAAAGATACGTTATTCACTGTTGTAGTGTAAGAACTCATCAGCTTGCCTGTAGAGATACCCAACACTTCTAATGTGTATAAGGGCCTCCTAAGAGTCCCCTGATGACATTAGGGGAGACAAGGATCCGGCATGTTGGATTTCGACTTCACAATCCTAATTTTTGAGTTAAGCAGTCGAGATAAGAGTTTGACCCTACTTTATCCTCTTCTATTCAAAATAAATGAATGTTTGGCTAAGGGATCGGGAAAGTGTCAGCTAAATGAGTGATGAGCTGACAGCTATTTCCTGTGCTACCTTTACCCTTTACAAAAATAGGGCTCTGGATGAAATCCCTTGTCTATGGGGTAAATGGCTTTACTCCCTCACTTTCTGTATGCCCTATTAGTCTGTGACCATTCTATTTCAATTAAGGTTCAATGATTGCAGCTGCCATAAGGCACATACACACTGTCTATATGGACAGCATACATCATTAAAAAAGTTTATAAAAATTTTTGCTTACTTTTGCTTCTACAGTCTGCTATGTGAGCTGTATTTTTTCTATATATTTTTGCACAGCCTATATGATTATCACACAGCTATTATTATTCTCACCAGCAAACTACCCTGTATCTGCTTTCCTATCTCTCTCTAGCCTGTGTGAGCTGGCCTTGAAGGTTCTTCTCCCACCTGTCTACTCTATGGGGGGAATTTATGAAGACCGGCGTACAAGTACGCCGGTCTTATATTGGGTCCCGTCCTCTTTTCCCCGGCAGGATTCACTTACTGAATCCGGCCGGCCGGGTGCCTGAACCTGCTTCCAGCAGGTGTAGATTTGGATCATGATTTATGTCTGCGAGCAGGAGTAAATCATAATAAATGAGGCGCGGGAGGAGGCCACACCTCCTCCCTGTCTTGTCACGGCCTCCTTAAGTTCCCCCAGCCCGCCCATCGGGCGAGCAGGGCGTACGCCAGGGATAAGGGGCGAATCTGCACCTTCTCCCTGGCGTATGCCTCAGGTGGAACATTCATAAATGTCCCACTATGAGTTAATGTGTAACCCCTTCCCTGCTACAACACTAAGGACACATTCACACGTTCCGTGTTCCGCATAGAACATTGACATGGAAGGCCTGTACTGGAGTCTGTCCCCCGCAAGGCAGTATCTTTGAACTGTACGGATATGCGCCGCTCTGTAATGACAGGGCTCTAAGAAAGCAGAAAGTCAATCTATTGCATTTGCAGCTATATGATTAGAAATTTCTTATAAAGACTAAAGTTCTCTCATTTTGCATTCAGGGACCAAATCAACAATAAAAAAGTTCAGTGTAAAGGTGTCCGTAACCTTTTTAAAATGTTTTGTGCATGATTCATTCACAGGTATCGGTGGCAGAAAGTGGAAATTTTAAGGATGAGAACACTGTCTTAGAAATCCCTGCTCCTACTGCAATTGCTTATGGTGTGGTAGAATTATTTTTAAAACAAGATGGCCACTTTGGTGAGTCACTTTCTTTGTCTGTGCCATGTATGTCTAACTTTTGCTTGTGTTTCTTACAAGTACAGCTATAGCAGCTTAAGGCACTGTACCTCAACAACCACTGCTTAAGAAACTGTAATATATCTTATCAGATAAAAATGCTTCCTAATCCTGTTAACAAGTACATTCTCCCTCCCCATTCCCTGCTAGACTGTGTTACATTCTGAAAAATCTGCCTCAAAGAGGCTTCTACAATCCCTCTTTGCCTGTCAGTCACCCCTGCAGAACGCACTGACATGCAGAGAGCTGTGGCTAGTTACGTCCTGGTCTCTGCCCCCATGCCAAGATAGCGAGGATCCTTCCGATACTTATCGATACTTACCGCTGAAGTTATGTTGTCTTTCCAAACTGACACAGTGTTCTCTGCTCACAGAGGTTTGTCCCGACTGATACTGCCGCATGTAAGAGCACTATAAATCTGGGCCATTAAATGCGTTTGTATACATTTGCATAATGAGTATATTAATGATCAGCAAATTAAACAGTTCTAATAGCTAATTAAGTAACCTGGTAACGTGTTGTAACAGATAGCTTGTTGCTGTTGCGTGTTCGCACCACAAGCTGAGCCACTGGTTAGTGCCTAGTGTACATGAGACAAGTATACCAGCCTGTGAGCCTGCAGTACTGTGACCTGATGTGGAAACTTCCCACCTCTGCATTACATTCCTGCTCCCTCAGGACATCCATTCCCCTCATTTAGCAGATATGTGTCTAACTGATGAGCTGGTTAAAGGGACGGGTGGTAAAATTCTGGGTCCTCATGTTTCTCTGCTGCCTTAATGTGTTATTTCAGCACCTATTTGTGAGATCCTGGTAACCACTGGATAACATACTACAGCAACAATCTCTGCTATGGTAATTCAGCACTTGTTTCTAGCACATTATTACATAATAGTCTGCAAGTATAAGCAGAGAAAAGCAGTTAGCAGCATTTGTTGTACTATATTCCACAAGGCTTTGTGCCATTTCAAGCCAGTTTAAAGCGACTCTGTACCCACAATCTGACCCCCCCCCCAAACTGCTTGTACCATCAGATTTTAATCCAAGATCTGTCCTGGGGTCCGTTTGGCAGGTCCTAAAAAACAACTTTTAAACTTGCAGCCCTGTGCCAAACTGGAGTGGCCTAGAGTATCTTTGCCCTAACTTTGCACCACCCCTCCGTCCCTCCTCCCCACCCTCCTCATCATTAGGAATGCCACTGGAGGATTTCTCCTATTCCTCTGCAGTGAACACTGTACAGGTGCCTTAACGATCCAGCCCATGTGCCGTGCGTACACAGCAATGATGAAGAGGAGGGACAGAGAGGTTGTGTCAACCCTATTGCACAGACACTCTAGGCCACACCAGTTTGGCACAGGGCTGCAAGTTTAAAAGTTCTTTTTTAGGACAATAACTGCATCACCTGCCGAACGGACCCCAGGACAGATCTTGAATTAAAAGCAGCTATCCAAAGGTACAAGTAATTTGGGGGTGGGGGCAGATTGTGGGTACAGAATCACTTTAAATACTCTTCTGTGAGCAAACATGAATCAGGACATTCTAATCTCTACTATCTACTCCATCACACCTACAACTAAATTTTTTTTTAATGTTTTTTTTTTTTTGGGAGAGCCTCAAATTACCTGGGCGGATTTATATGTGGTCAATTTTTCAGATTGCCCATTGACTCCATTGACTCCCATTTTGGTGGACTAAAGGGAACCAGTCAGGAGTATTTAGCATATAATGCTCTTAGGTCCTAATACAGCTGCTAAAGCATTCCTTTATTATAGTGTGTGCCTCTTCCGTATTCTTGGGTATATCCAAGAAAGCGTTCTTTTATCCAGGCACGGTGTCTGGACCTTGAGGAGTCCCTGTGTGCTCTGCAGAGATGATTGCCAGGCAGAGACTAGTTACATCCCGGACACCGCCCAGATGACTAGTCACGGCTCTCCCTTTGCACCGCACACCGAAATTAAAAGAACATTTTCTCGGATACACCCTAACCCTAACCGAAGATGGCACACACTATGGCAAGGGAACGCTTTAGCAGCTGCTAACAGTGTTGTATGCAAAATACTCCTGATTGGTTCCCTTTAAATGGGTACTCTGGGAATTTATAGTTTTTGTATATTCCTGGGATTGCAGATTAAATAGTAACCCATATTCACCTAACACGCTCTCTCTGGGGTCCTCATATCACATTTTTGTGTCTGCCGCTGAACGCTCCAGGTGCTACTTCTGAGAAGGACTTCTCTCAGTAGCTTACACAATATACTTATAAAGGATGGACGTCATTTTACAAACGTTTCTATACTGCCGATCACTGAAACATACTGTATGTTTCAATATTAGGCTTTTAGGCTATGTTCACACTACATAAAAGTACGTCCATACTTTTCACATTGTGGAACACTGCATTGCCTTCTATAGGATCCCGGCCAGAGCATATACACATCGTATACGCTCCGGCCGGGATCCCGTGCGGCGCCGCAAATAACTGACATGTCAGTTTTCTGCGGCTGCAGTTCAATGAACTGCGGCCGTAGGAAACCCTGTCAGTTCACACAATGAAGCGAGCGGCTCCGGCTTGTGTGCTGCGGGAGGTTCTGATGCGGGCGCGCGCTGATGCTCCCACATCAGAACACTGCGGCCGGAAAGATCACCCGGCTGGTACTTAAGTACTTAGGCCTCCAAACTGTGTACCATTCTCTCCACTCTGCAGTTCTTACCCCATAATGTATACATCCCCTCTCTGCAGTTAGACCCCCTCTAATACTGTATACCTCCCTTCCCCCTATGTAGTTGTTTTCCCATATTGTATACATCTCCCCTCAGTAGTAAGCCCCCTACCCATACTGTGTACCTCCCTCTCCCCCTCTGTAGTTGGCCCACGTACCCTTATTTTCGGAGAAATACATTTGATTCTTTTTCTTTTTCCCTAAGTTCCTAACAGTATAGGAAGCTTTATAAAACGACGGACAACCGCTTTTTATTTATATAATAACAGCTGACCACAGATATAAGCCGTTTTTCTCTTGACACATTACATAGAAAAGGACCGCTCCAGAAGAAAATAAAAAACAAATGTCAAAAATGTAAGAAATGTGAGACTGCTCAAACCAAAATGCAACCAGTGCCTATAAGATTCTAATGACAACCTGCCACTTGTTGTCGTGAACACATACTTTGGCTTAGTATTAACATGTTTTGTTGAAATAAATGCGAAGTATATTTATATAAAGTATAGAACTCCACAAAGTCACCTGACCACTAAGTATATGCTGTATATTTTGACAAGTATTCTCCATTTACATGGGAGCTTGGTGTTAATAGCAGGGACAACTGTCAGCACTAGGTAAGAATAGGTGAGACATGTACTCTATGCAGAGGTCACAAGCTGGGAGCATGGCCAGACATAGGAGGCGTGAACTCATGTTACTAATTTCCACACTGCCTGTACTATACTACAGGCCGAACCCTACTGTGTGCCTGCGACCTCACTGTTAGGAAAACTCTTTGACATGTGATAAGTTGTTGTATCTGAGGACAGAAAGACTGCTACTCACAAAGCCAACAGATAGCATAACAGTGAGCAATAAAAGATTTGCTTTATATTTTATCCCTGGTAATAGTGAAATTGGGGTCGGTTTTTATGTCCTGAAAATTTCATTTCTTAAAGGGGCATTCCAGTTTTAGAAATTAAAGTTTATTCATTATACAATTAAATATTTTTTTCATAATATACTCTGAATCAATCTTCAGAGTGCAATGGCACGCCATGGCATCTAAGCAGCTATGGGATACTTCTGTTCATTTATTAAGGCACACCCATAAGACTTAAAGTGTCATTGTCATTATAACTTGTAAAATCTAAATCTGCAGTAGATGTAATATAAAGCGAGTTTTCAATTTACATTCATTCATTATTTATTTATTTTAGTTAAAATGGAGAACACGGCACTTCCTGTTTTCTGACTTTTTTTTCTCAAAAAACAGGAACCAATCAGAAAACAGGAAGTCCTGAGTTTCCCAGGCCATCTGAGCGCTCACAGAGAGAAGGCAGCCATGTGACTGATGGCCGGAATTCCTGTGTTTATTCCAGCAACCAGCACAAGTCTAAAAATCTGCCTTCAGGGTACGTTCACACTTACCAGATCCGCAGCTGATTTTCTGCTGTGGATCTGCAGCAGATTTCATTTAGATAACTGAACGCAGCATCAAATCTGCACCATCATATCTGCTGCAGATCCTGTAGGTGTGAACGTACCCTCAGGAGACTGGACCTGGATTTTCTGCTTTATTTTACAGCATGATAACAACAAAAAAAATAATGAATCTATATTGCAAACTTGCTTTATTTCACATCTACTGTTGAATTAGATTTTGAAAGTTAAAAGGATAGTGACACTTTAAAAAAAAGTTATGGCTCTTAGATTATGGCAACTTTTTTTTTTCATAGTTAATAAAAACTAGTTAATAAGTGCACTCCAAAATGGTCCTATTGAAACATACTACTCACCCCACATAAAATGCCTTATACAGTAACATTAAAAATGAAAAAGGCATGAATACTGGAAAGTAAAAAGTAAAATAAAAATGTGGGGGTCATTAGAGTTACAGTCAAGCTGGGACTTGTGCCTGTGGTACATCCAGGGAAAACTTTCCGAAAAACAACTTTTTAAATAAATCGGTTATTTTGATAGATTTCTGGTGCCTGATGTTCGGAATTCTATAAAAAAAAAAGTGCTGGAACAGTAAGAGAACCGTATAAACGAGATTGCACTGTGTGTTGACTTGTGAGGTTGGCAGGGCCTGGGTGACAGTGGGTGGTAGGAGTAGGTGTTGTGATGGTGGTAAAGCAGCCGGGGTACATGAGCATTTATTATCAACAGGTTGTGTGCCAAGTCTGTGCTTAGTGTATTGCATGTCTTTGGCATGAGGAGACAGTCATAGTTCATAGGAGAGGAAATGTAAAAACTATGATATTTGATCTGGTATTTTGAGGCAAAGTAATATCTGATATTTTAAGATCTTCTACACCCTTTAAGATAATTTCTGCAGACTTATGGTTCAGAAAATAATGAATCTCCTGCTCCTCTTCAAGGGCTCTCTGAAGTGGTTGTGCTTAAAGGGGTATTCTGGAGAGAGGAAGAAATGTTTTTTAAATGTACTGGTATCAGAGAGTTATACAGATTTAAATAAAAAACCTCAAGCCTTTGAGTACTTATCATCTGCTGTATGTCTCGCAGGAAGTGGTGTATTCTTTTCAGTCTTGCACAGTGCTCTCTGCTGCCACCTCTGTCTCTGTCAGGAACTGTTTAGAGCAGGAGAGGTTTTCTATGGGGCCTTATTACTGCTTTGGACAGTTCCTGACATGGACAGAGGTGGCAGCAGAGAGCACTGTGGCATATTGGAAAATACTTTCTGACACCAGATGATTTAAAAAAAACTCTTTTTCTCTGTAGTACACCTTTAACTAAAGGGGTTGTTTTATATCATCTAATGCTAGCAGTGCACTAGGACGGCATGGGAGGGAGAGGTAAAATAGATGTCTCTTTAGCACAAATAGACATTGTTGTGACACATTATTTTAACATTTTAACCCTGAGTAATAGACAGAGCAATGTGGGGACAGCTTTCTAGTAATTAATCATTTTTAGAGTGAAATATAATTTTAATGTCTGTGGTTTCTATAACTCTATTAGTTATGTCTTCTTGGGTTTCACTCTCACAGTTAGCTGCTTTGTGCGACATAATGTTGGCTACACAAGACACAGCCCAAGAAATGAATGAGATGCTTCTTTGTAATTAACCCTTGTCATCTGTCAGGCAGTGTAAGTGCTTTGTGCTACTTCTTCTGGGAAATCATTCCGCTTTCTCACATAATGTCTTTTATTAGTATGTTGCAGTCACTGCACTTCACTGTCCTTTCATTAGTTTTTTGATTAACATGCTCATTGGACTCCCCATATATATGCGGCTCATGTGACCTAAAAGGAAGTGAACTTGTGAACTTAGTGGAAAGAAAATAAGGAGTACTATTCTTTACTAAATAGCTGCATGTATGGGATGCGACTTCCCATTCTAAATTTGGAATTTCTGGCAGGTATTGCAAATGCCTCTAGTGTTATATGTGGTCGTAGAAAAAGTTAAAGGGGTTTTCTTGGGACAAAAAGTGTTTTCTATATGGCCGGGGTGATATAAAAATAAAAAAAACTCCCTTGGGCCACCACAACTCCTGATCTGTTGTCATCCACTTGACACCCACTTGTCCTTTCTTCTTGCTATTAATATGCGCTGGTCATGCACTGAGGCGGGAAACTGTTGTGGCCAGTGATGATGGACTTAGTACACAGAAATACAAAAAAGTTTGCAGTACAAGGAATACCACTATTCACACTATGCAGGTGTGCGCTGCTATGGCTAAGATACAGACAAACAGAAAAGTGCAACAGCAATGCTGCTCCACTGAGAATTCTGGGAAGAAGAAAGGATATGCAAAATAGCTCTCAAAGAGATGTCCCTTCAGGTCAAGTTTCGCTCAGTCTAGGAGCCTTAGAACATTGACTGGGAATTTTATGCCAAGCCAAACAATCTCTCCAAAAGGAAAGATTTCCCATCTGCATACAGCTGTTTCGGGGTTTTTGCACCTCATCAGTGCAGAGCTGGCCAGCCAACACCCAGCCCTGCACTGCTGAGTGGCAAAAACCCCGAAACAGCTGTATGCAGATGGAAATCTTTCCTTTTGGAGATATTGTTTGGCTTGGCATAAAATCCCCAGTCAATGTTCTAAGGCTCCTTGATTGAGCGAAACTTGACTTGAAGTTTGCTCACCCCCAGTCATATAGGAAAAATTCCAGCTTATAACACTTATCCCCTATCCTTTGGATAGGCAATAAGTGTCTGATCGGGGAGAAGGGGGGGGGGATGCCCAACCTCTGCAACCTACTGTGATCTTTAAAATCAGCAACCAATTGCCACCTTAGAACGGAGTAGTTACACATGTGCTCCATTCATTGTCTTTATCGAGCTGCTGATCTATTCAGCTAATTTTGACCGCTCCATAGACAGTGAATGGAGCCATGCTGCACATGCTCCATGCTGAGGTGAGACTGTTTTGCCAGGATAATTATGCTACCAATGGCCACCACATGTAGGTAGGTAAATTGATCCCTCAGTGAGCTAATAATCCCTTTCCTCTCCCAAGAGGCTCTTGAGCTGTTTTTCAGAATGAGTAAGGCCCCCTTCAGACGTCCGGAAAAACCATCCGGATTTCCTATCAGGAAATCCGGACGGATTTCCGGACCCATACACTTTAATTAGTCACGGACACCCTTCCGGATTTCTCCGGAAGGGTGTCCGTTCCGGAAAATAGATCCGGAAAAAATAGGACATGTCCTGAAGTACATCAGGAAAGTGCCCGTGATTCCGGATAAGTGAGAGCCGGCCGGCCCCCGCAACCACTGGCACTCCCTCCCGGCGCCACGACCCCCGCCCCCGGACAGCTTCCACCAACTCCGCCCCCTCCCCCCGGACCGGACAGCTTCCAACCAACGCCCCCCCCCCCCCCCCCGGACCGGACAGCATGCACCAACCCCCCCTTCCCCCCCTCCCACGGACAGCATCCACCCAACCTTCCCTCCCCCCCCCCGGACCGGACAGCTTCCCCCCCTCCCACGGACAGCATCCACCCAACCTTCCCTCCCCCCCCCGGACCGGACAGCTTCCCCCCCTCCCACGGACAGCATCCACCCAACCCCCCCCCTCCCCCGGACCGCAGCCGCCGGATTACCCGTACGCACAGCGCCCCCCCCCCCCCCCCCCGGAACTCACCACTCTTCGCTGCACCCCCGGACCGGACAGCAGCCGCCCGATCACCCAGCTCGCCACTCTTCTCTGCATCTCCGCCGGCCCGCCCGGGACTCACCACCAGCCGCCGACGACAGGTGAGATACAACATCCCCCCCCGAACTAAAACTCCCATCATGCAGGCCATGATGGAAGTTGTACTCCTGCTGCCTGTGGCCATCCAGGTTGCAGAAGTACAACTCCCATCATGCCTCTGCTGACAGGCCATGATGGGAGTTGTAGTTCTGCAGCCTGTGGCCATCCAGGTTGCAGAAGTACAACTCTCATCATGCCTCTGCTGACAGGCCATGATGGGAGTTGTAGTTCTGCATCCTGTAGCCATCCAGGTTGCAGAAGTACAACTCTCATCATGCCTCTGCTGACAGGCCATGATGGGAGTTGTACTTCTGCTGCCTGTGGCCATCCAGGTTGCAGAAGTACAACTCCCATCATCCCTTATGTTGGCATACTAGACCATTTTTTTTTTTACTCATCAGGAAATCCTGAAGGCTTTTCCTGATGGTTTCCTGATGGTAAAAACGGATTACTGTCAGGAAATCCTGATACTTTCCTGATGACATTTGAGGTCTCCTGATCAGGATTTCCTGACAGTAAAAACTGACACGGACGTGTGAATGGGGCCTTATAAGTATATCAGGGAGAGCTAAGCAGTAAAGTTTTTCTAATAAGGGGAGAAAGGCCTTTTGTCTGATAAGATATATTAGAAAGTTTATTTATGCACGTGCTGTTGACTATTCAAACGACAATTTTATATGTACCATTCAGTTACCGTCAGGATAGAAATAAGCTTGAGGTGAACCATTTTGCTTAATTTACAAATGGCTGAATTTCTGTGAACATGCAGTTCTAAAATAGAGATGGAAGAATTTTAGAGCAATACTTTTTTTTATGCTGACGTATAGAAATCTAGAGTACTTTATATTAGCAGTGTGCATTCATTTGTTTTATTTATAAGCCCAGCTTTGCTGTTGGTATGTTACTGTGAGGAGTAGGATTGGTGGGCATTAACCATTATGACTAAGACTCCTCTTCCTTTTTTTTTCCCTTTAAATTATTGCCAGCGTTCTAGAAAATGACTATTGTAGTAAATGTCCTAGTGATTTGGACAAACAAAAGATGCTCACTTACCACAGAAAGCCTACTGACTGACCTTGAGCCGCTGGGAGGAGTCTACTTGTCACGTCTGAAGTGGTCTGTTTGGGGTGGGCCACCTTCTCACTGTGCAGCTGTCATAGCGCATGGTGCCATTTATACCTCTGCCTGTGGTGAGGGCTGTGTGAGAACAGCGTGTTGTCTGACAGGGCGTGATGGTAATGAAAGGTTTCCTTTCCGGGTGAATTTCCATTACCAGTGTAAGAAACATAATAAACCCATCCAAAAACATTCTGTATTTGGAAATACCTAACAGTTTATCTATTCATGTAAAGAAAGCTCTAGTATAGCATTCCCTGCATAGACCTGAAAAAACTGAGGACCAGATAAAAAGCAAGGAAGATATTATACTAAACTCATTGATGTAATAGATATGATAATCCTGCTTGTCACTTACCACCAGTTCTGACTGATGTCTATTTTTTTCCCTTACAGAATTTTGTTTGTTATCTGAAAAACAGGGAGGCTTTGAGAAGAAATCTAATGAGATGTATCAGTGTTCTGACTCCGATCCATACAACGCTCGCTCTCTATGTGACTTTGACGTGGTGGATGGGTTGAGAGATGTTTCTGGTGATAGGAAACCCGTTCCAAGCAATGCCGCCCTATGTGTCTTAAAACCAGGTACCTCTCCCACTGTGAATACCAATGTTTCAAATGTCACACTATGCACATCCGTTTTAAGTAACAAGTCTGGTTTCAATCGTTTTTGGTTCTCGAAAAATTTTTAAGGACAATACTATCCATATCAACTGATGTGAGAAAGCGAGATGAAGAAGTGAAAACATTTAATTTAATGCAAAGGACATCATAATTTGCTGATTATAGGGGTTCTCTGGGCAAATCTGCTGCTTTGTTACCTGCTTCCCTGTGCATTAAAGAGTTAGGCCTTATTCACACGTTCAGTAATTTTTTTCTGGTCCCTAAATACGAACCGTACAATCTGCTAAAAATTTCGGATTGGGCATTCGTATTAAATCCGTATTTCCTTAAAGGTAAATTCACACGGGCGTATCCGCAGCGGTTTAACGATGCGAACTCGCAGCTAAATCCGCAGCGGATACCTCCCCTGTGAATTCCAATGTGATTACATACTGGCTGCAGGATTGTCATCCCGCTGCCAGTATGTAAGTGCCGACCCAATTAACCCCCGCTGCTCCAGATAATATGTTACCCGCACCACGGCTTACTAAACACTTCTGCTGGAGGTTAGCTCTAAGAATCTATAGCTATTCCCCCCCTAAAATTGTTGTTTTTGCAGATTATTTTTAACCAGACAGGAAGTAAACAAGAAGCACTGGAACAAGTCTTTTGACTCTTTATTTTATAGCTTGGAAAATTCTGTATCTTTAAGCTACTGTGACAGGACTTTCATTGAGTCCATTGGAGTTGTATTGTCATGTGTTATCTGCAAGCTTCATGTTTCCTGTGCTGACTCGCTTTAGTGATTTAGCTGTTACAAGCATCAGTAGACGGCATTGTACAGCAGAAGGGGTTTTATTAGCACGGTAAGTCAGAGGTGGTTATCTGCTATTCCGCTATACAATTGGCTGTGAGTGCTGTGAATAGCGGCTTCATTGGTAACGATGTGATTAATTACAAATAGTTAATGTAATAATTAATAGTTGGGAAGAATCCAGTGTGATGAGGTCCCTGAAGCACTGAGGTTGTTAAGTGATAAATAATGCAGATTTTATGTGCGGCATAAATTTCCTTAGAAGTGACCCCTGCTGTGTTAGAGAAAGCACTCTACCCCAGCTATTGCACATTACAGACCCGTGACATGTAATGATGCAAATAATTCTAATGTACTGTTATTCTAACTGATGTTTCCACTAAAAGCCTGAAATTGTTCCCAGAATTCAATGCGTGTTGTAAAAGTTATAAAAAAATAAATAGCACTCGCTACAGTCCAGCTCCCACCTCTTAGATTCAGAAAGAAGGTGCTGTACATTTATTGGTACTGCAATGAGAGCCAGTACCCCCCACCCCAGAGGTGTCAGTGGTGTATATACCCTGCTCTATACTGATAAGGGAAAAGAACCCTGAAATAGCTGCCTGTAGATGAATGCTTGTGGCTAGTGTTCCTGGTCAGGTTTCAAGGCTTTTTTCAAGGTTAAACATCAACTTATAGAGCAGCTATAGGTGGCACTAAAGAGGGAGGGTATCTACCTAGTTTGCATACATATATCGTGTCTCATCCAAAATAATTATACTATATATATATATATATATATATATATATATATAGACAGACAGACAGTGGTGCCTTGGATTACGAGCATAATTTGTTCCGGGACTGTGCTTGTAATCCAAATCTACTCTTAAACCAAAGCAAATTTCCCATAAGGAATCACTGATATGCAGACAATTGGTTCCACACCCCAAAAATTATTATTTTTATTCTGAATAACATGTAAAACAGATGAAACAAACATTCAGAAATAGCAGAATATGTGCAGGGAGCATGGAGGAATGAGCAGGGCAAATGTGGGCACATACATGCAGCACACTCTGGGGAGAGAGGGGTTACAGCTATGAAGAAATTACCCCCACAGTCCTGTCCCCTGATGTGAGTCCCAGCCTGAAGTGGATCTGCCATGATTTGGAAGGTGAGGGAGACTTCCTGGGTCAGAGTACAGTGCTGTAGACCCCGCTATGCAGACCATGCCCATCCTTGCGCTCCCACCCGGTACAGGGAGCTCTTAAACCAAAGCAATGTTCTTAAATATAATTTTTTATTTCTTCCCTGAAAGAAGAGCTGGAACTTATTTTCTGGGTAGGTCTCCCTTTCATAGAAACACAGTATGCCCCTACTATACATTGTAGGGTCACTGTACTCTATGCCATATTGTGTGTTCCACTGTTAGGCCCCTATACTGTAAGTTTCCTTATAGTTAGGCCTCCATACTGTATATCTTTCTCCCTCTGTAGTTGTTAGACTATACTGTATACATCCTCTGCAGGTAGTCTCCATACTTTATACCTCCCTCCACCCTCTGTAGTTCTTCCCCTATACCCCCCCTCTCTAAAGTGAGGCTCCCACAGGCTGTAGACCTCCCTCCCCCTCTATAGTTGTTCCCCCATACTGTATACATCCCCTCTCTGCAGTAAAGCCCCCCCTGTAGTTGGCCACATCCCCTCCATCCCCTCATATTTAGTGTCTCCTCCTGTGCATCTTCTTTTCTTCTTTCCACTCCTGCCTCCCCTGCAGCTTGTGATGAGCAGGTGGGGGCGGAGCATAACAAGACTGGCCCTTATTGGCTGATGCTCAGCCACCCAATATCAGGGATCTGGTCAGCTGACTGTAACTAGGGCTTATATTTCTAAGGATTGTGGCTAGGCAGTGACTTATAAAGCCACCGGTGCATCACAGGCTGGATGAACAGCGGCTGCACAGGATCTCATATCTCATATGAAGGGGCGGTATAAGGAAGCAGGGGAGGTGATGCAGCCCAGTGCCCAGGCCACACCTCTGTGACCTCTTTCTACAACCACAGACCTACAATCTAAAGACACTATTACTGTCTCAGGGCTCCAGATGGCGACCAAAATGGTCGCCAATGCGACTGATATCTTGCAAATGGGGCCGAGATTTATTAATCTGGGCGCCATTTGCGACTGGCCCCGGCGGCGGCTGTCTCTTTAAGGACTTCCGCACGCTGCACCGAAGCACGTGGCGCCTCTGCGGCCGTCCGTCCAATGAATGACGGACGTGCTGGATGACGTGTGCGGGGACACGCTTCTCCAGTGACGTCATCCCGCACGTCCTTCATTCATTGGATAGACGGCCGCAGAGGCGCCACACTCCTCCAGCGCCTCTCTCCCGCCTCTCCTCACCCGGCGGTTCTTCAAGTGCACCCCAGCGGCACCAAGATTGTGGATAGTGTGTGTGAGTACAACCGGAGGGAGGGCAGGGGTGGCGGCCGGCCACTAATCTGTGTGGGGGGACCGCGGCCTGGGCGGCTGATTGGTAGTGTCTGTTGTGATGGCGGCCAGGTGCGGTAGTCAGTGCGTGTGGGGTGCGGGGGGGGGGGTGTGTGTATGTATAGACTGCACAGTACCACTTCCCTCAGTGTCAGTATGTATAGACTGCACAGTACCACTTCCCTCAGTGTCTGTATGTATACACTGCACAGTACCACTTCCCTCAGTGTCTGTATGTATACACTGCACAGTACCACTTCCCTCAGTGTCTGTATGTATACACTGCACAGTACCACTTCCCTCAGTGTCTGTATGTATACACTGCACAGTACCACTTCCCTCAGTGTCTGTATGTATACACTGCACAGTACCACTTCCCTCAGTGTCTGTATGTATAGACTGCACAGTACCACTTCCCTCAGTGTCTGTATGTATAGACTGCACAGTACCACTTCCCTCAGTGTCTGTATGTATACACTGCACAGTACCACTTCCCTCAGTGTGTGTGTCTGTATACACTGCACAGTACCACTTCCCTCAGTGTCTGTATATACACTGCACAGTACCACTTCCCTCAGTGTCTGTATGTATACACTGCACAGTACCACTTCCCTCAGTGTCTGTATGTATATACACTGCACAGTACCACTTCCCTCAGTGTCTGTATGTATATACACTGCACAGTACCACTTCCCTCAGTGTCTGTATGTATAGACTGCACAGTACCACTTCCCTCAGTGTCTGTATGTATACACTGCACAGTACCACTTCCCTCAGTGTCTGTATGTATAGACTGCACAGTACCACTTCCCTCAGTGTCTGTATGTATAGACTGCACAGTACCACTTCCCTCAGTGTCTGTATATACACTGCACAGTACCACTTCCCTCAGTGTCTGTATGTATACACTGCACAGTACCACTTCCCTCAGTGTCTGTATGTATACACTGCACAGTACCACTTCCCTTAGTGTCTGTATGTATACACTGCACAGTACCACTTCCCCCAGTGTCTGTATGTATACACTGCACAGTACCACTTCCCTCAGTGTCTGTATGTATATACACTGCACAGTACCACTTCCCTCAGTGTCTGTATGTATATACACTGCACAGTACCACTTCCCTCAGTGTCTGTATGTATATACACTGCACAGTACCACTTCCCTCAGTGTCTGTATGTATATACACTGCACAGTACCACTTCCCTCAGTGTCTGTATGTATATACACTGCACAGTACCACTTCCCTCAGTGTGTGTGTATGTATAGACTGCACAGTACCACTTCCCTCAGTGTCTGTATGTATATACACTGCACAGTACCACTTCCCTCAGTGTCTGTATGTATATACACTGCACAGTACCACTTCCCTCAGTGTCTGTATGTATATACACTGCACAGTACCACTTCCCTCAGTGTGTGTGTATGTATAGACTGCACAGTACCACTTCCCTCAGTGTCTGTATGTATATACACTGCACAGTACCACTTCCCTCAGTGTGTGTGTATGTATAGACTGCAGAGTACCACTTCCCTCAGTGTCTGTATGTATATACACTGCACAGTACCACTTCCCTCAGTGTCTGTATGTATATACACTGACTCAGAACCTGACTTGTAGATCACCTCACACATTCTAGTGGACTGTATATTGTTGTCAAGTTGCAAGCTTTTAAGTTCAAGTTCAGAAGAGTAAGCCTCATTAAAAGGCTAGCCAAGTGAAGCTGAAGTACTGAGTCAGACTGTATATGGTTGTCAAGTTGCAAGTTTCCATGTTGAACGTTTTCAAACTAAGAAAAGAAAGAATCTAAAGGAGGAGGATGCTGCCGTGGCCTCTGCACACAGTAAGTCCCATTTAATATAACATTAATTTTACATGTTTTAAAATGTTGGCGACCAAATATTCTATTTGGCGCTTAAATTTTTCAGGTTAGGAGCTAATGGCTCCTAGGTTAATCTTTTAGTCTGGAGCCCTGTGTCTGTGCTATCATGACTATGAAGCAGAGGGCAGGATGGGGGCAGAATAAAGCGAATTAACAAATTCTGGACAAAGGTTTTAGAGATCCTACAAAAGCTTTTATACTATCTATGCAGCATAAAGTCTTATGCAGATCAATAGCCAAGACCACGTTGGGTCCATTTCTGAGTCTATACTGTAATTTTATGGCCTTAATAGTGTAGGCAGCTGCACTTTAGAATCCCACAAAAGAACAGTATACACTTGAAAATAGGGCGAATGTAGTGGCTAGTAGTGTACATTCTGTATATATAGGACAGTAACAAGTGAGGTGGTGTTAGAAATGTGAAAGTAAGTAAATGTGGACTCGCACAACTGGAAAGACAAACCTCAGGTTTGACCTTACATGAAGGGATTGTATCTATCACATGTTACAAGTGACAAGACTAAATACCAGTGAGTCCTGGCTTGGAGCTGGTATGTCGGGGCTTGACCCTGAGTCATTTTAGTACATGGGACACTGTGTTTATCACATTGGAAACATTGCTTACATACTGTCTCATGTCCCTGAACGTCAGACACATCCAGCAACCATGTATTGTTTCTCACAGTCCAATATTTTTTGTGCCTGTTGCATTCTCTAATTGTTCAAATGGGTGGATAATCCCAGTGATACTAAAGAGGTTGTCTGATTTAGAAATCTGAGGAAACACCACGTGATGTAGGTGTAAAGCAACTCTGTCACTTTGTGTCTTGAAGTTTTTACCACAGCAGTGTAACTCGGAAATGGTTTATCAGTCTGCTATGTTTACTTGTGAAAATTTGGAATATGATATGTAATAACATAATGAAATATGACATATGATATGTAATTACTCTCAGCACTGGAACCGCGCTCCGATGCTGAGAGTTAACCCTACAGATACTGCGGTCAGCACGACCGCAGCATCTATAGGGCTTGTGACAGAATTCTCCCCCCACAGAGGGAGAACATTCTGCCCGCTGTCCATCAGGCCTCTACGAAGATCCCCGATGGTAGAAATGCAAACCGGAAGCCTCACACTTCAGGTTTCCTGGCTACGGAGGCCGGCGGGGGAGGGAGGGAAGGCAGGGCACGCGTCCGTGAGCTCTGTTCTCCTCCCTCTCTCCCCTGCCGCTGTTACAAGATTGTAACAGCGGCAGGGGACAGAGGTGAGGGGGCAGACACAGGGACATCAGCTTATGGAATCATTATGATCCCATAAGCTGATATCCTAAAACGAACTGGGCACTGATGCATCGATGACCCATACTCGTGAAAGAGTTAAAGTGTCACTGTCGTTCTGACTTTCTAAATCAACAGTAGATGTGATATGAAGCAAGTTTGCAATATAGATTGATAATTTTTGTTGTTGTTATGCTGTAAAACAAAGCTAAACTTACCGAAATCCAGGTCAAGTCTCCTGAAGGCAGATTTTCTCACTTGTGCTGGTTGAAAGAAAGACTAAACACCCAGCCAGTACAGAGAGTCACAGCTCAATATGTCCATCAGTCACATGACTATCTTGTCTGTGAGCGCTCAGATGGCCTGGAAAACACAGGACTTAATGTTTTCTGACTGTTTCCTGTTTTTTTGAGAAAAAAAAAACTGTCAGAAAACAAAGTGCCGTGTTTTCTATGACAACTAAAAAACAAATAATGAATGTAAATTGCAAACTTGCTTTATATCACATCTACTGATGATTTAGATTTTGAAAGTTATAACGACAGTGACACTTAAAGGGTATGTTCACACTGAGTAAAAGTGAAGCCGCCGCCGCGGAATCCTGCCTGCCTCAGTGTGTCCATGGGATGCCGTGTGCGCCTCCGCTCCCCACGGCTCTCCGCTCAAAGAATAATTTACATGTCAATTCTTTGAGCGAAAAATACTATGTGGGAACATAGCCTAATAAGTTTATAAATTTAGGAGGGAGAGTAACTTGATAAATGGAAAAAAAAAAACATCTTCGTGTGTAGATTTTTGCGGTTTGTTGAGGCTATGGTGGCATTTAGCTTTCACTAGACTCAAGCATTCTCAAGTTGGATCACCCTGCATTGGAATACTGGTGGCTGATGGTTGGATGCAGCCTTGGGCAGTCCGGGAAATAGAGTAACATAGTTAATAAGGTTGAAAGAAGACAAGAGTCCATCAGGTTTAACCTAGGGAAACCCAACTGTGTTGGATACATCCAACTTCTTCAGCCAGCGGTAATCAAATGCCCAGCATTCCAACTCAAGCATGCTCATCTCTAGCTTTTAACCAAAAGAACAATGTTTTCTTTTATCTTTGTCATAAAAACATCTTTGAAATTGGTTCCATATAATGAATAAGGCATTGGCAGGAGGCGGCGGCATGTCACGGAGCTACATTCCATTTACCGTCAAAGCGTTTTCTGCATTAATGTGCACACTAAGCACAACGGAGGGGAAAGCAATACTAGCAAAATGTTTAACGAACATCAAATCCTCTGTACTGTACGGCAGGAACAAATCCATTAAATGGTTCAGATGCTTCTGAGAGGCTGCGTTGTTGTGTGAGATATTAATACTTTGCTTATGTCATATGGCTGTTTCATGGCAGCATAAAAGGCACTTTGATTTTTTTCTCCTTTTTTTTCTCTTGAAAGACATATTGGAGCTTACAAAGTGGTTTGCTACATTACAAGAGCTTCCTGAGCCCCAGCGTGAAGAGCTTTATAATCTGCTTTGTGAAATATTAGAGGATGGGCAAACAGTCGCTCAGATACAAGCTGTGGTAAGATCAGATGTATTGCATGTTAAATAAGGAGTCTTTTGAAGATAGTGTTTTTCAGATGCAACAGATATCAGTGTTACACTGTTACCTTGCAGCACCAGACTCACTATTATCCTATCGAGTTTAAATCCAACATATATATACAAACACATCCTAATTGGTCTAATTGAATGCCTAACCCTTTGACATGACCATACAATAGAGAGTCTGATTATAATCACTGATAATTCAAAATAGTCTACTAAAATATACCTTTTATTAATTCAGTTTAAAATGAAACAAGTTTGCTTCTCAGCCATCACCATCGCACAAAATATATGCCACCAGTACACACAATGTATCTACATGTGTTGGGAGAGGAAAAAGTTTTTGGGTACTATTCACACGTTTATTCAATGCGTTTTTTTGTCCCACGTCTCTCTTTTATTGCACATTAATCAGTCTATTTCTTTATAACACTTTAACTTGTCTGTATCCTCCATTGCACTGTATTTCCCTATTGCACATTCAATCTTACCTCTATTTACAGTACAGTCTCTTTATTGCACTTAATGTGGTACAGCATCAGTGTCATTATTTACTTTTAGTCCCTATGTACCCATATACCAAAATACAAAAAAGTATAAAAGCTTAGCTGAACACCAGCAACACGAATGTCCCATACCATGGAATAACAAGCAGCAAGGCCCCTGATGAGTAGCTGCGGAAACGCGTTGGGCCATAAGAGGATAAGTCTGAAGGGAACCCAAAAGCAAAGGGAAGTGATGTACCTTCAGTAATTTTCTATGAACTTTTTATACTTTTTGTATTTTTGTATATGGGTACATAGGGACTAAAAGTAAATAATGACACTGATGCTGTACCACATTAAGTGCAATAAAGAGACTGTATTCTAAATTGACGTAAGATTGAATGTGCAATATGAAAATACAGTGCAATGGAGGATACAGACAAGTTAAAGTGTTATAAAAAAATAAGGAAAAAATCGCAATGTAGTGTGAATAGTACCCAAAAACTTTTTTTCTCTCCCAACACATGTAGATACATTGTGTGTACTGGTGGCATATATTTTGTGAGATGGTGATGGCTGAGAAGCAAAATTGTTGGTAATCATTTTAAACTGAATTAATAAAAGGTATATTTAAGTAGACTATTTTGAATTATCATTGATTATATCTTGTGAATCTGGTCTGCAACCATATTGGAATATCAGTGGTTACTGCATACTGTTTTATTATTTAATTCAATGTGAGCATCATATTCAGTAAGCTTCTAAGCTTCCCCTACTAATGGCTGCAGTCAATCCAATATATATTGTTTAACTCTCTGAAAAGCTAAATGTAATAAATTTGGCACAGAAATTTGGAGACTTTTCACATATTTACATATTTTAAATATTTTACATACATAAATATTTTATAGCAACGGAATGCAAGAACATTGAAAGATAAAAATTGCAGATATAAAGTCAGAGTCTTATACTCTACTGATAACTTAAGTTTAGTGGGCGTTTTGGAGGTGACAGAGTCCCATTAAAGAGGTTATCCAGCGCTACAAAAACAGGGCCACTTTTTCCCCTCTCTTGTCTCCAGATTGGGTGGGGTTTCAAACTCCGTTCCATTGAAGTAAATGGAGCTTAATTGCAAACCACACCTGAACTGGAGACAAGAGAGGGGGGAAAGTGGCCATGTTTTTGTAGCGCTGGATAACCCCTTTAAGTACTATACAGGTAACATTTAGGTTGCCTACTTTAAGAGACTTTGCAACATTGTGACCAATCTCAGATTGCTCTGTGTATCTTCATCTGTTGATTTCAGAACAACACAAAGTGATTTCAAATTATGCTGTGGGTTAAAGAGGTGCTGTTGCAAATTTTTTATTTTTTTCCCCCCAGGAACTCAACAGGGGTTGTGATTAGGGATGTGCGAAGCGGCCGAGGTTTGGGTTCAAATGAACCTGAACTCTCGGCTTCTGATTCCCGCTGTCTGCCCGCTCCGTGGAGAGGGTGGATACAGTCTGAGGACCGCCTGGAAAACTGGGATACAGCCATAGGCTGTATCCCAGTTTTCCAGGCGGTGCTCAAGGTTGTATCCACCCTCTCCACAGAGCGGGCAGACAATGGGAATCAGAAGCCGAGAGTTCAGGTTCATACGAACCCGAACCTTGGCCGCTTCGCTCATCTCTAGTAGTGATTGCAAGCAGTTTTGCATTATACTTGCCTTATTTATTTTTGTTTTATGTTTTTTTTTGTTTAAACCAACATTATACATGCGGCCAAACTGCAGTCCATTCTTCCTCCGTGCTAATATTTGGTCTTTTCTTTGTTGAAAAAAAGTGACCACACACAAGAAGTTCCAGTCATTTGCGCACTCGTGAAGGGAAAGACTCCTGTTCATCATGCAGGTTGTATATCATCTGAGGGCAATTAATGTAGGCTAATTATATTATTAACTTTTGCTAATTATATTATCAATTTTTCATGCTTACCATGAGACCATCAGCCAGTATAATGTCACTGTGTGTTTACATTGGTGCTGTGTGACAGGAGAGCTGACCATACAGTGCGAGTACCCCCAGGATTCTCTGCTACTAAATGTTGGTGCGCAGCAGTGAAGACTTGTCTCGCTTCTTGCACGCTCAGAAATGGCTGTCAATCAATACCAAGCCCTGCCTGTGAGCACATTAAAAGACTGGGACTTCCTGTGTGTTTTTTTTTTTTTTTTTTTAATAGAGACCAAATATCTGCATAGAGGGAGCATGGACCTCGGTTTGTCAGTGGCCATGTGTAGAACATTGACTTAAATATAGAAAACTTAAAGCAAATATACCATCAGGTACATTGCTTTAAGATTTTAACATCAATAGACTGGTGCCGGCGCAGGGATGCTGGTGCCTTGGTCCTTTTTTTTTTTTTTTTTAACCACGGCCCGATTCTGGCGCACATCGCCAGTCTATTACTGGGCAGCGGCCCGAAGCACTGGAGACAGGCCTGCTGGTCCCCAGTGTGACGATCAGCCTTGTAATTTGCTGACTTTCCTCTAGCGATATTCAATTACTCCATCTGTATAAGGTGGTCACAAGTGAAGGAGACACGGAGAACTATGAGAACTATGACAACTGTAAACAACACTGTCCTTATTGGTAATTTTATGGAAAAGTAGTAAAGTGTTTCTATAAATTGTATTGGGTGGAGGGGAGAATAGCATATAAAACTTATCCCAACAGATCCCAAACCTTAAGCAGATTATAATGGATCATGACGGAGCATTTATCCTTTATGGATTATATAAAAACCAGGAGCCATGCCTCCAGTGTGAACAGAGCCTAATTTGTTATGTACGTCAGTATCACAGGATTTGAGCATTGATGGACCTTAAAACAGATAAATGTAAACTCTTTGCCGTACATTGAAGTTGAGAATCAAATTGCTCATCCAACAATCACAGCGAGGCCAAAAGCAGAATTATACTTTGTAGCCGCAGCGGTATACATCTAGCTGAGAGGCATAATTAACGTGCTTGTTTTTCCATTTGCATCATTGCTTTTCTACTGTTTAAATACAGCTCATTTTGCTCCAGTCTGTTCCGCTTAGCAGGGAGCTATCTGTACACAGAGATCAGACGCTAGGTTGTTTTATGCTGATTAATGTTTGGTACATGATTGTCTTGTCTCATCTCTGCTAGGTAGAAGCGATCTGTTTAGGATCTAAGCCCGGTTTGACGTTTTTGAATGAATTAAAGTCGTCTCAGAAAGAGCAAGCAGAAAAAATATTGTCCCTTATAGGATACGACCTGCAAAACGAGAGACTAAGAGAACAATCCAAAAAGGACTTCATCACAGCCTTCCACATCCTTACAAGTGCACTGGATGGTAATACTTTTGTTTTCATTTAGTTTTCTTTTTTTTTTTAGTATATTTTAAGATTCAGACAAAAATGTGGATTTATTAAATGTTTTCCTTCATTTGGCAGCAGAACATTTTACATTCAGTCATAAACAGTTTTTTTTTCATACTATATTTTCTTCCATACTTGACAGGAATTTAATAGTTGCCTATAAATATCTTCAGACACTCCAGTGTCTACTTCACATTGACGCAACAGTTCTAGAATATTTATTAGACTTGTGGTAATTTTATGTTGAGAAAAAAAAAAATATTCAGAAGATTAAGTGATGTTGAAACTGTAGCAGTGCATTATGGCATTAAAAGAGTTGCATCCTAAAGAGAACCCATGGCCGTGCTCTATTAGGGTTTAAAGGGGTAATCCAGTGCTACAAAAACATGGCCACTTTTGCACCACACTTGTCTCCAGATTGGGTGGGGTTTGAAACTCAGTTCCATTGAAATAAATGGAGCTTAATTGCAACACCTGAACTGGAGACAAGAGTAGGGGGAAAAGTGGCCATGTTTTTGTAGCGCTGGATAAACCCTTTAAGAACAATGTAAAGGGGTGTCCCGCCCAACGGTGCAAGAAAGGGCAACCATTGTATATGAGTAGCTTCCATTCTGGCTGGTTTGAGCCATTTTTGTATTATATTTACAGCTATTCATCTGGGCAGTCGTACAGGGGTATGGGTCCTGTTACATAGGATAATATTGACACAATAGGCCAACATTGCCCTTTGTAACAGAGCCAATTCATCAGCTGACCAGGTCACCTTAACCCATCAAAGAAAAAAATCATCACTTGTCAGCCTCACATCTTTCTATGTAAATGACAATAGGCGGCCAACAAGTGATGGCAGTAAAAGGCTCCACAAAAAATTTGATTCATGTGGCCCATCTTGTCTGGTGCTTAAGTCTTGTAATAGGCTCTGTAAACAAGCACTGATCTATGAGATCAGTGCTTGTTTACAGCAAACATTGGGCCATCTAATAGGGCCCTAGATCTGGCTGTGGTTACCTCTGACTAAAGGCCCTATTACACCAAGGATTATCGGCCGTGTTTGGCCCGTAATGGCCAATAATTGCTTGGTGTAAGAGCTTCTGGTCAAAAGCAACAATCAGCCGACATGCAGAATGTCGGCTGATCCTTGCCTTTTAACATGTTTCAAAAAAACTAGAACGATACCACCATGTTTACACTGCCTGTATCCATCAGAATCCATTGCAAAACAGAGACCTGGGTCCTGTGCACATAGCAGACTCTCTCAGAGGCCATGACTTACTACTTCTACTTCTTACATTTCATACAGAGGCACATAGGCAGCCATGGATGTGCCAGGAACTTGCAGATTTTTTTCTTCTATTAATTATGCAGCTAGTCAGCCAGTATGTACAATTCAGTTAATAGTACCTGAGTTAATTGTTTCTATTCTATCTAAAAATCTTTTTTTCTAAGTCAGACCATGTGTTTACATGGTGACCCCCTGGAAAATAAGTGTGTTTGTGTGCTCTCAGTAATGTTGATTATACAGGTCCAATCACACAGTTATAGTGGATCTGATGACAGGTTAGCCTCCCTGATTGCATTTTTATGGTCTCCTAGCTTATTTAGAGATATATAAAGAGATTATTACACTGTCTTCCCAGCAGGCAGCAGTGGTGCTGGCTCTGGCTGCCCATGTGATGCTGTGCTGATGCATCATGGGACTAAGGGCCCTATTCCACAGGCCGAGCAACAATGTAAACGAGCGCCGATCTGCTAGATCGGTGCTTGTTTACTGGGCCTATTCCACGACCCCGGTGATCGTTTAGCGAGGGCTGCAGGGACATCGTTACCGATGTCCTTGTAGCACTTGCAGCTTACATTACCTAGCAGGGCTTCTCCTGCACTCTGTCTTCCTCCTCGTGTCCTGCGGCGCAGCATCAGCTATGGTGCGGCCTGACTGAGCTGTCAGACTGCTCAGCCAATCACTGGCCGCAGCGGTCGGTGGTCGCCGCCGCTCACCGATATTCCAGCGTAGCGATGTGCGGGTGGCGAACGACGATTTTAGGTTTGAACCTAAATGAACGATCAGCCGATAACACGATCATTGGCTGATCGTTCTCTCTATTCCACCAAGCGATAATCGTCGGAATCGGGCCGATTCGACCGATTATCACTCCCGTGGAATAGGCCCCTAAGAGAAGGGAGAAAGGGAGAAGATGCAGAGATGCAAGTAAAGATGGTGACTGCTTAGAAATCACATGGCTCAGATATAGCAATAAGCTGACTGGATGCAGCAGAGCAGGGACAAAATAATGCAGTAAAATCTATATAGAGCCTGTAAAATTCCCGCACTGATCAGTATTGTCATACATCTCATCAGACTCACATTAGAAAGAACAAAAGGTCACAGGTCGAATTTACTAAACAAGAACAAATGACAAACATAGGAGCCGCCTTACTGTCTATTTCAAGATTCTCTTTAGCAGCAGCCAGGCCGTGTCCTCTGATTCTTATTTCCCAGATATCATAAAGCTTTACTGCACTACATGTTATGCAAACAGGACGGGTTATATGTTCGACTTAGAATTTTATAATGAAAGTCTCCATATACAAGTTATACAAAATATACAAGTTTCTAGTATACGGTTCCTCACCTTTTTGGTGATCTTTATACATTGAGTTAGTAAAGCCATTCTAGTTTACATACAGGAGCTGAAATTCTTGGGCTACGTTCACACTGCTGTTACCCTTTCAGTGGTGATAGGGGTAGGGCGCAGTGGAAAATCACAGCCAATCCCTTTGTTCTGGGAGTGATAAGTCGCAGTGCTCTGTCACTGTGGCATACCCATCCCTTTGCGATAGAGAATGCCGGAACGCTCAGCTGTGCCAAACAATCCCTTGTGGGGAACTGATGCCCGAACTATCGTTTGGCTGCCAGTTGTTGACAGTGTATGGGGACCTTAAGATTCTCCAACACCATTGTGAACATAGCCTTACAACTTTGAATCTACAAAATTTGTTTTCAGCCTTGACAATCTTCTGCACTAAGTACAGCACACACCCTCATAGCGTACTACATTGTATCAATCTTACTTTCTTTAACCTGCCCCCTTTTTTTCTAATAACTTAAAGAGCCATTTAAAAGACTGAATTTTTTTAATCGGTTGTTTTTTACATAGTTGTATAAGGTTGTAATTTATTTTTATTCAAAATGTTAATATTTTTTGGAAGCTCTGTGCTACCATAATTTCTCTAGTGCAGAGAGCCCAGACATGGAATGCATCACAAGCAGCAGGTTCAGCCAATAATAGTCTGAAGATTATTTGCTAGAGGGGGGAAAAGGGGGCTTTAAAAATAAATAATAAAATAGCGGCAATCCTGCGTAGGAGATTCTGTAGGGATGAGTCTGGACATATTTATAGAGGGCAACAGTAAGATCATATCTAGAGTATAGTTGCATAGAACTACCAGAAAATTAGCAGAATTTTATTATTTTTTTTATTTAACACTATCTTTTATTAAAATATAAACATAATAAAAATACAAATGGTACAATATGCTGAGCAATAATTCACAGACTCCCTAATGTCGGGGCAAAAACTCTTACAATTTGCTTGCCACCCCCCCCAATCCGTATTCTGGCTGAGCTATGTACGAATCCCAGACATCAAGCACATGACAGGCAGCCTATACACTGTAATTCACTCCTCTCAAACCCACTGTTATATGTACTGTAGGGCAGGGCTGTTTTGGTTAGGGGGCGCTGATAGCAACTACCTAAGTGTATGAGACAGTTTATACATTTATTTGTTATACATTTTATTCCTAAAGGACTCTGGTGGGCTCTGCCAAGTCAGGGAGGCAGCAGGTATCAGGTACACTGTACCTACAGAGCCCCAGCTCCACACTCCTTCAGGTCAGACTCCGGGCTCCTGTGTCTACAGCCCCAGGGCCCGCCATGCCTGTGTGAATCTGGGCTCAGCAGTGACCGGAGCAGCTCCCCCCCCATCCCCCCAAAATGGAGCTGACAACACTACCAGCACTGCATTATCACTGAGCAGAAGAAGTAGTGGAAGAAGCTGAAGAGTTTACTGTCAGTGCAGGACAGACTGAGGCTCACAGGGCAGGCTGTCAGCAGAGGTGGTGTGTAATGACCTTATATTTCTGATCAATGATTGTTCACATTCAAGTGTGTCAATATGGGAGGAGGGGACAGAGGCTCAAGGGGTCCATCAAGACTGGGGGCCCAATGACAGAGGCCCGATAAGCCCCGCCCATGGATTATAAGCTCCACCCCAGACAATAAACCCCACCCCGGCACCTGCCGCAAAATGGAGGTCATCCTGTCATCCTTGTGCGGTGCGATAGATATTAGACAGATAGATATGTGTGTGAGAGAGATATTGGAGATAGATAGGTAGATAGATCCAGTAAGAAATATAAATCTACCAGCTTATGACAAAATGTTGTATTGCACACATATGTACCAACCTAAAATAAGAAAGCAACCAGCTAACACCTTTTAACGACTAAAAGTTTATTACCTACAGTATATCACCATTACATGTAGGCAGAGATAGTCTGATTAAAGGGGCTCTCCAGGGTTAAAAAATACATAGTTGCTTTCTTCCAAAACTGATACAGTATGTGGTATTACAACTTGGTTCCATTCTCTTCAGTGGAACTGAGCTGCGAGACCACACACAAACTGAGGACAGGGGTGGCACTGTTTCTGGAACTTAGCAGCTATGGTTTTCTAATCCTTGGATAACATCTTTAATTTTTATGTAACTATGTATGTGAAATGTAGAAAGTCTTTTACACTGCTCTCGGTCCTTATTCACTATGAGTAATGGAGCAGAATATTGTGGTACTGTCAGGCCAGCACTCGCTTGCTCCTCGTTCCCCGCTCGCTGAAGGCGCTATTACATGCACCGACAGCAACCGGGTAAGAGCTGTGGGGATGGGGGGGGGGGCAAGTGCGGGGAGCTATGGGGGAGCTGCCTGGGTGATTGCTAGATCGTCTGGCCAGCCCATAGAAGATAGCGGCGGTCTGCTGTCACCGCTCCTATGGCATTGGGTGACGGCAGCAGATCGCTGCTATCGCGGTTGTTGATCTTTTAGCATGTTGAAAGGCAACGATCAGCTGATATCGTGCATGTTGGCTGATCGTTGTCTTCTATAACAAGAGAGGATTATCGGCCGTAACGGACCAATACGGCCAATAATTGCTTAGTGTAATAGGGCCTTTAGCCAATGGAAGTATTACACAGGATCAATACTTAAACTCTACTTCTAAATTCTAAACTAAATTGTAATGTGCAGACAGGGGCTACTGCATTCATATAAGAAAGGCATGTAAGCAAACATTTAGATATATGTGTATTAGAAATCTATAATCAGAATAATTTATCAACTGAAAAAAGGGACTACTCCTTTAATAATATATACAGCACCAGCCATCAGCATTCAGTGGTTGTTTCTTTTTCATCAGTTCTCTCAGGAAAGAATGATTGGCTCCATCTCCTCTATATAGATGATGCTGAGATGTTTAACATAAGAACCATACAGGTGGAAAGACAGATATAATATATATAGATAGAAGGAAAGCCATGAGTACAATTTTATGCACAGTGTAAAAAGCAAGTGAACATTGCTTATTACCGGCTGGAAAATCACAGTGTAGGGAAACAGCTGTGTATAACTAAATTCACTGCGGTAAATGACTCAGAGTCCTGGAAACACAGGATCACAGGGGGAATGTAATAAGTAAAATGCTTCATAAAGGCAAGGTAAATTGTGATGTAACAGTCAGTGGCAGGGTTTTACTGTTTGTCACTAAAGGCTATCCAAACCTGCATCATCATTTTACATGTGCAACGTGGACGGACAGTATTCTGTGGATCAGACCACGAAGCTCCTGGCATCACTATTCATAATGATGGCTGTTTACATCTTTGTGCTACTGTACTGACACAGCAAGCTCTGAGTTCTGGTCCTCAGAATGCTGTCTGCGCATGGACAATATTTTGCAGATGTGTGAATGGCTCCTGATGTATGATGTCACTCCTACCGCACTGAACCGTTAATGGTATTAAATGAAAGCACATAAAGCATGAAAAGAGAGATGACATGCTGTAGATATATGAATAATGATTTTAACCACTTATAGACTGCCTTAAACGAATGGGCAGTCCACATATTACTCAGCGAGGCTGTCCCTGAATGTCCTTGAATAGTCTGCAGTGCCACAAAAATTGTGCCGCTAGAGGAGAGCTGGCCTTGTCTTTCTGTTCACTGTATACACACTGCTCAATGGGCACTGTGTACACAGCCGGGTGAGAGCCATAAGGCTTCAAGGCTCCTTTAGCAGCAGCAGCACTGACAGGGAGGAAGCCATTGGCTCCCTCCCTGTCAGTCACTCTTGTGGCCGCAGCGGTCACAAGAGGCGACGCTCCCCGTCTGGTGTCGGCGCTCGAGTGACATTACTGTGCCAGCGGGGAGAGCGGCCTCTAGTGACTGCGGCAGTGCAACCACAGGAGAAGAAGAGGACACGCCGGACTCAGGTGAGTATAAAGTGTTTTTTTTATTTTTTATGCTATATGGGAGGGGGAGAGCACACAGGAGGGCTACATACTTGGGGAGAGCACACGGGGGGGGGCTATATACTGGGGGAGAGCGCACAGGGGAGCTTTATACTGGTGGAGAGCGCACAGGGGGGCTACATACTGGGGAGAGTGCATAGGGGGGGCTATATACTACTGGGGGAAAGCGCACAGGGGCTATATACTACGGGGGGGGGCTATATACTACTGGGGGAGCTAATTTTACCTAATTTTACAGGGCCATTGAGAGAGAGAGAAAATGCCAGTTTCCCCACTAATAAGCATCAGTTCTGTGTGTAAATAGTTCAACAAAGTTTGTGAAAAGTAACAAAACACGTTTCCTACTGATGTTCAGCTTGGACCTTCACCTGACAAAAGACCCCGGTACGTGGACCTTCACTAAAAGTTGTTGAGTACCCCTGGGCTAGAGATATCTGGCTATCCGTGTTTTGAGACCTGCAACTGAGGCTCCACGGACTCTTGTTTTGCATATTTAAATTTTTGGGGGCATCAGTGGAGACTCTTGATTGAGTACTTCATTGGAATTTTTTCACTGATCTCCTTGAGTTCAGTGATTACTGTGTTTTGTTGGTTTATGCAGTTAAAAACAAAACAAAAATATTACTATATAATAATAATATTTATTTGTATAGTGCCAACAGATTCCGCAGCGCTTATTTAAATATATAAATACAATACAGGTTATATTTATATTAACCCCTTAGTGACCGCCGATACGGCTTTTTACGGCGGTCACTAAGGGTCCTTATTCTGCTGCCATCAGCTTTTTACGGCAATGGCAGAGAATAAGGCTGCGGGTCCGGGACGGCCCCCGCCCCCCCCCCCACCTTACCGACGATCGCCGCTATTAACGTTATAGCGGCGGCCGTCGGTAAAGGGGATTACCGGTGCCGCCGCCTTTCATCTCGTAGATTCACGGCAGGGGGAGATGAAATAAGTGTCCCCCAGACCTCAGATCAGCCCCCCCTAGTAGGGCGATCACTAACCCCCCTCCCCCGGCGCCCATCATTTCCAAGATGGCCGCCGCCATCGCTGTGAACAGACTAATGCCTGTTCACAGCGATGGAAAAGTTAAAATGAATGAAAACCCCATGATCTCCGCCACCGGAGGTAGCGGAGAGCATGGGGCAGTGATCGGGGCCCCCCCTGTGGGGTCCCGGTACAAGCAATCAGCGGTATATACTATATACCACTGATCGCTTGTGCCACGTGCATCCCGGCACTTTTTATCCCCTGTCACCGTGAATGATTGGTGACAGGGGATAAAAAGTGATGTCCCCCCACCCACCCTGTAACCCCCGTCCCCCAGTCACCCCTGACCAATTTGGTCTCTGTCACTGAACTATGATTACTGTGATAGAAAATATCACAGTAATCATAGTAATACAGTGAAAATGAATGTATAAAGTACAAAAAGTGACAAACATACAAAAAAATAAAACACACACTTTTTATTATAGTAATAATTGCAGTTCACTCCCAAATTACCCCTAACCCCCCCCCCCCCAGATTACCCGTAACCACCGCACGTTGCCCGTAACCACCGGACGTTGCTCGTAACCACCGCACATTGCCAGTAACCACCCCAAATTGCCAGTGACCCCCTCCAGATTACCTATAAGCACTTCAGTTTATCAGTAACAATCCCAGATTGTCTGTAACCCTTCCAGGTTGCACATAACCCCCCAGGTTCCCCGTAATCACACCAGATTACATGTAACCCCCCCAGATTGCACGTAACCACCGCACGTTGCCTCTGACCACGCCACTATGCCTCTTACCACCGCACGCCGCCTCTGACCACCGCACGTCGCCTCTGACCACGACACGTCGCCTCTGACCACGCCACGGCGCCTCTGACCACGCTACGGCGCCTCTGACCACCCCAAATTGCCAATGACCCCCTCCAGATTGCGGTGCCCATGCCAGATTACAGGTACCCACCCCAGATTGCCTATAAGAACTTCAGTTTATCCGTAACCACCCCACGTTGCCCTTAACCACCCCAGATTGTCTCTAAGCACTGCAGGTTGCCCGTAACCACCCCATGTTGCCTGTAACCACCCCAGATTGCCTGTAAGCACTGCAGGTTGCCCTTAACCATCCCACGTTGCCCGTATCCACCCCAGACTGTCTGTAAGCACTGCAGGTTGCCCGTAACCACCCCAGATTGTCTGTAAGCACAGCAGGTTGCCCGTTACCAGCCCACGTTGCCCGTAACCACCCCACGTTGCCTGTAACCACAGCAGGTTGCCTGTGACCACCGCACGTCGCCTCTGACCACGCCACGTTGCCTCTGACCACCGCACGTTGCCTCTGACCACCCCAAATTGCCAATGACCCCCTCCAGATTGCAGTAACCATGCCAGATTACAGGTACCCACCCGAGATTACCTATAAGCACTTCAGTTTATCCGTAACCACCCCACATTGCCCGTAACCACCCCACGTTGCCCGTAACCACCCCAGATTGTCTGTAAGCACTGCAGGTTGCCCGTAACCACCACACGTTGCCCATAACCACCACACGTCGCCCATAACCACCCCACGTTGCCTGTAACCACCCCAGGTTGCCGTAACCACAGCAGGTTGCCCGTGACCACCCCATGTTGTCCGTAACCACCCCAGATTAACTGTAACTACCTCAGGTTGCCCATAACCACCCCAGACTGTCCGTAACCACCCCACATTACCTGTAATCTCATTTTTTTTAATTTTATTTTAGTAACTGCGCTATTCTAATAACCATTACTAGCTGCGGTTTTGTTCCAGTAAATTGGCGCTCCCTTCCTTCTGAGCCCGGCTGTGTGCCCATAAGGTGGTTTATGCCCACATATGGGGTACCGTTATTCTCAAGAGAACCTGCGTTACAAATTTTGGGGTGCTTTTTCTCTCATGTTCCTTTTAAAAATTAGAAACTTTAATCTAAACGTATATATTATTATATTATTATACCCCTAGATTAATTCTTTAAGGTGTGTAGTTTCCAAAATGGGGTCACTTATGGGGGTTTTCAGGATACCAGACTTCTAAATTCATTTAAAAAAAGAACTGGTCCCTAAAAAAATCAGTTTTGGAAACTTTCACGAAAATGTGATAATTTGCTGATAAATTTCTAAGCCCCATAACACCCTAAAAAAGTAAAATATGTTTACCAAATTATGCCAGAATAAAGAAGACATATTGGTAATGTGACTTAGTAACTAATTTATGTGCTACGACTTTCTTTTTTTAGAAGCAGAGAATTTCAAAGTTCATAAAATGCTAATTTTTTTCATTTTTCATGATATTTTGAGGTTTTTCACAAAAAACACACAAAGTAGTGACCAAATTTTGCCACTAACATAAAGTGCCATATGTGACGAAAAAACAGTCTCAGAATCGCTAGCATACGTTAAAGCATCACTGAGCTATAAGAGCATAAAGTGAGACAGGTCAGATTTTGAAAAATTAGCCTGGTCATTAAGGCCCAAACTAGCTGCAGCACGAAGGGGTTAAAGTATACAATGAATAAATGAAAATAATAATAAAAGTACAGAATTAGAGACCTGCACTTGAGAACGTACAGACTAGGAGGACTGGGGGTGACACGAGAGGCAACAAGTGCTTTTTTTTTTTCGATGTTCCAGTCATTGTACATAGAATCTCAAAGTGCCTATAGCTGATTGGGCGAGCCAGTCACACGACATTTTCTGAGCTAAGGTAGCAGGGACAAAGTAGATAGCAGCAAAGAGGTTATAGAGAGGATGGAGAAGGGATAGCAGAGAGGGAGACGAGATTAGGAAATGTTATAAGCGCATCTGAAGAGATGAGTCTTCAGGGCACCCTTGAAACTGTGGGTGTTGGAAATTAGTCTGAGCTCTTTGGGTAGAAAGTTCCATTGAACTGATGCAGCACAGGAGCAGTCTTGGAGGCGGGAGTGAGAGGTTCTGATTATAGAAGAGGTTAGTGTAAGCAGGACGCAGAGCACGGGAAGGATGGTAGGTGGAGATGAGGGAGGAGATGTATGGAGGGGCAGATATTAAATTAAAACCCCGTGTATCAGAGATAAAATTAAGCAACAATGGACTGGAGTGGAACTTACATGGCAAAATTATAATGAAAAGTTTTGCACAACTTCTGTGTTTTTAACCCACTCCTGGTTTTGGTTAAAAAAAAAAGTCTGACCAAATCACTGACAGAAACACTATGGGGAATATTTATCAAACATGGTATAAAGTGAAACTGGCTCAGTTACCCCTAGCAACCAATCAGATTCCACCTTTCATTTTCCAAAGAGTCTGTGAGGAGAGAAAGGTGGAATCTGATTGGTTGCTAGGGGCAACTGAGCCAGTTTCACTTTACACCATGTTTGATAAATCTCCCCTTATGTGTGAACATAGCCTAAAGCAGAAATGGGGTATCCTGTCGTGAGGAAGCATGGTGAATCCACACTGGTAGATCAGATCATAAATAGAAAAAAAAAAAATATGCAACTTCAGGTCCACTCTTTTCAGAAGCCACATGGTCAGCACTATAAATGAGCAAACACGAGCACGCTCGGGATCACCTGAACCTGAGAATGCAGCATTTAATTACCAGCAGCTGAAGTTGTTACTGGTGGCTGTGAAACATGGATACATGCTCGATGTTTGTTCATCTCTAGTCAGCTCACTATACTCAATTAGGGTGGGTTCATACTACGGAATTCTCGCGGACAATGTCCGCGGAATTCCGCAGTATGTCCGCGCGCCTTTCCGCCGGCTCCATAGACCCCATTCTATGGGCCAGCGTATTCCGCTATCCGCCGAAAGAATGTACATGTCACTTCAGCCCCGGCCCGCTACTCCAGTGCTTCAGCCCCAGCCCGCTACCCGTGGATAGAACTGCGTCGTACATGGGAGAAATGGACGGCGGCAGCGGCTTCGATCTATCCGTGGGTCATGTTAAAGCGAATGTACCTGATGGTACAAGTCAGCAACAAAATGCTTTCAAGTCAGCAACAAAATGAATGGGCAGCTGCAGGTGCAATACAGAGGCACAATACTAGAGGTCAAACCAGGTAACTGATGTGGGTCAGGAAGACAAGGCAAAGACCAGAACCAGGAGCTCTCGAAATCACAGGATCAGACACCATGTTCTATCAAACTTTTAAGAATATGCTCAGGAATAACAAACAGGTGGGGGAAAACAATAAACAGTAATGAAACAACACAGACGAGACATGAGAAATAGGGGGGATGCCAGCACTCGCCAGATGGTAGAATGCGCTGAAACCTGCAGGTGGTGGGTTTAAAACACCAGAGGAGCCTGATAATTGCTTTGTCAGAACAAGCCAGAATAACAAACTAAAGTTTAAAAAAAAATAGAACTAGCAAGGAAATAGATCACTTTGCATTTTATTTTCTATATTTTATTCTTTTTTTAGTTTTACTTTTGTTTGTCTGGTCTGTTTTCTGATCCAGTACATTATGGGGGTAGCCATATTTCTTGGGCAGTTCTAAAGATTTGCTTCCCAGCAAGCTAAAGATATACTATGTTAAAAAACAACTACTGTGGGAAAGTATTAGGAGCAGGCTGTGTGTTCTCACCTGGGAGGAGCTGTTGTCAGTACTTGTGCTGTGTTATCTGCACCCAGCTGTATATACATTGGGACAGGGTGAGCATTTATCTCATTATCATCAGAGGACAGAACAACACTAAATAGTAGGCTATTGGGAGCTCAGACAATTGTGAAAACTGCAATATTACAAGACCAAATCATGGATGTATTTGGGGGGGGGGGGCGTTCTGATATTACAATATGCCTGCAGCTTACACCACAAAAAACAAGCCCTCACACAGGTCTGCCCATGGATTATAAAAGGTCTGCTTAGTCGTGGTAAGACAGAACAAATACAGCATAAATAAGGTATTGCTGTCATTTTACTGACCCACAAAATGAAGTTAATGTCATCAGGGCTGTATTTATGTAATGCCAGTGGTTGATGTCCACCGGCATGCAGCATGTTCAGGCACTTACCCCTTCCAGGACACATTCTCTGCTCCATCTGCCCGTCTTCTGCCACTGCCTACCACTGCTGGTGACTCTCCTGCAGCAAAGTCCCTGCATCTCCTACTTTAAGGCTGGGTTCACACTACGTATATTTCAGTCAGTATTGGGGTCCTCATATTGCAACCAAAACCAGGAGTGAATTGAAAACACAGAAAGGCTCTGTTCACACAATGTTGAAATTGAGTGGATGGCCGCCATATAATGGCAAATATTTGCTGTTATTGTAAAACAACGGCTGTTATATTGAAATAATGGCCGTTATTTACTGTTATATGGCGACCATCCACTCTATTTCAACATTGTGTGAACAGATCCTTTCTGTGTTTTTAATCCACTCCTGGTTTTGGTTGCAATATGAGGACTACAATACTGACTGAAATATACGTAGTGTGAACCCAGCCTATAAGTGTAAAATAATTACATATATACATGCCTGTCCACCCTCCCAGTGTTCTTCTTGCTTCTGCCCGCTGGAACTTCAGGGCCGGTCTCTGAAGTTACAGGCTGCTCAGCCAATCACTGGCCAGTGATTGGCTGAGCAGCCTGTCAGTACAGAGACCAGCTCTGAAGTTCCCCCGTCAGCTGCAGACAGTGGGCAGAAGACAGGAAGATACTGGAGATCGTGAACTGGTATGTATATACATTATTATTTTCTTCACACATTCATCAGCTTGGCGGCTGAAGATTTTTAGTCCGATCCAAAAGAAACGATCAGCTGATGATCGTCGCCATCGGCTGATCGTTGTCATTATTACATGGAGCGGTAATCTGCCAAACTGGTCTGATTCAGCAGATTATCGCTTCATGTAATAGAGCTTTAAGCAAGCGCTGATTTGCTAGATCAGTGTTGACTTACCAAGCCCATATACCACTTGATAATCGTGCAACAAGTGCCACATATATATTGTTAGTGATGTCCATGCAGCCCTTGCTTTTTCCATAAAAAAAATTCATAAAATTCATCCTTACTTATTCTCCCCTAGTGTCTTGCAGCCTTTCCCTGTTCACCACTGAGGCTTCTGGCCTGGTCTTTTCAATGATTGGTGGCTCAGCCAATCTTAGGCCACAACGGTGTCCCAGGGCCAGACACGTCAGCGGGGAAAGGCTTCAAGACACCTAGGAGCAAAGGTAAGTATGAACTTTATTATTTTTGTAGTCTCATCAACTGTCAGCTGTGTACATGTAGTGATGCCAGCCACTGATTTTTTTTATTTAGCAGATTTGTGTTACAATGATCAGGTGATGATCGGCTCCTTGGCTTGTCTTTATTACACAGTGCTGTCATTTACCGAATCACGGCTGTTCAGCTGACAGTTATCTAGGTGTACAGGAACACCAAGGTTACAGGAGTGGGGATTCCCACCATAATGAGGAGAATTCCCACTCTAAACTGGTGTTCCCCACAGTGGAGGAAGAGAGAAAGGCAGGAGCAAGGACAGCAGCGGCCTTGAAAATGGTGCCGGTAGCTGGAGCAGGCTGTAGGAGCTGTTCCCCGCATTGGGGAGAAGCAAGGGCAGTGGAGCAAATTTAAACTGCTGTAAAGGAGAAGGTATTCCCGTCATAATGACAGGAATCCCCACTATAAATATGTGTTCCCTGCACCCATTTAGAGCGGGGATTCCTGTCATTATACCAGGAATCCCTGCTCCTTAACAGTAAGTAGCGGTGAAAGATGCACCGCTACATACTGCTACTCTTTACACTCCGGGGCCGGGTTCTCTGCACCCGACCCATTGAGTGTAAAAAACAATAAAGGCATTTGCATTGTACTCTATGGGAAGACACAGCTTCCAGAACTGATTAGGTTCAAGAACATAAGTATTACTATAATGGGAAAGTTTCCCTTCAGATTTGCAGCCCATGCTTATGGGCTCACCCTAATGGAGTGTATTCCAATGCCTAGGGCATCACCAATAGTAAATACAGCCGGTTATGTCATATATATGTATGTTATATCACATATTGTGTGTGTATATATATATATATATATATATATTGTATATGATTCAACAGACAGCATAGATCAAGAGCACAAGCAAATATAATAAAGTTTGTATTGTATCTTATCAGACAAAAATGCTTCCTTCTCCTGTTAGCAAGCATTTTCCCTCCCCCCCCCACCCCTTCCCTGCTAAATAGGAGGGAAGATGGGAGGGGAGTGCCTGGGTACACAGGCAGAGAAAGGCAGCTAACAGATAGCTTTGTAAATAAGAGCTGTATCCCCTTGGCTTTATCATAGCCTCCATGCTGCTGGTTTTTAGGCTGTACACAAGACAGTGCAGGATCTCCCCCTTATGTGAGCAGACATCTTAGACAATAGGCCCCTTGCTACCTGACCTGGGAGAACTGAAAATGACAGAGCAGAAATCCGCAAAACAGTGCAATGATATATGATGGCCACACATAGTGATGCTTCTGTACACACAGAGTTATAGTGCCAATGTATGGTGAATATGATAGGAGGCAGTAGAAAATTTTTGCTTTTCCTGAATACGTAAAATGTGTTTAACCAACCTTACATTAAAACCTTCAAGAAACATCCTGCAGATCTGTATGATCTTCTTGTAGTCTGGTGTCATGCATGGTGTGTGAGAGCTGCTTTTGTTCTTCCATTATATAAGCACAGCTGTTCATTATGGTTATGGTACCCCCTTTGTCTGCTGGCTTTATTAAAAATGTCCTTATTTTCCCTAAAGGACTTTTTTTGCCATCTGCTCTTGTTCACTTATGTTCAGTAATTTCAGGATTGTATAAGTAATTCCTTGTCTTTGGCTGTCTTCACACTGTGCTCAGAGTTCCGCTCAGTCATGCATCCTGTTTCTTTACGAATAGTAAGGAATTCTACTAAGGCCCTATTTAGCGTAACAAAGGATGTTTAACAGTTTCGTTCATCGCCCATACTCCAAATTGGCATCACTTTTATGTATACAAGAGGTTTACGTTGAAAAGATGCCATTATGCTCTATGGGTAATGAATGCTATTGTTATGCGTTGTTTAAAACATTCATCACCCGTGGTTCAGTGGCATCTGTTCATAGGCTACTTATGATGTATCTGTTTGATGGATGCTTATAACAGATACCATACAGTGGCATCTACCACCTGTTGAGTACTATGCTAACCCCTTAGTAGCCAAACCAATGTGGGCCTTATTGCATAATCAATTATTTGAGTTTACTTCATCATCTTCATCATACTCGGGGCCTTAATAAATTCGGCTCCACTAGTCATCTGGGAGTTTCCTCCGGCCAAAGTGGTCACAGTCCTGCCCACTGATTACAGCAGTGCCCCACACCGGGATGTGACTAATTCAGCCAGGAAACGCCTAGATGACTAGTTGATAACATTTTGTTATGTTTACAACACCAAATGGGTGTGGCTTACATGGGAGGGGTGTGGTTTAGAATAAAGAAGGTGTGGCTTCCCTATGCGGATTTAGTACAATTTACGCTTGCTAGCACATGTAAATTTTCTTTACGTTATCTTACAAAATACTGATATTTGACTTGATAAGCCTGAAAATGCACTGTTTTCTCTATGTAGGCACAAGGACAGCTACCACAGCTTGCTTATTTGTCTTACTATTGTCTAAGCAGCTTATGGCAAGTGGAGAATGATGACTCCATTCCTGGAATTGTAGCATAAAATGCGCTGACAATAAAAAAAGCTTTGGGCTTTTGATCTCCCATAGATGATAGAGCAATTCATAAAAGATGTTACTTTGGCTTTATTTAAAGCACAGCTTATTTACTCTGGTATCACAAACCAGGACATTGCGATGTCTCTGCTATAGTCCTGAACAACGTCCATTGCAATTGTTAAAACTTTGTTATATCATCCATCTTGTAAACCTGATATTATATAACAAATAAGCACAAAAAGAAGTCTGTTAAATTTTTAAACCAGATATCACTGCTGGTGACACTGCCTTCCTAGCTATACCTCAACTGGGGGCATCTCAAGAGTAAGGCCTGCTGCACAATTCCAGAAGCACAGCACTAGCTTACAAGTCAGGGACATAGTCCTCTGTTGATTCCCAACCAATTTTCCATGAAACCCTGAGGCCACTTTGCTCCTCAAAGTCAGAAGCCATCAAATATCAGCCATAATATAACATTATAAAATGCTTTATTCTCCCCCACACCAAGCTGCCCATCTCATAAGGTAATAAGGTAATGGTAATGCAGTTCCCTACACCAACACCTCATCCTTTTCATTCTCATAAAAGGTGAGGTCCCAGAGGGTATATGTACATGGAGTGATTTGTACAGAAAACTTCATGCGAAATGCGTCGCTCGCTCCCCCGCGCTCCCACTTGAAGTTCACATAGGCTCCATTATATGCTCGGGCAGATTCCATCATCCGCCAAAACAAATAAATTCTTTGGGCGCCTGACCATAGAATGGAGTCTTTGGAGCCGGCGGAGAGGGAAGCGGGAGTGTGCAAGGGTGAGAAGTGAATTCTGCTTGGAGTTTTCTGCAAGGATTACTCCGTGTACATACACCCTTAGGCTGGGTTCACACTATGTATATTTCAGTCAGTATTGTGGTCCTCATATTGCAACCAAAACCAGGAGTGGATTAAAAACACAGAAAGGCTCTGTGTCAATGGTGAAATTGAGTGGATGGCCGCCATATAACAGTAAATAACTGCCATTATTTCAATATAACAGCCGTTGTTTTAAAATAACAGCAAATATTTGCCATTAAATGGCGGCCATCCACTCAATTTCAACATTGTGTAAACAGATCCTTTCTGTGTTTTTAATCCACTCCTGGTTTTGGTTGCAATATGAGGACCATAATACTGACTGAAATATACGTAGTGTGAACCCAGCCTCAAAGCAACTATGTACCCACAATCTGACATCCCCCCCAAACCGCTTGTACCGTCACATACCTGCTTTTAATCCAAGATCTGTCCTGGGATCCGTTTGGCAGGTGATGCAGTTATTGTCCTAAAAAACAACTTTTAAACTGGCAGCCCCGTGCCCAACAGGCGTGGCCTAGATTGTGTATGCATTAGGCTGGCACAACCTCTCTGTCCCTTCTCCCCACCCTCCTCATCTTTAGGAATGCTCCAGGCAAATTGCCTCCTATTCATCACAGCACATGGGCTGGATCGTTAAGCAGCTGTGCAATGTTCAGACAGGAGTAAATGTTTTAGTGGCATTCCTAATGATGAAGAGGGTGGGGAGGAGGGACGGAGGGGTGGTGCAAGGTTAGGGCACAGATACTCCCATTAACCCATGACCAGTACATAGAGATGTCATCACTTCTCCTTTTTTGTGTAATATCCATCTATCGGGAACACTCACTAACCTACCTTATACTATGAAGTTCTGCAAAGACCTTCCTGTAGATATCCTACTTGGATATCCTACAAGATAACATGTCTTTATTCCCATGTAGCACATGTAGCTATCTTCCACCTACTTTACACAGCGTCTTGTCACAGCATGTCAGTGTTACCTTCTAGAAGTTGTCGAAGTTCATACTTTATGTTTGAGGTTCTTACTTATCTTATTTTCATTTAAGAAAATCTTCATGTTTGAAATGAACATAAATTGGTTTAACCCCTTAAGGACAGAGCTTGAAATGGCCTTAATGACAGAGACAAATTTTATGAATATGACCAGTGTCACTTTATTCATTAATAACTTCGGGATGCTTTTACCTATTCGGCTGATTCTGAGATTGTTTTCTCGTGACATATTGTACTTTACATTTCTGGTAAATTGGAGTCGATACTCATAACGAATCTTTATGAAAAAAACCCAAATAATGTGAAAAAATGTGAAAAACTGCATTTTTCCAACTTTGAAACTTTTTTGCGTATACAGAAAGTGGATATACCACATAAATTATATATTAAATAGCATTAGCAACATGTCTACTTAATATTGGCGGCATTTATTAAACGATCTTTCATTTTTTTTAGACAATAGGAAGCTTAAAACATTAGCAGCAAATTTCCAAATTTTCAGTAAAATTTCAAAATCAGATATTTTTAGGGACCTGTTCAGGTTTAAAGTGTATTTGAGGGGCCTGTATGTTAGAAAGCCCCACAAAGCACCCCATTTCAGAAACTGCACCCCCCCACACTCTGCAAAAGCATATCCAGAAAGTGTTTTAACCCTTTAGGGGAGTCACAGAAATAAAAGCTAAGTGTGTAAGAAATTTGAAAATTTTAATTTTCTGTGCAGAGATTTTATTGTAATCCAATATTTTTCATAATTATAAACCTATTACCAGAGAAATGCACCCCAATATTGATTGCCCCGTTTCTGCAGTTTATAGAAATACCCCATATGTGGCCCTATTGCGCCATTTGACGCAACCACAAGCCTCAGATATAAGGGAGCGCCTAGTGAATTTCAACGCCTCCGTTATATTTGGTCATTTCTGACTGTACCACTTCAGGTTGGCAGAGGCTCTGGGGTGCCAAAACCTAAAAAACACCCCTAAAGGGACACCATTTAGAAAACTACACCCCTCAAGGAATGTAACAAGAGGTGCGGTGAGCATTTGGACCCCACAGGTGCTTCACAGATTTTCCGAACAATATGGCGTGAAAAAAGAAAAATTTATTTTTTACACTAAAACGTTGTTCTAGCCTTCAATTTTTCATTTTCTTAAAAGGATAAGAGGAAAAAAAAGACACAAAATGTGTAGCGCAGTTTCTCCCGAGTACGGAAATACCCCACATGTGGACATAAAGTGCCAAGCGGGCGCAGGACGAGCCTCCAAAGGGAAGGATCGCCAATTGGCCTTTGGAAGCTGGATTTCACTGGAATGGATTTCAAGGGCCACGTCGCATTTACAGAGCCCTCGTGCTGCCAAAACACTGGAAACCCCCCCCCACAAGTGACCCCATTATGAAAACAACACCCCTCAAGGAATCTAACAGGGGGTGCAGTGACATATGGACCCCACTGGTGACGGGCACAAATGTGGAACAATGTGACGTAAAAGTAAAAAACTTCATTTTTTCACTTTCATGGCACAAATGTGCCCGTCATCAAGGGGTCCATATCCTCACTGCACCCCTTGTTAGATTCCCTGAGGGGTGCAGTTTCCAGAATGGGGTCACTTGTGGGGGGTTTCCAGTGTTTTGGCAGCACGAGGGCTCTGTAAATGCGACATGGCGTTCATCATCCATTCTAGCCAAATCCAACCTCCAAAATCCAAATGGCGCTCCTTCCCTTCGGAGGCTTGCCCTGCGCCCACATGGCGCTTTATGTCCACATGTGGGGTATTTTCGGACTCGGGGGAAATTGCTCTACACATTTTGTTTTTTTTCCCCTCTTTTAACCCCTTGTGAAAATGATAAATTCAAGGCTAAACCAACATTATAGTGTAAAAAATGTAATATTTCATTTTCACGCCACATTGTTCCACATTTGTGCCCGTCACCAGTGGGGTCCATATGCTCACTACACCCCTTGTTACATTCCTTGAGGGGTGTAGTTTCCATATTGGGGTCACTTGTGGGGGGTTTTAACTGTCTTGGCAACACAGAGGCCTTTTGAATGCAACATGGCCCCTCGAAATCCATTCCATCCAAATCCAGCCTTCAAAAACCAAATGGCGCTCCTTCCCTTCGGAGGCTTACCCTGCACCCGCACGGCGCTTTATGTCCACATGTGGGGTATTTCCGTACTCAGGGGAAATTGCTCTACACATTTAGTGTTTTTTTTTATCTTTTAGCCCCTTGTGAAAATGAAAAAATCATGACAAGATTAATGATTTAGAGTAAAAATTTTACAAAAATTACACTAAATGTTGGTCTAGCCTTCATTTTTTCCATTTCCACAAGGGGTTAAAAAGAAAATGAACACAAAACGTGTAGGGTAGTTTCCCCTGAGTACGAAAATACCCCACATGTGGGCATAATTTGCCATATGGGCACAGGGCAAGCCACCAAAGGGACAGAGCGCCATTTAGAGGCTGGAATGGAGGATGGAGGCCATGTCGCAATTACAAAGCTCCTGTGCTGCCAGGTCAGTAGAAACCCCTGACAAGTGACCCCATTCTGGAAACTACACCCCATAAGGAATCTAACAAGGGGTGCAGTGAGCATATGGACCCCACTGGTGACGGGCACTTACGTAGAACATGTGCCAAGAAAATAAAAAATACAATTTTTTTAATTTTCACGTCCCAAATGTGGCCGTCACCAGGGGGCCATATCCCCGCTGCCCCCCTTGTTAGATTCCTTATCGGGTGTAGTTTCCAGAATGGGGTCACTTGTGGGGGGTTTCTACTGTCCTGGCCGCACAGAGGCTTTGTAATTGCATCATGGCATCCTCTAATGGGAATGGCGGCCATACCTACTTAGCTGGGAAAAAGGGACAATTCTAATTTATTTGGGGGTATTAGGCCAATTATTAGTTTATAAGGTTGGAAATGACAGGTATCCATCAAACTCAACCTGTGTTGATCCAGAGGAAGGCAAAAAACCCTCGTGAGGCAGACGACAGTAGGCTCATCACAGGGGAAAATTCCTTCCCGACTCCATATTGGCGATCAGAATAATCCCCGGACCAACGTGACCCCTGAAATAGGAATAAGGGACAGAATTTAGATCATGTAGAACCCCAGTGACGTGTGGTGCGCCTTGAAGCGATCCTGTATGCAGAGGCCGGGGGGATCAGGACAGGCATCACACTGGAAAATGGTGTCCTTTCTGATCCCCCTGTTACACCACACTCTGCACTTCTTCTGGGGTCTCCCTTTCTCCAGTGTGGGGGACGTCACCTGGAAAATGTTCTCCTGGTGCGATACGGGGTCCCTCATATCCAGAAGCGCTGGGTCCGCTCCATGGCTGCTAAATATTAGGGCTCTATTACTACTTCTGATATTTTCGTATCGTGCCGCAAGCTACAGTAGCTCGGGCAGCGAGGGACCAGAAGAGGGGGCGCTGGTATAAAAGTTATCCCCGTACAGTGGTAACCTTTATCCAGCAGTGGGAAGATCAGTTCCCGGACGATCTTTCCACTTGTTCCGAGGATGGGGGGGGGGGGCATCTGGGGGCTGCATTCGGGTGTCCCTTCCTACATACACTCTAAGGGTACATGCACACTGCGGAATGGCGACAGATAACCCTTCGTGCATTCCGCAGTTGGCACCCGCCGGCGGAGTGATGCAGGCGCACGTCTCCACACGTGTCATAGACTCCATTCTATGCACGGGCGGATTCCGCTCTCCGTCCAACGTGTTCATTCTTTGGATGGACGACGGAATCCGCCCGTGCATAGAATGGAGTCTATGACACGGGTAGAGACATGCGCCCGCATCAGTCCGCCGGCGAGTGCCAGCGGGTCGCCATTCCGCAGTGTGCACGTACCCTATATCTGTAAGTGTACCCTGAGGTACTCTCACAGAGTTTGGAGAATTTCACACCATACCGTCATCTCTTATTGGGACTGTACTGGCGGAAAAGACGTGTCTGGGGGGCAGCGTACGCTACGCTACCCCCAGACACGTCACTGGATGATGAGGATGATGAGGATGAATGGAGGAAAGAAGGATCCCCCCCATTCATCCTCACTGGCTGTTTCGGTGTCGGAGGCAATAATAACGTATCCCTCTGACGCCGAAAACACCCTGGGGGCCATCTTTATACGGGGATTGGTATATGGGGTATGTAGTGGTGTAGTGTCAAACTTTATTCAATGTAGTGTGGTGTAATCTGGTGTTTTTTTTACGTCTTTTTTATTACAGTAAGTATAAAAAAAAAAAACCTACGCCAACAAAGGAGTTGCTGATAAATGCCGCACTTATGTGCGGCACTTATCAGCAGACCGTGGCAGTAGAATATATAAAAAAAAAACACCCTACGCCAAAAAGCAGGAGTTGCTGATTAGCAGCGCACTTTCGTGCAATGCTGATCAACACTCAGCGGCGATAGGGTGCGGAAAATAGAAAAAAACAAAACAAAACTTTTTTACATTCTGAACGTCCCTGTAGCTGCTGATAAGTGTATTACACATATCAGCCGCTAGAGGGCAGCAGAGCGCAAAATACGGAAAAAGCCGACGCTGGAGCGGAAAATAGCCGAGAGAAGCCGAACGTAACGTCACGGAGGAAGCCGAAGACCCGAACGAACACGAGGATGCCGCGAACTCGGAAGACGCCGATCAGGAGCCCGGGACAGGTGAGTAATGTACAAATACCTGCTCTGGACAGGTATTTACTATTTTATGGGACTCTGATCGCCGTGCCACCGGCCCGATCGGGCCGGTGGCATGGCGATCACCATTACTTTTTACACTAATGGCGGTCGGTGCCGTCCTCGGCCAGCACCGACCGCCATTTTTTTTCCGGGTCATCGGGTCACCGATGACCCGGAAAGGTTCCGATCGCCGCTATTGGCTGATCTGAATTGATCAGCCTATAGCGGCGATCGTAAGCACGGGGGGTGTTAATCACCCCCCGTGCCGACGAGCAAAGATGGCCTGCTATACATTATAGCAGGCCATCTTCCCCGACCGCTGTGTGTGAACACACAGCGATCGGGGAAACATCGGGCGTACCTATACGCCCGTTTGCGTTAAAGCCCACCCTGCGGGGGCGTATAGGTACGCCCGATGTCGTTAAGGGGTTAAAGTTGAAACCTTATAAAAAAGAAAGTAACATAATCAGTTATAGTGTGTTATGGTGTGCAAATCAATAGGAACGTTTTTCTGTAATCATTTCAAAGCACAGACGTGTAAATAAAAGCAGTGCAAACACTGTTTGCTTAAAGGGAATTTGTCACCAGCTTTGACCTCAGCAAAGTTCTGGGTGTTCCTAAACTAGTTAAGTGTTCTGACTCCTTGGTGGCGAACTCTTTTCTCGGTTCTGGGTTGATAGCTCAACTGGTCTTGTGTATCATGCTGCAACCTACCCAGCTTGAGACCACTGGAGCTGACAATCTGGAGGAGAGGGAAAGCTTTCTAACCCCTAAGACAGGACACTTCCCTGGTTTTGAAATGCCCAGTGGACCCTTGAAGATTTATTAGAATACCAGATGGGTGATAATAATATTTCCTTCATTATACTCTGTTTAAATGGTAAAATATGTTTGAATTAACTTAAAGCTTACCTGCCAGTATCCCTTTCTAGTGGGGACAAAGTAATCTTAGTGTTTACACTGCTGTTATTGAGCCCCGCAGAGTCCCTTCCATGGTGCACAGCTATTTCTCTTCTCCCTCTGTCACCTGTGGGGCTCCTGATCCAGTAATGTCATGGCACCACTCAGTGAGTGCCAATCAGTGAGTGAGGCGGGGCACAGCTGCAGTCATTGATTGGCTAGTTCCTGTGGGGCCACAATGATTCAGGAGCTCGAACGCTGACAGAGAGCTGATAAATCTGGCCTATGACTGACCTCTATATCACAGGTTTCTGGCATTGTTAGCAGTTTTTCTTTGTTTTTGGTGAATATTTAGTTTGAAACATTGAAGAAAATCAGCAGAAAAAGACCACCTGCTCCATCTAGTCTAGTTCTGAGTAGCTACACACACACACACACACACGAGAGTCTGCTTTATATCTTTGCCTTATTTATTCAGAAGTCACCCCAGGATCATTACACAGAAGTTTCTGAGCCAGTTCTGCTTTAAACTAGTTTAATAAATAACTCAATTGGTGTCCGATTTGTAATTTGTGAAGGAGCTGTAGTCAGAGTCGGGAGTCGACTCCTGATAAAATTCAGGAGTCGGCGTTAGAGTCAGAGCTGAGGCTCACTGACCCCACAGCCCTGGTTGGCACTATGTTAGAGAATGATTTACAGTACAGTACTATAAGTGGCATGTTAAGGGGGGAATTCACTGGGTTTGTTTCCAATGTGCTATGAATGCCAACTTGGTGAGCCCTACACGTTTAACTACGTTAGCTGAAATGCAAATACCCCTTTAAGTAAAGTTGTTAAAAATGATAGTGACCATTTGAGGACCTATTTAGCAGTTTGATGTGGTATAAAACCGCTGACACCTTACCTAAATACTATATTACATAGAATAATTAAAGAGAAAATTAGCTATGCAGCAATCACACCACACAATGGATTTAGTATATGTAAGCAGGGTAACACTTAAATTGGTGTCATTTTCTATTAAGTGAGATAAAACAAATGAGCCTTCCCTGCTTAAAAATGGATGATGTTGATACAAGGATTATAACAGCATGTCAATGAAAGTAAAATGTTATTAAGTCACAGAGGAGCATATTTTTCAAGCAGCCGTGAGAGCCGTGTTGCTATGGCACTTGGCAAGATGGACATCTGTTGGATGGCCCCCAAGTGAAATCACGATTTGTATCTGTTTCATGGCTTTTAACATATCTTTTTATTGCCACTTCTTAATATTTTGCTAATTGTTCCCACGTTCCTTCCAAAGCGTCCTTCTGCCAGGGGTATGATAGGCAGTACTTGCCAATTGTTGTTCTAATAGGGTCAAAGCACACCAGAGTTTTACAGCATTACGACTAGTACTGCCAGTATTTTATCGTTAAAACTGTGCCTTTAAAGGGAATGTGTCGCAAATTAAAAAATTTTTTTGAAAGTCTTAAAACTGAATTTGTTGATTTTTTTGTTAATTTATGTGTTTTTCATTTTTTTTTTACATGTAAGGAAATATGAAAAATTAACGATCTAATTTTTCATATTTCCCAGTGATGGCCACCAGGGGGAGCTCCACCAGTACACTGCTGGTAAAAGCAGCCTGAAAGCCGAATGCTGAAAAAAAGAGGCTGTCCCTGCTCAACTGCTCTGACATCATCACCTCCCTCCTCTTTTCACAGGAGAACAAAGAGGGGAAAGGTGATACTATGTGTACTGCTGGGCAGCACCATTTTGTTGTTGTCTGCACAGCAGTGCAGATAGAAGGAGCATGCCCCTAGCCTTTCATAATGCACCTCAGCTGCTGCAGAACCGTATACAGCTCGCCCACACTCACCTCCCTCACTTCTCACTGCCCATCCCCCGCATGCACATAGGTAGAGGAGGTGTGTGTGCGTATATGTGTGTGTATATATATATATATATATATATATATATATATATATATATATATATATATATATATATATATATAAATAATATGTATGTACAGGCTAATGCTCTGGTGTCAGTAGTGTCACACATTACACACGTAGAGAGAGTGTGTGTGTGTGTGTGTGTGTGTATATATATATATATTATATATATATATATATATATATATATATATATATATACACACACAGTGGTGCCTTGGATTACGAGCATAATTTGTTCCGGGACCGTGCTTGTAATCCAAATCCACTCTTAAACCAAAGCAAATTTTCCCATAAAAAAATCATAGAAATGCAGACAATTGGTTCCACACCCCAAATATAATGATTTATTATTCTGAATAACGTGTAAGACTAATGAAACAAACATTCAGAAACAGCAGAATCTGTGATATTGTAAGTTACTGTACAGTAATGGAGAGGATGGGAAACACAAGGACTGACAGAGACTGCAGGGAGCATGAAGGAATGAGCAGGGCAGATGTGGGCACATACATGCAGCACTCTCTGTCCGGGGAGAGAGGGGTTACAGCTATGGAGAGATTACCTCCACAGTCCTGTCCCCTGATGTAAGCCCCAGCCTGAAGTGGATCTGATATGATTTGGAAGGTGAGGGAGACTTCCTGGGTCAGAGAACAGGGCTGTAGACCCCGCTATGCAGACCATGCCCCTCCCCCTCCCCCTCCCACCCAGTACAGGGAGCTCTTACACCAAAGCAATGCTCTTACACCAAGTCACAATTTTGAAAAACTGAGCTCTTAAACCAAAACGCTCTTAATCCAAGGTATCACACACACATACATACTGGAGAGTACAGGCTATTGTTCTCTGGTATCAGCAGTGCCACACATTACACAGGTAGAGGAGGTATATATAGATACAGAAGAGAACAGGCTATTGTTCTCTGGTGTCCGCAGTGTCACACATTACAAAGGTAGAGGTGGTAAATATATATACACATACACCTCCTCTACCTGTGTGATGTGTGACACTGCAGACACCAGTGATACGAGCGAGCAATATCCTGTACTAATATATATATATATATAGACAAACACACACTTACGTACAGGCTATTGCTCTCTGATGTCCGCAGTGTCAGACATTACACAGGTAGGGCTGCGGGAGAAGCCGGGGGTAGGAGGAGCCGCTGGGGTGACAGGGGGGAGAGAGAGGCTGGGGTGACGGGGAGAAGCTGATGTGGCAGGGGGGAGAGAGGCGCTGGGGTGACAGGGGCAGAGAGGCGCTGGGGTGACAGGGGCGGAGAGGCGCTGGGGTGACAGGGGCGGAGAGGCGCTGGGGTGACAGGGGCAGAGAGGCGCTGGGGTGACAGGGGCAGAGAGGCGCTGGGGTGACGGGGGGGGCGGAGAGGCGCTGGCGTGACGGGGGGGAGAGGCGCTGGGGTGACGGGGGGGAGAGGCGCTGGGGTGACGGGGGGGCGGAGAGGCGCTGGGGTGACGGGGGGGCGGAGAGGCGCTGGGGTGACGGGGGGAGAGATGCGCTGGGGTGATGGAGAGGGGAGAGAGGCGCTGGGGTGATGGGGGGGGGAGAGAGGCGCTGGGGTGACGGGGGGGAGAGAGGCGCTGGGGTGATGGGGGGGGGAGAGGCGCTGGGGTGATGGGGGGGGGAGAGAGGCGCTGGGGTGACGGGGGGGAGAGAGGCGCTGGGGTGATGGGGGGGGGAGAGAGGCGCTGGGGTGATGGGGGGGGGAGAGAGGCGCTGGGGTGATGGGGGGAGAGAGGCGCTGGGGTGATGGGGGGGGAGAGAGGCGCTGGGGTGATGGGGGGGGAGAGAGGCGCTGGGGTGATGGGGGGGAGAGGCGCTGGGGTGATGGGGGGCACGGGGAGAAGACGCGGTAAGGGCAGGCTGGTCCCTCGCAGTACAGTTACGGGGCCGGAATGAGCTTCGGGCACGGACAGGCTGTAATACACCGTCCCGGAAGCTCACAGCTGCAGCCTCTCGGTTACCGGACTTCTCTCCTGCTCTGCAGCGCCGCAATGTCACATGGCCGCCGAGCAGGAGAGAAGTCCGGGCACAGAGAGGCTGCAGCTGTGAGCTTCCGGGACGGTGTATTACAGCCTGTCCGTGCCCGAAGCTCATTCCGGCCCCGTAACTGTACTGGGGGGACCGTACTGGCTGGCTGCTGGCAAGTTCAGTGTGGGCGGGCGGACGCGGGGGGGCGGGGGGAGAGAGCTGCACAGAGTTCTCCTGCCCACTCACTGTGCGGTCTCTCTCCCCCCCGTTCTAGTTCCTCTCCTGGACGTCAAAATAATGGCCACCCCGCCCCAGGTAAGCTGTGTACTGCGCATGTCTATGCACATGCGCAGTACACAGTGACGGAGCCTCCAGTTTGAGTGAACCAGACGGACTCCGTCGGTTCACTCCAATGTTATGGAGGTGCCGTATAGTGTCTGTGTGTGTGTCGTGAAATGACGTCACACACAGACACTATTAAAATGGCAGCCCCCTGTGCATACATTAGTTTAAATAAAAGACACTCAAGCCCAATGTAAAAAAAAAAATAAAAAATACAACACATCTATTTTTTCTTATTACTTTTCATTAAAAAATTTTCAAAAATGTGACACTGTCCCTTTAAGAAGGTAGCTGTTCCATTACTCTTCCTTGGCTCCTTTCACCTTGCGTTTTTAACATATTTAGGTTTTTTACTGTGTAAAATACTTAGGGTGCAGTAAAGGTATCCAGGTGCATGTTACAGTGGTATCTCTGTTCTCGAACTTAATTGGTTCCGGCATTTTACTGATAATTACAGACTAGAGAAAGCACAGCTATTTTTTTTTTGCAAAATCACCACCACCCCTGGCTGCCCGGGTGATCGCTGATCGTCCAGGCAGCCCATAGGATATAGCGGCAGTCTGCTGCGGCCAATCCTATTAAACAGAGCGGCGGCAACAGATCGCTGCTATACAAGTAGTTTATCTTTCAACATGTTGAAAGACAAACGACTTCAACAATCAGCCAACATAAACGATGTGGGCTGATCGTTGCTTGCCTCCTATTCCACGGGACGATTATTGGCCGTAATGGCCGATACTGGCCAAGTGCGGCTGATAATCGTTCCATGGAATAGGGCCTTAAGCCTGGATAACCTCTTTAAAGTGGTGAGTTCCAGTCCAGCCTGATAGCCACAGCCACTAGTGCCGCATGTAGGAGCAGCCTTAGGGTGATCATTAGGTTTGGTAATTTGTTGGTCAGAATTAAAGGGGTATTCCGCCCATGGTATAAAAAAAAATTATAGAGGCCGCTGGTTTTAACCCCTTAGGCTCTCATGACATAGCGGTACATCATGGGTCCTTGTCACTTAAGGACCCATGACGTACCGGTATGCCAGTGGGTCCGGCAGCGCTATGAAGTGAGCTCAGGAGCTGAGCTCACTTCATAGCACATAGAATCTAACCTGCAGCTATCTCCCTATAGTCCATGGTTTCTTACCTTCATCCTCGGTGCCGTTTCTGTGCTATTAACATTTTAATATTTACGCTAATTAGGCATCTTGGTTCACTGGGGGCGCCAGATCAGTGCACTGTGGGAAGTAGTCCCGACCCCAGTGCACCAAAACACCTAGTTAGCATAAACACTATAAAACAGAGATTTCGGGAAATTTCTTACCTTCATCCTCAGCACCCCATGCTCTATAGGGAGGTATCAGCAGTTTTAGAAAATTCTCATTTTCCCTGGCCACATGTAAAAGCACTGCAAGTGAGGGCCGTTCTCACGCACATATTAAATCCTGATCTTTATGACTATTTGCTATTACTGGCCATTCTTCGTTAGACTGCAGTAATAGAAGCTCCATGTAAATACAGATCAGGGTGTGCTTTCTTGGTAGGTGATTTTGGATCTGACACTTTCTGTTGCTTAATCTCATTTACATGTCCGCAGTGTTTCTTTGTCCCAGTCTGTACTTGCAGTACATTAAAATTGCATAAAGCGCTTTATTAGCTCAGAATTTCCGACACCATTTTTTCCATGTTGTCATAAATCATAATGTATCTTCTGCAGAGTTGTTGCAGTGATATGTACTCTGATAATGAAATGCATGTCTCTTATAGAGATGCCAGACTCTGCCCTGACAATACTTGGAGCTTGTTGCAAACTTCATCTTCTGCCAGCACTTTATGCCCTGGTGAGTATTACAGACACACATTTGTCATTTTGGAAAGTTTGGAGCCATCACTGTAGGTAAATGACTGTGTGGTTCTTTTCATTCTTATTGTGAAATCATTTTGAGGCATAAGGGGGAAAAATCAAAATGTTTCTATAATTCTTTTTCTATTTTTCCCTTATTCTGTATAATGACAGAAAAACAATAGTCCCAATATTAAACATTTGGTCATGAACCCCATATAAACCAATAAGATTAATAATTTTACATGCCTGTTAGTGCATATGGTCATCCAAAAGGGTAGTCCACCGCTCAGGACCCCCTCTTCCACTAAGATCCAGGAGCAACTCTCATTCTGTCAAATACCCAGTCATCCTTGTCTTAACAGCTATTAAGTTGAAAGGCAAACATGTAATACCACATTGGTAAAATGAGCTGTTTGCCAGGGGCATAACCTGTGGCGATCGATTGCCCAGTGGCTGCATTTTGAAACGGGCGGTCTCTAAGGACCCTATTACATGGGGCGATCATTACACAATTGCATGGTTCTAACCTGCAATAAAAATTCTTTGTTGGTTGCACATCACCATGTGTAATATGTCATGTGCAGCTTAAAAAATAGTGGGAATAATAGTGAGAAAGGGCTGCATGAATGATCTAGTCATTGTTCGTGCAGCCCTGCTCAGTTGATTACTGAGCTGTATAATAGGAACAGCAATCTAGGAGATCTAGGAGACCATGTAATACAGCCCTTGGCCCTTTAAAGTGTCAAGCTGATTTTTTTGCACATAAAATTCATTATCGATCGAAATTTGGTTCATCACTTCATCACCGGCTCCTTAAACACCTGTTGGACACCTATTATTTCCAGGGGAAGCCGCCTCTGAGTGTACATTTACTCCGATGTAGAGAAAATTACATGCCTGCCATTCAGATGAATGTCTGACCATGAACTACATGGATGGGCTAGGTCCCCGGCTCATAGCTAAGCAAGCTGGGGACTTTCCTATATCATTTCCATATGCTCTAATAGCATATAAGAAGCCCTTGAAATGATCCACATTTTTTATTAATGTAATATTTCATACTGTCCTGTGAGGGTTTCAAGTATTCAGTACTTAAAATTGCTTTTTCTAAGCGCAAGAAAGTCTGCTATACAGCTGCATCTACGGCTCGCACAGGAGTTGTAACTCCCATGCAATGCTATGGCTATCATATTGTAACTTAACCAGGCAGATGTGACATTCAAAACTAGTAGGTAACACCACCTCTTTAGCTGCACCGGTATTGAGTGTTTCCTCACATGACAGACATAAATAGTACCAAGAAAACTCCACTGATTTTAATAGATTCCATTGGGTTTCCAGTATGGTGCCCAGTATGTTTAATGGAAGCACCCAGCAGTTGTAAACCTAGCCCAATAGAAAAAGAACTGTGTGTATGAGGTTGTTTTTTTCTAGTAATAATTAGAGATGATCGAACATCGGAAAATCTTAGGTTCTATAGAACTGGAACCTTATCGAACCTTCCCCGCATTTGATTCCCGATGCATTCCGGGTCCGTTGGGAAGGAGGCGACAGCCCGGGTACCGCCTGGAATTCCAGGATTCAGCCTAGATAATAGGCTGTATCCCGGAATTCCAGGCGGTACCCTGTCTGTCTCTTCCTTCCCCATGGACAGGGAAGGCATCGGGAATCAAATGCAGAAGGTTCGAGTCCTATAGAACCTAAGACTTTCCGATGTTAGATCATCTTAAGTAATAATGTGGAATATAGACACAGAAAAGACACCTAAATTGCAGATGATTCAACCCAGAAAATATGGACTCTAATAAAAAGTGGATAAATGTGAAACTTGAAATGGGGTCACAAAGGAAATGTTACTAAAATAGGTTTGGCAGGGATTGAAAGCCCCAATAATGCTCTTTATGTTTCAGTGTGTGTGTTGTGATCTGTCTCTTTATTTAGTTAGTGCAGCGAGGCCATGCTGTCTTGGCTAGAGAACAAGCATTTAGTATGCAGAGAAGATCATACCACAGCTTGTCTGCTTATGAGATTTCCTCAAGGATATCACCGAGACAAATATCATTGTTGTCTAGAAAGGCAGACAATGAGGATATGACATTTTATCGCATGCCGTATACTGCACGCATAGATTTAATTTACTCTTTAGGTATTATGTATTAGCCTGGTGACGCGTATAGAGATTAGGCATTAAACCTAGTGAGCTGAAAGATACAAGTAATGAATAACAATTCGTAGGTTTAGATTAAGCTGCGATGAGGTATATAACTCTATCTGTATTACAACTATATATAACTCTATATCCTTTATCACTACTTAATCGAAACATATGAAAGAAATTGGGGATGACAGCATCTTATTATATACTAGGAAGAGGTAACTTCATGCATACGTTAGATCTTATACACCCGTGCATAATATGATGCTGAGTTATACGGAGCCGTAATCTGGTACCCAAAGATTTCCTTATGACTTGTACTGGCTAAAAGATTCTTTTCAGGTACCATATAAAGCCTACAGAAAATAGTGTGGCAATGTACATGGGACCTCCATACAACTGTAAGGCTCTATAGCAGTGGTGGGGATCCAGTTTCATCTTTAGCTGTCCGGGCATGATGGGAATTGCAGCAATCTAAAGCTATGAAGGGGAACAGGGTTAATATTACCTTCATAGAAATTTAGAGGGAAATCTCTTAAAATGAGCGTCAAGACTATGCCTTGCTCAAATGAGGGTTTGGGCAGAGGGCGTGGCAAAGTGGGAAGGCATGCGCCTCGCAGTAAATCCATTATGGGGCATGGGGGCAGGGATTTGATAAATACTCACCTTATCGTATATTTATGGGATATGCCATATTTATTTTATCAGAATACAGTATTAATGATAATATAATAGCAGTTATTTTGCATATCCTGACCCTATACCCCTCTAAAGGGCTACAAGAAGAAAAGATCCTCTCTCTGCACTCCCCTGATGTCCTGCTGGAGTGTCTCTGCTGTCAGCAACTGACTGCAACCCGCCACTTATGAGACATACTTGTCTCAGCAGTGACTGCCTACTCGTCACTGGCCATGGCACTGTTTCATCTCAGTCAGTGATGGTCTGGCGGGCTGTCACTCCAGAGATAAGTCCGCCTTGGCAGTGGCGGGGCCACAGTCATCAGGGACACCAGAGATGCCGCAGCAGAACATCGGGGGACCACAGAGAGGTATACTTAGGCTTTTTATAGCTATATAGCAAAAGCTCTCGCTGGATAACACCAGCTACGTGCAGATTTTTGCCAAAATATGTGCCATTTCTCCTTTTATTAAAAGTTGATGTGGTCCATGTTCCATTTTCTCTGGAGACCACACATTTCTGTCATCAGTTGCTGAGTGTTCAGAAAAGTTGCTGATTATCGGGACAATTTAGGTAAAAATCTGTGTAAACTGCATAAAAATATAGGCTAAATCTTCTTGACCATTTATTTTAGCAGGGTGTACACATGTAGCTAACTGGCTTGCCCTGCCATGATCTTCGCTCATATTTTTATTGCTTTATTTTTTTTACAAACCAGTGGAGTAATTACAAAAAATTCCAATGTCAGAAGTTCAGACCAGTCCAGCGCACGTTGTAATTGAAACTTGGAAATAAGCGGCGCTCACTTGCCGCTAGCGATGCCTCACCAGAGCCTTCTAGACTCGAGTGCTTGTTTAAAACTATAAATCATAACCTTTCGGCCTCCGGGATTAACTGTGTTCCTGTATTCTTTCTTTAATTAGCCAAACATCACATCACATGAAGGACTTTGTTCAAGGACAGAACCATTGCTGTCTGATCTCATCGACCAAGGCACATTTCAGATTGTACAGAGGTTGTTCTCTTTATCTAATGTGAGGCTGGAGATGAATGGAAATGCCATGCGTGCAATAACCTTCAAGGATCCTGGCTTTCTCCCACTTATTCTTTACATTGCATTGTCAGGTTTTTATGCATTAATAAAAAACCGAAAGTTCTGAATTATGCTGGACTTTATCCTGGGTCTGACCTAGAAGCAGAGGCATACGGATGGAAGAAAAGCGTGTGTCACAAATGTATTTTTTTGTATCTATCATATGTATTCATATATGTTTTTATTTCATTTTTCATAGACACAATTTGATTAACATTTGAAGAGTGAACGGTTTCTGTGTTTTTTTGGGTTTTTTTTGTGACTATTAATACTTGAGGTTCCTTTTTACACCATGTTGTTTCAAGGTTCAGGATTATCGGACGATGTGCTAATATTTTTTATGTATTTTTAATATACTGACTACCTGGACACTACTGGAACAATCCCACTGCATATTATGTTGTTTTTGAAATCCATGCATATATAGTAATGCTTTAAATGCTTCGACGTCATAAAAAAAAATAATCTGCAAACATGGTTTCTGTACTCACCCTCCTGGGTCCATCTGCGTTCAAATTTCCCGCAATTCGCAGGTCCCCAGAGCTCAGGTCGGCGGCATCTGTTCTTCTCTTCTGCATCTTTGGCTGTGAGGGTCAGATGACTGACAGCTTGGTCAGCCAATCAGAGCTGAGCAAGCTGTGAGTCATCTAACAACGTAGCAGTAGGGGGGCTGCTCTACCTAGTTACGCCAGCCTCCCTTTATGAGACGTCTTTGACACAAGATAATGTTTTAATTACTGTCAAAAAAAACAAAAAAACAACAAAGTTGTCCTTGAAGATCGCTCTAGTAGTAACTTTAATCAGACAAAATTTAAAAGAAATAGGACATACCGTATTTTCCGGTGTATAAGACGACCCCCAACTTTTCCAGTTAAAATATAGCGTTTGGGATATACTCACTGTATAAGACTATCCCTCTTCAAATGTACACCAAATAAAATTTTATAAAAAACATCAGACGGCAACGAGATTTATGAGGTAGAGCCGGAGGTACAGTAATACAGGTAGGATACAAAGGCTGGGCAGATGGATGTAAGAGGTGTGTTTTTCTGGGCGCCACTCTACTGTATCTTTTTTCCATATCCCAGACGCCTGCAGCTTGCTCTGCCCTTCATACAGTCGCCACATCGGCAGTGATGTAGCCGTTTTTTAAGCCCCACCACCACCACCACCATATGCGGTGAACGCAGATTCTCCAGTACAAAGTTCTTCAGCACCCGCCCTATAAAACGACACCTGGCGTATAAGACGACCCCATGACTTTTGAAAAGATATTCCTGGCTTAAACAGTAGTCTTATACGCAGGAAAATACTGTATTTAATAGCATCCTGGGTAAATCTTGTAAGCGACACATACCATATTGGAATAAACGTAGTAGGAGTAATAGGAATAAACCAATGTGGTTAACTATGACTGTTGGGGATGCAATAAATTATGATAAAAAAAAACTTTCAGACTACTAAAACAAGAAGGTAGTGAGGAAGCATTGAACAATTAAAGGCAGAAGAATAAATTGTTTTAAAAAAACGCAAAAATTACAAAGAAGGATTGGTAGAGAAAGTAAAAACTAAGTAACATGTCCCCATAAAAATCATATGTAGTTTATCACCATTGTGTTATAAAGCCGGAGGAACTGAGCAAAATGATATCATGGAAAAATATTAAGTGTAACTTATTAAATCCAATCCTTGTGCTGGGCTTTAGGAGTCCAGTGGGTGGTCTCATTTAAGATTGACATCTTTACATGTATAAGCATTAGAGATGAGCGAACCTCGGGCATGCTCGAGTCCATCCGAACCCGAACTTTCGGCATTTGATTAGCGGTGGCTGCTGAACTTGGATAAAGCCCTGTAATGGATAAAGCATCTCTAATAAGCATGTATATAGTGATAACCAGTCACTCATTAGCGACACCTACTGGACTTCTCAGACCAGAGTGAACAGGGATTAATCTTCCCTGCTCCACCTGCTCTATTACATGATGCTGGCCTATCAGATTACTTGTTAAACATGACAGTTCCCCTTTAATCAGGATATTTGTGTGTTAAAGGGGCACTAAAAAAATTAATGATCGATGTTTTTTGGTGACATCTTGACACTTCGAAAAATGCCCACTAGAAAAATGCCCAAATGGCCATTGGTTTAGTGGGCATTTCCTGTGTGTTGAGTTGTCACCAGAAAGCATTGATAAGTGAGGACCAGACATTGTTGGAACAGCAGCAGGGATTAAGTTTATTACTTATTACTGTATGTGCCCACATCTGTCCTGCTCATTCCTTCATGCTCCCTGCAGTCTTTGTCAGCCCTTGTGTTTCCCATCTTCTCCATTACTGTACAGCAATTTATCACATATTCTGCTGTTTCTGAATGTGTGTTTCATCTGTTTTACATGTTATTAAGAATATAAAATCATTATTTTTGGGGTGTGGAACCAATTGTCTGCATTTCTATGATTTCTTATGGGAAAATTTGCTTTGGTCTAAGAGTGGATTTGGATTACAGGCACAGTCCCGGAACGAATTATGATCATAATCCAAGGCACCACTGTATATCTTTATTGGTGTAATAAGGTGTAATTCACAGCATGTTGCCTTGTGATTAATGATGCTACAGAAACAGGAGCAGACAGGAAGTAAATGCAGCAGCTGCTGTGCAATAGTTTGTAGTGAGATATCCAACTTTGGGATATTTTAAGATACAGTGGTGCCTTGGATTACGAGCATAATTTGTTCCGGGATTGCGCTTGTAATCCAAATCCACTCTTAAACCAAAGCAAATTTTCCCATAAGAAATCATAGAAATGCAGACAATTGGTTCCACACCCAAAATATAATGATTTATTAATCTGAACAACATGTACAACAAATGAAACAAACATTCAGAAACAGCAGAATATGTGATATTATAAGTTACTGTACAGTAATGGAGTGGATGGGAAACACAAGGGCTGACCGAGACTGCAGGAAGCATGAAGGAATGAGCAGGGCAGATGTAGGCACATACACGCAGCGCTCTCTGTCCGGGAGAGAGGGGTTATAGTTATGGAGAGATTACGTCCACAGTCCTGTCCCCTGATGTAAGCCCCAGCCTGAAGTGGATCTGCTAGGATTTGCAAGAGGAGGGAGACCTCCTGGGTCAGAGTACAGGGCTGTAGACCCCGCTGTGCAGACCATGCCCCTCCTCCACTCCCCCTCCCACCCAGTACAGGAAACTCTTAAACTAAAGCAATGCTCTTAAACCAAGTCACAATTTTGAAAAACTGTGAGCTCTTAAACCAAGTTACCACTGTATTCTGCAAAACTTCCCTGTTGGGAAATAGGGAGCTTTGGGGGCATAAGGGAAAAGTATCTAAAACGTAACGTAAATTTAACACACAAATTGTGCCAAATTCATTTTCAATCAAGTTTTATTTAGGGTACGTTCACACTTACCGAATCCGCAGCGTATTTTCTGCTGCAGATCCGCAGCAGATTTCATTTAAATAACTGAACACAGCATCAAATCTGCACCATCAAATCTGCTGCAGATCCTGTAGGTGTGAATGCACCCTTACAATAGTAAATCTGGGCTTTTTTTTTTTATTCATTTTTCCCAAGTCATACCTTGAACAAAATGTAACCTTAGCAGCTTGTCAGACTTTATAGGTGATTTATTTTAGAGGGAATGTTTTATCTGCATCAATGAGTTTTTACCAAAACATGAGGTTTTTCTAAAGAAGTAGGATGCCATTACCGTGCGCCGCTCCTCTCGCCTCATTGCTATGCTGTGAATATCAGAGACGCTTTGGAGAAATATGTCATAATATTATTATTACTGTAGTGTAGTATTTTTAACATCTTTTACAGGAAGCTTCCAGCAAGTTGAGTACACAGAATAAAAAAACATGATGCAATTTATATTTGATGTAGCACTAGATTAGTTATGTTGCCGTGCCGCCTGTGCCGGGATTGTTTGTTTGCCCTCTATTTATGCAATCTATTTTTTATTGACTCTGTGTGTTTTTCATCAGCCTTCAGTATTTCCTTCTAACTTTTCTTGTTATCCCTTCTACAACACCTCGGATGATGCCTCATGACTTGTTTTCAGAACAGACCTCTGGCTCTAATTTGAGGTCTATTTTTACTGCTGATGCCGCAACTAAATAACAATTTTCAGGGAGCTGACCGAGCACTGATATAGAGCAAATATATTTTTCCATATTGCATAATAAATACTTAATAAATATGTATTGTTTGTTCTTCATTATGAACTTTGGTAAAGCTAATTCTGTTTTGTCTACATTGTGTTCCTAGGGACTACTTTAAGGGACTGTTTTAATCAAGTTTTTATGTTAAACATATTTTCAAAGGATTCTTGGTGATATTTTTTCTAATTTTCCATTTTGCTATCTATAATATAAAATAAATCGGAAGTCTTGCAGTTTTTATTTTCACTACTAGGTCTAAAACTGAGCTGGGACTTCCTGTTCTGTCTGTGATAAGAGGAGGCTGCTATAAGGTGATCTGTGTAGCCCCCATAATGTACAAATTAATAAATATAAAAAATTTGTCAGATTATAGAAAAACATAAGAAAAACAACATATTCCAGCATCTGTCTAATCAATTAAAAAAAAAACAAAAAAAAAAACAAGATGCCGGCCGATCCTAACAAAGCACTTTGCTTCATTCGCTCAACCCTATTACACACATAGCATTACTTAGAGAAACCCCCACAAGTTTTAGATTTTTTTTTTTTTTTTGCCAAAGCCAGAAGTAATGGGAACTATAAGCGTCTTATTATAAATTTCCTTACGGCAGAGTTGGCTTTAGCTCAGAAATCTACACCGAAACTGCAATGGCATTTTTAAAAAAAAATCTGTTTGTGAAACAATCCCTATAGTATAACAAAGAGATCCTAGACTAAAATGGTCCCTAAGGCTAGAGTTCTGATAGAAAGTATAAAGTAACAAAATCTTTTGATTTGGTCAATATGCAACATTCACTAGGTTTCAAATGGGAGAGCAGGAGAACGATTAGATAGCTCAGGGCAATATTCTCCTATTGCATAACATAGTGACCTTGCTCATAAGAAACGTGAGTGAAATTTGTATACTAAAGCCGATTTATCGGTATTGTAACTTAAACTCATAACAAAATGAGCCATTGTTTAAAGGGGTCAGCCATATATATTTATTTATTGCTGCTGGGGTATATAAAACAATAAACATGTTATCCTTAGCTGTCCGCACTCCCCTGGTGGTGGCAGTCCGCCAGATCTTAGGAAATTCAGTAGGACCTGCTTCTGTCGCATGGCAGGCACAGAAATCTAGGGGCGTGGTTTGCCGCTGAAGGGAGCAGTCGCACGCCGCTGGAGCTCCTGCACAACGGGCTACTAATTAGCTTTTTTACATCAATCTCGGACGCAGATTAAACATCGGGGACCTCCTGCCTTCTCTGGCTACCTTCCTGCACCGATGGCTACCTCCAAGAGAGCTTCAGCAGCTGCGAGAAGGAAGATTCTTTCCTACACGCCATAGGCTAGAGATCAACAAGATGGCGCCAGCACGCACATGAACAGTCAAGGAGACCGGCTCTCTCCAGGTGCCGGGACAGCGTGGTGGGATCCTCCAGTACCGGATTTGGCGACTTGTCAACAGACAGTTCTACCGGGTGAGCAATTAACCCCTATTCATCTAAAAAAGAGAAACCTGAGGAGGAAGGGAGCTGGCTCTGGCGCCAACCAGAAAGATGCTAATCCCTTGTCGCAAAGACACCAGCAGCAGCAGCCGCATGCATTATCACCATATGCAGCTCCCTTCCCGATGCTGCCTTTTTCACCTGTTGGAGATGATAGCTGTCAAAGATCCCTATCAGACTTATGTTTGCCTGCTCTATTCTCTGAAGATTTGGATGGTCCTTCAAATCCTACATCAGCTTCTCCATTCGCTGTTAACTCACAGGAAGCTAATGCAGGGACCGCCATTTCTCAATCACCTTCACTACAGGGGGTGAAGCCAACAATATTACGGGGCCCCTTAGATGATATGCTTAATGCTCCGGACCCTTCCATAGTGCCCTCAATGAAGAAATTATTGCTGGCTCTCCGGGAATTCTATTAGATCCGATCTGGTCCGTGCCATGTCAGCGATGGCAGATTCTGTCCGGGTAGCCACTAAAAAGATTCAATGCTTGGAGGACACACTATCCTTAGTTATAAATGAGCATAATTTACTGCTTGCTTCCCATCATTTGCTGGAATCTGAACTGTCGGCTATCAAACAAACGTTGGCTAATGTAGATAATGGCACCAGAGACCACAATGTTAAATTAAGGAGTCCCTGAATCGATCCCAACTTCCGATTTATCTGACTTTACCCATGGTCTTATTGGGCATATGATACCTTCCATTAAAAAGGATGAACTGTATTTTGAATGGGCACACCGCGTACCCAAGCCGGAACACATTCCGCCGCAGGCTCCACGAGATGTCATTGTAAGACTGCGCCATCTTTATGTCAAACACCAGTTTCTAGCAGTCACCAGGAAACAAGCTGCGACGTCTCCTAAGTTTGCCAACATTTCAGTTTTCTCGGATTTATCCGCCCTCACCTTGGCCGCACGAAGACAATTCGCCCCAGTTACTACAGCTCTGAGGAAGCATGGAATATTGTATAGATGGGGGAAATCTGGTGGACTCGTGATCTAGCATGAAACGGGCTCAACCCTGCTACTCGATGTGGACGCCGGCATCCAATTTTTAAAAGATTGTCATATCACTTATTGACTGTAGTGGTCACAGCGACATTTTCCCATGGAACTAGTGTAGCTTACTGAGAACGTTTCCAACGACTGGACGTGAGACTTACCCCATCCCTTGTGCAGGACCCAATATGGCGGATCTTTGTTATAACTATTAGCATTTATGCCTTCAGTTTAAATTGGACTAATTTCCCCTCCAGGTTTATTGCTGCGGAACCCCACTCCACCGGATTACCCCGCAGCGTTATGTTCTTTTTGTGCTCTGCTTATTTGATTGTTTGATTTACTGCTTATTAGTGTATTGAATATGTTGATTTTCTGCTAATTTGTTATGGTTTACTAGCTACATATTTGCTTATAGCAACTGATGTATCAACAGACACATCCTGAATCAGCACCCTTCGCCTTCATGACTTCTAAGCATTGAAGCACATTGTTAGGGAATACTCCCAACTTAGCTACACTTTACGCTAAAAAACAGCAAATCAACATCGCACTTCATTCCTCAACCTTTTTCAAGCATGATCACCCTAGGCTATAGCGCTTTGCACTTTTCACGTTACATCAATCCGCATTGACAATAACGTGTACTTTGCAAGCCTGATGTAAATTTGTCTTTGCAACTGTTTTTATGCTATCTCTTTACATTGTAAACTTATTTGCATTTGTTACAAAATTTATGTGTAAAAAAAACCTTAATAAAAAGTATTGAAACAGGCACAGAAATCTACACCTGCTCCAGAGCAAATATACATTTCTGCCATGGTTTACGCCTGTTTGCAGGCATAAACGATGATAAATCAGGCCACGCCTCCTCCCTGCCTTCCTATGCCCCCCTGCTCATGGCGGGAGAAGGTGCAGATTTGTGTGCAACCGAGTGGTTTGTGCATAAATCTGTGCCTTCTCCGTGTTTTACACCTGAGGAGAATTTGATAAATGTGCCCTACGATTTTTCACAAGTTTTAGAATACCTTGATTTTTTCTTTTTTTATTTTTCGCATGAACACAGTTCTAGTACAGTAAATAATATGAATTGGTTCTAAGCTTACAGATTAATTAAAAACCTAAAAATAAAATGAACTCTTAACGTCATATGCAACAATAGAGTTAATTTCTGTTTTCACCAGGGAAGACATCAAGGACAGCCGCTCTGTAGAGAAAAGACCTAGTATGTTTGCAGAAAATGAAGTTACAGAATATCCCATTTAATAAATACAGCTGTGATTTGCTTTAAGCCCAAGGACTTAGGCTAAATTACCCATTATAATTATTCATTGTAGAACAAAGGCATTGTATTGGGTATCGATCTACCCCTGACATGTCAGCCATCTATCAGCAGTGTTCAACCCATACATGTTGCAAATGAAGGAAAACTATTGTCCGTGAGTAAAACTGAATACTAGAGATGAGAGCGACTCCAGCATGCTAGAGTTGTTTTCATCTCTACTGAATATAATTTGGCAGTATACTGGGTGCCACTATGTGCTGACTTAACTGTGGAGTATTAGTTTGATTATCAGAACTCTGCTGCCTGTAATGGGAGGGATACTAAAAATATTTATATTCTGTTTATAAACTTATATAGTTTGGATAAAATACATCTTAACGGCTACAACTGCCTGGAAAACGTGGATACAACCATAGGCCATTGGCTGTATCTATGTTTTCTAGGACTCCCTAGGACTGCATCCAACTACTTCAACCACCAGTAATCCAATGCAAAGACTTAGGGTTCGTACGAAGGCGAGCATGCTCGAGGCTCTCTCATCTTTAACCCTAAAAGGAATCTGCAGGGCATCTTACCCTGCCGATATATACTACTTACATTTGTACGCTGGGGTGGCAATTTACCCCTCAGTACATCAATAGGCTGCACCGCCTTCACTTCTAACAATGTCCCCCAATAAATACTGAGGTCCCTAAGGGCCCTATTACACCTAATGATTACTGGCTGTTCGGACGATAATCGTTTGGTGTAATGGGTCATGTTAAAAGGCAACGATCGGACAGCCGAATAGCACAGGCAGCGAGCAAGGAAGGAGGAGGAAGCAAATGCTGATCTGACAGGTTGGCACTCGCTTCCTCCTCTATCGTGCTGTCTAATATGGCCCTAAGGAACTGAGTGACAAGAACTAAACTAGGGTGCAGACATCTACTGAACAGCAGCTCTGGTGGGGTGTTTCCTAGTATACAGTGGTTACTACCTACCAAACGTTACGTAGGAACCATACATATGTATTTCTATACTTAATCACTGTTCATGTCATGTTTTAGGAAAAATATGAGACACAGGACACAAAGGAGAGAGGTGATCGAACATCGGTAATTTTCAGGTTCGATCAAACTCGAACCTTCATCATTTGATTCCCGCTGCCTTCCCATTCCGTGGCGAAGGTGGAGACAGCCCGAGTACCGCCTGGAAAACAGGGATACAGCTAGGGCTGGGCGGTATACCGCAAAAATACCGATACCGTCACTGGCGTCGGTTAACCGACCTCAACTTAGCCAGGCGGGATCTGCGATATTTTTGTATTTTTTTCTGCTGCTCCTCCACCACTGACATGCCGGCGTCCGTCTCTGCACACAGGGACGCCGGCATCAGAGCGGGAGGTGGAGGAGCAGCAGGGCCCAGGTGACAATGCAGCCCGCCCCGCCCCCCGCCCGTCCGAACACCCTCACCCGTCCAGTCCTAGGCCCCGTTCCGCCGCACCTGTCCATCCATGCGCCCACCCGTCAAGTCCGGTCCCGTCCGGCGTCCCTGCACACACAGCACATTGACATTGCCCTCCCCGGCACCAGTCCCGCCCGTGCCCTCCCCGGCACCAGTCCCGCCCGAGCCTCCCCCCCCCCCCCCGGCCGGCACCAGTCCCGCCCGAGCAAGGAGGTATGCTGGGAGTTGTAGTGCACAATGAGGTATGCTAGGAGTTTTAGTGCACAAGGAAATATGCTGGGAGTTGCAGTTGTGCAGTAGCAGCCTCCTAATACAACTCCCAGCATACCTCCTTGTGCACTACAACTCCCAGCATACCTTCTTGTGCACTACAACTCCAAGCATACCTCCTTGTACACAGCTACCTAACTACCATGTAGAGTGGGGCTACAGTGTAGGGGAATATTGTGTGGAAAATAACACCTACCCCCCCCCCCCCCCCAAATAAGCCCTAGCCTTATATAGTTTTTTCTGTGTTATGTGGGAGAAACATAAAAGATTAAAAAATGAAAACTTGGTATAAAAATATATATTTATTAATAAATGATTAAATTGCAAAAGTCCTCGGCTAGCGATGGTCTGCTAAACTGGGGTCTTCTCTCTGGATGAGTCTTCATGAGAGTCTCAGCTGTTAGGGCTCGTTCACACTACAGAATCAGCATGGAATCCTTCCTTCTATCTATTTGAATGGGAGGGCTCGCGCGCCTTCTGCTTTGGCTGTCCAGGCATGATGGGACTTGTAGTTTTGCAACAGCTGGAATGCCTGAGTTTGACCCCTGTGTTTATAGATGGCCTTTTCTCTGGATGAGCGTTGAGGAGCCTCAGATGTTATAGCTGGTCTCCTCTCTGTTGGAGTCTTCAGGAGCCTCAGATGTTATAGAAGTTATTGGGAAACTGCAAAGAAATTAGAGAAATAAATAAATGAGTGAGAAAATGAACATTTTGTATGTGCACAATTGTGTAACAGTCAGAGATTAGAGTGTTGTAACTGTCAGGCTCTTACCTCTAGCTGAGTCCCAATAGATGTTACTTGTAGACTGATCCTCCATCTCCACATCCGCAGCCATCAGTCTACTTCCATGTCCTCCACGGCCGAAAGTTGATGTGTCGAAGAGGAAAGCTTTCTCCTCTTCGACACATCCACCATCTCCACGTCATCTGGGAATTGGCGCCCTCCAACCTCCATTGGCTCAGAGATCCTCTTATATGCCCGCTTCAGTATGCGAACTGGTCTTGCTGGAGGGGCGGGGTGGGATGGGGCAGGGTGTGGTGGTGGGGCGGGGTGGGGTGGGATGGGGCAGGGTGTGGTGGTGGGGCGGGGTGGGATGAGGCAGGGTGTGGTGGTGGGGCGGGGTGGGATGGGGCAGGGTGTGGTGGTGGGGCGGGATAGGATTGGGCGGGGTTTGGTGGTGGGGCGGGGTTTCGTGGCTGGGCCTGTCGAGATCTGTTTCTCTTCCTCGTCATCCTGAGACTCCAACACTCCTACTCCAAGAACTGCTAGCCTAGACTAACACTGATGTCAGGGTGCAGCTTGGTTTTATTGTCACAACCAGGTTCTATTGTGACATCATCCTCATACGTGTCATGATGACATCACAAGCAGTGGGTGTGGCCAGAGCACATAGAGATGAATAGTATGTGCACCTGCTTCTACAATATAACATTACAGGATTTGTTCTCTGCTTCACTTTTAGTCCCCATAGTAATTAATAGTAATAAACAGTATTCTCTGCCTGGGGCTTTATTTAGGGTGATAATTTATTTTAGAAATACACTCCCTCCCCAGGTTGGATGCAAGTTCTCCTTGTAGTTGACATTATGCTTTATGGTATATGCTGAGTGTTGTCCTAACCTGCTGGGTCCATCATGAATGAGCTCCCAATATATCTGCTAGATGGCTCCTATGTTATGGATAGTAGATGCCACTCACAACCTCCGCAGCGTATATTTACATGGAAGCTACAAAATACTGTTAAAGTCTAACTGTCATTTATAACAATAACAATGGCCGTTGTTACAGATTGCAAAAACGGCAGTTGTTTATTGCCACTGCTGCATTACATTACATTAGATTGCATGGAATCACAGCCACAGGGGGTGATTTATCAAACATAGTGTAAAGTGAAACTGGCTCAGTCGCCCCTAGCAACCAATCAGATTCCACCTTTCATTCCTCACAGACTCTTTTGGAAAATGAAAGGTGGAATCTGATTGGTTGCTAGGGGCAACTGAGCCAGTTTCACTTTACACCATGTTTGATAAATCTCCCCCTAAGTCTTTTATTCCTGTGCGCAAGACAAGCCGAGAGCCGGGAAGTAGCCATGACTAGTCACGTCCCTCTGCCGGTCAGCGTGATTGGGCGTGATTGACAGGAAAGGAGGCTTCTAACTGGCCTCTTTTGTCTAGTCTAGTTCCTGGCTCTTTGCAAGCCTTGCATGTTGGAATAAAAGACTTATGGTGGTTTTACACGGACATTGTATCGTTCGAATTTGCCCGATAACGGTCGAATTCGAACGATAATCGTACGTGTAAACGCAACGAACGATCAAGCGACGAGCGAGAAATCGTTCATTTTGATCTTTCAACAAGTTCTCAAATCGTCGTTGATCGTTCGCAAAAAATTCGCAGATTGTTCAGTGTAAACATTCTTTCAACGATTTCCCCTATGTGTGAGATATGGTGCGTTTACACAAGCAGATTTATCTGACCAATTTTGGAAGCCAAAGTCAGGAATGGACTTGAAAAGACAGGGAATCTCAGTCTTTCCTTTATGACCTGCACCCTGTTTATAGTCTGTTCCTGGCTTTGGCTTCAGAAATCTGTCAGATAAATCTCTCTGTGTAAACACACCAATAGGCTTAAGCGTTCGCGAAACGAATATTCCGTACGATGTATCGTTCCGTGTAAACGCTGATCGTTATAAAAAAAAGATCGTTCATTCAAAATCGTTAATCGTGCGATTGGGCGAATTATCGCTCCGTGTAAAACCACCATTAGGGCCCTATTCCACCGGACGATAATCGTTTGCATAATCGTTAACGATTAACTATCTCAAACGACCGCTATTGCGAAAGACCTGAAAACGTTCACTCATTTCCATGGAATGATAAGCGTTATTTATGATCGTAATTGCGATAGTTTTTTCTTCGCTATTCATTCGCTATTGCGTTCGTATCTATTGCGAACGACTGAACGATGTCTTATTCAATGCGAACGATTCGCAAACGTTTTGCGAACGAGCAACAATAAAAATAGGTCCAGGTCTTATAAAGCGATCAACGATTTCTCATTCAGTCGTTAATCGTTAACTACGGGTAATATGTGAACATGTATCAAAACTCGCTGTGGTTTTTACCTGCAGATGTCATGCAGGGAAATCTGCAGCATATATGACATGTGTAAATATACCCTAAAAAAACTTAATTTATGTAATTTTTTATCCTAAACAGTTTTATCCCCAGCAAATATACTGATCGAATTCATGCCAAATGGACTATCTTAGTGGTTGGTAAAATCTATAGTCACACCCATACCTATTTTAACCCCTTAAGGACAGAGCCTGAAATGGCCTTAATGACAGAGACAAATTTTATGAATATGACCAGTGTCACTTTATTCATTAATAGCTTCGGGATGCTTTTACCTATCCGGCTGATTCTGAGATTGTTTTCTCGTGACATATTGTACTTTACATTTCTGGTAAATTGGAGTCGATACTCATAACAAATCTTTATGAAAAAAACCCAAATAATGTGAAAAAATGTGAAAAAATGCATTTTTCCAACTTTGAAACTTTTTTGCGTATACAGAAAGTGGTTATACCACATAAATTATATATTAAATAGCATTAGCAACATGTCTACTTTATGTTGGCAGCATTTATTAAACTATCTTTCATTTTTTTTAGACGATAGGAAGCTTAAAACATTAGCAGCAAATTTCCAAATTTTCAGTAAAATTTCAAAATCAGATATTTTTAGGGACCTGTTCAGGTTTAAAGTGTATTTGAGGGGCCTGTATGTTAGAAAGCCCCACAAAGCACCCAATTTCAGAAACTGCACCCCCCAAACTCTGCAAAAGCACATCCAGAAAGTGTTTTAACCCTTTAGGGGAGTCACAGAAATAAAAGCTAAGTGTGTAAGGAATTTGAAAATTTTAATTTTCTCTGCAGAGATTTTATTGTAATCCAATATTTTTCATAATTATAAACCTATTACCAGAGAAATGCACCCCAATAATTATTGCCCCGTTTCTGCAGTTTATAGAAATACCCCATATGTGGCCCTATTGCGCTACTTGACGCAACCACAAGCCTCAGATATAAGGGAGCGCCTAGTGAATTTCAACGCCTCCGTTATATTTGGTCATTTTTGACTGTACCACTTCAGGTTGGCAGAGGCTCTGGGGTGTCAAAACCTAAAAAACACCCCTAAAGGGACACCATTTAGAAAACGACACCCCTCAAGGAATGTAACAAGGGGTGCGGTGAGCATCTGGACCCCACAGGTGCTTCACAGATTTTCCGAACAATATGGCGTGAAAAAAGAAAAATTTATTTTTTACACTAAAACGTTGTTCTAGCCTTCAATTTTTCATTTTCTTAAAGGGATAAGAGGCAAAAAAAGACAAAAAATGTGTAGCGCAGTTTCTCCCGAGTACAGAAATACCCCACATGTGGCGATAGAGTGCCAAGGGGGCGCAGGACGAGCCTCCAAAGGGAAGGAGCGCCAATTGGCTTTTGAAAGCTGGATTTCACTGAAAAGGATTTCAAGGGCCATGTCGCATTTACAGAGCCCTCGTGCTGCCAAGACACTGGAAACCCCCCACAAGTGATTCCATTCTGGAAACTACACCCCTCAAGGAATCTAACAAGGGGGGCAGTGAGCATATGGACCCCACTGGTGACGGGCACAAATGTGGAATAATGTGACGTGAAAGGGAAAAATTTCATTTTTTCACTTTTACGGCACAAATGTGCCCGTCATCAAGGGGTTCATATCCTCACTGCACCCCTTGTTAGATTCCCTGAGGGGTGCAGTTTCCAGAATGGGGTCACTTGTGGGGGGTTTCCAGTGTTTTGGCAGCACGAGGGCTCTGTAAATGCGACATGGCGTTCATCATCCATTCTAGCCAAATCCAACCTCCAAAATCCAAATGGCGCTCCTTCCCTTGGGAGGCTTGCCCTGCGCCCACATGGCGCTTTATGTCCACATGTGGGGTATTTACGGACTCGGGGAAAATTGCTCTACACATAGTGTGTTTTTTTCTCTTTTAACCCCTTGTGAAAATGATAAATTCAAGGCTAAACCAACATTATAGTGTAAAAAATGTAATATTTCATTTTCACGCCACATTGTTCCACATTTGTGCCCGTCACCAGTGGGGTCCATATGCTCACTACACCCCTTGTTACATTCCTTGAGGGGTGTAGTTTCCATAATGGGGTCACTTGTGGGGGGTTTCAACTGTCTTGGCAACACAGAGGCCTTTTGAATGCAACATGGCCCCTCAAAATCCATTCCATCCAAATCCAGCCTTCAAAAACGAAATGGTGCTCCTTCCCTTCGGAGGCTTACCCTGCACCCGCATGGTGCTTTATGTCCACATGTGGGGTATTTACGGACTCGGGGGAAATTGCGCTACACATTTTGTTTTTTTCCCCTCTTTTAACCCCTTGTGAAAATGATATATTCAAGGCTAAACCAACATTATAGTGTAAAAAATGTAATATTTCATTTTCACGCCACATTGTTCCACATTTGTGTCCGTCACCAGTGGGGTCCATATGCTCACTACACCCCTTGTTACATTCCTTGAGGGGTGCAGTTTCCATAATGGGGTCACTTGTGGGGGGTTTCAACTGTCTTGGCAACACAGGGGCCTTTTGAATGCAACATGGCCCCTCGAAATCCATTCCATCCAAATCCAGCCTTCAAAAACCAAATGGCGCTTCTTCCCTTCGGAGGCTTACCCTGCACCCGCATGGCGCTTTATGTCCACATGTGGGGTATTTCCGTACTCAGGGGAAATTGCTCTACACATTAAATGTTTTTTTTATCTTTTAGCCCCTTGTGAAAATGAAAAAACATGACAAGATTAATGATTTAGAGTAAAAATTTTACAAAAATTACACTAAATGTTGGTCTAGCCTTGATTTTTTTCCATTTCCACAAGGGGTTAAAAAAGAAAATGAACACAAAACGTGTAGGGTAGTTTCCCCTGAGTACGAAAATACCCCACATGTGGGCATAATGTGCCATATGGGCACAGGGCAAGTCACCAAAGGGACAGAGCGCCATTTAGAGGCTGGAATGGAGGATGGAGGCCATGTCGCAATTACAAAGCTCCTGTGCTGCCAGGACAGTAGAAACCCCCGACAAGTGACCCCATTCTGGAAACTACACCCCATAAGGAATCTAACAAGGGGTGCAGTGAGCATATGGACCCCACTGGTGACGGGCACTTACGTAGAACATGTGCCAAGAAAATAAAAAATACAATTTTTTTCATTTTCACGTCCCAAATGTGGCCGTCACCAGGGGGCCATATCCCCGCTGCCCCACTTGTTAGATTCCTTATGGGGTGTAGTTTCCAGAATGGGGTCACTTGTGGGGGGTTTCTACTGTCCTGGCCGCACAGAGGCTTTGTAATTGCATCATGGCATCCTCTAATGGGAATGGCGGCCATACCTACTTAGCTGGGGAAAAGGGACAATTCTAATTTATTTGGGGGTATTAGGCCAATTATTAGTTTATAAGGTTGGAAATGACAGGTGTCCATCAAATTCAACCTGTGTTGATCCAGAGGAAGGCAAAAAAAAACCCTCATAAGGCAGACGACAGTAGCCTCATCACAGGGGAAAAATTCCTTCCCGACTCCATAATGGCGATCAGAATCCCCGAAATAGGAATAAGGGACAGAATTTAGATAATGTAGAACCCCAGTGACGTGTGGTACGCCTTGGAGCGATCCAGTATGCAGAGGCCGGGGGGATCAGGACAGGTGTCACACTGGAAAATGGTGTCCTACCTGATCCCCCTGTTACGCCACACTGCACTTCTTCTGGGGTCTCCCTTTCTCCAGTGTGGGGGACGTCACCTGGAAAATGTTGCCCTGGTGCGATCCGGGGTCCATCATATCCAGAAGCGCTGGGTCCGCTCCATGGCTGCTAAATATTAGGGCGCTATTACTGCTTCTGATATGTTCGGATCGTGCTGCAAGCTAGAGTAGCTCGGGCAGCGAGGGACCAGAAGAGGGGGTGCTGGTATAAAGGTTATCCCCGTACAGGTGGTGACCTTTATCCAGCAGTGGGAAGATCAGTTCCCGGACGATCTTCCCACTAACTCCGAGGATGGGGGGGGGGGCATCTGGGGGCTGCATTCGGGTGTCCCTTCCTACATACACTCTAAGGGTACATGCACACTGCGGAATCGCGACAGATAACCCTTCGTGCATTCCACAGCTGGCACCCACCGGCGGACTGATGCAGGCGCACATCTCCACACGTGTCATAGACTCCATTCTATGCACGGGCGGATTCCGCTCTCCGTCCAATGTGTTCATTCTTTGGATGGACGACGGATTCCGCCCGTGCATAGAATGGAGTCTATGACACGGGTAGAGACACGCGCCTCCATCAGTCCGCCGGTGGGTGCCAGCTGCGGAATGCACAAAGGGTTATCCTTCGCCATTCCGCAGTGTGCACGTACCCCAAATCTGTAAGTGTACCCAGAGGTACTCTCACAGAGTTTGTAGAATTTCACACCATACCGTGATCTCTTATTGGGACGGTACTGGCGGAAAAGACGTGTCTGGGGGGCAGCGTACGCTACGCTACCCCCCAGACATGTCACTGGATGATGAGGATGATGAGGATGAATGGAGGAAAGAAGGATCCCCCCATTCATCCTCACTGGCTGTTTCGGTGTCGGAGGCAATAATAACGTATCCCTCTGACGCTGAAAACACCCTGGGGGCCATCTTTATATGGGGACTAGTATATGGGGTATGTAGTGGTGTAGTGTCAAACTTTATTCAATGTAGTGTGGTGTAATGTAGTGTTTTTTACGTGTTTTTTTACAGTAAGTATAAAAAAAAAACCTACGCCAACAAAGGAGTTGCTGATAAATGCCGCACTTATGTCCGGCACTTATAAGCAGACTGTGGCAGTAGAATATAGAAAAAAAACACCCTACGCCAAAAAGGAGGAGTTGCTGATTAGCAGCGCACTTTCGTGCGATGCTGATCAACACTCAGCGGCGATAGGGTGCGGAAAATAGAAGAAAAAAAAATTTGGAAAAAAAAAAAAAACCTTTTTCTATATTCTGAATATCCCTGTAGCTGCTGATAAGTGTATTACACATATCAGCCGCTAGGGGGCAGCAGAGCGCAAAATCCGGAAAATGACGAGGCTGGAGCCGAAAATAGCCGAAAGAAGACGACGGGGACCGCCGGAAAGACCCGAAGACCGAACGGAATGACGGAGGACGCCGCGAACCCGGAAGACGCCGATCAGGAGCCCGGGACAGGTGAGTAATGTACAAATACCTGCTCTGGACCCCTCCGCTACCTAGCTGAGGGGTCCAGGGCAGGTATTTATTATTTTGCTAGACTCTGATCGCCGTGCCACCGGCCCGATCGCCGTGAACGGCCGGCCGGCCGTTCACGGCGATCGGGCCGGTGGCACGGCGATCACCATTACTTTTTACAGTAATGGCGGTCGGTGCCGTCCTCGGACAGCACCGACCGCCATTTTTTTCCGGGTCATCGGGTCACCGATGACCCGGAAAGGTTCCGATTGCCGCTATTGGCTGATCTGAATTGATCAGCCTATAGCGGCGATCGTAAGCACGGGGGGTGTTAACCACCCCCCGTGCCGTGAAGCTATGATGGCCTGCTATGATTTATAGCAGGCCATCTTCCCCGACCGCTGTGTGTGAACACGCAGCGATCGGGGAAACATCGGGCGTAAATTTACGCCCTGATGCGCCAAGTACCAGGGCGCGAGGGCGTAAGTTTACGCCCGATGTCGTTAAGGGGTTAAAGGAGTTTTTCAATCAACTGGTGCCAGAGATTTGTAATTTACTTTTATTAAAAAAATCTCAAGTCTTCCAGTACCAGCTGCTGAATGTCCTGCAGGAAGTAATATTCTTTCCAGTCTGGAGAGCAGGGAGTTTTTTTTTTTTATGGGGATTTGCTCCTGCTCTGCACAGTTCCTGACATGGACAGAGGTGGCAGCAGAGAGCACTGTGTCAGCCTGGAGAGAATACACCACTTCCTGCAGGACATACAGCAGATGATAAGTACTGGAAGATGTGAGATTTATTTAATAGAAGTAAATTACAAATTTCTGGCACTTTCGGGTACTAGTTGATTTGAAAGCATTCTTCTTTCGTGAACTACCCCTTTAATGACATATACAATGAGTTTTTCCCAGTCATGATGTGAACCTAGTCCAGAATAGAAGCTGTGTGCTTGGCTGCTTTGCAGTCTATTAAAACAACAAACAATAAATATATAGCCCACATATGCTGTAAAATGTGAGCTAAATTCTGTTCTGGTTCCTGAAACTAAAGTTGAGTTCTCTTTTCTGAAATTAAACCTACATGTTAGAATCTTATGCATACGTTACAGTATGCATCATTGTGTATGTAACAATTTTTTTTTCCAAGTACAGGTGACAAATATTATGTGCACGCCATTGAACGTTGCATTTAAAAAAAAATTTTTTGCCCCTTTGGGGACCTCTGTATAAATGCTACTTATATGAGTTCCATACAGTCTACTACAGCTTGGGTTACTGCTTTTAATTTAAAGTAGTGTAATGTAAAGATGTTCTGTTATTATTGTATATCCCAAATCTTACTTCCTGCCCCTATTGTTGAGATCCACTGGATAAAAAAACCCTCCTCTGTGAAGTAGTGTGGCAGTGGAACTAGGGCTGGGCGGTATACCGCAAAAATACCGATACCGTCACTAGCGTCGGTTAACCGACCTCAACTTAGCCAGGCGGGATCTGCGATATTTTTGTATTTTTTTCTGCTGCTCCTCCACCACTGACATGCCGGCGTCTCTGCACACAGGGACGCCGGCATCAGAGCGGGAGGTGGAGGAGCAGCAGGGCCCAGGTGACAATGCAGCCTGTCCCGCCCATCCGAACACCCTCACCCGTCCAGTCCTAGGCCCCGTTCCGCCGCACCTGTCCATCCATGCGCCCACCCGTCAAGTCCAGTCCCGTCCGGCGTCCCTGCACACACAGCACATTGACATTGCCCTCCCCGGCACCAGTCCCGTCCGAGACGGGTGGGCGCATGGATGGACAGTTGCGGCGGGACGGGGCCTGGGCCCGGACGGGTGGGGAGGGTGGGGTTGAGGGCGCTCAGACGGGCACAGGGCACTCAGACGGGCGGGGGGCGGGGCGGGCCGCATTGTCACCTAGGCCCTGCTACTCCTCCACCTCCCGCTCTGATACTAGCGTCCCTGCACATGTTATTGTGCTGTGTGTGCAGTGGCGCCGGCATGTCATAGCTGAAGGAGAAGCTGTACCTGTTGTCCCCTCAGTACCAGTACAGGGCTGTAACATAGGAGGAATGGATGTGCTGCAGCAGGCAGGATAAGTTATTGCTGTGTGTGGTATCCTGCCTGCTGCAGCACATCCATTCCTCCTATGTTACAGCCCTCTATTGTTACTGAGGGGACTACAGCTACCAGCATGCACCTCCCTGTATAATACTCTCCTATCCACCTGCCATCCCTATGTGCCCCATGTAAAGTTACACGCCCCTATTCACCCCTCCGTACAGTCATACCCCCCTGTCCGCCCCCCTGTTAAGTCATACGCCCCTATCCGCCCCCCTATGGATAGTCATACACCCCTGTCCGCCACCCCAAGATAGTCATACACCCCTGTCAGCCCCCCCGGATAGTCATACACCCCTGTCCGCCCCCCTATGTATAGTCATACACCCCTATCTGCCCCCCCCCCTGTATAGTCATACACCCCTATCTGCCCCCCTGTATAGTCATACACCCCTATCTGCCCCCCTGTATAGTCATACACCCCTATCTCCCCCCCGGGGGACACAGGTATATGTGCTACAGCACCGAGTGACAGGGGCCGAGGATCACTGTGCGGGAGAGAGAGAGCGGTGCCCGGGGGAGCAAGGAGGTGCCGACCTATACCTGACCCCCTGCAGCCACTGAGTGACTGGGGGTAGATAGATAGATAGATAGATAGATAGATAGATAGATAGATAGATAGTAGATAGATGATATAGATAGATGTTCTATCTATCTATCTATCTATCTAGATGTTTTATCTATCTCCTATCTATCTATCTCCTCTCTCTATCTGTCTATGTATATCATCTATCTTTCCTCATCGTTTCAGGCAGCACAGAAGGGATATTCCATCCTATGGTCCCCTTTCCAGGACCGCCCACCTAGAACACTCAATTAATTAACAATTAGTGTTAGCAGGCATAAGTATCCCCCAAAACCCATAATGCACTGTGTTTTTTTCTGTCCTCTCCTTCCAGCAGGTGTGAGTTCCACCTGCTTGCCCACCTGGAGTTGGAGAAAAACGGCCATGCGGGGTCTTGGCTGCAACGATGCCAATGCGTATAATACAGTAAGAAAGTGTCAGTGGGGGTGTCCCTGGCCAGACTGTCCGGGATGTTGCTGGTTAATAGACCTGTCTGCTGTAACAAGCAGTTCCCCGGGTGAGTTTGCTTGGCGTAATAGTTACATATTGTACTATTACCTGCATACAGTGTCATGCTGGAGATTACCTGCCTCGGCCGATTCAGCGTTATGCTTGTATGACTCCGAGCGCTTCCTGTTGAGTACGAAGATGGCGCTCCGGTTTGCGTTCCACTGTGGTTGCGCGTCTACTTCCGGTTGCGTATGACGTCACCACGCGCTGCGTGCGCGACCGCCGGCATAAAGCCCTGTTACTTCCGGCATTCGGCGCCATTGTGTGCCTGAGGCAGCCGGATTCTGGTGTGATTAAGGTGACAGTACTCTGGGGGAGCACAGATTAGAAGGTTTGTACAAGTTACTTACACATTGTTTGTTTAATTATAGATGTCAAGCCATTCCAGCAATAAACGTAGGGGGAAATCCCGGCACAGGTTGTGCTCTGGCTGTGAACAACCCCTCCCTGATGAGCATTCAGGAGATGTCTGTGAGCCATGCATTCAGCAGCTAAGAAGATCATCTTCAGGCCGCAGTCACAGATCTGTACAAAACCCAGTAGATGTGCCTAATCTATGCATAAGTTGCCTGCAGAGGCTTCCAGCAGGCCATAACACTAATATGTGTCCTCAGTGTACACCTCAAGAAGAGCCGCAGTCCCTAATGGGAGAATTAAAGACTCTAATATCTTTGATGCGCACCCAAATGTCTGGGGCCAATCCTCTTCCTTCTACTTCTGCTGCTCCTGCTCTTCCACCTCCGTCTAAGAGAGCTAAGCATCACCATAAACATACCATATCTTCCTCAGAATCCGGTGAATGTGATGAGTCAGACTCGGATGACGAGATTTCTGAAGACTATTATCTCTTTAAAAAAGAGAATATAGAAAAACTTATTAGAGTGGTGAAAAAGAGTGTGGAATCTGAGAAGGAAGAATCAGTCGCTCAGGATAAGCAAAGTTTGTATTATTTTCCCAAAAAGAAATCTTGTGTTCTACCTGTCCATCAGATACTTACCTCCATAATGGAGAAGGAATGGAAAAGACCAGACAAACGTCTGGATTTGGGGTCTAGATTCAAGACAGTATACAGACTTGACCCATCTAAATCTGAAACGTGGGAATCACCATCTAAAGTAGATCATGCTATTGCCAAGTTGTCCAGAAAAACCTTTTATCCTGGCGATGAGACTGTCCTTCTCAAGGACCCAATGGACAAAAAAGCTGAGGCACTGCTTAAAAGGTCGTATTCTAACCTGGCTTCTCTAAATAAAGCGGCTTTATCCACAGTACCGATTGCGAGAGCTCTAAGACTTTGGCTCAGTCACTTGACAGCTGATATTGAAGATGGGGTACACCGAGAGGAACTACTGGAACAAGTGTCAACCATCAAAATGGCGGCTGACTTTATATGTGACTTCCCTGTAGATGTGGTGAGAGTGACCTCAAAGAATATGGCAGTAAATAACTCTACAAGAAGAGCTATATGGTTAAAACCATGGAAGGGTGATACTGCTTCAAAGCTGAATTTTTGTTCCATTCCTTATGAACCTGGAAGACTCATCGGTTCTGAGTTCGATAAAGCTCTAGAAGAGAACAAGAAGGATAAGTCTATGTCCATGCCTCAGACCTACGGAGGTAGATCCTACAGAACTTTTCGTTCACAAAGAGGACGAGGGAGTTTTCGTTCCCGTACAGGACAAGATAGATCAAACAGATCTTACAAGACAAGATACCAAGACAAAAATAAGAAAAAGCAAGGTGAATCCTCCAATGCAAAGTCGGAATTCTGACGCCAGGCCCTCTCTTCCGGTAGGAGCAAGACTCCTGGAATTTCTACCAGAATGGAAAAGTGTCACAGGAGACAGATGGGTCCTATCCATCATCGCCAACGGTTATGTTCTTCACTTTGCAAGACCTGCTCCAGACAGATTTATCATAAATCATGCGGAAGATTACAGAGTCAGCTTACTGGTCAGAGAATTTCTCCAAAAAGGAGCTTTAGAACCTGTACCACCGGAAGAGAGAGGCTTCGGTATATACTCAAGACTCTTTCCAGTACCCAAGCCAGAAAGAAAGTGGCGATTAATAATAGATCTCCGTTATCTAAATCAATTTCTAAAAAAAGACAAATTCAAGATGGACACCATCAAAACTGTTGTAGGTCTCATTCGCCAAGGCGACGTGATGGCATCTCTCGATTTAAAGGATGCATATCTACACATCCCAATACATATGGACTCCAGACAGTTTCTAAGAGTTGCATACAAAGTGAAGGGAGAAATTCATCACATGCAGTTCAAGGCCCTGCCATTCGGCCTTTCACCAGCCCCTCGCATATTCACCAAAGTGGCAGTTGTCTTAGTGGCCGTCCTGAGACTTCAAGGGATACGTCTGGTAGCCTACCTGGACGACTGGTTGTTGATAGCAGAATCACCAGAAATTCTGCAGAGTCATCTTCAAAAAACCATGGACTTACTTACCAAAGTGGGATTTATAATAAACCTTCAAAAATCAGATCTCTCTCCAACCACACGTATTCAGTTTCTAGGCTTCATTGTGGACTCCGTTCAGATGAAACTATTTCTACCAGAAGAGAAGATTTTGAAGCTACAGAGCGAAGTCCGTCACCTGATTCAGGTTCCCATTGTAACAATTCGTACTGCCATGAAAGTGTTGGGTCACCTGACATCGGCCATAGAGGCTGTACCATGGGCCAAAGCCCACATCAGAGCTCTCCAGTCAGACATACTCAATACCTGGAACAAGGACTTACGAACCCTGTCTTATCCTCTGAAGGTGTCACCTTACACACGCAAGAGTCTCTATTGGTGGTTGCTGAGCAAGAACTTGCGACAGGGAAAGACTTTTCGTTACCAAGAACCAGTGGTCATAGTGACAGATGCATCACAATCAGGCTGGGGAGCTCACATGGCGGAGAGATGGATTCAGGGTTCCTGGTCTTCAACCCTGAAATCAGGTTCTTCCAATCTCAAGGAACTGACAGCCATCCTGCTAGCCCTACGTCACTTCGAAGACTATCTCAGAGGGAAGCCGGTGTTAGGGCCCTATTCCACCGGACGATTATCGTTCAGATTATCGTTAAATCGTTCGAATCTAAACGATAATCGTTCGGTTGAAATGCAGTAACGATTAACGACCGAACGAGAAATCGTTGATCGCTTTATAAGACCTGGACCTATTTTTATCGTTGCTCGTTCGCAAAACGTTCGCAAATCGTTCGCATTGAATAAGACATCGTTCGGTCGTTCGCAATAGATACGAACGCAATAGCGAATAAATACGGAATCCTCTCATCCCCAGGGTTATAGCGAAGCTCAGGAAGGACAGACCACGAGCAATCCTGATAACACCATTCTGGCCCCGGAGAGCCTGGTTGCCGGGATTACTGGAGATGTCGAGGAACACGTATTGGAAGCTGCCTCCCCACCGAGATCTACTATTACAGAGGGGGTTTTACCATCTTCACCTACACAAACTACATCTGACGGTATGGTACTTGAATCCAACAGACTAAAGAATCAAGGTATCTCTGAAACTGTGATTAAAACACTTATGGCAGCAAGAAGACCATCTACAAACGCTACATATTGTAAATTGTGGAAAGTCTTCTCGAACTGGCTAAAACTGCAGCAAGACCAGACTGTTAATGTTTCTAATATTCTCCAGTTCCTTCAAAATGGCTTTGATAAAGGCCTTAAAACTAACACGTTGCGCTGCCATATGACTGCTATCAACGCCTTTACAGAAGGAAAATTTGTGAACCAACCCTTAATAACGAGATTCTTTAAAGCTCTTGGAAACCTAAGGCCTACAAGAAGGACTCCTGTCGCAACCTGGGACCTATGCCTGGTCCTTAGATCTTTAATGTCTCCACCGTTTGAGCCCTTACAAGAGACAGATGTAAAATGGCTGTCATACAAAGTCCTGTTTCTAGTGGCCATCACATCTGCTAAAAGGCTTGGTGAGCTGCAAGCTCTTTCTTCACAGGAACCTTTTCTAAAATTTGTCCCAGAAGGAGTCAGTCTAAGGACAGTACCATCCTTCCTACCGAAAATAGCTTCTGATTCCAATATCAATAGAGAGACTTTTCTTCCAGTCTTCCATCCAGATCCTGGAAATGAAGAAGAACAAAATCTACATACCTTGGATGTTAAAAGAGCACTCCTCCTCTACACTTCCAGAGTAGCTTCATTCCGTATAGATGAAAATCTGTTCCTACAGTTTTCAGGTCAAAATAAGGGAAAAAAGGCGTCGAAAGACACTCTAGCCAGATGGATAAAGATGTTAATTCTGGAGGTCTACAAGATGGAAGGGAAGTCACCTCCTTTGGGAATAAGAGCACACTCTACCCGTTCCACTGCCACTACATGGGCAGAAAGAGCTCAGGTTCCCTTGCATGAGATTTGTAATGCCGCTTCTTGGTCATCCAGATCTACATTTTCCAAGCATTACCGACTTGACATACACACTCAGAATTCAGCCTTTGGTACAGGGGTATTAAGTGCAGCTGAGCAAAATTAACCCCCACCCTGTTGTTTCTGTATGATTCTATGTAAATCCCTTCTGTGCTGCCTGAAACGATGAGGAAAGTTAAAATTTGTACCTGTAATTTTTCTTTCCTCGAGTTGAAGGCAGCACACTTACCCACCCAATAAATGTTAAATTTGCATCAGTTTAGTCTATTCATTACACAGTGCATTATGGGTTTTGGGGGATACTTATGCCTGCTAACACTAATTGCTAATTAATTGAGTGTTCTAGGTGGGCGGTCCTGGGAAGGGGACCATAGGATGGAATATCCCTTCTGTGCTGCCTTTAACTCGAGGAAAGAAAAATTACAGGTACAAATTTTAACTATCTATCTCCTATCTATCTATCTCTCTATCTCCTATCTATCTATCTCTCTCTCTATCTCCTATCTATCTCTCTATCTCCTCTCTATCTGTCTATACATACACACACACACATATAGATAGATAGATAGATAGATAGATAGATAGATAGATAGATAAAGCAAACAATATAGGCAGCACACTAAACGAACTGTGGAGGCCAGCAGTTCAATACCAAGTCAGCTAGTAAAAGAAACTCTGCAGCACTCTGATGGTAATACAAACGTGGATCTAGTCCATATAACAATGTGCAGCAAACTTCACAAGTAATATAAAATGTTTCGTCATCTCCTACGCCATTTTCAAGTGGCACTTGAAAATGGTGTAGGAGACGCCAAAACGTTGTGTATTACTTGTAAAGTTTGCTGCACATTGTTATATGTAATAAATCCACGTTTGTATTACCATCAGAAAATGGGGCTTTTAAAAGGGACGTGTCATAATTATCGTTCAATTTATCGTTACCGCGGCTACATGTACGATAAATCGCGATATTGATTTAGGCCATTAAGTGAAAGGTTCACACAAATCCTAGGTGGCTAATAAACCCAAGTTATTGGAGCAATTAGAAAATGAGGGAAACTTATGGAGTGATGCTTGTTTTGTTTGGATAATTTTTCATTGAAATTGTAAGACGGCGTGCCAGAATGTTTTATGTCTTACAGAATCTACAACTGATGAATGCTTTTCTTCATACTAAATGTGCGACTATCCCGGGTGCTTATTTTAAAGGGTATTCCTAGTTAAAAGTACTCATACACTATTCACAAGAATAGGGGCCCAATTACATCCCTTGATATTTTACGGAATATTGGAGCTCACTTGCCCCTCGTTCCCTGCTTGCTGCACAGAGCTATTACATGCACAGACAGCAAGCAGGGAGCAGTGGAAGGGGCCTTAGATTGTTTGGACGGCCCATCGAAGTCAGCGGTGGTCTTCTGACGCTGCTCCTATAACATGGAATGGGGCGCTGCAGACCATCGCTGATGTTTTAGCATGTGGAAAGACCACGATCTGCCAACCTAATGCACGTCGGCTGATCTTTGTCTTTCAACATGTGTATTACACTGAATCATTATTGTCCTGAACTGTCAGTAATCAGCCAAGTGAGGTCAATAATCATTCAGTGTAATAGGGCCTTAAAGCGAACCAATCTCTCAGATTTTCCAGATAACGCTTCTAGCGCTAGGGATGACATGATACCAGAATTTTGAGTTCGATATCGATACCATATTTTTTATTTCGATATTCAATACCATTTTGATACTTCAAGTATGAAAAAAAGCCTAAAATACTAATCTAATGACCCCCCCACACACCCAGGCCGCGGATATGATGTGCACTACAACTCCCATCATACCTCCTTGTGCACTACAACTCCCAGCATACCTCCTTGTACACAAGGAGGTATGCTGGGAGTTGTAGTGCACAATGAGGTATGCTGGGAGTTTTAGTGCACAAGGAAATATGCTGGGAGTTGCAGTTGTGCAGTAGCAGCCTCCTAACACAACTCCCAGCATACCTCCTTGTGCACTACAACTCCCAGCATACCTCCTTGTGCACTACAACTCCCAGCATACCTCCTTGTGCACTACAACTCCCAGCATACCTCCTTGTGCACTACAACTCCCAGCATACCTCCTTGTGCACTACAACTCCCAGCATAACTTCTTGTGCACTACATCTCCCAGCATACCTCCTTGTACACAGCTACCTAACTACCATGTAGAGTGGGGCTACAGTGTAGGGGAATATTGTGTGGAAAATAACACCTACCCCCCCCCCCAAATAAGCCCTAGCCTTATATAGTTTTTTCTGTTATGTGGGAGGAACATAAAAGATTAAAAAATGAAAACTTGGTATAAAAATATATATTTATTAATAAATGATTAAATTGCAAAAGTCCTCGGCTAGCGATGGTCTGCTAAACTGGGGTCTTCTCTCTGGATGAGTCTTCATGAGAGTCTCAGCTGTTAGGGCTCGTTCACACTACAGAATCAGCATGGAATCCTTCCTTCTATCTATTTGAATGGGAGGGCTCGCGCGCCTTCTGCTTTGGCTGTCCAGGCATGATGGGACTTGTAGTTTTGCAACAGCTGGAATGCCTGAGTTTGACCCCTGTGTTTATAGATGGCCTTTTCTCTGGATGAGCGTTGAGGAGCCTCAGATGTTATAGCTGGTCTCCTCTCTGTTGGAGTCTTCAGGAGCCTCAGATGTTATAGAAGTTATTGGGAAACTGCAAAGAAATTAGAGAAATAAATAAATGAGTGAGAAAATGAACATTTTGTATGTGCACAATTGTGTAACAGTCAGAGATTAGAGTGTTGTAACTGTCAGGCTCTTACCTCTAGCTGAGTCCCAATAGATGTTACTTGTAGACTGATCCTCCATCTCCACATCCGCAGCCATCAGTCTACTTCCATGTCCTCCACGGCCGAAAGTTGATGTGTCGAAGAGGAAAGCTTTCTCCTCTTCGACACATCCACCATCTCCACGTCATCTGGGAATTGGCGCCCTCCAACCTCCATTGGCTCAGAGATCCTCTTATATGCCCGCTTCAGTATGCGAACTGGTCTTGCTGGAGGGGCGGGGTGGGATGGGGCAGGGTGTGGTGGTGGGGCGGGGTGGGATGGGGCAGGGTGTGGTGGTGGGGCGGGGTGGGATGAGGCAGGGTGTGGTGGTGGGGCGGGGTGGGATGGGGCAGGGTGTGGTGGTGGGGCGGGATAGGATTGGGCGGGGTTTGGTGGTGGGGCGGGGTTTCGTGGCTGGGCCTGTCGAGATCTGTTTCTCTTCCTCGTCATCCTGAGACTCCAACACTCCTACTCCAAGAACTGCTAGCCTAGACTAACACTGATGTCAGGGTGCAGCTTGGTTTTATTGTCACAACCAGGTTCTATTGTGACATCATCCTCATACGTGTCATGATGACATCACAAGCAGTGGGTGTGGCCAGAGCACATAGAGATGAATAGTATGTGCACCTGCTTCTACAATATAACATTACAGGATTTGTTCTCTGCTTCACTTTTAGTCCCCATAGTAATTAATAGTAATAAACAGTATTCTCTGCCTGGGGCTTTATTTAGGGTGATAATTTATTTTAGAAATACACTCCCTCCCCAGGTTGGATGCAAGTTCTCCTTGTAGTTGACATTATGCTTTATGGTATATGCTGAGTGTTGTCCTAACCTGCTGGGTCCATCATGAATGAGCTCCCAATATATCTGCTAGATGGCTCCTATGTTATGGATAGTAGATGCCACTCACAACCTCCGCAGCGTATATTTACATGGAAGCTACAAAATACTGTTAAAGTCTAACTGTCATTTATAACAATAACAATGGCCGTTGTTACAGATTGCAAAAACGGCAGTTGTTTATTGCCACTGCTGCATTACATTACATTAGATTGCATGGAATCACAGCCACAGGGGGTGATTTATCAAACATAGTGTAAAGTGAAACTGGCTCAGTCGCCCCTAGCAACCAATCAGATTCCACCTTTCATTCCTCACAGACTCTTTTGGAAAATGAAAGGTGGAATCTGATTGGTTGCTAGGGGCAACTGAGCCAGTTTCACTTTACACCATGTTTGATAAATCTCCCCCTAAGTCTTTTATTCCTGTGCGCAAGACAAGCCGAGAGCCGGGAAGTAGCCATGACTAGTCACGTCCCTCTGCCGGTCAGCGTGATTGGGCGTGATTGACAGGAAAGGAGGCTTCTAACTGGCCTCTTTTGTCTAGTCTAGTTCCTGGCTCTTTGCAAGCCTTGCATGTTGGAATAAAAGACTTATGGTGGTTTTACACGGACATTGTATCGTTCGAATTTGCCTGATAACGGTCGAATTCGAACGATAATCGTACGTGTAAACGCAACGAACGATCAAGCGACGAGCGAGAAATCGTTCATTTTGATCTTTCAACAAATTCTCAAATCGTCGTTGATCGTTCGCAAAAAATTCGCAGATTGTTCAGTGTAAACATTCTTTCAACGATTTCCCCTGTGTGTGAGATATGGTGCGTTTACACAAGCAGATTTATCTGACCAATTTTGGAAGCCAAAGTCAGGAATGGACTTGAAAAGACAGGGAATCTCAGTCTTTCCTTTATGACCTGCACCCTGTTTATAGTCTGTTCCTGGCTTTGGCTTCAGAAATCTGTCAGATAAATCTCTCTGTGTAAACACACCAATAGGCTTAAGCGTTCGCGAAACGAATATTCCGTACGATGTATCGTTCCGTGTAAACGCTGATCGTTATAAAAAAAAGATCGTTCATTCAAAATCGTTAATCGTGCGATTGGGCGAATTATCGCTCCGTGTAAAACCACCATTAGGGCCCTATTCCACCGGACGATAATCGTTTGCATAATCGTTAACGATTAACTATCTCAAACGACCGCTATTGCGAAAGACCTGAAAACGTTCACTCATTTCCATGGAATGATAAGCGTTATTTATGATCGTAATTGCGATAGTTTTTTCTTCGCTATTCATTCGCTATTGCGTTCGTATCTATTGCGAACGACTGAACGATGTCTTATTCAATGCGAACGATTCGCAAACGTTTTGCGAACGAGCAACAATAAAAATAGGTCCAGGTCTTATAAAGCGATCAACGATTTCTCGTTCAGTCGTTAATCGTTAACTACGGGTAATATGTGAACATGTATCAAAACTCGCTGTGGTTTTTACCTGCAGATGTCATGCAGGGAAATCTGCAGCATATATGACATGTGTAAATATACCCTAAAAAAACTTAATTTATGTAATTTTTTATCCTAAACAGTTTTATCCCCAGCAAATATACTGATCGAATTCATGCCAAATGGACTATCTTAGTGGTTGGTAAAATCTATAGTCACACCCATACCTATTTTAAAGGAATTTTTCAATCAACTGGTGCCAGAGATTTGTAATTTACTTTTATTAAAAAAATCTCAAGTCTTCCAGTACCAGCTGCTGAATGTCCTGCAGGAAGTAATATTCTTTCCAGTCTGGAGAGCAGGGAGTTTTTTTTTTTATGGGGATTTGCTCCTGCTCTGCACAGTTCCTGACATGGACAGAGGTGGCAGCAGAGAGCACTGTGTCAGCCTGGAGAGAATACACCACTTCCTGCAGGACATACAGCAGATGATAAGTACTGGAAGATGTGAGATTTATTTAATAGAAGTAAATTACAAATCTCTGGCACTTTCGGGTACCAGTTGATTTGAAAGCATTCTTCTTTCGTGAACTACCCCTTTAATGACATATACAATGAGTTTTTCCCAGTCATGATGTGAACCTAGTCCAGAATAGAAGCTGTGTGCTTGGCTGCTTTGCAGTCTATTAAAACAACAAACAATAAATATATAGCCCACATATGCTGTAAAATGTGAGCTAAATTCTGTTCTGGTTCCTGAAACTAAAGTTGAGTTCTCTTTTCTGAAATTAAACCTACATGTTAGAATCTTATGCATACGTTACAGTATGCATCATTGTGTATGTAACAATTTTTTTTTCCAAGTACAGGTGACAAATATTATGTGCACGCCATTGAACGTTGCATTTAAAAAAAATTTTTTCCCTCTTTGGGGACCTCTGTATAAATGCTACTTATATGAGTTCCATACAGTCTACTACAGCTTGGGTTACTGCTTTTAATTTTAAATAGTGTAATGTAAAGATGTTCTGTTATTATTGTATATCCCAAATCTTACTTCCTGCCCCTATTGTTGAGATCCACTGGATAAAAAAACCCTCCTCTGTGAAGTAGTGTGGCAGTGGAACTAGGGCTGGGCGGTATACCGCAAAAATACCGATACCGTCACTGGCGTCGGTTAACCGACCTCAACTTAGCCAGGCGGGATCTGCGATATTTTTGTATTTTTTTCTGCTGCTCCTCCACCACTGACATGCCGGCGTATCTGCACACAGGGACGCAGGCATCAGAGCGGGAGGTGGAGGAGCAGCAGGGCCCAGGTGACAATGCAGCCCGCCCCGCCCCCCGCCCGTCCGAACACCCTCACCCGTCCAGTCCTAGGCCCCGTTCCGCCGCACCTGTCCATCCATGCGCCCACCCGTCAAGTCCGGTCCCGTCCGGCGTCCCTGCACACACAGCACATTGACATTGCCCTCCCCGGCACCAGTCCCGTCCGAGCCGCCCCCCCCCGGCCGGCGAGAGCTGCACATGTCAATGTGCTGTGTGTGCAGGGACGCCGGACTTGACGGGTGGGTGCATGGATGGACAGGTGCAGCGGGACGGGGCCTGGGACCGGACGGGTGGGCGCATGGATGGACAGTTGCGGCGGGACGGGGCCTGGGACCGGACGGGTGGGGAGGGTGGGGTTGAGGGCGCTCAGACGGGCACAGGGCACTCAGACGGGCGGGGGGCGGGGCGGGCCGCATTGTCACCTAGGCCCTGCTACTCCTCCACCTCCCGCTCTGATACTAGCGTCCCTGCACATGTTATTGTGCTGTGTGTGCAGTGACGCTGGCATGTCATAGCTGAAGGAGAAGCTGTACCTGTTGTCCCCTCAGTACCAGTACAGGGCTGTAACATAGGAGGAATGGATGTGCTGCAGCAGGCAGGATAAGTTATTGCTGTGTGTGGTATCCTGCCTGCTGCAGCACATCCATTCCTCCTATCTTACAGCCCTCTATTGTTACTGAGGGGACTACAGGTACCAGCATGCACCTCCCTGTGTAATACTCTCCTATCCACCTGCCATCCCTATGTGCCCCCTGTAAAGTTACACGGCCCTATTCACCCCTCCGTACAGTCATACCCCCCTATCCGCGCCCCCCCTGTTTAGTCATACACCCCTGTCCGCCCCCCTGTTTAGTCATACGCCCCTATCCGCCCCCCTATGGATAGTCATACACCCCTGTCTGCCACCCCAAGATAGTCATACACCCCTGTCAGCCCCCCCGGATAGTCATACACCCCTCTCCGCCCCCCTATGTATAGTCATACACCCCTATCTGCCCCCCCCCCTGTATAGTCATACACTCCTATCTGCCCCCCAGTATATTCATACACCCCTATCTCCCCCCCGGGGGACACAGGTATATGTGCTACAGCACCGAGTGACAGGGGCCGAGGATTCCTGTGCGAGAGAGAGAGAGCTGTGCCCGGGGGAGCAAGGAGGTGCCGACCTATACCTGACCCCCTGCAGCCACTGAGTGACTGGGGGTAGATAGATAGATAGATAGATAGATGATATGATATAGATAGATGATATAGATAGATGTTCTATCTATCTCCTATCTATCTATCTAGATGTTTTATCTATCTCCTATCTATCTATCTCCTCTCTCTATCTGTCTATGTATATCATCTATCTATCTATCTATCTATCTATCTATCTGTCTCTCTATCTCCTCTCTATCTGTCTATACATACACACACACACATATAGATAGATAGATAGATAAAGCAAACAATATAGGCAGCACACTAAACGAACTGTGGAGGCCAGCAGTTCAATACCAAGTCAGCTAGTAAAAGATACTCTGCAGCACTCTGATGGTAATACAAACGTGGATCTAGTCCATATAACAATGTGCAGCAAACTTCACAAGTAATATAAAATGTTTCGTCATCTCCTACTCCGTTTTCAAGTGGCACTTGAAAATGGTGTAGGAGACGCCAAAACGTTGTGTATTACTTGTAAAGTTTGCTGCACATTGTTATATGTAATAAATCCACGTTTGTATTACCATCAGAAAATGGGGCTTTTAAAAGGGACGTGTCATAATTATCGTTCAATTTATCGTTACCGCGGCTACATGTACGATAAATCGCGATATTGATTTAGGCCATTATCGCCCAGCCCTAGATACAGCCCATTATCTAGGCTGTATTCCTGTTTTCCAGGCAGTACTCGGGCTGTCTCCACCTTCGCCACGGAACGGGAAGGCAGCGGGAATCAAATGACGAAGGTTCAAGAAGGTTTGCGTTCGATCGAAACTGAAAATTCCCAATGTTCAATCATCTCTAATAAAGGACAGTGCAGTGTGCTCGATTTAAAAATGCAATAAGTGAATAGCATCTCCTTAGCCTACCTTGTAGATCCCAGGTCCAAAACAGCCAAATCTTGCTCTCTTATCTATTCTTGGCCTTGAGGTCATCATTGATGCAGAACATTAATGGTATTCCAATAAATGCAGTAGTGTGTTCCCCTCTTAGACGCTCTTTACAAGGCAATACTTGTTGGGATTACCAATGTAGCAGTAAGAAGAGCATACAGTGAGGTCTAGTTCTTCCTGTTCCTTCATGAAATAAATAGAATGAGTACACTGCGAGGAGATAAAATTCTGCTTAACTTAACTCTGCTATAATTCCTTGAAAAAAAAAGAAAGTTAACTTTATTTTAGAATGTTTAGTCTATTAAGTTTATACAAACTTACTTTAAAAATTAAGGAAACGTAGTTTGATACTTTTATTCTATGTTCACACATAGTAAAAATAGAACCTAAATACTGCCGTAAATTGAGTGAAAAGTGTATAAACAGGTTAAAAAAAACAGCAGTTTCTTGCAAAAGCAGGTTGTAAATAATAAAACTTCTAGTCACCTGGGGAGGAGCGACATGGTATGGCAGCAGCTTTTCTTCGTTATTAATGTGAATATGCTCATCTCTAAAGTTGAGCCCTAGGTTTCCTATTCTAGATATTGAGAATCAGTTATATAAATGCTTCCATTTATGACCCCCCCCCCCTCTCCTAGAAAATGAAAAGTTTTGATCATCTTTTAGTAGCCAGCTGGGTGTTACCACTTCAGCCATGTTCCTAGACCATCTGGTATTGTCAACATTGATTGGATAGTGTGAGACAGTGTAAGGACACGCCCCCAACTGGTTACACCCGGTTGGCTATTTAGTTGCACATATCTAGTAAGCAAAACGGGAACAGCCTAACACAAAGCTATAAGAAAAGAATATCTAGAATTTTTACTTTGTGTATTAACTAAAACAGACATGTTAGGAGAGGCCACATATTCAATATGCCCCTAACCAATCACACTTGGTGGCCCATAAACATCTCACATTTAGGGTCAGTGGGTGAAGCACCAACATTTGGTAACTATCACAGATGGAAAACTTATAATGTTGGATATAAAGAGCACTGGGATAGCACCATTTATCACTGCCATATGCATACTATTACAACCATTCTATTACATACTACATACTATTACTACCATTGCATATATCTGCAGTTGGCTTGCACTGGGGGAAAAGAAACATACACACCTAAATTCCTCTGTATTGAAAAGTATAATGCTATTTTTCATACAGCTATGGGAAATAAAGATGTGCCAAAATCCACAGCCAAACCACCACATCCTAGGTTTATTATTGAACCTAGAGTCCTGGCAAGATCCAAGATAAAAGCTACAGCAATAAAATCTGCAATATTGGAAAAATACTGCAGAAAAACAACAGAACATTTATTGTAGTATAAAGAGCTATAAATGAAAGCATCTGCACTCTCTCTGTCCTGTGTATTATAAGTAGTATAAGATTTTATATAAAGCAGTTATTACATGAATGTAAGTGACATCAGGGGAGGGATAAGAATAGAAATATTAAAGCATAAATCAACTACCAGAGTCTTTAGTGCAGGATGCTTGGGCACAGAACGTGATCTCACAAGCTTAGAACGTAATAGGATTGTGGGTTTGTACTGCGGGTTTGTACTGCTTACAGTTCTATATTGCTTCTGAATGCTTCTTAGGGCCCTATTACACAGGACGATTATCGTGCGAAAAATCGTTAGAGTTTAAACGATAATCGTTCTGTGTAATTGCAGGCAACGATCGAAAAATCGTTCGTATGTCGTTGATCGTTGATTTAGCTCTGAACCTAAAATTATCGTTAATCGTTCGCTGTAATTCCACATTCGTTCGCTCAAGTTCCGCATTTTTTCACTAGTCGTTTAGTGTAATTGCACATTGTTTTTCTGGGATCAGAAGGAGTAAACGATCATAGTAACGATTGCAGTAAAGATTGTAGTAACGATTGTAACTAACGATTATCGTTCTCTGTAATATGGTGAACGATTTCAGGTTAACGATAAAGAATCTTATTTGTGATCGTTTATCGTTAAAAATCGCTCCGTGTAATAGGACTCTTAGGGTTTGGATGTAAACTTTAAACATCACATGAACATGAAAAAGCCTCGGATGATTTCAAACATTAGAAAGTTGTATGAGCTAGTTGTAGTCAAATAGTTTGTTGTTTTTTTTTATAATAAAATCTATATGCACACTATCAAAAAGAGCATGTTTCTGACAAATGGCCCATGTAAGACTGTGTTCACACACATTGCAGTTTCATTGCAGTACTGTTTCGGTATTGCAGAGTTTTCATTGAAATGAGGCAGTACAGCGAGGAAACTGCCATGTGCGAATACTGCCGGAAAAGGCCAGTGATCAGCCTTGATGGCGGAACTGTAACAAACACGGAGTGTTCATGTGGCCCTTTATTTCATCACTGTCGGCTACATGTCCCCCTGGTTACACAGAGCAATGTGCAGCTGATAAGTGTGAGTTAAATGGCAGTACATAAGATATAAGCTAAAAAATTTGGGTTTTCTTGTTCAGGGACTGATCACTGATCCTTTTACGAGAGACAATTATCAGGAACAACGGTTTTTGCAAGCAAACTCCTGGTAGATGCAAGGTGCTGTAGAGATTTGTTGCCTCTAGATCTGAACGGCTTTATGTTATTGAAGGAACTAATCACATATTCTATACTGCACTAGAAGTATTTATGTGAGAATGCCTGGTCATTTCACTCGGTTATTGGGAGATATAGTCGGGGAGAGACTGCAGCAGCAACATGACCCCCTCCCCAGCCGCCTTCTAGCTCTGACAATGTAGCCTCAAACTTACATTGTTATAGAATTAGCTGTTACCGAGATACGGATGGGAAGTGGATCGCACTGCTGCCGCGCTCTTTTCCGGCTATATCTCCCGATCACAGAGAGAAATATGACTCTTTAAACTCAAGTATAATTCTGTAATGTCACAATGACAGATCAAAGATCCAAAAGACTCATGCCACTCTACATGAATGAAGAGGAGTGACTATAGTTTTGCACAGTAGTCCTGTCAGTGCCCTGACTATTGACCTCGAAGGAGTAAATCTACCGTTGTGTCAATTTGAATGTTAAAGTGTCACTGTCGTTATAACTTTCTAAATTTAAATCAACGGTAGATGTGATATAAAGCAAGTTTGCAATTTACATTCATTATTTTTTGTTATGCTGTAAAACAAAGCTGTACTTACCAGAAATCCAGGTCCAGTCTCCAGAAGGTAGATTTTCTGACTTGGCCTGATTGAATTGAAAAAAAAAAAAGTCTAAACACAAAGTGCTGGTCAGTGCAGAGTGTCACGGCTCAATGTGTCCATCATTCACATGACTCCCTTCTCTGTGAGCGCTCAGATGGCCTGGGAAACACATGTTTTTAGACTTTTTTTTTTTCAACCAGTCAGAACACAGGAAGTGGCGTGTTTTCCATGATAACTATAAAAAAAAAAAAAAAGTAGTAAATTGCAAACTTGCTTTATATCACATCTATTGTTGATTTAGATTTTGTAGGTTATAATGACAGTGACACTAAGTATTCATATAAAAGTACTGGAAATATTTAATTGCAGTTATTAAGCATAATGGAGCGGTTACGTTTTGCAGGGCTGTTAAACTCTGTAAACACCTCTACAGGAAACACAACTTGTCAAAACCCCTGTTCCTCCACTCTTTCTAATGATGTACGTATGCATACTATGGACCATGGTATGGACACCCCTCTTATTTACTGAGTTGGGTGTTTCTTCTTTACCCATTGAAACAGAAGTATATAAGCCAGCAAACAGCCATGCAGTGTTCTTAGATAAACATTGGTAGTATTAGTATGGGCCATATTGAAACCACTTGACTTTATATAGATTATCCAGGTTCCTCAGAATAGGCCATTATTATTAGGTTGGCTTGACTTTAGGCATCCCAGTTAATCAGTTCTTTAAACCGTATGCAGCTTCTTGACATTCATGTGAATGGGGCAGAGCTGCAGTACCCTGCACTGCTACCGACCATAGTAATGTGATGTAAAGACAACAACATATAACAAGGTTGCAAAATTTGCCAAAGCACCAAGGGCTCTTCAAAGAGCTCATTGGTATATATGGCTGATATATCAACTTACGGCCTATTTCCTGATTAAGGCACAGTATATGTGCTAGCATGCTAGATTTTTATATAATTTATACTACTTGTGTGTTGCTGGGATCAATAGAAGTTTCATAGGACTAAGTCTGTGCGCTTGTTACCTGTCAAGTGTCTTACTGACAGGAGGTAAATGTATGCGCATATACTCATCCATTTACATTTTAATCAGAAAAATAAACAATTAAATAGAAGCTCAATGTCAATTCTCATTGCTTCAATAGGTTGTCTTATTATTAGATTGTTATATATAACATTTTCAGGAATCTAAATAATTAATAAAATTTAGATAGATCCTGTATAGTAACATTTTACTCTATTCTAAAAATATTTTTTTATTTTCTCACAAGCAAATAATATTAATCCATGCAGTTACAAAGTTGCTTATACCGTACTAGACAGAACTGTTTTGTAGTTTTTTCAATTAGTTTCCTGTATCTAGAAAGTGTTGTGCTGCCCTTTACCCAGTAACTTATGTATAATATGTAAACCTCATAGCCACGCATTATACTGTAGTAGTCTACTACCACCAGCTTCTGTGTTTAAGCTACTAAAGGCTTGTATTGCATGATGGAGGTTTTAGTTTTTTGAAAAGTACGGTATTATATTCTAACCAGACACCTCTCCTCACTCCCTAGCATTTTTTTCACTCTTCGTGTCATTCCCTAGGTTCAGCCTCTCTTGCCCTCTCTGAACCTGTCAACAAAAAAACAGGAATATGAATAAGCCAATGGCTAAATAGGGCTCTTCATCATTATTCTGGGCATACCTTTATTTCCATAGTCATCTCCAGTACTGAATGATAGAAGCCTTCTTGTTGATATGTAAATTGGTCTCAAAAGCCCAGGGGGTGTTCCCCAGCATTGCACCAACCCAGGTAAGTCCAGCTGATCTCTATCTTGTAGCTGGCAGTCAAATTGGTACGGCGGGCGGGGGGGGGGGGGGTGAATAAAAGAACATGGGTTAGTTAACCCTGGCTTTAGCCATCCTGGAAAACACCCCCTGAGCTTTAGAGCCTCATTTACATATTAAGAAATAACTTCTGGACACTGGATATATCAATGCTGGAAATGTATGCCCAAATTGATGACTAGCCCTATCTATTCATGGACATGCTTACACTCCTGTTTCCCTGCTGACAGGTTCCCTGGAAAGCTAAGCATCTGTTCTGAAGGATATCCTATGATATTTACTATTTACTGGAGGAAATACTTTTTAATACTTATAGGCTCTTTCTGTGTTACAGTCTTCTTTTTGTCCTTATTGTTTATACCTTTTATTTTGCATACAAGTATTTATTTCTCCGATTTTAATTAAATGAACATAAACTTGACCATTAATCCAGACGTAACCGGGACTTGAAATTACTTTCCAATCAGTGAATTTGAAGCTGAATTGCTGTCTGTACCAGCAAGAACAAGGTCAAGTACTTGGCAATTAACTTTAGGCAAGAAAAAGAAAGTTGTTAAGAGCAACAGGAAGATAATATGTTAATTTTGGCAACAATTACAATGTACTTTTCATTGCGCAAGCATAAATTCTGTTTGTTTTGCTTCTCACATTTTATTTTTATACCTGTAATACATGCTCAGTATTATCTCTCCTCTGCGTCTTTACATTTTATTTGATAATAAGGCTTAAGTAGAGATGTGAAAATGAAGCAGATTATTCATTAGAGGAAGCTGTAAATTACTATATTTATTGGGGAATAGCCTGGGTGTGAAAGTGCTGTACACAGAAACACTGAAGGTGACAATAAAGAGGAAAATCGCGGTAGATTAAAAGGGGTTCTCCAGAATTAGAAAAAGCACAGTTGCTTTCTTGCAAAAACAGCACCACCCCTGTTGTGTGTGGTATTACAATTAAGCTTCATTCACTTCAATGGAACTGGGCTGCAAAACCCACACCCAAACTGAGGATAGGAGATCGGCTGTTTCTGAAGAAAACCATCATGGTTTTCTAAGCCTTAATAATCTTAGACAAACCCTGTTATGAAAGAGTTTTCTGCAAGACTAAAAGAATTCTACAAATAACTAGAACCTTTTAATGACAAATCAATATGGATATCTACCAAGAACCTAGAAACCTCAACTCCTGGTTGTTTAAACCCTTATATGTTACAGTCAGGGGCGTAACTACCACTGTAGCAGCCATAGCGGCTGCTATGGGGCCCACCGCATCAGGGGGCCCATCCCTGCAATACACTGGGCTTCCTGAGCTGCCATCATACTACCAAGGAAGATGCCTACAATGGGGGACACTATGTACTGGAGAGGATAGGATACTAGGGGAGATGCCTATTTTGGAGGACCCTATAAGAAATGTCCATTATTGGGGGTGCTACTGGGGGGGAGGGGAATACCAGGCATGAAAGGAGTTTCTGTGGGTCTTTCACCCCATTGGCAACCAGACAACAAGATTGCCAGGTGCTTTTGAGTTTCTATGGCAGTTGGGGGCCTAATGGAGGTCTGCCATGATAGTGTGCATACCCATCTATTCATCCAGCATGGTTGAGATGATTGCCTGTCAGGGATATGCAGACAGGTATGGTACTGTACAGATCACAGTATTAGAAATATAAAAAAAACACCACCCCAAAAAATCTTATAAATTATATTTTTTTTACATAATGATATACACACACAACATAAATTATTAACATTAAGTCACTTCCGTACCAATGCAAACTATAAAATTATGCCATGCTAATGCTGTAATAAGCAATAAAAAAATGCAAAACAAAGACCAGAATTGATTTTGTTAATCAGCCCAACAAAAAAACACAGAAGAAAGCAATCAAAAAATCATGTACAAACAATAAGCCTCATCACAGCACATCAAGAGAAAAATAAAAAAGTAATGGGTCTTGGAACATGGCAACAAATCAGACATTTAAGTGTTTGTATAGAGCCAAAGTAGAAAAACATAAAAAAAACAAACCAATGTATATACATTTGATATCTCTGTATTCGTACTGATCCAGAAAATAAAATAAAAAGCTGACTTTTGGAATGCAATGATAGAAGAATGTGGAAAATTACTTTGACGTTAAGGCCCAGAACACATGCAGGGTGAAGGGGGTTAGCTAGCTTGCTAACATATAGAAGAAGCGCAATAACACTGAAAAGGGTTGTTGTATGGTTCAGTATTAATCTACACGGTTAGATCACACACAAATATTTTTAATTGCTTTAGAAAGTACCGTATTTTCCAGCGTATAAGGGGTTTGCCTTATACGCCGGAAAATGTTTATCCCTGCCTGACCGCAGCCCCGCATCAGCGCGCCTCCCGTACCGTTCCCGGCGCAGGCATTGTGATGAACACTACCTGCTCAGTGAAGCTCGGCTGCCGGGAGAGCTTCGGGAGAATGAGAGAGGCTTCGGGAACTTCCGGCATCTCTCTCATTCTCCCAAAGCTCCCCTGGCAGCCGAACGTCTCCGAGCCTCTCCAATGAGATGTTCGGCTGCCCGGGAGAGGTTCGGTGGTCTCAGTCTTTGGCGCAGGTAGTGTACGTCACACTGCCTGTGTCGGGAACGGTACGGGAGGCGTGCTGATGCCGGGAACGGCCCCCCAGTGAGTTAACTGTTTTTTTACACTGATCGCCCAATATGGTGGTGATTTTTTAGCTCCCCCACTGTATGGGGCGACCATACCCGCCGTATAAAACGACTCACCACTTCTTAGAAGATTTTTCGGGTTAAAAAGTCATCTTATACGCCGGAAAATATGGTACTGCAACAGACTTATGGTGTTTTTATCATCACCTTCAAGAACATCTATCTTTTGTACCTAGTGCTGATGGTCATATGCTTAGCAGCTTAGTCTCATTGCCTAGATTCTCTTGTACAAAGTGTAAGATATTCCAGAAGGGGTGGGTGGCTAATAGTAAGCACCCAGTAAAGGAAAAGAATGGAAAACAACATTTAGTAGATGTGGGTTGTTAACGTTACACTTCAAGATATTAAGGAAGCTTTACGTCTATTAGTGATGTGTATCCCAAGATATACAAATATAATGTTACCTGTAAAAAAAATAATTTTTTGCTACATATGAATAGAAGATGTAAAAAAAATCCTCTAATTTAAAGGGGTATTCCCCCCAAGAGCTAAAAAAATGTAATGCTCCCAAACCTAGCTGGCCTTACTCACCAAGTCCCCCTGAGTATTTTGAGACGTCTCCCATCTTTCTAGCTGCTGCCGTTCCTGAGTTACAACTTTTTCTAAAACATGGTCTATATACAAGATAGGAAACTACATTTCCCATCATGCAATGCTTCTGCCTGATGATGGTGAAGTAGCAGAGCTGAGACAATGAAGGAGATGATGAGAGTGTAGCAGAGCTGAGTTGGCGGAGACGGTGTAGCAAAGCTGAGTTGGAAGTGACGGTGTAGTAGAGCTGAGTTGGGGATGACAGTGTAGCAGAGCTGAGTTGGAAGTGACGGTGTAGCAGAGCTGAGTTGGAAGTGACGGTGTAGTAGAGCTGAGTTGGGGATGACAGTGTAGCAGAGCTGAGTTGGAAGTGACGGTGTAGCAGAGCGGAGTTGGAAGTGACGGTGTAGCAGAGCTGAGACAATGAAGGAGATGATGAGAGTGTAGCAGAGCTGCGTTGGCGGTGACGTCGTAGCAGAGCTGAGTTGGCGGTGACGGCGGAGCAGAGCTGAGATGGGCGGACGGCGTAGCAGAGCTGAGACAACGAAGGAGATGAGAGTGTAGCAGAGCTGTGTTGGCGGTGACGTCGTAGCAGAGCTGAGTTGGCAATGACGGCGGAGCAGAGCTGAGTTGAGGGGGACGCCGGTGTAGCAGAGCTGAGTTGGCGGGGACACCGGTGTAGCAGAGCTGAGTTGGCGGGGACGCCGGTGTAGCAGAGCTGAGTTGGCGGTGATGCGGGCGATTGCGAGGGGCGGAGCTTGCCGCCGGCGCTTGCGGGGGGCGGAGCCAGTAGTGGGCGATTGGGGGGTGGAGCTTGCCGGCGGCGATTGCGGGGGGCGGAGCTTGCCGGCGGCAATTGCGGGGGCGGAGCTTGCCGGCGGCGATCGCGGGGGGGCGGAGCAGCTGGAGGTGAAAGCAGCTGGATAACAGCAAAACTGTGCAGAATCCATAATAACTGTATATTGGAAAGATGGAAAGCTACGGGTGGGCAACGTATTAATGCAAAAATAATTTGGGGGGGGAATACCCCTTTAATTTATATAATCAACACCTATAATTACACTGCAGTTTCTTGGACATTAGTGGATAGGTGCAGTGTTGTCTATGAAGCGAATCATGATATATTCTAATAAAATAAACACAATATGAAATTTGCACAGGGGAATAAAAAAAAAAAAAAACAGCCGCGCCACTTTAAATTTTCAGCTCTACTTGCTGTAACACAAATCTCTAAAAATAAGCAGTGTGGTCAATTGTAGAGACATTCCAGGGCCTTACAATACAGCCATTATACACAGCTTGTCCCTGAACAGGAATGCAATTTCAGCCTTTCCCTCTCTAAAAGGTCTCTGAAGTTTTACACATGACTGTGTGTAATAGTCTTCTTCGTAGAAATACTGTGTGCTATACAAGAATATATACTATAACTATAATACTATAACAAACTATACTGTTCCTAAGAGATTTACTAGATGTTACACATTTAAATGTACATTTTAGGAATGTTAAAAACAAAGAAGAGGAATTATATGATTACCAGAAGTGACTATTTTATGGTCATTCGCTTGTGAAAAGTTTATAGAATGTAAAATGGACGCAGAAAAATAGCACAACTTAAAGGGATTATTCCACTTATTACATAGAGAGACCCCACTCATCCCCCTGTTAGCTGTGAAGGGCTTGGTGTCACAGTAATCTGCTCATCTTTAGGGAAAAGGCATCATGGACAAATGGGCCTTATTCCATTACCAGTAACAAAGTGAGGTGTAGTGGTGCCAACGCCAAGGGGAAGATAGGTCCACCTTCTTTACAATATTTATGGACCAAAATGAGGTATACAAGACAGGTAAGAAGAGATAACAGCTCCTCTATAAATCCTGAAACCTAGCCATTTGAGACTTCGGTATGCTGTGTTTCAGTGCATTCAGTGTTGCTGTTTAGTCCCAGAGACTCTTCAGGTTTAGGATGAGATCATGTTCAGCTCAGTAATCAATCACACTGACAGCACTGTGGAGTGTTGGTGTAGCTGAGCCCAGCACAGAACAGCGAAACACAGGCCAGCAGCACTAGTGCTGCTGGTGAAGAGGTGCACAGAGGGTGGTAGTCCTACTCCCAGTGCACCAAATGGACTCATTTACATATTTTAAAAAAACAGCGCCAAGGATAAAAGGTAAGAAAATGACTTTCATCCTCAGTGGCCCGCGCAATATAGGGACATACCCTTTAAATACATTTTGGTCATTAGTCCCTAAAGGACACAGTAGATTTTGTCCTTAATGACCACACCAATTTTTATTTTTACATTTAGTTTTTTTCCTAATTTAATTCTTTTTCAAATTATTATTACACTTTTCAAGTCCCCCTAGGGGGCTTTTACATTCATTCATTACACAGCTAACACTGTTCCATGTTATGCCCTTGCATAGTACTGAGCAGTGTTATTTGCGATCTGCATATAGAGCCTGCCTGTGGGAGACTATTAGAGGATGGCAGAGCTGATTGCATGGTCAGAGACCTCTGGAAATGAAGGGAAACGATTGGGACTGACAGTTGAATACACCAATTCTGGCACTGAAGGGATTGATGGTGGACGTCCCGTCATTAATAGTGATAACCCAGCTGTTGATAGAAGCCGATCCCCACCCTCTATGAAGCGAGCACATGACATACCGGTACGTTAAAGGGTCGTTAAATAGGTTATCCAGCGCTACAAAAACATGGCTACTTTCTTTCAGAAACAGACCCACTCTTGTCTCCAACTTGGACGGAGTTTTGCTGCTCAGTTCCATTGAAGTGGATGGAGTTTAAAGGGGTAGTGCGGTGGTAAACAATTATTCACAGAATAACACACATTACAAAGTTATACAACTTTGTAATGTATGTTATGTCTGTGAATCGCCCCCTTCCCGTGTCCCACCACCCCCACACGTGTACCCGGAAGTGTGGTGCATTATACATACCTGATCCGGGTTGCGCCCGTCCGCCATCTTGTGCCAAGACGTCATCTTCGGGAGGCCGGCCGCATCACTGCAGCCGTCCCTGATGCCTGCCCCCCTCTGCCGCGTCATAACTGTGCTCAGCCGCGATTGGCTTAGCACAGTTATGCTCAGCCAATCGCGGCTGAGCATCTGATGACGCTGCAGAAGGCGGCTGGCACTAGGGACGGTTGGAGCTGTTCGGCCGTCCGTTTGAAGATGACGTCTTGGCACAAGATTGGCGGACATGCGCGACACGGATCAGGTATGTATAATGCACCACACTTCCGGGTACATGTGCGGGGGTGGTGGAACACGGGAAGGGGGCGATTCACAGACATAACATACATTACAAAGTTGCATAACTTTGTAATGTGTGTTATTCTGTGAATAATTGTTAACCGCCGCACTACCCCTTTAATTACAAACCGCACCTGAACTGAGACAACAGTTGTGTTGTCTCTCAAAGAAAGTGTTTTTTTTTTTGTAGCACTGGATAACCCCTTTAAGGGGGTAAAGTAAATAGACCCACCGATAGTGACTTCTTTCCTGTACACAGGAGAAACCTTGTTTCACAAAGCCAATGAAAACTGTAGAAGAAAAAAAAAAAAAAAAACTCGGAAGTCTCAAGTACTGAATTAGAAGTTTATTTTTATACAATGTATTCTTATTTTGAGTCATTTTGTATCAATAAAAAAAAGAAGTCACAAACGTTAAATATCTGAAAGCATACTCCAAATGCACACTTATTTATCAGCTACCAACATTTGCTCTTACGTAACCAGGTGACGTGTTCCTTTGGAGACAATATTCTTAGGAAGCTTCCTTCATTAGCATCCTGTAGTCTGCTTTGGTGTCAAAAGTCAAGACAATGAAGTATTATTTTCGGTAGAGGATAAAAAGTCTGTATAGCTAATAGAATTCGGATATTAATCACTGTATGTGATACAGCAGCACATATCTTTGTAATATTCATTAATATTCAGATGTAAACTTGTATATAAAATTGTATTTATGGACATGGGTAAAGCGGGACTTATGGGGTAATATCTTATATACATAGCATGTTCTTAATAATGTAGCTGCCTTTTTTTAATGAAATGTAATGAAAAAAAAAAAAAAAGTAAGTATCCCCTATGGGTATGGCCCATTTTTCAATTATGCAGACGTCAATGTAGAGCATATACAATTAAGTACTATTGTGGAGAGAAGCAACACCCCATAAACTGAGCACAAAAATTTTTACAGCACATTTTAGTACAATGGCAGAATTATAAAGAGTGAAACAAATGTAATAAACTGTCACAAGTTTGGTTTCATACAGACAGGATAATGAATACTGAATTAGGGTGAAAGCAAAGCTTCAGTTTATAAATGAATATGACCAAACGTACCTGTGGATGGTGAAAACAATGCGATTGGTAATAAATCTAGACATGGCTTGAAGGTTTAAGAAAAAAAAAAAACCTTGGTCCCAACCACACCAAGCTACCTGTTATCAGTAAGTGATAAAAAGTCCCCAAGACAACAGTGCAATTATTGCTTAATTCTTTTAATAAAGAACCATAATTCACTAAAGATGAATCAACTCCAAAATTTAGGGTATGGAAATCTATGATTAAAATCAAGTAATGTTTGTTACTGAAAATGGAAATTCTGATAATGAGCACCAGAAAGCTTCACACATTGTGTATACTTATGCTTCTGTATAATGGATATCAAAAATTAATTTGTGGCTTTTTTTTTTTGTCTAAGGACATACACAGAGCAGGCAAGTATTAGTACAGTTAATTGACCTTAAGGTGGCTATGGGCATGTTAAAATGAAGGTTATACTCACCAACCCTGATCCCCCACAGATGCCTTTCCAACAACACCACCTGTTCTATTCTTCTTTCTGGTTCCAAGGCAAGTTTTCCCAGCTAGGGAAAGCAACTGTTGGGGGAGGGTATAGGCAAGTATGAATGTTTAAAGGGGTTATACGGATAGGCAATACTGTATCTATATCGTTTTTATATATATATATATATATATATATATATATATATATATATATATATATATACACACACACACACACTACCGTTCAAAAGTTTGGGGTCACATTGAAATGTCCTTATTTTTGAAGGAAAAGCACTGTACTTTTCAATGAAGATAACTTTAAACTAGTCCTAACTTTAAACAAATACACTCTATACATTGCTAATGTGGTAAATGACTATTCTAGCTGCAAATGTCTGGTTTTTGGTGCAATATCTACATAGGTGTATAGAGGCCCATTTCCAGCAACTATCACTCCACTTCTTGTGCAATCATGTTCACACATCTGAAAAACAGTCTAGCTCGTTACAGAAGCTACAAAACTGACCTTCCTTTGAGCAGATTGTGTTTCTGGAGCATCACATTTGTGGGGTCAATTAAATGCTGAAAATGGCCAGAAAAAGAGAACTTTCATATGAAACGCGGCAGTCTATTCATGTTCTTAGAAATGATGGCTATTCCATGCGAGAAATTGCTAAGAAATTGAAGATTTCCTACAACGGTGTGTACTACTCCCTTCAGAGGACAGCACAAACAGGCTCTAACCAGAGTAGAAAAAGAAGTGGGAGGCCGCGTTGCACAACTAAGCAAGAAGATAAGCACATTAGAGTCTCTAGTTTGAGAAACAGACGCCTCACAGGTCCCCAACTGGCATCTTCATTAAATAGTACCCGCAAAACACCAGTGTCAACATCTACAGTGAAGAGGCGGCTGCGGGATTTTGGGCTTCAGGGCAGATTGGCAAAGGAAAAGCAGTATCTGAGACTGGCCAATAAAAGAAAAAGATTAAGATGGGCAAAAGAACACAGACATTGGACAGAGGAAGACTGGAAAAAAGTGTTGTGGACAGATGAATCCAAGTTTGAGGTGTTTGGATCACAAAGAAGAACGTTTGTGAGACGCAGAACAAATAAAAAGATGCTGGAAGAATGCCTGACGCCATCTGTTAAGCATGGTGGAGGTAATGTGATGGTCTGGGGTTGCTTTGGTCCTGGTAATGTGGGAGATTTGTACAGGGTAAAAGGGATTCTGAATAAGGAAGGCTATCACTCAATTTTGCAACGCCATGCCATACCCAGTGGACAGCGCTTGATTGGAGCCAATTTCATCCTACAACAGGACAATGACCCTAAACACACCTCCGAATTGTGCAAGAACTATTTACAGCAGAAGCAGCAGCTGGTATTCTATCATAGGTAATGGAGTGGCAAGCGCAGTCACCAGATCTGAACCCCATTGAGCTGTTGTGGGAACAGCTTAACCGTATGGTACGCCAGAAGTGCCCATCCAACCAATCCAACTTGTGGGAGCTGCTTCTAGAAGCGTGGGGTGCAATTTCTCCAGCTTACCTCAACAGATTAATAGCTAGAATGCCAAAGGTGTGCAATGCTGTAATGGCTGCAAAAGGTGGATTCCTTGACGAAAGCAAAGTTTGAGGTAAAAGCAATGTTATTTCAAATACAAATCATTATTTCTAACCTTGTCAATGTCTTGACTCTATTTTCTATTTATTTCACAACGTATGGTGGTGAATAAGTGTGACTTTTCATGGAAAACACAAAATTGTTTGGGTGACCCCAAACTTTTGAACGGTAGTGTATATACACACACACACACACACATACATATACATATATATATACACACACATATATATATATATATTATATATATATACTTACCTCTCTGCCCTCCCCTGATATCCTCTTATGTCTTAGGACTAACAGCCTGCTCAGAAAATCAATGGCCGTGGCACTGCCCTATCTCAGAGCCTGGCTGAACGCACTGTCCCACAGACTTAAGTCCATCTCTGAAGTAAAGGTGAGATCAGGGACACTAGAGAGGAGCACAGAGAGGTAAGCATAGCTTTTTTTTAATTGTTTTATATATACTTGTAATGAACTAGATACAGTTTTCCCTATCTGGATAACCCTTTTAATAACCCCTATGCCAACAACCCCTTTACAAGAAAACTTTGCAAGTCCAACAAAAAAAAAAGATGAAGCAAGTGACTGGTTTCAGTTGGGACATGATAACCCCCTATTGAAATGAACACTTTGTATATAGCAGTTATCTGTGTGTAATGCTGAGATGGCAAATACCATATGGGTTTTGAGCAATGTTAGTTAACGTTAATATTTTCTGTCATGTTGAGTCAAGAAGTCCATGTTTTACTAAATAGTATAAAAGTACCCTCTTACAGAAACCCTTTTAATACATAATACTATTCTGGCAAATGCAACAAATCAATTCTTAAGAAACAAGTAGCAACTCAAAGATGCCGGGCATCTTATGGAAACACGTGTGGCTGCATTCTCAGAAGTATTCGTTCATCTGACAATATGGCTGCCTTCACCATACGCTATGTATGGCAATAAAGGGTTATTAGGAGAGATAAAAATACCATTCTTCCCTGCAGGGTTTTGCACACACATTGCTACTAGAGATGAGCGAACTTACAGTAAGTTCGGGTTGATGTAAACCTGAACACTCAGGTTAGAGAAGATGGGTGCTTTCTTATTGTAAGTTTGCTCATCTCCAATTGCCACCCTGCATCAACATAGGGTAACTACTTCTTAGTAAAAGAATAATAGGTATTGCAGTCTGTTTGCTACAGCACATTGAAGTACCACGTTTTGACTCACATTGAGTTACGGTGCTGTTTTCTTAACAGATACAAATTTGTTTAAATCCACTTATGTATCAAACAACATTGACTTACAAAATTATTTCAAGTATCCTTTATATCACAGTGAAAATGTAAGACCAAATGTTAATGACAAACTTTTTTGGATGAAAAAGGCATATGTACCACATGAAAAAAGGAAAAAAAAAAACACAAAATGCTTCAACGCATTTCCTTCATGTATTGTGAATAGAAAGATAATCTTTAAAAAGTTATAAAAATTAAAATAAATTACATATTTAAGTACACTTTCCCTTCAAAGTGTTATATAAAAATTCAGAACAGTGTACGATCCTCGAAATCCTCACAAAGGAACAGACGACAGGCGTGTCGAAGGTCTCAGTCTTTGAGCGCTCTCTGTTTAGGGTCTTTAATATTGGTAATAAAATCTTCACTTAAGAAAACTGTCAATAAACCCAGGTAATCGGGACCCATTGTGGCTCTGCTCTTAACTTCTCCACGGCTGCTTGGAGCTTCTCAAAGGCTTTGTCCAAGTTATCATTTACAATAGTTAGATCAAAGTAATGGTTGTAAGCCCTCATAATCCGAGCACTCTCATCAACCGTCTTCTTTAGATCTGTATCCTATGTAAAGAAATGGCAAATTAGAAATTTTAAGCTACATATATCTTTCCAGAAAAACTAATGACACGATATTACCATTTTACATAAAATACTGTTTTAGGGTGCCCTCACACGTAATGGATCCGCAGCGGATTTCACGCCGGACCGGAGCCAGTAGCCTCACATACAGCCACGTCGCCGAGCAGGTAATGTATGCTCTCGGCAGCGAGCTGCGGGGGGTTAACTCACAAAATCACAGCGGGATGTCAATCCCACTACGAGTATGTGTTCTCATAGGGATGAAAGGCACTGGATCCGCAGCGGAATCTGCTGCGGATCTATTACGTGTGAAGGCGCCTTTAACAGTTAATTGCTTTATAGTTTTCAAACGTTGTTAGGGCTGTGTCTAATTGTAGCAGAATCTGAAGGCTGGAACAATCAGACTGTTACATGGAGGTAAATTATCCCATGACCGACAAATCGTCTGTCAGCGTGTAAAGTTGCCCCTTATGAATATTCATGAACATTTCAATTCAGTAAAAAAATAAAAAAATAAATAAATAGATCGGGATTACAGTTTAAGAATTCCTGGTTGGGACCCCACCATTCTCCAAAGAAAAGCTGAGAATATCCTATTAAACATAACAGAGCTTAGCTTTCCCAGAGTGGTTCGCCCATATAACAATTATGGCATGTAATACTGAATCGAAGGAGATTTCTATGAGTTCTATTCTTTTCACTGAAGGTCACTGCACACGAATAGCTAACAGATAAATGAGAATAGAGTAACCTTACTCCTGAATTCCTTTCACATTTAACATCACATGTGCACACAAGGTGACTGAAGCCAAGAACAGTGGGGGGGGGGGGGTAAGAATAAAATATGCTTAGAATGAACAAAGAGCCCTGGAAGTGATGATATGGACCCCAGTGAGCCCTGATCTCAGGCTGGGATTTACATAAAGATAATGAAGGAGCAGCCACATTCACAGATTCGGGCTGAAGGCCCTTTAACACGGGACGATTATCTGTAACTAGTGCTCATTTGGAGGATAATTGGCCCATGTAAAAGTACCAGTGATTAGCAGACAAAGCGGGAAGACGCCCCCTTGTTGGCTAATCAGATCTTTTGACTTGTGATAAAAACGATTATCGCCCACACATGCCCCTGTGTAAATATGCAATGTGCGGCTGATAAGGAACAAACTTTGGTGCAGCCCAGCCGCATGATCCATTGTGCATCGGAGTTCGGCTGCATATCAGCCAATAAAAAAGGACCCGTAGTTCTCCAAGAAGTGTGGAACAAGCTACCGGCCAAGTGCCTAGAAGAACTGACGCCATTCTGAAGGAAAAGGGGTTGTCACATTCAGTATTGATCCAATTTTGATTATATTTAGCATTTTGTCAATTGATAAAAATAAAACCATTAACACTTATTTCCATTACTGTATAATTTCCTGATTATTTGTGCTAGTCTTTCACACAAGTCACGGATCAATAAGCCATAAACACTCACATCCTGGGGAAAAATAACCTGAATAAATATTCCCCAAGGTCCAACAAAGTCTCAACTAGTTGCAGGCTACAAGGCTTCTGAAAAGGTCAATAGGTCGTCCATAGGTTAAATAATTCCATTAAAATCATAGTAAAATCAAGGGCTGAAGCATCAAGGAAACGAGTAATGGTCAAGACTTAACAGAATACATTTAGAGCAGTGAAGAGTTGGTTTATACAAATGGGATCCTAGTACATAAGAGCAAATGACATTGCCACAATGGCTCGAATCATAGCTGGCTACAGTGACTACACACTGCATGGCGTACAACACCAGATCGTGGCCTAGTACAATAGAAACATTGAAAACTAAATTCTCGGAATGTGCCCTCCATATAGATTAGGAGGATTTATGTACAGAACGGCGGTGTACACAGAAGACGGCGGCACCATGGTTCGATGACTCTGCTTAAAAAGACCCAACTGTGAAAATAAATTCAGGTGAATGAGGAAACACGTTCCAATTTTAAATGCTCCAAAAGAGACAGAAGTGACAAAAGAAAAGGCCGTACAAAACCTGCTATCAGCAGTCACCCTGCAGCACATCAATAAAACCACATGGTAGAGAATAAAAATCCGACAAGCACAGGTAAGTGTTCAGGAGAAACGCAGCAAATTACCCCACCGCCGGCTGGTCTGTCACCTGCAAACACTTACAGAGGACAGGGCAATGCTGAGGTCTACATGGACTTACTTAGCTACCTGGCAGATTCAGGAGTATTATGTATAATAAAACAGCAGATTTGGGATACAGAAAGCTATCCATGGCCATAACTAAAGAAACTAAACGTTACACTCAACAGATGTCTATAAACATAATATGGTGAAATTAAGACACAAAGGAATATTGCCAATTCTGACCAACAGCCGAAAAAAAAAAAAAAAAAGTTCTCTCAGATTGTTTTACACTACAGTGTATAGTGTAGCTTTGCTTGCCGAGTACGAAAAACCAACTATGCCAAGGACCCTTCACATTTAGGCTGCTGCACAAAGTAGTGATTTAAGGAAAAGCATTGGGAACTATTTGTGACATTTTTACTGTGTTCTAACATGCACCCATATTTGCTGCATACTTTTAAAGGAGTTACCTAGGATTAGAAAAAAAAGTGTTACCTTTTTTGCAAAAACAGCACAATCCCTTTTCTGAGGTTTCAAACACAGGCTGATCTGACAAGTTTATGACAGGCTAAATCTGACGTATCCAAAGACTGACTAGTCTACATCAACTTTTATTTAGCTTACTTCAAACCAGAATCACGTGCCATATCTAGACAGTGTTGCCTCTTACAGAAATTGTGCTACTTTTGTGGGACCTTGCATAAAAGTATCTAAATGTATGTGGGGCAAGTCAACCAACCTTCATTGCAACAAAGTACAATGAATGACATTTAACAAGTTGCGCGGGAGAACCGGGAGGCATAAGCACTAATCGTCTGATTCTGGATTCTCACATCGAGGAGGATAGGAGTTGTAATTAGTCAGTGGATAACAGGTTATGAGGGCAACCCTCTTCAGCAGATCCTTACAATATACATACACTGTGCATTTATTACTATTATCATTCATTTTTAATGCACCCTTCATTCTAAAAAGCGCTATACAAGCGAGGGGAGTTAGACAGGAACATTACAAGATCAAAAACACATTACATGAGTAAGATAAAATGGCAGAGTGGTACATGGTGAGAAAGGACCCTGCTCTATTCTCCATTTTATACACCAAACTCCAACAACGGGGACCAACAACAAAAAGGAACTGGTACGTTCCGAAATGCATTGGGTCTTTTTAATAAACAAGTTTTACATTATTCATCTGGTCACCATTAGTCGGACCTGCGCCTGGATCCCAGTTGTTGGAGTTTGGTGGTGTTTTCCTAATTATTCCCTTGGTGGAGTTCGGGAGTGGCCGCGGTTCGCAGGTTTATACTTCATGCTATTCCGAGAGTTGTGCCTCCTGTTTAGTACAACTCTATCAGCTGAGGGTTACCATATTCTATCCCTTCAGCCCTTTTAGTCCAGCTGATCCGCACCATGGAGCGATGTCCCTTGTTTTTCTATCCTATACACAGCATTGATCTGAATGGGAGATCAGTGCTGTGTATATAGACTTCTAATTAATGTGTGGGGGGAAAAAAAAAAGTGCCTTAGCGGCGGCAGCGAGTGGGGAACGAGGAATAGAGCCTTAAGAAGAATAAGTTGTGAGTTCCAGAGTGCAACAAAGAAAGGGAGAGGGGGTGGAGAAGATGTATATGGAGTTAAGAGGGGCAGCATGGCATTCTATGCACACTTTTCTGCAGTAATATGCTACGTGAACCATATGGTGTTCCCTCTCTTACTAGTAACAGTTCTATCTTGACATGTGCGTCTTTGTTTGGCACAAACTGAAAGAATTCTGGTGCACAGGCAATGGTATATCGAAGCTAAACAGCTCTCACAGCCTAAGTGTGGTTTCGAGCGAACTTGATGAACTGTTCCGGTTCAGAGAACATTGCCAAACACGAACAGTTTGGCAAGTTCACTCAACACTACTCATATTGTATGGCTTAAAGGGTTTAGCTAGCATTAGAAAACCCAAACTGTTTTCTTCCAAAAACACCACCACTGTTCTCTACAGCTGGGTGTAGTTTCGCAGCTCAATTCCACTAAAGTGAGTGGAGCCAAGTTGCAATTCCACATACAACCTGCAGACAGGTGTGGTGCTTTTTTTATTTTTATTTTTTACAAACTAGCCCTGCTTGTCTACTTCTAGATAGCTCAAAAGATGAAGAGTATCTTACTTAGGGGGAAGAAACAAACTTTTAGGAAGTACTAGACTTGGTAGTTAACCACAACCATTTTTCTGGTAGCCAACATGTGGCATAAGAGAAAAGTTTTTGAGATGTTTAGCAAGTTGCACCTTATCCAACAGCAGGCGCCACTGCGATAAATTTGGGGGCAATTTTCTCCTGTCCAGTCTAGTTTGAGCTCATCTATCTTTAGGATGGTGTTATGAAGTCTGCCCCCATATTGCTATTATAAGTGCTCTATAAAAGCCAATCATAATAAAAAATGATTTGAAGCTGTAAAATCCAATAAACCGATAATGTCCAGGCTGGCAAAGCAATGCTCAAGGCTTCCTAATTTGTGTTAAATTAGAAACCTTAATTAAGCGTTTAGTTGTTAATAAGCAGCAAATGAACAATTATAGCGGGCTGCTTGTTTAGACATCGTTGTGTGGTTTATGGTGTTTGTGCTCAATTACGATGTTTAACCATTTCCCAACAGACAATAAAATGGCCATCAGAACCAGCAAGCGGTAGAGAAGTGCGAATGGGCATTGTGAGCATCTGCACCATTTCATGGCTACTGAGCACTCACTAAAGCACATGGCTGTTTCGTATGGGGTCGTAATAAAGGTACATTGGCTCCCTAGTGTAGTTCACCAGCAAAAAATCGTATGCTCCACTGGAATGAATAGCTTATGGGGTTTAAGATTACGGTACATATGGAGTCTAACAGAGCCGGTCCATTAAATAAAGTGTACTAAAGGAGCCATCCAGGCCATACTAGTGTGCATAAGTCCTAATGGCGGCATGCCAACATTCTAATTGAGGAGACTTTCTAGTAGTGTTTCATATACGACCACTATAACAGCAGTGTGTCTGAATTCAGCACTTACTAAGATTTTAGGCTCACATGTACATTGTTTTGTTCATTTATTTTCTTTGCCATTGAAGCAGAAGAAAAAAATAATAGCCTATGTATCTGCTGTATGCTGGACACCAATGGTGCCTAACAAACCCCACCAACTTTAATGGGGTGTGTCAGGTTTCTGGTATGATGTCAGTCATTTAATCGCATAAAAAAATCCTGCATACTGCATTTGTTTGTCTGGCATCTTGGATGGACTCTGCAACAAAGCATCCAATGTGAATGTAGCCTTAGGACTGTTCACAAATTGAAGATTTGACATGGATTTCAGAGAGTCTACATAAAATCTAATGGCAGTCTCCATGCCATGCATGTCAATGGGGTATCATTGATGCTGTTAACATGTTTCAGTAACATGCTGCAAAATCTGCAGCAGGCATGAGTAGCCTATTTCTTATTTCACAATGAAACACCACAGATTGGCCGCACTGCATGACATCGGGCTAATCCTTGTATAGATCTACTGCACCTCCAAGTAGAAGGCCACATTCACACCTATGTCATTACAGCGCTGCACATATCTGTACAGTTCCCCCTGCTCCCAGCAGCATATCAGAGATGCCGTGCGGGGGACAAACTCCAGTGAATGCGGCCTATCCCCTAGATTCCATGAGCCTCCCCCCCACCTAGTCTGCAGCAGGAGCCTCCCCCCGCCTCTGCCCCTTCTGCAGCAGGACACACTGATTGTTAGACACTCCCTGAGGAGTGATGGGAACACTTAGTTACACAGGGGCTTCTGTTAAACTGCAGATATAGAAAACTGTGAAGAGATATATACTTCAGTATTAAATCATGGGGACATTACATACACCAACAGCTTCAATGTCACACTGACCGACTAATGGTGCCAAGACCTTAAACTGGTTCTAATATAAATAAATTGCTTGTGCCACTTTCCTAATTTCTGACAAATGACAGGCAAGACAGTGAGCCGGATGTCATTGTGCTCATCACAGACACACACTGCTGCGGAGATCGTTTAGCAGGAAGAACATTAGTGCTGTCTACTGTTGGCTGTATTTATGGAAGAGTCTGGCTCAGCCACTTTCTAGTATCTAATACCTGAAAAGATTCTGCCATTGAAACACCAGTTACATATAAAACATACAGATTAAGAGCAAATAAAAAACTCTCTTTGTATAGTCAAAATATACCCCCCCCCCCCCCATATATGCTATCAATTCCTTACACTTTTGAAGCTTTGCAATAACAGCTTTATTGTTACAATGGCTAAAAATCTATCCTAGTCATTTGGCTGTATGAAGGGATCCCAAAGACAACTGGGGTATGACCAATCCTGCACTCAGTAGGGTTGGTTCCCAGCCCATCACAAAGTGGCAACATAGTTTAAATCCCAAATAGGGGGGCTCTATAGAAAGAAGTCGTTGGAGTCTCGGCACCCAGACCCCTACCAATCTAAACTTCTGACATTTCAAACACTTTTTGTTTTTAAGGGAAACCAAGTAGGTTTATGCTGCTTTAAATGAAGGCAGTATAAATTAGTGACAGAAATACTAAACAGAATGGTGTACTACTTAAATTGTTGTGTTGGGCAGTGCCACTCCCTCCGCCTGCTGATTGACAGCCTATACACTGTATATTTGATGCAGTGAAATGATAGAATCAGGGATTTGATCAAATCCCGGGAAATGATGAAATGACTGCGCTGTTTCCTCATTTCCCTAGGGAATTGATCAAATCACTGACCCCTTTTCAAGGAAATGATGGAATGAACTCTATCAATCCCCCTGCGACATAGAATTTGCTTACCTCTCTGCTCCCCGTTCCGCTAGTTTCCCCTGCTACGCGCCTCCTGCTCACCCCCCCCCCCCCCGGCCTGTCCGCTCCCCATCTGCCCCTGCCTCCATACACCTGCCGGGTTGTGTGCTACTCCGCTCCCTGCCTGCCTCTGGTCCCATCTGCTCCGTGACATGCCTCTCGCTCCCCCGGCCGGTCCGCTCTGCTCCCCGTCCGCCATAGGCCTGCCGGGGAGGTGTGCCGCTCTGCTCCCCTGTCCGCCTCCAAACAGAGCTGGGCGTCATTTCCCTGAAAGGGGTCAGGCATTTGATCAAATCCCTAGGGAAATGATGGAATGTCCATTCAATCATTTCCCAGGATTTGATAAAATCCCTGGATTCTATCATTTCACAGCAACATATATACATACAGTATAGTCAACTGTCAACCAATGGGCAGAGGAAGCTGGTGCTCATGAATATCGAGGACTACTGAGCACATGCTCATAAAGGAGAGTACTATTGTGTGGCGCTCAGAGTCTTTATAATTCAGGAGGATATCACAATCAACTAATCATCAAAGTACTGATCAAAACACTTACAGTCAGAAGCTTTGTTGTAATTCCAGCATCTACAACAGCTTTATGCATGGCACGCAGTGTATCTAGCTCTGGAGCAGCAATGAATACTACATATGGCATGAACTCAGATGTCCGTAGCACTTTTAAAGCCTGTAAGAAAACAAAAGCCACGAAGATAAACATAATGCCACCACAGAACATGCAAATATTAAATAAACTGAACGCTGGTAAGTGCAGGATGCGGGGCAAAAAAACATGACATTTGGCAGATATACAGTGATCAGCCGTAACATTGTAGTCACAGACAGTGGCGACATGAATGTCAGCAGAGCAGGTGGGCGAAATTAGGCAGCAAGTGAGGGTAAAAGGAGCTTCTTCTAGTAAAACTAACAGGTCTGTGAAAGCCAGAATTCTTACTGATTGGGAGGTGAAATACTTTCATGCAATACAATTCAAATAAATAATTTTTCTGCAATACAATGTGATTTTATGGAATGTTTTATAAAGTCTGGCTCTTACAGTTGAAGTGTACCAATGTTGAAAATTACAGACCTCAATTTTTTTTAGGTGGAAAAACATGCAAATTGTAAATCAAATTTACCCACTGTAAATACTGTAGACTTCAGAAGAGAACCAGTAGAGAAAAGTGCTCGAGTCCGATCGTTCAGCATTTGAATACTGGTGGCTAAAGTTGGATGCAGCTTATAAATGTAACCATGTTTTCCAGGGAGCCCTAGGGCTGCATCCAAGTTATTCAGTCACTGGTATTCAAATGCAGAGACTTCAGAGTTCCGACTCACTCAAACATATTAGAGTTGCGCAAATCTCTAATACCTACAGTAGTTCTTTGAGTTTAAAGGGGTTGGTTATCCAGTGTTACAAAAAACATGGCCACTGTCTTCCAGAGACATCTCCACTCTAGTCTCCAGTTTGGGTGTAGGTTTTGCAACTTAGTTCCATTGAAGTGCATGGATCCTAATTGCAAACCACACCTGAACTGAAAGAGTGGGGCTGTCTCTGGAAGAAAGTGGCCATGTTTTTGTCGCGCTGCATAACCCCTTTAAGTCAATGGAATCATAAAAGAATACTTCCTAATAAGCCAAGCACTAGTGCTGGGGACTGGTATTGGCACAAGTACTGGTAAAACACAAAGCAGTCATTGTATGAGCTGCACTCACTGATTCTAGTGCTAGCTTTGCATATGAAGTAATTCACACTAAGGGTATATTCACACGGGCGGGCTCGCAGCGAGATTCTCGCTGCGAGCCCGGCAGGTCCTGTCAGTTCCCATAAACTACATACTTGCTGCGGTCTAAACGACTGCAGCGAGTATGTAATTATACCGCGCTTAACCCCTTCTACTCCCGCCGGCTGTAAGCAGCATACATTACCTGTCCTTGCTGCACTGGTCCGGCGTCCTGCTCTCCCGTCCGGCCAATTAGTGTGTTGCCCAGCCGCAGCCACTGATTGGCCGGGCGGAAGAGCAGGACGCCGGACCCGTGCAGCAAGGACAGGTAATGTATGCTGCTTACAGCCGGCGGGAGTAGAAGGGGTTAAGCGCGGTATAATTACACACTCGCTGCGGTCGTTTAGACCGCAGCAAGTATGTAGTTTATGGGAACTGACAGGACCTGCCGGGCTCGCAGCGAGAATCTCGCTGCGAGCCCGCCCGTGTGAATATACCCTAAAGGGGATTTGGATGCCTGATGATTAGCACAAATAGCATTAGAACAGTTATTCACTCGGATCACATTAAATCGGTACATTACAGAACTGTCAGACGAAAAGTACGTGTCACGTTTACCTAGAACGCGCCTGTATAGCGCGATATGCATAAATAATAACAAGTCCTTGACTTTAATTGCTTCTCTGAACACTTTGAACCGTTAGGAAGCTAAATGAGGCCCTTTGGCAGTGAAGTAAATTCAATTAACTGAAAGTCAATTTCCCGATATCACTTAGAATTAAAATAGGATGTACGGAAAACAGTAAAGAACTTCCATATTAAAATAAAATGCTTCCCGGGATCAGGAAAGTGACTAGGATTAACCCGCTCTGCCCACTCCATGTAAATGAAGACAGTTAATAGAGTTTCATGGACGTGCACACAGTATCATCAGCAATATTGAGGGCCGATCCTGTACTGGGACAAAAAAAGAAATCTCACCTCAGCTCTCATGCTAATGTGTTGGAGAATGGAGATGCTCTACATCTATCATTTGGCTGCTAGAAAACGTGGCAAGTCCGTACTGATGTCAGACGGGGCAGCTTAGAGGCTGGTAAGACGCAGTCTACATTTTCTCTGTGTGTCCATCTATACACATCATTGGTAAAAATCTAATAGAATGTTACTAGAAGTTAGCACAACTCGAGCGTGCTCAAGTCCGACCGTTTAGCATTTGAGTGCCTGTAGCTGAAGAAGTTGGATACAGCCCTAGGGAGTCGTGAAAAACGACTAGGGAGCCTATGGCTGTATCCATGTTTTCCTGGACTTCCTAGGGCTGCATCCAACATTGTCAGCCAACGGACCTGAGCATACTCGAGTTGGGCTCATCTCTAGCTGTTGCCATTGCATTACTATTATCACTAGTCTGTATAGACACAGCAGAAATCACAGACTATGCATTTTCTGCTAACCTGTTTAAAAAAAAAAATAAACGCAACACAACACCACCACCCACAAAATGGTGCAATATCTGGTCCAGCATTCAATCCAAAACCAAAAGTAGAATTACTACAATAGTAACACACTGGAAACATGAAATAAATTAATACCTGAGGATTTACATCTAGTATACAAGTCCGTCCGGCCATTACAACTTCATGAATAGAATCTATCTTGGTGCCGTACAGATTGCCTTCGTACTCTCCATGTTCCAAGTATCTGCCAGCTTTTATATCAGCCTCCATTTCGGATCGCAATACAAATCTGTATGCATGGCCGTCTTTTTCATCCTCTCTTGGCTTGCGTGAAGTGACTGTACATTATTAACACCCAAAAGAAAAAATATATACATTATTTAGATTTTCGAGATTCCAAAAACAATAAAAGGAAAATGAAATCCATAGAATTTAAGAATTTAATACTGGAAATTTTAATGAGGCAGAGTGCACAAATGCCCCCATACCCTGAAACTTCATTCAACCATACATCCCCAATGGCTCCGATGCTGCCATTGCTCTGGTGTTCCCCAGCAGACCTAGCAGTCAGATTGATGTGCAGCACAAGCACCAAGGTCAGTGATTGGCTACAGTGTCATGTGAACAATGTATGCGATGTCATTGCTGCCATTGAGTTTAAGAGCACAGCATACATATGCACATGCAGGTTCTAGGGTACTAAGAAACAAGGAGAGGAGACGGCCTAAGTAGTTTTACAACTAATCCCAACTGAAATTTAATTTTCTTTCCAACTTTCCTACAAATAAAATGTGAGAGGATACAGCCCGAACTGTATATCCAGTTATGTGAAATGTGAGGGGCGTAAAGGCCAGCATGTGGACCTCATCATTGAATCCACATATATTAAGTGGGGGTTGATGGTACATGGTGGGCTTATTTCTCAGAACACTTTCCACTATTTCATAAAGAAAGTGAGCAGCAAATATAGCTGAGAAATCTGCTTTTTGTGGAGTCATACAAGGGAGTCAATTACTGGTAGGTGGGTGAACATTAGGTATTTCTAAAACCAATAGAGTGTAAGCTGTAAAAATGTAGATGTGCTCTGGGTGTTGTATACTTAAGAATGCAGCTTTGGATCATGACAGGTTGGATTTTCTGACCCTTCCTATTTCCAGTGTATCTGTCAAAGCAAAAACCTCACCCAGATGGAAAGCAAAACACAACTGTACTTGCACTACCACCAATGGAGCCTAGTCTTTATATTGTATCCATCCATTTATAAGATCTGGCAAGCAGCCCTGTCAAAATACTGAATTTTATCAGGTTTATATTGGTGTAATTTTTATTTTCTCAAGCACATAACATTTTCCTATCCTTCTATTGACCTCGGACAAGACAACAATAACATATTACAACATTAGGCTATGTACCCACACGGTATTTGTGCTCAGTATTTTGCAACCAAAACCAGAAGTGGATTAAAAACACAGAAAGGCTATGTTCACACACTGCTGAAATTGAGTGGATTGCCATCAACTAATGGCAAATAATTACTGTTCTTTTAAAAACAACAACCGCTGCACTCCTACACCTCTTGCAGAAGGCTGATGGACTGCTGGTAGTATGAAGTGTATTCAGGGATGTTGATGGTTTATTGGGGGTGAACCAAGCTCTGAGCATAGTGAGATCCTCCCTCCAGAGGTGGCCAGCATGTCTCCTGTGCAGCTGATCACGCCGGCTGTCTGGAGAGGGAAGGCATCACTGTGCAGGAGCTAAGGGTCACCATAAGCCGAGGGCACGCAGAAATGCCCGGTGGGGAGTGCCTCTCTGGCTGCCACCCACCCGTTTAAAGCGGATGGGTCCACACACCTAAATGACCTGAATCTTCCCTGATTTTGTTCGGATACCAAACAAAACTTCAAGGGGAATTGTGGTTTAAACACTGAGGTGAAACTGAGGTATTATTGTACTTTGTGTTCAATAGCTATAATGAACGCCATATACTTTGTATAGATCACCCAAAGATGTATTTCATCCATTCATCCAAGGTTATATGATGAAAACAGAGAAAAGACAATGTACACAGATTAATAGAGTGGAAAGCCGGCTAGTAATGTGGCATTCACAGCTGTTACAGCAACGCATGATAACTTACAGGGAACAGTGGTGCCAAACTGGGTGGGATTCATGACAATCAATCGGTTTTTCAAACTTCTCCGGCCCACTCCTTGTGCTCCGATTAAGACAAGAGTCTTCCTCTGGAATGGGGGCATTCGGGCTACCTCTTCATATATCTGAATCTCATGTCGATCAAATTCTGTAAGGAGCGAAGAGTTACAAAGTTTCAAAACACAAATCTTCTGAATGTAGCAATCCTTTTCTTTTCCTACACTGTGGGAAGTGATACAGACACTGGCACCACCAGCATATAATTTATACAAAATCTTTGGGATTCAAGAAATGTAATGGAGCAGGCTGAAGAAGCCATGAAGATGGCGCACTAACAAGCAAAGAGTTGTTAAATGTTAAAAAAAAAAAAAAAAAAAAAAAAATGGGGGCACTCAACATCGTAGCTTGTGTAGCTACATAGGAGCTTGTGAGTGCCACAGCTTTTCAATATTTTTTTTCACCTCCAATGTCCCAGACTGATTGTGAATTTTCCCAATAAGCTTCAATTGGAAAGTCTGCAGGGTATCTGCCAAGTGAGAACATGCCCCAATAGAATGATTCTACTGGAAGAGAGAAACTCTAAATGGTGTTTGGCCATAATGCATATTCAACTTGAGCTGTACCATCCAAGTACTCTATATAACGGTTTTTCCTTTTTTTCTCCAAAATGGTGAACCCCTAACAATTAGGAGCCAGCCCAGCATATAGAAGTTTCCAAGTATAAATGCAGCATCAAGACTAAGCAGCAGAAATTTAGTTTACACATATTTTATCCCCCAGCTGACACCATACAGTTTCCAGGAATACTTTACATAACTTTAGGAAACACCTGCTTTAACCTATTGTGCAAATCCTTTGTTGAGCCAAAGGCAAGTACTACTGGCCATACATACTTATAACAACCGCAACATGGAACAACTAGAATTTGCTCAGGGGAACTCTCAGCCTTTCGACAGAAAATGTTATTTATGGAGTCAACATGATCATTATGTGCGAAGAAGATGTCTGCCAACAGCCCTTATCTGCTTGTAGGGATTTGCTTTCCAACCACACTAAACTGCTGCGATGAAGCCAGACGGAAATCAGATGCTTTACAGAACTACACGGCCAGGCAAATACGGCCAAAGGAAAACCTACTTAGCTGAAAGGGGATATCCCAAGATGACATCTTATCACCTATTCACAGGATAGGTGATAAGTGTCTGATTGGAGGGGGTCCGACTTCTGGGATACCCAACAGTCACAAGAATAGGAGTCCCGAGGGTCAATGTTTAAATGGAACAGGTGTCAAGCTCCATGGTACTGACAAAGATAGCCAAGTGCAGAGAACTGAATAGGGTGGCACAGAGTATACTTCACTGCCAATTCACTAAAACAGGAGAATGCAGGAAACTCCATCCTGTAATCCGTAGGGGGGAATAAATCACTCAAGAGGTTATCCTGAATTAGAAAGACATAACTGCTTTCAACAACAAATAGTGCCACACCTCTTCTCAGGTTGTTTGCAGTATTACGGCTTTGCTCTAGTCACTTTAAATTGTCACTGTGGTTTAAAAAAAATTTTTTTTTCTTTTTTTGGCAGAAATCAATAGTACAGGCGATTTTAAGAAACTTTGTAATTGGGTTTATTAGCGGAAAAAAAGGCATTTTTATCATGAAAAAGCAGTTTGAAGCTCTCCCCCTGTCTACATGGTTCTCTTATAGAGAGGGGAGGGGTTGAGGGAGATGAGGCACCAAAACAGGACAAAAAAAAAAAAAGTTAATTTACAATTACATCACCGGCTATCTCCTCTGAAGTCAGCACTGACCTCTCTGACCTTTGAATGCCAGCTTTCACACAGGTCCCGCTGTGTAATCCTTTGTTCTCTGTTGGCGACTAATCTCCCTCTCCATAGGCTACACCGGGCTCGACTGATGTAAAAAAGAGTGGGGGGCCCATGGACACCCAAAAAGACATACTTTCAGTTGTGTTCTGTCTCCTGGCTACAGTTTTGCCATGATTTACAAAAAAAAAATGCTGCTTTTTTTACTGCAATTTTGTACAAAATCAGAGCATCATGGCATTATTTATAATGTACTATGAACACCATGCTAGTGCTGCCATAGTTACAGCAGGGTGTGGGGGCCCAGGCTTGGTGAACAGCCCGGGGCCTATGGTAAAGTTAATCCGCCCCCGCTGATAATGAACAGTGAATGAGAGAGAGAGAGAGAGAGAGAGAGAGAGAGAGAGAGGAAGGAGGGGGAAGGGGGACCGGGGAAAGTCTTTTTGAATGCAAGTAATGGCATATTTGCCTAATAAACCTAACTACAAAGTTTCTTAAAATTGCCTGGACTATTGATTTCAGGGGGAAAAAAATTATATTATATATATATAAATAAAAATAACAGACACTTTAGGGGAACTAAGCTGCAATACCAGACACAAACTGAGTGGCGCTGTTTTTCTAATCTTGGATAACTTTTAGCGTTACCATAGGTGAACATTCACTTTCAAATTGCTGCTTTCCACAAGGTAATAGAAACAGAAAAGAACCCAACTTCAATTTTCTCTCTCTGTGCAGGATGTTTAATGGAAAGTGCCTATCAGATTTCTTTGTGAGACAATGAAGTTCCTTCTGCCCCCACACTACTCCCTCTGAGCTTTGAATAAAGACAAAGAGCGGCCCTTCTCTTTCTGTAGCAAGACACGATTGTGGGCATTTTTCATAGCACACTAAAATAATAAGGACAGAAAGGTCACACCGACATCTTAGCAGTGGACGGTTTACTTGTTTTTTTATTCTTGATCAGGGACATCAATGACGATCACACAGTGCAAGCAAATGCAGCAAACCCATTGCGCCCCCCCAATCCTCCTGCTCTGTAGTACCAATACATAAAATGCTGCAGTCACCAGTCATTGAGGTTAGTGAGTGCTATGCCTTTCCATCACATCGGTCTGTATCCCATTCTGACTGGCTATACATGTCACACAATGAATAAACATAATGGGAACCTGGCCTTAGTACTTGATACGACTATCACTTCTGTTGTACTTTTTTTTTTTTTTATTCCATAGTTTTTCCTTCTTTCCTCCTTTCATTATAAATCCCTTTGCTAAAAATTACAGCTAAAAAGAGAATATTGTAGTCAGTGCTGCTGGCAGCCAAAGAGAAAAGCGGTCATTATAATTTTTTATGATATTCCCAAGGCCTCATCTCACAGAAGAATTAAAATGACTATACAATCTAGATTACAAAGATGTATAGAGTAGAAAACTGTATTGCCAAGTACAATCATAACCACCCTAATGAGTATATTGTGCAAAACACAATGAGTCAGAAACTGCAGTAAAATATAATCTCTCCCTAATCTATACCCTAGCCACACTGTATGTGTGAAAACTGTACCAAAAACCCTACCTGCGTTTTTTGTAGTCAGGTACATCATCTTTTTCTTCTTCTTGCTTGTGATTGTACCACAGAATGGCCCTGGGGTGAAGGAGACAGAATAACATTAGCACAGCTTGTCCAGTTTAGTAAACCAATTGTCATATATGAAATGATCAAATTCTGAGCTAGCATCTCTCTTTGGAGGACCCGACCTAACCTGTCCTGCATTACACTGTTTCCCCTGTGGAGGTGCTGCAGGGAAACTGAAGAGTTACTGCCAGGTTTCCACACAGATTACCACTGATGGCTGGGGACCTAGCAGGAGGACTTTGCAATCAAAGGATATTTCCTTCACACATGGATTGTCCAAAGAGGCTGACCTATTCAAATCCCTTCCAGTCTAATGGTGCGTTTACACAGGCAGATTTGAAAGATTTTGGAAACCAAAGCCAGGAATGGACTCGAAAAGGGAAGAAATTTCAGTCTTTTACCTGTTCTCTGTTTATAGTCTGTCCCTGGCTTTGGCCTCAAAAATCTGCCAGATAAATCTCTGTGTAAACGCACCATAAGGGCCCTTTTACACAAACCGATAATCAGCAACGAGTTTTCCTAGAAACATTCCTTTAACCAATAATTGCCCTGTGTAAGTGTGTCAGCAATCAGCCAAAGAGCGGGAAAACAGCGGATCCTCGGCTGTGTAAACAGGAGCTGTGCAGCCGATAGCAATAGATTAAAATGGCCGATAACAAAATGGATAATAAATAAAAAAAAATTAAAAAAAAAAAAGTAAAAAATGTATTTAAGCAGCACATACTTCACTATTACTTTAAGCTTCTTGTATGTATGGCCTTGCTACAAATTATATTTCCCATGACAGCCAAAGTTATACTCTTAAATTGTAAAAAAAAGTAAAAAAAAAAAAAGAAAAGCTTGCACCTACCCTGGTATCCTAGCCATAACCATGGGGCCCAATAGTTTTTTTTGTTGTTGTTGTTGTTGTCTTTTTACAATTAGGAAAAACTTTTGTATAGCACTTACAGATTACTGTATTGTGTAATATAAGAGTCTGTTTTGTCCACTTCACTAGATAAAACAGCAACAACTGTCAGCATAGAAGCATCTGACCTTGTCCCCAGTGGGGCTCACCATATAGTTTCCCTATTTCAGAAACACACTAAAGTCAATTATATAGGAAGCTAATTAAAGGGGCATTACAGAGGGGAAAAAGTACTTACTAGCTGTTTTTAGCCTCAAAAGAAGCAGTGTAGTTTGTAGTCTGACACAGTGCTCTCTGCTGCCACTTCTGTCCATGTCAGGAAATGTCCAGAACAAGAGCCAACTCCCAGAGCAAACGCCTTTTACCCTGGATAGTTGCTGACATGGACAGAGGTGGCAGCAGAGAGCACTGTGTCAGAGCAGAAACACTAAACTGCTTCTTTCAGGACGTAAAACAGCTGGCGTTGATTTTTAAATAGAGGTAATTTGTAGAGTTGTACTTGAAATCAGGACCCCAGGATTACAAGTAAGCAGCACTAACCATGAAGCCTCCATATGGAGGGAGCACAGTACATGGACTACTGTATACAGCAGTGCTTCTCAACTCCAGTCTTCAGGTGATATAATTATTCTCAGTGCAGCAGGTATTATCGCAAGTGTTCTTTGTATGGGATCTCCTCCAAACATGACCTGTTGGTGGACCATGAGGAGTGGAATAGAGAAGAACTGGTATACAGTGCGAGATCAACAAAAGGTACTGTCCATATTGCTTATGTCCATGGGAGGACATAAGCAATAACCTGCTTTGGCTCCTCTACTTCACTGTGTGCGCAGAACGCAACACTGACACAGAGCCATTTACCCTCTGCATTTTAAGGTGGAGAGGACCAAAGAGTATATTACTATTACAATATTGTTGTTGTGAAAGGTAACCGGTTATCTTTTCGGGCCATAAATCACAATCATGTTGTTATACTATACAGTAATATACTTATGATGTCCCTTTGTTGCATAATAGGGAACCTGCATTTATAATACGTGTGCTGGATGTACAATGCTGCTTAAAAGGGGTTATCCACAGTATAAGAGGTCTTTATATATTGCTGCACTCTTGATAAACATAATAAACCTTTTATGCTGACTGCAGCTCAACTACTACTGAGCCAAAACTTGTTTCGGGAGTGACAGCCAGCTCAGCCAATCACTGGCTAAGACGGGACAACCCCACAGCTAGTGAATGGCTGAGTGGGCTGTCACTCCTAAGACGTGCAGATTATTTATATATATATATATATATATATATATATTACACACACCAACAAAACACAACAATCACTGAGTTAGACTTTGACTCACAGGGGCCACCCTGGTGTTTCCCTATTTAGGTCCTAAAGCTCGCAACAGAGTGAGGACCTGAGGGACTACGTATCAGGGTGGTTTGGTGCTCTCCCCACTAGGAGGCACCCCTTGGCAATGGGCTTCCTTCTCTGGAGAGAGGATATCTGGCTATTCCCGTGTTTTGAGACTCGTAACTGAGGCTCCACGGACCCCTTTTTTGCATATTTAAATTTTGTATGGGACAATCAATGGAGACTCGTAAATGAGTACTCCATTGGAATTTTTCACTGTTCTCCCTGAGTTCAGTGATTGTTGTGTTTTGTTGGTCTATTTATATATATATATATATATATATATATATATTTACATATAGTTACATAGTTAATACGGTTGAAAAAAGACACATGTCCATCAAGTTCAACCAAGGAGGGGATGGATACAGGGAAGGGGGAGGGGTGATAGGTTCTATACATATGCATTTATATTATTTTGCTCTAAGAACTTGTCTAGCCCTGTTTTGAAGCCATCTACTGTTGTTGCTGTGACCAGATCCTGGGGTAGACTGTTCCACAGATTCACAGTTCTCATGGTAAAGAAGGCTTGTCGCCTCCGGAGATTGAACCTTTTTTTCTCCAGGCGGAGGCAGTGCCCCCTTGTCCTTTGAGGGGGTTTTACCTGGAACATCTTTTCCCCATATTTCTTGTAGGGGCCATTTATATATTTAAATAAATTAATCATATCTCCCCTTAAACGTCTCTTCTCCAGACTAAACAAATGTAATTCTTTTCATCTCTCCTCATAACTAAGATGCTCCATTCCCCTTATTAGTTTAGTTGCCTGTCTTTGTACCCTCTCCAGCTCTAGAAAATCCTTTTTATGAATCGGGTTTCAAAACTGGACAGCATACTCCAGATGGGGCCGCACCAAAGCTTTATAAAGCGGTAATATTATATCCCTGTCCAGAGGGTCCATGGCTGTTTTAATGCATGACAATATCCTGCTGGCCTTAGAAGCAGCTGACTGACATTGTGTGCTGTTCTGTAGCATACATACATACACACACACACACACACACACACACACAGGATAACCCCTTTAGAAAGTTTTCCGGTTGTAACACAATGCTGATGAGTACTGTGCCTAGACACCTTCTTGGCTTGACTGATGTCACAAGGTTGGCTATCAATGATGTACCTCTCAATCAAGAAAAAAATTTAAATATCGGAGCATGGACACTTATGTTATACCAGACCTTTTATTAACTAGTATGACAAGGAAAGCTCAACAGTCCAGCAAGCTACTATGTAATTGAAATCTCAGCAAGGGCTGAATAGGGGCAGGGGGCTGAGTTAATTCTGTAATAATTAACTATACAGATAATGCCAGAAAAGTAAGTCGGATTTTCTTTTAGAAGGGAGTGACCTTTCATATTTAACTGCACACAGTATGAGCTTCCTTCCTGGCAGGCGCCCGCTACAAATTATACACCTTGACAGGGGTTGGCATTTTCATAATAGATGACATATAAACCCTGTGACACTATTATGTTTCATGTATAATAGCAGTATCTGCAATTTATTATGCGAATGTGCCTATTCCATTATTACAGTACACTGGTACCTGTTCCATCCCAGTCTCTCCTCACAAATGCTTTCCGCTTTTCTTCTAGAAATTGGCTGGGAATAAGTCCTGCGCTGCCGCCTTCTTTTACATGACTTGCCTGTAATAGAAAAAGTCAATAAAATATGAAGTGTCCAACACGTACAATACACCACCAATCAATACTCCGTCCTTTAGGGAGGGCAGGAATGAATAACAAAGGTTAAACCTTGTGCGAGTTCTAGATAAGGCCTATTCTCACATTATGGGAATACAGAAATCTGCAGGCGCGCCCTTCTTACAAAGTATTTATGTAACTAGCCATGCCATAGAAATCTAACAGAAGAAAAATCACTAAACCTTCTGCTCAATAAGGCTTATTTACTCTAATAAGAATGTCAGTATCACCGCTCTTCTTGTACTCGTAAAAAAAATTATGTGACCAGACTCCAAACTGGTATGGCACCTAGACCAACTCTGAATATTGTGCAGCTTCCTTTACCTAAAGCTTATCTGTCGCCAGGTTTATTCCGCCTTAAATGAGGGCAGCATAATCTTGTGCCAGAAATGCTGAACAGATTGGTGTATTACTTCCATCATTTTGTTCAGCTGTTCTCCTAATATGCAGGAGAACAGGATTCTTGCTACATCCCTACCTTTGCCCTCCAGCCACTGATTGACAGTTGACTGCGTAAAGACATCATGTATAGATAACTGCCAATCAGCAGCTGGAGGGTGGAGTTTTCTGCTTCTCATGAATATCAAGTACTGCTGGGCTCATGCACATAATGGAGAGGGCTACTTATTGTCCATGTTATTCAGGAGGATTTCTCTGGATCAGCTGCATAGAACAATGTAAGTGATACATTATTCTGTTCAGCTTTTGTTATATACAAGAGAACAATTCCATCCCGTTAAGCGCTCCAACACCTTGTCGCTGAAATTTGCATACATGTTGGGTGATTTGTACTTCAATCATTTTTTTTTATTTTTTAGTAATTGGTTATTATTAGTCACTTTAAGATCCTGTTTTTAGCCAAAAATTTGCCTCATTATTATTCGTGGTATTAACGATACCAAGCTGAGCTGCAGCAACTTACTCCATACCCTGCACACTGGCTAACCAGAACTATACAACTGTATACAATGACAGACGCCTTATGTACAAAGGCGACAACCTCTGCGGGCACTTATGGCATCACAAAGCTTCTTGCTAGGCTTTCTCCGAAACAAAGAAAAAAAAAGGAAATTTTGAACAGAACTTGACGTATTTCTTCTCTTCTACTCACAGGTGAAATGTAGAATTTAGCTGGAAAAGCTTATTATCTAAACATGTTTAATGATCGGGAAAATAATAGTAATGTGCAAAGTTACTGAAATATATAACCTGCTCTTCTAGTGTGCGAATTGTTTTTTTTTTGGGCATGACTGGAGACTTAATAAGAGCATTGTGTATTCCTGACAAGTGACATAGCACAACAGGAAGAAACAATGTGAAAACAACAGGATGAAGGGGGGAAAAAAAGTAAGTATTGACAAGAGGCAGGAGGTTGGGAAATCGCTGATAAGTGAAAAGCACATCTGCCGCTAGAAGAGCTAAGGTAACATCTTTCTTGCAAAGAGCTGTAATTGTTGTATTGATCAGAGAGGGGGAAAAAAATATCATGGCCTGTTTTGTAGAACACATGAAAGGAAACATAAGATTATAGCTAAACTTCCACTATGAATGTGTGAGGAATCATTAACCCTCAGACTTACTGCCGATAACACGTGACTCTTTACTAGAAGAGCTAGACATCATAACTATCAGACCCATAAGCGCTCTGTCATTTATAGAGACAATGGAAAATTACCTGTTTATGTGCCCGACAGGCAATTGGCCCCTGTGTAATAAGGCCAGCTGTAAAGCATTTGCCTCTTTGACGGCTGATCAATGATGTATTTTAAACCCGTGAGAGATATGTGTCGACAGCACATTGCAGCATAGATTGACGCTTGTTTAAAGGGGTATTCTGGCCATGAAATTCCTAATCTTATCTAATTCACCTTTCTAATCCCAGTCTGCAATGTACATGTATTTTCTCTATAGTGCCATTTCCTTGGTTTTGGTGCAGACTCGCCCCTCCTAGATGTGAAAAATCCTCTGGAGTCCATTCCAGAGTCTCACTGCTGATCACTCTCCCCCTCCCCTCTGAGACGAAGGATACATGACCTCTATCTCTGTCAGCCGGCTCAGCTATGCTGGCCAACAGATGACATTTGACAGATCGCGTGACCACCGTCTTTGTGGGCAAGGTTGGCAAGGTTAGCAAAAACTTTGTATAGCTAAGCCAGCCTACACAAATGAGGTCACGTTTTTTCCATCTTGAAGCAGACAGTGATCAGCAGCTATACAAAGCGTGTTGAGAAATGTAGTTTCCTGGGCGGTGCCATCTTGGAAAGGGAGCAGGATCTATAAGTTTGCAATGGACAATCGGAGCAGAGCAGCGGTAAGTGAACACAAAAGGATTTTGGAGATTTTTATTTATTTATTTTTTTGGGGGGGCGGGGGGGGGGGGGGGGGGGGGGTAGGCGAATTGCCAGAATACCTTAGAGGAGCCTATTATATAGCTCAACCATTGCGCAAAATAGGGCTGCATGACTGGTTTGTGTGTCCATTGCCTGCCACATATGCTATATTACATGAAAAGATGTGAGGTAAACAATGTTTTTTGTTTTTTTAAGCTAGCTTAAAAGATCATTCCCTGGGTGATTGATGGACCTATCACAAAAGGTTAAAAGGGCAATATTGGCCTGTTTGGCCAATAATGGCTCTCCACATAATACACCAGTGATTATCACTGTACAGTGAGGCTGCTCGGCCCCTGCAGGATACCTTGGAAATTAGGATGGATTGAATACAACATACATGATGCATGTTGAAGTACCTTCCTGCCTATAAAGCCTTAGGCCACATTTACTCAGGTGTAGTACAGACAAGCATTTGCATTCATATTACAGAGGCAAGCCCTGACCGGACAACAGATCTAATTAACTAAAATGAATAGTAATCTATGACGCGGTCAATGAGTCTCTAGACCGATGCTCTGGCCAGGGCAGGTAGGCATAATGCAGACACAAAAAAGTGTCTATGTAAGAACGATCCCTATAAGCACAAGCTAGTTCTCATCTGAAGCATACATTAATGACTATGTTATCTTTCTGTAATGTTTATGGCGCTCACCTGCCACCAGTTCGGGTCCTCCCGGTTCACAATATGCAGAATTTCTCCTTTGGAAAATTTTAATCCGGCTTCTTTGCAGGGTATCAAATTATCATTAAATGGGTTGTAATCAAAATGACACTTCACATAAACCTAAAGGAAAAACAATACATTAAAATAGAAGAAATCCATGTGACAAACAATTTATTTACTAATATTACTGAATACAAATCCAAAACTTGTCAGCAGTGCAGGGACTTCTAAAAAGGCAATGCAATGCCAGAAACGAGTGCTGATCTTGTCGATCGGTGCTCTTTTTTGGGCCTTTTATATGGCTCTGTGTCGTTCACGTATCATCTTACACATGGAAATGTGTGGCCAAACAGTTATGTTTTTAGAGCCTCTCGATCTCAGCTCATCTCGAGATCAGACACTGGACAATAAATTGGCCTGTCCGGCTGATAACTGCCCCATGTTAAAGGCTCTCTACATCTAAAACAGATCCAACATACAAGTGGGCAGCGGAGGACACCCACCTGTTGAGGTGTTACTGCATCTTTATAACTGGGAAGTATCTTTAAGGTAACACTACCACTAATACTCTTCAGTAACTCTTGAAGTTCCTTTGGGTTGTTTCCCACTTCATGACCATTCACTTCCTTAATGATGTCGCCCACATGGAGAAGACCTTGTCGATCGATCATACCACCATGGAGAATTCGAGCAATAACTAGGTTATTATTTTCTACTTTAAACGTTACACCCTGTGAAAATCAAACACAAAAACAATGGTGTATTGTAGTAGTAATAATAATAATAATAATAATAATAATAATAATAATAATAATAATAATAATAATAATAATAATAATAATAATAATAATAACGGCTTTAATACATTAAGTTTTTTTTTTTTAAATTATAAAGCTCTTGCCAACAGTGGTCACATTTTGAAGGCATTTACTATTCTACGATTGAACAATTTTATCTCCAGACCTTAGGCCCTATTCACACATCCTGTTCCTGTCCGCAATTGCGGATCCGCAATAATATAGGACCAATGTATTTCAATGGACCTATACACACATCCGTGTTGTGTACTGGGCTGCAATCCGTTCCGCAAAAAAAAAAAGGACAGACCCTAGTACGGACAGTAACTGACACATCCAATACAACTCTATGGGGTCTGTATTTTACTGAAGCAATACGAATGCAATACGGATGCAATACGGACTGAATTTGCGGATTGTATACTGACTGAAATTTGCGGATTGGAAAAATATACTGACGTGTGAATAGACCCTAAGTCTAATGGTGCTTGATCATCCATAGATCTTGCATATCTCATTTTTGTATAACAGGGATGGGGAACCTTTTGGCTCTCCAGCTGTTGCAAAACTACAATTCCCATCAAGTCTGGATAGACAAAGCTTTGGCTGTACAGGCATGATGGGAATTGTAGTTTTGCAACAGTTGGAGGGCCAAAAGGTTCCCCATCCCTGTTATACAAAAATGAGATATGCAAGATCTACAGATGATCAAGCACCATTAGACTAAGATCGATTTCACCTTCTGTGAGAATCGTCAGGGACAATTTTCTATCGCGTAGGTCTCCGCCAACGATTAGATACTGTCTCAGGTGAGTAAACATTTTGTAGCGTCACCTCTTTCTTCTGATCAGTGATGTAAGTCCATAGTGTGTTCGCTGTTGCTGCGTACGGCTGTGGCACACCCGACATACAATAGCATCTATAATCGTTACATCTATTTAACAAATATAAAGACCACTAAGGTTACCATGCAGACGCCCTGTCCGCAGCTGCACACCCTCCTCTTCCTTTAAAAGGATTTTATTTTACGCTTACCAAACTGTAACTGTACTATATCAGAGATGAATAGTAAAACAGAGAAAACAAGGACCACTTTATATACTAAAAAGCCATACTGTCAGAACGGTTCTGCACATGTATACACTAGATAGATGGATGAATAAGCCTAATTTTCCCTCAGGGCATAAGTGCATGGATGCAATCAGCTTCAATGAATAAATACAGCATTATGGGTAATTGTTCAAAGCCCCCCAACAAAAGCAGCCTGGAGCCCTTTAATAGGATCTTAGACGAAGCTCTAGCTTAAGGAGCATCCCTCAAGCAAGCCAGAAGATCAGTGCTGTAAGGGTCTTTCATTGCGTCAGGGTTGGGACATCCAAGGCTCTTTGACCCCCACAGAATGGGCTTATGGTAATATTTGTACTGCATAAGCTAAAACAAACAAAGATGTAGATTGTCCCATATGGGCTTACTGATTTGGTGAAACTGACCCTTAGGCTGGAGTCTAACAGTGTAGTTAAGAAAATGGCCACTGCTGTTTTTCAGCGAAAGCCAAGAGTGGACATGCAGGTAGGAGACATGCAAGTCCTTCCTATCCCCCCCCCCTTTAAATTCACTTCTGGTTGCAGGTATTTAAAAAACTGCATTGTGTGACACCAACCTTAAAAAGGGATTACCACAAGTACTTTCTTGCAAAAACAGCACCACTGTTCGAAAGAACTGAGCTGCAAAACCATAGCCAACATAAGGACAAGAGCGTTGATGTTTTTGGAAAAAAGCAGACTTTTTTAAGGGTACATTCCTAAGTACCGAGTTAACAGTGGATTTCGCTCTGAAATCTGCTGCGATACGCTGTACTGTCTATGGCTATACATTCTTCTTAATTTTCATTCCACTGCAAGAATGTAGCCAATGCCCACTCAACCGCCTGCTTAAAGGGGTATTCCAGGGAAAATCAATAATTTAGCAATGGAAAGGGTTAACCAAGGTTAACCCTTTCCTAATATACTTACCTGTCCGTTTTTGGCCCCCCAAGGAGATCTCCGGTCCGGTCACGTGAGCCTCCAGCCTGCCACTCCCGGATCCTCTGTCCTTCCGGTTCGGTGACGTCACCACCCGGCCGGCGTCCGCTGTCTTTCTTATTAGCAGCAGAGCACTGAACCCTGACTGGCTTGGTAGCGTGCAGCCAATCAGGGTTCAGTGCTCTGCGTCTCCTGCTGTAAGTTGTCAGGGTTTGGGGGGGGCTCAGTGTCGGTGTCAGAACTACATTAGGGCAGTGTGAGGGGTCCCTGCGGCATTACTTCCCCTCCCGGGACTCAGGGTCAGTATCGCTGACACCCAGGGGGGAAGTCCTGTAAAGTAATGCTGATCGGCTGCTGCTGATCCCCCCGGCCCCCCTCCCTGTGTCCCCGTCAGATCTCTCACGCCCAGAGCGCGCTGCCGCACTGGCCCGATCTCTGCACCTCTGATCGATTGCATCAAGCAGCCGGCGGTACACAGCTGACAGGCGCTGTGTACGGAGCAAGGAAGAGATCTCTCCTGCCTCCTGTCACACAGCGCCTGTCAGCTGAGTACAGGTGCAGAGATCAGTGCCGAGATCGGGGCCAGCGCGCTCCGGGGGTGGGGGTGAGAGATCTCTGACAGGGACAGAGGGCGGGGGGGGGGGGGGGGGGGGGGGGGGGGGGATCAGCAGCCGATACACATTACTTTGCAGGACTCCCCCCTCCCTGTGTCCCTGTCAGAGATCTCTCACCCCCACCCCCGGAGCGCGCTGGCCCCGATCTCTGCACTGATCTCTGCACCTGTACTCAGCTGACAGGCGCTGTGTGACTGAGGCAGGAGAGATCTCTTTCTTGCTCCGTACACAGCGCCTGTCAATCACCCCGATAAAACTAAGCTGACAGGCGCTGTGTACGGAGCAAGGAAGAGATCTCTCCTGCCTCAGTCACACAGCGCCTGTCAGCTGTGTACCACCGGCTGCTTGATGCAGGCGATCAGAGGTGCAGAGATCGGGCCACTGCGGCAGCGCGCTCTGGGGGTGAGAGATCTGACGGGGACACAGGGAGGGGGGCTGGGGGGATCAGCAGCAGCCGATCAGCATTACTTTACAGGACTTCCCCCCTGGGTGTCAGCGATACTGACCCCGAGTCCCGGGAGGGGAAGTAATGCCGCAGGGACCCCTCACACTGCCCTAATGTAGTTCTGACACAGACACTGAGCCCCCCCCCCCAAACCCTGACAACTTACAGCAGGAGACGCAGAGCACTGAACCCTGATTGGCTGCACGCTACCAAGCCAGTCAGGGTTCAGTGCTCTGCTGCTAATAAGAAAGACAGCAGACGCCGGCCGGGTGGTGACGTCACCGAACCGGAAGGACAGAGGATCCGGGAGTGGCTGGCTGGAGGCTCACGTGACCGGACCGGAGATCTCCTTGGGGGGCCAAAAACGGACAGGTAAGTATATTAGGAAAGGGTTAACCTTGGTTAACCCTTTCCATTGCTAAATTATTGATTTTCCCTGGAATACCCCTTTAACCCACCAGCTACCAGGCTAATACATTACCTGCCCGCACTCTCGCCTGATTCTCCGGCTCCCAGGTCCCTGACATTCCGCTCAACCAATTAGTGGCTACGTCAGGGACCCGGGAGACGGAGAATCAGGCGAGAGTGCGGGCAGGTAATGTATTAGCCCGGCAGCTGGTGGGCTAAGTGGGCAGTGGCTACACTCTTGCAGTAGAATGAATGAATAGAGCCACAGGCAAAGACTGTACAGAGAATCGCAGTGGATTTCGATGCGTAACTTGCAGCTTAAAATCTGCTGCGAACTCTGTATGTGTGAGCGTACCCTAATCCTGTATAACCACTTTAAAAAGTTAGGCTGCATTCACACATTCAGTGTCCGGAATGCTACTTATTTCAGCTACTTATATTGGTTAATTTTGCATCAAATCTGCAGCAAATTAAGAATGTGCAAACGGACCCTTACAAATCATTACCACCCCATTAGCCAGAGTAGATACATTTACAGTCCTGTCACACTTTTCATACTAGCCAGGTCCTTTGGCCAGGGTGTTTATGGTCAGGTGTCACAGGAAGGTTTCACTGTACTTTATTATGCGCAGGTAAAGTAATAAAGTACAAAATTATTTGTGGATACATCTCTCTATATATTTTTAAACAGGTCATTGCTGCACTTTTTGACAGTGAGCTTTAAATCCCCAGCATAGCCACAAATGATAAAAGTCTGGTTTCCTGCAATCACCTCTAGGGAAAGCTTATAGGTTTATTGTATATAAACCCCTTAGCGACCCATGACGTATCTGATACGTCATGGTGCCGCGGGGGGTGTTCAGAGCGGGGTCCCGCCGGGACCCCGCTCTGAACGGCGCTGATCCCGGCTGACACGTGCAGCCGGGCAGTGCCTCTGTTAGCCGGCGCGGGTCCCGTTGCCGCGCCGGCTAATTAAGCACTTCAATGCAGCTGTCAAACCTGACAGCTGCATTGAAGTGCTTTATGCACACTATCCCTGGTGTCTAGTGGGACGGATCTCCCCCCCGCGATGCGATCGAGGGGGGGGGGAGATCCTTTCTTCTGCCCGTGCCGGGCCTCAGCGTCGGAATGACGCTGATCCCGGCTCGGCAATAGATTGCTATGGCCTGCAGCAGGCCATAGCAATCTATGACCAATCTAATCGATCTTTGCTGTGTATATACACAGCATTGATCTCTATGAGAGATCAGTGCTATGTATATACAAGCCCCCCAGGGGGGCTTCTAGTCCATGTAAAAAAAAAAAAAGTAAAAAAGTGTTTTTATTAATAAAAATTCCCCTCCCCTAATAAAAGTCCAAATCACCCCCCTTTTCCCATTTTATAAATATAAATTAATAAATAAACAAATAAATAAACATATTTAGTATCGCCGCACACGTAATCGCCCGAACTATTAATTAATCACATTCCTGATCTCGCACGGTAAACGGAGTCAGCGCAAAAAAATTCCAAAGTGCAAAATTGCGCATTTTTGGTCGCATCAAATCCAGAAAAAAATGTAATAAAAAGTGATCAAAAAGTCGTATATGCGCAATCAAGGTACCGATAGAAAGAACACATCATGGCGCAAAAAAATGACACCTGACACAGCCCCATAGACCAAAGGATAAAAGCGCTATAAGCCTGGGAATGGAGCGATTTTAAGGAACGTGTATTTGTTAACAATGTTTTGATTTTTTTAAAAGCCATCAGATACAATAATAGTTATACATGTTATATATCATAGTAATCGTAACGACTTGAGGAACATGCATAACAAGTCAGTTTTACCATAGGGCGAACGGCGTAAATGCAAAACTCCCCGAAATCAAAACAAATTCGTTTTTGTTTTCAATTTGACAGCGCAAATTATTTTTTTCCGGTTTCGCAGCATATTTTATGGAAAAATAATGTCGGTCATTGCAAAGTACAATTGGTTTCGCAAAAAATAAGCGCTCATATAAGTCTCTCGGTGAAAAAATGCAAGCGCTATGGACTTTTAAACATAAAATGGAAAAAGCAAAAGCGCAAAAACGAAAATTGGCTTTGACCTTAAGGGGTTAAACTCCCTCTAGAGGTGGCTCCAAGCGGCCCGAACGTTATAGTTTCCGTTTAGTGCTAGGCAGAAAATTCGTAGCTCTAAATACTATAAAGATATACTACATTATTAACATGAATCAGCCCCGAGCATTGGGCCTACATTTAATTTAGCAGCAGGTATAATAAACAGATGGCTTACCAAAGGTTCTCCAGCTCTTTTGTGGATGCCAACCATGCGGATGGCATCAACTGGTGCAATCTGATTATTGATTGCAGAATTCATTTCAGGACTTGAAGGAGGAGAGTCGTAGCATTTTGATGCAACTATGTCATGGGCTTCCAGAAGACTCTGAGAGAAGAGAGAGGTTGCAAGCAATGTAAATGTTATTGTAAGGCCTTAACTAATCAGGTTTAGAGAACACTGCTGGACCCGAACAGTTTGGCATCTCCGCTCAACACTACTGGTTAGTCCCCCGACCTGCATTAACACTTTCATCCCCCATTAAATAATTCTGGATATTTTATATTTGCAGTGTTTTTTTGCCAGACTACTTGTGAATGAATTGGTAGTACCAATCTTTATGTTAAAGGGGAATGTCCTTACACAGCCAGAATTTATCAGCTCTTATTGTCACATGTAAAACACCCATTAATTGGCTAACAATAAGCGTTCATTCACTGGCTTATCGTATCTTTTGTCCATTCCCAAAAATCTTGTGCGGATGACAATGGAAGGGAACGTAACAAAAATGATCCATTGTTTGTGCGGCCCCTCATTTCTCAATACATAGGCCATGTGATTAAATTGTACAGTTTCAGGCAGCTAAACCAAAATTAAGACTATAACTAGCAACTCATTTTTGCAGCTCAGCATCTTAGGCTAGGGCTAAACTGCCTTTCTGCTGTCTGTTTACTGTATCCGTTTAAAAAAAAACAAAAAAAAAAAAACAGATGCAGTTGTATGCCTTTCTGAAGCATCACTTTTCCATTGACTTACATTATAATTATATATATATATATATATATATATATATATATATATATATATAAAAAAGCTTGAAATGGATTAGCTTAAAAAAAAAAAAGTAAGCATAAACTAAGACATGGTTGACCACGTTTTTCTGTACATTAAAATAAAATGTACTAAAATGAAGACATTGAAACTGATGCAAAGAACACTGTGTGAACCAAGCCTTATTCAGACAATAAATAAAGAGATGGAACGTTTCTGTCCATGGAACTTACATGGCTCTTGTGCGAACATACCTGAAAATGGGGTTCTTTAAGTATGCCAACAAGTTCTTCCACATTTTTATCCTGATTTGCTAATGGACTAATGTCTTCAAGAATTTCGTGCAAGAGCTCGACATTGTTGTCACTAACTGCTTCTAGCTTTGTGTCTTCTAGACGTTCGTGCGCCTGCAGCAAACGGAAAGGAAATTAATCTGACATGTTAAAAGACTAGACAGAGTACACAGTAAGGTAACAGAATATTAAGCATATATATCTAAGAATGGAATGTATCAGAATGTACCAACTACAGCGGACCAGAATGCATGGGTATAAATACTAGATATTGGAAGGTTTTTGCTACTGTGGTAAACTATAGTAACTAAAAAAAGGCATACCCCTTTAACAACTATGAAAGGTAAAAAAAATAATTTTTTTTTATAATATATATATATATATATATATATATATATATATATATATATATATATATATACACATACATACATACATACATACATACATACATACACACACATACACTGAAAGATCCAGTACAGAAGGAACTAGGGCTGAGAGAGTAACTGAATTAATCTAATGAAATTGGGTTTTCAAAACGCAAAAATCTGATAGATCAGGGCAAGAAGTAGGCAGACTAAGGGCTCCATTACACGGCACGATATTAAAGGAGTAAGCAAGCACCGACCTGTCAGGTCAATGCTATTACATACACCGACAGTGAGTGGGGAGGAATGTTGGGGAAAAGGGGGGGCTGCCCGGACGATCCGGGATATCGGTGGTCTCTACAGTCAACATTTTCTTTCATCACATTGAAAGACAACAATCAGCCGACATCATTTATGTCGACTGATCGTTTCCTTTTAACACTACCTATTATTCCAAGCACTTAATTGCTTTTTGCAATAGGGCCTTAAAACTGTGATCTGGTGCTGTTCTGGATAATGATTTGGCATATGAACTGGCAGAGATGCAAAGTGGTTCAGCTACACCACCTACTCCAATGTCAGGAAGAAGAAGCAAGTTACTGTGTCTGTACTCAGTACATAAAGATGAGTCACTGGTATAGGTATTAGGTCACACACACACTATGCCCATCACCCACAGTCTGCATTGTAGGCCATTGGTTTCCTTTCTTTGGTGAAGGCTCTTAGAACACAATATAATGACTGAGTACTGGTTACAAGCAATTACAGTCACTTATGTTCTACGATGTTACAAGAATCTTTGCCAGTAGTGGACATTATTCGGCATCCCCGTTGTAAAGTTGGCCATACGCATGAATGATCAGTGTGGCCGAACATTCACATGTTACAGGGATAAGCTGCAGAAAGACCGCGCTGGTGCCAGCTTAGCCCTCTAAGAACAAATAGGTCAAATGGCACAAATACGGCACGCCCAAACCTTCTCTCCACTGACATCTGTCGGTGGAGAGTCGGGAGCCACAATACATATACACATATTTACTTATATTGTCAGTGTCAAGTTTGGCTGACGACAGTATAATGTATATGACTACCTTCAATCATACATTTATTGTTTAATACATACAGAGTATCACAACAGTTGAAAAAAAAAAAAAATCAATGTAATTTTTTTGCTTGAGGAACAAAACACTCAAACATCTAAAAATGCACTGAAACCAATTCAGCCTCAATAAACTGAAGAGTCCTTATGTTGTGTATTCTGAGATGAAAGCCACTTTCGTGAACCTTATCTTTGGAGAATTCATTGGAAGTAGTGAATTGGAAGTTACCCTTAAGTCACAGTATTTACCGGTTTCTTCTTTGTACGTTGAACGTCTTCTGTTGCAAAGATTTATGATAAACTGTCTCATTGCAATTGTATGAAATTATTCATCCTAGGAGGGTGATAATACAAAACTTCATTCAACGAGATAGGTTTACATGCAGCAGGTGGTCTATAAAACTCAATGGCGTAGCTTTAGAGAAATTCCTCTCCGGAATGGAAGTATTGATGTTTCGGCTTATACGAGCCGCATTTTATATTTGAAGTTCTACGCAGTTAAATGTTTCACTGTATTCTGCTGTTTAGATTCCCAGCTGCAATGGCACAGCCAGTCACCACAGTACCACTCGCTCGCTATATGTTCTTTCTGTCTAAATGAACATTCACAGATATGAGATTATGCCGGTTAAATTTTTTGGCACAGATTCTGTTTCTTCATTCTTTATCTATATTACAATACAAATTTTCACACTATTAAAGCGTAACAGTCATTTTTTTTTGGGGGGGGGGGGGGGGGTTGCAAAAATCAGTAGTATAAGCGATTTTAAGAAACTCTAATAGAGGCTTTTTTGCCTAATAAAACCTTTCTGTACACAAAAAGAAATTTCCAAGCCTCTTCCCCTCACTTCTTATCTGTGCATTATCAGGCAAAACAGTCTTCATTACAGAGAAGCGAGTGAAGACAGGTTCTGCTGTGTCCATTATATCCTATGGGGGGGGGAGGGGCCGAGGGAGATGAGTGAGCAGGAAGAGGAGACATGAAGGTCAGCTGTTTGGAGACTGTCTGACCACCTAAAACGCTAAGGGTCAGAAAGGTCAGTGCTTATGTAGGAACCTCTCCATAGCCACATAATGGACACAGAAATCCTGCTTCTTCTGAAGTGAGGGGGGGAGCTAGGAAGACAGTTTTTTCAGAACATAAGGAAACTCTTTTGGTATATAAAACCTATTACAGAGTTTCTTAAAATCACTTTTACTATAATAAATTTATTGTTTAAAAAAAAAAAAAAAGGATGACCATGAAACGGTGAATTATACTCACCGATATTTCTCTTTCTACGAAGTCTCCACGACAGCACACCTGAGATTGCCTCCTCCTGATCAGGGACAGGAAAAACACCAGAGAGGTTAAAAACCCCACCCCTTCCTCCAAACACCAGTGTATTTTAAAGAAGAACACTGAGAAGGAAGACGTGAATTATAATATTAAATGAAAACCGTAACCAAGTAATAGGGTGGGATGTTAGGGTTCTGTCGTAGAGACTTCGTAGAAAGAGAATTATCGGTGAGTATAATTCACCGTTTCCCCCCTCGTCTCCACGACAGCACACCTGAGAACTAACAGAGAAGCACCTAGGGTGGGACAACAGCACTAAGGACTTAACGTCCAAAAGCCGTGTCATCAGCAGAAGAGACATCTAGACGATAATGCATAGAGAAAGTGTGCAAATTCGTCCAGGTAGCTGCCCTACAAATTTGTTCAACTGAGGCTGGAGCCTTTTCTGCCCAAGAAGTGGACATTGCACAGGTAGAGTGGGCCCTGACTGAAACAGGGGGAGTCTGTTTCATGACACTATAGGCTTCAGATATAGCGAGGCAAATCCATCGGGAGATGGAGCTCTTAGTTGCTTTTTTCCCTTTGTTCACCCCCGCAAACTGGACAAAGATTTTTATCTACCCTCCAAGACTTGGTAGCATCTATGTACTGTAGTACTGCCCTTCTAACATCCAAGTTATGAAAGGACCTTTCTTTTTCATTTTTTGGGTTAGGGCAGAAGGAGGGGACCACAATATCTTGGGACCTGTGAAATGATGTCACTACTTTAGGTAAAAAGTTAGGATCTAATTTAAAAGACTAGTTTGTCATCCAGAATACTTAGGAAGGGTTCTTGAATACTGAGGGCCTGGAGTTCACATACTCTACGTGCCGACGTAATAGCTACCAGAAATATAGTTTTTAAGGTAAGTTGTCTGAGTGAAATGGAAACTATTGGTTCGAAAGGGGGGCTAGATAGGCCAGACAGAACCGTATTAAGATTCCATGGGGGATGAAGATTCCTGATTCTGGGTCTGATGCGTTCAGCTGCCCTCAGAAATCTAGTTACCCAGGAGATGTCACACAGCTTAGAATCGTATAGGGCGCTTAGAGCAGATACTTGCACCTTCAGAGTACTTGGGGCAAGACCGAGATCCAAGCCTGATTGGAGAAAGTCCAGAATGAGTGGGATATCTGGAGAGTCAAGGGGCAATTTTGGACCACACCAGGAAGAATAATTTTTTCCAGATTTTTAAATAAATTTTCTTGGTAGAGTCCTTGCGGCTGAGGAGAAGGGTATCAATAATCTTCTGTGAGAATCCCTTCCTTTTTAGTATTGATTTTTCAGTATCCATGCAGATAGGTGCATCCTCTGGACTGATGGATGATGTACTGGGCCTTGCATGAGAAGGTCTTGTTTTGCTGGAAATAATATGGGATCCTCTATTGCCAGGCTTTTTAGAAGAGGATACCACACTCTTTTTGGCCAAGCTGGTACTACTAGTATTAGCGTGGTCTTTTGAGTCCTGAACTTTGCTAGTACTCGGGACATTGGTGGAATCGGAGGGAATGCATATAGAAGTCCCTGCGGCCACTGTTGATTTAACGCATCTATCCCTGCTGGAGAGTCCCTTGGATTGAGGGAGTAGAACAGTTTTACCTTTGCATTTTTCTTTGTTGCAAACAGGTAGAGTATCGGAAATCCCCATTTTACCCTTATGTCGAAGGCCCAAGGGGCTAGGGACCACTCTCCTGGGTCTATGGTCTGACGACTTAAGAAGTCCGCCTCTAGGTTCCAAGACCCTTTTAGGTGAACCGCTTTGAGGGATATTATGTTTTGTTCTGCCCAATCGAATATTTTGTGTGCTAGATCCTTGAGTGGACTGTGGCGAGCCTCTCCTTGATGTTGAATGAATGCCACTGTCGTCATATTGTCGGAATGTATCAGAACATGATGATTTTTTGTGAGATGTTCTGATGCTTTTAGTGCCTTCCATACTGCCATTAGCTCCCTGAAGTTTGAGGATCTTTCTTGAATCGACTGGCTCCATGTTCCTTGCAGCGACAGACCTGGTAGATGAGCTCCCCATCCTGTCGCACTTGCGTCGGTCGTTATCTCGACTAGGTCGGGTTGATGCCAGTGTACTCCCTTCTCTAGATTTTTCTTTAGAAGCCACCAACGCAGAGACAACCTTGTGTCTTTTGGAAGACAAATTGTCTTGTCGAGGGACGTTTGTTTCTTTTCCCACTTGGACAGGATTAACTTCTGGAGTGGCCTTGAGTGGAACTGGGCCCATGCCACCGACTGGATACAGGATGTCAGGTGACCCAGAACTGACATGGCTAGACGTATCGGGCAAGTTTTTTGGAATACAAACTTTCTTATGAGACTTTGAAGGTTTGATTGCTTCTCTGCTGGCAGGAAGGACATCTGGAGACGGGAGTTTAGCAGGGTCCCCAGGAAGACTTTTTCGTGACTGGGAGTTAGATTTGACTTCTTCAATCTCTGGGGTGGATCCTGAATATGGAGAAGTTGTAGGGTTCTCTGGAGGTGGGTCTCTAGGATAGACTCCGAGTCGGCAATCACCAGTATGTCGTCTAGGTATGGGATGATTACAATAGCTTCCTCTCTGAGAATCGCCATCACTTCTATCATGACTTTGAGAAGATTCTGGGAGCAGAGGAGAGACCAAATGGTAGACATACAAACTGGTAATGAACAATCTGTTTGTTGACCTTTATTGCAAACCTGAGATACTGCTGGGATGTCGGATGTATGGGCAGATGGTAGTAGGCATCCTTTAGATCTATCGTTGCCATGACAGCAACTTTTTTTATTAATTGTGATGCTGTTTTCACCGTTTCCATTTTGAATTTTCTGTAGGTCATAAATCTGTTCAGTGGCTTTAGATTGATGATCGTGCGTGATTTTCTATTTGGTTTTTGGACTGAGAACAGACGGGAGTAATGACCCTGACCTATCTGATTTTTTGGAACGGGACAAATTGCGCCTAGTTGAATAAGCTCTTGAACACCTTTCAGTATCTGACTCTGAGTCTGATGGCCCTGAGTTGTTACCACAAAACGAGAGGGGGGGGGGGGGGGGGGGGGGGGAGAGTTGAACTCTATTATATAACCTTGGTTGATTATTTGGGTTATCCATGTGTTTGGGATTAGAGCACTCCATGTAGGGCCAAAATGACGAAGTCTCCCCCCACCTGTATGGCGTCATTGTTTGGTAGCGGACTTATCTTGGTTGGGGTTAAAGATAAAGTTTTTTCCTTTACCCCCCTTATTGTAAGACCAGCGACCTGTTTTACCCTTATTACTTCTCTGGGACTGGTCTGATCGTGATTGGCCACGAAAGGAAGATTTAGTAGATTTAGGCTTATCTGTAGAAAGAACTTTCTTTCTGTCCCCTGCCTTTTCCAGAATCTTGTCCAAGTCTGGACCAAAGACAAACTGACCGTGGAAAGGGAGGGAACACAACTTATTTTTAGAAGCCATGTCCCCAGTCCAGGATTTTAGCCATACAACCCTTCTAGCAGAGTTAGCAAGGGCCGAAGCTCTGGCCGACATCTTAACTACTTCTGCTGAAGCATCAGCCAGAAAGCTAGTAGCCATTTTAAGGACTGGTAGAGACTCTAATATTTTAGCTCTAGGAGTTTTGCCTTGGAGATGTATTTCTAGCTGATCCAGCCATACAATCAGGGTTCTGGCTACGCAAGTAGATGCAACATTCGGCCTTAACATAGTTGTTACTACTTCCCAAGTCTTTTTTAGGAGACTCTCAGCTTTACGATCCATGGGATCCCGCAGCTGGGTAGCATCCTCGAATGGAATAGAGGTGTTTTTAGCAACCTTAGCCACTGGAATATCAATCATTGGAACTGTATCCCAGTCTGTACTGTCCTTTTCTTCAAAGGGGTAACGTCTTTTTAGCCCTTTGGGAAGGACGGAGCTTTTTTCTGGCTTAGCCCACTCGGATTTAATCATAGCATGAATATTTTCGTGTACTGGGAAGGCAATAGGTTTACTGGAAGCAAGACCCCCAAATATTTGATCTTGAATAGTTTTAGGCTTTTCCTCTTCTGTAATATTGAGGGTAGCTCTAATTGCTTTGATTAATTCCTGAGTGTCCTCTGGACTAAATAGATATTTCCTGGGGACACCAGGTTCCTCCTCAACACACTCCCTTTCTTCCACATCGGACGTAGGATTGTCACGGTCAGAATTATACACATCTATAGCAAGATTATTATCTTCATCATCAGAATCAGAAATAACAGGTTTTACACGTTTCCTTTTAGGAGGAGTGGAATGTTTTGTGGTAGATGGACCCGGTTTAGAAGCCAGTGCTGAACGAATCTCATTGCGAATCAAGCTCTTTATATCTTGCATTAAACTTGGAGATTCATTTTTTATAACTGAGGCAGAGCATCTGCTACACAGAGGATTATTGCCCACAGGATCCAAGTCTGTACCACATACTGCACATCTCCTTGAGGAAACAATAGGCTTTTGTGCATTTGAATCCTTGTCATCCTATAAAATAGGAGGAGAAGGATGAGCATATTTAACACCATATATCAGCAGTAAGGCTTGCTGAGGCCATACTCACGATCCGGACTGGTGATTCCCTGTCAGAAGCTGAAGTGGCAGGAGAACTCATCTTGCTGCTGCAGGAAGGAGACCCGACACTCACAGTGTATAGGAGCTCCCTTAGTGCTGTAAAATGGACTGCTTCTGGTCCTTTGCTTGGACAGGAGCAGTGTCCATTCACTCAGCACACTCGCTGTTTGAATCTTGGCGCCAAATAAGCGCCCACGTGACCTGGTGCCGATCCAGAAGTGAAATCGGCGTCTCCTCTGCGCTCCGGTCCTCCTGCCGAACTTCCGGTTTTCGGCCGCGCAACGGAAGTGACGTTCCGCGCAGCGTGGACATCACCAGACCTCGGATGGTAGGCCTTAGCCCGGCGGTAGTCGGACCGGGTGAAGCTGGCCTATGCGGGCGTCCCCTGGATTCAGCCTGAGACCGTCTGCAGGAGACGCTGAAAAATTAGGCTGGGAAGCTGTAATTCAGCTCCCGAGCGAGCGGTGGGCCAGCCAGAGGAAGGGGAATGATTTGAATCTCGCCCGATCCTCTCCACCGTGAGTAAAAATACCTGCCAGGACCACACAGAGCCCTAGCACCTCTCGGCTCCTGCTCCTGAAAGGGACAGGAAAAACACTGGTGTTTGGAGGAAGGGGTGGGGTTTTTAACCTCTCTGGTGTTTTTCCTGTCCCTGATCAGGAGGAGGCAATATCAGGTGTGCTGTCGTGGAGACGAGGGGGGAAATGACAGTTACGCTTTAAGCCCTGTGCACACTGGTGACTGTGTGGTGTTGTGAAGTTTTGATGAAAATTTGTCTGTAAATAATTCTGCACAATAGCATCTTTGGACCACGATCGCAGTGTAATTCGGTGCATACCTTGTAAAAAGGTACAGTGCACTTTCAATGGTTTTAAATAAGAATACATGCTGAACTTGATACGGTGAGCTGTGGGGCATATTATTTGGTGCACATTTCAAATATGTCGGAATACGTGTATGCTCTTGTGGGAAGCACTTTGGTAATGCAGGGCGTGGAGAAGTCCCAATGAATTGGGCTAATCTGCATCCAAAATGGTTAAAATGTGGCAGAAATCTGAGAATACCCTACAAAAATAAAAAACATGCACTAAACACGTTAATGCAAAGTTAAAAGGACAACTATGGCTAGACCTTAAAAAAACAAAAAAAAAAAAACAAATAAAAAACAGACACATACACAAACAGACCGCTTATTTACACACATTTAATGGAAACATAACACCACTTTTTGGTGTAATTCTTGCCTTGAAGTTGCATTGGATCCCTGCTTCAAGTAATTTAGAATTATTATAGTCAATGAAGAGTTAGCCCCACCCCTTTTCTAAATATACCAATTTCAGCAATGTCGTCATTCTGGTGCATGCTGCAGATACCAGCGAGCCGAAGAGCTGCACATACTGTAGCCTACTATAACATGCGGACCTATCCTCAGCTTCTTCTACTACTATAGCAAGACCCTTATTCTTCCCGTCTGATTGAGTAATTTCATACTCATCAAGGGCACAGAAACAGTATGTCGTGACTGTCCCACTTTCCGAGGGCTGGATACAGATGCTACATGTACACCGCTTTCACGCACTAATCCCCTGTATCTGATATAATTTAATGGCTGCGTGACCAATAGAATTTCTCTCAAACGAGAAGTTTTGCTGATATAATGACTGCTAAACAACACAGATTTCTATCAGAGAATCCATGCTCAGACGTAATGAATAAAGCAACGGTACAAATAACTGCGCTATCCAGACTTCCAATGTCATTTACGCATTCTGTAACATCGGTAATTACTAGTCATAAAGTCGCTTTGATGTTCTAACATGTAGGAATTACTCCTAAAGGAAAATCTAAATGAGCTTGTAAATTGGGTTTTTAGATGCTTTAAAGTTGCACAAGCAGAACCCTTTGAAAGCATAGCTGTACTATAATGTTTGCAGCTATCCAAGGTGTAGTGAAGTGCAAACACCACACAGCAATAGGAAACAGGAGCTCTGGTCACAGCGTGGTGTGCAATAAAGCAGACCATGGGCACATACACTGTAAATAGAGGTAAGTCGCTTCTCAAACGCCTATAAAACCTGTAAAGTGCCGCATGAAGCTCAATAGCCGCTTCTGCTGCCAAGTGAAATCAGGAGATGAATAAAACTCAATTATAGTTGCTGGAAAATTGATGCCCTGTAAAATGAAATCAAACACTATTGTGTATACTTTTGTCCTAAAACATCAGATTAATCCTGGGTCATAACCACACTTCAGGCTGCTGGTACAATACAATATACTATAGGGATAAAACTAGTGGGATGCCTACACACTACACCTACAGGAGCTGATCTCATTCTAAATCCATAGACAATTATACGGAGTTTCATCCCCTATGCAGGTATGACAGCTTCCGCTCTTCTGGGAAGACTTTCTTTGATATCCTGGAGGGGTCTGAGGGACATTTTGCCATTTATCCAGGGGAGCTCATCCAGACACTGATGTTGGATGAAAGGGCCTGGCCTGCAGTCTCCATTCCAGTCCATCCCAAAGGTGTTTAACCCCTTAGCGACCCATGACGTATCTAATACGTCATGGCGCCGCGGGGAGTGTTCAGAGCGGGGTCCCGGCTGACACGTGCAGCCGGGCAGTGCCTCTGTTAGCCGGCGCGGGTCCCGTTGCCGCGCCGGCTAATTAAGCACTTCAATGCAGCTGTCAAACCTGACAGCTGCATTGTAGGGCTTTAGACATCACATCCCTGGTGTCTAGTGGGTCGGATCTCCCCCCCACGATGCGATCGCGGGGGGGGGGGGAAATCCGTTTTTCTGGCCGTGCCGGGCCTCAGCGTCGGAATGACGCTGATCCCGGCTCGGCAATAGATTGCTATGGCCTGCAGCAGGCCATAGCAATCTATGACCGATCTCATGGATCTTTGCTGTGTATATACACAGCATTGATCTCTATGAGAGATCATTGCTGTGTATATACAAGCCCCCCAGGGGGGCTTCTAGTCCATGTAAAAAAAAAAAGTAAAAAAGTGTTTTTATTAATAAAAAATCCCCTCCCCTAATAAAAGTCCAAATCCCCCCCCTTTTCCCATTTTATAAATATAAATTAATAAATAAATAAACATATATTTAGTATCGCCGCGCGCGTAATCGCCCGAACTATTAATTAATCACATTCCTGATCTCGCACGGTAAACGGCGTAAGCGCAAAAAAATTCCAAAGTGCAAAATTGTGCATTTTTGGTCGCATCAAATCCAGAAAAAATGTAATAAAAAGCGATCAAAAAGTCGTATATGCGCAATCAAGGTACCGGTAGAAAGAACGCATCATGGCGCAAAAACTGACACCTCACACAGCCCCATAGACCAAAGGATAAAAGCGCTATAAGCCTGGGAATGGAGCGATTTTAAGTGACATATATTTGTTAACAATGGTTTGAATTTTTTACAGGCCATCCGATACAATATAAGTTATACATGTTATATATCATAGTAATCGTAACGACTTGAGGAACATGCATAACAAGTCAGTTTTACCATAGGGCAAACGGCGTAAATGCAAATCTTCCCGAAATCAAAACAAATTCGTTTTTTTTTAAATTTGACAGCGCAAATGATTTTTTTCCGGTTTCACAACATATTTTATGGAAAAATTATGCCTGTAATTGCAAAGTACAATTGGTTTCGCAAAAAATAAGCGCTCATATACGGCTCTAGGTGAAAAAATGCAAGCGCTATGGACTTTTAAACATAAAATGGAAAAAGCAAAAGCGCAAAAACGAAAATTGGCTTGGACCTTAAGGGGTTAATGGATTTGCGGTCAGGACTATGGTATATAGTCAGTCAAATTCTTCCACCCCAGGCTCCCCTAACCATGTCTTTATGGGCCTTGCTTTGTGCTCTGGGTTGCAGTCATGCTGGGAAAGAAGAGGCCAAACCTAAACTTCTCCCAGTTGAAATGTCTTGGTATGCTGAAACATTAAAAGGGCACTCCAGAGAAAAAGAATGGTTTTCAAATTAACTGGTGCCAGAAAGTTATACAGATTTGTGAAAAAAACTTAGTGTGTCACTTTTTTTTTTTTTTTTGTCTTTGCAGAAATCAATAGTCCAGGCGATTTTAAGAAACTTTGTAATTGGGTTTATTAGGCAAATAAGCCATTATCTGCATTCAAGAAGACTTTCTTAGGTCCCCCCTCCCTCCTCTCTCTCATTCACTGCTCATTATCAGGAAATCTCGACTGTTTTCCTCAGTCGGATCCTGTCTGTTTTTATGAAGAGGGGAGGGGGGAGAAGGGAGATTAGTCACCAGCAGAGAACAAAGGATTACACAGTGTGACCCATCTGAAAGCTGGTATTCAGATGTCAGAGAGGCCAGTGCTGACTTCAGAGGAGATAGCCCGGTGATGTAGCTGTAAATTAACTCTTTGTTGTCCTGTTTTGGTGCCTCATCTCCCTCTACCCCTCTTCTCTCCATAAGAGAACCATGAAGACAGGGGGGGGGGGGGTTGGAGCTTCAAACTGCTTTTTCATGATAAATAAACCCAATTACAAAGTTTCTTAAAATCGCCTGCACTATTGATTTTTGCAAAAAAAATGACACTTTAAGCCTTCCAGTAGTTATCAGCTAATGTTTGCCCTACAGGAAAAGGGTGATAAGTACTGGAAGGATTAAGTAATTAAGAAGAGTTCCCTTCAGTGGAACTAAAGGGCCTAGTCCAAGGTCCAAGCCATAAAAAAGGACTACATAGCATTACCAAGCTTTACCACTTTTCGAAAAATTTGGTTCCGGGCCAAACCAAAAACTTTTTGGAAAGTCTCAGAACAAGTTCATAAAGATGGCAGCTGCAAGATTTAATGCACAAAAAAAACCCAAATTCTCACCTGTCCGCATTACCCTGGTATCCCCCTGCCGATTGTACCGCTTACAGCCTGCTCAGCCAGTCAATGACCAATATAGGACAGTGCGATGGCCAGTGTTTGGTTTAGCGGACTGTCACTCCCGAGACAAAAGCAACAGCCCACTCAGCTAATCCCTAGCCGCAATGCTGTCCTGTGTCAGTCATTGATTGACTAAGTGGGTTTTGGGCAGCTACAGGGGACATTGGAGATGGAAAACACCAGGAGAGTTTGGACAGGTAAGTATTTATATTAATGAGCAAACTTTGCGAACAGCACTAAAACAGTGATACGCCGGCACTTGTTTAGCGGTTTTAGTATGGTTCGTTTAAGGTTCCATTTGGATGAACCGTACTTTGCTTTAAAGTTTGTAGAACTTCTGAACTGAACTTTTGAGAAATTGGGTCATTTCTTTTGTTCATCACTCTACAGAACACATTTCAGCGGTGGTGTGCAGTAGCAGATTGTTTTACGCCACTTTAGCTGACACTTGGCATTGCGCATGGGGAAGGGGGTGGGTGTTATACAGGCCTAAAAAAATATGGCTACTTTTTTATTTTTTTTTATTTTTAAAGAGCACCATTCTTGTTCTCAGTTTGGGTGTGGTTTGTACCTTAGTTTCACTGATGTGAAAAGAGCTGAATTGCAATACTGCACACAACCTAAGGACAGGGGTAATGCTCCTTTTGCTAGTTCATTTTGAATTCTGGATAACCCCTTTAATGCCAGATGGTTTTTGGAATTTCAGCATTATTGAGCCAAGCTCCAGAAGTAGAAATGTCAAGAAGGCTCCTATTAGGAGACCACCTTCTTCCTTGGCTCATCTGTCCGATTTTACTCTACACATGAGCACTATACACAGAAAGAGGCAATGCCCAGTGTGTTCTGACATAATAAAGTCAGCAATAATATATACAGCAGTGTGCACTATAGAAACTCTTCTGTTGGATCGTGTGAACCAAATGCCAAAGAATGTTGGCCACAATTAAGCTCCAAGAATTCATCAGTTCATCACACACTTTGTCAGCTATTGAAGTACTCGGGTGAATAAATGGTTTTGGTTTTTCTTTAATATTTCTTTAAGTTATATGATTTTGTAATATAACTACAAAAATGTACAAGCATATATTTACACACACACACACACACACACACCTCAGTTCTCAAACTGCTCGGAACTCAACCAGTATTTTGAAGGAAAGTTTACTTTGGTTCAAACAAAACTTTACCTGGAAGTTTGCTCGGTATCTGAACATTTTTGCGAGTATGGATGGTGGGTTGTACCTGGTGAGTTTAGCACTGTTGAGGCTTCACATACAGTACAGTATTGTATAAGACTGCTGGAGTGCATATACCGTACAGTCAGTACAGTAGTACAGTCAGTGCAACACCATCTCCCATCCGTTACAGTGCTGGGATGGGGGGCTCGATACAGTAAAGGATGAGTGAGGAGTAAGTGACTACTGTACTATAATTGCTGGCTTTGTTGAATGCATCTCTTTTAAAATGTCCTGTACAGTATATAGTGCTGCTCTGTAATGTCCTGTACAGTATATAGTGCTGCTCTGTAATGTCCTGTACAGTATATAGTGCTGTTCTGTAAGGTCCTGTACAGTATATAGTACTGTTCTGTAATGTACTGTACAGTATATAGTACTGTTCTGTACTGTCTTGTATTTCAAACGCCTCCTCTTCAGCCAATCAGTGCTCCTCTTCAGCACTGATTGGCTGAAGAGGAGCTGTTTGAAATTCCCGGCTCCCCTCTTAAGCCAATCAGTGCACTGAAGAGCAGAGCCGGGGATGTCGGAAGACCTGCTGCGCGGAGCAGGTAACGTATGCTCGCGGGCCGGCGGGGGCGTGGCGATTTGACGACATGTTGAAAGATCAAAACAAACGATTTCTCGTTTGATCGTTTGCTGCGTTTACACGTACGATTATCGTCGCAAATTCGCACGATAATCGTTACGTGTAAACGCAGCATTAAAGAGAGCAATCAGTTGACGAGTGACCATATGACCATTTGTTGGCTGATCAATGGCTCACTTAGACTGGGAGATATCTATCAGATTTGGCCTTAAACATTTTTCTATAATTTATCCAGAAGATTATTTAATGCATGGTTCCAAGAGTACATCATTTATTCTGTCCTGTATCATCACACAGTTTATCACACCCTGTATTGTCACACATGTATAATACATTTTTTAGCAAGGTGTGAGTAATACCATGGCAGATTTGTGGTACCTTGATAACATTCCAAACCATAAAAATACCTTAGCAAGAGATCTTACAATAGGGTTTTCCATAATCCCTTTCAAGAAAATAATATCGATTTCTTCTGCCCCTGTTGAAGAGGGTAGATCCGTCAACTTTTCCAAGACTTGCTGCATTGCTGTAAAAGGAGAAAAAAAAAATTATTCATTTTAGAAGCCATTGTATTTTGTTTAGCACAAGATAGATATATTGAATGTATTTTGTGTAGTCCTGTATGCTTCTGAATGTAACCAAATTAAAGGGGATATTCAGAATCCCGAAAACTACACAGCATTGAGTTGTCTAATAGAGAACATCCCCCATTCTGCTGATGGGATTTTCTACAGTTCCTTGCTGTGCCGTGATGTATCGACAACACTGTCACTGGGGGCTGCATCGGCATGTCCTCCATCATGAGACAGCAAGGGGGTTGTACAAAGTTTGCCAGCCCCTTACCATCATGTGATGTTGATAAGAATACAGCTGATTGAGGAAAAGAGGATTAGGGAAAGCAAATCTTACTAAGAATTGGTTAAAAATGACACACAATAGAAATCTGAACAATGAATTTTCATTGTATTTGCATTCATTGTTGCTGGGCACAAAGCCGATTTGCCAATGAGTGCATTAGTAGACATCCAGCTCCGCTTTACCCTCTATAAATGACCCTGTCACAGTCATCATCCAGATACAGCTCAGCAAAATATCCTAGCACTGATGAATAAAATATAGCAACAAGCGGCAAAAGCTGAATACAAGTGGCGTTCCTCCCCACTCAATGGAAGGCAAGAGGATGGCTTAGTTATACGGAGAACTAGTGCCCCTTGGGTCAAAGGTCTTGGGAATGGAATATACTGTACAGTGAATACCAGGGAAAGAATACTGGGAGATTAAGGTTTATTGAGGCCTGTGCTTACACACCAACACCTGCCTCATGGGGGATAGTTAAAAATAACACTGCACATTTGTGCTAATGTTTTTAACAGTATTCAATAAAATCAATGGATGAACCTTGTATGCTATTGTTTTTCAGGTGGAAGAGTTTGATTCATTATTGAAATGCAATGCATTCAGAAAGCCCTCAGAGCTTTTCAATTTTTCAAAGGTTGCGGCCTTGAGCTAAAATTAAAAAAAAAAAAAAAAAAAAAGAAGATGATCAAGTCTGCAGTCAATACCCCATAATAATACCTGCTCCACACCATCCATACAGTGAAGCATGGTGGTGGCAGCATCAGGCTGTGCGGGTATTTTGTAGCAGCTGGGCCAGAAAGACTGGTCAAGGCTGAAGGAAAGCTGAATGGAAGAAAAGCACAGAGTTTTTTTTTTTTTTAATGAAAACCTGACCCAGTGTCCTCTGGACCTTAGGCTACATTCACACATCCTTTGTTCTGTGCGCAATTGCAGACAGAACATAGGACAAATGGTATTCAATGGCCCCATTAACACGTCCGTACGTGTGTACGGAGCTGCGATCAGTGCGGCAAAAAAAAGGACATGCTGTAATGCGGTATGCATTTTGCTGCCTGGATCGCTATAGTAATGAAGTGGGAATGTAGTGCTCCATGAAGCACGGAGCACTAGAGATGCACATTTGTAGCGCGGGCCGCACTACAGGTGTGTAAATATAGCCTCAGGCTGAACTGAAGGTTCAGACAAGACTCTTAAGGACACAGCCAAGACAACACAGGAGTGTTTTAGGTACAACTCTGTGAGTGTCGATTAGTGGCCCAGCCAGAGCCCTGATTTGATAATCCAATAGACATCTCTGGAGGCACTCGTTTCCATTGCCTTTACCAGGTACAAAAAAAAAGAAAAAGGGGGGGGGGAGTAAGATATGTATATATCTGTGCTGTCCGTTTCCAGATCACAAGCAGCAGTGCATACTTACCATCCAGTCTCCTCCACATGCCAGGTCACAAGCAGCACGAATGGTAAGTATACACTACTGCTTGTGATCTGGAAAGTGATCACAGGGATATATACATATCTGTGCTGTCTGTTTCCTTTTATTGTTAGCGGCTACACATAACCCTGTTTACACAGAGATGTGGCGCAGACAAATTTTAAAGACTGCTCAAAACAAGGATCGGGTATTTCCCACTCCTCAGGTAATCAGTGTCCCTTTTACACGGGCCGATTATCGACCACAGGAGCGTTTCTAGCAACACTCCTGGCCGATATTCAACCCAAGTAAAAGGCTCTTTAAGCGACTCTGTACCCACAATCTGACCCACCCAAACCACTTGTACCTTCGGATAGCTGCTTTTAATCCAAGATCTGTCCTGGGGTCCATTCAGCAGGGGATGCAGTTATTGTCATAAAAACAACTTTTAATCTTGCAGCACTGTGTCTAATGGCCGGAGCTTACATTTGTATATGCATTAGGCTGGCACCACCTCTCTGTCCTTCCTCCCCACCCTCCTCAGCATTAGGAATGATCCAGGAACATTTACTGCTGGTTAAGCATTGCACAGGTGTATTAACGATCCAGCCCATGTTCATTATGCACGCAGCTGAGGAATAGGAAGCAATCTGCCTGGATCATTCCTAATGCTCAGGAGGGTGGGGAGGAGGGACAGAGAGGGTGTGCCAGCCTAATGCATAAACAAACGTAAAGGTGCGTTTACACAAAACGATAATTGGCCCGATCGTACGACTAACGATGTCGAAGTAACAATTTTTTTTCATAACGATCAGCGTTTAGACTGTACGATATATCGTACGGAAAATTCACTTTGCGATCGCTTAAGCCTATCTCACAAATTGGTTAAATCGGCGAATGACTGTTTACACAGAACGATCTGTGAATTCTTTGTAAACGACGATTTGAGAACATGTTGAAAGATTAAAATGAACGGTTTCTCGTTCGGCGTTTGATCGTTCGCTGCATTTACACGTATGATTATCGTTCGAATTCGATCGTTATCGCACAAATTCGCACGATAATTGTTACGTGTAAACGCACCTTAATCCCCGGCCGTTAGACACAGCGCTGCAAGATTAAAAGTTGTTTTTATGACAATAACTGCATCCCCTGCTGAACAGACCCCAGGATCCCAGGACAGATCTTGGATCAAAAGCAGCTATCCGAAGGTACAAGTGGTTTGGGGGGTCAGATTGTGGGTACAGAGTCGCTTTAAACCTCATAGCATCATAGCCAAAAAGACAGGAGGCTGGAATCACTTCTAAAAGATGCTGCAACTAAGTTCTAAGCGAAGGGTCTGAATATCTAGGTCAATGTAACTATTTAAAGGATTCCTTCTCTTTGCAGGCATACCATACATTTTCCTCACTAGTATAGCATTTTTTTTCTAGTAACGTTTATTGAAAACAAGTGCATTTACACCACTATTTACAGTGGAGAAAACCCTCCCAGGAGCTGGGAAATTACAAAAGTAAAACAAAGTACTAGAAACAATCCCACACGCTGGTAGGGAACAGTAAATTAGCATTCATACACAAAGAAAAAACTAAATTGTTTCTTAGGTATAAGCTTACAACATAAACTAAAAGGATAAATGCAGTACAGACAGCTCAGATGTAAGTTTATGTGATGGCAAAGTGGCGTTCACCAAACCTAACCACCCCTGTAAAGTAGATTTCTTATTTTTTGCCAATTTAAAAGAATTTTTTTTTTTTTTAAACTGAGAAATCGCATTAGGTATTTCACTGCTACAGATGGTACCAAGTCATCCGATAACAAAAGCAGGCAAATCTTGGGATTTGCTAACCGCAGCAGGCCCAACATTTGTCCTATTATTCAAGGACCTCAGACCAGAGGAGATGACTGGGTAAGACCAGACCATATGCAAGAAGACTCTCTCCGCCTCTAGGGCAGGTGGAAGAATTAACTTTATGCATTTTATACAGCCTGGTGAAAATAAAAAATTATTCTGATGGAAAAAATATAAGCTGGATAAGCCAGTGCCTAGTTGAGATAAGACAACTGTGAACGGCCTATAGCATTTCCTCTATCATTAGGAGTCAATAATTGTATTACTCCAACCACCTATGGCTCTAGTTAACTTATCTGAGGCTACAAGGCAGAGGGCCATAAAATGTAGAAGGTGCTTTACCAAGAGCACAAGGACACCCCTTCCTTCAACTGCAAGGTACACATTCTAGAGACATGTCAAAAGTTTGGGGTCTGAATGTTCAGACCCATATTGATCGGGAAAGCGAGCTGGGAGACGACTGCACCAAGCGTGATCCTCTCCTGGCTTTGTATGACATATCAGCCGGGGTCCATAGACTTATATAGGCAATCAGCTGTAGCCCGACTGATCACGTGACACAGAGCGGGGAGCGGACCCAATCTGCGGCTCGTTCTCCCACTCTGTTTGAGTTTGAACACTCAGACCCGGACCAAAACTTTTGACATATCTCTATGACGTGTGAAAAGTTTTCACAAACAAAAGAGACACTTTAATGATTAAAGTATACACATGAGCAGTTTCTAACCAAATACAAAAAATGGTAAATATGGAAGGCAAAAATAGCCCTTTTTTGAGCTGTAAAATAGTCATTTTATGGCCCCCAAAAAAACCATAGTGGAAACATAGTTTTAATAGTGTTTTTAGGTGGAATTACTTAGTTGTATTCAAACTCAAGAATGCCATATCAAGATTTTTATGCATTCACATGAATAGAAGAAAAAAAAAATGCAAAAAATATTTAAAAAATCAGAACTTTAAAAAGAAAAAAAAAATTACCAGTGTCTTCTAGGACGGGTGTGATTTTAAGTCCATTATGTTTAAGTTGCATTTCAGTCTTCACACCTGGCTATCAGTCGCAAAGAGTGCAAGAATACCTCTGCCATAGAAAGGCACGCCAGTGACCACTGGGGTTTTTCTACTAAGACCCAAACATCTGCAGAGACAGGACAGCATATAAGTGATGGGGCTGTCTCATCATGAACCCATACGAGTAATAGAACAATAGACATTTTACAGCCACAGTAAGATTTTCCGTTTGGGACCACCTGGACCCTTACCTATTTCATGATCTGATGGCAACTCAAAAGGAAAACCATCACATGATTAAGTGGATGGGAATAAGTGTTAGAAATTCCCTGATATGTACTGTGGAGGGAATATATTCACAGTTTTAGCCGGCAGCTAAGTGTTAAAAGCGACAGAGTTTAAAGTCAATGATCACCAATTCTAAATACGCAAGTACGTAGTCCAAATGCATGGCATTAAAAAAAACATTATCCTCATAAGTCCAGCATTTGAAATCCGCTCAAAAGCTTAACCATGTCAATCACCTGCTGCTTTCATACTGCCCTCTAGATATTGTTTATCCCTCATTGTAACATTACTACATGAGGTCTATGGCAACTGGTTTAAATAAAACTAAGACGCACATAACACCAACACTTCAGTACAACATACCTGAAATGTTCAGATCTCCTTTAACCCCTTCCAGCGGCAGCCATTTCTGCCAGCATTTACTTTTCTTTCCCTTTTGCCTTTTAAGAGCTATAATTTTTTAATTTTTTCCATTGACAAAGCTGTTTGAAAGCTTATGCAGAGTGTAAAGTGTCCGTGACAGCTAGAGGATTAATCGCTGGGATCGGAATACACAACTAGCACCTGCCATGTACAGAGGAGGCTTGGTTGGCGAGCCGGTTCCATATAACCTTCTTAAAATCATGACCTAATGGCACATCAAGCGTTGGGAAGAAATTAAAGGGGTATTCCATCCTATGGTATATTCATAGCTACATCTATTGAAGGTATGGAAACAAAATAACACTGGGAATTTGGCTGTTTTTATAACCCTGGTCGCGTTTCTACAGTCTCCAACTGTATGTGGCAGCCAGAGGCCACCTCGCCAGGCAGGGCCCAGGTCAGGGGACACCACATATGGAGATAACAATGGGTCCTAAAGGTAGGCCACTAATTTCTATGATGGAAATAAACCTTTGAGGGATATATGCCCATTTGCATCCCTCTTATGTTACTTCTTTTCATTCTTATGTTACCCCAATATGAAGGGAAGAATGGCATGACCAACAAGGCTGCAGGTGGTCTGAATACTGCCAAAATGATCCCAATAGGGTAAATGGACATTATGGTAGGGCGTTCTTATTTGGTGGTGATAAGAGTCTTGCTATTGAGAATAATTATGCTTCATTTGTATTTCATTTATAAAATATACATATGCAATAATTTAATGGTTGAACTTGCCTATGACTTTAGATAAACCCCATATCTTTATTATATTACATTCTGTGCTTTAGAAGTTAGATGTAGCTTTAGTTCCAGTTAGACAACGGAGATATAAGTCTATAATTAACAAAGCAACGACTATATCCAGAGATGTACTGTCCTTCATCCGCCAGCCTGTTCTGTGTTGAAAAGTCTGTTAAAACTTGCAAAAGATTCAGACTTGAGACATGAAGCTGCACGTCTTATATCGTGTGATGCGCCTATAATAAAATATAGCAAACATGAGCGAGTAGAATGAGCTCCACCCCCCCACCCCCCCGACTGTGATTGAGTCTACTCAAATTCCACCAATACTGAAACTGTCCCAAGAAAAAGAAACTCCTTTGTATAGTCTACAAATTTTACAGTTTTTCTCAAATATTGCCAGAGGTCAGGGAGAATAGAGGAAACAAAAACACATGAGGGTGGGTGGAGTTAATTTATCAGTTCCCCCCTCTAAGGACATCTGTAGATGGAGTATCAAAAGTCTGGAGATCTGGTTAATGTATCTTTCTCAGTACTATTAGATAGCTGGGAATACCTATTATTTACTCATGAGTAGTACTGTCAGACAATACCAGGTCCAGGAGGAGTAACTGTATGTCCCCTTCAGCCCTATCGGAGGCCATTCATCAGGTTTTGCATGGTTGAGGACAAGACTATCCCACCACACAACTGATCCAGCAGGATGATGACCTTCTCATGTGTACTGACACTTGTAGGAATGTCTGCAGGAGTCTGTCTCTCTCGTAGGAAATTCTCTCCGAAGTGAGATGTAAGGCTTCAAAGGGCAACTTACACCTGATACAGACTAGAGTGGAGTATCTGGCACATTATATATCCTACTAAGGAAAACACCCGACGTCAGGCTATAAAGCAGGTGCCTTTACCGTCAACACTTTAATAACTCAGAGAATTTTGGGGGCTAGCAGGGTACTACAGGGAACTGACCCCAAATGCCTCTCCAAAACTGCAGGTACTACATGAGGCCTCTGAGACCGGGGCAACAGGGAGCCTAGCTTTTAAGAAACTAAAACCAGACATTTAGTCAGCTCTATCGTTAGTACTGCCAGACTACACAAAACCCTTTACCCTTTCGTCATAAGGCATAGGGACATGCCCAGAGATTTCTTACACAATTTCTTGGGAATAAGCAGAGACCCATCCACCATGTGCCCAGGAAGCAGAACTTGCTTTAACATGTACAATGGCAGAGAGTCAGAAGTAAAACCTTAAAAAAAAAAAAAAAACACCTCGCAGAACGCACTTGTGTTTTGCTCCAAACTTTGCAACTCCTAAAACAGTTTGGTATCGAGGTCCATGGCCATACTAAGAAAAAAAACTAAGGCTAAAAGGAAATGCTATGTACTATGGAGTACAAGGCAGCCAGGGCTACTAGAATAGGAGTCGATGGAACTGTGGGTGATACAGAACCTGCAAAGGCAAGAACACAGCTGAGGGAGAAAAGAGGAAATAAGTGGGCAGTATGAAAGAATGGAGTCGAAAATATGAAACACTGCCTTCCCAGAATTCTCTTTTATGATGATCCACCCACTACCCTAAGGAAGCAATGGTGGCGATGGTTGAGAAACACTGAATAGCACCAGGATTTAATCAGTAAGCATGTTCTTTAGTCGAAGCCTGTATAGCGAGTGCCTCCATTATCCAGTAATACCAGTTAAAATTCCCAGAAATAATAGCTCTTACATTTCCTTATGGTAAGATTCCCCAACATATGTTGTAAGACAGAGGGATAGAGAGGCTGGCAGGCTTGTTTCATAGTATCACCGAGTGTTGATGCCATAAACATGACATTTTTTCTTACTGCACAGTCGAGAGTGGTTACTAACCAACACAATGTAGATTCAGATTATTTACCAGCACGATCAGCGTATTGTAACTACGTCGATCCTTCTGGTGTGATGAAAGTGAAACATGATCATGACCAAGTAAAGAATGCTACAGAAGAATTCAAGATGACTGGAACTTAGAATGGCCAAGCTGGGTGAATCATGATAACTGGTTTAGGGGAGTCCCCCATAGTAGGCTATTGATGTCAGTAGCAGTTTTTTAGCTTTTATTCCAATTAAGATTTTGCCGAGGTAGAAATTTTCAAATGTCCCTACAATCAGAGTTGATCGTGAATGTTGAAGAACACCACAGCCACAGGTTGGCTGAACGGGATGTGAAGACGCCGGGAGTCCCCAAGGCAAGCCGGAGCAGGGGGAGGTAAAGTATGCTCCGGCCAGCAGGGCGTTAATGCTGCTGTCACGTAATACTCTCAGCGGGATGTAAATCCCGCTGCGAGTATGTATCCTTATTGAAAGTAATCAGCATAAGAGCCGTCCATATGAATTTACCCTATGACGGATACTTAGACTTGAGATATAAATTGCATGCGACACGCACAAAAACTACATCTAAGTTGAGTGAGCAGTAGTTATCTATCGCACCCCTGGCTCTTCTCGACCACTTTGCAACCTGGCTCCCTCATTTCTTATCCACAGAAGTTCCTACACTAATCCTGGGCGACTTCAAGATCCCCGTTGATATTCCCATTTCCTCAGCTTCTCTCTCTAACCTCCTCTTTTAGCCTCTCACAGCTATCTCACTCTCCTACACACAAGGGTGGGAATTCTCTGGACCTGATTGTCTTTCACCACTGTTCAGTCTCCAACTTCACAAATGATCCATCAGTTATCCAACCACAGCCTTCTCTCTTTCGCAATTACTAACAACTGTCCTCACTCCTGTGCATCAAGCTAGATGTCTGGGGGTCATGCTAGACTCTGATCTATCCTTGATCTATCCTTCACTCTCTATATTCAAGCTCTTGCACGCTCCTGTCATCTTCATCTCAAAAACATCTCTAGAATCCGCCCATTTCTCACCACTGACACCGCTCAGACTCTGACTGTCGCACTGATCCACTCCCGTCTTGACTATTGTAACTCCCTACTAATCTGTCCTCCTTTCTCTAAGCTCTCCCCTCCAGTCTATCCTGTACGCAGCAGCCAGACTACTCTTCCTCTTCAGCTGTTATACCGATGTCTTTCCCCTGTGCCAGTCCCTGGACTGGTTACCCATTAAATACAGAATACAGTTCAAACTCCTCACCCTCACCCATAAAGCTCTCCACAACTCTGCCCCTCCATACATCTCCTCCCTCATCTCCACCTATCATCCTTCCTGAGCTCTGCGTCCTGCGAATGATCTTACACTAACCTCTTCCATAATCAAAACCTCCCACTCCCGCCTCCAAGACTTCTCTCGTGCTGCACCAGTTCTCTGGAATGCCCTACCCAAAGACCTCAGACTTATTTCCAACACCCACAGTTTCAAGGGTGCCCTGAAGACTCATCTCTTCAGGTGCGCTTATAACATTCCCTAATCTCATCCCCCTCTCTGCTATCCCTTCTCCATCCTCTTTATAACCTCTTCGGTGCCATCTACATTGTACTTGCCATCTATATTGTACCTGAACTCAGAAAATGGCGTGTGACTGGCTCGCCCAATCACCTATAGGCAATTTGAGACTTTATGTATAATGACTGGAACATTGGCAAATAAAGCACTTGTTGCCTCTCGTGTCACCCCCAGTCCTCCTAGTCTGTACGCTCTCAGGAGCAGGTCTCTAATTCTGTATCGCTTTATTTTAATTTATTGTATAATTTAATATAAATATAACCTGTATTGCACTCATATTTAAGAAAAGCCCTTTACAAATAAATAATAATAATAATAATAATAATAATAATCATCATTATATCATCAGATGTGCCGAGAGTGAACTGTTCATCCACACCGTGTCCGATTCACATAAAATTTGGCCAAATACTATTGACAATGAACCTGTCCTGAGAAAGAGTGGTCACTGTAAGAGATCAGTCAGTTGCCATGTGTTGCAAGTAGTGCTTGGGCTTAGTGATAATTCTGTACCTGTCTGGTGACTAGCAATATTTACTACAGTGTTTCCCCAAAACTAAGACAGTGCCTTATTTTCGGGGAAACACAGTATACTGTGCAATTCTCTGGAACTGGGGAAAACAGCAAATAGAAATGTATCCAATTATCCAACCAATAAAAATCGATTTTATTCATTTTGATTTTACAAACAGGATTATTTCATTATAAAATAAAAAGGTGAACAAAAATTACTAAAAAATAAATAAAAACAGTTTAACAAACAATAGATCATTCTCTGATGACACATTCTCTGCCACAGGGCATGTAATAAGACGTGGACACTACTTTTACACGACTGTGCCTCCTCAGACTGTCACTAGTTAAATGATTTTGTCCACAGAAAGCTGCACGGTAAAGATCAGTTTCATTTAAAATCCACACACTCTTAGAGGCATACATAAAGTAGACTAAGGTGCGCCAGGCTTGAAGAGATGCCAATTGGACCAGTGCATCTGCCTTTTAAGAGGATCTTGGAGGGGTTCAGTATAATCCTCACACGGAATGCAGCTGCAAATCCCTCCTCGAGCATTTTATTACATAATCCACATAAAAGGAAAAATAGATTTTTTTCTGGTTATTAAAAAAAAAATAAAACCGTAGTTAAAAGTTAAAGACACCACACCAATTTATTTAAGACAGGTCAAGGACCAAATAATGGCATCTATACACACACACAGGCATGTCCCGATTCGTAAGAACTACAATACTGATACATATGGTGGTAAACAGCAAACAAAATATAGTTACTGTATATAAAATGGAAAGAAGCATCTAACCTGCTGATCTGTCCCTAAAGCACACAGGGTGCTGAGGATGAAGGTACTTTCATTACCTTGATCTTCAGCACAGTTTTGAGGAACTTTATTAGATATGTAAATGAGGCGGTTTGGGGCACTGGGGATGGGACTACCACCCTTAGTGTCCCAATCCACCCCCTGCCGGCCAGCCCCTTCTAATAAACATTTATCCAGCGATCTGCAGTGATGAGCTTTGCTTCCTGCCCCATTCACTGTGTAGTGTGGACACCAGCCAGCTGATTGGCAGAGGGGCCAGGTGTTAGCACCCTCCAATGTTTTGCCATGTGACCATGCTACTTTTCAGCCCAGATAATGCAGTGAAAAAGTAATGTATTAGAAGTTTGCAGTCTACTTTCACATGTTCCTGAATTTTTCAAGACCATATTTTATGTCTGCAATCTGCAAAAAATACATTCGCAATGCATCCATAATCCGTATTTTTTTGTGGATCCATAAAACTGGGAAGTCAATTGTTTTGATGTCTGCTGGGAGAAGCTACACCTGCAACACCAGTTTTATGGATTATGTTTTGCAGACGTTAGGGACAATACTTCCGCAACGTCCGCAGATTACAGACGCTCCCATAGACTTCTATGGGACAATCCACGCCACAATTACACTCCAGGCTACTCACTGATCCATAAAATTACTGCAATATGAAATCCCCAAAGGAATGAATCGGTTAATCATTCCACAATTCCAATATGGAACGAGTGAATGTAGCCTTACACTACAGTTTAGGTCTGAAAATACCCTCCAAAAATTTATTTTAGGGAATGTATCAATGCCATCACTTCTTACACTGGTCTTGATCGAAATTTTTTATCATCTACATAAACAATTTAGATCAGCAGACTAACCCACCAAGAATGCACTGCACCTTTTAAGGCGGCATAACTGTGTAAAGTACCCTGCTGTATAACATGGTAGACATACCGAGGAGAGCCTAAAGACCCTATTACACGGACGGAGAGGAGTAAATGAGCGCCGTTAGCGTTCGCTTGCTCCTCGTTCCCCGCTGGCGCTATTACACACTTCAGGTGCAAGCGGGTGAGTACGGGGGGGGGGGGTTTGGGGTGATGGGACGGGGTGGTGCAGGGAGCTGCCTGGGTAAGCGCTAGATCAGCGGGGCAGCCCATAGCAGATAGCAGCGGTCTGATGCCTCCGCTCCTGTTCCACAGAGTGACAGCAGCAGATCATTGCTATATTAGTCATTTGTCTTTCAACATGTTTAAAGACAAACGACTGCAACGATCAGTCAACATCATTCATGTCGGCTGATCATTGTCTTCTATTACACAAGACGATTATCGGCAGTAACAGTCGATATCTGCTGAATACGGCCGATAATTGTTTCGTGTAATAGGGCCTTAACAGCAGGTATCCGGAGGGCATTCTGCTCGTCAGTACACCGGTGTTATCTGTGTTCTATATGACAGAATGATTTGTAAGATATAACATTTCTTATGTATAATCAATACAGTGGCATAAGTGTACAGTATAGCAGCACTGTCTAAGCAGGCCCGCTTCTGCCATGAGGCGGAATGAGCCTTCCGCCTCAGGCGGCAGATTTTGCGGTCCGGCAGGGGGCGGCATTATGTCCCCCCTGCTGTCATTTTTGTTAAGTATCACTTAACAAAAATGACAGCGGCCGCTCACCTGTCCCGTCACCCGCGCTCTCCACATCCCGTCAGGTCCCGCGATGTCACCCTGCAGCTGTCACGGACCTCCAGGCTGTGATGAGTGCCCGGGGTCGTGGGGGACGCGCTGGGGTGATCTGGCCGGCCATCACTCGGGGCGGCCGCCTGAGGCGAAACCCCAGAATCGGCCCTGTGTCTAAGTACACTGTCTGGCAACATTATTTTCTATTGAGGGTGCCGCCTGTGTCTACCCAAGTGTGTACCACATATCAATAACCATACCCGTGATCGCATACTGACAGAATCCAGCATTCTTTACTGGTTTTCTCTCTAGGACTTTGCTCATTTGTCACGTCCGGTCGTATTTCTCTTTTATCCATCCTGTTATTTTATCAGATATATTTTTACTATGTTGTGTTTCCACAGCTGTTGGTTTCTGCTTTTATTCATGCATAAAAATTGTAACTGTTCTTTAGATGTGGTTGGTGCAGGAACTAAAAAGGGAAAGAGAGCGATGCGTGATAACACTGTCAAATAGCTGCCCGCATCTCCGCATCCTGGACCAACATGTGAGCGGGTCACAGCTTATCAGCAATCCTCCGCCAACCCCGCACAACATACCAAGGCCGTACTGCACCTCTATGGACATGAACATGTGGCCAGTGTTAATTATTAATCTTATTACCTCACGCCTGAAAAATATGTTGCAAAATCTTTCAAATGAAATTCTTAGAAACTAGGCTTTCTGCCCTACTGTTCTGTTCAATGCCAAGCGCAGGCTGGCGTGATGCAATAACGTCATCTCGCCAGTGTGCTTAGGGTGCCAGGATCCAAACGACAAAAGTAAAAGTAGAACATAGTACAGCATCTCTTACATAAAGTGATACGGCGTGCATCAGGCCACAGAGGCAGAAGAGCACCCGATTCATATACTACTGTCTGGAGTTTGGCTCTATTATGAGGCGGTACTTATTTTTGGTTACTTTAGACATTCATAGTGCAGCACTATTATTACTGAATTTATGTGCAGCACTGTTTTGCTTTATGGCTTTATTTTTTTCCAGGTACACTATAGTTATGGCACTATCGGGGAGCATTATAGTTCTGGCAGTATAGTATTTGAAGGTGTTGGGCAGCACTGTTGCAGTGAAAGGAGCACCTGGATACAAAAGTGGACGGGGGGGGGGGGAGGGAATTGTAAAAGAGGTTATCGAGCGCTACAAAAAATTGACCACTTTCTTCCAGAGACAGCACTGTCTTGTCTCCAGTTTGGGTAGAGTTTGTGACTCTGTTACATTGAAGTGAATAGAGTTTAACTGCAAACCACACCTGAACTGAAGACAAGAGTGGTGCTGTCTCTGGGAGAAAGTGGCCATGTTTTTGTAGCGCTGGATAACCACTTTAAAGCAGCAAATCAGCAGGTTCGGGCCAGTGAGCTCTTAACCTCCGGATTTCAGGGCTGTAAGTAATATTTCTGTGCGATCCGGTAACAGGCTGTTCTCCGCTAATTGCTAATTAGTGTGCTCTGAGCATTTGGGGCGTTCCCCATGCTCCCGAAGCACCAGCACGGCCGCCCTATATATATGCATAGCTAGGCCGCTTGTTACGGCGCATGTGCAGGGAGCAGCCCATTACAAGTGGCCTAGCTGTGCATATATCAATATGCACATTGGGGCGGGCCGGCAGGAGGCAGGCTAGGGCGGCCGTGCTAGTGCTCCGGGAGCACGGGGAATGGCCCAAATGCTCTGAACCGCTAATTACCATTTAGCATACTGTATTAGCAATAAACGGAGAACAACCTTTTACCGGACTGCACAGAAATATTACTTAAAGCCCTGGAATCCGGAGGTAAATGGCAGCTGCCTCATATCAGCAGGTTCTCTGGCCCGAACCTGCTTATAGTACCGCTTTAAAAGAGATCGAGTCTATCATTTATGTTTTGCATGGCTCCCAAGCATTGGGACACAGAAGAGGAGTAGCCAGAGCATTGACAGATTAGAGTCCTATTACGTGCACCGACCTATTACACGAGGAGATGTGCGGCCATCAAAGTATAATCATTTAGCAGGTTAGAAGGAAGTGATGAGCCAAGGAAAAGCGTTTGCTTGTCCACTAGCCGGTTGCTGGCTTTAGTACACATAAGGACATAGGCCTATTTGGCTGCTTCTACAGCTCCCACGGAGAAAAACTGGAGCAGTGACATGCATCCCGCTGCTTCATTCTAATAGGAGACGGAAAATAGTCTAGCCCAAATCAGGAAAAAAACCCTTACCATTATCAATCCTCCACCAAAATATATAGCAGACACTATACATCTCGATGGGGAACCTGCAGCCCTCCAGCTGTAGCAAAACTACAATTCCCATCCAACCTTCAGTCCTCCCACTTTGCTTTGGCTGACCAGGCATGATGGAAATTGTAGTTTTGCAACAGTTGGTAGGCAAAAAGGTTCCCTATCCCTGCGATATGTTATAGGCCATGGATTAGCCAAACCAAGATTTGCCCATCAGATTGCCAGACAGTAAAATGTGAATCACTCCACAAGTGTCGAGAGTCTAGACTGCATATCACTACCACTAAAGCATAAAAGTTGTAATTTTTAGGCTTGTATAAAAACCCCATCACTCTCTGGGAAGTTGGAACCTGTAATGAGTTATGGTGTTTACACCCCATGTGCCTGAGAACTTGGTGGTCCCGCTCCCCGAGTTGGTGTAATCTCTCACTCAGGGGCTGAAATGTCAATTTTTTAAACAGTCACTCAGTTCCCGCCATCTGCACCAGATGGTAGAAACTAGGTGGTGGTTTGAAAAATGGACTACACCACCAGGATTTATGCGTCGCCACCAACCAGGTTATATGTATATTTATTTTATTATGCGAAGTGATATGTTCACTTTAACCCCTTCGTGCTGCAGCTAGTTTGAGCCTTAATGACCAGGCTAATTTTTCAAAATCTGACCTGTCTCACTTTATGCTCTTATAGCTCAGTGATGCTTTAACGTATGCTAGCGATTCTGAGATTGTTTTTTTTGTCACATATGGCACTTTATGTTAGTGGCAAAATTTGGTCACTACTTTGTGTGTTTTTTGTGAAAAACATCAAAATATCATGAAAATTTTAAAAAATTAGCATTTTATGAACTTTGAAATTCTCTGCTTCTAAAAAAAGAAAGTCGTATCACATAAATTAGTTACTAAGTCACATTACCAATATGTCTTCTTTATTCTGGCATAATTTGGTAAACATATTTTACTTTTTTAGGGTGTTACGGGGCTTAGAAATTCATCAGCAAATTATCACATTTTCGTGAAAGTTTACAAAACTGATTTTTTTAGGGACCAGTTCTTTTTTTAAATGGATTTAGAAGTCTGGTATCCTGAAAACCCCCATAGGTGACCCCATTTTGGAAACTACACACCTTAAAGAATAATCTAGGGGTATAATGAGCATTTTAACCCTACAGGGGCTGGAGGAAAGTATTCACAATTAGGCAGTAAAAAAATGGAAAATTAAAAATTTCCAATAATATATACGTTTAGATTAAAGTTTCTAATTTTCAAAAGGAAAATGAGAAAAAGCACCCCAAAATTTGTAACGCAGGTTCTCTTGAGTACAACGGTACCCCATATGTGGGTGTAAACCACTGTATGGGCACACAGCAGGGCTCAGAAGGAAGGGAGCGCCAATTAACTTTTCCAATGCAGATTTTGCTGCAGAAGTTTCCGAGCGCCAGGTGCGTTTGCAGCGCCACTGTAGTGCCATCAAAGTAAAATCTCGCCATAAGTCACCCCATTTTGGAAAGTGCACCCCTCAAAGAATTCATTTTGGGGTATGGTAAGCATTTTGACCCCATAGGTATTAGAGGAAAGTATTCAAAATTAGACAGTAAAAATGAAAAACTTAAATTTTTTCCAATATTATGTTCTTTTAGTTTGAAATTTCTCAATTTTATGAGGAACAAGAGAAAAAAAGTACCCCAAAATTTGTAACGCAGGTTCTCCTGAGTGAAAAGGTACCTCATATGTGGGCATAAACCACTGCATGGGCACACAGGAGGGCTCAGAAGGAAAGGAGCGCCAATTAGCTTTTTCAATGCAGATTTTGCTGAAGAAGTTTCTGAGCGCCAGGTCCGTTTGCAGCGCGCCCCTGTAGTGCCAGCAAAGTAAAATCTCCCAATAAGTCACTCCATTTTGGAAAGTACACCCCTCAGAGAATTCATTTTGGGGTGTGGTGACCATTTTTACCCCACAAGTATTAGAGGAAAGTATTCAAAATTGGCCAGTAAAAATGAAAAACTCGAATTTTTCCAATACTATGTTGGTTTAGTTTGAAATTTCTCAATTTGATGAGGAACAGGAGAGAAAACGTACCCCAAAATCTGTAACTCAGGTTCTCCTGAGTAAAATGGTACCCCATATGTGGGCATAAATTACTGTATGGGCACACAGCAGGGCTCAGAAGGGAAGGAGCACCAATTTGCTGGAGCAAAACCGCAGCTAGTAATGGTTATTAGAATAGCGCAGTTACTAAAATAAAATAAAAAAATGTGGTCAGGGGCAACCTGCGGTGGTCACGGGCAACCTGCGGTGGTCACGGGCAATCTGGGGTAGGGTTAGGGGTAATTTGGGAGTAAACTGCAATTATTACTATAATAAAAAGTGTGTGTTTTATTTTTTTGTATGTTTGTCACTTTTTGTACTTTACACATTCATTTTCACTGTATTACTATGATTACTGTGATATTTTGTATCACAGTAATCATAGTTCAGTGACCGAGATCAAATTGGTCTCTGTCACTTTAAATTTTCCAGAGTTGGCTGGTTGTGAAGCGCATGCGCACTTTATAACCAGCCAGGACGTCGAGGAGGACAGAGCTCCAGGATCAGGTGAGTATATGGGGAAGGGGGGGGGGGGGTGACTGGGGGACGGGGGTGACAGGGGGGGTGGGGGGGCGACTTGAGGGGTGGGGGGACATCACTTTTTATCCCCTGTCACCAATCATTTATGGTGACAGGGGATAAAAAGTGCTGGCGGCACATGGTACAAGCGATCAGCGGTATATAGTATATACCACTGATCGCTTGTACCGGGACCCCACAGGGGGGTCCCTGATGACTGCCCCATGCTCTCCGCTACCTCCGGTGGCGGAGAGCATGGGGCTTTCATTCATTTAAACTTTTCCATCCCTGCGGACAAACATCGTTTGTTCGCAGGGATGGCGGCGGCCATCTTGGAAATGATGGCCGCCGGGGGAGGGGGGTTAGTTATCGGGGCACTAGGGGGGTCTGATCTGGGGTCTGATATACACTTATTTCATCTCCCCCCGCCGTGGATTCACGGCGGGGGGAGATGAAAGGCGGCGGCGGCACCGGTAATCCCCTTTACCGATGGCCGCCGCTATAACGTTAATAGCGGTGATAGTCGGTAAGGGGGGGGGGGCGGGACGGACCCCACACACTGCCCCAACCCCTCAGCTACCTCCGGTAGCTGGGGGGATGGGGTGGGGGCCGTCCCGGCCCCGCAGCCTTATTCTCTGCCATCGCCGTAAAAAGCTGATGGCAGCAGAATAAGGACAAAATAGTAAAAAAGTATTTTGTGGGCAAAATACTTATGGTGTTTAACCCCTTAGTGACCGCCGTAAAAAGCCGTATCGCCGGTCACTAAGGGGTTAAACACCATAAGTATTTTGCCCACACTTTTACACCAAGGTTCCCAGTTTGCTGCAGTGGCGCAGTAAGTGTGTCAAGAACTGCACATGAAAACTTCATGAGTTTACTGCACTTAGGTCAGTACAGATGATGCCCATGAACTTTTCAAGTACTTGCTGTAAACCTCAGCACTTTACAATCAAGCACATGCACACCACAACTGCAATGGGTAAACCCAACTATAGAATGCATACACAGGTTTTTAGAAAGATAATGAAAAACATATTCTGGGGACAATGCGCCTATACTTCCCAATACAAGCATCTGCAGAAAGACTAAGGGTACAAACACAAACGGCATATACGCTGCATATTTACTGCTGCGATACGCAGCAAATACGCAGCAGATATGTAGCAGATAAGATCTAAATAACTGAACACAGCATCAAATCTGCTGCGTATCTGCTGCGTATATGCTGTGTGTGTTTGTACCCTAAGGGTACAAACACACACGGCTTATACGCTGCGTATTTACTGCTGCGATACGCAGCAGATACACAGCAGATTAGATCTAAATAACTGAACACAGCATCAAATCTGCTGCGTATCTGCTGTGTGTGTTTGTACCCTGAAGGGCCTTTTACACAGGCAGATTATCAACCGAAGGATCATTTCTAATTGGCCCATGTAAAAGTGATAAGGATCAGCTGATGGATGGGAAAACACTTGATCCTTGGCTGATCTTTTGGCATGCTTAAAAATGTATCACTATCGGACGCAAATCTTGTATCAGGAGATGTCCGGCCAATAGCAAAGGGAAACAGATTCCATATCACAAGCAGTACATACATACATACATACTTTATGGTTTAGCGCTTTTAGGGTGCGATCACTCTCCGCTCACACTTTTACTGCCCGGAGGAAATTCTCCCCAGGCACTTCTCCTTTGCGACAATATGGGATCCCGTATAAATGGGGAAAAACAGACGTGACTCAAGTTCCATCTTTATCTCGGATGTCAACGCAGGCCTCCAATTTCTGAAAGACTGCAACATTGCTGAGCACTATGACGACGGCATGACCGTACCCCGTAGTGAAGTCACGACGTTCTAAGGCCCCCTCGTAAATAAGACTATGTATGATCCGACCTACTGTGCAGGACCTATCCCGGCGGATTTCAGCTTTATCAGCATCATATTCTCTCCAACTTGAACTGGACTAATACCCCTCCTTGGATTCAGCTGCGATGAATATTCCATCGATCTTTCCGCAGCTTCTGATTTTTACATGTTATTTGCCTAAAGTTATTTCTGAGTGTTTGCGTTGATTTATCTCCAAGTTATATTAAGCTATGTATAGTCAGAATAGGATAATCTCACGGTATATCCTTTCAGCAACTCCTAGTTTGCGTTTATAACTGATATCAGTGCACTGCGGCTGGGCAGAGTACTGATTGGCTGAGCAGGACGTGCCAGGAACCCCCTAAATGAGCCAGAACGTGGACAAGGTAATGTAAATGCTCTGGTGGCGGGGGGGGGGGGGGTTAACAAGGTGGGCGGCAGACATATTCACAGCGGGATGTCAATCCCGCTGAGAGTTTGTCTTCCCATAGTGTGTACAGGGCAGGGATCCACAGCGGATCTCCATGCGAATTCTCAGCAAGAAATCCGCTGCGGATCCGTTACGTGTGAACGCACCCTTAAAGTAAATCACTGGTCGAAAGTTTCTTTGTGGTCTAAAGTAATTCATTCATATTCCTAGAAAAAATGGCAGCAGTCCCGAGGAAATCTTTGTGCTGCCACCAGTTGGCCAGTCACATGGCAGCTTGAGCTAATAACCGGGCTCCTGCTGGAATCGGGCTCTCCGGCTGCAAACAAATATGTTGTGATAATTGCTTTTCAAACAAAAAAATGAATCAGCAGCCGACGTCTGAAGACTGTATGACCATTAATACCCGTGCCAGCGATTCATACTGCTCGAGCTACAGGGTATTAATTACTACACAATCACAACAATCCGCTTAATCACCAAACTCATATGCTCGACTTGGATGACTCCACAAGTACATTTAGGAAACTTCCCAAATTCTATTGCAGGGCACGAGGCATAGACGAGCATAAATAAAGCACAATTTGGCTTATTTACTGGCAGGGAATTAGGATGCTTCAAGAAGCACACAGAAATGACATTCCCTCTAAGGTCCTGTTCACATATGTTCTATCAATGCACAGACTATTACACAACATCTGTCAGTTCCTAAGTTAGATTTATCATTTGTTTCGCTCTAGAGTATTGCATTTAATTAGGCTTCTTACAAATTAGCATTTCCTTGTGGCATTTCTTTAGTAAACTTTAATTAGGTGCGGACAAGTGTAAAGGGTGGAGTATGTCCAGACAGATTTTACCAGCTAATGGCGACCATCTACTGAATATTGGCACATAGTTTTCTTTAATTGCTTTAAAAGAATCTAAAATTTTCTAAATTAAAACAGTTTAATAAAGCTGCATACTTTCAGTCCCTGCTGCCATCACTGTCAGGTCATTCGGTCTCCACTGCAGCAGCATTTTTTTCAGCAGCAGCGGAGACCGGAAGACCAGACAGTGGTGGCAGTGGGGACTGTGCAACTATATTACTGTAGGGGCTCATTCACACGATCTGTGCCGCGATCCGGATGAGGATCACGGCATGGATCCCCTAGCCGGAGGCCCCACCGCCGCCCGGCACGGCTCCCCCAACTCCTCCTCCAGGAGAAGGCAGCGTAATCCAGGCCACCTCTGGTGAACATGTACGCTGGTCAGAACGGGGGAGCAGGTGAGTAGTAGATGAGATGACAGGAGAGCACATCATCCTCTCCTGTCATCTCTGCAGCTGGGAGGAAGGGGAGGTAATTCGTGCCGCGATCAAATCAGCTGCAGATCTGAAGCAGAATATCTACTGCAATACTGTGAGTGTGAAGCCACCCTAACACTAGAATCACAAAGCTTTTTGCCTGGCTTGGAAACTACTCATGTACCCTACTCCAATATAAAGATGTAAAACTCCTACTAACCATATGCCAGGAAAAACGCACCATTGGTTACATTTCAGTCAGTGCACAAACCATAAATAAATTAATAAAATGCATTGATATCAATGGGAGTACCAAGAACGCTCCTTTTTCACATGAATAAAATAAAGTTCAAAAAAAGCTTGGAAAAAAACCCAAAAATACTTACATATGAAAAAGTTGCCTCCAAAGTACTCAAGTAAAACACTAGTGATGAGCGAATATGATTCGAGTAGGTATTCGATCGAATATAGCGCTATTCGAAAGATTCGAATTCAATCAAGTAGTGAGGCGAATACGCGGGAAACATTCGAAAGCCCTCCCATCGCAGTTGTCACTTTTTTTAATCCAATCACCATGCAGGGAGGCCGTGAGGGACCCTGGGAGTTTGCATGCAGTGCGAAAAGGCATTTACTCTCATTGGATAGCTGAACCACATGACCTGGAATCTTAAACATTTTGCTCCCGCCTCTCGACCGCAGATGCGCTTTCAACCTAACCAGGGAAAGATCTTACAGCAGGGAGAGAGGTTTTAGTAGCGTTTTGGTTAGATGATATAACAGCATCAGCAGGTGTATTCATTCCAGTACAAGTGACTTATAGTGTCCCTGTTTAACACCACTAAGAGCACGTTATACATATTGTTCCAGTAGCCCACTAAGAGTACCTGATTATATACTGTTTCAGTAGCCCAGTAAAAGGCACATGATACATATTGTTCCAGTAGCCCAGAAAAAGGCACATCATACATACTGTTCCAGTAACGTTCGTACAGCATTATGCGCGATACGCGCTAATAACATGACACTCTGCAGACGCACATTGGAATCATGCATGTAACACTGCGCAAGAAATACGAACGAAACGTGTGAACATTGCCATAAATGTTCGTAAAGCGTTCGCCTTTTTTTGAACGGCTAGCCAATACCCGAGCACCGGCTAGCCAGCTCCCGAGCACCGCCCCCAGTATGATGATCTCCCCTCTGCGACGAGGCTGTATTGAAACTAAAGGAGCTGTGTCACAGAAGGGAGGGGCTTTTGAAACTCCCAGCAGGCCTGCCCCCAGTGCTTCATGCCCGGCTGGTGCTCAGAAACAGACTAGCGCCATGCACGGAAATCAGGTGGTGGTTCAAAAAAATAGACTGTGGCACTAACGCCAGTCTGTTCATGTAAAAAGCCCATAGCGATGTACCTAGTGGTACATTCACTTTAAACAACGAAATGCAGCAATTAGCAGAGTCGTGTTTTTGCGTGTACCTATACTTTCTGACAAATTCTTAGAGACATGTCGGTAATGCATCGAGGTCTCAGCCAGACTCCAACCAATCACAACTTCTGAAATTTCAAAAGGGATCGTGTTACGCGCACCTAAATATCCTACCATTTTGTATATAGAGCTTCTATTCAGAGATGTGTATTCCGTGGTTACAGGTGTCTCCTTGACCTAACAGCTATCTAACAGTGTCAGCAGTTTGGAATTTGTCAATAAGGGGTTTTCTGGGTAACAAGTAAAAATGAGGCTGCAGGCAGGGGGGGGGGGGGGGGGGGGGGGGGGGGGCTAAAGAACAAAGATGCTTTACTTACCTCTCCCAGTGACCATGCAGGGCTGCATCGATGGAACCAGGATCCCCGCCATCGCGACCCGGTGAAAAATACTGGATCTGGCTTATGGGTCGCCCGCTTAGCCAATCAGCGTCCCACCCCGGTAACTGATTGGCTGAGTAGATAATCCATCAGACTGGTCATGACGTCGCGGCAGCAGAAGATCCCCGGAGACAGCACTGTGCAGGTATGGGGACGGGTAAGTAAAGCATCTTTATTATATGTGTGTGCGTGTGTGTGTGTGGTTCCCCTCCCCCCCCCTGCAGCTAAACTTACTTTTTGTTACAGAATACCCCTTTAACCTTTCAACAAACTTTGCATAAATAAATAGTACAGGTAAATACATTTTTTTTTTATACATCCAGGATTGTTTGCGCGTCCCAGCCACTCGATTATAGTGCTATGTAAAGGCACTGCCATAGAGTTCTGGTCTCACTGATCGACGCTCATTTGCATCCTTGCTCGGCCCCATGTTTGGATGTGTAAAAGATCCCCAAGCATGTTTTACAAGTTCATGGCAAAACCCATATCAGGGTTATCATGTGATTTGCCTGTTGCAGTGAACTTATAAAGGTATACTAAGACTAAACAGTATCAGATTATGAGACAATGCGAGTGTACTAAGAATAACACTTCTTAGAAAGCGAAAGTGTTTCCTAAAGGTAACCTGTTACCACAGTCACTGGTTTGTATGTAGCGGCTTTGGGCCAATGAAGCCATGAGCTGTCTGGCATCGGCTTACCACTCCCCATAGAGAAAACGTGAATGATGAGCTGTGCAAACTGTTATCGGACGTGTATGGCTGCACTAACACTGTGAGAACAAACTTCATTACAAGGACTGCATAAAGACACACTGGTAGTGTCCCAAAACACAGCGACAGGTCCCCTTTAAATTTTTATGAAACAGCTGGGAGACCTCCTTAGGGCTATGTGCACACAACGATTTTTCCATTCTGTTTATTATGTTTTAAAATGGCATCAGTCAAGTCACGTTTTGGACACCAGTCATTGCAATAGCGGTCACTGGAATATCCGTTGTTTGCAAAATAATTGTCATGATCATTAGAAAAAACAACGTCCGGATCGCACCGCCCCCTTCTCCCGTCCCGCTTCCTGCTCTGAACCGCGGCTTGAGACATAACGTCTCAAGGCAGCTCAGCCATTCAGCGGCCGGGACAGGACTCCGCTACGACCGCTGAATGGCTGAGCTTCCTTGAGACGTCACGTGTCAAGCCGCAGCTCAGACCAGGAAGCCGCGACCAGACGGGAGAACGGGGCTGCTCGATCCGGGACCAGCGCTGGAACCGGGGAGGTAAGTGACCGGCGGCCTCTATATCCGACCAATCCCCGGCCACACAATAAAAATAACCCCAACCGGAGTACCTCTTTAAAATGCGGTAATAGATGTCATTTTAAAAAAGAAAAAGCAGACCTTTTTTGTGTGTGTGTGTGTGTGTGTGTGTGTGTGTGTGTGTGAACATAGCCTAGATGTGGAAGTGCAGTTTCAGTATTTGACCTTTTACTGCTTGGAGTCTTCAAGGTGAGGTGGAGCACAGACCCACGGTGAAGGTACAGAGAAGCTGCCTCCTCCGCTACACTTATGTCACAGAATAGGATAGAGGCAGATTCGCTTTTGAGAAAATACAAAGAAACAGGAGGCAGCACTTGAGAACTCAAAGTAAATGTCAGAAACAAGACCGCACCGGGAAAGCATGCTGCATAATAAGGTATATTGGTGCTACATATATACACGCTGACTGCATCTCCTATAGCAGTTGTCTTTAACCTGTGACTTGCCAGCTGTTGCAAAACTACAACTCCCAGCAAGCCCGGAAAGTGTAGTTTTGCGACAGCTGCAGAGCCTGGAGTTGGAAACCACTATAAAGCAGACCGTGCATAGTGCATAAAGCATTGACAGTAGTAGTAAAGACAAGGAGGATTCCAGGAAGCAGCAGCAACAATCAGCCCAACAAGCTGCTGCACAGTAAGAGATAAGACAGGACAATGGAGTAACGTGTCAGACGGTGTTCATATCCGCCAGCTGCAATAGTGGTGGAGCGCCTCACCTCATACACCGTGCACCAGTCATACACCCAGAACATCTGCTTCACTGAACCACATTCACTCTGGGAAGAAACAGGAGACACAGGACTGGCCATTTACATGCTGGAGCTGTCAGACCTGGGATTGCCCCTCTGCAATCTCCCATGATAGCTGCCATAAAGGTAAACAGACATATAGGAGACGCTGAATTTTACAAAGGCTTCCTCGCCCCTATCCATAATTCATGCTCATGCTAAATCAGGGACGCAACAGCTCCAGGCCACTCTTCCCACTTCATGTAGACAACAGCGTCTACGGCTACAGCTCAGAGGCTTCAACCTTGAAGAGCGCTGCCTGTACCCCTGCGGAGTGCTGTATATCTAGTCACATTACATATGCAGCTGTGAGGTAAAACCACTCTATCAACGGGGAAATAGAAAGAAAGAGCTGGAAAAACAAAATTATCCCACACAAACATTGGAATGAATGAGAAGCGCACGGCTGCAATTGTTTCAGGAGATTATGAGTTCTGAGATCACTGCTTATCACAAAGAATTATAAACTATTCAGAGGCTGAGATATTGCACATGTACTTTATATTCTGCAATGTTATCACTGACCAGTCATAGTCCTATCAGGGTGTGGGAGGAAACCAGAACAACAATGATAGAGAGAATGTAGCAGCAATATACAGGTGTTGTCCCAGGTCATCTTTATAGTAAGATCCAGAGAATTAAAGGGACTTTGATACAGAACCAATTGATGTTTTGGGATTAATAAAATCCTACCTCTCCGATTTATTATCCTCTCAGCCAATGATCTTCCCCATCCATGAAATGAGAGCTTCACCTCAGATGACTCTTCCCTGGCTACAGGGGGCAGCATACTGATGGATACATAATCCATCCCTGAACATTGATTAAAAAAAAAAAAAAAAAAAGGCAATAGGACGGGGGGGGGGGGGGGGGGGGGGGGCAGGGAGGAAGCTTCTCACTTTTTGCTTCAGGCGGCAGACAAACTAGAAGCAGTTCTATTCCCGACATAAGATGTCAGGAGAACTCCTATAGATCATGACCGGGTTACTTTCATCTAATTCTAAGGTTAAAGTAGAAGGTTTCCATGAGACAATGGTGCATTAACCCTTCCTACCTGTAAGCCATAGACTCTTTTTTTAGTGTCTAGCCAACCCTCTATGGAAATTACTACCGAGGTCTTTATTAAAGTGCCAGATGTCATCATAAAACAGGAGCAATTTAAATAAAGACATCGATAATATGCTCATTATTAAGTAAATAGGCTACCACCCTAATGTTTAGGCTACTGTTTGCCACGCCCACTGCTCATGTTCTTAAAGTGTTTCTAATTGGGTACGATCTGCTGTCAGACTGGAGCCACACAGCTACCTGTTCTGTAGCAGCTCTATACTCCAGTGCTTTCTGAATTCTCTATTGTAGCATTCCCTTACGGTGCCTTTACACGGAGAGATTTATAGGGCAGATTTTTAAAGCCAAAGCCAGGAATGGATCTGAGAAGAGGAGAAATCTCAGTCTTTCATTTATGACCTGTTCTCTCTTTATAGTCTGTTCCTGGCTTTGGCTTAAGAAATCTGTCAGATAAATCTGTCTGTGTGAAGGCACCCTAACCTGTTGCTCTCCAGCTGTTGCAGACTGCAGGGCATGATGGGAGTTGTAGTTTTACCACAGAGCCTACAGTAAGTTGGGGTACACTTCTCTATTTCATATAATGAACTGATAGTAGTGACAATGAGTATAGGGCTTTTATGCAGCCCCAGTGACATCCCCCACACATTCAGCCTTAGCCCTTGACCCTGGGAAGGCCTCCGCTTCTAGAAAATCCTCATAAGAGAGTTCCTAGGCTGGCACACTGGCATTTAGGCTACGATCCACTTCAATAGCCCTTCTGCTACCTATGTTCTAAAGGGGAACCCGTGATTACTGTTATGCTGCCCCTGATGGTTTCTGCCTGTCCTGATTCATAGATCTTTCCCTATAACCAGACACAGAGATTATTCTATCACGGCTGGAGGGGGCAGAAAGGAACCACTGGTAAACCCCCCCCCCCCCCCCTCCCCAAATGCAAAATGGTTAGAGCCGCACGCTGCAAGTGATGACAGGCTCCCAAAAGCGGTTCTAACTGGATGACATGCCCCGTCATATGGGTCTCTAGTACTGAAACACCACCTGTCCTTCTCACTGGCCCCCCTACAGTACTACCAGGCTCTGCCATCTCTGTTTCCGGGTTCCCCCAACCTGCGGCTCTCCAGCTGTGGCAGAACTACTGCTCCCAGCATGCCCTGAAAAGCATCCCATAGACTGGAGAACACTACTTTACATCAGGTATTCCACCCAACTCGTGTCTATCCAGCAAAACCACAACTCCCATCATGCTCTGGTACAAGTGGTAGATTAGCCACCAGATGGGGAGCACTGGTCTATTTTTATAATAGACGATAAATAGTGACAATGTGTATAGAGATGTAGTTACTATTCCCATTCAGTGCTCCATTCCATGCAGGACCATGTACCTGCCTGCTGCTCTGCCTATAGCTCCACATACTGTGTGTGTATATATATATATATATATATATATATATATATATATATATATATATATATATATATATATATACATACACACACACAGTATATATATTTATGATTCTACACACAATTATGTAATGTTACAGTATGACTGTCCTGCTGCTCTGCCTATAGCTCCACATACTGTGTGTATATAATTCTACACAAATATTACGTATTGTTACAGTATCACTGCAGCCACTGCTCCAGCAGGACCATGTACCTGCCTGCTGCTCTGCCTATAGCTCCACATACTGTGTGTGTATATATATATATATATACACATACATACATATACACACACAGTATATATATTTATAATTCTACACACAATTATGTAATGTTACAGTATGACTGTCCTGCTGCTCTGCCTATAGCTCCACATACTGTATATATATATATATATATATATATATATATATATAATTCTACACAAATATTACGTATTGTTACAGTATCACTGCAGCCACTGCTCCAGCAGGACCATGTACCTGGCTGCTGCTCTGCCTATAGCTCCACATACTGTAATTTTATATATATATATTAATAATTCTACACACAAATATTATGTAATGTTACAGTAAGTATGGCTGCAGCCACTGCTCCAGCAGGGACTGCTCATTCATAGATCTCCTCACACCGGCAGCAGGGCGCCCCCTCTGTCCTCACAGCAGCAGCAGGGCGCCCCCTCTGTCCTCACACCGGCAGCAGGGCGCCCCCTCTGTCCTCACACCGGCTTCCCCCGGCAGGTCCCGGGCTGAGGACCCTGACATGTGATGCAGGACACCGTCCACACATGACACACGTTACCGCCACATGTCACGTATGAAGCGCAGCCGTCCCCACACACACAAGTCCGGTGACACAAGGTAACGGGGCTGCCGCTCCTCACCGGCCACAAATCACAGCGCCACTGACCGGTGACAGCCACTCACCTCTCCCGGGCGCGCTGCTGTCTGTCACAAGAGACGGGGATAACGCAGGAAATCCGTGATCAGAGCTCCGGTGCAGCCGCGGTCACTGGATGACGGGCAGACACAAGGTAAGAGCCGCGCACATGTGACCCGCGATCCTGCTTTTTTTTTTCCTCCCGAACTCTCTCCGTGAGCACAAGCCGGCGTCAGCGCTAACCGTGAACGAGCAGCTGCGCGCCTCCGCACGAGCGGGGAAGAGCTTTACGCGGGGGGCGCGCGCATCGGAGAGATCGGCTGACGTCACGTTCGGGCGCCCGTACGCGGCAGCAGCGGCTAAGATACGTCGTTTAGCATTCAATGAGCGGAGTGCTTCTCCCGGCCCCTCCCCAGCTTGTGATTGACAGCTCATTACCGGGGACGTGTGTCTGGCGGTGCCGGCCGGGGGCGCTGCGCTTCATAGAAACGGACATATAATCTGAGAGTATTGGTGCTGCACGGATCAGCCGCTCAGATAGGGAAATGCACAGGGAAATACGGTGATTGGTGGAGATAGAGCCGTAATTACTGTAATACGGCACTACAGAGGAAGCAATACTACCGGCCCGTGTCACTCTCTCTAGGTCGTCAATTCACTTGGCAAAGCGATTCCCAGCACCGTCACAGCGGATCACCCAGCAGCCCCAGTAACATCCCCACCTCCTCATGTCTTCCTATGGGCTAGGCAGCATTGTAATTATTGTTATAAAGGGGCACTCCAACTAAAGGGGCACGCCAACCAAAGGGGCACACCAACCAAAGAGGCACACCAACTAAAGGGGTACTCCAACTAAAGGGGCACACCAACTAAAGGGGCACGCCAACCAAAGGGGCACGCCAACCAAAGGGGCACACCAACTAAAGAGGCACACCAACTAAAGGGGTACTCCAACTAAAGGGGCACGCCAACCAAAGGGGCACACCAACTAAAGAGGCACACCAACTAAAGGGGTACTCCAACTAAAGGGGCACACCAACTAAAGGGGCACGCCAACCAAAGGGGCACGCCAACCAAAGGGGCACACCAACCAAAGAGGCACACCAACTAAAGGGGTACTCCAACTAAAGGGGCACACCAACTAAAGGGGCACGCCAACCAAAGGGGCACACCAACTAAAGAGGCACACCAACTAAAGGGGTACTCCAACTAAAGAGGCACACCAACTAAAGGGGCACGCCAACCAAAGGGGTACTCCAACTAAAGGGGCACACCAACTAAAGAGGCACACCAACTAAAGGGGTACTCCAACTAAAGGGGCACACCAACTAAAGGGGCACTCCAACTAAAGGGATACTCCAACTAAGGGGCACTCCACCTAAAGGAGTACTCCAACTAAAGGGGCATTCCAATTAAAGGGGTACTCCAACTAAGGGGGGCACTCCACCTAAAGGGGTACTCCAACTAAAGGGGCACTCCAACTAAAATTGTTCTCCCAGTACTTACCAGCCGCTGTATGCCCTGGTGTATTCTCTCCAATCTGACACTCTGCTCCCTGCTGCCACCTCTGCCAGTGACAGGAACTGCCCAGAGGAGTAGCAAATCCCCATAGAAAAATTCTTCTGCTCTCTACAGTCATGGCCAAAAGTTTTGAGAATGGCACAAATATTATACTTTCACATGATCTGCCGCCCTCTGGTTTTTATGTGTGTTTGTCAGATGTTTTTATCACATACAGAAATATAATTGCAATCATATTATGAGTAACAAAAGTTTATATTGACAGATAGAGTGAGTTAATGCAGCAAGTCAGTATTTGCAGTGTTGACCCTTCTTCTCCAGGACCTCTGCAATTCTCCCTGGCATGCCCTCAATCACCGTCTGGACCAAATCCCTACTGATAGCAGTCCATTCTTGCACAATCAATGCTTGCATTTTGTCAGAATTTGTTGGTTTTTGTTTGTCCACCCGTCTCTTGATGATTGACCACAAGTTCTCTGGGGAGTTTTCAGGCCATGGACCTAAAATCTCTATGTTTTGTTCCCTGAGCCATTTAGTTATCACCTTTGCTTTATGGCAAGGTGCTCCATCATGCTGGAAAAGGCATTGTTGATCGCCAAACTGCTCGGTTGGGAGAAGTTGCTCTTGGAGGACATTCTGGTACCATTCTTTATTTATGTCTGTGTTTTTAGGCAAGACTGTGAGAGAGCCGATTCCCTTGGCTGAGAAGCAACCCCACACATGAATGGTTTCAGGATGCTTTACAGTTGGCATTAGACAAGACTGGTGGTAGGGCTCACCTCGTCTTCTCCGAATAAGCTGTTTTCCAGATGCCCCAAACAATCGGAAAGGGGATTCATCAGAGAAAATGACTTTACCCCAGTCCTCAGCAGTCCACTCCCTGTACCTTTTGCAGAATATCAGTCTGTCCCTGATGTTTTTTCTGGAGAGAAGTGGCTTCTTTGCTGCCCTCCTTGAGACCAGGCCTTGCTCCAAGAGTCTCCGTCTCACAGTGCGTGCAGATGCACTCATACCTGCCTGCTGCCAGGATATACAGCAGCTGATAAGTACCGGAAGACTTAAAAATTTTTTTAATAGAAGTAAAATTACATATCTCTGGCACCAGTTGATTTGAAAGAATTATTATTAATTTTTTTTTTTGCTGAACTACCCCTTCAAGGAAACGAATAGAAGAAATAGCAGACTGAAGGGTGCCAGGAAGTGCCCTAGAGATATTTGCCATAAATTCCTATATGAGAATACCCTATGAAGCCCCTTCTTCATAGTGCCCACCACATGTCCTGGACAGACTTCTCTCTACTATATATATATATATATATATATATATATATATATATGTGTGCATGGTGGTCCAAAAGTAGGTGGACAGTATGTGTAATTGGGTTATGAAGGGGGAGATTTATCAAACATGGTGTAAAGTGAAACTGGCTCAGTTGCCCCTAGCAACCAATCAGATTCCACCTTTCATTCCTCACAGACTCTTTGGAAAATGAAAGGTGGAATCTGATTGGTTGCTAGGGGCAACTGAGCCAGTCTCACTTTACACCATGTTTGATAAATCTCCCCCTTCATAACCCTATTACACATAGGGTGGCATTTATTAAGTCCGGCGTTTTTTACGCCGGAATTATAAATGCCCCCGCAGCTCCGGCGCTACGGAGATTTCTGTAGAGGCGGACTGCCTCTACATAAATCCCGTGCGCGCCGATGCGCACCGCCGAAAACCTACGCCAGCTGAGGACTGGAGTAGGTTTTCGGCGTACATTTGGGCGGAACGGATGGTAAATCGCGCGGACTCCGAGTCCGCGCTCTCCATTCCGCCCACTACATGCCCCCTTTCCGCCCCCCTGGCGTACTCGGCGGAAAGTGTCGATTTGCAAATATTTTATTCGCAAATCGGCCATTTGCGAATAAAAAAATACGCAAATCAGCACTTTCCGCCGAAAATCATCCGTTCACCGGATGATACATGTGGCCCATACTGTCCACCTACTTTTGGACCACCATGTGTGTATATATATATATATATATATATATATATATATATATATATATAGTGACATTTCGTACTGAATATTGACAAGCAGAGTTCTTATTAATAAAAAAGGAAATGGCGCAGGAGGCGTATAGTAAATTGCAAAGCTTTTATTATAGAAACTTTATCAGCTAAGACAATAATTCCCCTCTGAACATGTATGTTAACCAGGGAGTGAGCGGTGGTAACTGGTATACAAATGATTATGTCTGCTCAGTGTGGACGTATAGTTATAAAGCAGCTGGAGGTGTAATAGGTAACAAACCTTGCTGTAGATGCCCCTATTATCCCGCTGCTATTAATTCCCTCTATTTATAATGGAATGCAATGAATTACCAACATACCCCGCTGATGAAGATGGAAAAAGAATAGAAATAGTTTTGCAGGTGTAGTGTAAAGTGTAAGTGATGTATGATTCTTTGTTCGCTCTCTTCCCCATAGAGCCCGCTGCCTCAGGCACATGCAGATAAAGCCACTTTGCTATAAAGCTGACAAAGTCATCAGCCCAGAGTTTTCCTCTTTGCTTCAGAACGGGTGTCATTATTGGTAGACTGCACCATTGCTTCTGGCTCTCACAGCAGCTACAGAAGTCCGGCCCCTGTGGGAGAAAACTGACGAGAAAACATGGGATTATTGATTAACACTGTCTGGCTGATGGGCATGCCTATAGATCTGTACCGAGGAGCCCCTAATGTCTTATTTTTCATCGGATGGATTTTTAAGATCTATGTTTTATATTTCTATTTTATATCATCAGATATTTTGGTCAATGATATGACGTACCTTTTTATGTTAAAAGTTTTCTTTTGAGAACTATAATAAAGAGGAGCTATGTTGTCATAGGGTTCTACAAAAAACAGCCCCACCTCTGTCCACAGGCTGTGCATGGTCAGTGGCAGACTGGGGTATCTGGAGCCCACCAATGAAGAACCAGTGAGAAACAACATGTCAGTCAGTGTTTGTGCAGGTTCTATAGCTGGGGGCCTACCGGAGTATCCCCTAGTCCTCTGGTGGCCAGTTGGACACTGTGCATGGTGTTGTAACTCAACCTTATTCACTTCAGTTGCATTCACATCAAATAGCAAAGACAACCCATGAACAGGTGTGGGGTTGCTTTTAGTAAAAAAAGCAGCCATGTTCTTTTAAACCTTTGTTACTCTTTTAGGGTGCCTTCACACGTACCGCATCTGCAGCGGATTTCACGCTGCGAGTTTGCAGCAAAATCCACTGCAGATCCTGGTATAGTGAAGGTCTATGGGGTCAAATACCCGCAGCGGAATTTTCATTCCGCTACGGATATGTGACCCAGCCCCTTTAACATCCCGGCAGCACTGATTGGCTGTTGGGAAGCGAGGGGAGCCGGGAGCCTCACGCACAACTACGGCGCCGAGCAGGTAATGTATGCCCCGGGAGGCTGGATGCGGGGGGTTAAAGGGGGTCACATATCCGTAGCGGAATGAAAATGCAAACTCGCAGCATGAAATCCGCTGCAGATCCGGTATGTGAAAAATCGTTATTGCGATAGTTTTCAAGATCGCTTAAGCCCATCTTTTACATAGTGTAAAACGGTGAAAGACTGTTTACACAAAGCGATCTGCGAATTTTCAACGAACGACGATTTGAGAACATGTTGAAAGATCAAAATGAACGATTTTTCGCTCGTCGTTTAAGCGTTTGCTGTGTTAACACAGAAAGATTATTGCTCAAATGTGATCGTTATTGCGAAAATTCCGTTCCGTGTAAACGCAGCTTAAAGTGTCACTGTCGTGAATTTTTTTTTTGCAGAAATCAATAGTCCAGGCGATTTTAAGAAACTTTGTAATTGGGTGTAAGGAACTTACCTTGTCCGGCTCCAGCGGCGTCTCCTTCCAGCTCGGCTCCGGCTGTCGGCTCGGGAGCGCGCCGCTGCTCCGCCCGCCGGAGCCGAGTGACGTCACGGAGACCCGGCGGCGTCCCTAGCAACCGGGGACGCCGTGGGGTCACGTGACCGTCAGCTGGCCGGCCGGCACGCAGCTGATGTGTTTTGCACTCAGGCTGAGTGACAGGTCGCCCGGCCGCTCAGCCTGCAGTGCAACAGCTGCAGTGAGGCTGGACTCAGGAGGCCGGACCAATCAGCCTTTGGTCCGGGCTCCTGGTCCAGTATAAAGTTTCAGTGTAGCCAGCAGGTTATCGCTGGCTATTAGTTGTCCTGATCCCAGCTCCCCAGTCCCTTGTATTCTGTCCTATCCTTCTCCATTTTGTCTTGCCTGGATTCTGACCTTTTGCCTGTCCCCTGACTCTCCGCTCGGTTCTGATTTTGTACTGCGTTGCTCGTTTGGTTCCTGACTCGGCTAGTTGACTCTCCGCATTTTGTTTGTCTGTCTGTCTGCGTTTTATGTTCTGCACGTATCCAGTATAGGGATTGTCTTCGTGGTTGTCCGCGACCGCCTAGGGTCGACTGAGGCAAGTAGGCAGGTGACAGTGGGTGGGGTCAGATTTAGGGCCCACTGTCTTGTGTCTTATCTTCCCCCAGCCACTCGTGACAGAATAGCCAGCCCTAAAATTTTGTGTGACGTGTGCCAACGATTTGTTATCATGGATCCTATGAAGGCACTAGTGGAACAGATGCAGAATCTGAACACATTGGTTCAGAATCTCGCTGAACGGGTTCAGGAGCAGGAGGCTGCTCCTCGACAGGTTACGATGACCACGCCCTCTCCCCCTGAACCGCCTGTACAACTCCCGGAAAAATTTAAGGGGGATAGAAAGAGTTTTCGAACCTTCAGAGAAGGGTGTCGGTTGTTTTTTCGACTGCGTCCCCGTTCGTCAGGAGATGAGGCCCAAAGAGTGGGAATAATCATGTCCCTCCTGCAGGGTCCCCCACAAGAGTGGGCATTCTCTCTCCCTCCTAACGCCATAGAACTAACTTCTGTGGACTTTTTCTTTTCGGCATTGGGACTATTGTACGATGACCCTGACAGGACTGCAGTGGCCGAGCGACAATTGACGTCCCTAAAACAGGGGAAAAGACCAGTGGAAGATTATTGCGCAGAGTTCCGCCAGTGGTGTATCCCATCTGGTTGGAACGACTCCGCTCTGCGCTACCAGTTCCGGGTGGGTCTCTCTGACCAGTTGAAGGACCTGTTAATAGCTTATCCTCCCCCTGAAACGTTAGAAGAGACAATGACGTTAGCCATTAGGGTAGACCGCCGGATGCGTGACAGACGAAGGGAGAAGTGCACCTCTGAACCCTGTAGTACCTCTTTCTCTCCTGTGTCTTTTCCTAAAAACCCCTCCTCCCTGCTGCCACCACCGGAGGAACCTATGCAAATTGGCGCCACCGATGCAAGAACTAGACGAGCCCATCGGATGCAGCATAATCTTTGCTTATACTGCGGCAAAGCTGGACACCGGGTTCGGGAATGTACCTCCAGGCCTGGAACATCGTCGGAAAACTCCAGCGCCTGAGTGACTATCGAGGGGGTCACTCAGGCGCACAGGTACCACTCGATAAGAATAAATTGATGGTTCCCATCTCGCTATGCTTGGGCGAGAGATGTATCTCGGGGTTTGCCCATGTTGACTCAGGGGCATCCGCTAATTTTGTTAATTCCGGGTTTTGGTCCGGTCTGGGGGTATGCCCGCTTCAGCTTAAATGCCCGCTGAGTATCACGGGGGCGGATTTTACCCCATTGGCCCAAGGAAGGGTGAAATATATTACTCCTCCTCTCGAAGTGAAAGTGGGGTCGATCCATTCTGAGTGTCTAGATTTTTTGGTTATGGACAATTTGTCCTCTGATGTTATTTTAGGTTTACCGTGGTTGACCCAGCATAACCCTGTGTTTGATTGGGTAAACAGAGAACTTGTCCAATGGGGACCAGGTTGTGCCGCCCATTGTATTTCTTTGAATTTAACCGAATGTTCTTCGTTAGAAGGAGAGCTCCCTGAATTTCTATCTGATTTTCTTGATGTCTTTGATGAAAAATCGGTGGACGAGCTACCTCCTCATCGTCCATACGATTGTGCTATTGATCTAGTTCCTGAATCCAAGTACCCGAAAGGACGCATTTTTAACTTGTCTAAACCAGAGAGAGAGGCTATGCGTGATTATGTTAAAGAGAGTTTACATAAGGGTCACATCCGTCCTTCCTGTTCTCCCCTTGGTGCTGGGTTTTTCTTTGTGGGCAAAAAGGATGGTAGCTTACGCCCTTGCATTGACTATCGGGAATTAAATAAAATCACGATTAAAAATCAACATCCTCTCCCTCTGATTCCTAATTTGTTTGATCAGATTGTAGGGGCCCGGTGGTTCTCCAAAATTGACCTCCGGGGGGCCTATAATTTGATTCGTATAAAGGAGGGCGATGAATGGAAAACTGCCTTCAATACCCCCGAAGGACACTTCGAATACCTTGTCATGCCCTTCGGGTTGTGTAATGCACCTGCAGTTTTTCAACGTTTTGTTAACGATGTGTTTCGCGACTACCTGGGACGTTTTTTAGTGGTATACCTGGATGATATCCTGATTTTCTCTCCAGATTGGTCTTCGCATGTTGGTCATGTTCGTAAGGTTATGGAACTCCTAAGACTTAACCATTTGTTTGCTAAATTGTCAAAGTGCCAGTTTGGTGTTCAGGAGGTCTCTTTTTTGGGATATAAAATCACCCCTAGTTCTTTTGGGATGGATCCCCTTAAGGTGACGGCCATTACCAAGTGGGAGCGCCCAAGGAATCTTAAAGCTTTACAGAGATTTTTGGGATTTGCTAACTATTACAGAAAATTTATTAAGGGGTTTTCAGTGATTGCTAAGCCCTTAACAGATCTTACCAGAAAGGGAGCTGATGTGGATAACTGGACTCCTGAAGCCATTCTGGCATTTGACAAACTTAAAAGATGTTTTTCTGTAGCTCCGGTGTTGATTCAACCTGACTTTGAGCAACCTTTTATTGTCGAGGTGGATGCCTCAGAGGTAGGGGTGGGGGCTGTTCTTTCACAGGGTCCTGAAACTCTCACCAATCTCCGACCCATTGCCTATTTCTCTAGAAAGTTCTCCAAAGCAGAATGCAACTATGATATAGGCAATAGGGAACTCCTTGCCATTAAGTGGGCGTTCGATGAATGGAGGCACTTTCTAGAGGGGGCTAAACACAAAGTTAAGGTTTTAACCGACCACAAAAACCTTGTTTATTTAGATAAAGCTAAGCGTCTTACTCCACGACAGGCCAGATGGGCACTCTTTTTCACACGGTTTAACTTTGAAATCACCTTCAGACCGGGTTCCAAAAATGTAAGGGCAGATGCTTTATCTCGTAGTTTCGACGTCAATGAAGTCCCCATAAAGGAGTCTGAAACCATCTTATCTCCGGGGGTGGTGGTGGCTATACTGCAGCCCGATCTGGCTGCCCAAGTCGTCCAGTCTCAATCTATGGCGCCTAGAAATACCCCGGAGAACAAACTGTTTGTTCCCCCAAATCTTCGTTTGAGAGTCCTGGAAGAAACACATTGTTCAGTTTTGGCAGGTCATCCAGGTATTGCTGGTACTAAGTATTTATTATCTCGTCATTATTGGTGGCCATCTTGGGTCAGAGATACTAAGCTGTTTGTAGAGGCTTGTGAGATTTGCGCCAGGTCCAAGGTTCCTCGCAGATTACCCGAGGGACTTCTCCAACCCCTACCGGTACCTGCTAGACCGTGGACCCACATCTCAATGGACTTCATAACTGATTTACCACCCTCTAAGGGTAAAACTGTGATTTGGGTGGTGGTTGATAGGTTCTCTAAGATGTGCCATTTAATTCCTCTCAGCAAGCTTCCTAATGCTCGTACCTTGGCTTCTCTTTTTATTAATCATATCTTACGTTTACATGGTGTACCAGAGAATATTGTTTCTGACAGGGGAGTACAATTTGTGTCTAAATTCTGGAGGGAGTTTTGTGGTCGCCTGGGCATATCCTTGTCCTTTTCTTCAGCTTTCCATCCGCAGTCCAATGGTCAGACGGAAAGGGTTAACCAGTCACTGGAACAGTTCTTGAGATGTTTTGTTGCAGGGTCACAGGAGAAATGGAGAGAATACCTGTCTTTGGCAGAGTTTGCCCTGAATAATCGTGAAAGTCAGTCTCTCAAAATGTCACCATTTTTTTTGTAATTTTGGGTTTAATCCTCGTTGTTCTTCTGTACATGCGGCCGAGTCCATTAATCCATCCGCCGAAAAAATCTACAGAAAACTGTGCACAGTTTGGGCCCAGGCTCTTCAGAACCTGGTTAAAGCCCAAGAAAATTGTAAAAAACAATCAGACAAAAGACGTATATCTGGCCCTGAGTACAGGGTAGGTGACAAGGTATGGCTCTCTACTAAAAACTTGAGATTGAAAACACCATCTGGTAAACTTTCTCCTAAATATATTGGTCCTTATGCCATAGTAAAAGTTGTCAACTCAGTTTCGTTTAAGTTACTGTTGCCTAAGAGTCTAAAAATTCACGATGTCTTCCATAAGTCTCTGTTAAAAAAATATATTAATCCCGTGTTACCGTCTGCTCCTCCTGCTCCTTTGATTATTCAGGGTGAACTTGAATATGAGGTAGAGAGGATTCTGGATTCTCGCCGAGTTCAGAGTTCTTTACAGTATCTGGTTCATTGGAGAGGATTTGGCCCAGAGGAGCGCACTTGGGTAGCAAGTAGGGATATGCATGCACCTCGTCTCATTCGGCAATATCATTTGCACAACCCGTCTAAACCAGGTCCTGTTACTAAGGGTCCTGAGGCCCCTCATAAGGGAGGGGGTAATGTAAGGAACTTACCTTGTCCGGCTCCAGCGGCGTCTCCTTCCAGCTCAGCTCCGGCTGTCGGCTCGGGAGCGCGCCGCTGCTCCGCCCGCCGGAGCCGAGTGACGTCACGGAGACCCGGCGGCGTCCCTAGCAACCGGGGACGCCGTGGGGTCACGTGACCGTCAGCTGGCCGGCCGGCACGCAGCTGATGTGTTTTGCACTCAGGCTGAGTGACAGGTCGCCCGGCCGCTCAGCCTGCAGTGCAACAGCTGCAGTGAGGCTGGACTCAGGAGGCCGGACCAATCAGCCTTTGGTCCGGGCTCCTGGTCCAGTATAAAGTTTCAGTGTAGCCAGCAGGTTATCGCTGGCTATTAGTTGTCCTGATCCCAGCTCCCCAGTCCCTTGTATTCTGTCCTATCCTTCTCCATTTTGTCTTGCCTGGATTCTGACCTTTTGCCTGTCCCCTGACTCTCCGCTCGGTTCTGATTTTGTACTGCGTTGCTCGTTTGGTTCCTGACTCGGCTAGTTGACTCTCCGCATTTTGTTTGTCTGTCTGTCTGCGTTTTATGTTCTGCACGTATCCAGTATAGGGATTGTCTTCGTGGTTGTCCGCGACCGCCTAGGGTCGACTGAGGCAAGTAGGCAGGTGACAGTGGGTGGGGTCAGATTTAGGGCCCACTGTCTTGTGTCTTATCTTCCCCCAGCCACTCGTGACATTGGGTTTATTATCCGAAAAATGCATTTTTATCATGAAAAAGCAGTTTGAAGCTCTCCCCCCTGTCTTCATTGTTCTCCTATGGAGAGAGCTAAAGAGAAGACCAAAACAGGACAACAAAGAGTTAATCTACAAATCCCTCACGGGATATCTCTTGTGACAGTCACCAGTGACCTGTCTGAGCTCAGATTACAGCTGTCACCCAGCTCCGTGCCTGTAATCCTCTGTTATCTGCTTTCTGCTGCCGGCTAACTCCCTCCTTCCTCCTCCCCCTCCCCTCTCCCTAGAACAGACAGGGTACGACTCCTGCAACAAGTCACAATTTTCAGATTTTTCAGAGTGGATGAAAAAGAGGAAGGAGGGGGGGACCTGGGAAAAGGCTTTTTACATGCAGATAATGGCAGATTTGGCTAATAAACCCAATTACAAAGTTTCTTAAAATCGCCTGGACTATTGATTTCTGCAAAAAAAAAAAATACGACAGTGACTCTTTAAGTCCTGACACCTGTACAAATGCTGCATGCAGTGCCTACAATACTTGGCCTTCTTTGATGTCTATTCTAAAGCATGTTAACATTAGAATGGACGTCAGACTTAGGGAAGCAGCCTGTGTGAGTAGCACTACATCCACAGCGCACTGTCGGAGAGCAAGCGGGGATAACTCATGCACTGTTCCCTCTATTAAAGGCTGCCATATCTGCAGCACTCCTGGCACAGCCAGCTTCCCCAAGTCTAATGTATATTCGTATGCCAATATGCATTAATGCATTAGAATAGACATCATGGGAGGCTTAGAGCTCTAAACTTATTCCCACGACCTTTATTCTACAGACACTACAGACAGGGAAGCCTGTAGTGGATTCTTTCCCCACTCAGTATGCCGCACTTCGCAGCACTGTAATAAAGCAGCTGTGCGGCTGTGTCATGAACATTCAGTTTCCCCGCTTCCAGAATCAAATTGATACATCATGCCGAGTGGGGAAAGAATACACAGGGCTTTCCCATCCATAAGCCCTTAGTGTGGGATATGTAACTGTGTCAGGACCAGGGCTAACACAGCCATTGGTGGCAGCAGAGGGGCCGTGTCGCCTCTTAGTACTGCCGCTCAATGTAAAATTATAAATAAATAAATATATATATATATACATATATATATATATATATATATATATACATATATACTGTATATACATATACAGTATATATTACATTTACATTTTCTTTCATTTTCTTTTATTAAAGAAATATTTAAAAAAAAAAAAAAAAAAACGCTGGAAGGACAAGGCCACTTTTCCCCAAATGTTCTTGAAAAAACCTTTGACAAACACATCAAAATTAAGGAGATGGTGTTTCTGTAGATATTAATATTCCCTTCTATTTTTTATGTTATACAGTTGTTACTTTGCCGGCACTGCTTATGTCTTGACACTTGATAAATTAACTTGATATTTTTCCTCTCTCTCTTTCTATATATATAGTAAGCCATGTTGTTGTTGCTACATATAAATGGTGCCAGCATATTGCAGTATATGCACGTTGTAACTTTTTTTCTGGATTATAAGTTTACAGTAGAGATGAGCGAATCACTTATCTAAACAAAACAAACTGCTTCATTTGATCAGCGCTCTGCTCATTAAGTCGGCTGCCTGTCAGTGCTTATCCGCTTCCTGTTGCTCCACCCCGGGTACCCGGGAAAAGCTGGATCCAAGCCTGAGAAACTAGGAACTAGGAGAGATTTTCCAGGATTGGATCCAGCTTTTGGGTGGAGTGGCAGGGAGCGGAGCAGCACTGACAAGCAGCTGACTTGATGAGCGGAGCGCTGATCAAATGAAGCATTTTGCTTTGTTTAGATGAGCAATTCGCTCATCTCTGGTTTACAGCCTCAGTGTCCCTTAATTTTTCTTCTCTCTGTGGTTCCTTTTAAAGAGCAACTCTGGCGTTTTTTTTTTAGATTATTTAACACACATAACAAAGTTATATAACTTTGTAATGTGTCTTAATAACCTATCTGGGTCCGATTCCCCCATTTCCAACCCCCAACCCCCCTCCCCGAAGTTAAATAAAGTATACATACCCGATTACGGTCAACCCCGTCCTCTTCTCCCTGGCGCCATTTTGTGACAATGACGTCACAGCAGGGGGCGGGCCTGGTCTTCATCCTCTTCGGCGTCTTCTGCTGAAGTGAATGGGACATGAAAAGGCTGCTGGTGCACTTGCGCACCAGCAGCCTTTTCATTGGCTGGACCGCATCTTATGGCTCCCAGCTTGCTCAGCCCTGATTGGCTGAGCTTGCTGGAAGCCATGTGATGCGCTCCAGCCAATGAAAAGGCTGCCGGTGCGCATGCGCATCGGCAGCCCTTTCTCTCCCAATCATTTCACACAGACCCAGAAGTGAGGGAGTTCTGAAGACCAGGGCCGTAGGTGACGGAGTCACGGGCGGCGAGGGATTCATGTGTCGATCGTCACCGGAGGTATGGTGAGTATGATCTGTGTGTGTGTCTGTGTGTTTTTTTTTTTTCCCCTACCGCCGGAGTTGTCCTTTAATGTTTTATGATATAATTTCATGCATACCAATGAAGTTTGTATTTTAATGGATATATTGAATGCTCTTGCTTTGTATATATTTTTGGATGTCTGTTTTATGCTAATTAGAGATGAACACAACTTAGTATGCTCGAGTCCGATTTTCTCCTCATGTGTAACATTTCCTTTATGTACTATACAGGAATCCTGCTATTTCCTCTTCTCCTGTGTGCATCAGAGCAGATTAGTGGTATGTAACACACTGGGCCTAAAGGAATCATCATTGTCTTTAAAGTGAATCTGTCATTTGCAATTCACATTCCAAACTGTCAAGGAGACACATGATACCTTTCATATATCGAATTAGGCTTCCGTAATGTTGAAATATGCTCTCCTGTCCAAAGCGCCAACAAGGTTTTCCTGAGCTCTTGTAGTACTAAGTACTAAAATATCTCCTTGCTCCCCCTCCAGCTGACTGTCAATCAGAGATAGGGAGGGGAGAAGCAGCAAGGAGGAATTAGGCTTGCAGCAATTCATGGCCTTGGGAAAGCACAGACAGATATATGAAAGGTACCATGTGTCATAACAGTTATCTAACAATGTCAGCAGTTTGGAACACAACCTTTTTGCTTAAATTTTTTTTAGATTTCAAGTAACAGAAGTCTCACACCTGTGTCAGAGGGTTTTCAACGTGCCATGTAGCGTAAGTATTGGTTTAGATCACAAATATGAGCAATTAGAGATTATTTTGCTTGGATCCTCTTTAGGGGTACCTTCACACGTACCGGATTCACAGCGGATTTCACGCTGCGAGTTTGCAGTGAAATCCGCTGCGAATCTATGTAGTGTAAAGGTCTATCGGGTTACAATTTTCATTCCCCCCGCCGCCTGCACTGCCGTGCACTGATTAGCTGATGGGGACCGACGGGAGTCAGGAGCCTCACTGTAACCACAGCGCCATGCAGCTGATGTATGCTCTGGGCCAGGGGCTGCAGGCGGCGGGGGGGGGGGGGGGGGGGGTCGGCGGGGGTGTTGTTAAAGGAGCCAGGTGACATATCTGCAGTGGAATGAAAATTCCGCTGTGGATATGTAACCCCATAGACCTTCACACTTCATGGATTCGCAGCGGATTTCGCTGCAAACTTGCAGCGTTAAATCCGCTGCGAATCCAGTACGGTACATCGCTTTTGTGATTTTGCATGGATAGTCGGGGGTGGAGCACTGGAGGCGGGCACGTCCGCCCCCAGTGCATCAACCCTGGCTGGTGCCTGGTAATAGACCAGGAAACCAGGCTGAGGTTCAAAAAAAGGACCGCGTTACCGGCATCCCCATGCCAGTACCGGTCTATCTTGTAAAAATCACAAAAGCAATGTACCGGTGGTACATTCACTTTAAGATTATGTACCTGCTTCATATTTATCGAAGATAGACTGTTCCTTAGCATAGTAGCATGCACAAACTCAGTTTGGCCCCAAAGATCCCTATTATGAATCTGTAAATACTCCATGATGTTCTACTATATGATGCCACTATGGGGCGCTGTCCTCCTGTAACAAAGCTTTTATGTGATAACACTTCTGCATGCCACTTTTTTTTCCCTCTGGCATTCTCACCTCTATATAAGTATAGGCCCCCTGCCTTATTACAGATCCATTTATAACCATGTGCATAGACAGTGAGATGAAAAGGCACACCAGCTATTTGCTGTAGGTTTCTGTGAGACACAATCAACATATTTCCATTTTTCAGCATCAAAAATTCATCAGAATGAAACACTTTATGTGCCTTTTGGAGCCAAATTTCCTTTTCTGTTCTCCTATTCAGAGCTATTTATTGTTAGTCCTATATTAGTCTTCAGTTAATTTATGACTTTACATGATTTATAGAATTCTGTGGAACATGGATGGAATTCCCGGGGGTAACAGCTGTTTTCTCATGTAGCGGACAGATCCCACAGGACTCATCTTTTTTACACTGAAATGGAAGCGTGTCAATCTGTGGGGATGTAAAGGTTGTGCTGTGCTGTTACACATCAAACTCTGGTCACATTCCCTTTATACTATACTATACTTTATACTATATACTACACTGCTTTGAATTTTTTTTTTTTTTTTTTTTTTTTAGTTTTTTTTGTGAGTTGCAGCTACCAGTTCCTCAAGTGGCAATTGCCACAAAGTGCTTACAAGGGTTGTGCCTATTTGCACATAAATACCGGAGCATTGTTTCAGCATCCCTTATAATTGTAGTGACTGAAAATACTACATCTGAAGATTTCTCTTTGCTGGTTTTATTTCCAAAGATAATCTATGAGCCTCCTCTGGCTCCTCGGTTACTTTCTAGCCATGCTGGAAATATATATATATATTCAGTAAATAGCTGCCTGCAGTGATATAGAGCTGGCACAAATCAATTTAATAGGTATCATTCAACCTGTTCGCAACACCTAATTCTGAGTTATTTTCTAAGTTACAGGCACTTCTTGTTTAAAGAGATGGAAGTTTAAAATACTTTGTGTTAAAAGAAAATCCTCTGTCAGTCGTGCTCCGTAGACTTACATTAGGAGCCCGACTCATCACACGACAGAGCCTCCTCTGGACCTGGGAAAGGACTTTCAAAGGACAGTGACACTTTAACTTTAACCTCTGCCTTACACATCAGTTAGCATTTTTTGCACTCACTTTTTTCACTGGAATACTGTACTTCCACTATGAAAATGGTTAGGCATAGTTAACGACTGTCAAGCAGTTTTCTTCAAGTTTCAAGCAATTTCTGCAGTTTTCTCTGCCTAGCTTGGTACGGTAAAAAAGAAGGTGAGGTTTACATCGCAATTTTCCTGCCTGTGTCAAACTGGCGTGGCCTAGAGTGTCTGTGCATTAGGCTGGCACAACCTCTCTGTCCCTCCTCCCCACCCTCCTCATCATTAGGAATGCCCCAGGCAGGTATTCTCCTATTCATCAGCTGTGTGAGTATGGCACATGGTCTAATTCGTTAAGGCACCTGTGCAGTGTTCACTGCAGAGGAATAGGAAAAATCCTGCCAGTGGCATTCCTAATGATGAAGAGGGTGGGGAGGAGGGACGGAGCGGTGGTGCAAAATTAGGGCACAGATACTCTAGGCCATGGCATTTTGGCACAGGGCGGCAAGTTTAAAAGTTGTTTTTTAGAACAATAACTGCATCACCTGCCGAACGGACCCCAGGACAGATCTTGGATTAAAAGCAGCTATCTGAAGGTACAAGTGGTTTGGTAGGGTCAAATTGTGGGTACAGAGAGTCGCTTTAAGGAGCAAGAAAATCTATCCTGGCTGCCTAGTCACCAGACCTGAATTCTATCGAGAGTATGTGGGACATTTCGAGGTTAGGAGACGATTCCCACTGCCTGCTTCTGACAAGAGATTAGCATCTTTTTTAGTTTAAAGTTGTCTATGATTTATAGTTGTCTATACTGCGACACATTTCAACTGTAATATGTGCAAAAGGGAAGCCTACCCCTTATTAATAAAAAAAAAACACGTGCGATCTGTAGTTGGTGTTTTTGTTATTTTGATGCTGGTATAGAAGGGTACATACCGTATCCTGACAGAACCAACAATAGGGGGAGGTTCCCTCCTCTCCATACATTACACTTACAGCAGATATAGCTGTTCATTCAGTAAAATTACAGGTTATACAAATAATATATCCAGAACATGTGGAGTTAAACAAGTACAACTCTCCATCCTGTATGTGCGGATGATATAGTGGTAATCACTGGTAAATCTTGCTCTGTATTCAGATATTCATTTATACCTCTGCTGTAGGCTTTAAAGCTCTCCTAATCAATAGATTATATATGTTCTTTTTATTGGTATACACATAAAAGGCTCGGGTGAAATGCGCTGACAGATTAGTTACTTGAAAATGAAATTTGACAATCAAAGGCCTGATAGTTGTGGATGCTGAATGATGTTCAGGAAATGTCTGTATTTCTCTACATTATACATTTCTAGATGACTAAAATCCATCTTTTTGTTATTTCTGTCCTCTGAATGAATGCCAAGCATTGCAGCCTGATGCCGGGATGCTATTCTGGCTCTAGGTGACTGTGCTAAATTAAGTGTTTCAGGGTGGTTTTTTTCTTACTTACATTCTAGGACAGCATTAGCATAAAATAAGTGGTTGAAATCCCGGCCATAAATGTGTTTTTCTCGGCTTCAATTACCAGGGTAAGTATCCCTGATAACCCAGTAACATGTATGCACCTTGTTTGTTTCTGTGTTGGCAAATGGTTATTGTTTTATGTTGCTTATGTATGTTTTTTAAATATGGTAAAACTAATACATGTGCCTCTCAAGATGGTCACCATTGATATAACCTTCATATTGATTTTGAGTGTTGTTATAGAAGACAACACTATGGTTTCTAGTATTAGTGTTTGTATGACATTAAATATTGTAGTTCTTTATTAAATCCCATTTACTCCAAGTATAACCTCTACAGAACCAAAGGGAACGGCTAGTTCTACAATACCGCCATCATTATACTAGAGGGTGCTAGGCTGAATAATATTAGATCAAACATAAAATAGAATGGTATATAGAGAGTGGTTCCTGAGGAAGGTGCCATGTACAGCCATATACACTCTATTAATCCATGCTTTCTAGCTATGTTTCTGGTTATGCTTTTTGTACTTTGTGCACAGCCCTGTATGTTTTGAGCTCAGGAACATAGAAGAAAAAAATAGGAACTCTAATGGGCACAACCGCTGTCTGATCCAAAGTCCTCTGATACTTCTTACATATGGTAAAGGCAGTTTGTTTCCAAACCATTAGACGTGCCATAGCAACATGTCAGAGGTTTGTATCGTACGGAGTCTGGGGGCTGAGAACCCCTGATCGTTAGAATGAAGGGGCAGACGCGCTTAGCACGCTCTCCCTCTTTATTTCCATCTCATTGGTAAAGTAGTGGTGGACAGAATCATAATGGAGCCCTATGGAACTTCTAGTAATCGCTAAACCGGAAGTTCCATTATAATTCTGTCCACTACTACTTTAGCAGTGAGATGGAGAGGAAAAGGCAGAGTGCGCTGCTGAGCACATCTGCCCCTTCATTCTAATGAACGGCGGGGTCTCAGCACTCGGTCCCCGACCGATACAAACCTCATACATGTCACTATGACATGTCAGAAGTTTTTTAAATGATAGGTTCCCTTTAAACACATAAAAAGATTTTTTGCAATATATGCCTCGACTTTTCCTGCCTCCTCCCCCATTCCTAAACTCATAAATCATTTTGAAACATGAGTCTGTTGTGAAGGAAGAGCATGACTATCAGCTCACTGAAGGATCAGGTTACATGCAGCCCATAGTAGTCTATGTAGAGATGAAAACGAGAGGGAGTAATACTCAGGAAGATTGATGCTTACACTGCTCAAAACTGCTCAATAATTTTCTTGAGTGTACTGTACACACACCTGAAAGAGAAGACAATTTTCCCACAAAGCCAGAGAAGTTTTCTTCAAAGTTGGAGTGCTCTTTCAATCTTCTTCCTCTGGTATATAATATCCTCTGGTATTTAACATCCCCTATATTCAATGAGGTGCAAGCATAAAAATGTTTTTACCTTAAAAGTATGGTATATCAAGGTACAGTACGTCGGTATTATTGAACATACTGGCACTTGTATAGTAGTAGCACACACTAGAACAAATTCGGCAGCACTCCTATGCCTCTGTTCACACTGTAGGTTGCACGCTGTATGTGGCTGAAGTATAGACAAAAAAAAAAAAAAAAAGTGCAACAGCAACCTACAGGTGCAAGTTCTTACCGTACATACTCCCCCCGGTATACACACAATAAAAACCTGCTCTATAGATATTTAAAAATGAGGATCTTAGCAAACCATTTAATTAGAGTGTCTCTTGGGCTAACATCAAGCCTACAACTGAGCAGATAAGATCCAAATAGGTTATTGCTAGTGTGAAAATGCTAGCGTAGGGCCATGTCTCTGAGGACACCACGTGGTGACATGGTACACATGTTCGATCAAATGGTTTGCTTAGATCTATAGAGCAGGTTTTTATTGTGTGTTCACTGGGGGATGTATGTACGGTAAGTACTTGCACCTGTAGGTTGCTTTTGCACTTTTTTTTTGTTGTACACGTGCACATGACTGAAAAAGTAAATGCAAAAGTGAATCCAAAGTCCAGCCGGGGGTCGAGGGGTCTAAACAATCTTTCTGAGCATCTAATAGGATGATCCTTCTTATATCACCACCATCTCAATACAGTGGATCTTTGACTTACTTAGATTTTAGTAAGTAGACGAATAGATAGATAGGTAGCTAAATAAATAAAGATTTAAAAAAAAAGAATCTTAAATTGAGTCCATACCAAAATAATAAAATAGTGGAGATCAGAGCTCATTTTTATTCGTGGAACAGTACCATGCCTCTGTTCTTTTTAATACATGGCAGCTCTGAGAATGCTACTTAGAAAATAATTCTTTATTCTCTACTGACATTTAAGTAAAAGTCAAGTTCGTGTTGAAGAGAAAAGATTTGTTTACAATGAACTTATTGATTTTCATTTGACTTTTGAGCTATTATTTAGCACCTCTGCATACGCTATAAATAATGAACATAATAACATTATTCAGTCAGAGGAATACCTAGAATCTTATTGCACGCATGTTCTGTAATCATTGTGTTTCTTCAGGAACCAGAGGAGGAAGGAGATTGTTCCAGAAGTGGCAGTGTGTTGTATGTAACACTAAGGCTATATTCACACAATGCTTGTTTTCGGTTGTATTTTTTGACCATATTTTGATAATTATGGCCGTATTTTCACCTCATAGCCAAAGCCTTATTCACACGTCCCGTAATCTACGGATCCGTATTTCTGTATTCGAGTTAGTGCACATTGTTGGGTATGTATAACTTTTATATTATGTGATGGCTTTTAAAAAATTCAAACCATTGTTAACAAATATATGTTCCTTAAAATCGCTCCATTCCCAGGCTTATAGTACTTTTATCCTTTGGTCTATGGGGCTGTGTGAGGTGTCATTGTTTGCGACATGATCTGTACTTGCTATCGGTACCTTAATTGCTCATATGCGACTTTTTGATCGCTTTTTATTACAATTTTTCTGGATCTGATGCGACCAAAAATGTGCAATTTTGCACTTTGGGACTTTTTTGCACTTACGCCGTTTACCTTGCGAGATCGGGAATGTAATTAATTAATAGTTCGGGCGATTACGCACGCGGCGATACAAAACATGTTTATTTATTTATTTTTTTTATAACATGGGAAAAGGGGGGTGATTTCACACATTTATTAGGGGAGGGGGCTTTTTATTAATAAAAACACTTTTTATTTTTTTTACACTTATACTAGGAGCCTCTCTGGGGCGCAGACCCCGGCAGGTACCAGACACAGGGATCTCCCCTCCGCTATGGCGTCGCGGGGGGGCAATCCCCCCACTTGACACCAGGGAACAGGCAGCATATAGTAATCAGATGCAGCTGTCAACTTTGACAGCTGCATCTAATTACTTAATTAGCGGGCACGGCAACCGGACCGTGCTCGCTAATAGCCGCAGTCCCGGGCTACATGCAGCACCCAGAACCGCGGCGGTTCAGAGCGTGGCCGGCGTGCGGCCCCGCTCTGAACACCCCTAGGCGGCCCAGGACGTACGGGTATGCCCAGGGTCGTCTAGGAGTTAATAAAACAAACAGTGTTTTCCATTTGGAAAAATGGACAGACTCAAATAGAATAGATGCAACAAACTCTAGAATTACTGTATCAAGATGTAGGTAAGATGCTAGAATTTGCTCAATAAGGGTATGTTCACACTGAGTAAAATCGGCGGAATTCAGTGGCGGAGCTCGCTGCTGTGAAATCCTGCTGCCTGTGTATCACAGTGTCTGTATGGGAGAGCTTGCGTGCCTCCGCTTCCGCTGCTCTCCGCGCAAAGAATTAACATGTCAATTCTTTGAGCGGAGAGCAAAAGAAGCCCTCCCATACAGTCACACTGAGGCAGGCGGGATTCCACGGCAGAGAGCTCCGCCACGGAATTCCGCCAATTTTATTCCGTGTGAACTTACCCTTACAGTGGGATTCTCAGGTTTATTAAGCTGCCCCCTACCTACCTTCTCTAGAATCTACATAACACACGCTCCTGGGTTAGGCTATGTTGGCAAATTGGCAGAATAGTATGTTGTTGTGTAGAGCAGTGTATCTACATGGGATTCATTGATTTCAATTGTGCATAGCCTACTAGTGGCCATTTCCAGGTTGAAATAGTACACGAGTCTCTTAAAGGGTTATTCTTAAATAATCAAGTGATGGCTTATCACTATGAGGATTGGCTTTTGGACCCCACCAGTTTTGAGAATGATGTGGACTTAGAGCTGATTCAGTGTTGCATCCCCATGCTGTACGTGGGCGTCTAGAACCCCTTTCACTGGAGTGGGACTATGTTGCATTTCCATGCACGGTGGGTTGCCAACAGTAAAGATATTGAAGCTGCGGCACCTTCATTCTCTAAAACAGTGGGGGGGGGGGGGTATGTGAGGTCTGATCATGCAGTGATTGCATAGCCTAGTGATATACACTTTTAGGCTATGTTCACACTACGTAAAATAACGGCCGTTGTTCTCACCGGCCAGATTTTTGCTACCAAATCTACGGCCGTAGAATTACAATCGTACGGGCTAGTCGTGAAACTACGGCCGTTGTTTCATTTTTATTCCTAGCATGTTTATAAGTGGGATGAAACAGGTCATTTACTGCAAATACCACGCCCAGCCAGAGAAACCAATTTTTTACATCAAAATCAAGTTTAATTCGGCAGATATAAGTTTTACGTCTGCGGCCGGATTGAAATCCACGGCCGTTGTTGCAGTATTACTGGCCGGAAATAATTGACATGTTCATTTTTCACTGAGACATATAAACAACGTCCGTTATCTGATACGTAGTATACATTCAACGGCCATAGTTACATTGCATTGCAGTCATATTAGGGAACCTCAAAACAACGTCCGTAGTTTTGCGGCACGGACAACGGCCGTTATTTTACATAGTGTGAACATAGCCTTATATTATATAAGAATAACCCTTTAAGCTTATCCTATAAACATCAGCTTTAGGCTATGTTCACACAGCATCTTTGTTAGGTATGAAAACTGCCATTTTTTAATATTGACGGCCATTAATAATGATCATGATTATTTTTTATGGCCATCAGTATAAAATAACCGCCGGTATTTCACCTAAAAAGATGTTGTGGGAACATAGCCATATACTGCACATACATTGATTTAGATTTTTTAAACTTCCATTCCTATTTAATCCTTCCTAGAAAGCAAATGTGTTTATGGCTCAATGTATTTTAGGAAAACAACACCTACATTGTTTATACAGGATATTTCTGAACATTGTATCTAAGCAACCATTCAAATTTCCCTATTAGTACTGTCGCTTTAGGTTCATGATTCACGCGTTTGTCTTTTTTAGATACAGGCAGCGCATCTACCAGTTATCTGGCACTAGGCCCATTTCCTACAAATTGTCCAGAAATGCATCTCTTTCCCTTTTACATCTCAGTCTCCATCAGTTTTGGGTTTATTCTCTTTACATTTATTTTCCAGTGAGACTCATCCTTGTGATTAAATGCTGAAAACTTACATATACACGTATACACAGAATAAAGGTGTCCTATTATATAACATGCATAGAGCATGGCATAAATTAAAAACCTAAAGAACTCCAATAGATTTTACTTTTTCCACTTCCCCACACCGAAAAATGTAAAAATGATCCTGTACACGTTTATATACCCCAGATTGGTATACAGATAGATACAATTTAGTTAACTTAAAGGACAACTACCACGAAATTTTTTTTAGCTTATTTAACACACATTACAAAGTTATAGAACTTTGTAATGTGGTTAAATACCCGGTCTGGCCCCCTTCCCCCACTTTCGGACCCCGTCCCCCCGCCCGGAAGTTAAAGAATATATACATTACCTATTACGATCGTCACGGTCCTCTTCTCCCGGGCGTCATCTGGTGACGACGACGTCAGAGCCGGGGGGCGGTCCGGGTCTTCTTCCTCCTCGGCGTCTTCATAGAGAGTGAATGGGACGGAAAAGGCTGCTGGTGCACATGCGCACCAGCAGCCTTTTCATTGGCTGGAGCGCATCACATGGCTTCCAGCTTCGTCAGCCCTGATTGGCTGAGGTTGCTGGAAGCCATGTGATGCGCTCCAGCCAATGAAAAGGCTGCCAGTGCGCAAGCGCACTGGCAGCCTTTTCCATCCCCAGGACCCGGAAATCAGAGACATCGCTGGACGGCGGTGACGGTGAGGCGGACGGCGGACGAATGGAGTGGCGATCATCACCGGAGGGATGGTGAGTATGGTGTCTGTGTGTGTCTGTGTTTTTTTTTTTGGGGGGGGGGTCCCGCGGGAGTTGTCCTTTAACATGTCAGTGGTTACCATTGGTTAAAGGGGTTGGCCATTTTCTAGTAAAATTGTTCATAGTACAGTATCAGTAAGTGTAGCATATATAAGTATTAGTGTTGTTTCAGAACCCACCAGGTACATCCTCTTTTATCTGAACCCACGGATCGAACGGCACCGTCACGGGGAAGCCGGTGCCACAATCCGAAAAACGGTTCCCGTGCATGGCGCCGTTCTATGCACCGGAACTGGCTGGTTTTAAAGCACTGGCGGTAGGCCGGCCCGCCCCCAGTGGGAGGGAGTTCCCTTCCCTGTATGACGCGGCTCCATTAATTCTAAGCAAGTCGCGTCATACAGGGGAGGGAATTCCCTCCCACTGGGGGCGGGCCGTCCTACCTCCAGTGCTTGAGCACCGTCCGGTTCCGGTGCATAGAACGACGCCGTGCACGGAAACCGGGCCGTGGTCCGAAAAACGGAATGCGGCACCGTCTTCTGCATGACGGCGCTATTCGATGCGTGGGTTCAGATAAAAGAGGATGTACCTGATGGTACATCCTCTTTAAAGGGTCATTCAGATCTGTTACACTATTAGGCTAGGTTCACACTATGTATCTGTGTGGCTGTATTGCGGGCGGTAAATCATCGGCCGGATTTTTACGGTTAATGCGTACGCTGGAAAGTATACGATATACGGCTGCACAGTGCACACTATGTATGAACCTACGGCCCTATCGTAAACGGACGCGTAAAAAATGAACAAGATCATTGTTTTCGGCTGGAACTGTGCAAATTCATGGCCGTGGATTGACAGGCGGTCCGTACGGAGTACTTCAAAAATAGCCGGCAATAATGCCGAATGCCGATGCCTCTCATGGTTAATATATTTAAATAATAAAACACATTTTCGTTGTAATAAAGTCCCTTTCGTTGTTCAATAATTTAATTTAAACGAATCCATCATTTTGCAATTAAATATACTGTTTAAATAAATGTATATTTATATATATATTTATTTTTTGACAGTATATTTAATTGCACAATAATGGATGCGTTTAAATTAAATAATTGAACAACGAAACTGATTTTATTACAACGAAAATGTGTTTTATTAATTAAATATTAATTAGTACAGGAAGCCCCATTAAGCCGTTAATTCATATTGCCGGCAATAGAGCATTCTGTACTAATCATCACTTTATTTTAGTGAAAACATCAAATGTTTCTTCTAATTATGTTATCACAATAGCATTATTAGAAGAAACATTTTGAATTATATGTGCGCTCAGCTGATTGGTGATCGGCTCAGCGCACATATAAAGAGCCGGTCCGCAGCACAGTGACTTCATTGTGCTGCGGACCAGGGAAGAGGACACATCGGGGTGAGTATACAGATCTCGCCACCCCCTCCCCTGCACTACACCCCTCCCAGCAAGGAAGGGGGGTCACTTATCCCCTTCCTTGCTGGGATGGGTGCAGTCTGACATCAGTCTGGCCCCTAAGGGGTTAAGGGGGATGCAATACATCCTCCCTTAACCCCTTGGGGGCCAGACTGTAAGCAGCGATCTGTAAAGATGCTGCATACTGTAAGGTGCACAACAACGCTCACAATGATGGGTGTTGTGCTCCTGTTTGTGTGTTTTTTGTGTGCTTCTCCCTTTTTGTTTTTCAGATATCGGTATCCTGTGGATTACGTCGGATTTGGTGGACTACGTCGATGACCAGCGTTTGTTTGGTGTTTTTTTTTTATAAAATGGTCAATGAGGGGTGTGGGGGTGTTTTTATTTGAATAAAAAATTTTTTTCACTTGTGTGTCTAATAGACGGAATCCATTACTAAGTTGGGGCCTAGTGTTAGCCGGTATAAAATGGCTAACACTAACCGCCTATTATTACCCCAGTACCCAATGCCACCAGGGGTACTGGGAAGAGCCGGGTGCCAGTGGTCCCGGAGCGTCAAAATTGGCGCTCCTGGACCGGGCGGCAGCAGGCTGGTAATATTTAGGCTGGGGAGGGCCTAAAACAATGGCTCTTCCCACCCTGGTGTTACCAGGCTGCTGTCGTTTGGTTTTTAACCCGGCTGGTTATAAAAATAGGGGGGACCCTATGCGGGTTTTTTTTTAAATAAATAAATAATTAAAAAAAAACACTGCATGTCTATTTTTTCCCACGGCCGTAGTTTCAGCCGCACATTTCCAGCCGCATAAAAAATACAGCCGCACAGATACATAGTGTGAACATAGCCTTAGGCTATGTTCCCAAGCAGTATTTTTGCTCACTATTTGGTCAGTATTTTTCAACCAAAACTAGAAATAGGTTGAAAAAACAGAAAGGCTATGTTCACACATTGTTGAAATTGAGTGGATGGCCGCCATTTAGTGGCAAATAATTGCCGTTATTTTTAACCCCTAGACGACCTAGGATGTACTGGTACGTCCTGAGCTACATCAACTCCTTAAACGCTGCGGCGTTTAAGTGTAAGTGACAGGGGGAGTCCCCTGTCACTTACCGATCGGGACCCCTGCAGTGTGACTGCGGGGGTCCTGATCGTTAAAACGGACCGCCAGAAGTCTCTCACCTGCCTCCGTGTGGTCCGATCGGCGCTCTGGTCACTGAGCCTCAACAGGCAGGCTCAGTGAGCAGAGTGCCGAAAACACTGATCAATGCTATGCCTATGGCATAGCAATGATCAGTGTATAAAAAGAAAGTAATGTATGTACAAGTCCCCCAGAGGGACTTAAAATGTATAGAAAAAAAAAGTTAAAATCACTAACACACTGCCCCAAAGCCCCTCCCCAATAAAAGTCTAAATCACCCCCATTTCCCATTATATAAATAAAACATATAAAAATAAAGAAATAAACATATAATATACCGTAGCATGCGTAATTGTCCGATCTATTAAAATATAACAAGCGTCATTGCGAGCGGTGAACGGCGTACACGAAAAGAGGGAAAAAAGTGCGCAGATTACCGATTTTATGTTACATTATATATAAAAAAAAATTAATAAAAAGTGATCAAAACGTCCAAGCTACACAAATATGGTATTAATAAAAACTAGAGATCATGGCGGAAAAAATGACATCTCATACAGCCCCATAGGTGAAAAAATAAAACCGTTATAAGCGTCACAATAGTCCCATTTTATTAATATTTAATTGCCAATAAAAAGGATTTCATTAAAAGAATATATATAACAAGAGAGAATCTGTGTAACCTACATATGGTTGTGTTCGGGCTGACCTATAGAGTAATAGTATCATGTCGCTTTTACCATACAGTGCATTACGTAGACACAGGAACCCCCCAAACTTTACCATATTGCATTCTTTTTTACGATTTCACCTATTTATATCTTCATAAATAATATATTTGGGATTCCGTAATACATGTTATGGTAAAATGAAAGCCGCCATTACAAATACAACTATTCCTGTAGCAAATAAGCCATTACATGGCCTTGTAGAAAGAAAACTGAAAGTGCTGGAGCTCTTAGAAGGGGGGGGGGGGGGGGGGAGGAAAAAACGAAAGCGCAAAGATCAAAATTTGTGCGGTCCACTGGGTCATTTTGGGCCTGGACCTCAAAGGGTTAAACAACCACCATTGTTTTGAAATAACGGACGTTATTTCTATTTGCTATTAAAATTTCCATTCACTCCATTTCAACAGTGTGTGAACATAGACTTTCTGTGTTACTGACCAAAATACTGAGCAATAATATTGAGGCTATGTTACCAAAACAGCTTTATTTGTCCATTTGAAGCCAAATAACAGTCATCTTCATAAAATAACAGCTGTTATTTGGCATCACATAGACAAAACATAGCCTCAAGGAGTTCTCCAGGTTTTTCAGTTGAGGGTCTTTCCATAAGACTGAATTCACAAGTAGTATTTTGGAGCTTATTCTGGTCAGTATTTTTTTTTATAAAAACAAGAATGGTTCCTAATTATAGGCCAACAGCTGAAAATTTTGGAATAAATTAATATCCAAAAAGAAAAAAAAAATCTAATCTTGCAGCCTTTAATTTGTGCATATTTCTAGGTCAATGAATTAATTGCAGTTAAATATCTCACCCTAGGGCTGAGTGCACACTTTGCATTCTTTCATTGAAAAAATATTCTATTTAATACATGGCAGGGATCCAAGGCATACCCTCACATTTCAGTCATGTATTTCATTCTTGTGCTGCGGTTTTGGCCCTGGCCACCCCATGCCTTTTCCTCAATGAATATGCACAGAATAAGTGTTATGTCATTTGAATTTTCAATGCATGCCACAGTTCACAGTGTAAACTACGACACATATTCCTATTAAAAACAATGGGTTGTGTATTAAAGTGTTATTTCATTAGCAGAAACTTTTGACATTTAAAAAGTTACTGATTGCAGCGGGTCTCACTCCTGAGACCGCTGCCCTCCACTCTCCGGGCTGCAGAACATCTGACTTGTTCACTCCATAGATTTTAGGAAACGAACAATTGAATTGGATTTGATTGGCAGCCAGGGAGAGATGTGCGCTGCCGTGCACTCCTCCCTGTATCTTGGGATTGCAGTGGGTCTCGGAGTGTCAAAGGTTGTTGCATATGATACAAATGCTTTACACATGTTTTTTCTACATATGCCAGAACACACTTTGTGAATTTACCATTACAAAAGTTCAGTTGTGTTTTTTTTTCTTTTTAGCTGAATCTATGCGTAAACTTGGACCAGGGGTGGATTAACTCTACCATAGGCCCCGGGCTGTTCACCAAGCCTGGGCCCCCCAACCTCACCATAACTATGGCAACACTAGCGTGGTGTTCATAGTACAGGATAGTCTTTTTGGGTGGCCATGGGCCCCCCAGATGCTCAGGGCCCCTGGCTATTGACCGAAAAAGGACCTATTATAACCTGCTACTGGCTTGGACGGGCTCTTTTAGCTGTTGTCGTATGAATGGGTTAAATAAGATTATTATTAAGACTTTTAGCACCAAGCACATTTACACTGTTTTATGTGTGGAGATCATTACTCTCTGTTGGTTTTACTTCTGCCATTGTCAATTACTGAGCTGTGAAATTACTGCTCCATAATGACTAGCACTAATATTCATTATAGGGAAGGAACAATCTTTCACTTACAATTACTTCTAGGGAGCATTGGTGTTGTGGTTGCACACTTCTGCAGCCAGCACAGAGACTAGTGAATTAATCTTATAAAGCGAGGAGAATTGCAGACATTTGTAACTGTAGTGATGGCACACGTTTCAGATAAAACGCTCCTTGTGTTTCTCTCTATATATTGTTGTCACTGGGTATATTGGTGTCTTGAGCAGTTCTGTCCAATGAATGAAGTTGTCTTTTCTATTGTGTATAACAATAACAGGGTGCGTTCACACCTACAAGATCTGCAGCAGATCTGCAGCAGATTTGATGGTGCAGATTATATGCTGTGTTCAGTTATTTAAATGAAATCTGCTGCGGATCTGCTGTGGATCCGCAGCAGAAAATCTGCTGTAGATCCGGTAACTGTGAACGTACCCTAAAACCACTGACAGGTGATGAGAATAACATTAAGTATCTCATTTGAGCTGAGTAATAGAGTCAATAAGCAAGCGCTGATCTAGCAGGTCGGTGCTTACTAAGGGCCCTATTACACGGGACGATTATCGTTCGAAAAATCGTTAGATTTTTGGGATTTGAACTATAATCGTTCAGTGTAATAGCAGGCAACGATTAAACGACCAACAAAAAATCGTTAGTCGTTTGATAGAATTTGGACCTGTTTTTACCGCTTATTATTTGCAAATCATTTGCATGGAATAAGACGTCGGTCAGTCATTCGCAGTAGTGACGAACTCAATAGTGACGAGAAGACGACCACAAGAACGATCATAAGTAACTATCATCGTTCTGTGTAATTGGGCGAATGATTTCAGGTCGTTCGCTATAGTGGACATTTGAGATCGTTTATCGTTGATCGTCGAAAAATCGCTTCATGTAATAGTACCTTACACTAGGCATTGGGCTGTGTATTACGGCCTTAAGTAATACGGACCACAGCTCTCTGTGTGTCTAACTTTAAACTGCATACAGAAGATGAATAGGCCTCCAGCTAATGCAAATTGCGCTCACTGTGCCGGACCACTAGATGGCGACTAGGCCATCGCCTACCCCTGCCAGAGGAGAGATTTCCCCACGATGTGTTCCATCATGATCTGTTGGGAAACATTGGGTCCTGGCATTAATGTAGATGTTACTTTGATATGCACCACCATTAGAGATGAGCGCAACTTGAGCATGCTCGAGTCTAATGGTCCGCCATTTCTATACCAGTGGCTGGAGCCCTAAGGCTGTCCAGAAAACAAGGATACAGCCATAGGCTATAGGCTGTATCCATGTTTTCCCAGACTTCCTAGGGCGGCATCCAACTTCTTCAGCCACTGGTATTCAAATGGCAAAAGATCGGGCTTGAGTTGTGCTGATTTCTAACCACCATCTAAACATTACTAAAAACCAAGTACTCCTCCTCTTGGCGGTGTAACTTCCTACACAATATTAGGCAAAAGGTATTAGACTTATGGCTGACCATTGTATGACCATTGTAGACTGTAATGCAGTTTATTTCATCTCCTGCTGCTTAAAGGGAATCCATCATCTGTAATTCACATTCAAAACTGATGATAGATAGTTGTTAAGTCAAGGAGACACACAGTACTTTGTATATAGCCATCTGTGTGCTTTTCTTCTCCTGGGCAAAGTGTCAGAGGCTTTCCTAAGCTCCTGATCTGCTGCAAGCTGCAACTCCTCATCAGTCCCCCTCCTATCCATATCGCTGACAGTCCCAAGCATAGTCAGGTATGGGAGGGGGAGTGAGGAGGCATTCCAGAATAAAAACATATTTCTACATTACGGAAACACAGATGGATATATGAAAGGTACTATGTGTCTCCTTGACCTAACATCTATCTATCAGTGTCAGCAGTTTGGAATGTGAATTGCAACTGGATTCCTTTTAAGGTGGCCATCCATGAATGTTTGACTGATAAGTATTCCTTCTGCACTTCCCCCATACACAATAAGGGAAGGGGAATAAGCCACTGCCAGATATCTCTGACACCTTCTGTAAGAACAAAGGATCCAACATGCCTGATACCAGTCCACCAGTGTTAATCTTAAAGGGGTAGTTCACCAAAAAAATGTTTTCTTTCAAATCAACTAGTGCCAGAGATTTGTAATTTACTTCTATTAAAAATTCTCAAGTCTTCCAGTACTTATCAGCTGCTGGATGTCCTGCAGGTAGTGGTGCATTCTCTCCAGTCTGACACAGTGCTCTCTGCTGCCACCTCTGCCCATGTCAGGAACTGTCCAGAGCAGTAGCAAATCCCTATAGAAAACCTCTCCTGCTTTCCAGACCTGGAAAAAATACACCACTTCCTGCAGGACATACAGCAGCTGATAACTACTAGAAGACTTTAAAAAAAAATTATGGACGTAAATTACAAATCTCTGGCACTTTCTGGTGCCAATTGATTTAAAAAAAGTTTTGGGGGGTGAACTACCACTTTGGCTGAGTCCACTATGTTTTTGCAATCTGTTTTTTGATGAAAAACAGATGGAAAAAACGGAGGCAGTTGTGTGCATCCGTTTTGATCCGTTTTTCCTTTGACTTCCATTATAAAAAAAATGGATCAAAACGTATCCGTTTTTTTTTTAATGTATACAAAAATGTGGCTGACCTTACTTTTGTGTACGTCAAAAAAATTGATGCGTTTTGAGCAGTTTTTTTTTTTATAATGGAAGTCAATGGAAAAAAGGATCACAATGGATGCACACTTATGACGCACACACAAAAACCTAGTGTGAACCCAGCCTAAGCTCTGTTCATTTTTCCAATTACATTAGAAGTATATGTCAATAAGACTTTCTGACGTATATTGTTGCTTACTGGCGGTGTGCCCCTTGAGATTAAAGGGAATCTATCAGCTTTATTAGCCCTCAGTATTTTATACATGTTGTAAAGTCATGACTTTTCAAAAATTACTTTAATCGTTGCTTGCACCCTATGCTATTTAGGTCTTTTCAGTCCCAGAGGACAGACAGGCCATGGATAATGTTCCCTGCACTCAGGTCCGAGCTGAGCTGGAAGGGAGGAGGCCGCAGCCATCATGACTGGAAATACTATAACTTCATATTGAACAAACTACTCCTTTGGATCTTTGCATGGATACATGGAGCGTGTTGCTATCTATATAGTAATATAAATATAAATTACTATGAATCATTACCCATTTATATAACATCTCCACGTTGATGAGGTAAACGGTAGCAGTCCCTCACTCCACTAACTTGTAGTAACAGCGGCACTGTGTAACTTGGTGGAGACAGATAACCGAACCTGCGTCTGATAAGAAAGAGCTTGTAAGCAAGGTTCCAAAATAGGAGAGCTAAAAAACTTGGCTGCTTCCCGCACATTGGGAATATGGAACTATGGAAACACAAGAAAGGAGCTCACAAGGGAAGAAAATTCAGCAACGCTTCAATAGAGGATGTAAATGTAGCCGCCATAGCTTTGGCTCTTAGCATATTGAAGATTATGTTTGTGTGCTGAATCTCATTGTAATTTCTCTTGTATCGCTCTGCGTGATTCTTTGGCAGGCATCGCTGGATTATGCCTCTGGCTCTTAAATCAATTTGAATGTATGTTGTCTTACTTACTGCCTCCCAATGCACTTTGGGGCTATGTTCACACTACGTATATTTGAGGCTGTATAGCAACCAAAACAAGGAGTGGATTGAAAACACAGAAAGGCTCTGTTCACATAATGTTGTAATTGAGTGGATGGCCGTCATTTAATGGCAAATATTTGCTGTTATTTTAGAACAACGGCTGTTGTATTGAAATAATGGAAGTTATTTACCGTTATATGACGGCCATCCACTCACTTACAACATAATGTGAACAGAGCCTTTCTTTGTTTTCAATCCACTCCTGGTTTTGGTTGCTATGAGGACCTGACATGAGGACCAAATACAGCCTCAAATATACATAGTGTGAACCCAGCCTTAGAGGATCTCCACCTCAACCATAAAACTACATTATAGTGAATATTCACATTTTTTGTTTTTGTTACTTACTTGTTACATTGTCGTATTTCAAGGTAGTTATTGAGGTCAGTTTTGCAAAATGACAAAAAAAAAGGTCTGTCGGTTGTCACTTCAATTAGCTCGGCAGAGAATGCGACAACCTGTAACCGTCTGATCATGTACTGTTAATAACTATGTCACAGTTTGTCGCAAGTTGCTGAGAATCTTATTCAAAGGTGACAATCAATATGGCAGCAAACAGAAAACGCCAGTATCTCAATAACATAATGAATGGACGTTGACTATTACTCTGATGTATGGTTTATTAACTCGTGGCCATTTATAAGTTTAGGGTGGAAATACTCTGTAACTGTTTAATAATCTGTGATAGATATATCTGTCACAGGTCAGAGCTACCTACTGTGATGTGACGGATATATCCGCCAAATCATCTTATGGCTATGTTCCCACAACACTAATATTTTGGTGTTTTTTTATTTTAGCGTTGAGAGATGGCCGTTTATCGCTAATGACGGCCGCAATGACGGCGCTAAAATGACAGCTGTCACGAAAAACGGATGTCAAGTTAATGTTGTAGAAAAGTAGCCCATAGGTGCTGCTGCTGTGACGGAATCAGTGGAGGAGCATGGATGATTTTTCCCAGGGTCCATTGTTGTCCTCCAATGTGATCACGGGGTGTCAATGGGTTACCAAGGCTTCCAGTGGCCCCCAAGTCTGAAGTAAGCCCCTGCTTAGCCGCATAGATTGACTGTCAGCGTGACACTGACTGGCTTCGGAATACTCTGTATGGCTATGTTCACACAACTTCAAAAATAAAGAAAAGGTGGCCGTTTTTGATATTTAAAAAAAGTCTGCGATTTAGCTGACTGCAATGGCAATACATTGTAGTCAATGGGAAGACGGACGTCCAATGCACACAATGCATTGAATAACGGACATTTTTACCGTTTACGTCCAAATAATGAACATGATCATTATTTTCGGACGTCTTTTGCAAACAGCAGCCGTTTTTTTAGTAGTTCACACACAGTTTTTCTTTTGTCACCGTTCTTTCTCCATATTTACTATTAAAGGGAAACAATCATGCCGAAAATCCATCTTAAGATAAGGAAACGTGCTGGCACATCACCCAAACATCCCCCTGTAATCCCCTCCATCAGTCAGTAATCTTACTTTGAAGAAGTCCCGCGCTGTATGTAAATTTCTGGCAAGTAGTCACGGTAGGCGGATTTAGTCAAGGTGGGCAGAATCAGTCACAGGTCCTGGGCGTCTGTAATGGCAGTGATCACGGCCAGAGGGGCGTGCTTGAGGTCTGCCTTCCATCCACGTGGCCCGGCGGCTTGCGTTTCACGTCGGCGGCGCGCTGACATCATCCGCACGCAGCGCAGACATCTTCTGTAGTCCGCGCATGCGCAGTACGACGGGAGGTGGCGCCGACGTACTGCGCATGCGCGGACTCCGGAAGACGACGGCGACGACGACGACTCTGGAGGGGGGCACGGAGGTTACAGGGGGATGTTTAGGAAACGTGCTGGGTGATGTGCCAGCACGTTTCCTTATCTTAAGATGGATTTTCGGCGTGATTGGTTCCCTTTAAATTCAATGGACTTTTTAATTAAGTCACACCCAAAGGCCAATTAGGTAACCCAAAATAAAATAATGTACCAACACTGGTCATTGCACGGGGAGGCCAGACAGCTAAATGATGTCCGTTATTTTAGACTCAGAATAACTGAAGTAATTAACGGAGCTGAAAAAACGTTGTGTGCAGTGGCGTAGCTATAGGGGTCGCCATGGCGACCGGGCCCCTACGCTAGGGGGGCCCGCACGGCCCCCCTTGCCACTTCCTCCTGTGCTCCCCCAATCCGGGGGGCCGTGGCAGGGGTGGGCTGGGCCGGGGGGCATATGCCCCCCAGCCCGGTCCCCCCCGTGCAGTTAAATGGCCGCGGCCGCCGGACCTCTTTAAAGCGTAACTGTCATGTTTTTTTTTATTGCAGTATTCAGTACTATAAGCAATTTTAAGAAACTCTGTAATAGGTTTCATCAGCCAAAAAAGCCTCCTTCTGTACTCAAGAAGCAATCTCCCTGCCTCCCCCCCTGACTTCTTATCTGTGCATTATCAGGCAAACACGTCTTCATTACAGAGAAGCCAGTGAAGAAGGGCTCTGCTCTCTCCATTGTAAGCCTATGAAGGGGGGAGGGGCCGAGGGAGATGAGGGAGCAGGAAGAGGTGACATGAAGGTCGGCTGTTTGTAGACTCTCTGGGCACCTAAAACGCTATATTCAGGTGTCAGAAAGGTCAGTGCTTATCTATGAACTTACTGAGAGAAGATTGCAGGGTGTTGTGCTGTGCAGGAATGCTCCGTGCTCAGTCACTCCTAACAGCCCCTCCCCTCTCCATAGCCACATAATGGAGACAGAAATCCTGCTTCATTTGATGTGAGGGGGGAGGCTGGGAGATTGCTTTTTCACTACAGAAGGAAACTCTTTTAGTACATAAAACCTATTACAGAGTTTCTTAAAATCGCTTGTACTGTTGATATTTAATGTTTTCAGAAAAATGGCCCTGAAATGACAGTTACGCTTTAAGTTCAGTGAGCTTCCGGGTTGCCGGCCCTGGCCGGAAGCTCACTGATGCAGGACCGCGGCGCCGGGACTTCTCCTCCTCCTCGGCAGCTGACATGTGACATCATCACGTCACATGTCAGCCGCCGTGCAGTAGAGAGGAGAAATCCGGGCGCCGCAGTCCTGCACCAGTGAGCTTCCGGCCAGGGCCGGCAACCCGGAAGCTCACTGAACTGAAGAGAAGCTGGCAGGGAGATCAAGGATCCAGGTGAGGTGAGTTTATTTATTTATTTATTTTTTTTCCTTTTTTACATAAATGTTGCGATGTGGGGGGCTGCACAAGGGGTCTATACTGGGGGGGGCTGCACAAGGGGTCTATACTGGGGGGCTGCACAAGGGGTCTATACTGGGGGGGCTGCACAAGGGGTCTATACTGGGGGGGCTGCACAAGGGGTCTATACTATGGGAGGGGGGCTACACAGGGGGTCTATACTATGAGAGGGTTATACGGGGGATCTGTACTGTGGGGGATCTAAACAGGGGGTCTATACTGTGGGGGGGCTACACAGGGGGTCTATACTGTGGGGGGGCTACACAGGGGGTCTATACTATGGGGGGCTACACAGGGGTCTATATTCACATTATCTGTACCTGTACTAGAGATATCACTGTGTTGTCTGTGGCGTTACATAGGACTGCAGGTGACTGCTACATTATCTGTACTCAGAGATATCACAGTGTTATCTGTGCTGTTACATAGGACTGCAGGTGACTACTACATTATCTGTACTCAGAGATATCACTGTTATCTGTGGTGTTACATAGGACTGCAGGTGACATCTACTGCATTATCTGTACTCAGAGATATCACTGTGTTATCTGTGCTGTTACATAGGACTGCAGGTGACAGCTACTACATTATCTGTACTCAGAGATATCACTGTGTTGTCTGTGGTGTTACATAGGACTGCAGGTGACTACTACATTATCTGTACTCAGAGATATCACTGTGTTATCTGTGCTGTTACATAGGACTGCAGGTGACTACTACATTATCTGTACTCAGAGATATCACTGTGTTATCTGTGGTGTTACATAGGACTGCAGGTGACATCTACTGCATTATCTGTACTCAGAGATATCACTGTGTTATCTGTGGTATTACATAGGACTGCAGGTGACAGCTACTACATTATCTGTACTCAGAGATATCACTGTTATCTGTGGTGTTACATCAGGGCCGTATTTGCCACTAGGCACCCGTGGTCCGGTGCCTAGGGCGGCGCCCGCAGGACACATTTCTTTTTTTATTTAATTTTTTTTTTTTTTTAACCCCCTAGTCGCCCCGCCGCTGACATCCGCGCCCGGGTGGTGCGGCGGGGGGGGGGGGGGGTCTTGTGATCAGTCGGCCGGGGGATCAGTCGGGCGGCAGGAACAGAGGCAGGCTGGGAAGGAAGGTCCCCCTATGCAGGGCCGGCGTGAGCTTCCGGCACAGACTGTCACACAGGCCGGAAGCTCACAGTGCAGCCCCGCGATGCCCGAACTTCCCTGCTCAGCAGCGTGCGTGATTACGTCACACGCACGCTGCTGAGCAGGGAAGTTTGGGCATCGCGGGGCTGCACTGTGAGCTTCCGGCCTGTGTGACAGTCTGTGCCGGAAGCTCACGCCGGCCCTGCATAGGGGGACCTTCCTTCCCAGCCTGCCTTTGTCCCTGCCGGCCGGCTAATCCACCCCCCCCCCCCCCGCTGGTCCCTCTGCCCCCCTCCAGCTGGTCCCTCTGCCATCCCCCCCCCCCCGCTGGTCCCTCTGCATCCCCCCCCGCTGGTCCCTCTGCCACCCCCCCCCCCCCCCCAGCTGGTCCCTCTGCCATCCCCCCCCCCCCCAGCTGGTCCCTCTGCCATCCCCCCCCCCCCGCTGGTCCCTCTGCCATCTCCCCCCCCCCCCCAGCTGGTCCCTCTGCCATCCCCCCCCCCCCCGCTGGTCCCTCTGCCCCCCTCCAGCTGGTCCCTCTGCCATCCCCCCCCCCCCCCCCGCTGGTCCCTCTGCATCCCCCCCAGCTGGTCCCTCTGCCATCCCCCCCCCCCAGCTGGTCCCTCTGCCATCCCCCCCCCCGCTGGTCCCTCTGCCCCCCTCCAGCTGGTCCCTCTGCCCCCCCGGCTGCTCCCCTGCCACCCCAGCTGCCCTCCCATCTTCTCCCCCTGCTCCCCCTCCCCCTGTCGCCCCAGCTGCTCCCCCTGTTACCCAGCTTCTCCCCCTTTCCCTGCCACCCCTAGTTGCTCCCCCTCCCTGTCACCCCAGCTGCTCCCCCTGTTACCCAGCTTCTCCACCTTTCCCTGCCACCCCTAGCTGCTCCCTGTCGCCCCAGCTTCTCCCCCTGTTCCCCAGCTTCTCCCCTCCCTGTTAACCCGACTGCCCCCCTGTCGCCCCAGCTGCTCCCCCTGTTCCCCAGCTTCTCCCCATTCCCCAGCTTCTCCCCCTGTCGCCCCAAGTTCTCCCCCTGTCGCCCCAGCTTCTCCCCCTGCCACCCCAGCTGCCCTCCCATCTTCTCCCCCTGCCACCCCTAGCTGCTCCCCCTCCCCCTGTCGCCCCAGCTGCTCCCCCTGTTCCCCAGCTTCTCCCCCTCCCCCTGTCACCCCAGCCTATCCCCCTCCCCCTGCCACCCCATCTGCCACCCCATCTTCTCCCCCTGTCGCCCCAGCTTCTCCCCATTGCCCCAGCTGCCTTCATCGCCCCAGCTGCTCCCCCTGTTCCCCAGCTTCTCCTGCTCCCCCTGTCACTCCAGCTACTCCACAGCTTCTCCCCCTCCCCCTATCACCCCAGCTGTTCCTCCTGCCATCCCCAGCTGCCTCCTTTCCCCAGTTACCCCCAGCTGCCTCCCTTCCCCAGTCACCCTGCTCTGCCCGCCTGCAGACCAGTTGTGGTCGGAGAAGTCTTCATGATGCTGCACCAGATGGAGAAGAAATAAAAAAGTGAGCAATGGCAATCGGAGAAGACGTCACCTGTGAGTCATTAGTAACTGCACTGTAATCACTTCTATAGTGTGCAGAGCCTGTGTACCATTGGGGTCTAAATGGGTCAGTGTATGGTTTGCGGTAGTGTACTGACACAGCCCCGCGGTCACTACAGTACACTAGCACAAACTTTTAAACTAGAATAGGTACTAAAACTCCCAGCATATCCTGAGGGCTGCAGACTTTCAGTACATGGCTGGGAGTTGTAGTGCCTGCAGCTGTTGTAGTTGGGTCCTATACACTAGGTGCTTTGTGGGAGATCAGAATACATAGATTTGTGGGGGCTCAGTGCAGGGAAGTGACCCCAGAACATCACTAATGGGGGATAGAACAAAAACATCTCCCCCTATCCCCTATTAGTGATGTTCTGGGGTCACGTCCCTGCACTGAGCCCCCACAGATCTATGTATTCTGATCTCCCACAAAGCATCCAGTGTATGATGCACCTAGGACCCAACTACAACAGCTGCAGGCACTACAACTCCCAGCATGTACTGAGTCTGCAGCCCTCGGGATATGCTGGGAGTTGTAGTGCCTGCAGCTGTTCTAGTTGGGTCCTAGGTGCATTATACGACATATAGGAATACATAGATCTGTGGGGGCTCAGTGCAGGGAAGTGACCCCAGAACATCACTAATAGGGGATAGGAGTAGATGTTGTTGTTCTATCCCCTATTAGTGATGTTCTGGGGTCACTTCCCTGCACTGAGCCCCCACAGATCTATGTATTCTGATCTTCCACCAAGCCTCCTAGGACCTAACAGCTGCATGCACTACAACTCCCAGCATGTACTGACAGTCTGCAGCCCTCAGGATATGCTGGGAGTTGTAGTACAGCATAGACAGATGTATTGCTGGACCTTCAGGGCTGATGGTTGTCACCCACAGATTGCAGCCACCAGGAGACTCTGCACACAGTGATTTATTAAAGGGTTGTCCTCTCAGAGACTACAAATCCCAGCATACCCTGAGAGCTGTATAAATGGAGGGGGTTCTGAGATTTGTCACAGATACAGATAAATCCAGGAAAGGAGCGGGTCAGCATGTCACGTTTCACTGGTTCTATATTGGTGGGCCCCAGTCCGACACTGGACAGAAGCTGTCCCCAAATTAAGTCCCCGCCCTCCTTCCTTCCTCCATCACGTCTGATGATGGGAAGAGCGGGCATCAAGCAAAAGGGCACCCCAGTACTACTGACAGTCGGGGGGTGCCGCTCAGTAGTACTGGGTGCTGGAGTGCCGGCCTGCCAGCTGTGCCAGGGTATACACCATGCATGTAACCTGCCAGTGCCGAGGGGAAGGGGGCACTAGTTCGCCGGGGGGGGGGGGGGGGGGGGGGGGGGGGGGGGGGGGCGCCTCGGCATGCAAAGTGCCTAGGGCAGCATGAACTCTAAATACAGGCCTGTGTTACATAGGACTGCAGGTGACAGCTACTACATTATCTGTACTCAGATATATCACTGTGTTATCTGTGGTGTTACATAAGACTGCAGGTGACATCTACTGCATTATCTGTACTCAGAGATATCACTGTGTTATCTGTGGTGTTACATAGGACTGCAGGTGACATCTACTACATTATCTGTACTCAGAGGGATATCACTGTGTTATCTGTGGTGTTACATAGGACTGCAGGTGACTACTACATTATCTGTACTCAGAGATATTGCTGTGTTATCTGTGGTGTTACATAGGACTGCAGGTGACTACTACATTATCTGTACTGAGAGGGATATCACTGTTATCTGTGGTGTTACATAGGACTGCAGGTGACTACTACATTATCTGTACTCAGAGATATTGCTGTGTTATCTGTGGTGTTACATAGAACTGCAGGTGACTACTACATTATCTGTACTGAGAGGGATATCACTGTTATCTGTGGTGTTACATAGGACTGCAGGTGACTACTACATTATCTGTACTCAGAGATATTGCTGTGTTATCTGTGGTGTTACATAGGACTGCAGGTGAAATCTACTACATTATCTGTACTCAGAGATACCACTGTGTTATGTGGTGTTACATAGGACTGCAGGTGATATCAGGTGACTTCTCCAGGTTGCAGAAGTTCAAACTTCATCGTGCCCTGCTGATAGTTTATTATGGGAGTTTTGCAGCATTTGTCTCTTCAGTTTGCAGCACTACAACCCCCATCGTTTCCAACTGGCAGTTCATGATGAGAGTTGTAGTTTTTCAGCTGAAGAGTCAAAGATTGGAATACAATGATTAGACAATGACACAGTACAGTCTATTAACCCCTTAGCGACCCATGACGTATCTGATACGTCATGGTGCCGCTCGGGGTGTTCAGAGCGGGGTCCCGCGGGCAGTGCCTCTATTAGCCGGCGCGGGTCCCGTTGCCGCGCCTGCTAATTAAGCCTCTAAGTGCAGCTGTCAAACCTGACAGCTGCACTTAGAGGCTTCAGACCTCACGTCCCTGATGCGATCGCGGGGGGGAGATCCGTTCTTCTGCCAGTGCCGGGCCTCAGCGTCGGAATGACGCTGATCCCAGCTCGGCAATAGATTGCTATGGCCTGCAGCAGGCCATAGTAATCTATGACCGATCTAATCGATCTTTGCTGTGTATATACACAGCATTGATCTCTATGAGAGATCAGTGCTATGTATATACAAGCCCCCCAGGGGGCTTCTAGTTACAGTAAAAAAAAAAGTAAAAAAGTGTTTTTATTAATAAAAAATCCCCTCCCCTAATAAAAGTCCAAATCACCCCCCTTTTCCCATTTTATAAATATAAATTAATAAATAAATAAATAAATAAACATATTTAGTATCGCCGCGCGCGTAATCGCTCGAACTATTAATTAATCACATTCCTGATCTCGCACGGTAAACGGCGTCAGCGCAAAAAAATTCCAAAGTGCAAAATTGCGCATTTTTGGTCGCATCAAATCCAGAAAAAAATGTAATAAAAACCGATCAAAAAGTCGTATATGCGCAATCAAGGTACCGGTAGAAAGAACACATCATGGCGCAAAAAATGACACCTCAAACAGCCCCATAGACCAAAGGATAAAAGCGCTATAAGCCTGGGAATGGAGCGATTTTAAGGAACGTATATTTGTTAACAATGGTTTGAATTTTTTACAGGCCATCCGATACAATATAAGTTATACATGTTATATATCATAGTAATCGTAACGACTTGAGGAACATGCATAACAAGTCAGTTTTACCATAGGACGGACGGCGTAAATGCAAAACTCCCCGAAATCAAAACAAATTCGTTTTTTTTTTCAATTTGACAGCGCAAATGATTTTTTTCCGGTTTCGCAGCATATGTTATGGAAAAATAATGCCTGACATTGCAAAGTACAATTGGTTTCGCAAAAAATAAGCGCTCATATACGTCTCTAGGTGAAAAAATGCAAGCGCTATGGACTTTTAAACTTAAAATGGAATAAGCAAAAGCGCAAAAACGAAAATAGGCTTTGACCTTAAGGGGTTAATTATAGGGGGCAGTAGTGCAGTACATGAGGTGGAGGCAGTGGCAGGGCATTAGAACATGGTGGCACATTAGAGTAATTGGATATAACGTTAGATAGGACTTTGCCTGATCGGGTGAGATGGGGGGCCCCAAGCTAAAATTTTGCACCAGGGCCCATCAGCCTTTAGCTACGCCCCTGGTTGTGTGAACATAGACTATTACTGCATTTTAACTATTAGGCTATGTTCACACATGGTAAGACACTGGCCGTTCTGTGTCAGTAATTTCATAGGGAAAAGTGGTTGATGACAGCTTCAAAATGGTTAAAGAAATCAGGCACATTCTCCCAATAGGCAAGGGTCCTGAAGGGAGGACTTGTGGTTACGCCATAACTGCGAAAGATGGGAAAAGGATATTACCATGGTTGTTTCTATTATTTTCATTTGCAGATTGTAGATTCCAGGCAGGTTAATCCAGTATTGTACAGTAAGTAAATCATATATCACCATGTAACTATTTCTCATAATTTGCATGCCTATTGCCAGCAATGCTGAGTGCCAGTACAGCTGGGAAGAGTTTTTATTCCTTGTTAACGTTCACATAGATTTCTTTGATTTTTACTCTATTGCTCTCCCTTACCTGTGCAAGTAATTAATGGCGAGGCTTATATTTATATAGCTTCCTCTATTACCTTTTCTGTGATTGATAGCAGTTTTTTTCCTCCAGTGTTTTTTTTTGTTAGATATTGAAATGAATCACAGCAGGGTAAAAAAGAAAAAAAAAACCTTTCTTCTTCCTCCTGCTGGCATCCAATCTCACTTTTGGCAAAACAGAAAGGAAGAACAAAGCTAAAAAAAATTAACCTTTAAGAGAACCTGTCTGCTCTCCTGACATGTCTGACTCGGTAACTACTTGTATACCCTGTGAAGTCAGGGAGCATCTTTTCTCAGTACTCAGCATTGTGCCATTCATCTATTTCTCCCCTTGATAATGCATGAATGAATTGATATCTGGCATCACCATTACCCTTGTCAATAAAGTATGACCCTATGACGCTGTTATATCAGCTGAACTGACAGGGCCTGTATTATGAATGTGTGCAAATACGGATTTAGATTTACAAAAAAGTCTGCTTCAGGCTATGTTCCCACACAGTAGTTTTGTTCAGTATTTTTCAACCAAAACCAGGAGTGGACTCAGAACATAGAAAGGCTATGTTCACACACTGCTGAAGTTAAGTGGATGGCCGCCATCTAATGGCAAACACTCGCTGTTATTTTTAAACAACAGCCATTGTTTTGAAATAACGTCTGTTATTTCCCATATACTACATTTCAACAGGGTGTGAACATAGCCTTTCTGTGTTTTCTGTCCACTCCTGGATTTGGTTGAAAAATACTGAGCAAAAATACTGTGTGTGAACATAGCCTAAGGATGGGTTCACACATACAGGATCTGGCGCAGATTTGAAGCTGCAGATTTGCTTTGAATCTGCTGCTTCAAATCTGCGCCATCTAATCTGCTGCAGATCCTGTACGTGTCAATGCACCCTAAGGCCGGGTTCACACAGTGTATGACAGCGGCCGTTCTGTGACACTGCTGTGTCACAGATCGGCTGCTGTCTGTTAAGTTCACTTCTTTTGATTTGGATTGCTGGCGCATTCGGGTGTGGCCACATTCCAAATCACCCTAGCAGACAATGTATAGTGAAAGTGAAGTGAATAGCAGCCGCACAAAACTTACATGTCAGTTTTCTATGCGGCTGCATGGAATCCCGTCCAGAGTGTATACAGAGTGGATTTCATAGGACACAATGTTATTTTAATTTTCAATAAATAGCGGCTGGTGTTGCAACGGCCATTATTTATTGAAAATTTATGTTTTGTGAACTTAGCCTAAAGCCATGTTCACACAACATATGTTTATGCAAAACATATATTGTATTGGAATGAAAGGAATCCCGGACAGGGAATATACACACAGAATACGCTCCGGCTGGAATTCCATCCAGCCACACGAAAAACTGATATGCTATTCAATGACTAGCGGCCGCACAGAACATGTTCACACAATGGAGAGTATAGCTACAGCCACATGCTCCATTGTGTGCAGCGGTGAATTCGGCAGAAGTGAAGATCATTTGGCCAGTACTGCCCAGCTGGGTCACAGTACGGCCGGGGTTATACATAGTGTGAACCTGGCCTAAGGGTTTGTTCACTTGTACTGCATTTTCAGCGGATTTCACAGTGCATGTTTCTCGCAGTGACATCCACTTCAATACTGATTTCAATCAGTATTCCTGCAGCAGATTTAAATTCTGCTGTGAGAATGCATCATGCTATAGACTTGTAAAAATTAACTACTTAGTTCCTGACATCATGCTTAAAGGGGAACTCCAGGTAGAGGGGGGGGGAATTAAACTTCTGCAGAAGCGTATAGCATTACTTACCTATCTATCCTTGTTTTGAAACTACCAAAAATCCTTTTGTTTTTTTTTTGTTCTGTATTATATGGCTGTACTTTCTCGTTGAGCAGTTCTACACAGTACTACAGGTTCCAGAATGCAATGCTTTCCCTCAGCTGTTCATCACAGTGCCCCACCTTGCCCATTTCCCTCCCAAAGCTGTTGCAGAATATCTAGGCTGTGTTCACACATTGCAGTTTCATTGTGATACTGAATTATTTGTAGTACTTTATAATTTCTTTGTGGTCCCACCCCCACAGCACACTGTATTCTCTACCTGTAACACCACACAGCATGCTGTATTCTCTACCTGTGACACCACACAGCACGCTGTATTCTCTACCTGTAACACCACACAGCACACTGTATTCTCTACCTGTAACACCACACAGCACGCTGTATTCTCTACCTGTAACACCACACAGCACACTGTATTCTCTACCTGTAACACCACACAGCACACTGTATTCTCAACCTGTAACACCACACAGCACGCTGTATTCTCTACCTGTAACACCACACAGCACGCTGTATTCTCTACCTGTAACACCACACAGCACGCTGTACTCTCTACCTGTAACACCACACAGCACGCTGTATTCTCTACCTGTAACACCACACTGTATTCTCTACCTGTAACACCATACAGCACACTGTATTCTCTACCTATAGCACCACACAGCACGCTGTATTCTCTACCTGTAACACCACACAGCACGCTGTATTCTCTACCTGTAACACCACACAGCACGCTGTATTCTCTACCTGTAACACCACACAGCACGCTGTATTCTCTACCTGTAACACCACACAGCGGCTGTATTCTCTACCTGTAACACCACACAGCACGCTGTATTCTCTACCTATAGCACCACACAGCACGCTGTATTCTCTACCTGTAACAGCACACTGTATTCTCTACCTGTAACACCACACAGTATGCTGTATTCTCTACCTGTAATGTCAATATTGGAATAAAGTAAAGAACTTTTTAAATTTAATTAAAAAATTTTTTTCTTTTCATCTCCACGCACATATTATGATCAAGCATCTTTTATCTTTGAGGTTGAGCCCCACAATAAGGACTTTATCCGATATTATCTCACATGGGATATACTGTTTATGCCTTGTTTTTTCTCCAGGTGGGATTGGCAGTGCCGACTCTGACCATCATGTAATTGTGTTGCACAGATATGGTAATACATTGTATAGACACATCTATATAACTTTTAATGTATTTTTAATAGAAAACAAGTTTTCCCTATGTGGATTTCCCCTTTAACTTCGCACTCCTGCATGCTTCTCCAGGTCCCGGAACACTGACAGCCTGCTCAGCCAATCACTGTGCTGTCCCGGCGAAGCCAGTGATTGGCTGAACAGTTTGTCACTGAGCAAAGACTTAGAGAAGCATGTGGGAGTGGGGAACATGTACAGGTAAGCATGATGTCAGGAGCTTAGTAGTTAAGTTTTACATGTCTATGGCTCAATATATTCCACTGTGAGAATGGAGTGCCATAGACTATAAGGATACAGAGTATCACAGCGGATTTGCTGCAAAACCTGCAGTGTGAAATTCGCTGCCAACTTGGACCCTCAATCTATTATTCTCCGATGTTAATCCAGAGGTGCAGCTAGCAAGAGGTGATTTTAATACTAAGTTTAGAAAGTGGTACAGCGGTTAAGATTGGACATGCCCTAAATTGGAGTTTTGTATTGTTAAAGTGATCTCCGTTATTTTTTACTAATGTACTATTGGTAAAATTTCACAAACTTACAGACCGACACAGCATGCTCTTTATGTGACACTTATGAGTTGCGCTTTATGCGCTGCTGGACCTTGTAGTGCAGACAGGATAATCATACGCTAGCGGGGTGCTCAGCTTCCACGTTATGTCAACAAAGTCACAATCCACGAATAAAGAAATTGAATGATGCGGCACTCACCACTGTATGCGTAAAAAAATCAGTGTTTATTTGTCCATATCGACAAACATTTCTCAGCAGGTAAGACGCCAACGGCACATGATCATCATGTGCCGTTGGCGTCTTACCTGCTGAGAAATGTTTGTCGATATGGACAAATAAACAAACACTGAATTTTTCACGCATACAGTGGTGAGTGCCGCATAATTCAATTTCTTTATTCGTGGATTGGTACTATTGGTAAACATGTCTCACTCCCTGTGGGAAAGGTAAACTACAGTAAGCTTGTATGTTTTGCCTAACTGTGTCTATACTCTGTACACCACATTTTCTCTCTCACCTACACTTCCTGAGTAGTTAAGTCTTAGTCTTAGCTCAAGTCAGGAGAGTTGTAGTTCCAGAGAGAAAGACAACAGCAGTTATGCACTGCTAGGACCTAAGCAGTTGGGCAACCGGGAAACAGGACACCAAGGATCTCATAAGTCAGGACAGTCACCCCTAAAGGCAAGGAAGAGGGACTGATCCCCAGTAATGCAAAAATGTAGTTTGAACCAAGCCTTATAAAGTTAAAAAAGGCGCTATTATAAAGTTATAATCTGTAATACACAACTGATAGAAACATCAAACTGGTTAATAAAGTCTTATTGAGTCATAATTTGAAAAGTTAGGGACTTTGTGTGCCGCCATGTATACAACTCTGCTATGTGCATGAGCCCTCATGCTAATTTTAGATTAAAAAATAAAGTAAAATGGAAATGAGTCGTATAGCAGATGTAATGTTACTTATCTTGATTATGTTAATGAGAAACTAGTGGAAATTGTTTAGCAATTTACATATATTTAGTTACTCAATTATCTGAGCTGCTGATTCTTGCCAACAACAACTGGATGATCTAGCGTACAGCAGGACAAAATACAACGCATAAGAATGCATTCAGAGAAAGTAGTTACATGTAATGTGATAACATTCCTCGCACATTCCTCTATTCCATGAAATGTCATTCATAACAATTCTGCGTATCTGAGCCTTCCATTTCACAAAAGACAAATGTCGCCCTAATGGGCACAGTAAGGTTACAGCGATCACAAGTGTTTCAGTGGAGGAATTCTTTTGCTGCTCATTCCCGTGGAACATTAACATAACTAGGCTTAGAACAGCTTACGAGGAATAAAATTAAAGCCCGGCTACTATATCAAGTGACACAACTGTAAATTTAAGTTTTACATCTTTGTTTGATACGGTTGCGTTACTCTAAGCGTTCCGGAAATGTCCAGTTATTATTGACATTTAGTTTATCATGGATATGAGTTATGTCTAATTTCACAGCAAATCGAGTGGAACTGAATCAAGGGTAAACATGTGCAAGCTAATGGCTGTCCTCAGAGGGATTTTCTGGCCTGAAAAGACATTTCGGCAGATGGCATAAAATAGTAAACCTTTAAATAGATTTTTTTTTTTACTGCTCATTTGTTTCCTCAATACAAACGTGAGCAACTTTCTAAATAGCCTTCATTATAAATTTCTTACCATTTAGCTGCTAGAGAAAAATAATTTTTGTCATTCTTGACATGTTGGAACAACATCATTCCTGCTCCTATCAAGTGCATGTAGCTTAGCTGCAATACTGCATATCAACAGCCACAGACTCGCAGTGTAAATCTGGCTGCGAATCTGTCAGGTCCTTGCAGTTCACTGTCACAACATACTTGCAGCAGTCAGAACGACCGCTGCGTGTATGTAATTCTGCCGGCCCCTTAACCCCAATCAGTGGCTGCGGCCAATCAGTGACCTGACAGGCTTGCAGCCAGATTTACGCTGCGAGTCTGTACGTCTGAACTGACCCTAACACTGCACCCTCTGGCTGCTAAGAGATGACCTAGTGACTGCTTAGTCTATATAGTGGCACTTTCATTATTTGGGTTGTGCTCAGCTTATAGAAGATGTGAAGGTTTCAAGTCCATAGAAAAAATCTGCATCAATCGCCATTAAAGGGGTAGTGCTGCGCTAAACAATTATTCACTAAATAACACACATTACAAAGTTATACAACTTTCCCCCCACCTACTCCACCCCCGGAAGTGTAGTGCTCTATACTCACCTGATGCGTGTTGACCCCCGTCTGCCATCTTGCGACAATTATGTAATCTTTGGGCAGCCGGCCGAACCGCTCCGACCGTCCTCGTGCTGGCCGCCAATCGTGGCTGATCAGCTAATGAAGCGGCAGAGGGCGGCCGGCACGAGGGGCGGTCGGAGCGGTTCGGCCGGCCACCCGAAGATTACATCATTGTCACAAAATGGCAGACGGGGGTCGACACGAATCAGGTGAGTATAGTGCATCACACTTCCGGGTCTGGTGTGGGTTGGGGGGAAACACGAGGAAGGGGGCCATTCACTAACATAACATACATTACAAAGTTGTATAACTTTGTAATGTGTGTTATTTAGTGAATAATTGTTTAGCGCCGCACTACCCCTTTAAGCAATGAATTCTGTATTAAATTTTCAAGTGCAGATTAAAGGAGACCCATTTTTTTAGCAAGTGCTGGGGAGGGAAGGATAAAAGAAATAACAAGCTCCAACCTCCCCCGATCTAGCGCTGGTGGCCACATACCGTCGCTTTGGTCTCCTACTCAGCCAGTCAGCAGCTAAGGCATGACCCCACTACGGCCACTAACTAACTAAGTGGACCTTACCCGACCTGGTTCCCTGCTCAGACCAGTAGGCAACTGGGGAGGTTATCAATAAGGAGGTCATTAATGTACCTCCCATACCATTGTAAGGATTGGAGAAATGGATTGGAAACTGTATAAACAAACCTGTCTTCCCAGTAGGATATTGTTAGGTTGGCAAATGCTGTTGAATGTTTGGCTCCCATATAAACAACTGGTAATAATTTTGTAGGTAATAATTTAGACAGAAGAAAAAATTGTGGGTCATGAGATACCATGTTGCTATTTTTATGAATGATATTAAATCATGACAATAATGACTGTGTGAATTAAGGTGAAAATTGGACATAAGTACTCAGCCTCCCTTTCCATTAATGCCCCCAGGGCTACACCATCAGGTAGCAATACCAGCAGCTCTTGTTGATATACATTGGGGGGTTTCTTGGTAGTTTATCATAGACCTTCACTTCAGAGAGAAACAGTTGCATTTGTGAATTATATATCTCTACATCCAGTCAAAAAGTATCCCCACCCTTTTTTTTATAACAATATTATCCATGTTTTTTCATCACATGCTTTTTTCTGGACGACAGTGAGGTTATGTTTGATATCAGTCATTTGTTTGGACTCTGATAGGACCTTCAAGTCTCTGAAGACACAATGTTGGAAACGGTGGATAGTAGTATGAATCCTGATCCTGCCTGTTCTGTGAACGTTTTCCTGGAACACTTTAAGGAGAAGTCCGGTGAAAATTTTTATTTAAGTATTGTATTGCCTCACAAAAGTTATAAATCCCCAATATACACTTATTACGGGAAATGCTTATAAAGTGCTTTTTCCCCTGCACTTACTACTGCATCAAGGCTTCACTTCCTAGATAAAATGGTGATGTCACAACCTGAATTCAAGAGCAGTGCGGGCTGTGGCTGCTGGAGAAGATAATGGCAGGGGGACACTGAGGGACACAGGGCACTGGAGGGACACTGAGCATCCCTCTGCCATCATCCTCTCCAGCAGCCACAGCCCGCACAGCTCTGGGAGTCGGGTCGTGACATCACTATTTTATCCAGGAAGTGAAGCCTTGATGCAGTAGTAAGTGCAGGGAAAAAGCACTTTATAAGTATTTCCCGTAATAAGTGTATATTGGTGATATGTATAACTTTTGGGAGGCAATACAATACAGTAATAAAAATTTTCACCGGACTTGTCCTTTAATGTTTCCAGTTGAGAGTCACGTGGTCACAGAACATCATGCCTTTATAGATGTTGTTATAGCACAATTGTCTATCATAGCTTGTTACATCATCTTCTTTAAAAAAAAGGTTAAGTACCAGCTTCCAATAATTCCACCTGCGCATTACTGAGTGGTTAAGATGACAAATTTAAGACACTTCAGTATGACATTGCGCACATTTCCTTATATTCTAACGCAACGTGCCATGCTGATTTCTGATGTTTTCAGCCCCTTGTGCATTTGCGTTTTTTGGGTTACGTGGCGTTTTAGGTTTGTTATAGTAGGATGCACCTTCCACAATTAGATTGGAACCGGAGTCAGACCCAGAATGTTTATCAGTTGTCTCTACCTCTCTGGAACTGAATGTGATATGTCCTTTTTGGTTTTATTGCTACCTCTTTTGTCAAGACAGACTAAAGCCCCTATTACATGGGTCGATTCAGAGTAGCAAGTAAGCTTGCTCCTGGTTTCCCGCTCGCTGCCGACGCTATTACACACAATCAGCAAGTGGGTAAGTGTGCAGGGGAGTGGGGAGCTGCGGGGGGGGGGGGGGGGCTCTCCAGACAATTTTTAGATCGTACGGGGAACGCATAGAAAATAGCTGCGGTCTGCTGTCATCGCTCCTGTTGTGCAGAGCGATGACAGCAGATCGTTGCTAAGCTGATCATGTTTCAGTCTGTTGAAAGACAATGATCAGATGACATTGTGCATGTTGGCTGATCATTGTGTTCTATTATGCTGCGTTTACATGTAACGATTATCGTGCGAATTTGCGCGATAACGATAGAACAATAATCGTACGTGTAAACGCAGCGAACGATCAAACGACGAACGAGAAATCGTTCATTTTGATCTGTGCAAACAGTAGAGGAAAAACAGGCACTACGACTCCCCACATACTCCCGACAGCACAGCTTCCCATATGCCACAAAGCCGCTCAGGTGGTGCTCGTTGCTGAGAACAATAGTCCAATGTATAAACTGAAGAAAAGTAGAAGCACAACGGCAACTCACCAAAATGGAGCTAAATTAGATGCTTTATTGCAGGGACAGAGCAATGTACAAGCGGTGCATTCCACAGATCAGAGCGACGACGTTTCACGCTTGCGCGCTTCAACTGGCTCACAGTTTATTTTGATCTTACAACATATTCTCAAATCGTTGTTCGTCGTTCACAAAAAATTCGCAGATCGTTCCGTGTGAACAGTCGTTCACCAATTTAACCAATCTGTGAGATAGGCTTACGTGATCGCAAAACGATCGCAAGAGGAATTTTCCATACGATATACACTCGTCTAAACGCTGATCGTTATGAAAAAAAAAATCGTTACTCCGATATCGTTAATCGTATGATCGGGCCAATTATCGTTTCGTGTAAATGCAGCATTACACAAAGCGATTATTGGCTGCAATAGGCCTTGTGTAATAGGGCCTTTAGGTGTCGAGATATCTCTCTTCCACCTCCCCCATTTATGTCTAATAAACAGCAAGTTAACAAGTTATTCCATTCCTGTACAAAATTTTCTAAAAACACCATAGTTGGAACTTATTTTTTAAAAGCAAGCCTCTTGGTATCATTGCTTTAGATATATAGTTATCCAAAGTGGTGTATTCCCACCAAATGCCTGTTTCATTGGATAAAAGTTTTCAGGCGAGCTTTAAAGTCCAAGGAGGACATTTGTCAATGTTGCGCCCCTGGCGTACACCAGGGAGAAGGTGCCTGCACCTGATTTACCATGATTTACACCTGCTCGCAGGCATAAATCATGGAAGAAATCTACACCTGCTCAGAAGAAGACATAGGGGGAGATTTATCAAAGGGTGTAAAATTTAGACTGGTGCAAACTGCCCACAGCAACCAATCACAGCTCAGCTTTCCTTTCAGCACTGCCTAAAGCTGAGCTGTGATTGGTTGCTGTGGGTAGTTTGCACCAGTCTAAATTTTACACCCTTTGATAAATCTCCCCCTATATAGATTTCTTCACCCGCGGTGCAGCAGGTTGGTCAGACTGAATTCACTATGAGGTGTGCGCCTCTTATTGAATCCTGTGGGGAAATTGGGGACGAGGCCTAATGTAAGACCGGCGTATGAGTATGGTGGTCTCCTATAGTTTTAAATCAGTGTTTTCATCCAGTGTGAATGCATCCGCTTCTCTTTCACCTCTTGTTCTACTGCCTTATGACATATTACCAGTGTGATGGATGTGTAGATCAGGTGTACTTATTTGGGGGTGACTATTTAGTGTGCAGCACGTATAGCTGTTGTGGTATATACTAGTAATCTAATCAGCACAAGCACAAATGTTATAGAAAGAAATAAGCCAGCTAACAGCTCCAACCTTGTTCACACACTGTCAATATAATGGCTGTTATTTTAGAACACCGGCTGTTAGTTGCATTATAACGGTCATTGTTATAAAATAACGGTTGGTATTTACCTTTAAATGACGCCAGTCCAATAAAAACGTGTGAAGATAAAGAGATTTTCTGGCATACAGCTATTGATGGCCAATCCACAGGACTGTAGTAAGCATTGCCTGTCACTACAATGGATGCCTACAGGTGCACAGAGTCTGACAAAAGATAGGAGTCCCTGCTGTATGTATGTATGTATGTCTGTTTATCGGCTTGTATCTGTTTCCAGGCCTATATTTTTCATGCTTTTAATTACATGCTTGTAATATAGTACAAGGCTGACACTAAACCGCCATCTTTAGGAGCTATAATTATGGAAAAAAACAAGACTCATTGCCAGGATATCATCTGGAATTTATGATAATCACCAATATATAAACATGGGATCTGTTTCAGAGAACATGGCGATCACATTGCCCCCTTTGGTTTATGTAGCGAAGATTTCAGCATCATGTCACTACTATTTAAGCCTAGAAAATCTGCAGCTGCTGATTCTGTTATCATCATTATCAGAGCAATAGGATTGACATATGGTTATAGATATAGGACAGACATTTGTAAAGCATCAAATACTAGAGAACTGTGGAGAATGGGTCAGACACTGCTACATAATAGATATTATTTCATTTATAAAACCAAAATACACTATACTCTATTACACCCTGCTCCTTATTCTACATTATAATATTACTTCCTATGATAGCAGCCATTGGTGTTCTTCATTCTCATCTTCCTCTTGGGATATGTTGTGTAATTTACTTGACCTAATTTTTTTTCTTCCAGGCTTTTAGCTAATTAATAGGAAGAGAATGTAATGTTTTGGCAGGACATCTATGCTTGGGCCCTTGGGCAGTGATGGGCTATGATGAATGATCACCTGCACAGCCAGTTGCTCCTCTGGATGGGATTTAAAGCTTGGGTGGTCCTGGGCCGATTGTCATCTTGTTAAATACAAAACAGAAAAACTACAAACTGTGAATACAAGTCTGTGTTTATTATCATTTATATGATGTTTTCTTCTTAATCATTGCACAAGACCTCAAGCATTGGCCATGGAAAAGAGAAAGAGGAAGGACCATCACAGATAAGGTATATGCTGGTTCAAGAGGGACGATGAAGAGTTTACTTAACTCAATAGGACATGTAAGATACAACCATATACATATACACACAGTTCCGATGCAAAAACACACACATTCATTTTCCACACACAAACTACAGACACACACTCATACATACACAGTTGCAGTCGTTTTAGGCTATGTTCACACAACATACATTTTATGACAATAAAGGCTGTTGTTTTTTCAATTAAAACAACAGCCGTTCTTTTCATAGTGAAATAGGTGGCATTGTTCATTGATTTTAATGCAGTTTTCACTTCTACAACATCCGCTGTTCGGCCATCAGTACATAACAATACAGCTGTCATTGATTCCATAAGTTTTCTCCACTGGGTTTTTCCTGCCCTTCATTGATTGATGGGAGGTTAGTACATACATATACATTATAAACTTTACATTCTTTAACTTTCTTTGCTTTATCTGAATAATTTGTTCTGTTTTTATATCTAAAAGGAAAAAGTTATGTACAAATCATGGATGACTCTATACTAGAGAGCATGAACCTGAACAATCGGCATTTCTATTCCGCTGCCCGAAGAAGGTGGATGCAGTCCAAGGACTGCCTAGAAAACATGGATACAGCTTATGGCTATGGTCACACGTAGTATGAGACCAGCTGGGTCATAGAACGGTCGGTCTCAGAAAAGATCTTTAGCGCCGCAGAGTTCTGATGCGGGTGCAGCAGTGCGCGCCCGCATCAGAACTTCCCACAGCTGCACACTCCTTTGTGTAAACCGACAGGGTTTTCTGCGGCTGCTATTCACTGAATAGCGGCTGCAGAAAACTGACATGTCAGTTTTCTACGGCGCCGCTAGGGATCCCTGCTAGAGTGTATACTATGTGTATACACTCCGGCCGCGATTCCCTCAGCCTGCAGCACTACGTAAGTACCGCCATGATTTCTGCGGAACTTACATAGTGTGAACATAGCCCATGCCTGTATTGGAAATAAAGGGTGGTTATTGATGGAACATACTTTAAGTCACAGTTAGAATTGGGAGTGAGTAAAGGCGGGTCTGAGAGCATAGGAACAAGGGCAGATTCCTTCGGCAGACACCACTATTGGTCTTCTCGAGAAATCATAGGACTTGTAGGGTCTAGCAGCGCATGTGGACAGGAAGTTGGGCAGCAACGAAGAAGTGCCAAAGAGCAGCAGAGAGACCATGCTGTGCAGCAATTTTTTTGGTGCAGTGTGTCATGTTGCACCTGTTAAGTATATTCCATGATAATAAAACTAAGGCTTTTAGGACTTGGTCGGATACCCTCTTTAAGCTTTGACTCACAGTAGCAGATTAAAATGAACTAGATTTGTTGCATCCTTCTGTTCTATATGTCTGTGCTTCTTACCACTAAATACACAGAATAATTACAGTCATCATTCTTTCCCTCGCAATATTGTGGGAGCTTGAGGTTAGGAAACATAAATCATTGTCATGTTGTAGGCAGCATCTTATTAGTTATAGTCAAAGTCAAGCAAATCTGACATTTTTAATGGAAGTTTAACTGTTTGCTACAGAAGTCGGCTGAAAAGATGTAATTAATATTGTTAATACAAACATGCTTCAAAAGTTTCTTCCTTCCAAACTCTGAGGGCTAATGACTTTTATAAGTTGCTTTCTAAGTGATTTAGTGATTCAGGCTGAAGAAACAGTGTTACATAATTGACAAGTTTACACTTTAACTGAATTTCATTTACTCATTTCATTTGACTGCAAAGTGTTTAGCGAAAAGCAGTTCTTGCTTTGGGAGTTGCCCTGATATAAATGCAGGAGCGTAAAGTAGGGAAAGAGTTTTTCACATATGCATCAGTCTGAGCTATAGATTGGAGAGAATCCCTGATGTATACCCAACTCATACCTTGATGGATGGCATTGGGGCTAGCATCCATCATACACAGACACATGTGTAAAAAAAATACATACCGCAAAATATACATACTACATACTAGTAGGAAATAGCGGAGCAGACTGTGCTATTCCATACGTTACAACCACCCAAAGGCCAAAATATCACTCTTTTGTATTGTGTCTTGTATTAGGGGGTCTATAAAAATGTTTATTGTATAATCTGTAAGCTTTCCTAGTACATACAGAAAATTAGCAGTGCAAAAATAGTGCGAAAGAAGCCTAGTTTTTGTTACTATTATTTTGAGGTCATCAATTCTATTGCTGGTAATTCTCAGAAATACCGTGACATCACGAACCAGGGTGTAATTCCAATGGAGTGTCCAGCAGGGGGCGCACTATATATAGAATTCAATGAGTACCATTGACTTCTATATATAGTGCACCCCTGCTGGGCACTCCATTGGAATCAATGGCTGTCTATGGAACAGGTCAGTCTGCACATATATACCCTGTACTACTCCCCCATCATCTGCTCATAGTATGAGGGCCATCCCCAATCCAGCCCCCCCACTGCTGCCACATATGACCCTGTACTATCCCCATCACCGCCGATGCCGCCTCTGCTGTCATTCGTACGTCCGGCGGGTCCGCTGCTGTAATTGAGGCCCCGATCTCAGGGGGGAAGTAGGCCTCAGTCTCAGGCGGATTGGGGATGGCCCTGGTACTACTCCCCCATCATCTGCTCATACTATGAGCAGATGATGGGGGAGTAGTACAGTGTACATATGTGCAGACTGTTCCATAGACAGCCAGACCTGTTCTATAGACAGCCATTGATTCCAATGGAGTGTCCAGCAGGGGCGCACTATATATAGAAGTCAATGGTACTCATTGAATTCTATATATAGTGCGCCCCCTGCTGGACACTCCATTTTAATTACACCCTGATTCGTGACGTAACGAAATTTCTGAGAAAGTCTCCATGATCTACTAAATTAAAGGAAATAGCAGTAAATGTGTATTTCCCATAATTAATGTACATTACAAATTTGTCTATCTTTCCACAACTAATAATATATTAAGGCTATGTTCACACTACGTAAAGCTACGGCCGTAGTTTTGCGGGGTGGAACATAGCCTTATTGTCAGTGGGATCCCGGGCCGGAGCGTACACACATCGTATGTGCTCCGGCCGGGATCCTGTGCGGCGCCGGAAAAAACTGACAGGTCAGTTTTCTGCGGACGGAATTCAGTGAATTCCGGCCACAGAAAGACCTGTCAGTTTACACAGTGAAGCAAGCGGCTCCGGGCGCTTGCTTCACTGTGGGCTATGGGAAGCTCTGATGCGGGCGCGCGCTGATGCGCCAGCATCAGAGCTCTGCGGCGGGAAAGATCACCCCGCCGGTACTTAAGTACCGGCCAAGAAGATCCGGCCAGAGATCGGCCGTTCCGTGACCCGGCCGGTCTCATACAGAGTGTGCACATAGCCTAAAAATGCTTTTGGCCGGAGTTGTCCTTTAATAAAGTTTGTTACTTTGTTATACATCTTCGGTAAAATAAATGTATACTTTTTTCTTTATATAGCAATTTCAGTTGAGTGGCAGCACTAAAGGGCCCCTCTGCTGCCACCTATGTTTGTGTTAGGAACTGCGGGTCACCTGCTCTGATCAAACTCTGCCACACAGCACTATTCATACAGAGCATGGTATAGCCCACTCCCCCACCCCCGCCCAGTACTGTTTATTTTTATTAGAATATACTGTACATGTCACTATAGCAGAAGCCTCTCCACAGCAAGCAGTGATTACTACTAGCAGAGCAAGCGGTGATAACAGGCACAAAAGGAAACCGTTTTTTTTTTGTCGTTTTGTTTTTATTCTGTTTTGTTTTGTTTTATTTTAACAGCAACATGTTCAGAATACAGCAGAACAGAACACAACAGTACACCAATAATACAAAAAGTACATAAAACGCTGAACACTAAGAGCTAGCAGAATTCAATAAACAGGTGCAATTTTTTTTCAGAGATCAGTCCTCTTGGGTCCTCAATAGAGAGACAGAGAGAAACAAAAAATAGAAAAGTGGGTGCAAGACAAAAGAATAGGGAAGAGAAAAAAAGAGAAGGAAAAAGGAGAAACTGTTAATGCATAGAGACACTATTACTAGGTGGAGGCACTTAAAAGGGCACTGTTATTGTGTTGATGCCTCTATGGACATTGCAATACTATTCTTGTGTGGGACTCTATTACCATCTGGTGCACTGTTTTATCGAGAGTAACTATTTATATGAGGGTGCCAGGGGCATCAGTAGGCAAAGGATAGTGCTGTTAAAGGGGGTGGGGGAGGGAGCAGAATGAAAAGTTTGGGTAGTAGTACAAAAATATTTTTGCATCTACTGGAGGCAGAGATGAAGTCTAATTATCATGTCCTGCGTGGTGGGGAGAAGCTGGCTGGACAGTATACAGTGGTGCCTTGGATTACGAGCATAACTAATCCGGGGCTGTGCTTGTAATCCAAATCCTCTCTTAAATCAAAGCAAATTTTCCCATAACAAATCACTAAAAAGCAGACAATTGGTTCCACACCCCAAAAATAATGATTTTATATTTTGGATAACATGTAAAACTAATGAAACAAACATTTAGAACAGCTGAATGTTATATTATAAGTCACTGTACATTATAGCATCAGCATGTGGAGTATAATGTATAGTAAGTGCATAAACCTGAAAAACAGCAGCAGTTTGTAGATACAGGAAGGAGCTGCAGATCCCCATAATGCAGTAGTGTAGTACAACAGGCTAGAATAGAGAAGCAGGGCTGCTGTCAGAGGTCTGTGTGGTCACATGACAGCAATGGAGAAGGGGGGGGGGGTGTTCATCATGGACCAATCAGGACTGACAGAGACTGCAGGGAGCATGAAGGAATGAGCAGGACATATGTGGGCACAGTATAGCAGCGCTCTCTGTGCGGGGAGATAGGAATACCTCCACAGTCCTGTCCCCTGATGTAAGCCCCAGGCCGAAGTGGATCTGCTATGGTTTGGAATATGAGGGAGACTTCCTGGGTCAGAGTACAGTGCTGTAGACCCCGCTATGTAGACCATGCCCCTACCCCACTCCCCCTCCCACCCAGTACAGGGAGCTCTTAAACCAGATCAATGCTCTTAAACCAAGTCACAATTTTGAAAAACTGTGAGCTCTTAAACCAAAACGCTCTTAAACCAAGGTACCACTGTATATGTATAATTTCAGGATATTGCCATCTACGCTTTCCACCAGTAGATAGACTGTGATGTTTTGTAAAGTATTCTCTATTTTGGCAAATAAAGCTCATGCGTTATTGTTCAGCCAGAAGTGTTCCTGTCACATAATTACTATTGCGCTTATGGATTTTACATTTCAACCACTGTATCAGTGAAAGATCAAGTCAGGACAAGCTCTTTTACTCTGATGTAATAACTGGGCCTCATTATGTTTTTCAATTAGTCCAAACGACTTTTTACGATTTCCTTTGTTAAAAACTGCGGCATTTTATTTGTACTCCGATTTTGACTGCTGTAAAGTTCACTTAATAGAATGACAATAAAAATGAAATAGTCAAATGTTTTAGCTATTGGAGATGTATACAGCACCTGACTCTGTAGCCAATCTTTCTTATTTTAGAGGAAACATTAATTTTTTGTTTTATTTCTTTTGTTATATGGCCATTCAAAATATTTGGTAAGGAAATAACCCCCTGGCAATTCATTCTACAGTTTATATTTTGTGTTGTAGAGAGACTCCATTTACATCAACACTGTCTTCAACACGTCTCATAATCAAATTTTACTTATCTCTCACTTAGGCTACATTCACACGTCCATTATTTTCGAGGATGAAAATCTGGATCCTCTATTTTTTTATTCGCAATCCGCAAAAAATCATCTGTTGTGCATCCGTAGTAACTTCTATATTGTAATCCGTTTTTTGTGGATCTACAAATAAACGTTTAGTGAAGAAAAAAAAAAGGGGGGATGGCAAATATTATGTCATTAGCTGTCCCAACCCCCCAAAAAAGGTCACCTGGTCATCTGGGGGCCATTTTACCGTCATTTCTATCCGGCAGGATATTTCTGGAGCTTGGTGATGTAATACAAAACGGATCCATGATGCGGATGGTTTTGCGAATTGCAATGTACTCTCTGCAAATTTTGCACTCTCCATAGACTTCTATTGGGGTGTCCATTCCGCAATTACAGACCGTATTACAACCTGCCCTATTTAGCATTATAGTATGCCACATCTGCCCATTACATGAGATCTGTCAACCATCTAATGAGCATAGGGTACAAGCTGAGATGTGTGTATGGGAGAATCCACAAAGAAAGCTGTTGGACAATGAAAACTTACATGAATTGGCATACCAGCAGAATGACCTGCTGATGTATACTGGTATATGTAAGTGTGCACAGGGGGCCACAGGTTTGATTTCTAAAAAAAAAAAAAAAAAAAAAAAAAAGGATATGTTTAGGTAAGCACTGGATGTAGCCACTATTATCTTATGTATTCTCTATTGAATACAATAGATCCGAAGTGGGTATGCTGCAGTATATGATGACATATCATTCTGCCCATCCAAACATATGATAACATTTTATTATTACCCCTGCGAATGCCATGTCCTAGTCACTGATTATGTAGACAGAGTGCATGGGCTGCACTACCAGGCACAGCACCTTGTATGAATGAGACGCTGCTCCTATGTAAACAATGAATGATACTGTATGTTACGCTGATGCAACCTCTGATCAGCAGGGGAGTAGGGCCATTATTACATATTTTTCAAAACTGCACTACATGAGCGGCCGCCTTTCTTCATATTCAGGTATTCTTTTGTAAAATTTATCAGAATGATGCTGACCATGGTGAAGGGTTTTATGGTTTTGTATCTCAAAACTAGAATATTTCCAGTTCTGCTACATCCACATGGCATATATAATCATCTATAAATAGAAATGTAAAGAAAGGGCCTTCTGTTTGAATAATTAAAGTTTCACCGGTATACCGGCGAAAATTTGTTTTCAAATCAGCTGTTGTCAGAAAGTTATATTAATTTGTAATTTACTTCTATAAAAAAAAAAATCTCAAGTCTTCAAGTACTTTTCAGCTGTTGTATGCCCTGTAGGAAGTAGTGGTTTCTCTCTGTTTTAACAAAGTGCTCTCTGCTGCCACCTCCGTCCATGACAGGAACTGTCCAGAACAGAAGAGGTTTTTAATGGGGATTTGCTACTGTTCTGGATAATACCTGACATGGACAGAGGTGGCAGCAGAGAGCGTCAGACTGGAAAAAATACACCACTTCCTGCAGGACATACAGCAGCTGATGAGTACTGGAATACTTGAGATTTTTTTACGTGCAACTTAAGGCAATGTTCACACACCGTATATTTTCGTAAAACCACGGGCGTTGTACCACAGCTGTGATTTATACGGAAATATATGCCCATTGCTGCCTAGGAATCCCGATCTGAGCGTATACGCATAGTATACGGGATCTACTGTGGCGCTCCAAACAACTGACATGTCAGTTTTCTGCAGCCGCTATTCATTGAATAGCGGCCTCTGAAAACCATGTTAGTGCACACTATGGAGGGAGCCGCTCCGGACGCTCATTCCATAGTGTGCTATGGGGAGTTCTGATGCTGGCGCGAACGGATGCGCCTGCACCGGAACACTGCGGCCAAAAAGATAATCCGGACGGTACTGCAGTACCGGCCGGATGATCTTTTCAGAGACCGCCCGTTCCATGACCTGGCCGAGTCACAGAACGGCTGGTCTCTTACAGCATGTGAACATGGCCTAAAACATTATTTAAATATTTTACTAGAAAACATCATATATTTGTACAAGTTTTATTCATTGCATCCAGGCAGAATACAGCTGCAGTCAGGGTCTGCATCATGACAACTATTCTCATCATTGTGATTGTATGGGTCATGCCAGTATGCCCACACAGTCAGGAGGTGAATAACAGCTGTCATGCACACTTTTCTCGCTCTGATGGTGAAGAAGAAAGAAACTGATCAGAATTTGGAAAATTTCATAAAGATTCCATTGTAATGCCTCTCTGATTCTCTGTATTCTTACAACACTTGTCCTGTCACAGGCCGCCCTGTTCTTCTTAGGATAATCACATAAGTGGACAGTTCAATGCCTTCTGCAAGATCAACACGCTCATCTCATGCTTCTATGAACATTTCAATGTTCCAAAGCGTTTGAGCAGATTACCGGGGGATGACTGAAAACAAGATACAAGGCTGCCGTAAAGTTCAACCAAATAATTGTCTATGTGACAGCACTTAATAGCTTCCCCTAACACATGAACCCAAATGAGGATTTCAGGACTAATTTTACTAATTTTTATAATAATAAATAAATGTCATTATTGAGGATCATCTTTATAATATATTGTATTTTTTTTTAGGATTGAAGAACAGCTACATTAAATACATATACTTTAATATGACTTAACAGCTGTACACATAGGTCTGTATCCTAAAGCAAGTCAAAGGCAATATGAGACATTAAAGGGGTACTCCAGCAAAAACGTTTTGTTTTTTTTTGTAATTTACTTTTATTGAAAAAATATTCCACTTCCTGTAGGACATATAGCAGCTGATAAGTACTAGAAGACTGGAAATTTTTTTTTAATAGAAGTAAATTACAAATCTCTGGCACTTTCTGACACCAGTTGATTTGAAAGATTTTTTTTCCAGTGGAGTTCTCCTTTATGGGACAATCAAGAGTGATATTTGATGGTCTAACATCCTTTCTTTGACAGTAAAATCGCAGATACACAGATGGACCCCTATTTGTATTTATTGTGTGGAAACTTTTCAGCCGTGGAACATCTGCAGCATATATGCCCTGTGTGAATATAACCTGAGGCATTGACTTCCATTACAAAAAGGAACTGATCAAAATGCATCTATTTTGTTAGTGTACACAAAAATGTAGCTGACCTTGTTTTTGTGTATGTTAAAAAAAGAAAATGCAGTACTGGCCAGGATAAACTTCACTGACACCCGCCGTTCTGTGACCCAGATGGGTCACAGAACGGTTGGTGTCTTACAATCTGTGAAACCGTCCTTAGTAACTTGGAATGCAACATTCAGGAGGACTAAAGGAGGAAGACTCAAGACTATGGGAGAGTGTAATGGTCCGTTTTTACGGAGCGATAATTCGCCGAAGCAACAATTTGGTTTTTATGGTAATTAGTGTTTAGACGAAAAGATAAATAGTTAGAAAAAATCATTATTGCGATCGTTTTTAAGATCGCTTAAGCCCATCTCACACATAGGGTGAATCTGTGAAAGACCGTTTAGACAAAGCGATCTGCAAAGTTTCAGCGAACGATCAACGACAATTTAAGAACATGTTGAAAGATCATGATAAACGATTTTGTGTTCGTTGCTTGATCTTTCGCTGTGTTTACACATGCCAATTATCACTCAAATTCGACCATTATTGTGAAAATTCGAACGGTAATCGCTCCGTGTAAACGGACCATGAGACATGAGAGCTGAGACAGTACAGAGAACTAAAGGTGTAAGAGCTGATACTGTGGCAATTCTAATGTGATTGTTATTATATTCTACACTGGTTAATGTTCTTTATTGTTTAGGCTGGGATCACACTACATATATTTCAGTCAGTATTTGATCCTCATGTCAGGTCCTCAAATTGCAACCAAAACCAGAAATGGATTGAAAACACAGAAAGGATCTGTTCACACAATGTTGAAATTGAGTGGTTGGCCGCCATATAGCAGTAAATAACGGCCATTATTTCAATACAACAGCCGTTGTTTTAAAATAACAGCAAATATTTGCCATTATATGGCGGCCATCCACTCAATTTCAACATTGTGTGAACAGATCCTTTCTGTGTCTTCAATCCACTCCTGGTTTTGGTTGCAATATGAAGACCACAATACTGACTGAAATATACGTAGTGTGAACCCAGCCTTATATTGTATTATTAGTAATTATTATTAGTAGTAGATTAGTAGATTATTATTTTTGTTTGCTTCCTTTATCCCTTTGTATAAATCTAACAGCAAATAAAAAGGCAATTTTCCATGCTAGAGATATGTGATTTTTCTACACTCACTCACAGAACCTTATAATCTAGACCCAGTAAGAGGGGGGTGTTTAAATATATGGATTGTAGGTATTTGGACATAAGTAATAATTTTTACATAGTTTGCGAGCCCAGGTAGGAGGTTGAAGCTCAGTTGTGGGTACATTTGTCAATATAAATATTGTCAGTTGTTGAATTTTGTGTATATATTTGTTTGCTATTTGTTGTATAGAATATAACATGGAGACTTATTGAGAAGAATTACTGATGGTCAAGGATACTTTGATGCTTCTAAATGTAATGGAGCGATCTAAAGATCCATCGTTACAAGTGAAATGTTTTGTGACTAAGGCCATTCTGGTCAAGAAGTTCTCAAAATCTGAAGAGAAATGTGCTCTAGTGCTTGTTGCCTGCTGGATAGCAGAACGGTATTCAAAGCTGAAGGAACAAAATGTCATTTTACACAACAAAAGTTGAATGTTTGGAGGAGTTGTGCTGAGGTTTACAAATGTAAGAATTATTATGTACATATAATTGCCTAGAATATAGCTATTCACACACCGCCCTCTTAGCGGGTCTGGAATCTAAGGTTAGGTGTAATAAATTAAATACAAAAGTCAGTGTAGAAAAAACATTTATTGCAAGTGTGGAAAATTGCCTTTACATTTGTTAAATTTATACAAAGGGGTAAAGGAGGCAGACAGAATTAAAGAAGAAGACTCCGCTTCAGTGATGCCACAGATACCTGGCGGTGTCCCTGGTTGTCTGGGATGCAGCGGGCCTGTATCACAGGTTAGGGGTCTCGGCCTGTCCGCAGCTGTGCTGCTTCTACTGGTGTCCTTGCCAGTCAGTTCTCCTTTGCCGCAGGTGTTCTGGGGGGAATCAGGGGACTGGTCCAATCACGTTCTGGCCCGGGTCCCTAACCTTCTATAGAGAGATTGTTAGGCCAATACACTTTGCTAGCTATTAGTCTCTGTCTTTGACCATGCTAAGCTTACTCTTATCTGTATTCTCTGTCCTCCCTGTCCCTTTTCTGGCCATTTTCTACTACCGGCTCAGACATGGCATCTGCACAATATAGGAAGTCCTTGACCCCGGGCTACATTATAGTGTAAGTGTAAGGGCCCTATTCCACAGTAACGATAATCGGCCGGATCGGCCCCATTTGGCCCGATTCGGCTCATTATCGCTCGGTGAAATAGAGAGAACGATCAGCCGATGATCGTGTCATCGGCTGATCGTTCATTTAGGGCCAGACCTAAAATTATCGTTCCCCCACCGCGCATCGCTACGGTTGAATAGCAGTGCGCGGCGGGCGACCGACGATTTGAGAAGAAACAACAGCAGCAGCATCATACATTACCTGGCTGCAGGGCTTCTTCTCTGCGCTGTCTTCATCCTCGGGTCCCGCGCGCTCTATCTTCTGAATGGCCGGTCAGCTGACGGAGCGCTCAGCCAATCACAGTCCGGGACCGCCGCGGCCTGTGATTGGCTGAGTGTGGCCTGTCAGCTTACCGGCCATTAAGATAGAGCCCGGGGGACCCGAGGAGGATACGGAGCGGAGGACAAGCCCTGCAGCCAGGTAATGTATGATGCTGCAAGGGCTGCAAGGACATCGGTAACGATGTCCTTGCAGCCCTCGCTCAACGATCATTGGGCCGTGGAATAGGCCCAGTAAACGAGCGGCGATCTAGCAGATCGCCGCTCGTTTACATCGTTGATCTGGCCATCCTCGGCCCGTGGAATAGGACCCTAAGCCTGAGTGCTGGTGTGCCTGTGATGTTAAGTGTGAATTACTTGAACCAGACACAAGTAAATGTGAAAACAGGAACAAACATTACTTTGAGAATACACTGTGCACACCAATATAAAATACAGATTCTTTACAGAACAGGTAGTTATATATTAATACTGGTTTAATTTCATAGTATATATGTACCTAGAGGCAACAAATGAACCACACTGCTACCATTCCCTTTAGTAACTTGCTTAGCAGAAGTAGTTTAGAAAGTCTCTGATAAAATTAGAAGCACTTTATAGTTTAGATCCAGGAAAATCTAAACTCTACTGAGAGAGGTTCTTCAGCTTTGCTCTCTGTGGTGTATATGTAGAAGACATATGGCACTTACTCCAGCAAGTGATAGCAGAAGAGCCCTAATACAGCTTCTATCTCTTCGGACTTAGGTAGAATCTTCTTCAATGAGTAGGAACAGAAATGTAGGACTACATAACAATTCAATGTTGACTGAAGACTGTAATGCATCACACCACTGTAGTTCACCATGACCAACCTAGAGCTGACTTGAGTAGAAAAGCAACAGGGATCAACAGAAAACAAAAGGATTCTTTGGCAGAGCTAAACCTCACTACGCAGGCTAGCCTAAACCCCCATCACCTTACTTGGTCTAGGTAGGACTAAATAAAGTCTAGTCAGCAACAGAACTGGTAGGCACAACCTCTCACTTTTTGGGCCATTGCCAGAGTCTCACTAGTTTGTTCCAGCACTTGTGATTTATTGCTCTTTATGGGCTGTGCCTGGATTTGTCATAGTTTTAAGGAGCAATGTGGCCAATGCCTGCATAAGAGCACTCAAATAAAAATATATCTATTGAATATAACCTAGTCATTGTTTACCTGGTTTATGTGCAGAAAACTAGCAAAACATTTGACATTTCAATTTTTTTGTGTTATGATTTTCGTGGTCCGGGCATGGAGGTTTCTGTGCAATGTGTAAGGCAACATGGACTATTAAGATAGTGGAATGAGAAAATGGACTGGGATCTTAATGCAGAATATTCACAGATGGCATAATAAAAAAGCAGGTGTGAGCCACAATGACCCACAGTCTATCACTGATCCTGACTGGTTTATACCTCCTGTCTATGAGGCATGGCATTCATATCTTGCTGCTTTAATACATACGTAATAGGGTTGCAGTCCTGGTTGACCCCTGGTCTAGAGACCCAAACTGATAGTATCATAGTGACAGTAGCGGTCTATATACTACTGGGGGAACACACAGAGGGTCTATATACTACTGGTGGTGCACACAGGGGGTCTATATACTACTCGGGGCAGCACACAGGGGGTCTATATATAACGGGGAGCTCACAGGGGGTCTATATATAACTGGGGGAGCACACAGGGGGTCTATATATAACTGGGGGCAGCACACAAGGGGTCTATATACTGCTGGAGGAGCACACAGTGGTCTATATACTACTGGGGGAACCACACAGGGGGTTTATATACTACTGGAGGAGCACACAGGGTTCTATATCCAAGTGGGGGAGCACACAGGAGGTCTATATCCAAGTGGGGGAGCACACAGGGGGGGGCTATATACCACTGAAGGAGCACACAGGGGAGCTATATACAAGTGGGGGAGCACACAGGGGGTCTATATACTAGTGGGGGAGCACACAGGGGGTATATGCAACTGGGGGCAGTACGCGGGGTATATACGACTGGGGGCAGCACACAGGGGGTTTATATACAACTGGGACAGCACACAGGGGGTCTATATACTTTTGGGGGAGCACACGGGGGGCTATATATAACTAGGGGAACACACAGGCGTCTATACACTACTGGGGGAAGCACACTAGGGGTATATACTACTGAGGGGAAGCACACAAGGGGTATATACTACTGGCGGCTGTGCACAAGGGGTATATACTACTGGGGGCAGCACAGAGCGGTCTATTGTTGTGGAGTGCGTGTTGGCGGGGGGGGGGGGGCAAGACATAACTTCGCTTGGGGCCCCAGAAATGCCAAGACCACCCCTGCTTACCTGTCCATGTTCCCGCACTGACCAGAGCCACTGCTGATACTTCCTAACCTGTCTTTGAAGTGACAGACTGCTCAGCCAATCACTGGCCGCAGTGCTGTCCCGTCTTGGCCAGTGATTGGCTGAGAGGCCTGTCACTGACGTTACTGATGTCCGTTCAGCCCTTGCTGTACGATAATCTAGCAGATCGGCGCTCGCTAATCAGGTGTATCGGGCCGTGTAATACCACCCTTATTTTTTCCTGCACGATATGTGCATTAGCTCTACCTAGGCATCTGAGCGGTGTCTTTCTCCAAACTAGAACCAACTATATATAAAGCAAGTAAGTAATTAAGGCAATGGCACACCAATGTGTCAAAATGTAGAAACAAAAAAATAATATAGATGATAAATGCATCAAAAAGCGCACCAATCTCTACCACAGCTTGCACTCCCCACAGTACAAGTGCATGCAACGGTATCTGCAATGTAATAACAAACACAGGAGTAGTGCAATGCAGGTAGAAGGCACAAAAGCAAAATAGAAAAAATTATTAGGCTAGATGAGAACAGGATGAAGGCAAGGACATGGACAGAGGGGAAGAGGCAAACAACATATTACTACGGCCCAGTAACGTCCCACGCCTTATGTCCTGCTCAATCCCTGAGGAAGTCCTGGGAGCAGGACGTAACACGTGGGACATTTTTGTTACATTGCACAGGCACTTTGGCTATTATTTAGTTGTGATATACAGTAAGGGAGGAGCAGCTACTTCATAGGGATGGCATGCACATGGTTCTTTTGGCGTTTACATATATGATGATGATGGTGTTATAAGGAATGAGACATTCTTTGGAGTTTTCCTACTCCTTTATTGGCCATGAGAACATGATGACCTGTCATGTCTCTCTGTTTAGTGGTTTTTATTTGTTTTTTGAAAAAAACTTTTTGGGGTGTTTTTTTCTGTATATTTGATATATTTGACAGTGCTGTTTCTAAAAGAAATAAGCCATGTTTTTTTAAGCCTGGGTAACCCCTTTTAGTGGATAAATAATAATTCTAGGAGCAAAATAGCATACATGCCTATGTGAAAGTATAGAATCCCGTCTCCTCCCCTTCTTCCATCCATACCCCTTCTCTACATCCCTCTTCTCACCTCTCCTGGTTGAACCTGATGTGCCTTTGTTGACGTGTTTTTTTTTTAACCTTACTAACTATGTGTCCAGTTGGCTCCTTACCCTTGTACTGTTAAAGGGGCACTCCGGGCAGGAGGTTTTTATTCAATATCGCTGGGTGGGGGGATAAAAACAATGATGTCCATTCACCTCCCCGCTGGAGCGTTGGAATTGGGTAGATAAGTGGACGTCATTGTTTTCATCCACTCCCTCTACGGCTATACTAAAAAAAGGCTTCCCGATATCATTTTACACAATACATTTCCTCAGGTTGCAGACACAACGCTCCACCCTCATTGTCATCTAAACCTCATGTCCAGCTGTGGAGAGACAAGTCTACAACACAGGAATATCAGCCAGGAAACCATCAGCTGCATCTGCTCCATGCAGTATCCTGAGTCTGGGAGCCATCAGCTGCATCTGCTACATCTAGTATCCGGAGTCTGGGAGTCATCAGCTGCATCTGCTCCATGCAGTATCTGGAGTACGGGAACCATCAGCTGCATCTGCTTCATGCAGTATCTGGAGTACGGGAACCATCAGCTGCATCTGCTCCATGTAGTATCTGGAGTCCGGGAACCATCAGCTGCATCTGCTACATGTAGTATCCGGAGTCCGGGAACCATAAGCTGCATCTGCTCCATCTAGTATCCTGAGTCCGGGAACCATTAGCTGCATCTGCTCCATCTAGTATCCGGAGTCTGGGAACCATCAGCTGCATCTGCTCCATGTAGTATCTGGAGTCCGGGAACCATCAGCTGCATCTGCTCCATGCAATTTCCGGAGTCCAGGAACCATCAGCTGCATCTGCTCCATGCAGTATCCGGACTCTGGGAACCATCAGTTGCATCTGCTCCATGTAGTATCCAGAGTCCTGGAACCATCAGCTGCATCTGCTCCATGCAGTATCTGGAGTCTGGGGACCATCAGCTGCATCTGCTCCATGCAGTATCCGGACTCTGGGAACCATCAGCTGCATCTGCTCCATGTAGTATCAAGAGTCCGGGAACCATCAGCTACATCTGCTCCATGCAGTGTCCGGACTCTGGGAACCATCAGCTGCATCTGCTCCATGTAGTATCCAGAGTCCGGGAACCATCAGCTGCATCTGCTCCATGCAGTATCCAGAGTCCGGGAACCATCAGCTGCATCTGCTCCATGCAGTATCCGGAGTCCGGGAACCATCAGCTGCATCTGCTCCATGCAGTATCCGGAGTCCGGGAACCATCAGCTGCATTTGCTCCATGTAGTATCCGGAGTCCGGGAACCATCAGCTGCATCTGCTCCATGCAGTATCCGGAGTCCGGGAACCATCAGCTGCATCTGCTCCATGCAGTATCCGGAGTCCGGGAACCATCAGCTGCATCTGCTCCATGTTGTATCGAGTCCGGGAACCATCAGCTGCATCTGCTCCATGCAGTATCCGGAGTCCGGGAACCATCAGCTGCATCTGCTCCATGCAGTATGCGGAGTCCCGGGACGATCAGCTGCATCTGCTCCATGCAGTATCCGGAGTCCGGGGACCATCAGCTGCATCTTCTACATGCAGTATGCGGAGTCTGGGAACCATCAGCAGCATCTGCTCCATGCAGTTTCCGGAGTCCGGGGACCATCAGATGTATCAGCTCCATGCAGTATGTGGGTCTGGGAACCATCAGCAGCATCTGCTCCATGTAGTATCCGGGGTCCGGGAACCATCAGCAGCATCTGCGTCATGTAGTATCTGGAGTCTGGGAACCATCAGCAGACGCTGCACGCTATCACCACCGCAAATAGCTGGAAAGAGAAGCAACACATTGTATCCACCTATCGACCATGTATCACTATGTTCTTCCCAGAATATGGGCGCAAATATTATCTATCAAAGACCCAAAACTGTTACATTCAGATTTATTTTGTAATTGTGAAGTAATTTTATTATAATAAGATGTAATTACAGTGGTGTCTTGGATTACGAGCATAATTCGTTCTGGGACTGTGCTTGTAATCCAAATCCACTCTTAAACCAAAGCAAAATTTCCCATAAGAAATCATTGAAATGCAAACAATTGGTTCCACACCCCAAAAATAATGATTTTATATTCTGAACAACATGTAGAACAAATGAAACAAACATTTATAAGCAGCTGAATATGTGATATTATGTTACTGTACAGTATAGCAATCAGCATATGGAGTATAATGTATAGTAAGTGCCCTGAAAAATAGCTGCAACATGCTAGAATAGAGAAGCAGGGCTGCTGTCAGAGGTCTGTGTGGTCACATGACAGCAATGGGGATGGGGTGTGTGTTTAGCACGGACCAATCAGGACTGACAGAGACTGCAGGGAGCATGAAGGAATGAGCAGGGCAGATGTGGGCACATACATGCAGCTCTCTCTGTCCGGGGAGAGAGGGGTTACAGCTATGAAGAGATTACTTCCACAGTCCTGTCCCCTGATGTGAGCCCCAGCCTGAAGTGGATCTGCTATGATTTGGAAGGTGAGGGAGACTTCCTGGGTCAGAGTACAGGGCTGTAGAGCCCGCTATGCAGACCATGGCCCTCCCCAACTCGCCCTCTCACCCAGTACAGGGAGCTCTTAAACTAAAACAATGCTCTTAAACCAAGTTACTCTTAAACCAAGGTACCACTCTATAGTTATAGATTAGTAACACAGGTCTGCAGTTTATCAGGAGAAATGTCTCTTTCCCTATGGGCTGTAATATAGCAGGTACAAGCTCTCAGCAACCTTGCACTGATGGTACAGGAGCTTCTGTCTTTGGGCATTGATAATATTATAGGGGTTACCCGGCCTCGCCTCCTCATTAGACGCAGTAAGTGTCATTTATCATTATAACCTGATGGAGGCGCTCCGCAGAGGCGGATCCAGTTTTCCTTTTTCTAGGACATCACTGAGATCTGGGCTAGAAATGAACGTCCCTATTATTTGCGCTGATATAAAACTACAGATTTGTGGCTATTAGAACCAGAAGGAAAATGCAGGAAAAAAGGTCAAAATATTTATTAAACCTTTTCTTTATTTGTTTCTATCCCAAATGAAACTGCCATGTTCCTTATTTCCTTGATCTTTTCTTTCCATTTCCATAGACGGCACTCACAGACTGATGTATATGAGGTACACAGGGAGCTGCTGTCAGTTTATACAGTGAGAACACTTACTAATACTGTACACTGACCTATTTTACCATAAAGTGGCCAACCCCTTTAACTTTCCTCTATGTGTATTCTTTCCAGTCTGATATAGCGCTCTCTGCTGCCACCTCTGTCCATGTCAGGAACTGTCCAGAGCAGTAGAGATGTTCTATATTTGCTACTGCTCTGACAGTTCCTGACATGGACAGAGGTGGCAGCAGAGAGCACTGTGTCAGACTGGACAGAATACACCACTTTCTTCAGGGCATACAGCAGCTGATAAGTACTGAAAGAGTTCTTGAGATTTTCAAATTGAAGTAATTTACAAATCTGTATAACTTTTTGATACTAGATTATTTAAAAACATTTTTCTCCAGAGACCCCCTTTAATATGTACATCCAGGAAGCAGCAAACGTGCAATAAAGTAAAGTGCAAAAAGTGTTATTTTTAAATTACCTATCTGAGCTCCAGCCATGTTCTCTGTGTCGCCCCCTGGTGTCAAACACAGGGGGCACAGAGAGACGGAGCGCACACACAGGAGGCATAGAGAGACGGAGCGCACACACAGGAGGCACAGAGAAAGGGAGCGCACACACAGGAGGCACAGAGAGACTGAGCGCACACACAGGAGGCACAGAGAGACGGAGCGCCCACACAAGAGTCATAGAGAGACGGAGCGCACACACAGGAGGTACAGAGAGAGGGAGCGCACACACAGGAGGCACAGAGAGATGGATCGCACACACAGGAGGCACAGAGGGATGGAGCGCACAAACAGGAGCCACAGAGGGATGGAGCGCACACACAGGAGTCATAGAGAGATGGAGCGCACACATAGGAGGCACAGAGAGACGGAGCGCACACACAGGAGGCATAGAGAGACGGAGCGCACACACAGGAGGCACAGAGAGACTGAGCGCACACACAGGAGGCACAGAGAGACGGAGCGCACACACAGGAGGCACAGAGAGACGGAGCGCACACACAGGAGGCACAGAGAGAGGGAGCGCACACACAGGAGGTATAGATGACCCGAGAGGAAACCGGGGGGTGGGAGTGGGGGGACACTGCCTGGACTGCAAATGAGAAGCTATGTGTACTGCCCCCAAACCTTAGACAGTGGCTGCGTGGCCTGCCGGGAGAGGAGGGGGCTGATCTTATAGGGGAGGTCACAGGGTCACAGCAGCACAGAGGCTGTCAGGAGAGGAGGGTGCTGAATTTATAGGGGGAGGTCACAGGGTCCCAGCAGCACAGAGGATGTCAGGAGAGAAGGGGGCTGATCTTATAGGAGAGGTCCCAGCAGCACAGAGGATGTCAGGAGAGGAGTGTGCTGATCTTATAGGAGATCACAGCAGCACAGAGGATGTCAGGAGAGGATTGTGCTGATCTTATAGGGGAGGTCCCAGCAGCACAGAGGATGTCCGGAGTGGAGGGTGCTGATTGTATAGGGAAGGTCACAGGGTCCCAGCAGCACAGAGGATGTCAGGAGAAGAGGTTTCTGATCTTATAGGAGGTCACAGCAGCACAGAGGATGTCAGTAGAGGAGGCTGCTGATCTTATAAAGGGGTCACAGCAGCACAGAGGATGTCAGGAAAGGAGTGTGCTGATCTTATAGGGGAGGTCAAAGCAGCACAGAGGTTGTCAGGAGTGGAGGGTGCTGATCGTATAGGGAAGGTCACAGGGTCCCAGCAGCACAGAGGATGTCAGGAGAAGAGGTTGCTGATCTTATAGGAGAGGTCCCAGCAGCACAGAGGATGTCAGTAGAGGAGGGTGCTGATCTTATAAAGGGGTCACAGCAGCACAGAGAATGTCAGGAAAGGAGTGTGCTGATCTTATAGGGGAGGTTACAGCAGCACAGAGGTTGTCAGGAGTGGAGGGTGCTGATCGTATAGGGAAGGTCACAGGGTCCCAGCAGCACAGAGGATGTCAGGAGAAGAGGGTGCTGATCTTATAGGAGAGGTCACAGCAGCACAGAGGATGTCAGGAAAGGAGGATGCTGATCTTATAGAGGCCTCACAGCAGCACAGAGGATGTCAGGAGAGGTGGGTGGTGATCTTATAGGGGAGATCACATCAGCACAGAGGATCTAAGGAGAGGTGGGTGGTGATCTTATAGGGGAGGTCCCAGCAGCACAGAGGATGTCAGGAGAGGAGGTTGCTGATCTTATAGGAGAGGTCACAGCAGCACAGAGGATGTCAGTAGAGGAGGGTGCTGATCTTATAAAGGGGTCACAGCAGCACAGAGGATGTCAGAAAGGAATGTGCTGATCTTATAGGGGAGGTCACAGCAGCACAGAAATTGTCAGGAGTGGAGGGTGCTGATCGTATAGGGAAGGTCACAGGGTCCCAGCAGCACAGAGGATGTCAGGAGAAGAGGTTGCTGATCTTATAGGAGAGGTCCCAGCAGCACAGAGGATGTCAGTAGAGGAGGGTGCTGATCTTATAAAGGGGTCACAGCAGCACAGAGGATGTCAGGAAAGGAGTGTGCTGATCTTATAGGGGAGGTCACAGCAGCACAGAGGTTGTCAGGAGTGGAGGGTGCTGATCGTATAGGGAAGGTCACAGGGTCACAGCAGCACAGAGGATGTCAGGAAAGGAGGATGCTGATCTTATAGAGGCCTCACAGCAGCACAGAGGATGTCAGGAGAGGAGAGTGCTGATGTTATAGGGGAGGTCACAGCAGCACAGAGGATGTCAGGAGAGGTGGGTGGTGATCTTATAGGGGAGATCACATCAGCACAGAGGATCTCAGGAGAGGTGGGTGGTGATCTTATAGGGAGGTCCCAGCAGCACAGAGGATGTCAGGAGAGGAGGGTGCTGATCTTATAGGGGGGTAATAGCACCACAGAGGATGTCAGGGGGAGGGTGCTGATCTTATAGGAGAGGTCACAGCAGCACAGAGGATGTCAGGAGAGGAGTGTGCTGATTTTATAGGGGAGGTCACAGCAGCAAAGAGGATGTCAGGAGAGGAGGGTGCTGTCATTGCGTGCAGCTGCAGCCATGTCAACATGCACAGTGTGGGTCTGTCAGGACTACAAGTCTCAAGAACCCTGCTGATGAGAGTTGTTGTTATAATGGAAGCCTGCTGCTGCAACACTGCAACTCCCAGCATACCTCACTGTGCACTACAACTCCCAGCATACCTCATTGTGCACTACAACTCCCAGCATACCTCATTGTGCACTACAACTATCATAGCCGCAGTCTGGGGGCCCTCCTCCCGGACTGCGGCTATTATAGTTGTTGTGCACAAGGAGGTATATTTGTATTTTTTTGAGGTATCAAACTGGTATCGAAATAAAAAAGCTGGTATCGTGACATCACTAGCAGGGCCTAGGCCTGTAATGCCTCTCTGTGCTTGCTCCCCACCTCTCTGCACTTCAGTTACGGTCCAGGGCTGGATTGTGTCCTCCTTTACCGGAAGAATATTGTGCTTGTGCCACTGCTAGCGGGGTGGTTCAGCCACACTGGGGGCCCAGGTTGGGCACAAGTTACATTTAATCCACTGACGCTTCTTCCAGGACTTACAGCAGCTGATAAGTACTGGACTTTTTTAATACAAAAATAGGTTACAAAAAAGTTTAACTTATTGACACCAGGTGATTTAAAAACTATTTTTTAAAGATGTGAAGCAAGGACTAAACATATTATAAATGCCATTTTTCCTATTGCCCTGGGGTCCTCAGGGTTTTCAGGGCTGCATACGCCTTGTAATGTATACTCAACGAGGGTGGATATACAGGACACCAAGATCAAGGAAATCTGTCTGGTCAGTAGCAGGTAGAGAGCTGCATACACAAGCATGTGGACGGGTTGTACAACCGCTAGTCACAGGGCCGGCGTCAGCACCCGGCTTACCTGGGCATGTGACGGGGCCTGTTAGCAGCTAGAACGTGATGGCAGGTGTATTTTGGCAACAGCTTAACATTCGCTTGTTAGGAAACAGTCACTTGTGGGACAGTTTCTTTAGTGCAGCGCTCTCTAACATGTGACTTTCCAGTTGCTGCAAAACTACAACCCCCATTGTGCACTGCTGGCAAGGTATAATGGCAGTTATAGTTTGGCAACAGCTGAAAAGTCACTGACTGGGAAAGAAAGATTTAGGAAAACTGTTTATTTAATCCAGTGTTCTCCAACAAGTGACTCACTCTCCAGTTGCTGCAAAACTACAACTTCCATCATGCACTACTGGCAGGACATGATGGGAGTCGTATTTTGGCAAATAGCTGAAGAGCCAGTGGTTGGGAAACAATGATTTAGGAGGACAGTGGCCCAATTTATCTAGGGGTGCAGTGACCCCCCGTATTGTCACAGTTCTTAAGTGCAAAGTTATTTTGCACCAAGAGAGGGGCTAACTACAGACTGAAGCACAAGGTGCAGCTCACCTACAGGTGGGGGGCACAAAGAGGGTCCAGTGACTGTTTGGGAGCTCTATGCCATCATGTATTGGGCTGTAAAAATCTGCAACATATCCTCCATGTCTGAACTCCCCCTACATCATTCTGAGAGGCCATAAAAGCCTATTTCCCATCTGACATTGTATAGTGGGTAACATGGCTAAGGTTAGGTTCACAATGCGTTTTATCCTATACGTTTAACATATACATTTTATGGAAAAAATGGATGCAACTACCGATGCAATTGTGTGCCATCCGGTTGGATCCGGTTTTTCCATTGACTTGTAAACAACAACAACAACAACAACAACTTGAAACAACAACCTGACAACGTGTCTGGGCATGCTCATGACATCACTACGACAAGTAGTGACATCACGTAAGTGACATAATTGGTGATGTCATCCAAGGGCCCTATAAAAGAAGGTGCCGAGCCCCATAATCTCTGTTCTTAGGGACTCACTAGCGATCACACTGTTGGTACTACCTTGCTTTCTGCCTGTGTATACTGATAGTCATTTCTAGTGTTTTCGATTTTCGTCAGTCCATGGAGAGAGAGGAGAGGATTGACAGGGAGCTTGCCATTTTTGGCAACCTCCTGTGCTATTTGGTTCCAATCCTGGTCGGCTGTCTTTCCACCAGACAACCCCTCAGCATGATTGAACCCTTCATCAACCCGCTGAGCTGGGGCAATTACATCAGCGACCCGCTCAGCTGGGACAATATCACCTCGGGCCTGCAGTGGCCAAACAGTACCATCACAGACCAGACCAGCTGTAAGATTACCCCGAACCTGCAGAGGCCCAATTACACCACCAGAAACCTGCAGCGTCCAAACACCACCATTGGAGACCTGCCAGACTGTGACCTGATGTCCATCACCAGTCATGTCCAGAGCGCAGCAACCGCCTTTACTGACCTGCTTAGCTGGCTAACTGCTGTTAGTGATGTGCTCAGCTGGACATCCACTACCAGTCGCCTGCTGAGCTGGACTTTCAGTAATAGCGCCCTGCTGACCTGGATCACAGCTGCTGTAGAGCGAGTGAGTGTGATCACCACCACCTGTGATTACATATACTGGATCTGCAGCACCAGAGACCTGATCGCCTGGACAACCACCCTCACCCGCAGCAGCTTCCTGGAGATCTGGATGACCACAGCCGCCTGGATCACCAACACTACCACCGGTGAGCTGACAACGTTTATTTCCACCGTCACCGCCAGCGATCTGAGGCCGCACTGAGCAGCATAAGTGAGAAGCTGGTGTGGATTGCCACAACCCTTCAGCTTCTCACTTGGCTGACCAGTCGCTGCAACAGGTGCGCTTGGCTCATAACTGCGGGTGAGGCGTTGTCCTGGATGAATACCACCAGCAGGATGCTGATCGGCGCCCTACAGGGCATCAGACTTATCGTGCGATGTCTCTCCAATACCGAGGAGCTGAGGAAATGCCTGGCCATCATATCCGAAGAAGTGCTCAGCGGCTTCCCCGCCACCACCACCACAGCACGCTCCGAGGGACATCCCTACCGCCGACAGCGAATGATTTGAAATGATGGAACATCACCAGGGGCCTGCAGTTCCATCAGAGAGCAGCCCAGCTGGAAGATTACCACCAACCTGCAGAGGCCCAATTCCACCACCACCAATCTGCAGCGTAGCAACTCCAGCACCATCAAAATGCAGAGTCCAAACAACACCATTGGAGACCTGCCCAACTGGAATATGACCACCTGTGACCTCATTTCCATCACCAGCCATCTCCAAAGTGCAGCAACCACCTTCACTGACCTGCTTAGCTGGATATCCACCACCAGCCGCCTGCTGAGCTGAACTTTCACTAATAGTGACCTGCTGACCTGGATCACAGCTGCTGTAGAGCGAGTGAGTGTGATCACCACCGCCTGTGATTTCATCACCTGGATCTGCAGCATAAGAGATCTGATCATCTGGACCACCACCCTCACCAGCTTCCTGGAGATCTGGATGACCACAGCCACCTGGATCACCACTACTACTGCCGGTGAGCGGATCACGTGGATTTCCACCATCAGCACCAGCGATCTGCAAGCAATCACAGCGAGTGCAACATTGTCCTGGACTATCACCACCAGCAGGATGCTGATCGGCTTCCTACAGAGCATCAGACTGATCCTGCGATGCTTCACCAGTACCGAGGAGCTGAGGAAATGCCTGGCCATCTCCAAGAAAGTGCTCAGCGGCTTCCCCGCCGCCACCACCACAGCACGCTCCGAGGGACATCCCTACAGCCGACAGCGAAGGATTTAGTAACTTTAATAAAAGTTTTCTTGTTGCCAGAAATGTGTACTATTTTATGTCACTATACATTGTAGTAAGGTGTGCAAGGGTGTAAGTGTGTAATAATGATAATGTGGGACACTAAAAACACCATACACCACCTCTCTTACCCTGTACCTGTCAGCTCTGCCCCCCCAAAGATGGCCGCTCTGCCGTACTCACCGTTATTGTGTGAGGTGAGGAGGAAAGGGGAACTACAACCATGGTGGACGGCACACAGGAGCGCCCCCTGCTGGTCACTCTCCTTCTCCAGCTCTTCCCTCTTCCACTGGCTGTAGGAGTATACGCTGCCCAGACATAACACCCGGTGGGGTCTCAGTAGATTTATCCTTGTTTCCAGATAGTAACCAATCACAGCTCAGCTTTCACATATTATTTGCCCTGGTAAAGTGAAAGGGGAGCTGTGATTGGTTGCTATGGGCTACTAAGGGAAATGTATTGTGCTGTTTTATAGCAAGAGACCCATAGCAACCAATCACAGCTCAGCTCTCATTTCTCACATTGCTCTGGGAACATGAAAGCTGAGCTGTGATTGGTTGCTATGGGCAACAAAGAGACTCTTACCATTAGAAAGCTTAAGGCTTCGTTCCCACTGAGCAAAGCTAGCGAAATTCCGCCGCGGAACGTGCGCTCCTGCTCTGCTGAAGAATGAACAATGAACAAAAATGCATTAAAAACACAAGATAGGGTGCCTTCACACGTACCGTATCGCTGCGTATTTATCGCTGCGTTTTTTTTGTGCGATTTTTACATGCAAGTTTTGATTTTCGCATGATTTTCATGTGAAAATCAAAACTCGCATGTAAAAATCGCACTAAACACGCAGCGATAAAAACGCAGCGATAAATACGCAGTGTTAAATACGCAGCAATACGGTTACGATACTACCCTTAAAGGAGATCTTACCATAGCGGCACCGACCTGCCGCTTCCTCATATGTTCTGTGGCTGCAGATAGCAGCAAGTGACAAGTTCAGGTGCCGCCCCTGATTAGTGGCCACTCACTCCTCATATGTGGCGCCATGTTATAAATGTGTTTGTGGGGGGGTGGGGGTGGAGCCTATTAACGTTCATACGTGGCACCACATTACAAACATAGGGTGGTGCCTATCACATATGTGGCGCTATATTGTAAGTGTTTGTGTATAAAATGCTTTCCCCATACATTGTACAGGATAGGGACACTTTAGGGTCTATCCTGTTCCTATAATACCTAGAGACCGCAGAGCAGCAACCACTCCTCCTGATCTTTTGCAGCCATGCACTTTTAAGTCTGGGTTCACACAGCGTATGACACCAGCCGTGTCACAGAACGGCCGGTGTCAGTGAACTTTAGCCTGGCCGCTACTGCAGTACTGGTAAGACAACTTTAATTTCTATTGAATTGGGATGCATTGGGGTGCATCCGTGTGTGCCTGCATCCTAATTCACCATTGCACACAATGGAATAGTGTGGCTGGAGCTGCACTCTCCATTGTGTGAACTGACATGTCAGTTTTCGTTGTGGCCATTTGCAATCCCGGCTGGAGCGTATACTATGTGTATAAACTCTGGTCGGGATTCCATTGTGTGCAGCACAATGTAAATTCTAAATTAATCACGTCCGTTGTTGCAATTTGCTTAATTGTCAATTTACGATGTGTGAACTTAAGCCCCTATTCCACGGGCCGACTTAAGGAGCAAACGAGCGCTCTCAGCTCTCAGTGCTGCCCGGGTGATGGCTAGATCGTTCGGGCAGCCCATAGCATACAGCAGAGTCTGCTGCCGACGGAGCGACGGCAGCAGATCGTTGCTGTATCAGTCGTTTGTTTTTCAACATGTTGAAAGACAAACGACTTCAACGATCAGCCAACATGAACGATGTCGGCTGATCGTTGCTTTCTATTTCACGGGACGATTATCGGCCGTAACGGCCGATAAATGTTCCGTGGAATAGGGCCTTTAGCGTAAAGGGGAAGGTGTGATCAGAAAAGAAGGGAAGGGAGCAGCGATCAATACTCATATGTGGCGCTATATTATAAATGGGGGGGGGGGCACATCCTTTAATGTTTGAGACCCATGGAAAGCATGCAGCACTGTTTGTATAGTGATGACAGTCCCATCTCATCATATATTATTAGGCTCTGTAATCTATATTTATGATTTTATAACTTCTTGCGAGTGTATGGACTAGCATGAAAATCAAGAAGATCTAATCCTTGTGTAAACAGGTGTTGTGTGTCCAATAACAATATTGTTAAATGGCCGCACAAACTATACAGGGATCGTTCAGAAGTTCCTGCCGCTCAATAAGTTGTGCTGTCTTAGGGCATTGCAAAGAGAACTGATCTCACTAAGCGTCACTCATTTGTGGCCACAGATGGCCGAAGATTATTAAAGTTACCAAACAGCCCAGATACGTCAGGACATTCCCAATTTTGGGGTGCTGTCCCAGAACACACACAGTGGCCCACAATACCCACCACCTCCACTGCTGCCCTGTGTTAATTAATGTTGCTCTGTCCAATGCCTGACAATCCTATGCAACGTTAATTATTGTTCTCTGGATGACACAGGCACAGAGAAGCTGTGCCTGTGTCATCTGCGGCGGGTCCCAGCTGTCAGTGATTGGGATGGCTGCCACACAGAAGGGACACAGAGGGGAGGGCTGGCACAGAGGGAAGGCATGGCACCAAAAAGGGGTACAGAAAGGAGAGGACTGACAGTGGGGAGGGCTTTAACAGAGAGGGGAGGACTGACACAGAGAGGGGAGGACTAGCACAGAGAGGGGCACAGAAAGGGGAGGACTGGCACAGAAAGGGGGCAGAGATGGAAAGGCTGGCACAGAGAGAAGAGGGCTTGCAGAGAGAGGGTAGGGCTGGCACAGATGGAATAAAATACTGTAATAAAATTAGTGATGTGTTGCCCTATGATTGTGGGAGAAGTATTTGGGTATTGTTGGGGGGTGTCTTGGGACGTGGGTGTGGTTGGGGCATGTCTATGTCCCTCTTTACACTCACCCAAAGTTGGGAGGTATGAATTATTATGTCTGATAGGACCCTTTCCCAATGTTTTGAATACGTAGGAGGCAACTACACAGGGTTTGTAACACATCAATTGGTGTGGGGGCCCACTGTGCTACCCAATCGGTTTGGCTAGGTCGCTTTTCAAGAGTGGCCTGAGTATAAGTAGTGGCCTGCCAGTAAGGCAGTGGAGTTAGGTCCAGACTCTGGCAGGTGGCACAAGTTCAGGGTGAGCCATGTGGGTCAAACATAGGGGTCAGCATATGCAAAGTGTGATGTCCCACCACGGTGTTGCTGGTATACACACCCTTCGCAAAAGCCTGTACTCTAAGTAAATGTGGTGATGCAGTCGTACCTAAGTTTTGCCACTAGATGTCGCTAGTATGTATATCATAAATCTGTGTATTTCACAGCTGTAGTATTCAAGGGGTTATTGTTCTTTGTCATATATGCACCAATGAGAGCTCTTTCCTCTTAAATGAAGACACAACTCCATTGTACATGGAGTACATGGAATACTCATGTTTTTTTTAATTTTTGTAGTGAAGCCTATAGTTGTGTACGCACTTCTCTTGTGCTCACTGCCCCGCTCGCTGCTGTGATCTGAACTGTAACTATGAGCACTCGTAATGAGCGCTCACAGTTACATGCAGCAGCAGCACTAACAGGGCGGGAGCCTTTGCCTCCCTTTCTGTCAGTCACTCTTGTGGCCGCAGGAAGTGTTTTCCCTGCGGTCACAAGTGGCCGCTCTGTCCTTGTGGTGTCGTTGCTCCAGTGACATCACCGAATCATCGGCGCCAGGACAAGGGGAGCGCGGCCACAAGAGTGAAGAGAAGAGGAGACGCCCGGACCCAGGTGAGTATAAGTGTTTGTTTTATTCTGTTATATACTATATGGGAGGGGGAGCACACAGGGGCCTGTGTAACTGGGGGAGCGCACAGCGGGGGTCTATATAAATGGGGGCATCACACAGTGGGGCTATATAATGGGGAAGACACAGGGGGGCTATATATAACTGGGGGAGCACACAGGGGGGCTATATACTACTGTGGGAGCACACAGGGGTCTAAATACTACTGGGGTAGCACACAAGGGGTCTATATACTACTGGGGTAGCACACAGGGGTCTATATACTACTGGTGGGGCACACAGGTGGTCTATATACTACTGGGGAAACACACAGGAGTCTATAAACTAATGGTGGGGCACACAGGGGGTCTATATACTGCTGAGGCAGCACACAGGGGGTCTATATATAACTGGGGGGGGCACACAGGGGGTCTATATACTACTGGCGGAGCACACAGAGGTCTATATACTACTGGCGGGGCACACAGGGGGTCTGTATACTACTGGGGGAACACACAGAGGGTCTATATACTACTGGTGGTGCACACAGGGGGTCTATATACTACTGGGGGCAGCACACAGGGGGTCTATATATAACAGGGAGCTCACAGGGGGTCTATATATAACTGGGGGAGCACACAGGGGGTCTATATTTAACTGGGGGAAGCACACAAAGGGTCTATATACTGCTGGAGGAGCACACAGTGGTCTATATACTACTGGGGGAACCACACAGGGGGTTTATATACTACTGGAGGAGCACACAGGGTTCTATATCCAAGTGGGGGAGGACACAGGAGGTCAATATCCAAGTGGGGGAGCACACAGGAGGTCTATATCCAAGTGGGGGAGCACACAGGGGGGGCTATATACCACTGAAGGAGCACACAGGGTAGCTATATACAAGTGGGGGAGCACACAGGGGGTCTACATACTAGTGGGGGAGCACACAGGGGGTATATGCAACTGGGGGCAGCAAACGGGGTATATACGACTGGGGGCAGCACACAGGGGGTTTATATACAACTGAGACAGCACACAGGGGGTCTATTTACTCTTGGGGAGCACATGGGGGGCTATATATAACTAGGGGAACACACAGGCTTCTATACACTACTGGGGGAAGCACACAAGGGGTATATACTACTGAGGGGAAGCACACAAGGGGTATATACTACTGGCGGCTGCGCACAAGGGGTATATACTACTGGGGGCAGCACACAGCGGTCTATTGTTGTGGAGTGCTTGTTGGGGGGCCCCAGACATAACTTCGCTTGGGGCCCCAGAAATGCCAAGACTGCCCCTGCATAGTGATCTATGACTTTCAGTTCAGGTCATAAGGCCCATGTCTATTTTACATGTGTAAAAGCGGCCTCAGGATGTGAATAAAAGTGTACTGCCATACAAAGTGTCCAAAACCTGTCTGCATTTCTAGTATCCTGTCACAGGAGGTGAGACTGAGATCCTGTCTGCTTAGTCTGCCATACTGACTCACTTGCACTTTAGATGACCATGTGGCAGGTCGTCTTTCTGTTGGGCTGAAAGGTCGCCGTGTAATGAAACTGTTGAAAAGTTTACTTGACTTGCTCAGAAAAAATATAATCGGGTGTCCCGTGAGTGTTTATAATGTACAAAAAACACATATACAAGGGCCACTATTGCTTTATTGTCACTAAACAGAACAGTGGGTCTGATAGGAGTAACACTATATGTAGTTCATATGCTGATGGACACTTTAATATATCTACAGTATCCGGGCAACTAGCAAGTAGTGCTTTATCATTGGGCAAGTTACAGTCAGCATTTGTGATGTCCAGGAGCCATGTTTTAGTACAGTTCCTATCTATTTCAGGTTTTTAGGTAGGCTGTTCTTTACTACTAACTAGAGATGAGCGAACTTTTCAAAAGTTCGTTGTGACCGGACTTCCGGATTTTTTTGAAAAGTTCGGTTCGACCAAATTTCGGATTTCTTCGGATTTTATAGTTTAAAGCATCTATATGATAAAGGGGTTGTGTATTTGGTTGATTTTAGGGCTCTACATGTCAGTAACATCGTTATCTTTTCAATATCTCAAAGTCATTTTTGTTTTTTAAACTTCAATATTCACCATCACCATGGAAATTCACAGCTGACCCCATTGTTCTGGGGGAGATAAGCTGCAACTTGAGCTCTCTGGCTGAAGGTAACCCCTCCCCTCCCCACAGAGAACACATATGTGTATGGGGAGGATAGGCAGAGGATGGGAGAAAAAACTGATGGTCGAACCATTGTTCATCAATCAGTTATCCCTTGGTTGTCCCTTGTCAGCATGAAGTGGGGGAACAGGTGTCCAGTCTCGGCTTAGCTACTGATATAACAGGTAGTAACACAGGAACACACATACTCAGACGACACAATGGTCAGCACAGTGGGTATAGACAGAATTACAGTATGTGGGTACTGGAAACTATAACAAAGGTTGCTTCATTTTACAAACTTTGGAGCAAAAGAACCTTGGTTGTGATGGTGGACATCGCCTAAGGAACCATTAGTTCCAAATAAGAAATTTAAAAAGCCACAATGACATTCAATACTAATCACAATTTTAAGTTGGGCAATGTGCAATATTCCATTTCCACAAAAAACTCCCTGCAGTGAGAGATATTAAAAACTTAAAAGAATTAAATTGTATTTTGTCCCGAAGCAGCGTGAAAATAATTATGTGACAAATTCTCTGTGCTAGAATACAATAATACTATATGCATAATCAAATTTATGTAAAGCAAATTCACAGTCTAAAGTGTATTTATCACTAAAACCTTTAACAAATGTTAACATTTTATTTTATAAGTTTGAAAGGTCACTGGAGAAGCAGATAAAGCTTTGGAGTGCAGTGCAAATGTCACGTTATGATGGCAGGTCCATTTTTTTGTGTCACATAGGTGAGTATCCAAAGCATAGTTGGAGGATGAGAAAAAAAGTTTTGTTTTTTTTTAAGGCAAGGCTTATATGCATACATGATCATTAATGATGAATCTTATTAATCCTTAGTCCTTAGTCCTTAGTTTGCATTAATCATCATTAGTTTCCACCATGATGTTTTCTTCCAGTCCTTTTTTTATCATTAAGTTAAAGGAGAAGTCCAGCAAAATTTTTTATTAAAGTATTATATTACCCCCTAAAAGTTATACAAATCATATACACTTATTACGGGAAATGCTTATAAAGAGCTTTTTTCCCTGCACTTACTACTGCATCAAGGCTTCACTTCCTGGATAAAATGGTGATGTCACTATCCGACTCCCAGAGCTGTGCGGGCTGTGGCTGCTGGAGAGGATGATGGCAGAGGGATGCTCAGTGTCCCTCCAGTGCTCTGTGTCCCTCAGTGTCCCCCTGCCATCATCCTCTCCAGCAGCACAGCCCGCACAGCTCTGGTAGTCGTGTTGTGACATCACCATTTTATCCAGGAAGTGTCATCATTATGTTATCCAGGAAGTGAAGACTTGATGAAGTAGTAAGTGCAGGGAAAAAAGCACTTTATGTGCATTTCCCATAATAAATGTATATTGGTGATTTGTATAATTTTTTGAGGGCAATACAATACTTTAATAAAAAATGTTGCCGGACTTCTCCTTTAACGATGTAATCAGTTTCTACAATGCTTCAGACATATTACTACACATATGAGCAAGGTTTCTCTTGGGGTTATGTATAAGAATAGTGCAGACTATATTCCTATTCTTGAGATCAGAAATGAAAGTCTAATAGACCTCCACTATAAGTCAGTAGTATAATCTTCCCCTTGCTTATATTCTCTGAACCAATGAGATAATGAAAAAATCAACTTAGTTCATTTAATACTAAAAAAACAAAAACAAAAAACATGTCTTCGATTAGTGGGGGTCCCACCGACCAGGGGGGAATTGGGAGAGACATGTTGTAAGTCATCTATGTTCAGGCAGCCTTTCAAGGGCCTTTTTCATGGGCCAATTATCAGCTAGAAGCCTTGCTAGAAATGCTCCTTTTCCTAATAATTTACTAAATAAATTAAATTAAATAAACTTGGCCGATCGCATCTTTGGGACTGTGGCAAAATGTATTGCTATCGGCCACAAATCTTCCTTTGTAGCAAAGGGAAACTGACAACACGGATGCATATATCCATGCTGTTAGTTTTCAGATCATGCAAACACTGCGTACATACCTTCTGCACCACTGTGTGATCTGGCATCCTGCTCTCCAGCTCCCTCATCCTGCGGGATGCCAGATCGCACAGCAGTGCAGATGGTACTATATATACTGTATGCATTACTTGTGTGATATGGAAACAGACAGCATGGATATATGTATACCTGTGCTGTCAGTTTTCATGGCCGCATGGATGGTTTGTTCAATTTATTGTGCCGTCTAAAGGCACTGCAAACAGCAAGCTCTAATGTCAATGATAAGTGCCCATTTGCGTCCAAGCACTGACCCTTAAGGCCCTATTCCACGGAACGATTATCGTCCGTATTCGGCCGATATCGGTCGCTACGGACGATAATCGTCCCGTGGTATAGAGTGCAACGATCAGCCGACATCGTTCATGTCGGCTGATCGTTGCAGTCGCTTGTTTTTCAACATGTTGAAAAACAAGCGACTGATATAGCAGCGATCTGCTGCCGTCGCTCCGTTGAATAGGAGCATCAGCAGCAGACGCTGCTATATGCTATGGGCTGCCCCCCGCCGCCCCCTCCCGCACTCACCCGCTCGCTGCAGCCAAGTCGAATAGCGGCGGCAGCGAGCGGGGAACGAGGAGCAAACGAGCGCTGAGAGCGCTTGTTGGCTCCTCTAAACGACCCGTGTAATAAGCCTTTTACACTTATTGAGCTGCCTGGACTAAGATTGCTACAAACTGGGAAATGAAATGCGCTACTGCAAACGTCTCCAGACTTCTGTGTGTGACCGATCAGAAGAACAGGCTGGGAGAAGCATGCAGTAGTGCATGTTATGCCCCGACTTGCAGCCATCTTAGTCCAGGCAGCTCTTTTATAGGTTTATGACAGTGTCCCCGGGACATTTTGTCAATTTTTTTTTTATATAACAATGCCCATGTAATTTGACTACTTCAGTCTGATTGCATAATAACATCGAAAAGAATAGCAGTCCGCATAGGTGAATGTGCCATGATTGTTCCTCTTTTGGATTCACATGGAACAGAAACAAAAAAAAAGTGGTTTTGTGTATCCATGTGCACATCTATGGCAGCCTGACAATGGTTCTATGCAGAACGGAGCCTATGACCATGTACATCAACCCTAGCTCTATGTTTCCTGCGTGCTTCTCAAACCTATAAAATACTGTAACACACACTTTTCCATGTTACAAGAAATGTCCAGATGGAAAACTCCCTTTTCCTCATACAATACTAGCAGACGTGTTTCAGTACAGACACTGCAATGTTATTTCCTGCTGACTGTATAAATAGCAGCCATTAGATTATATGTACACAGTGCCCAGATTTGGAGCAAAATTTTTTAGGAGCATTTGCTTTGAAAATAAGGACATGTACATTATATTTAGATTGAATGGGGGGGTGGGGTATGCCAATTAAAGAGTGTTTTTTGCTGCTATATTTTTAAAGTGAATTATCCCATATTCTTTCTTTTTCCCACGTGCCCTCGTCTTATTAAAAGGCTGCTTGTGTGTGATGTTCAACTGACGGAGGAAAGTGTCAAATCACTTGTAATTTATTGCAGCTTTGTATAATGTACTTAAAATTTCCTGACTGCAACAGTTACCTCGGGATGTTCAACTTATACTAATAACTAAGCATAATTATATTAGGCGACAGACAAGTATTTTGTGGAAGCTGAAGGGTCATCTGCACCATTTATCTAACTACCAAATGCTTATGACAAGTTATATCAAGCCTGTAAATTAATGTCAAAACAAAGTATAAGTAATCACTTAAAGAAAACGGCTTCTAAACTACCACCAATGGCAAGCAGGAGGTCTAAACATAGCAATTTACAACTTTGGAAAGCAACATCCCTGCACTGTCCCACCACCTACAGTGAACTCCGACCCCCCCTTCAAGCAGTAAAAGATCTGAATCATTTCTATCCTTCCAGATTGAAAGAAACATGGCCACTTTCTTCCAGAGACAGCCCCACTCTTGTCTCCAGCTTGGGTGGGGTTTTGCTTCTCAGCTCATTGAAGTGAATGGAGCTTAATTGCAAACCGCACCTGAACTGGAGACAAGAGTCGTGTTATCTCTGAAAGAAAGTGGCCATGTTTTTGTAGCACTGGATAACCCCTTTAATTGACAGACAAATAATTACTAACAATGCAAGGCTGTTTGTCTCCTCTTCCTGCTTACTTAGCCCCCTCGGCCCCTCCCCCCACCAAAGGTTATAATGGACTTTAATTCACTTTGCTCCTCTGTAATGCGGACAACTTTGTCTGATAATGAACTGATAAGATTTGATAGGGGAAGGGGAGGCTTCAAAACAGCTTTTTGTACAAGTTATTACAGAGTTTTTTTTTAAATCGTTTGTACTATTGATTTCTGCAAAAATATTTTAAATGACAGTTACACTTTAAAGGGGTTGACCACTTTATAGTTAAAGCCCAAATTTATCAACCAGTAGGCAGCAGTCCATCCTCTAAGTGTCAAGCACCAAAAAAAACCAAAACGTAGATGGACCCTCCGTCTTGTCAGAGGCCAAAGGGATCCCAAAACACTGTCATACTGACTTGATGGTATGCAGGCAGACTGAACAGTGATTCGAGTTAGCCGGACCAATACAAAGAAATCATCCAGATAATGGATGATGGAAGCGTACCCAGACTCCTTCTGAAAAATCCGCTCCAACAAACAACTAAACACTTTAAAATAGGCAAAAGGAGCAACCCATTGGAAGACAACAAAAAACGTACCCTCCCCAAAATGGCAACAAAAATGCAGACAAAATGCATACAAAAATGCAGACAAAATGCCACCTCAATATCTGTTTTCGCCAAAAGCGCTCCCCACCCATACTGAACTACCCAACGCACTGCCTCTTCACACGAAGTATAGCTTATGGAATACAGGTCAGAATCAAAGCTATCATTGACAGAACAAACCTTAGGCCCCATTCCCACTGAGGAAAGGTAGCGGAATTCCATGACGGAATTGTCCGCCGCGGAATGCCGTTAGCCTCCCGCTCATAATGGGAGTCTATGGGAGGCGCGCGCTCCTGCTCTGTACGCGCTGAAGAATGAACATGTTCATTCTTCAGCGCGGACAGGGCAGGAGCGCGCGCCTCCCATAGACTCCCATTATGAGCGGGAGGCTAACGGCATTCCGCGGCGGACAATTCCGTCGCGGAATTCCGCTACCTTTCCTCAGTGGGAACGGGGCCTTAGGAAACGACAAGTGATAAATAAGGCAAAACTTATTTACCTCCTTCTTGGGCACTACCCCTAACAGGCAAACCTGTAAGCTTGGGACCAGCAGCTCCCCAAAGGGCCCTGCCTTCCAGCCCAATGACACTTCCTTACACAACTTATTGGACATTAACTCCGGATGCTGCAAGGCTGACTTAAAATTCTTTGTAGAAACTCCCCCAACCCCCTCAATAAACAGAATCACAAGACCCTCCTGAAACCCATTATTTAACAAACTTGCTGCAGCCCTGTCTGGGTATTTACTTAGATACTGATCCATTCTTTCCACCAACATGGGCGTCTGCCCCCTTTCCATAAACATCCCCATTACCTAACTCTTAAAACTGTTATGCCCCTAAGACTTGTGCTTAGGGTACAAACCCACACACCGTATACACAGCAGATACGCAACAAATACGCAGCAAATACGCAGCAGATTTGTTGGTACAGATTTGATGCTGTGTTCAGTTATTTAGATATAATCTGCTGCGTTTTTGCTGCGTATTTGCTGCGTGTTTGCTGCGTATTTGCTGCGTATCGCAGCAGTAAATACGCTGCTTATACGATGTGTGGGTTTATACCCTTAAAGTGTATCTGTCTTTATAGCTTTCAAAATCTAAATCGACCCTGTCATGTCGGCCTCCCCTTAGACTGTTGCCCTCAGTACAGCTTTACTGGAGGCAATGTCTTGTCCAGTGATTGGCTGAGTGGACAGGTCCTGTTGAGACATCCCGTCTTGGAAACAAGGAGAAGCAGCAAGCAGTGGGGACCAGAAGTCCATGCAACGGAAGTTGCAGGGGTGAGGGCTGGCAAATTGGATAAGTCTCACTTGGTTTTTTTTTCATTTTTTTACCATTAATGTAGAAAAAATACTGCACAACACTCATTTTATCACAGTTCCACTGTAGCCAAAAACATACATTTCTGCAGAAACCCTTGGTTTGCCAAATTGGTGGCCAGGGGCCGATGTGCCATGGTAACAGTTTGTAGGGCTGAACAAATACACGTATCTAATTAGCTCAGCCTAATATTGATGCAGAGGAAGGCAAAAGCACCCATGAGATAGAATCAAGTTTTTTTGATATTAGGGAAAAATTCCTTCCTGACTCCAGATCTATTAATCGTAATTTAGGATTTTTTATCACTGTACAGGAAGTTCTATATTGCAAGGAATAGTAATACTTTTATGATGCTGTTATTGCATATTCAGCTGTCTGGAGTTTTATATCCCCCTAGATCCCCATACTGTGCTCACTGTGTCATATCATTGGAAGGACAAATTACTCTTTTTGGTCTCTACTTTGATGTCTCTTAAAAGAATAGTGATCCAAGAAAAAAGTTACTACAAAGTAACTAGAGGAAAACTAACCACCAATCATTGTAACAGTGTACAGCTCCTGGTCACATTATAGGGGCTGTCCCTCAGTGTCCAACCCAGATTACCTCAAACCTTGAATAGCTAGAGGTCCACCATAAATCACCTGGGCCCTACCAGCATCCATTTATAACGCTGGTATTTTATATGTCAGAGTGGCATTTGAGCCCCTTCAACTACCAGGACCCCAATGCCACAGCTATCTCTGCACCCTATGCCGCTAGTCTCTTATGGATAGTATATAGATCTACACGGTGAGGCAACGTGGATTTCACTCGCTCTCCATCTCCAATTCACTATCTCCAATTCAAGATGGTTGGCATGTTACACATTTCAATCTAAGAGTGTGTTCTTGCTACAGAATCTGTGTGGAGAACTTCCAGGGGATTCTGCTGCTTGCCCCCACGTGCTCCTGCTGGAATCTCCGCCTGTGCCATAAATCCCATTTTATGCTCAGGCGGTTTAAACCGCCCAAGGAATTGACATGTCAATTCTTTGGACGGATGGTGGCCCACCCGGGACTATCGGTACTGCCACACACAGAAAGGGAAAAAAATGACCCAAGGTGTGTGGCGGATGTGTATGGGTGCTGGTGCAGAGGAAATGATGACTGAGTCCTAGTGATGAAGGTAGAACAGCTTTACTGTGTAGTCTATGGATAATATAAAACACTTTAGCAGCAAATAGATAATCTGGATACAGACTTTAGTGCTTAACTGGATCTGTGCTGTGGAAATACTTGAAAGAGTGGAATACAGTAGAGGTAGTTGTAGCGGCAGGAGAGGAGTTTGTCAAGAGGGTCCCAACCCAAGGTAGTACTGTACTCTGCCGGAACTTTAAAGAAATACTTGAAACTTGAGATGAGAGGTTTACCTGTACCTGTGTTTAGACTAATGTCTGACCACCTTCTGCCCTACAGTGTCGAGCTTCCCATCCTAATAGGGTGATACAAGCCGCAGCTGTGGTTACCTGGGTGAAGCTAAAAGTCCAAGGGTGTCCCGTGTCACCTGCGCTGCGAGATAGAATACGTAGACCTTCTGGTATCTTTGTTCTATCCAGGCTAGTTCCTCTGTGTATCAGGATACTGTCCTGCACTTTGTAGAGAGGTTCTCTGGGCTGGGTTTATCCCCTACTTTCTCCCTCTTGCATAGTAGCGATAGTATACAGAGTGGAAGAACTGAGTGTCCCTGGTTGCTTCATACACGTGTGTTTTAACTAAACTGGTCCAAGACAAGGGTCCTGGCAGAGCCAGGCCCTGGCTTGGCTACAGCAGGGACGACTGCTCTGTGTGTCCTTCTCCCACAAGAATCTGGATAAGACTGACGCTACACTTCCTCCCACCAAGTAAAAACTTCCTACAGGGGTATGTAAGAGTCCCTGCGAGTGGTGGAAAGGAATGTGTGCAAAGGAAAAGAATAAAAATGATAGGTCAGAAAGAAGGAGTATCTCCATTGGACAAGAAAAGTACATAATACAAAAGGAACAGTAACCCTTTGTCAGCTTCAGCTGTGCAAGAGCATATGCAGTGGCACCTTGGTTTTTCAAAATTGTAACTTGGTTTAAGAGCATTGCTTGTATTTAAGAGCATTCTGTACTAGGTGGGAGGGGGAGCGGGGGAGGGGCATGGTCTGCATAAGTGGTCTACAGCTCTGTAACCTGACCCAGAAAGTTTCCCTCAATTTCCAGATCATAGCAGATCCACTTCCTTCCTACTTTATGCTCCCTGCAGTCTCTGTCAGCCCTTGTGTTTCCCATCCTCTCCATTCTTGCTATAATGTGCCTGAACATACACTCAGCTATACACACTGCTGCTATAATGTGCCTGCACTCACACTCAGCTATACACACTGCTGCTATAATCTGCCTGCACTTACACTCAGCTATACACACTGCTGCTATAATGTGCCTGCAATCACACTCAGCTATACACACTGCTGCTATAATGTGCCTGCACTTACACTCAGCTATACACACTGCTGCTATAATGTGCCCGCACTTACACTCAGCTATACACACTGCTGCTATAATATGCCTGCACTTACACTCAGCCATTGACACTGCTGTAAAGAAATTTTTTTGTCACTGTGCTCCTGCACAGCTCTGTGATTCTCACTTCCTTATTGGTCCATACTGAACCCCTGTCATGCTGTCCACATAGACCTCTGACAGTAGCCCTGCTTCTCTATTCTAGCCTGTTGTACTATGCTACTGCATTATGGGGACTTGCAGTTCCATTCTGCTGATGATTTTTCAGGTTTATGCACTTACTATATATTATACACCACATGTTGTTTGCTATACTGTACAGTAACATATAATATAACATTCAGCTGTTCCTGAATGTTTTTTTCATCTGTTTTACATGTTATTCAGAATAAAAATCATTATTTTTGAGGTGTGGAACCAATTGTCTGCATTTCAGTGATTTCTTATGGGAATATTTGGTTTGGATTACAAACGCATTCCTGGAACGAATTATGCTCGTAATCCAAGGCACCACTGTATATAAAATACTGACATCTAGTGGTGAAACTAGAGAATGCTACCATCATCACCACTGAACCTAGAGGGGAAACTTTTGCGACAGGTGTAAAACATAAAACACCCATGGTGGGACACCACAGGAGCATAGAATGGAGTCTTTGGGACGGGTGGAGATTCAAGCAGGAGCGTGCGGGGGCAAGAGGTGGAATCCACGACCACGAGAAGTTCTTCGCACGGATTCCATAGTGTGAACACACCCTTCAACAGTGGTTTTCAGTTTTAGGGCTTGTTCACACTTTCCCAGATCTTATGCTGTGTGCCATCATTTAGTTACATTGATCTTTACAGCATAGGGCTTAAAAACTGCTGCAGATCCTGTACATGTGAAAGGACCCTTAAAGGGGTTATCCAGCGCTACAAAAACATGGCCACTTTTTCCCCTACTGTTGTCACCAGTTCAGGTGCAGTTTGCAATTAAGCTCCATTTACTTCAATGAAACTGAGTTTCAAAACCCCACCCAAACTAGAGACAACAGTAGGGGGAAAGTGGCCATGTTTTTGTAGCGCTGGATAACCCCTTTAAACCGACTGCAGACAACTTTATTCCCATATCACACAGTAACACATGCGCAGTATACAAAAAAAAAAAAAACTATGCTGTTAGATCACTGAGTATACATTAGCAGCATCCCTAACTGTCTCTTTCCCAGCCTAGGGCTCAAGTCACATCTGTCTCACTCAGATTAAGCTCTTGTCCTAGCTCCCTCTGGATATATGATATTCATGTCAGAGATATTTGGCTGCATATGAAATTTCAGGATGAACCTAAAATTCACCCTGTCCTTTATAAATGAACCTAATGTGACCTTCTCTAAACATTTGACCCCGAAGGGGGCATTGTTTCAGAACTTTTTGCAATACTTGCTTTCTTCTTACAAGAAGCTTGTTAGGTGGTGCCTAGTTGTGGTGCTACAATGTGGACAGGTGTGTCTAGTCAATACAGAACTGTCCTACACTACCTGAATAACATGATGAATCCAGTCCTTGTGCCTCTGCATAAACCACGCGGGCCTAATGTCATCTTTATGAACAATGCTCCAGCTCATCAAGGTCTCATCATTATGGTATGGCAGCTGGAGACTGGGGGACCTCAAATATATCTGCACTTTCTCCAGACACAAAAAATTCTAGCCTTTCAGTACTTATCAGCTGCTGTATGCCCGGCAGGAAGTGGTGTTTTTTCCCCAGTCTGACACATTTCTCTCTGCTGCCACCTCTGTCTGTGCCCGGAACAGTCCAGAGCAGTAGCAAATTCCCATAGAAAACCTCTACTGCTTTGAACAGTTGGAAGTTGAGTTTTCTAAATAAAAGTAATTTACAAATCTTACTGAAACCAATTGATTTAAAAAAATAAAATTCTTCAGAATTCCCCTTTAAGGGAGAAAATGTCTTCACTTTTGAGTTGAGCATATTCTCACCCCACTATCTATCTGAATTATTATGCAGCAGGACTTGAGTATGCTATTCTTGGAACCATTTATGCATATCCTTTTATTCTGCATACATATGAACCCTTGCTCTGTGATATTTTTCAAACTCAATTTTCTGCATTTTTTATGTTTTAATAATGTTTCAGTAAAATTCTTGTTTTATTCATTTTCAGCTTTTCTTTTTGTCCTGCATGTGTTGTATTTTCTTTGTTTCTGTATGAAAAAAACACAACTACATGTGTGATAAGTGTGAATGCTGCTGATGGATACATTATTCCGAGCTACAGTCATTATTACTAATCATCGCTATCAGTAATGGATGGTTTCAAAACAACACGTCTGCGAATATTTATGTGTCATCTCAGTCACAGGAAAAGAAACATGGAAAAATAGAAATAAGTGAGAAGTTTGAGAATGGAAAGAATGGATAAGGTGGGAAGAGTCACAGCACAACTCACCATGAACAATGCCCAGGGAATAGAACCATGAACAAGGGTGTACAGCAGACCCCAGGGTGGGAGCTTTAGGTATCTCTACAGGTTATCTCGGTCTAATTCTTTGCTTAATAAACAATGATCAAATTTTAAAATGGAAATTAAAGGGGCTATCCAGGCTTTGAAAACCATGACTGCTTTCTTCCAGAAACAGCAGCAACTTTTTCCCTGTGGTTTTGCAGCTCAGTTCTTTTGAAGTGAGTGGAGTCGATTTGTAATACCACGCACAACCTAAGGACAGGGGGTGGTGCTGTTTTTGCAAGAAAGTAGCGTGCCTTTGCCAATCCTAGATAAAACATTTAAAGGTTGTACTCCAGTGAAAATCTTTGTTTCAAATCAACTGTTTTCGGAAAGTTATATAGAGTTGTAATTTACTTATCTTGTTTTCTTTTCAGTCTGACATGGTGCTCTCTGCTGACATCTCCGGCCGAAACAGGAACTGTCCAGAGCAGAAGAGGTTTTCCATGGGGTTGTCCTGCTACTCTGGACAGTTCTTGTCTTGGCCAGAGATGTCAGCAGAGAGCACTGTGTCACTATGAAAAGAAAACAACATTTCCTGCAGGACATACAGCAACAGATAAGTATGGGAAATCTTGAGATTTTTAAATAAAAGTAAATTACAAATCTTTATAACTTTTTGACACCAGTTGGTTTGAAAGAAAAAGATTTTCACTGGCTAACCCCTTTAAATCTTAAACTGTACAAACTATACCTTTTATTTGCTGATGGATATGTGTTATATGAATCTATGGCCCCATGCTGTTGGAGGCACAAGATGACATTTAATATACTAAGTGTCTGGCTGGAATAAATAAACATTACATATCCTAAAGTAATAACACAGTTGATTGATAAAATTGACTTGAATCTCCACCGGACAATAGGGCCATTTTAATAAACCACGTAGAAAAGTCCCTAATGTAATAGTCATATTGAATGTAATGTTAAAAAGCTTATTTAGACGTTCACCAATCAGACAGCAGCACTGTCCAAACAGATCTCCCAGGAGGTTATAGCCTTGCTGTTTGTGATGTCACAATGACTTGGATTTTCCACCAGAGAGCAGCACTGGTATAAATAGATGCATGACCGCAATGCTTCTTCTTCACCACAGAGGGAAGAGCAGAGCCATAGCCAGGAGCAGCAGCCATGGGAGTCCTGAAACTTCCAGTGGCCATACACAATGAAAATTATATATATATACACCAATTGAAGAGAATATAGAACATCACAACTGCAGGATTTTATTATTTCCAAAACCAGACAGCTCCATTATAGATTTGTCAATGCAATGATTGTTAACTTGCCTGAGAAATATTATAAATGATGGAAAATAGATAAATAAATAAACAAACAAATAAATAAATAGATTCCATAATTTACCCCTTCCCATGAGTAATCTGTATATATACGTTCCTACTGCGATCTCGCTGCTGACTCTCATTAACCCCTTAAACGCCATGATCTACAGCGATCGTGGCATTTAAGGTGCTCATTGACAGATCAAGCATCTGTCACTGAGTGATCGGGAGCCCTGCAACCGAGCTGCGGGGGTCCCGATCACATGTGTCGACAGGCGGGAGTAAGCTCCTTACCTCCGTCCTGTCGGTTCGGCGATCCATGTATAGAGTCTGCTCTCATGCAGGCTCTATACATAGATCGCCGATAACACTGATCTATGCTATGCTATGGTATAGCATAGATCAGTATATGCAATCTAATGATTGCATATTTTACAGTGAATAAAAGTGTAAAAAAAAATGTAATAAAAAAAGTTTTTGAAAGTATTAAAAAAACCCTTAGAAAACCCTCTCCCAATAAAATTTTAAAAGACCCCCTTGCCCATTTAATATAAATATAAATAAATAAACATATTACATATCGTAGCGTGCGGAACTGTCCGATCTTCTAAAATATAATTATTATTGTTCCAGCACGGTGAACGGTGTAAACCGGAAAAAAAAACACACACCAGGATTGCTGATTTTATTAAATAATATTTCACAAACAAATTAATAAAAAGCAATGAAAAATTTTCTGTTACACCAATATGATATTAATAAAAACTAGAGATCATGGCGCAAAAAATGACACCCCAACCAGCCCTGTAGGTGGAAAAATAAAAGCGCTACGGCTCTTAGAAGGTGGGGAGGAACATTGTATTTATCTGAACAGGACTTTAGTGCGTCAAAGGGCTCTGTCTTTAAGGGGTTAAAGAGATTTTCCAGGAAAAATTCACCTTTTCCCTATCCACAGGATAGGAGAAAAGTAGGAGATTGCAGGCTGTTATGAATAGAGCCGTGGGTAAGACGCGAGGCCCGCTGCTCTGTTCATTCCTATGGAGTGCCAGAAAGAGCCGTTGGGTCTATAGGAATGAATGGAGCTGCGACCCGCACACCATACCTGCAGCTCTTTTCATATTAGAGCCGCAGGGGCACGATATGGAGATCAGTGGGGGGTACAGAGGTTGGACCCCCCACAATCTCCTACTTGATAGGGGAGAAATGATTTTTTTTCTGGAATACCCCTTTAACCAGTGGCGGATTAAATGTACCCTGGGCCCCGGGCTGTCCACCCAACCTGGGTCCCCTGGCAGGGGTTGCTGATCTTATAGAGGAGGTCACAGGGTCACAGCAGCACAGAGGATGTCAGGAGAGGAGGGGGCTGATCCTATAGGAGAGGGCACAGTGTCACAGCAGCACAGAGGATGTCAGGAGAGTAGGGTGCTGATCCTATAGGAGAGGGCACAGTGTCACAGCAGCACAGAGGATGTCAGGAGAGGAGGATGCTGATCCTATAAGAGAGGGCACAGTGTCACAGCAGCACAGAGGCTGTCAGGAGAGGAGGGTGCTGAACCTGTAGGAGAGGGCACAGTGTCACAGCAGCACAGAGGATGTCAGGAGAGGAGGGTGCTGATCCTATAGGAGAGGGCACAGTGTCAAAGCAGCACAGAGGATGTCAGGAGAGGAGGGTGCTGATCCTATAGGAGAGGGCACAGTGTCACAGCAGCACAGAGGCTGTCAGGAGAGGAGGAGGGGGCTGCTGGTTGTGAGCCAGTTGAAGCGCGCAAGCGCGAAACGTCGTCGCTCTAGTCTGTGGAACGCACCGCTTGTTTGTACACTGCTCTGTCCCTGAAATAAAAGCATCTTATTACGCTCTATCCTGGTGAGTTGCCGTTGTACTTCTACTTGTCTTCACTTGATTGCTTTCGGCTGCTGCAGCCGAAAACAACCAAGTGCCGAGTCGGGGTTAGCGCCATTTTGGCGAAGACCCCGGCAGGTAATAGACACGGAGAGACAACGTCCCGGAGAAGCGATCACCGCCACTAGACACCAGGGAACGGCTGCATACGGTAATCAGATGCAGCTGTCAACTTTGACAGCTGCCTCCGATTACCTGATTAGCGGGCACGTCGATCGGACCGTGCCCGCTAATAGCTGCGGTCCCGGGCTACACGCGGCACCCGGGACCGCGGCGGTTCAGAGTGGGGTCGCCGCGCGGCCCCGCTCTGAACACCTCTTGGGGACATATGATGTACTGGTACGTCATATGTCCCAAAGAGGTTAAGGCAAAAGTTTTACTCTTACAACAAGAACTTTCTAAATAATTGTAAACTTTCACTATAAGTGTCTTGTGTTAAATGAGTTTTAGGGTGGTAAAGCCTGTACCAGCATTATTGTAAAATGTATGTGAATCACAAAGACAGGATCAATTTCAGATTTCACACAACAGCACTTGTCGGCAAATGTACTGTAATGACTGACACACAATTGTTATCATTATACCTACACAGGTTATGAAACCATTCTTGCTTTGTGTCTATAATAACTAGCGGTAACCATGTAATCTATGTAATTAAAAAACAGCAATTAAGCCGCCTATGACATTATGTGCTGCAGGCAAAGCTCTCCAAAGGTTTCTGTGTGTCCCCAAAACATTAACACAACCTATTATATCATCATTGCTCTCACAAGGGGCAGATTAAATCATTTCTCATATTGATTGAGGTGTTACTCTACCCAAACGGAACAATTTATTGCCTGATTAGCTGCTGATTTCATTCATCCATTATACATCACTTTGTAGACATCTACTTTTTTTTTAACTCATTACAGTTACAAAGTTCTCCCTTGTTTTTACTTGAAATCTTGGCTACAAATCATGGATAAATTTACAAGCAAATAAAAAAAAAATAATATTAATAAAAAAAAAATAATAATAATAATAATATATATATATATATATATATATATATATATATATATATATATATAATAAATATATCTTGTATGTCTATAGCTCATATACTAATAGTGCATTTACACAGACAGATTTATCTGACAGACCTTGGAAACCCAAACCAGGAACAGACTATAAACAGGGATCAGGTCATAAAGGAAAGACTGGGATATATCCTCTTTACAAATCCATTCCTGGCTTTGGCTTCCAAAATCTGTCAGATAAATCTGTCTGTGTAAACGCATCCTAACAAGAATACATTAGAGCTTCACTGTAACCCATAAATGATAATTAAAGGGAATCTAGTAGCAGGTTAGACTCTAGATTTCAATAAGGCAGGAGGACAGGGAGGCTGCAAGCACCTTCATTATGTTAGTGCACTACAGCGTTATTGAGTAACTGTAAGTATTGTTATTATGTTAATGAAGGTGTTCAGTGTACCGGGGGTGGTCTTTTAGCACTGATTCTCCTGCCCGCCTGCTTCTGCAGAAAGTCTTCTGATGAATATTCAGCCATTGCTGTGCTGTGATGCTTTGCATTAACTAAATATTTAATAGTAGGTGTTCTACAGCAGGTCAGTGCACTAAGGACTAAAGGACTGCCTCCCAGTGTACCGAACACTGTCATTTACATATTACCAAAAGTAAAGGCCCTATTACACCAACAGATCTGACGACAGATTATCTGCCCAAGATTTGAAGCCAAACCCAGGAACAGACTATAAACAGAGATCAGGTCATAAAGGAAAGACTGGATTTCTCCTCTTTTCAAATCCACCTCTGGGTTTGGCTTTAAATCTTTGGCAGATAATCTGTCGTCAGATCTGTTGGTGTAATAGGGCCTTTACTCGATGTACTAACATAATGGAGCCATGCGGCCTACCTTTTCCCTGCACCAGGGCCGGGACAAAGGGTAGGCCAGGGTAGGCGATGGCCTAGGGCGCCATCTAGTGGTAAGTACAGGGGGCGCAATTTCAATTTCTTTAAAAAAAAAAAAAAAAAAATCATTGACCTGCCAGGACCTACAGAGGCTCCGCCCTCTGCTCACCATGTGACCTCTTCTCTGTCTGACTGCTGGAGGCTGTACCGACTGCTGGGCTGCTGTCTGGTGAGTTCACTGACTGACTCTCATCATTCTTTAGGTGTAGGAAGGCTGGGAGTGCTGGTAGAGCTGGGAATGCTGGGAGTGCTGGGAGAGCTGGGAGAGCTGGGAATGCTGGGAATGCTGGGAGTGCTGGGAGAGCTGGGAATGCTGGGAGAGGGAGGTCACCTAGGTCATAGGGCTGCCCCATATAACACTGCCCCATATCCCTGCACTGCTCCTCTATACACAGCACTTCCCATATTGTTCCCCAACCTGTGGGTCACCAGCTGCTCCAAAACTACAACAGTCACAGCATGATAGGAGTTGTAGTCCTGCCACAGCTCGGGAGCCACAGGTTGGTGAACACTTATATTCTGTTTATTGTGTACAGGATAATCCCCCTGACACCAGTGATTTACAGTCAGGGGGTACAGTATACATGGTCCTGTTACAGTCAGGGGGTACAGTATACATGGTCCTGTTACAGTCAGGGGGTACAGTGTACAGTCCTGTTACAGTCAGGGGGTACAGTATACATGTCCTGTTACAGTCAGGGGGTACAGTATACATGGTCCTGTTACAGTCAGGGGGTACAGTGTACAGTCCTGTTACAGTCAGGGGGTACAGTATACATGTCCTGTTACAGTCAGGGGGTACAGTATACATGGTCCTGTTACAGTCAGGGGGTACAGTGTACAGTCCTGTTACAGTCAGGGGGTACAGTATACATGGTCCTGTTACAGTCAGGGGGTACAGTGTACAGTCCTGTTACAGTCAGGGGGTACAGTATACATGTCCTGTTACAGTCAGGGGGTACAGTATACATGGTCATGTTACAGTCAGGGGGTACAGTGTACAGTCCTGTTACAGTCAGGGGGTACAGTATACATGGTCCTGTTACATTCAGGGGGTACAGTATACATGGTCCTGATACATTCAGGGGGTACAGTATACATGGTCCTGATACATTCAGGGGGTACAGTATACATGGCCCTGTTACAGTCAAGGGGTACAGTATTCATGGTCCTGTTACATTCAGGGGGTACAGTATACATGGTCCTGTTACAGTCAGGGGGTACAGTATACATGGTCCTGTTACAGTCAGGGGGTAAACTATACATGGTCCTGTTACATTCAGGGGGTACAGTATACATGTCCTGTTACAGTCAGGGGGTACAGTATACATGGTCCTGTTACAGTCAGGGGGTACAGCATACATGGTCCTGTTACAGTCAGGGGGTACAGTAAACATGGTCCTGTTACAGTCAGGGGGTACAGTATACATGGTCCTGTTACATTTAGGTGGTACAGTATACATGGTCCTGTTACAGTCAGGGTGTACAGTATACATGGTCCTGTTACAGTCAGGGGGTACAGTATACATGGTCCTGTTAGTCAGGGGGTACAGTATACATGGTCCTGTTACAGTCAGGGGGTACACTATTCATGTCCTGTTACAGTCAGGAGGTACAGTATACATGGCCCTGTTACATTCAGGGGGTACAGTATACATGGTCCTGTTACAGTCAGGAGGTACAGTATACATGGTCCTGTTACAGTCAGGGGGTACAGTATACATGTCCTGTTACAGTCAGGGGGTACAGTATACATGGTCCTGTTACAGTCAGGGGATACACTATACATGGTCCTGTTACAGTCAGGGGGTACAGTATACATGTCCTGTTACAGTCAGTGGGTACAGTATACAGGGTCCTGTTAGTCAGGGGGTACAGTATACACGGCCCTGTTATATTCAGGGGTACAGTATACATGGTGCTGTTACAGTCAGGAGGTACAGTATACATGTCCTGTTACAGTCAGGGGGTACACTATACATGGTCCTGTTACAGTCAGGGGGTACACTATACATGTCCTGTTACAGTCAGTGGGTACAGTATACAGGGTCCTGTTACAGTCAGGGGGTATAGTATACATGGTCCTGTTATAATTAGAGGGTACAATATACATACTGGACTCTACCATATAGTCTGCAGTGTGGTAATACTCTGCAGAGCCTGTGATGACCAAGTATCAGCCCCCACATACAGTATAGCCTCCTGGCTGTCCCTGCATAGTGTACAGTCTACTCTGGGGGGGGGGGGGGGGGGGGGGGGGTGAGGGGGGTGCCATTTGCCTTCTCTGCCTCTGCACTATTAGTCTCTATCAGCAGGTTAGGAGTGTCTATAGTCTGCCACAGACACAGAAGCTCCCAAGGCCTAGCAGATGTGAACCATTTGGGACCCCATGATTACATTGTGTGGGTCGCTGATCGGTCCACTGGACCACTTGATGCATTCAATTAGTGATCTGCCTGTCTATGGCAGGCTGTAACAGCAGATCACTTATTGTAGTCATGGAGGCTAGTGAAGTCCCAGAGCCACTATGACAGTGGATAAACTCCGTGCAATTGCTTCACAGAGAGTTGATTCTACCCCCTGAACCACCAATGGGGTAGCCTATGCATGTTCAAATGGTTTTATTAGCTTTTACATCAGCAGCTAAAAAGTTATATAGCTGACATCAGAGATCACTCCATGCTGGCTATTTACAGCACATATGAGCCCACTCCATACACCCTTCAAGTTGACAGCATTTAACCGTACAGTATTCAACCGTACCACACTCAACCGTAACCGTAACCGTACCACACTCAAACTGAGGACAAGAGTGGTGCTGTTTCTGGAAGAAAGCGGCTATGTTTTTCTAAGTCTAGATAACCTCTTTAAAGAAACACAATGGATCCAGCACTTAATTGTGCCTTATAAACAGAAGCAATGAACATAGCCAAAAATATTTTATGACATGTTAGTACAACCGTTATTAGGTTCCTCTTCTGAAACACACCTTATTTTATCATTCCAATACCTATGACCTTTATTACATAATTTTTTCCTATGAATGTCATGTTGTCAGCGCTCCAGTCAAGTATCTTGTCTTTTTGTGTGTTAATCCCCAATAGTATAACGTTTCTCATAACTTCTCCAAATGACTACTTAGCATTCTTTTAATTCTTCAGTCTGCAGAGGATTTCATTTCCCACTGCTTTTCCTATTTTTATAGATTATCATTCCTGTCAGTCCTACAGTAGCATACCCTGAGGATTTTTAATTATTTAAGAATTGCGCTGCAAATCTACGAGCATCCCAGCTATTTGATAGAATCATTTCCTTTTCTATTACGCTACCGAAATATGAATAGAAAAGACTAATGAAGAAAAAATAGTGATTTTCTTAATTTAAAGAGCTGTGAGATATAAATATACCATATGGTATCACACGTGCTTGATTCCTGGTTAAGGCGTTTACCAGTTACGCTGAATTGATGAATCAAATTGTAAGCTTATATTACATACTTACCCGCTTCTCTTCAATGCATAATCCACAGATATGTACTGGTTATAATACCATTAATGTTAATGGAATGAGAATGCTTCATCCAGAAATAAATGTCGGATTGCAAGCAATTATTCAAATAATTACAGATTCTGGGTCTTGCCACTAGAGGGGGTAAAATAGCTTTCCATGTTGCCCTATAGAAAGACTCTCAGAGGCTAGTTTTGGATAGTGTACCTCTTGATGAGAGATTGTCGACTGCTATACCAATACTCTATGATGCGCTCAAATATATTTTGCCCAGGTGACAGATTGGGCCGAGAGAAGCAGGATTAAATCGACTTCAATGAATTGCCTGCCATCTGACCATGCACACACAGTGAAGAGGCTCCAAAGCACCAGTGGAAAGGATTGTTAGATCCACCAACAAGCACAAGCAGCTCCCACAGTTTCCTTGTCCACCATCCAGCTACGGTGAGAGACCAGTGCGACCATTTATTGCTGTAAAGTCCTCTTCTTCTCAGTTTTGGGTAGAAACTGAAGCTGGATGCAATGTGTATCCAGCTTCTTACAACAAAAAAAGGGCCCCCAGGAATAACATTTCCAGCCAGAAGACTCAGGCCTTGCATAGCTGCAGGACCTTATACAATATCATCAGTATTTGATTTGTCAAATGTTTCGGAAAGAGTCACAGACTCCTAACTACTAGGTACCGATTGCAGGGACTAAAAAATGAACATAAATATGTGTGTGTGTGTGTTGGCATAGCAGAGCTGGGCGTATGAATATGTTTAGCAGATCCGTGCATGTGTGTATATATAGCATATATAGTTTTTGTTGGTATATCATTGCAAATTATGTTTCCATTTAGCAGATCTGTGTGTATGTGTAGCAGAGGTGAGTATGTGTTGTTGAATGGTATGTGTATGTATAGCTATATGTATGTGTAGCTCATCTATGTGTTAATGTGTAGCTGAGCCATGTAAGTGGCTGAAGCAGAGCTTTGTTTCTATTTGTAGAAGAGCTGTGTGTGTATAATATGTGTGCTGTATGGCTGTGTATGTGTGGGTATACTGTGCTGTCATGAAGAGTGTTAAAAAAATGTAGTACTTCGGATCCATTGAGGTCAATGGGGCTGATTTACTAAGACTGTCTAATAAATATGTTGGTTGTGGCAGGTTTAAAGGAAACGCCACATAACATACATTTTTCGGTTTTAAAACACAAAATGAGGAGTATGTCGGGTTTGATAAAGGTTTGGACCTATAATCGTCGGCGCCAACCGCGCATTGCTACGTGTAATAGCGGTGCACGGCCGGCAGCTGACGATATGCAAACAGAATACTTTAGGCCAGGACCGCCGTGGCCTGTGATTGGCTGAGCAGCCTGTCAGCTGAGACAGGCCGCTCTGAAGCTGGAGCGCGCGGGACCCGGGAGAAGCAGACTGCAGGAGCAGCCCTGGAGCATGGATAGGTAAAGTATACAGTTTAAACAAGGGCTGCAAGGATGTCCATGCAGCCCTTGTCAAACGATTATCGGGCCGCGTAATAGGCCCAGTAGACGAGCGCCGATATAGCTGATCAGCGCTCGTTTACAGTTATTATCAGACCCCCATCAGCCCGTGTAATAACACCCTTAGTCTCACATGTTCTGATCCCGCTGAAGTGGCGGAAAACCATAGCTCCTACCCCAACTGATTGTATGAAAAATATAAAACAAATTAACAGATTTGAAGAGCTGACTAGTTGGGCCTTGAGATCTCACGACAAATACTTGAAAATCTGGCAACCTTGGCTGGAGTTTAAATATGCTGCTCTTGTCTAATGGCCCTATTCCACGGGTCGTCATAGAGTTTGCTCCTAGTTTCCCTCTCGCTGCCGCCACTATTCAACGCTGCAGCAGTGAGCGGGTGAGTGCGGGAGGGGCGGGGGGCTGCCCGGGTGATCGCTGATCGTCCGGGCAGCCCATAGGATACAGCAGCGTCTGCTGCCGACGCTCCTATTCAACGGAGTGACGGCAGCAGATCGCTGCTGTATCAGTGGCTTGTTTTTCAACATGTTGAAAAACAAGCGACTGCAACGATCAGCCGACATGAACGATGTCGGCTGATCGTTGCACTCTTTTCCACAGGACGATTATCGTCCGTAGCGGCCGATATCGGCCGATAATCGTTCTGTGGAATAGGGCCTTAACCCCCCACCCGAGTAGTCCCCCACAGTCCCTTTTTTCTGCATAAAGTTGTATTGATAACTCCCCCCCCCCCCCCCCCCCCCATATACACACTCTCAACCCTCTCTGTCTCTTTGTTTCTCTACTTCTCCCCTTCTTTTCTCCTTGATTGCCTTACCCCTGGGTTGGTAATCTTTCTTACGACAGGTTTCATATGTTTCAGTTGACTTAGCACTGGTTGGTTAGCTGCTGAGTTAATGATAGATATATAATCGGCCATTACACCTTCTAGACAATGTTATGTAGTTTCTATCAATGTTGGAACTTATTCTCTTTTCAAAATCCATTCTCGGCACTCACCATATCGTGCTTCAAAGTTATTTTATTGTAGAAAAGTCATCAAAATACATATGACGGGACGTTTCAGCATCAAGCCTTCCTCTGTCATTGCTGCATGCCATATTGTGATTGATGACCTTCTCTGTCATGTGACTTCTGTTCGTTTTGTTGCAAATTCCTCCTAGGAACCTATTATAAGTAATCAGTCAAATGCTTACTTAGATCAATGTAATACATATGCACTGCATTAATCTATTACATTGAGGCTCTAACAGAAAAGTCTGCCTGATGCAGTGTGATACCAGTGCAGATAACTAGTGTTAAAAAGTCCTAAATGTCTGCACAATACTCTCAAATGTTTACACAAAACAATGCAAAGGGGGAAATGTTTGAGCACATAGAGATGTGCATAGTTTCATATGTGCCTGGGTGGGGGGAGAAGTGTGGTGGCATGGTTTGCTTATGCGGGGCCCAGGCTGATTTTTTGCACAGGGGCCCTAAGCAGTCTGTGTCTGCCCCTCATGTGACGTTATTATTTAGGTGTTATGTGGCGGTATCATTGGTCATAGGTATGGAATAATAAATAAAGTGTGTTTCTAAAGAGAAACATAATAACAGTTGTACTAAAATTTTACAAACAGGCAATATATAATCCCTGTATGATGGTAATATTTATTGGCAACAATATTCTAGGATAACCATGTTTGTAGGTCCTGTGTTCTGCAAATTCTGAGTTTGTTTGTTTGTTTGTGTGTGTGTGTGTGTGTGTGTGTGTGTGTGTGTGGGGGGGGGGGGGTGTTTGGGGTCGGGGCCTTAGGCTATGTTTGCAGAAAGTTTTTTCTTTCTCCAGGCGTATTTTGGATTGCTGTCTTTTTGAAGAAAAAATACGGCTGTATTTTCAGCCTAAAATCATGGTTGTGCAAAAATATATTCTAAAAATAAACCTATTGTGTGAACTCAGCCTTAGGCCAGTTTCACACGTACCGGAATTGCAGTGGATTTCACGCTACGAGTTCTGCAGCAAAATCCGCAGCGATTCCTGCTACTGTCAGTTTGAATGAGTTTAGGTGACCCGGGCAACCCAAGCTTTAAATCCCGTCTGGAGGAGCAGCTGGTTGCGTAGGTGGTAAATCCAATCCTTTATCGTTAATCCTTAATCTTAATCCTTTACCAATTCCGTCCGAAGGCCCATGGGTATATCTTGTGCCGATACTTCATGTCTTCTTCAAACTGGTTACCTAAAAATCTGAAAGAATAAAAAATGCAATTAAAAACTCAATGTACATCTACTGGGCCAGGTAGGAAAGCGTCGAGTATCGATGCACACAGTACATTGTACACTATTCTACTTATGTACATTTGTTTGTATTGCAATCATGATTTTGCTCCACCGTGGTGGAATTGTCAGCAGCTACATTTGTGTATAGATATGTACATCACATATCTAGGTGCAGGGCTTAATAGTGTTTCAAAAATGGAACTGAGTTTTAACCCCTTAGGGACCAAGCCTGTTTGGGCCTTAATGACCAGGCTCATTTTTCAAAATCTGACCTGTCTCACTTTATGCGCTTATAGCTCAGTGATGCTTTAACGTATGCTAGCGATTCTGAGATTGTTTTTTCGTAACATATGGTACTTTATGTTAGTGGCAAAATTTGGTCACTGTCTTGTGTGTTTTTTGTGAAAAACATCAAAATATAATGAAAAATTTGAACATTTTGCACTTTACGAACTTTGAAATTCTTTGCTTCTAAAAAAAAAAAAAAGGCACATGACAAAAATTAGTTAGTAAGTCACATTATCAATATGTCCTCTTTATTCTGGCTTCATTTCGTAAACATATTTCACTTTTTCAGGGTGTTACGGGGCTTAGAAATTTATCAGCAAATTATCAAATTTTCATGAAATTTCCAAAACTGATTTTTTTAGGGACCAGTTCTTTTTTTAAGTTGATTTAGGAGGCTTGTATACTGGAAACCCCCATAAGTGACCCCATTTTGGAAACTAGACACCTTAAAGAATTAATCTAGGGGTATAATGAGCATTTTAACCCTACAGGGGCTGGAGGAAAGTATTCACAATTAGGCCGAAAAAAAATGGAAAATAGAAATTTTCCAATAATATATTTGTTAAGATTAAAGTATCTCATTTTCATAATAAACATGAGACAAAATGCACCCCAAATTTTGTAACGCAGGTTCTCCTGAGTAGAACGGTATCCCATATGTGGGCGTAAACCACTGTATGGGCACACAGCAGACCTCAGAAGGAAGGGAGCACCTATTAGCATTTCCAGTTCAGATTTTGCTGAAGAAATTTCTGAGCGCCAGGTGCGTTTGCAGAGCCCCTGTAGTGTCAGCAGAATAGAACCCCCCCAAAAGTCACCCCATTTTGGAAAGTACACCCATCAAATAATACATCTTGGGGTGTGGTGACCATTTTGACCCCACAGGTATTAGAGGAAAGTATTCAAAAGAAGACAGTAAAAATGAAAAAATAGAATTTTTCCAATAATATGTTTGTTTAGTTTGAAATTTCTCAATTTCACGAGGAACAGGGGAGAAAACTCACCCCAATATATGTAACGCAGGTACTCCTGAGTAGAACGGTACCCCATATGTGGGCATAAACCACTGTGTGGGCACACAGCGGGCCACAGAAGGAAGGGAGCGCCAAGCATTTTCAGTGCATGATTTTCCTGAAGAAGTTTCTGAGCGCCAGGTGCGTTTGCAGTGCCCCTTTAATGTCTACAGAATAGAACCCCCCCCCCAAATCACCCCATTTTGGAAAGTACACCCCTCAAGGAATTCATCTTGGGGTGTGGTGACCATTTTGACCCCACATTTTTTTGTAGGAAAGTATTCAAAACTAGACCGTAAAAATGAAAAAAATTTAATTTTTTCAATAACATGTTTGTTTAGTTTGAAATTTCTCAATTTCACTAGGAACAAGGGAGAAAAAGCACCCCAAAATTTGTAACGGAGGTTCTCCTGAGTACAATGGTACCCCATATGTGGGCATAAACCACTGTATGGGCACACAGCAGGGCTCAGAAGAGAAGGAGTGTCATTTTAGTTACAGGCAATATGTGGGTGTTTACTGGTTATCTGGGGTGGTAATAGACAATCTCGGGGTGTTTACTGGCTATCTGAGGTGGCAGCAGGCAATCTGGTGGGGTTATGGGCAATCTGGGGTGGTTACGAGCAGTCTGTGCCAATCTGGGGTGGTTACGGTCAATCTGGGGTGGTCACAGGCAATCTGGGGTGGTTACGGGCAATCTGGAGTGTTTACTGGCTGTATGGGGTGGTTATGGGCAATCTTGGGGTGTTTACTGGCTATCTAGGGGTGGTTACTGGCTATCTGGGGTGGTGATGGGCAATCTGATGGTGTTCACTGACTATCTGGGGTGGTGACGGGCAATCTGGTGGTGTTCACTGACTATCTAGGGTTGCAACGGGCAATCTGGGGTGGTGACGGAAAATCTGGGGTGGTGACGGGCAATCTGGGGTGGTTGCGAGCAATCTGGGGTGGTTGCGAGCAATCTGTGGTGGTTACAGGCAATTTGGGGTAGTTACAGGCAGTCTGTGGCAATCTGGGGTGGTTACGGGCTGTCTGAAATGGTTATGGGCTATGGGGGGGGGGGATACGGGCAATCTGGGGAGATTACGGGCAATCTGGGGAGATTACGGGCATTCTGGGGTGGTGAGAGGCAATCTGGGGTGGTTATGGGCTGTCTGGGATGGTTATGGGCTGTCTGGGATGGTTATGGGCTGTCTGGGATGGTTATGGGCTTTCTGGGATGGTTATGGGCTATCTGGGATGGTTATGGGCTGTCTGGGGTGGATACGGGCAATCTGGGGTGGATACGGACAATCTGGGGAGGTTACAGGCAATCTAGGGTGGTTACGGGCAATCTGGGGTGGTTACGGGCAATCTGGGGTGGTTACGGGTAATCTGGGGTGGTTACGGGTAATCTGGGGTGGTGATGGGTAATCTGGGGTGGTGATGGGTAATCTGGGGTGGTGATGGGTAATCTGGGGTGGTGATGGGTAATCTGGGGTGGTTACGGGTAATCTGGGGTGGTTACAAGTAATCCAGGGTGGTTACGGGTAATCCAGGGCACTTGACTTTGGTGACAGGCGTAAAAAAGTGCCGGCACCATTTGGAACAAGCGATCAGTGGTATATAGTATATACCGCTGATCACTTGTACTGGGACCACACCGGGTGGTCACCGATCATTGCCCCATGCTCTCCGCCACCTCCGGTGGTGGAGAGAATGAAGCTTTGATCATTTTTAGGAATCCATCACTGTGAACAGAGTCTGTTCACAGTGATGACGGCGGCCATCTTGGATCAGATGGCCGCTCAGGGAGGGGAGGGTCAGTGGCCAGGTCACTAGGGTTAATTCTGGGGATGGGGGGGACATGTTTTCATCTCCTCTCACTGTGGATTCACGGTGAGAAGAGATGAAAGCGTTCAGCTGCGCTGGCAATGCCCGTTACCGGTAGCCGCCGTTATACTGATAATAACGGCGATCACCGGTGAGGGGACTTGCCGGGACTGACCCCACACTCTGCCCCAACCCCTCAGCTACCTCCGATAGCTGAGAGGAGGAGGCTGCGGGCATTACCGGCGCCGCTGCACTATTCTGCACCATCGCCATAAAGAGCTGACGGCAGCAGAATAGAGCCCATTAGTGATCACCGTAAAAATCCGTATCGGCGGTCACTAATAACATAATACATGTATTCTCTGGGTCGCTACGGTTACGACGATACCACATTTGTATAGTTTTTTTTAACTATTACCGCTTTGGCGCAATAGAAACTATCATTCTAGGAAAAACCCACAAAAACTGTCCCTGCATTGCAAGATCCATAGCGTTCTCATCTTTTGCGCGACAGAGCTGGTTTTGGGCTTATTTTTTGCGGGAAGATCTGTAGTTTCTATTAATACCAAGTTTTATTTGTATATGACTTTTTGATCTCTTTTATGATGTATTTTCTAAAGTGGATTGATAAAATACAGCTATTCTAGTACAGTTTTTTTTTTTTTACAGCGTGTGTCGTGCGATATAATTATTGATAGTTTTATAGATTGGGTTGTTACGGACGTAACGATACCAAATATGTATAGGATTTGTGTTTTTGATCACTTTTATGTAATGTTTTATAGTGTATGGGGAATGTAATGCATCTTTATTATTGGGGGGGGGGCTGGGGGGGGCTGTGTTGTGTTTGGTGCACACTTTTTTTCACTTTTTTTTTACTTTTACACTAGTGTACATTACTGTACACTAGTGTAAAATACTTAGATCATTGATACAATACATTGCAGTACCTGATCTACTGCAATGTATTGAATCATGCCTCATGCTGAACGGCCACCCCTGTCAGCATCAGGCATCTCCATGGTGACCCCGGGGACCTTCATTAGGACCCCGGAATCACCATGGAGACATCGGGACCCCGGACGGCGCTGCGGGACATCGCGATCATGTAAGTGGACCTGTGGTGCCGTCTGGGATCCACCGGGACCCGTTAAATGCCGCTGTCATGGTTTGACAGCGGCATTTAACGGGTTAAACTGCCCGGAGCAGAGAATCCTCCGCTCCGGGCAGTTACAGGAGGGGGTCAGCGGTCACACTGACCGCTGATCACCCGTCCTGCAGCCGCCGCCGGGCGGTAATTTATTCCGATGCGCCCGCCGTTAAAAGGCGTACGCATCGGATTAAAGCCCATTAGTGGCCGCCGTGAAAAGGCAGCATGGCGGTCACTAAGGGGTTAAACCCCACCCAAACTGGAGACAAGAGAGGGGGGCCATGTTTTTGTAGCACTGGATAACCTCTTTAATAGCTTTCCTGGATGCCATACCTGAAAGAAAATTTGGTGAACAACCCCTTTAATGTTAGGCTAGGTTCACACTGCGTTTTCAGCATCCGTTTAACGCATCCGTTTTTTTTGCAAAAAACGCATGAAAAAACGGATTGCAAAAAACGGATTCATTTGTGTGCATCCGTTTTTCCATTGACTTCCATTATAAAAAAAAACGGATCCGTTTTTTTTGGCGGACCAAAGCGGACCAAAAAACGTTGCTGACCCTATTTTTCTGGACGTTAAAAAAAACGGATCCGTTAAACGGATGCTGAAAACGCAGTAGCCTTACTGATGCTTTTAGGAGATTTGATGGTGATAAAACTAAAACTGACCTCCCCGCCACGCTAGACGTGTTTGATTTTTGGAATGGAAATCATGTAAAAAATGACTGTTTGTTTAATAAATATATTGTGGGTTGTGGGGGAGTTTAAAGGACATGCTCACAACACGCCCACTTTTCAGTTTTAAAACACAAAATGGGGTGTGTGTCAGGTGTCTAGCAATCCATATGCAGAGCAATATGGGGAAATCACATGATAGTAGAAACATTACAGTGTTCTCTATACCTGTAACTTTGATACCTTTGTGAGCAGAGGCATCGTTAGTGATTTATTATATGATAAATTATATTATATGATTTATAAATACATAAATTTCCATTAAAAGGTGAATATACTGCAGATTATTCTGATCAAATATATAAAAGCAGAACCATTATCAATAGTGTCATCTTATTACAATCCATGTACATTAAATTTAATGCACTGAATATCGACTATAGAACAGTCAATTTTATGCTCTGGTGATTTACTGTGTTGTGAGGAATACAGGTAAAATTGATGAAAAATCTAATGCTGCATATAGAGATATGTGTGCAATATAAATGGGATATGAAATTATTTGTTTTATATCCAACCCACAAAGAGAAGCAATTTCCTCTGCACTAATGGGAATTGCCTTCTTGGCTGTGAGGTGAGCGGACGCAGTTACCAAGTGCATTGGAGATGTGAAGAATGTAGCATACTAAAGCAAGTTGCGGACAAGTTGTACAAATGTTTGGTTTACACGACTTATTTTTGATTTCATGTTGTATGTCCCAAAAATGTCTGTCTGTGCTGTTTTTTGTGTGTTGTGCATTTATTTGGGATGTACTTTTCACGGCCGCAGTGACGTTCCGGTCTGTTGCTGCCCTGCACTCTGGTTACAACAGATGCCAGAGCCCACGTGCAGGCGCACGGCGCCACTGTCAGTTAGGCCACGCAGGGTACCACGCTCCAGTCTCTTCCTGCTCTGCCTGGCGCGCTGGCTCTTGGCAATTTAAAGGGACAGTACGTCCCTAACTGGTGCTGCACCCAAGACACTCCCCTATAAATTCCAGCTCCTACCTGGCCTCTCTGTTGGAGCCTCTGCATGATTCCTGCCTGTGATACCTACTGTTCCTGGTTCCAGTTATCTGTGCTTGCTGCCTGTGACTCCTATGCCGTTTCCATTCCAGCCGTGAGTCCTGCTGTGTTCCTGCCTACCAGACTCCAGCTGCACCTTGTCTGCCGCTGCTAGCAAGCCAAGCCAGAGGTAGTGACCTGGGGGTCGCCTGCCCAGCAACTCTATCCCGCCTTGGGGTGGGCACTGGTGAAGACCAGCGACCCCTTAGACTCCGCTTCCTGGTGCGGCTTATGACATCGCTAGCAGCGGTAGAGCGCATCCACGACTCCAGCTGTTATGGTACTACACTTGGATGTAAAACAACAATCAAATCACAAATAGGTTGCAAGAAAGTTGCAGTTGCATGTGACTTACATTGCAGTCTGTGATGGCAAATTTACATGTGACTTGTGACCTGCAAAAGAAAATCAATCAGGCTTGGATTTTTAGCAGCAGCAGCAGCCATGTCATGCTATTTTCTATAGCATAGACACAGTTGCTTTTCCATACAAATAGTTGTACTTGGTACTGTAGATTGGGTTAACTCCCTCCCCTACTTTTTAACCCTATCAATCAGACACGATGTCTACTACCCCATCAAGACAGAGAACAAGGGACCCCAAATCTCCATCCTTGTCCAGAGAGCAGGATTAGTGTTCCTCTTCACAGATACTCAAGAACGCTCATCTGGTTATTTCCATCGCAACCATTCACTGTGAAACAGCTGAATAAGTGTCCTCAGGTGTTTCCCACTCTCTCATTCATCTTTATGGAGGGCAACAGCGAATTTTTGTCCTGATCCAATCAAAAGAGGAGATTTAGAATTCCTCATCCATGGCTAGGGTCCCAGAGGTTGGACCCCCACCTAATTTACAGCCAGTCAGATGGGTTATAAAAATATCTTATAAAGCTAAATTCTCATGGACGGATCCGCAGAAGATTTCTCGCTACGAATTCGCAGTGAGATCCGCTGTGGATCCCTGCCCTATAAAGTCTATGGGCAGACATACTCGCAGCGGGATGGACATCATAAACCCTTGGTTGTCCGGAGCATATACTGTACATTACCTGCTCCGCGATCCGGCTATTTTCATTGGCCAGCGTCATTTCCCGCTCAGCCAATGAGTGTGCTGCCCTGCTGTGAGTGTGTCTGCCCATAGACTTTACAGGGTAGGGATCCGTAGTGGAACCCCGCCGGTGAATTCCCAGCAAGAAATCCGCTGCGGATCTGTCCCTGTGAATTTAGCCTAAAAGACTTTAATATGTTAGTTTTTGTCTTTACTTAATATTTCATTCATTACATTCAAGTCTTGTGTTTATAAGATGACATTTAGCTTATCTCTGTGGACTTGTTTTAACATCTTTTACAGTTCTTCTGATGCAGCTCAGGGAGGGTACTGATTCTCATTGAAGAATCACTGTGGTGTATTGAGACTTATTTTCCGGCAATGCTCCATAGGAAAACAGAATGCAAATCATGTTCTCTGCCTGATGGAAGAAAACTAGTCAAAAGAGGAGCCTTTTCCGAAAATAAGAGTTAAAGTGACTCTGTACCCACAATCTGAACCCCCCCCCCCCCCCCAAACCGCTTGTACCTTAGGGTAGCTGCTTTTAATCCAAGATCTGTCCTGGGGTCCGTTCAGCAGGTGATTCAGTTATTGTCATAAAAAATACTTTAAAACTTGCAGCCCATGCCAAACGGGAGTATCTGTGCCCTAAATTTGCACCACCCTTCCGTCCCTCCTCTCTCTTCATCATTAGGAATGCCACTGGAACATTTTCTACATGCTGAACATTGCACAGGTCGTTAATGATCCAGCCCATGTTGCGCTCTGCCACAGGTGGGGAATAGGAGGCAATCTGCCTGGAGCATCCTAATGATGAGGAGGGTGGGGAGGAGGGACGGAGGGGTGGTGCAAAGTTAGGGCACAGATACGCCCGTAGGGCATGGGGCTTTAAGTTTAAAAGTATTTTTTAGGACAATAACTGCATCACCTGCCAAACAGACCCCCAGGACAGATCTTGGATTAAAAGCAGCTATCCGAAGGTACAAGTGGTTTGGGAGGGGGTCAGATTGTGGGTACAGAGTCGCTTTAAGCTTTGGTAGACAGCTAATATGGGCTTCTTGATTGTGTAAGAAAGTTAAAAAAAAAGGTTTTTATTAAAATAAACCCACAATAGAAACTTAAAGTGTACCTGTTATACAAAACTTTTGACATGTCATAGAGACGTCAAAAGTTTTGATCGGTCCAGGTGTGAGTGTTCAGACCCGTACCAATCGGGAGAGAAGACTGCTCAGTAGGAGCCCATTAAAAGTCTGACTCTTTTTTAAAATTCAGAGCGGAGAGTGTACGTGCGTTAGCATGGTACTCTCCCTGCTATATCTCCTGGTTGGTAAGGGTCCGAACACTCAGACCTGGACTGATCAAAACTTTTAACATGTCTCTGTGACATGTCAAAAGTTTTTTTTATAAGGACAGGCACACTTTAAAGGGAATCTGTCAGCACTCAGACAGTATTATGTAGGTCACAGCACCCTATTTAACATGGTGTCTGTAGCTTATCTGTCCATGTACCACAAAATGTGCAATCTTCATTTTCATAGTGTAACCAAGTGTCAAAGAGGAGTTGCGGCTCTCTGGCCGTGCTGCGCTCTGTAACGCCTCATGCTTTTTGGTTTCTCCCTCCTCCTTTTGAATATTAATTTCATCTTGGTCTCCAGTTCCCGCGCTGCTGCTGCGCACGTCATGCGTCCTAAACTCGTTCAAGCGACGTAGCCAGGAAGTGCGGCACATGCATGCCAAGCAGTGAAGCTTACTTCCATCAGCTTTCCTGTCAGAAACTGGGGGCCTGTCTCAATGTTGACAGATTCCCTTTGAATCAACCCCTTTTCCTTTTTGTAAATAAAAAAAATCTAACCGGCCCCACAAAATTCACATATTTGGTAAAAAAAAATTTCATTTTTTGATCTTGCAAATTCTATTGATGAAAAATAAAATAACAAATTCTAGAATTGTTAATTTTGGTTGCTTTATTTCCCAGAAAAAAAAAGAAAAGCAATCACAAAGTCATATCTAAACCAAGATTATTACAATAAAAACTACAGATCATTTGTCAGATTGGAAAATATACAGCACTTCCTGCATGGCATACAGCAGCTAATAAGTACTGGAAGACTTGAGCTTTTTTTTAATAGAAATAATTTACAAATCTGTATAACTTTCCTACACCAGTTGATTTAGAAGTATATTATTTTTTCCCTCTGTCTGGAGTACCCCTTTAAATCTTTATAGGCCCATCCTAAAAGTTTGATTCCGGGCTCACATGTTGCAGTTCTGACACATTTTTTTTCTGTGATTTTGCTGAAATTGTGCAGAAATCCTGGGAAAATTTTGCTAGGGTGTTAGACTGCCACACCGAGAGGATTAATCACAGTGAGTTCATCGGCAACTTGACCTGAGATTAACCCTCCTGGTATTACAAACAAGCTAAAAAGTTGCAGATAAAGCCTGCCAGGGACTTGTTTACATTAGTCGTCTCAGAAGGTAGGAGGGGGAGACAGAGAGAAAAGCACACAGAGCGTTTTTTTGTGTCTTCAGCTGAAAGCAGCAGCTCAGAATTGCGGGAAGGAGACTGAATAGATAATAACAGGTATGGAATAAATTGTTAGTCTCTACATGAACAGAAACATATCAAAAGTCATGTACAAGTGAAATACCCCCTTTTACTCAGTTCCCTAGTGCATGTAAAATGGGGGTCCTAAACTAAGCAACCTTATATCTATGTAGAGTATATACAATACTACTGCATCTAGCAGAGCTTCCCTAATCCTCCCCCAGCTTAGGGACAACCTGTAAATGTCTGTCAGAATGCTTATGTGCCATAACTTTTATCACATGCTTGGTTCACAGGCTTGTTTTAGCATCATTTCAAACAGTATTTTATGGACAGTGAAAAGTGACTGGTAAAATCTATCATCTGATGCACAAATATGATATTCAATACATTGAAGACAATGAAATAATAACACCCCTGATATCTGTATACGTCAATCAGGTAACATTCTGTATATATCCTCTGGCAGTAAATAACATTTGTATCTAGTTTATTACTGAAGGAGATGGATATTCAGTCAGAAATGATGCCTATTGAGAACAATTGGCACAATAACACAATAATTTGATGTTTTGCATCTGAAATGGTATTTGTGTTCCTTTACATCAGTTTGTTCATTCACTCATCAATAAGCTGAAATCTAGGAACAGTATGATGTGATGGATCTGACTGTGTTGAAATGGGAAAAGTTGCCAAGTCATTAAAGGAGCTTAATCAGATGTTTCTGCAGTGGAATCAGTATTATGCAAATGGTACAATCCTTGTGCTGGTGTGCATGCAGATAGATCTTCAAGTTCAGTCTATGTTAATTCATTAATTAAATATGCAAATATTCAGAGGTGTAAAATGTTTAAGGGGAGCCTCGCTAAACATGGCAAGGGGAGGTGTTCCTCGGCTTTTGCAATAGACTCAAATCCAGACAGAAATGCGGCGTCCCACCACGGGTGTTTCCTATGACACACCTGTCGCAAAAGCTTTTTTTTCCCCAAAGTGGTGATGCAGGTAGTTTATTATTTTGCCACTAGATGTCAGTGTTTTCTATGTATGCTCTTATCTACTGCACGGCTGAAGTAAGCAAAGAGTTAATGTTTGTATATGTATGTGTATATATATATATATATATATATATATATATATATTGTACTTTTATTGTTTAATAGAGATACTCTTCTTTTCTGTCTTCTTCTCTCCTCCTCTTTTTTGCACACATTCCTTTCCACTACTCACAGGGTCTTTTACATAGTCACTGTGAGGGAGGAAGTGTAGTTTCAGTCTCGAGGTAGGAGGACACACAGAGCAGACGTCCCTGCTGTAGCCAAGTCAGGGCCTTGCTCTACCGGGACCCTGTCCTCAACAGTCCAGTTGTGTTAGTGAGTCAAGACACACGTGTATGAAGCAGACAGAGACACTCAGTTTCTCCAGTATCTACTCTATATCAACTATGCAGTGCTAGACACTACAGAGGGAGAAAAGTCGGGGACCATCTCAACCCACACAGAGAACCACTCTACAAAGTGCAGGGCAGTATCCTGATATACCGAGGGACAAAGCAACCAGAGGGTCTACGTATCCTCTCTCGCAGTGCAGGTGAAACCGGGAAGGCTGGGGCAGAAGGTGGTCAGACACAGTCTTAACACAGGTACAAGTAAACTTCTCACTGTCAAGTCTCAAGTATTTCTCTAAAGTTCTGGCAGAGCACAGTACTACATTGGGTTGGGACTCCCTTGACAAACTCCTCTCCTCTCTGCTGCTCTTCTCTACTCTATTCTCAACTATACAAGCACTGCTATGACCATCTCTACTATATTTATCACTTTCAAGTATTTCTGCAGCACAGACCCAGTTGAGCACTATTACCTGTACAAAGATTATTTATCTATTGCCAAAGTGTTCTGTGTTATTCAGAGATTGCACAGTAAAGCTATTATATTTATTCACTGGGACTCCTATTCCCCTGCACCAGCACCTATACACATCCGCTACACTCCTTTGGTCACTTTCCCCTTTCTGTGGGTGGTAGTACTGATAGTCCAGGTGGGTCGATTACCGCTCAGGACTACCGTGACAAGAGCCCAAGGGACCCATCACAGCCCAGCAGGTCACCTACCATTTTGGGGAGTACAGACAGTCTCTATAAAAAGCAGGTACCAACATTACACCTGTGTGCTGGACTAGCACTGGACTAGATAAGGCGTCTGTAGTAACATCACAGCACGTCACTGGTCGAGTAGTAGTGCACCACACAAACATGCCATACAATTGGTATGCCATTAATGCCATGCTCACAGGTTTATACATACATACAAACACGCATGCAGAAGCACAAGCATTAAACTATAAAATGATAAGCTTTATAAGAAATCTGTCAGCTCTATATCATGCTCAGAGCTCAAGTGTCAAGGAAGGCGTGTTGAGCTGCAGCATGCATGCCTTCTCACTCCCCCATTCCTCTCTGTGGTTGTCTCAGCACCAAAGCCCCAACTAATCAAAACTTTTGATGTGGCTGTGTGGCATCAGTGGCTGTTTTAAGTGACAGACTTGTTTTTCCGATTGCTTTGATTGATTCTAATCAAGACCCGGACTGATCAAAACTTTTGACTTTTGCTGGAATGACCTATAAGAGAAAAATACAAAGAGAGATGTATAGAGGCATTATACAGAAGGACAGAAGATTAGAGACATTATACAGGAAGTCAGGAGTATAGAGACTGTATACCGAAGGACCGGAGTATAAAGGCAGCCTACAAGACAGGCGTGTAGAGACTGTGCATAGGAGGACAGGAGAATAGAGGCAGTACACAGACGGATAGAAGTATAAAGGCTGGGGCGTGGCCTGACCAGGGATGTGAGCAGCCGCACGCTCAGGAGCTCCTGCCTAGTATCCGGCCATTTATCCTGCCTGCAGCTCGCTAACCGCCTCATTTTGGGGTGAGATCGGGGGAGAATTGTCCCAGCAGCGCTATAGACCGCAACCAGAGATGGTCCACACAAAATCCACCCGCTCCAGAAGCGGAAAAGAAGCCGGGACGGAGACGCCGCATAAACAAAATGGCGCCGCCGGAGGGGAGAAGATGAAGGAGGTTGTGGCGCGCCTGGAGAGATACGCCCGCGGCGCTGAGCATGGGGTGAGTGAGCGGCCCGCTGCGGAGCCAAATATAGAGGGGGACACAGAACATACGGTCCCGGCCTGGCCTGCAGCAGTGTGCGGTCAAGAAGTGGCACCATCCCCCAGCTCCTTACTGTCTGTGAGCTCTGAGTCGGCCATATCACCTGCTGCTGCTGCAGTTAATGAGCCCACCCTGAAAGACGTCTATACAGCAGTCCTGGCTCTGAGCAGCAGTATGGGGACTATCAGGGAGGAAGTCTCCCTTATCAGGCAGGATTTGCGCAAATCTAATGAACGGATCACTGTGGTGGAGACTAGGGTCAGTGATATAGAGGACCAACTACCCCCCATGACAAGGGACATGAAACGAATTGCCCATAATGTATCCCTGCTCATCTCCAAATCTGATGATTTAGAAAATCGGATGCGTAGGAATAACCTGAGATTTATTGGCATTCCTGAAAAGGCAGAAGGGAGGAGCCCGATTGACTTTTGTGAGAAATGGATAAAAGAAAAGTTCCCTGAGAATGTCTTATCACCACTATTTGCTATAGAACGTGCTCATAGAGTGCCATTCCGAGAACCACCACCGGGGGGCCCTCCTAGACCTCTGCTGATGAGAATCCTGCATTTTAAAGATAGAGATTCCATATTGCGTGCTGCAAGGGATCATCCAGACCTGACTATGCATGGGTCCCGCATATCCATTTTTCCAGATTTCTCGATTGAAGTGCAAAAAAGGAGAGCGCAATTCATGGATATCAAACGGAGGCTTAGAGCCCTAAATGTGATTTATTCTATGATATACCCGGCCAAGCTCAGAGTTGTTGCTCTAGGCACCGTCCATTTCTTTGAGGATCCACGGAAGGCCATGGACTGGCTGGATGACAACGAACAACGTCTTAAAAGAGCGGCTAGAGAAAACTGAGATATGTTTGTCAAGTGGACGCTCTGCTGCTGATGCCTTCACTTCTGTCATCATTTGCTACCCTGCACCATGCGCACTGTTATGATACCTCCGTAACTACTGATGATGAGCAGACACAGATCACACTATTGCTAAGTTTGCTGTGTAGGCATCCACTACTGCATTCTGATTACAGCTAGGCAGGATGCTGTACTGTGCAGAAACACAATTGTTTTTTTCCCGACTACTCTGTGTAGTTGGATGATAAGTTCTGACGTTATCTCACCTGACCTGGGTTTCTAGGTGCCCCACTGTCTCTTGTTGGAGAGGCGATGTTTTTTTTTTGGTTTCAGTTAAGTTGCTTTCTCGTGCCAAGCTTCGTGTGTTCAAGTTCTTGCATTGCTGTCTCCTGTAACCATAACCAGTTCTATTTTAAGATTCTGGCTACCATTAACTGGCATAAGGGACTTAGTGACATCATGCACATATATACACAAACCCACCAATGGTGTATGAGGTGCAGATAGTGGCGTGGAATGTCCGGGGGATGGGAAATGCGAACAAGAGGTGTGCGGTATTTAATGTACTGAAAGACTTCCTTCCTGGTATTCTCTGTCTGTCTGAGACCCATCTGACTAAGGACACCATGGCAGTTCTCTCCCGGAAATGGGCATCGCATATTTACCAGTCCACCTATTCCACCCATGCCCGGGGGGTGACTGTCCTGGTTCATAAGAATGTTGTGTTTGCTTGCCATGCTTCATTTATTGATGGGGAGGGGAGATATGTCTGCCTGCACTGTTCCATATATAACCAACCCATTATTTTAGTGGCGCTGTATATCCCACCCCCTTATAATTGCTCCACCCTTAAGAAGATTTTGACCATAATTGCCTCTCTACCCGACCTGTCCACGTTATTTGTTGGTGACTTTAACAACTTTCTGTCGGCCGATCTAGATAAGCACTCGCAAGGCCAGGGCGCTGGTGTAGCCGGTATGACCTCCTTGGCCAAAACCTTAGCGGAAGTGGGACTGAGTGATTTTTGGCGACTCCGAAACCCAGACACTCGCCAATACTCGTGCTATTCCAGTTCATATAAATCCCTGTCCCGCATTGATCTGGCTATAGGTAATGATAGTATGGCCCCTCTAGTGCACTCAGTGACTTATCTACCCCGTAGTATATCTGATCATTCGCCCCTGCATGTTAAACTTCAATGGGGATCACTGGGATATCGGGGGGGCAACTTATGGCGATTGAACCCCTTCTGGCTCAATCTGGTGGATGCGGGTGCTGAGTTAGAAGTAGCACTTACAGAATATTTCCGGATTAACCGGGGTACCGCTACGCAGATTATGGTCTGGGATTGTATGAAAGCATATGTGCGTGGCCTTTACGTGCAACGAATTAGTGCACGGAAGGCCAAAACGAGGGCATTGACGAAAGCTATGCAAGCTAGAGTGACTGAAACTGAGGCAGCGTATGTTGACTCGCCCACTACCACAATGTTGGGGCACTGGGAGGAGGCGCAAAAGGGGCTGAGAGAACACCTGATCTCTGTGGCAGAGGATAAGCGCTTATTCCAGAAGCAGACATATTTTCATGAAGGGGAGAGTGCGGGACATATGCTTGCCATGGTGGTAAAGGCTCAAACTGGCACTTCACACATAGCTAAGTTGGTCGCTCAGGATGGTACGCCCCACACTACTGATGAGGACATATTGACCTGTCTTACTTCCTATTATGAGGACCTCTACTCCTCCAGGCTTGCTGCAGGGGCCAATCACGATATAGACAACTATATAGCGCGTGTCCCATTGCCAACATTAAAGTCAGAACTCAGTAGTCAGCTTGACGAGCCTTTGACACTAGAAGAAATAGTGGCAGCTATACAGTCCCTACCCAATGAGAAGGCACCGGGGGTAGATGGCCTGCCGGGGGAGTTTTATAAACGACATAATGAGTATATTGCCCCTCACTTGTTGGAGACTTTCCAGGCTGCCCTACAGCAGGGAGAGCTTCCCCCGTCCATGAGGGAAGCGATTATAGTTGTATTGCCCAAGCCGGGGAAAAACCCAGAGTATCCGGAATCATACAGGCCGATTTCTTTACTAACAGCGGATGTTAAAATATTAGCGAAAGTACTAACTAATAGATTGGCCACAGTAATTACTCATTTAATACACCCGGACCAGTCTGGCTTTATGCCTAACCGGTCCACGGCGCACAATTTGCGCAGGCTGCATCTGAACTTGCAGGCATACTCCCCGGCGGATACTCCTGCTGCCGTGATCTCACTCGACGCTGCCAAAGCCTTTGACAGCGTCGAGTGGGAGTATTTATGGCGGGTAATGGAACACATGGGGTTTGGGGTGAATTTTGTGAATTGGGTGAAACTCCTATACGCGGGCCCATTAGCGCGTATTAGGACGAATGGCAGGCTGTCACAGAGTTTTAAATTAGCACGGGGGACGAGGCAAGGCTGCCCGTTGTCCCCGCTGCTTTTTGCAATTGCTATAGAGCCGCTTGCGGCTCTTATTCGGACATCGGACGCTATAGTAGGCATTCCGAGGCAGGATGGGGAAGAACGTATCTCACTGTACGCAGATGATATGTTATTGTACTCTGCTGACGTGGCTCGATCCATTGGCCCCATAATGGAAATAATTACTAGTTTTGGTCGTAGGTCGGGCCTCCTAATAAATTGGGACAAGTCTGTGGTTCTTCCTTTGACCCCTTCCTTCCCTATCAGTGCATTATCCTCTGCTCCATTGCGGGTGGTTTCTAGATTCAAATACCTGGGCATTCTAGTCACGGCAAGCCTCAAAGATTATATACCCGATAACCTGCTACCTATGATGGCTAGGCTGGCCTCAAAGGCGGAGGCATGGGCTAAATTACCTTTGTCAGTGGTGGGGAGAAGTAACTTGCTGAAGATGGTCCTTATGCCGCAGCTACTGTATGTACTACACAATTCTCCAGTTTGGATCCCAGCTAAATACTTTAAGCGGATGAACTCCATCTTCAGGGAGGTTATATGGAAAAAGTCGGTGGCAAGGATAAAACTAGAGGTTCTACATCGGGGGAAAGATGACGGGGGACTGGCCATTCCGGACCCATTCTATTATTTTTTGGCAGCACAGCTGCAGCATATTAAAGGGTGGGGGCAGGCTGATGATGTGGGCATAGCGGGACGACTGACATCTGGGCTTACAGGACATGTACCGCCCATAGCGGCAATTGAAGCAAATTGTACTAAACTTCGCACTAAGGTGCTCCCCACATTACTCCTCATGACTAGAGTGTGGACTAGAGTCAAGTCACTTTTGGGTATTCCCGGTCATACAGTCTTTACACCTCTGTGGCGTAATCCAGCCCTTCCAGAGGTATTTAAACTGGAGGGCTTCACCCCGTGGGCTAGAAGAGGGATAAGTTTCCTGTCACAGGTATGGAAAGATGGTGCATTGGAGTCCTTTGAGAAGTTGAAGGAGGAATACCTCCTTCCAAACACTATGTTTTATCAATACTTGCAGCTGCGTCACGCTCTGCAGACACAGCATGCGGCCACGCCACTTACTATTGGGACGCATGCTTTGTTGGTAGAGATTGGAGACAGGGGTACACTAAGAGGCACTATATCTCTGGGGTATGACACCTTACTGGCAGCTAGACATGCGGGAGTCCCCTTAGCAGCGAGGGATAAGTGGGAGGCAGAGGTGGGGCCTCTTGATGATGCGCAGTGGAACGAGATACTTTCACTAACGCCTCTGCTCTCTCTTTGTGAACCACAGCGCATGTCACAGCTGCTCTTGATACACAGAGTGTACCGTACCCCTCTGGTGCTGAAAAAAATCGGATTCAGAACGGATTCTAGATGCCCACGATGTGGGGAGGACGAAGCCCACGTTCTCCACATGTTTTGGTCATGCCGGGAACTTGAGTCCTTTTGGAGGGAGGTGCTGGCTCTCATTAAAAAGGTGTTCGGGCTGGATACTGCTGTGCACCCCAAACAGTGTATTCTGGGACTATTAGATCACCTTAACCTGGATGACTATACGGTGTTGGGAGTACAGCGACTACTGTACCAGGCCAGGAAGACTATAGCTGCCAAATGGATCCAAACTCAGGCCCCCACTATCACAGAGTATATAAATAAGATGAATGTGGTGATACGCCTGGAAAGGGGGGTGTATCTAAAACGGGGTTGCCCTCGCAAATTTGAAGCAATTTGGGGTAAGTGGGTGGATACACCGGGACTACCATCACGCTCCCTCTTGCAACTCTGTAGAAGCCCTATGCAGGCGTTGGTGGGGACACTATAGCTATCCCGATAACCTGACTGGATGATAATGTAGTTAGATATAATGCACCTGGAGACGGCAGGAGGTATTACGCAATCTGAGAGGTATGGCACGAGGTTTAGTTTCTGGTATTCTTCTTTTTGTGGTTTTTATGTTACTATGGGACCATGAAACTGTTAGTAGAAGAACTTCCTTTTCTTCTACCTCCGGTATTTGCTGTTGACTACATATGAATGGTCCCCGTTTAATGAATAAAATAGAAAAAAGTTAGGAACTGTACCTTCCTGAATGCTACCTGCATGTAACCTCTTGTCATTGTGTCATTAAGAATCTTCTGTATGACTGTGTTACTCATATACTCATATACTGTATTGTACAGATCTTAATAATAAAAAAATTACTTGATTTAAAAAAAGAAGTATAAAGGCTGTATACAGGAGGACAGGTGTATAAAGGCAGTATACAGGAGGATAGGAGTATAAAGGCAACATACAGGACAGGCGTATAGAGGCTCTGCATAGGAGGATAGGTGTATAGAGGCTGTATACAGGAGGACAGGCGTTTAGAGGCAGTATACAGGATTACAGAAGAATACATGTCATATACAGGGGAACAGGAGTACAGAAGCAGTATACAGGCTAAATACAGCTAAAAAGCAGAATAGACTAGATATAACAGACAGAATATTGGGTGTCATTGTTGCACCATATACTTTTATTTTAGTCATCTTTCAATGGTAATCTCTGGCTTTGAATACTATTATTATTTGTTATGTTGCAGGGACTTACCCTTTGACTGGAGCCAAATATGGTAGTGGTAGGTCCCATACAAAAGTCTCAGCCAAAAAGGGTCCATTGATATACAGCATATGGCCAAGTTCACACTATGTAAAAAAAATCATTAAACAACGGACGCAGTTGCAGTTTTGCAACCACGGCCGTTATTTAATTAAGTGGAAGAATATACTAATTAATATGGAATCCCAGCCAGAGTGTATAAATTGAATAGCGGCCGCACAAAAATGACAGTGCAGACAATGTAAAGTGCAGCTCCGGCCGTACTCTACATTGTCTACTATAGGTAATTGGAATGCGGGCACACCCAAATGCACCCACATCCAAATTAAAAAGAAATTAAGTTCATGAACTTCACTGACACTGGTCGTTCTATGCTGTGCCACAGAACGGCCGGTGTAATACTGTGTCTGTGAGCCTGGTCTATGACTATATTAATACATAGAGCATAAAATCCATGCCTTAAAGTTCTGCTTTTAATAGTCCAACCTAGCCTGGAAAGCCCTTTGGTTACAAGTAAGCAGCGAGTGGTAAAAGTACAGGTGAGCTTCTGATATTTTTCTTTGCTTGGGTCGTCACTTGAATTCATCATCTCATGTATTTTATAGTTTATATAACATTAAAGTTGCCTCAGTTTTCCTATTTTTTTTGTGCAGATAGGATCAGAATTTTTTCCCATGTATCCTGGAAACTATTGAAAATCCAAACCACTATTAAGATTGATAGTAAATATTCTACCACTATGTAAAAGTTTTATTTTACTATTAATGTGAACCTGGTTCGAGACGTGTCAGTTTTTTGTTTCTAGCACCTGCTTTTAAGGATCTGTACTGACTTGTATTACATGAGCTTTCAATAACGCTTTGTATTTTATTGGATGTACAGAACTATTCTCATTTTCCCTATAAAAGTTGAATACTTGGAGTATAAAGAATTGATACTGATACTTAAACCTACTAATGTACCCATAAGTAATTTTTAAGTATTAAATACTGTTCTTTTCGCTGATCTGTCACCCCTGTAGTATCATTCACCTCTCACACTCATTCCTTTTATCAAATACATCTTACTGTAAATTAAACAATTACATTTCTCCTGACGACCTTGCAAGGAAGTTATGTTACCGCAAAGAAAACCAGGCACTTCCTTTAACGGCATCTGAAAGGGTTCATATAAGGTTCCTTCTGCCGTGCATATATTAATATACAGTAATCACTGCTAGTGATGATCATGGTTCCATCAAGACTACTGCGTATGCCAGACTAATGAAGCTAACTCAGTTAATTTAATAGCTGTCCTCTGTGCCAGATGGAAATGGGACCAAATAAGGTTAGCGGTGCAGCATGATCAAGTAAATGTCTCCCTCATTTAACATGATAGAAAGTCAATTAAAAATAGTTTACCCACTTGTGCCTCTAAAATTTCCTTTTAACAAGTTAAAATGATGGATTTTAGCGTAGGTAACACCTCGTTGTCCACAGTCAGGATTAGCAGCCGAAGATGTTGGCTGATTAAGTTGGTTTAAATTACAGGTTTGGACGATATGTGGAGCTGATACAATGGATACAAGAAGGGCTCCTGACTTTAATGCTAAGGACATGTTCACACTTTTTTTGAGGTGAAAATCTGGACGTATTTTGATAATTACGTCCGTAAATAATGACCATGGCCATATTTTTTCAGGTGGAACACGGATCCACGACTGAACAGGAATTTTACTGACAGGAATGTGCACAAATAAGTGGAAAGCACACTATACAGAATGGAAATGTTCCCAGTCCTCAGTGTGAACATACCCAAAGGCCGTATTAGATGGCCCCAACAAAACACTAACGATGTCCGCACATCAGCTAATATATGGAGTAATGCCTGGCTGATTTTTGAATATGTTGAAAGACAACAAAGAGCTGATGAGCAAACGTTTGTTCGCTCTTTAAGCTGATCCTTGTTGTTATTAATGTGATATGGCAGATAAACGCTCTGTGTAATATAGTATTTATTAACATGACCTCAACAATTCTTAAGTGGATCTTTCCTAAGGATATTTAAAGGGCTATTCGGATTTATAGAATATTTTTACATGGCTTTGGCTCTACGAATAATAAAAAAAGGTATACTCACTTACCTGGATGACATCATCTGGTCCTCTTCTTGTCTCTCTGCTTTCTACTTCTTTCAGCAGACAAATTCTAAGGAACACAAAGAAAAGAGTGAATCCGGGTGTCCTGCTGCCACACCACGATCCAGTAGTGTCCTTGTAGATAAAGTAATACGACTGCAGCACTTCGGAACAGTGAGCGATGTTTCAGTCCAGTCAATCGGACCTTTCTCAAGCCAGTGAATACACATTTGCAAATCAGTGGTAGATATATCACACAAGATAATGAACCAATTAAAGTGCATATCATATAAAGTTGTTGTTTTTTATCATATCAAATGAAGTGTAAAGTGATATAAAGTACATATATAATTTTAGAGAGCCACAGCTCAATACAAGTGTCCAGTGAATTTAGTGAAAAACATAAAAAGTCCATAGTAAGATAATAGATCATAAATTATTCATTAGAAACAGATGTGGTCCGCTCACCCGGCGGAATGACGTAGGCATCAGTGGATCAGAATGGACCGCACGTGAGTCTGGAACGCACAGACATCTTGCCTGGACTAGCATGCTTCCTGCTAGCAGGTAACATGGTGAACTAGACGTGACGTATGCGTAACCATAGTTACTGGACACGCTACTGGCTGAATGTAAAATGGTGACGAGCACAGTGAGAACAGCATACAAATTCACAAGCACACCATTGCGCTATAACTGTCAATAAGCCATTTGTTGCAGAAAGTTCTGCATGAATTTTTCTGTGTGAACTTTTTCTTTGGCAGTAATAAAAAATAACACTTAAAAGCCTAGGGGGTGGAGATGAACGACCCTCGAGCATACTCAGGTTCATCTGTGCAACATTTGGGTCATCTAAACCCGAACATGCGGCATTTGATTACCGGTGGCTGAAGAAGTTGGATGCAGCCCTAGGGAGTCCTTGAAAACAAGGATATAGCCTGTGGCCTATGGTTGTATCCATGTTTTCCAGGCTCTGCTCGGGGCAGTAGCCATTAACAATATTTCCCATTAAATAATTATTCCCACTATAAATTTAAATATGCAAAAGAAGGGTCCGTGGAGCCTCAGTTACGAGTCTCAAAACACAGGAATAGCCAGATATCCCTCCATGGAATGAAAACCTGTTGCCAAGGGGGTGACCAGTGGGGAGATCACCAAACCGTCCTGATACGTAGCCCCTTAAGTCCCACTTGGTTGCGAGTATTGGAACATAAATAGGGAAATACCAGGGCGGTAATGCCACATGACAAGGGTTTACCAAAGCCAGGCATTTGCTACACAGACTAAAATACAGAAAAAATGTTGGATTTGATTGACAGCCAGGGAGAGAAGCGTACTGTAGCACACTGCCCCTGGCTGTATGAGGAGCTGGTCTCAGGAGTGAGACCTGGTGCAAGCAGTGACTTTTGACGTGTCAGAAGTTACTCCAAATGACAGTAACGACCCCTTCATGACCAAGGTCATTGCTGTCCAGATGTTCGGGTCAAATTAATGCAATGTTCCTTTCCGCCTTCTAAGAGACATAATGCTTTTATTTTTTTTATCTACAGGGCTGGTTGGAGTGTCATTTTTTGCTCTATGATCTCTGGCTTTTATTGGTATCATATTGGTGTAAGAAATACATTTTTATTGTTTTTTATAATTTTTTTTCTAATATATAATAAATAGAGATGAGCGAACCTCGAGCATGCTCGAGTCGATCCGAACCCGAACGATCAGCATTTGATTAGCTGGGGCTGCTGAACTTGGATTAAGCTCTAAGGTTGTCTGGAAAACATGGATACAGCCAATGACTATATCCATGTTTTCCACATAGCCTTAGGGCTTTATCCAACTTCAGCAGCCACCGCTAATCAAATGTTGAAAGTTCGGGTTCGGATCGACTCGAGCATGCTCCAGGTTCGCTCATCTCTAATAATAAAGTATTATCGGCAATCTGTTCATAGAGTCTGCCTGAGAGTAGACACTATCTACAGATGGATGATCCAACAGGACGGAGGTAAGTGTCTTACCCCCGCCTGTCAGTACAAGTACAGTGCTATGCTGCGGGGGTCCCGATGAGTCAGTAACAGGTCCTTGTCCTGTCACTGACTACCTTAAACTCCACTACCGCTGCTACCTGTCATGCCCGAGCCTCGGAACTGTAATGTGTGCAGGGCCGACCGCATTGAAACGGCCATGCACACATTAAAACCCAGGAACATGGGGTATGTGCAGCAGGAACGTATATAGCCGTATAGCTGACGTGAAGGGGTTAAGCTGTTAATAAATTTGTCACGTGACATGTAAAATGTTCTTTCCCATGACTCCAGTCTTTACTAGGTTACCCCACAGTGTGTTTCTATGTTTTGTGCATTGCTTGGTAGCACATGGATCACATAACATGATAGGACTTGTAATTTACCAACCACAGGCCTGGGATCACTAACACACAGCATTACCATTTAGCTCACTGTATTCCCTCCTTTTTCTTTTCACTTTTTATAAAACTAGCCAGGCAGGATTTGGCTGCCTCCATCCATAGTGTGCACCGCCTACCTTTATATCATGTAGACATCTGTAACAGAAAACACTGGAAATAATAGCAGAGGAAGGAAATTATAGAGCTCACTAATTTAAACGATCAAAATGCATAGCAAGTACAGTATATCTATTCGCAGTTATAATTATACCGATTAACATCAGAAAACAATGCAGCTTTTCATCAAACAATTATAGACCATAGTGATCGATGACATATGATAGAGGACAATAGAATCTAAAGCCAGTCCAGAGCCTAATAATATAATAATTGAATGAAGGAGAAAACATGCACTTCTTGCTATGAATAACTTTTGTGATTCTTATTTAGCCAGATGATTGTCTTAGAGGTTTAATTAGACCTGATTAACAAAATGAATAATTTAATGGAATTAAAAAGGGATCTGAAAGTACTGCTCTGAAGAAGAAAGATAAGGTAATTCTGCAACGGAAGTCGGAAAGTTATCATGGCAGGAAAAAAGTATGTATAGTCCGGATTGCTGGTGCCTAGGATGATACGGTTGGGTAAAACTGAAATTCTGACAATTTATTAGTGCCTACAATGGGATGCAAATTTTTTATGATGACACTTACCTAATATAGGCTTAAAGGGGTTATTCAGCGAAAAAAAATAAAAATTCTTTCAAATCAACTGGTGTCAGAAAGTTATATAGATTTACAAAGTTACAATTTACTTCTATTTTAAAATCTCAAGTCTTCCCATACGTATAAGCTACTATATGTCCTCAGGTAGTGTTGTTTTATTTTCATTCAGATACAGTGCTCCCTGCTGACATCTCTGGCCGAGACAGGAACTGTCCAGATTTGCTACTGCTCTGGACAGTTCCTGACATGGACAGAGGTGGCAGCACAGAGCAACGGGAAAGAATACCCTATTTCCTGCAGGACATACAGCAGCTGATAAGTACTAGAAGACTTAAGATTTTTGAATAGAAGTAAATTAAAAATCTATATAACTTTCTGATACCAATTGATTTGAAAGAAAAAAAATTGTATCTGCATAAACCCTTTAAAGAAGTTATCCAGCAAAAATATTTTTCTTTCAAATCAATAGGTTTCAGAAAATTATATAGATTTGTAATTTACTTCTATTTAAAAATCTGAAGTCTTATCAGCTGCTGTATGTCCTGCAGGAGATAGTGTTTTTTTTTCAGTGCTCTCTGCTAACAACTCTATCGGAGACAGGAACTGTCCAGAGCAGTAGCAAATCCCCATAGAAAACATCTCCTGCTCTGACAGGGGTGGCAGCAGAGAGCACTGTGTCAGACTGAAAAGAATACACCCCTTCCCGCAGGACATACAGCAGCTGATAAGTACTGGAAGACTTGAGATTTTAAAATAGAAGTAAATTACAGATCTACAGATCGCTGGATAACCCCTTTAAATGCGGTTACTATCTATTTACTGTAATTTGCTAATGCAGGACGAAGCCCCGAAAATGGAATTCTGTATTTTGCTAAACAGCTAAGTTCAGATTTTGCTGGGAAGCTAAAAATTATTCAACGTTTTCTGGAGCCTCACCAAATATTCCATTTAAAAGATGAAGGATGTGTTAGGATATTAGAAAATGCATATCAATTCAGTTTGTTGTATCAACAAAGGTCTTTCATGGCTTCTGTCAAATAGGATCGTTTAGCAGTTCGGCAACTTAACTTGCCTGATTAACTCAGAGTAGTGACAAGGAGATTTTGGTGCTCTCACTGCTGTTGTTACTGGACCCCTGAGAACCCCCTTCAAGGTGTACAGCTATTTCTCTCTTAATTTCAGGAGGTGACGCACTAAGGACATACAGCAGTAAATGCACAGTTATTTACAAAAAGGACAGCTGACCCAAGCTTTATGGGTGCTCAGAACTGAGAAGAAAGCCTTCATATACCTTTGTGGGTCATCTTTAGCAGGTAGACTTGATCAACTTGCCCAAGTGTTCTCAGGCACTTAGCAGTAGCTACCCCACCTGCATTTTGTCCTGATCTGTTTGTTACTAGAGACAGAAATTCCCTGACAATGGGCAGTAGACAGCTGATTGCAAAGAAGTAAGACCTAGAGGCTAAGACTTTAGAGCTGTTTTATCTGGGGGTGAAGGAATCTTTTTTGGTAAATAATGTGATTTATAGATATGTTAAAAATCACATAGATTTAAAGCATAACTGTCATTTCAGTGTCTTTTCAGAAATAAATAAATATCAATAGTACAAGAGATTTTAAGAAAGGTTTTATTAAGGAAAAAAGTTTCCTTCTGTACTGAAAAAGCTGTTTTGCAGCTTCCCCCCTCACTTCAGAAGAAACAGTGTTTCTGTGTCCATTATGCTCTATGAAGAGGGGAGGGGTCGGGGGGGGGGGGGGGAGTGAGCACAGAGAGGAGAAAAGGCAGAACTGCAAAACACTGCATCCTGCAATGTTCTTTCACCAGGTTCCCAGATAAGCACTGACCTATCTAACCTCTGAATCCAGCGTTTTACGTGCCCAGACAGTCTGCAAACTGTACAGCTTCTTGTCTGCTCTTCCTGCTCAATCATCCCCCTCGACCCCTCCCCTCTCCATAGGCTATAATGGGACTTAGCAAATCCATCTTCATTTTGCTCCTCTGTAATGAAGACAGCTTTGCCTAATAATGCACTCATAAGAGGAGAGAAGAGGGGAGAAAAGAGGAGAGGAGGGGAGGGGGAGGACGGAAAATATCTTTTTTTTTTAGTACAGAAAGGTTTTTTTGTCTAATAAAACCTATTACAGAGTTTATTAAAATTGCTTGTACTATTGATTTAAAAAAAAAAAAAAAATTAATAAAAATAAATCACAGTTACACTTTAAATGAAGAGAAGTCATTTGAAACAGTGTTCATTTAGATTGTAAAAGCAGTGCCTGGCCACTTACATTTCTTTTTGAATACAATGGGGAACAAACACTTTCCATAAACATCCTACTTGTTTGTGTCTTCTTCTCTTAGCTGTTTTCTATAGTTTTCTACCATTGACAGAAATATGTTCGTATATCAGTTGGGAAGCCTTCTGCCTGTGCTACACGGGTCAGCAACACTAGCAATCATCAACATTAAAGTGACAATGGCCGGAAAAACTGCAGACCTCCTGTGTCATTCCGAACAATTTATTTTCATTTTCCATAAACAGAAAAGTTTACTTTTGTGACAGGAATGCTTTTAAGGCCTATTGTTGTAGATGAGAAGAGGACAGTGATAACAATAATATTATAGGAAGCTTCTAAGTGTGCTGCAGTGATATGACAATCTGCTGCACGGATACAATTGGTAATTCATTTACAAAGCAGCTGCTATTTTCTGGGTCAGCCATGTGCAGCTCATGTAAAGATTGTCCTTCTGTAAAGGACACACAAGTGGAAGTGGACTTCACTTTTATTTAACAATACAGTAGGAGGAACAAACATAACAGAATTCTGAAGAGATTATACAAACTCTGTCACTTAGTCTAAAAGGAAAGGATATCTGTAAGGGTATATGGACACCTAATTGGGGGGAATAATCATGGCACTTAAAGCTGTCCGGAGCTGTTCCGCCTCAATACTTGCCCCAGATGTGAAAGAAAGCTATACTTACCTGTTTACTGGGGTAAAAGACTACTTGTGCACTTGCACACCCGTAGCCTTTTCATTGGCTGGAACGCATCACCTGGCTTCCAGCTTATTCAGCCTTGATTGGCTAAGCAAACCAAAAGCCATGTGATGCGATCCAGCCAATGAAAAGGCTCCCGGTGCACATGCGCACCAGTAGCCTTTTCTCTCCCATTCATTACACTGGAACTCAGAAGAACCGAAGACACTGACCAGAGCTGACAGGGACTGTGGCTGGCGGGAATTTTGAACGGTTATCAACTCAGGAGGGATGGTGAATATAAAATCTATGTTTCTCAGTGTTTTTTTGCCAATACCTGAGTTGTCCTTCAAGTGACAAGTGAATGAGGTCACGCTAGATTCTCTGCGACTGCAGGGTTTTTTCTGCTTTTGCGTGTTTGCAACTTCAGCCATAGCAAAGTACTCCTGCCTAGTGAGAATGGTGTTCTAGGAGAGCTGACCAAATTTGTCCTTTTTTTTTTTCTGTGTTCCAGATGGGGGAGTGGCTGCCTCTACTTGGTCGTGCACTCCATGTATCCCACCCAGGTGGTGTAATTACTTGTGCCGGTATAAGATGGATCTTGCTTGCCCAGAGCATAGGCGTATTTCATGCCATGGAGAGGCCATAGTACAGTGTAGGACTGTCCCTTTTAAGAGGCCACCGTAATATGGTGGGATAGCCTCGTTATTTTTGTGGAAATTTTTTTTTGCAGTTGGGGGGGAGGGGACTGCTTTTAACTATTTTCATGTCTGTATGTGGGTCTGTATCTTGCCATTGCGGTGAGCTATTGCATTTTTTTTTGTGTTTGCAGTCACCTATGACCTGTGACCAGGCAGTGTGACACAGTAATTTCTGGCCACATGACTGGGAGTTGCTGTGTAGCCCCAGGCTGCATTTTTGTACACAACGTCTTTTTTGGCCATTATTTTAAGATGAAAATACATCCCTATTATGCATATTATGACCTTTCTTTTTAATTTTTTTTGCTTCAGCCACAATGAATAAATAAAATAAAATGTCCAGTGTATGAACATAGCCTAAATCTGTAATCCACCAGGCAGATGTGTATGTCTTTTGTGAACACAGATGTGGAACACTGCTGAAGCTCCAGGTCTGCTGAAGATTGAAGACCAGAGCAGTAAGTATAATTTCTCTAACCCCCCCCCCCCCATGGGTTTGTAAAAATGTTTATAATTTTTTTTACTAAAGAGAACTGAAGTATTCTGTGGTACTCGCTTGAGCATGAAGCATTCTCCTGTAGCCCAATGCTCAAGTGAGTATTATACTCAATACATGTGATCAAAAATGCAGTCCTGTAATTTAAATTTTTTTCTATTTTATGCTGTTTACCGTGCAGAGTCAATTACATCATAGTCTAATAGTTCAGATAATTCCACATGCAGTGATACCAAATATGTTTATTTGGAAAATGGGAAAAAGGGAGGTCATTTGAATTTTAATTTATTTAGTTTTTTCTTTTACTTTATTCTCCACTTATTTAGTCCCCTTAGGAGACTTTTATAAGTAATCACTTCATGGCTATGTTCAAACAACATCTTTTTTGCCGTTTTTTTGCCACTAGAAACCCACATGAGCCCTTATTTTTTGCGCCACTAATTGTACGTTGCAACGACAGGCTGAATTTTTTCATAAAAAAACCACTGCAAAACCAGAAAAAGATAAATGTGTGGTGAAATTGAAAAAAAAAAAAACAACAACAAAAAACGCATTTCTTTTATTTGGGGGGGGGGGGGGGGGGTATTTGTTTTTTACGCCGCTCGACTTGTTATTTATGTTCCTCAAGTCGTTACGACATGTATAACTTTTCTTTTATCTGATGGCTTGTAAAAAAAATTCAAACCATTGTTAATATAAATAGGTGCCTTAAATTCGCTCTATTCCCATGCTTATAGCGTTTTTATCCTTTGGTCTATGGGGCTGTGTTAGGTGTCATTTTTTGCGCAATGATGTGTTCTTTCTATTGGTACCTTGATTGCGCATATGCAACTTTTTGATCGCTTTTTATTAAAATTTTTCTGGATTTGATGCAACAAAAAATGCGCAATTTTGCACTTTGAGATTTTTTTTTACGCTACGCAGTTTACCGTGCGAGATCAGGAATGAAATAAATTAATAATTTGGGCGATTACGCACGTGGCGATACCAAACATGTTTATTTATTTATTTATTTCTATTTATAAACATGGGAAAAGGAGGGTGATTCAAACTTTTATTAGGGGAGTTTTTTTTTTAAATTAATAATAACACTTTATTTATTTATTTCATATACTAGAAGCCCCCCGGGGGACTTCTAGTATATGCACACTTACCTCTCATTGAGATCTATGCTGTATAGTCATACAGAATAGATCAATGAGATCGGCACTCGATTGCTTTTGGCTGCTGCAGCCAAAAACAACCGGGTGCCGAGCCGGGATCAGCGCCATTACGGCGATGACCCTGGTCGGCAAAGGATGTGTGGATTGCTCCTCCGGGACAATGTCCTGGGGGGGGGGGGGCGATCCACCCCACTAGACCACCAGGTATGAGGGACAGCAAGCAATCTGATGCAGCTGTCAACTTTGACAGCTGTATCTGATTGCTTGATTAGTGGGCACGGCGATTGGACCAGGCCCGCTAATAGCCGCAGTCCTGGGCTACATGCCGCACCCAGTACCGCGGTGGTTCAGAGCGGGGTCGCCGCACACCCCCCCTCTGAAGTCCTCGAGGTGACCATGGGGCATAAGTATACGCCTTGTGTCGTTAAGGGGTTAAATAGAAGAGATACGCCAAAAAAATATTGATAATCTTACAGTAAATCTGACAGATGGTTTCAAATAGTGTAACTATTCACTGTGTCAGGAAGGGGTTAAAGCATCTTCACTGGCAAAGCTTTAGATTTGTGAACTTCTGCTTGCCAACCAAGCAAATTGTGCTTTGTTTTTCTCCTAAATCTATGACTGTGAAGTTGCTTTTAACCTCTACCTGGCACTGTGATCAGTTACACTATGTGAAACCATCTGACAAATTCCCTTTAGAGGGAATCTGTCAGCTCCTGAGCACTACTTAAGGTGCTCACAGCTGTGGTTTGCAGTCCCCTAGTGAGCATGGTGCTTTTTGGTAATTTGTCCGTGCAGTGGATTATGCAGAATCTCTGCTCTCCTACTGTAATAAAGTGTCGAACAGGAGTTGTTTGTGCCACACTCTGGCACATCCCACCACTCCTTCCTGACCCCTCTTCTTCATGAATAATCTATGCTGCCCGGCCTCCTGCTCACTCAGCTCTTAGCCAGTGTCTCTGATTGCAGATCAGTTCTTTGTAGGCAGGTTATGTCTGACAGAAACAATGAGATATAGTTAAATCTCTCAGCCCAAATGTGTTGGAGCTGTGGACAGGGCCACTAGGCGCCTGCGGTCTGGAGCCTAGGGCAGCACCTTGCAGGGGGGCAGAACCAGGGAGCAGGGGTAAGGAAGCAACTTTTTTAAAAATTTATTTTAGTCTCCCACCTCCCCTTAAGACTAGCCAGTAAATCTGATGTCTTTTTGAGGGGGTGGGTGTGTTTGTGTGTGTGTGTGTGTGGGGGGTGTCTAGGGGTTAATCACCTGTCCAACGACCTGCCATCAGCTCTTTCTTTGGTTCAAGTCCCCTGATTGAAATGAAATATAGTTTTTTTTCTCATTATTGCATCATTTTTAAGGCTATGTTCACACACAATATTTTTGATCAGTATTTTGCAACCAAAACCAGGACTGGATTGAAGACACAAAACACTATGGGGGAGAGTTATCAAAGGGTGTAAAATTTAGACTGGTGCAAACTGCCCACAGCAACCAATCGCAGCTCAGCTTTCCTTTCAGCACTGCCTAAAGCTGAGCTGTGATTGGTTGCTGTGGGTAGTTTGCACCAGTCTAAATTTTACACCCTTTGATAAATCTCCCCCTATGTTCACACACTGTTGAAGTTGACTGGATGGGCACCATGTAATGGCAAATAATTTTTTTCTTTTCAGAAATAATGGCCATTGTTAGCTAATAGCTACTAAATGAGGGCCATCCATTCAATTTCAACAGTGTGTGAACACAGCCTGTGTTTCGATCCACTCCTGGTTTTGGTTGCAAAATACTGATCAAAAATATTGTGTGTGAACATAGCCTTAAAAATAATGCAATAATGAGAAAAAAAAACTATATTTCATTTCTATCAGGGGACAAGGAAAAGAGGAAGAAAAAAGACAAGAGGAAAAAAAGGGAAAAAATAAAGACCTATATTTTATTTCCATCAGGGGATTTGAACCAAAGATTGAACTGCTGGTAGGTCTCTGGATAGGTGAGTTACTGCTAGACCACAACACATTTGGGCTGAGAGATTTAACTATATCTCAGTGTTTCTGCCTAATGCTGCGTTTACACACAGAGATTTATCTGACAGATTTTGGAAGCCAAAGCCAGGAATGGATTTGAAAAGAGGATAGATCCCAGTCTTTCCTTTGTGACCTGATCCCTGTTTATAGTCTGTTCCTGGTTTGGGCTTCAAAGATCTGTCAGATAAATCTGTCTGTGTAAACGCACCATCAAGAGGACTGATCTGCAATCAGAGACACTGGCTGACAGCTGAGCGAGCAGGAGGCCGGGCAGCATTGATTATTCATGAAAAAGAGGGAGGAAGAAGGAGCAGTGAGGCGTGCGATAGTGTGCAACAAACAACTCCTGTTTGACACTTGATTACAAATAGGAGACCTGATATAATCCACTGCACGGACAAATTAGAAAAACATACCATGCTCACTAGGGGACTGCAAACTACAGAACACTGTCAGCACCTCAGGTAGGGCCTGGAAGCTGACAGATTCCCTTTAATTACATTATTGGCAATCATAAGAAATACATTAAAAAATCCAGTAAAAAATCATAGTGTAATAAGAGTCCAAGCGATATCAGCAATAATAATCAGAATGTGTCATAGTAATAGTCATTGCATAATCTGAAATCCATCGCCTGTATTGGCTCTGTGGTGTGTACAGCCCATGTATAACACTCATACATCCTCCATTGTCACTGTAAAAAACAGTGTACCGTGTAATTAAATAAGGGGACTGAGACGTTATATTGTCATATTGCATATATCAATCATTTTAAATAGTACAGCTTAACCATGAATATACAGGTACAATCAGTGCCGGACTGGGAATAAGATTCAGCCCTGGCTTTTGAGAGTACAGAGACCGACATTCTCTCTGGTTTATGTTAAACACTATTTTTAAACGGGTGTTTGTGGCAAAATAGCCTGATGAGCTATCCACAGGATCCATCAGTCACTGATCAGCTCCTGTTCACTGAAATGGGAGCTGAGATGCAGTTGCAGGTTGCTAATAGAGATGAGCGCAATTCGATCATGCCCAAGAGTGATTGCTCAGCATCTTAATACCGGCAGCTGACAAAGTTGGAGGCCATCCTACTGAGTCCTGCCCTACAGACATAGGCTGTATCCATGTTTTCCAGGACTCTCTAGGGCTGCTTCTAACTTAGCCACTGGTATTCAGATGCCGAGCAATCGCACTCAAGCACACTCTAGTGCAATTGCTCTGCATTTGAATACCTGTATTTTCACACTATTTTTAAAGGGGTAGTACCCTACTGATCAGAGACCGATGAATTATCCTGTGGACAGCTCATCAGTCTTTTTTTGTGAGGAAAACCCCTCAAGGCTGGGCTCACACATAACGTATCCCAGCGAAATCCGCTGCAGATACCTTCTTATTCACTTCAATGGGATGACATACTTGCATGTCATCTGTGAGTATGTCAAAGTCAGTGCCCTTAACCCCCCGCGTGGCCTGGTTACACACCTTAGCGGGGTCCCTGCTCCAGCTTGCTTCGGGGGCTCCCGACATCTCCTGGCGCTTATCCAATCAGTGCGCTGGGTGGGAGGTTAAGGGCGCTGACTTTGACATACTCGCAGCGGGATGACAATCCTGCTGCAAGTATGTCATCCCATTGAAGTGAATGGGAAGGTATTCACAGTGGATTTCACTGCGAACTCGCAGCGTGAAAACTGCTGCGGATATGGTACCTGTGGACTTTGCCTTAATGATGTTGTTTTTTTTTTAATAAATGCAACATGCATGTGGCCACTAATATATCGAGTAACCATTTCTCCCCCATAGGTTTATTAATAGTATATAAACAAACACAATATACCATACCTACAGCATGATACATTTTGAGAAAATACCATAGACCCAACAAATCTATTATAAAATGTGATAGCATATCACTGGGAAGTGTATATGCCTTTACACAGGGCCAAGATACAGGGCTCTTCCTACCTTGATGTTACTTAGCTGCTAATAATTGTTTTTTTTTTTTTTATCTGGTTGGTTATGAAAAAGAGCGGGACCCTACTTACAAGTGGGACTCTCCTCTTTTCCATAACCAGCCAGGTAGAAACTAGCAGCAGCCTAGTAATAAAAAGTAGTAAAAAACAAAATTGATAGGGCGGGGTGTGGGCGCCGAGCGCTGGGAGGCGGAGGGTGTGTTGTGTCCCACTATCCACTGCCTTAGGCACCTGGTGCAAAGTTCTCACTCCAGGTTAAGGGGTGATGAAGGGTACTATACAATTTCACAACTAGAGGTCAGTATCTCTTATATGTTTATGTTCTTATATGCACAGCTGAAGTTAGTAATGGGTTAAAGTTGTACCATGTGGTCTGTGCTAGCCTATAGGAGGCATTTTCTCTCTTTCTACCTATCCCTGCTGTCCACACACTCACCCCCTGTAGGTGGAGTTAGTTAGCTGTATGTGGGAGGAAGTGACCAGTTTAGTGCAGTCTAGTCTGAGACACAGCAGTGCTCAGATTCAGCTAGAGACAACCAGTTCTTTTACTACTTATACTAAAGCTAAAGAACACCCTAACCCACGTCGTGAACCAGTCTAAAAGGTGCAGGGCAGTATCCTAAGAACCAGAGGAACTAGCCTGGATAGGACAAAGCTACCAAGGAAGGTTTAAATATCCTATCTCGCAGTGGAGGTAACTGGGACACCCCCGGAAACGTAGCTTCACCCAGATAACCATGACTGGGGCTTGTATCACCCTCTTAGAATGGGTAACTCGACACTGTAGGGCAAAAGGTGATCAGACTAAAGTCCATACACGGGTAGAAGTAAACTTCTCACTGCAAAATCTTCTCAGAAGTTTCGGGAGAGCACATTGCTACATTGGCTCAGGGCTCCTTCAACCAACTCTTCTCCTCTCTTCTCCTCTCAACTTTTCAAGTACTGCTACAACTACCTCTCTTCTTCTCTACTTCTTCAAGCACCTCCGCAAGCGCAAATGAGTTAAACACTAAAGTCTATGTGAAGATTTATCTATTCTGCAAGAGTGTATTGTACTACTACAAGACTTTACAGTAAAGCTGTTCTATTAGCTGTTCTATATCATTGGGACGCACCAGAACCCATACACACTAACCTCACACGTTGGGTTGGGTAGGCGTCGGGAGGTTGTGTACTAATGGGGCGGGGTGTTGGCGCCAGAAGGGTGTGCGTTGGTGGGGAGGGGTGTGGGCGCCGGGAGGGTGCGCGATGGTGGGGAGGGGTTTGGGCGCCAGGAGGGTGCAAGTTAATGGGGCAGGATGTGGGTGCGCGTTGGTGGGGAGAGGTGTGGTTGCCGGGAGGGTGCGCATTGGTGGGAAGGCTGTGGGTGCTGGGAGGGTGCGCATTGGTGGGGAGGGGTGTGGGTGGCGGGAGGTTGCGCGTTGGCTGGGAGCTCCTTGTGGATCCTCCCCCAAATTTTCTGAATGGCCTTTTCCTAACAATCTTATCAAGGCTCCGCTTATCCTGGTTAGGTTCAGGAAATTACTTAGTGACAAGTCAGATCACTCAGCATATTAATACCCATGGCTGTATCCATGTTTTCCACAATTCCCTAGGGTTTCATCCAACTTTTTATCTGCCACCGGTATTCAAATGCCAAACGATCCGGCATGCTTATCTCTACTGACTACATTCATTCCAGCAGAGTCACTAGGGTCCACACCAATATATTAGCATTCCATTTCAACCGGTTGCAGACATATACATGGAATGCATGGAATGCGGAATCCTGATGTAAACCCAGCCTACTATTAATGTACATATTATGGTGGTTGTTTCAGCATGAGGTCAAGCAGAATCTAATGCAACAAAACAAGTGTAAAATAAATGTAATTGTCTATGTTGCTCACGTGCAGGGACGTACACTGATGGGTACAAGGACTGCAAGGATAGTTTCATCGTGCGTGAATCAAACCTTCAGATGTCGAATATATTATGAATGTATTTTTCAGTTACAAAATCTATTGATTGTGTTTGTCTAAATTCTCTATTGTGATAAGCACTGGAACATTTTGGGGGAACAGAACTTCTAAGAGAACACTTATGAGTGCCGCGACGTAGACTTTAATTAGTTGTTATATGCGGTAAATTAAATTGTCATATTTATCCAAACAACCAAAGTAGTTCTCTGCCATAGGGGCATTCATGACTCAAAACACTCAATTTGTATTGTTTTGTTTGCTGCTGAACAATAGTACAATCCTTTCCCTTCAGTCAAAAGCACAGAAGAAAAAAAAATACCCCTCCCCCCTTCTTCTTTTCTAGTCATTTTACAGAAAACTGTACAAATCAGATTCCTGTCGGTGAACGCAAAAAACACAGAAACTCAGTTGGCCACTATTCCTACAAGGTTTATGGGGTACTTAAAGGGCACTTTTTGTTAGTGGGAAACAAAACCATGCTTTTTTGTTTAGAAAAATGTATATATTTCTACTATACTCCCTGAATGTAATGTAAATCCAGCCTTAGAATTGATGTTTGCAGATGCAGAGGCAGCCTAAGCTACATTTGGGGTTATTACTTTAAATTTCCTCTGGGCCTATTCACACCCAGCAGATAAATTGCAGCAATTTCTTCTTCTGAAAGTCAATTCTGTTTATTTGGATGGGAGCGCTTTGGCAGCAAGCATGTGCACCTGCATTTGGACATGCAAACTTCATCCAAATGAGTGAAATTTCTAAAGCAAACCTGCCATATGTGAATATACCCTATTGCATATGGTTGTGCTCCCACATTTGCAGTTTTGTCACATTTATTAGAGCCTGACATTTACACAGTTCGTAATTATGGACAATGTGCTACTTAGAGTTCCCGGCATCATCATTCATTATGATGCTGAAAACTCTAAAACTTTTTAAATCTTCTTGCAACTGTACTGACACGCTGTCCATTCCGTAGCACATCGTCTAAAATTACAGACCGTACACAGAGTGTGCAAATACCCCCAAAGGAGCGCATCTGGCTGAAACCATGCCCCCATTTCTTCACCAATATTGGAAAAGTCGCATGGCCTTTGGTGATCGCATGGGGTTTGATTTTGGTGGCATTTATGGAAACATGACCTTAGAGGTATGTAGCTGATTTTCAGGTGCGGAAATCTGCATCATGTTAACCCACTGTAGATTGGCTTTGGCAGTGGATTGCAGTAGGTGTTCTGGGCCTAAATGTATTAACAGTAGCTTATTTTGATCTATTGAAGTGGAGAGGGTAGTCGGTGAGAATTATGCTTGCAATGCGAAGAATGACATCTGAGCCAGTTAAGCTAATTTAGAGCCCATTCACAATGAACAAAAGAGGAAGAATTACACCTCTTTTGCTTAGTGTAAATGGGCCCTATTAAAGGGGTTACCCAGCGAAAAAATTTTTCCTTTAAAGGAGAAGTCCGGCCAAAACTATTATTTAATATGTTATTACTTACGGAAAGTTAGACAAATTTCTAATGTACATTAATTATAGGAAATGCACATAAAGGGCTATTTCCCTTAATTTAGTAGATCAGGGAGACTTCAGATTCTCTAAAAAAAAGTGACGTCACAAACCGGGGGTGTAATTACAATGGAGTGTCCAGCAGGGGTGCACTATATATAGAAGTCAATGAGTACCATTGACTTCTATATATAGTGCGCCCTTGCTGGACACTCCATTGAAATTACAATGGATGTGTATGTAAATGTAATATACAGTGTTTTTGATTGAATACATTTATTAAATACTTTGGGGAGCAAGTGTCCTTGCTCCCCAAAGTATTCCATAAATGTAATCAATCAGTACACTGGACTACACTGAACTACTACTCCCATCACCTGCTCATAGCATGAGCAGGTGATGGTAGGTGTAGTAGCTTGGTTATCACTATGAGATCGCCGCCACGGCCGCTGATGCTGCCAGGTGCCGCTCTTCACTGTGCAGCCACCCGGCAGCATCAGCGGCAGCAATCTCATAGCGATAACCAAGCTACTACACCTCCCATCACCTGCTCATGCTATGAGCAGGTGATGGGAGTAGTAGTTCAGTGTAGTCCAGAGTGGCGGCAGCGGCGGGCGGCGGCGGTTCAGCGGGCTTACTGTGATGGATATCCAAATGTACTGATTGATTACATTTATGGAATACTTTGGGGAGCAAGGACACTTGCTCCCCAAAGTATTTCATAAATGTATTCAATCAAAAACACTGTATATTACATTTACATACACATCCATTGTAATTCCAATGGAGTGTCCAGCAGGGGCGCACTATATATAGAAGTCAATGGTACTCATTGACTTCTATATATAGTGCGCCCCTGCTGGACACTCCATTGGAATTACACCCCTGGTTCGGGACGTCACTTTTTTTTTAGAGAATCTGAAGTCTCTCTGATCTACTAAATTAAAGGAAAGAGCCCTATATGTGCATTTCCCATAATTAATGTACATTTGAAATTTGCCTAACTTTCCATAAGTAATAACATATTAAAAAATAGTTTTGGCCGGAGATGTCCTTTAACTCAGTTGGTTTCAAAAAGTATTACAGAGCAGCTGCAAATTCCTATAGAAAACCACTCCTGCTATGGACAGTTCCTGTCTCGCACAGGGGTGGCAGCAGAGAGCTCTGTGTAAGACTGGAAAGAATACCACTTACAGTACATACAGCAGCTGATAACTTGAGATTTTTAAATAGAAATAAATTACAAATCTATATTACTTTCTGAAACCAGTTGATTTTCTTTAAGGCTGCGTTCACACTACGTATATTTCAGTCAGTATATTTCAGTCAGTATTGCAACCAAAACCAGGAGTGGATTAAAAACACAGAAAGGATCTGTTCACACAATGTTGAAATTGAGTGGATGGCCGCCATTTAATGGCAAATATTTGCTGTTATTTTAAAACAACGGCTGTTATATAGAAATAATGGCCGTTATTTACTGTTATATGGCGGCCATCCACTCAATTTCAACATTATGTGGACAGAGCCTTTCTGTGTTTTTAATCCACTCCTGGTTTTGTTTGCAATATGAGGACCACAATACTGACTGAAATATACTGACTGAAATATATGTAGTATGAACATAACCTAAATGTGTAAAAAAAAAGGCCTGTACTGCAAAAAGAAACATAAAACAAACAACTTAATATAGTTACAATGAAAATGGCTGTCGAAGCAAGAAAAAAAAAAAGCTCTCCTGTCTTTGTCCTGAAGCGATTCTCAGTTGTAAATGTTAGAATTAAATGAATGTTTTTGGTTTACAGTATAGCGAAAGACTGGTAATAAAATACAAGGACCAGCAACATATTTACCAGTCCTGACGACAGCAGCTTTTCCAGCAGGGAACTGATAAGGGGAATATTTCATTCATTCGGGCTCCTAGCCACTTGTGAGCTCGCACAGCTGGTAAATGGTGTAATGAAACCTACAGACATGTTTCATATGATCATTAGGGACTTTTCATGGAATAGAATCGGATACATTTTTGTGCATTATCAGATCGGGTCCATCTGTACATGGCAACCTGTTTACATTATACTAGAAAACCTAAAGGATTGGAGAAACTGAAATAATACTTTGCTATCTTGTTTATACTGTAGGAGAGAACTTTGAATGGATAAATCCTGCTGTTTAATTAACAATTTAGATGAGTAACGGATATTATACTAAAAGCGATTGGTAGCCTTACTGATCCAGCAGCTCTTTTCCAGGCACTTAGACCAGAGTCAAATTTAAAACCCAAATCCCTAGATTGTCCGTAGTTACCATGGAAGCTATTAATCGTAATGCTGGCCACTAAGAGTAAATCACTGACTTGAAAACCTGCCCATGTAATAATGCCTCAATCAGCTTCTGTTACAGCACTTGTGGATGATTTGCAGGGCAGAGCCTGGAAGCATTCCAATTTTCCAGAATTGCGCTTTTATGGCTCATCTACTTCTATGGACACTGTGATTGACTCTATGGTCATGGCATTTTGGTAACCTAGACAGATAGGTATATTGTGCCTAAGTGTATCATCAGTAAATGATATACATTTATGGTAATATTTTTTCTAATCTTTATTTTATATGTATATATGTATACACACACATATATATATATATTTTATATTATGCTAAAATCCTGTAGTTTTGATTTTTACCACTAAAACTTAGCTTATATGGACAAAAAGAAAAAGGAGCGCTGCACCTCACACCTATGGCTGACACTAATGCCTCACAGCCACATTCAAAAACCAACGCCAGGATGTTGGTATATAATTCAATCAAACCATATTGCCTCATGTGCCACGTGCAGGTCCCCTGGTTCAAATGAGTCCCTACACTAACTCAACACTGTTTCAGTCAGCGACCGCTAACCCCGTAAAGCGAGCACAAACATGGTTAGTACCTCCTAGTTTGCACATTCTACCTGCAGGAGCAATGGTGAGTAGTTAGACCATGTTCACACTTGTGTTGCTTGGTGGCAGCTTTCTCTGCCGGAGGCGCCTGCTGGGTTTGGGGGGCTCATGGTGTTTGGTCCTGTGACATTGGGGTTGCAGGGCCATTCTATGGCCTCCCTTCCCTGCTTTGCGGGGTTGGCGGTTGCTGAACAACACGTGTTGAGTTAGTGTAGGGACTCATGTGAACCAGGGGACCTGCACTTGGTACATGAGGCAATATGGTTTAATCAAAATATATACCAACATCCTGGTATTGGTTTTTAAATGTAGTCGAGAGGCATTAGTGTCAGCCATAGGTGTGAGGGGCAGCTCTCCTTTCTCTCCATGTCCATATAAAACTTAGCTTATACTTCTTGTACTGTCCGTGATGGTAAGAAGTCAAAGCGGCACTAACAGCACTTTCAGCCCAATGAACATGCTGATATGCCGCAGAAGTTCTTTACCTGATGACTGCACAGCTGGTAATAATTCCTCTTTTCTCCCCTGCAGTCTGTAGATAGCCCCTAATTGCCCCAATGCTAATCTGGGGCTTAGGAGCATTTGGGCGTTACTCGACGTCCCAGAGCACCAGCTCGGCCTGCCCAATCCGCCCCCTCCTGTCCATATATAAATATGCATAGTGGGCGTCCCAGAGCAACCCCCTTGGCCCGCCCTTAGCAACCCCCTCCTGTGCTGCCCATCTTGCCCCCTCCAGTGCTGGTAACTATGTGGCATGGGAGGGGGTGGGCTGCCCAGCACGGGATGGGGCGTGCTGGGCAGGCCTGAAGAGGTTGCTCCAGGCCGCCCACTATGCATATTCATAGTGACATAGCAGAGCTGTAATAGTGACATAGCAGAGGTGAGCAAGCTTAGTGAAGGGGGGGGCCGCAGGTGGTGGTGGTGTGGTGTACCGCTGATCGGTTGAGATGCGGGGGGGGGGCGTTCTGGGGCGGCAACTGAGTGAAGGGGGAGCCGCAAGTTGAGCTGCGTTGGGTGGCGGTGCCGACACCGGGTGAGATGGGGGGGGGGGCGGCACAGGGGTGCAGACCGCGGTCGGCCACTGGGTGAGATGAAGGGGGGGCGGCACAGGGGTGCGGACCGCGGCCAGCCACCGGGTGAGATGGTGGTGTGTGCTTTAATCGGGTGAGATGCAGGGGGTGGGCAGCTAAGTGAAGGGGGAGCCACAAGTCGCACGTGGGGAGTTGAGTTGTGGGCAGCGGGTGAGATAGGGGGACAGTGGGCAGTGGGTGAGAAGCGGGGGGCGCTGCTAGTACGGACCGCGGCTGCCCGCTGGGTGAGATGTCACCACCAGTGAGTGAGCTGAGTGAAGGGGGGGTTCTGCAGAACTACAACTCCCAGCATGCACGGAGAGAAGGCTGAGCATGCTGGGAGCTCTAGTTCTGCAAGGGGTTGCCGCCGGGCGGGTTGCTGCACTCACTACTGCCGGGTGAGACGCGGGGGGTGAGCTCCGGACGGGGGAATTGACGATGGAGGGTGGCCGCAGCCTGTACTGAGGGGGGGCCTCTGGGAGATCGCATGGGGGGGCTGCACTCACAGGAGCGGCCGCTGGGTGAGCTACGAGGGGGATACAGGGCGGGTGAGCTCCAGGGCAAGGGAGTGCACACAGAGGGGGGAGGGGGGGCTGCTGTCAGAGAGGGAGACAGTGAACATCAGCAGCAGTCACTGTCTGTGTCCTCCCCATCTTCAGTGTGCCGGGTTAAAAGCGCTAACCCGGCTTATTAAAGAGACTGAGAACACTTGATGCCGCCTCGGAGGGTGTGGGCCAGGAGCAGGGAGCGTGTTGGGTTGGACTGAGAGTTGATGATTCTAGGCATTCGGTGGGGTGAATGCATCTAGATAACAGCAAAACTGTCCAGATTCCATAATAACTTTATATTGGAAAGATGAAAAGCTACGGGTGGGCAACGTATTAATGCAAAAATAATTTTGAGGGGAATACCCCTTTAAGAATTATATCCTCTGGTAGGCTAAAGGACCCTAAAAGTCCTACATACTTGGGAAAGATTGGCTTATTCCAAAGATTTTACTGGGACAGGGAGATTCACTAATGTGTATGTGGAGCCTTCTCTTCGGTTGGGGAGAGAAAAGTCAAGCATGTTATATTTCATCTGCCTGATACTTTGGCTTCCCTTACCTCCTTATTCACATAACCATTCGGAGAGACTGAATGTGTTTGGCAAGGAACAAACGTTCAGCTGCTAGCTTTTTTTTATTTGTATAGCGCCAACTGATTCCGCAGCACTTTACATAGTTTGTCAATTTTGATCAGTGTCCCTATTAGGGCTCACTATCTAAACTGACCTATTTGGGTTTGGGAGGAAACTGAGCAACCATGCCGCCATTGAAGGTATGTAGGCACTCACTATGACATTAGCTATACCCTGTACCATTTGCCTTTGCATTTTACACGTGGATTTGTATGCCAAGATTTTTGCACACTGAAAACATGAAAGAAATAGGATATGCTGCGCTTTATAGGAACTGGATTATTTAAAATCCTATTTGCTACAAAGTAACATCTAGATCTGGCCTCGGTGATAAAATGAAAGAAAAAAAAGTTACAAAAAAGTAACTGATGTATTTCCCAACATGGTGGATTTGACCTGTTTTTTTGGTTTGTCTTTTTATTCATTCTGCTTGGTTTGCTCAGCGGGAAGCTCCTCTACAAAAATATCTTCCATATCCCGCGAGGAGCTGCACACCACCTTGACAGCTTCCGTCAAAGACGTTTTGTTTTTAATGATGTTGTTGGGCACATCTGAATTAAATAAACAGATGGAGCTCTGATTAGCCGGTGTTTGGCACAGGAGCTGCAGAACGTAGGCTCCATATATACAATCATGAATTGCTGTTTAGGCACACTTACATATATGTTTTATACTTAAAACATATATGTGAGGTTTTAAAACAATGACTTGACTCCCCGCCTCTAGCGCTAGGTCCTGCATCACGCTGCTCTGGTCCCTGGTATTCAGCTGCTTCCTGGTCTCAGATGTGCTGTTGGCAGGCCCTCTCAGCCAATCAGTGGCTGTAGCGGTGTTGTGCCTGTGCTGCTGATTGGCTGAGCAGGCCTAAGAAGTTACAGCTTAAGTTCCATCTCAAATCAGGAAGCGTCCGATGCAGGCCCCAACGCTGGAGTCGGGGACATAAGTGGATGTCACTGTTTTCATCCACAACATCCCAGCGATACTAAAAAGAAAAAAAGACCTTCTGCCTGGTTATAGACACCTTCGCTTTCATTGTGCAGTTCATTTTCTATATGCAAAAATGTTTTTAATGCAAAAATAAGCATCTTTTTAAGTGTTCATTAAAAATTTCCCACCATCTCTGTACTGTAGTGTCAGTTCTATGTGTGTTGTGTTCCAATACATTATTAGGCCCCCACACATTATTAGGTTTTCTTCTGTGTCTATATACTACTGGGGGGCACACAGTGGTCTATATACTACTGGGGGAACCACACAGGGGGTTTATATACTACTGGAGGAGCACACAGGGTTCTATATCCAAGTGGGGGAGCACACAGGAGGTCTATATACTAGTGGGGGAGCACACAGGGGGTATATGCAACTGGGGGCAATACACGGGGTATATTCGACTGGGGGCAGCACACAGGGGGTTTATATACAACTGGGACAGCACACAGGGGGTCTATATACTTTTGGGGGAGCACACGGGGGGGGGCTATATATAACTAGGGGAACACACAGGCGTCTATACACTACTGGGGAAGCACACTAGGGGTATATACTACTGAGGGGAAAGGCACAAGGGGTATATACTACTGGCGGCTGCGCACAAGGGGTATATACTACTGGGGGCAGCACAGAGCGGTCTATTGTTGTGGAGTGCGTGTCGGCGGGGGGGGGATGAAACATAACTTTGCTTGGGGCCCCAGAAATGCCAAGACCGCCCCTGCTTACCTGTCCATGTTCCCGCACTGACCACAGCCACTGCTGATACTTCCTAACCTGTCTTTGAAGTGACAGACCGCTAAGCCAATCACTGGCCGCAGTGCTGTCCCGTCTTGGCCAGTGATTGGCTGAGGGGCCTGTCACTGACGTTAATGATGTCCGTTCAGCCCTTGCTGTACGATAATCTAGCAGATCGGCGCTCGCTAATCAGGTGTATCGGGCCGTGTAATACCACCCTTATTTTTTCCTGCACGATATGTACATTAGCTCTACCTAGGTATCTAGGCGGTGTCTTTCTCCAAACTAGAACCAACTATATATAAAGTGAGTAAGTAATAAAGGCAATGGCAGTGTCAAAATGTAGAAACAAAAAAATAATATAGATGATAAATGCATCAAAAAGCGCACCAATCTCTACCACAGCTTGCACTCCCCACAGTACAAGTGCATGCAACGGTATCTGCAATGTAATAACAAACACAGGAGTAGTGCAATGCAGGTAGAAGGCACAAAAGCAAAATAGAAAAAAAGAAAAAATTATTAGGCTAGATGACAACAGGATGAAGGCAAGGACATGGACAGAGGGGAAGAGGCAAACAACATATTACTACGGCCCACTAACGTCCCACGCGTTATGTCCTGCTCAATCCCTGAGGAAGTCCTGGAAGCAGGACGTAACACGTGGGACATTTCTGTTACATTGCACAGGCACTTTGGCTATTATTTAGTTGTGATATACAGTAAGGGAGGAGCAGCTACTTCATAGGGATGGCATGCACATGGTTCTTTTGGCGTTTACATATATGATGATGATGGTGTTATAAGGAATGAGACATTCTTTGGAGTTTCCCTACTCCTTTATTGGCCATGAGAACATGATGACCTGTCATGTCTCTCTGTTTAGTGGTTTTTATTTGTTTTTTGAAAAAAACTTTTTTGGGTGTTTTTTTCTGTATATTTGATGAATTACGAATAAAGATATTTTCTACACATTGGTGTGCCATTGCCTTAATTACATACTTGCTTTATATATAGTTGGTTCCAGTTGTCTTCTTCTTCTTCTTCTTTTTACCCAAAATCTGTGCATCTTCCAGTCACAGTCCTGGGTGGTAATCACACCTCTTGGGGCATCATTGACAGTCAGGGAATCTGCTGGGTCACAGGGAAGCCGGATGACATCTTGCGGATACGCCAACACACCGGTGACCCACCAGGTTCCCTGACTGTCAATCATTCCCCAAGAGGTGCGACTGTGACTGGTTTGGAGAAAGACACTGCCCAGATACCTAGATAAAACTAAATCACATACAATGCCGGAAAAGATAAAACAGTGACTTTGGGAGTTTTGAAAATACAGATGACCATCACAATATATTATGGGAGCTATTGCAGCTTGCTTTATTATGCTGTTTTGGGAGGTTTAGAACTCAAAAAGGTGGTGAATTGTTCCCTTTAAAAGGGTTTATCCAAGCTCAAGAAAACACAGCTACTTTATTGGCAAAAACAGCGCCACCCCTGTCCATAGGTTGTGTGTGGTATGGCAATTTAGCTCCATTCATTTCAATGGAGCTGAGCTATAAAACCCCACACCCAAACTGAGGACAGGAGCAGTGCTGTTTCTATAAGAAATAGGCCATGTTTTTTTAAGCCTGGGTAACCCCTTTTAGTGGATAAATAATAATTCTAGAAGCAAAATAGCATACATGCCTATGTGAAAGTATAGAATCCCGTCTCCTCCCCTTCTTCCATCCATACCCCTTCTCTATATCCCTCTTCTCACGTCTCCTGGTTGAACCTGATGTGCCTTTGTTGACGTGTTTTTTTTTTAACCTTACTAACTATGTGTCCTGTTGGCTCCTTACCCTTGTACTGTTAAAGGGGCACTCCGGGCAGGAGGTTTTTATTCAATATCGCTGGGTGGGGGGATGAAAACAATGATGTCCATTCACCTCCCCGCTGGAGTGTTGGAATTGGGTAGATAAGTGGACGTCGTTGTTTTCATTCACTCCCTCTACGGCTATACTGAAAAAAGGCTTCCGTCCCGGAGTACCCCTTTAGATAAGATGATGGAAGTGATATCATTTTACACAATACATTTCCTCAGGTTGCAGACACGACGCTCCACCCTCATTGTCATCTAAACCTCATGTCCAGCTGTGGAGAGACAAGTCTACAACACAGGAATATCAGCCAGGAAACCATCAGCTGCATCTGCTCCATGCAGTATCCGGAGTACGGGAACCATCAGCTGCATCTGCTCCATCTAGTATCTGGAGTCTGGGAGCCATCAGCTGCATCTGCTCCATGTAGTATCTGGAGTCCGGAAACCATCAGCTGCATCTGCTCCATGCAATTTCCGCAGTCCGGGAACCATCAGCTGTATCTGCTCCATGCAGTATCTGGAGTCCGGGAACCATCAGCAGCATCTGCTCCATGTAGTATCTGGAGTCCGGGAACCATCAGCAGACGCCACACGCTATCACCACCGCAAATAGCTGGAAAGAGAAGCAACACATTGTATCCACCTATCGACCATGTATCACTATGTTCTTCCCAGAATATGTCAAAGACCAAAAACTGTTACATTCAGATTTATTTTGTAATTGTGAAGTAATTTTATTATAATAAGATGTAATTACAGTGGTGTCTTGGATTACTAGCATAATTCGTTCTGGGACTGTGCTTGTAATCCAAATTCGCTCCTAAACCAAAGCAAAATTTCCCATAAGAAATCATTGAAATGCAAACAATTGGTTCCACACCCCAAAAATAATGACTTTATATTCTGAAGAACATGTAGAACAAATGAAACAAACATTTATAAGCAGCTGAATATGTGATATTATAAGTTACTGTACAGTATAGCAATCAGCATATGGAGTATAATGTATAGTAAGTGCATAACCAGGGCCGGTTTTAGACTAAATGTGGCCCTGGGCAAAGTTGAAGGTGGGGCCCCATATGCTGAAATATTGTAGCAACAATTTAAGGTCCCCATACATGTTACACTTTTGTTGCTGGTACCTGTTGTTCCTGGTGGGTTCGGCCATCAGTGTAAGGTGTATGGGGCTCTCTGGACAGTCTGACAGATAATATCAGTGGACATAGGGGGTCGAGCTTGATGGAAAATCAACGCCCAACCTCTTTGTTCTCAGAGAGATAAGCCGCCATCAGATCTGTATGGCTATGGCTTTCCCCTCTCATAGAGAACACAGGAACACTCAGATGTGCCAAATTTCTGTGTATGGGGAGGACTGGACGGATTGGGAGAGATAATTGTCAGCTGAAGGATTGTTCAGCCAGCAGTTATTGGAAGTGTTATTGAAGGCCGTATTACACTGCCTGATATTCCGCAGAAGTGAGCGCCAATCTGGTAGAATGGAGCTCGCTTAGAGAGCCTAGTACATGGCTCTTTTATGATGTCTTCTACATGTCAGGACTGCCACTACATGCCAGGACTGCCCCTACATTCTGGGACTGCCCCTACATGCCAGGACTGCCCCTACATTCTGGGACTGCCGCTACATGTCAGGACTGCCGCTACATGTCAGGACTGCCCCTACATGCCGGGACTGCCGCTACATGTCAGGACTGCCCCTACATTCTGGGACTGCCCCTACATGCCAGGACTGCCCCTACATGCCAGGACTGCCCCTACATTCTGGGACTGCCGCTACATGTCAGGACTGCCGCTACATGTCAGGACTGCCGCTACATGCCGGGACTGCCGCTACATTCTGTGACTGCCGCTACATGTCAGGACTGCCCCTACATTCTGGGACTGCCGCTACATGTCAGGACTGCCCCTACATGCCAGGACTGCCGCTACATTCTGGGACTGCCCCTACATGCCAGGACTGCCGCTACATGTCAGGACTGCCCCTACATTCTGGGACTGCCGCTACATGTCAGGACTGCCCCTACATGCTGGGACTGCCGCTACATTCTGTGACTGCCGCTACATGTCAGGACTGCCCCTACATTCTGGGACTGCCGCTACATGTCAGGACTGCCCCTACATGCCAGGACTGCTGCTACATTCTGGGACTGCCGCTACATTCTGGGACTGCCGCTACATGTCAGGACTGCCCCTACATTCTGGGACTGCCGCTACATGTCAGGACTGCCCCTACATTCTGGGACTGCCGCTACATGTCAGGACTGCCCCTACATGCCAGGACTGCAGCTACATTCTGTGACTGCCGCTACATGTCAGGACTGCCCCTACATTCTGGGACTGCCGCTACATGTCAGGACTGCCCCTACATGTCAGGGCTGCCGCTACATGCTAGAACCGCCGCTACATTCTGGGACTGCCGCCACATGCCGGGACTGCCGCTACATGTCAGGACTGCCGCTACGTGCCGGAACTGCCGCTACATGTCAGGACTGCTGCTACATGCCAGGACTGCCGCTACAAGTCAGGACTGCCGCTAGTGGTGTAAACACAAGAACTATTTATATGAATTGCTTTAAAAAAAATAAAATAAAAAAATCACTATAATCAGGACCAAATATTACCTTAATACCGTTATTAAAGAAAACACACTATATATAGGCCAATATTACCACCATAAAGTGACCGCCCCATAATGACTCTATATACACTATATACAGACCCATATTACCGCCATAGACTGACCACCACATAATGACTCTATATACACACTATATACAGACCAATATTACCGCCATAGATTGACCACTGCACTGTATGGCGGTAATATTGGTCTGTATATAGTGTCATTATGTGGTAGTCAATGTATGGCAGTAATGACTATATATACACACTATATACAGACCAATATTAATGCCAAAGAGTGACCACTGCATAATGACACTATGTACAGACCAATCGTACCGCCATACAGTGACCACCACCTAAGGACTGAATACCACCTTATTTTTTTTCTCAATAAAATACACCTTATTGCCTTATATCAGCGGCCTCAGTGGTCACCTGCAGCAATTACATAGGAGTGATGAGGCCAGAGAATGGCTGCAGCTCCTATATACAGTCTATTCACCTCAACATGTGGAGTCAGCAGTGCTAATACACACACACTAACATATATATATATATATATATATATATATATATACACACACACACACACACACACACACTAACACATCCACGAAAACACATTATACAGATCCAAACCATCCAGTCCATCCACCACACACATGACATGTAACACACACTACATTCATCCATTATACACATAGCATTCATACACACACTGCATGTACAGTATACTTACTCCCTCTAGCATGCTGGGTGTAGTGGTGAATCTCCCTCATGTTCCTTGCAGCAGCAGGCTGTCATCCTCACCCGGCAGCCCTCTCCTCCATCGTCCCGACAGCTCCACACCAGAGAAGGAAGTTACGTGCAGTAAGAGGAGCTGGAGGGAGGGGGAGGGGGAGCAGACACCAGCCCAGCGCAGCAGTCAGGGATCATTCCCAGACGCTGCAGGACCCTGTCTGTGCTCTCCTCTCCTACTGGAACTGCGGTAGGGGGCCCCTGGGGGATGGGGGCCCTGGACATTTGCCCTGCTTGCCCCCCCCCCCTAACGCCGGCCCTGTGCATAACCCTGAAAAATAGGCGCAACATGCTAGAATAGAGAAGCAGGGCTGCTGTCAGACGTCTGTGTGGTCACATGACAGCAATGGGGATGGGGTGTGTGTTCAGCACGGACCAATCAGGACTGACAGAGACTGCAGGGAGCATGAAGGAATGAGCAGGGCAGATGTGGGCTCAGTATAGCATCACTCTCTGTCCGAGGAGAGAGGGGTTACAGCTATGAAGAGATTACTTCCACAGTCCTGTCCCCTGATGTGAGCCCCAGCCTGAAGTGGATCTGCTATGAGTTGGAAGGTGAGGGAGACTTCCTGGGTCAGAGTACAGGGCTGTAGAGCCCGCTATGGAGACCATGGCCCTCCCCAACTCGCCCTCTCACCCAGTACAGGGAGCTCTTAACTAAAACAATGCTCTTAAACCAAGTTACTCTTAAACCAAGGTACCACTGTATAGTTATAGATTAGTAACACAGGTCTGCAGTTTATCAGGAGAAATGTCTCTTTCCCTATGGGCTGTAATATAGCAGGTACAAGCTCTCAGCCACCTTGCACTGATGGTACAGGAGCTTCTGTCTTTGGGCATTGATAATATTATAGGGGTTACCCGGCCTCGCCTCCTCATTAGACGCAGTAAGTGTCATTTATCATTATAACCTGATGGAGGCGCTCCGCAGAGGCGGATCCAGTTTTCCTTTTTCTAGGACATCACTGAGATCTGGGCTAGAAATGAACGTCCCTATTATTTGCTACAGATTTGTGGCTATTAGAACCAGAAGGAAAATGCAGGAAAAAGGTCAAAATATTTATTAAACCTTTTCTTTATTTGTTTCTATCCCAAATGAAACTGCCATGTTCCTTATTACCTTGATCTTTTCTTCTTATAATTTCCATAGACGGCACTCACAGACTGATGTATATGAGGTACACAGGGAGCTGCTGTCAGTTTATACAGTGAGAACACTTACTAATACTGTACACTGACCTATTTTACCATAAAGTGGCCAACCCCTTTAACTTTCCTCTATGTGTATTCTTTCCAGTCTGATATAGTGCTCTCTGCTGCCACCTCTGTCCATGTCAGGAACTGTCCAGAGCAGAAGAGGTTTTTTATGGGGATTTGCTACTGCTCTGACAGTTCCTGACATGGACAAAGGTGGCAGCAGAGAGCACTGTGTCAGACTGGACAGAATACACCACTTTCTGCAGGGCATACAGCAGCTGATAAGTACTGAAAGAGTTCTTGAGATTTTTAAATTGAAGTAATTTACAAATCTGTATTTCTGATACCAGATTATTTAAAAACATTTTTCTCTAGAGACCCCCTTTAATATGTACATCCAGGAAGCAGCAAACGTGCAATAAAGTAAAGTGCAAAAAGTGTTATTTTTAAATTACCTATCTGAGCTCCGGCCATGTTCTCTGTGTCGCCCCCTGGTGTCACACACAGGGGGCACAGAGAGACGGAGCGCACACACAGGAGGCACAAAGAGATGGAGCGCACACACAGGAGGCACAGAGAGATGGAGCGCACACACAGGAGGCATAGAGAGATGGAGCGCACACACAGGAGGAACAGAGAGATGAGCGCACACACAGGAGGCATAGAGACGGAGCGCACACACAGGAGGCACAGAGAGAGGGAGCGCACACATAGGAGGCACAGAGAGACGGAGCGCATGCACAGGAGACAAAGAGAGACGGAGGGCACACACAGGGGGCACAGAGAGACGGAGCGCACACACAGGAAGCACAGAGAGACGGAGCACACACACAGGAGGCACAGAGAGATGGAGCGCACACACAGGAGGCACAGAGAGATGGAGCGCACACACAGGAGGAACAGAGAGATGGAGCGCACACACAGGAGGCACAGAGAGACGGAGCGCACACACAGGAGGAACAGAGAGACGGAGCGCACACACAGGAGGAACAGAGAGAGGGAGCGCACACACAGGAGGCATAGATGGCCCGAGAGGAAACCGGGGGGGGGGGACACTAACTGGACTACAAATGAGAAGCTATGTGTACTGCCCCCAAACCTTAGACAGTGGCTGCGTGGCCTGCCGGGAGAGGAGGGGGCTGATCTTATAGGGGAGGTCACAGGGTCACAGCATCACAGAGGCTGTCAGGAGAGGAGGGTGCTGAATTTATAGGGGGAGGTCACAGGGTCCCAGCAGCACAGAGGATGTCAGGAGGGGAGGGTGCTGATCTTATAGGAGAGGTCCCAGCAGCACAGAGGATGTCAGGAGAGGAGTGTGCTGATCTTATAGGAGAGGACACAGCAGCACAGAGGGTGTCAGTAGAGGATTGTGCTAATCTTATAGGAGAGGTCCCAGCAGCACAGAGGATGTCAGGAGTGGAGGGTGCTGATCGTATAGGGAAGGTCACAGGGTCCCAGCAGCACAGAGGATGTCAGGAGAAGAGGTTGCTGATCTTATAGGAGAGGTCACAGCAGCACATAGGATGTCAGTAGAGGAGGGTGCTGATCTTATAAAGGGGCACAGCAGCACAGAGGATGTCAGGAAAGGAGTGTGCTGATCTTATAGGGGAGGTCACAGCAGCACAGAGGTTGTCAGGAGTGGAGGGTGCTGATCGTATAGGGAAAGTCACAGGGTCCCAGCAGCACAGAGGATGTCAGGAGAAGAGGGTGCTGATCTTATAGGAGAGGTCACAGCAGCACAGAGGATGTCAGGAAAGGAGGGTGCTGATCTTATAGAGGCCTCACAGCAGCACAGAGGATGTCAGGAGAGGAGGGTGCTGATCTTATAGGGGGGTTATAGCACCACAGAGGATGTCAGGGGGAGGGTGCTGATCTTATAGTAGAGGTCACAGCAGCACAGAGGATGTCAGGAGAGGAGTGTGCTGATTTTATAGGGGAGGTCACAGCAGCAAAGAGGATGTCAGGAGAGGAGGGTGCTGTCATTGCGTGCAGTTGCAGCCATGTCAACATGCACAGTGTGGGGCTGTCAGGACTACAAGTCTCAAGAACCCTGCTGATGAGAGTTGTTGTTATATTGGAAGGCTGCTGCTACAACACTGCAACTCCCAGCATACCTCATTGTGCACTACAACTCCCAGCATACCTCATTGTGCACTACAACTCCCAGCATACCTCATTGTGCACTACAACTCCCAGCATACCTACTTGTGCACAACAACTATCATAGCCGCAGTCTGGGGGCCCTCCTCCCGGACTGCGGCTATGATAGTTGTTGTGCACAAGGAGGTATATTTGTATTTTTTTTGAGGTATCGAACTGGTATCCGAGTATCAAAATAAAAAAGCTGGTAGGGCCTAGGCCTGTAATGCCTCTCTGTGCTTGCTCCCCACCTCTCTGCATTTCAGTAACGGTCCATGGCTGGATTGTGTCCTCCTTTACCGGAAGAATATTGTGCTTGTGCCACTGCTAGCGGGGTGGTTCAGCCACACTGGGGGCCCAGGTTGGGCACAAGTTACATTTAATCCGCGAATGCTTCTTGCAGGACATATAGCAGCTGATAAGTACTGGACTTTTTTATACAAAAATAGGTTACAAAAAAGTTTAACTTATTGACACCAGTTGATTTAAAAACTATTTTTTAAAGATGTGAAGCAAGGACTAAACATATTGTAAATGCCATTTTTCCTATTGTCCTGGGGTCCTCAGGGTTTTCAGGGCTGCATACGCCTTGTAATGTATACCCAACGAGGGTGGATATACAGGACGCCAAGATCAAGGAAATCTATCTGGTCCATAGCAGGTAGAGAGCTGCATACACAAGCATGTGGACGGGTTGTACAACCACTAGTCACAGGGCCAGCGTCAGCACCCGGTTTACCTGGGCACGTGACGGGGCCCTGTTAGCAGCTAGAACGTGATGGCAGGTGTATTTTGGCAACAGCTTAACAGTCGCTTGTTAGGAAACAGTCACTTGTGGGACAGTTTCTTTAGTGCAGCGCTCTCTAACATGTGACTTTCCAGTTGCTGCAAAACTACAACCCCCAATATGGACTGCTGGCAAGGTATAATGGCAGTTATAGTTTGGCAACAGCTGAAAAGTCACTGACTAGGAAAGAAAGATTTAGGAAAACTGTTTATTTAATCCAGTGTTCTCCAACAAGTGACTCACTCTCAGGTTGCTGCAAAACTACAACTTCCATCATGCACTACTGGCAGGACATGATGGGAGTTGTATTTTGGCAAATAGCTGAAGAGCCAGTGGTTGGGAAACAATGATTTAGGAGGACAGTGGCCCAATTTATCTAGGGGTGCAGTGACGGGGGGCATTGTCACAGTTCTTAAGTGCAAAGTTATTTTGCACCACGAGAGGGGCTAACTACAGACTGAAGCACAAGGTGCAGCTCACCTACAGATGGGGGGCACAAAGAGGGTCCTGTTACTGTTTGGGAGCTCTATGCCATCATGTATTGGGCTGTAAAAATCTGCAACATATCCTCCATGTCTGAACTCACCCTACATCATTCTGAGAGGCCATGAAAGCCTATTTCACATCTGACATTGTATAGTGGGTGACATGGCTAAGGCTAGGTTCACAATGCATTTTATCCTATACGTTTAACGTATACATTTTATGGAAAAAACGGATGCAACTACCGATGCAATTGTGTGCCATCCGGTTGGATCCGGTTGGAACCGGTTGGATCCAGTTGGAACCGGTTGGATCCGGTTTTTCCACTGACTTGTAAACAACAACTTGAAACAACAACCTGACAACGTGTCTGGGCTTGCTCATGACATCACTACGACAAGCAGTGACATCACGTAATTGGTGATGTCATCCAAGGGCCCTATAAAAGAAAGTGCCGAGCCCCAGAATCTCTGTTCTTAGGGACTCACTAGCGATTACACTGTTGGTACTACCTTGCTTTCTGCCTGTGTATACTGATAGTCATTTCTAGTGTTTTCGATTTTCGTCAGTCCATGGAGAGAGAGGAGAGGATTGACAGGGAGCTTGCAATTTTTGGCAACCTCCTGTGCTATTTGGTTCCAATCCTGGTCGGCTGTCTTTCCACCAGACAACCACTCAGCATGATTGAACCCTTCATCAACCCGCTGAGCTGGGGCAATTCCATCAGTGACCCGCTCAGCTGGGACAATATCACCTCGGGCCTGCAGTGGCCAAACAGTACCATTACAGACCAGACCAGCTGTAAGATTACCCCGAACCTGCAGAGGCCCAATTACACCACCAGAAACCTGCAGCGTCCAAACACCACCATTGGAGACCTGCCAGACTGTGAGCTCATGTCAATCACCAGTCATGTCCAGAGCGCAGCAACCGCCTTTACTGACCTGCTTAGCTGGCTAACTGCTGTTAGTGATGTGCTCAGCTGGACATCCACTACCAGTCGCCTGCTGAGCTGGACTTTCAGTAATAGCGCCCTGCTGACCTGGATCACAGCTGCTGTAGAGAGAGTGAGTGTGATCACCACCACCTGTGATTACATAAACTGGATCTGCAGCACCAGAGACCTGATCGCCTGGACAACCACCCTCACCCGCAGCAGCTTCATGGAGATCTGGATGACCACAGCCGCCTGGATCACCAACACTACCACCGGTGAGCTGACAACGTTTATTTCCACCGTCACCACCAGCGATCTGCAGGCCGCACTGAGCAGCATAAGTGAGAAGCTGGTGTGGATTGCCACAACCCTCCAGCTTCTCACTTGGCTGACCAGTCGCTGCAACAGGTGCGCTTGGCTCATAACTGCGGGTGAGGCGTTGTCTTGGATGAATACCACTAGCAGGATGCTGATCGGCGCCCTACAGGGTATCAGACTTATCGTGCGATGTCTCTCCAGTAGCGAGGAGCTGAGGAAATGCCTGGCCATCATATCGGAAGAAGTGCTCAGCGGCTTCCCCGCCACCACCACCACAGCACGCTCCGAGGGACATCCCTACCGCCGAGAGCGAATGATTTGAGATGATGGAACATCACCAGGGGCCTGCAGTTCCATCAGAGAGCAGCCCAGCTGGAAGATTACCACCAACCTGCAGAGGCCCAATTCCACCACCACCAACCTGCAGCGTAGCAACTCCAGCACCATCAAAATGCAGAGTCCAAACAACACCATTGGAGACCTGCCCGACTGGAATATGACCACCTGTGACCTCATTTCCATCACCAGCCATCTCCAAAGTGCAGCAACCACCTTCACTGACCTGCTTAGCTGGATATCCACCACCAGCCACCTGCTGAGCTGAACTTTCACTAATAGTGACCTGCTGACCTGGATCACAGCTGCTGTAGAGCAAGTGAGTGTGATCACCACCGCCTGTGATTTCATCACCTGGATCTGCAGCACAAGAGATCTGATCATCTGGACCACCACCCTCACCAGCTTCCTGGAGATCTGGATGACCACAGCCACCTGGATCACCACTACTACTGCCGGTGAGCGGATCACGTGGATTTCCACCATCAGCACCAGCGATCTGCAAGCAATCACAGCGAGTGCGACATTGTCCTGGACTATCACCACCAGCAGGATGCTGATCGGCTTCCTACAGAGCATCAGACTGATCCTGCGATGCTTCATCAGTACCGAGGAGCTGAGGAAATGCCTGGCCATCATCTCCAAGAAAGTGCTCAGCGGCTTCCCCACCGCCACCACCACAGCACGCTCCGAGGGACATCCCTACAGCCGACAGCGAAGGATTTAATAACTTTAATAAAAGTTTTTCTTGTTGCCAAAAATGTGTACTATTCTATGTCACTATACATTGTAGTAAGGTGTGCAAGGGTGTAAGTGTGTAATAATGATAATGTGGGACACTAAAAACACCATACACCACCTCTCTTACCCTGTACCTGTCAGCTCTGCCCCCCCAAAGATGGCCGCTCTGCTGTACTCACCGTTATTGTGTGAGGTGAGGAGGAAAGGGGAACTACAACCATGGTGGACGGCACACAGGAGCGCCCCCTGCTGGTCACTCTCCTTCTCCAGCTCTTCCCTCTTCCACTGGCTGTAGGAGTATACGCTGCCCAGACAAAAACACCCGGTGGGGTCTCAGTAGATTTATCCTTGTTTCCAGATAGTAACCAATCACAGCTCAGCTTTCACATATTATTTGCCCTGGTAAAGTGAAAGGGGAGCTGTGATTGGTTGCTATGGGCTACTAAGGGAAATGTATTGTGCTGTTTTATAGCAAGAGACCCATAGCAACCAATCACAGCTCAGCTCTCATTTCTCACATTGCTCTGGGAACATGAAAGCTGAGCTGTGATTGGTTGCTATGGGCAACAAAGAGACTCTTACCATTAGAAAGCTTAAGGCTTCGTTCCCACTGAGCAAAACTAGCGGAATTCCGCGGCGGAATTATCTACCGCGGACTGCCGTTAGCCTCCCTCTCATAATGAGAGTCTATGGATGGCGCGCGCTTCTGCTCTGTCTGCGCCGAAGAATGAACAATGAACAAAAATGCATTAAAAACACAAGATAGGGTGCCTTCACACGTATCGTATCGCTGCGTATTTATCGCTGCGGTTTTTGTGTGCGATTTTTACATGCAAGTTTTGATTTTCGTATGATTTTCATGTGAAAATCAAAACTCGCATGTAAATATCGCACCAAACACACAGCGATAAAAACGCAGCGATAAATATGCAGTGTTAAATACGCAGCGATACGGTACGTGTGAAACTACCCTTAAAGGAGATCTTACACATAGCGGCACCGACCTGCAGCTGCCTCATATGTTCTGTGGCTGCAGATAGCAGCAAGTGACAAGTTCAGGTGCCGCCCCTGATTAGTGGCCACTCACCCCTCATATGTGGCGCCATATTATAAATGTGTTTGTGGGGGGGTGGAGCCTATTAACGTTCATACGTGGCGCCACATTGCAAACATAGGGTGGTGCCTATCACATATGTGGCGCTATATTGTAAGTGTGTGTGTATAAAATGCTTTCCCCATACATTGTACAGGATAGGGACACTTTAGGGTCTATCCTGTTCCTATAATACCTAGAGACCGCAGAGCAGCAACCACTCCTCCTGATCTTTTGCAGCCATGCACTTTTAAGTCTGGGTTCACACAGCGTATGACACCGGCCGTGTCACAGAACGGCCGGTGTCAGTGAACTTTAGCCTGGCCAATACTGCAGTACTGGTAAGACAACCTTAATTTCTATTGAATTGGGATGCATTGGGGTGCAATCCCGGCTGGAGCGTATACTATGTGTATAAACTCTGGTCGGGATTACATTGTGTGCAGCACAATGTAAATTCTAAATTAATCACGTCCGTTGTTGCAATTTTCTTAATTGTCAACTGACGATGTGTGAACTTAAGCCCCTATTCCACGGGCCGACTTAAGGAGCAAACAAGCGCTCTCAGCTCTCAGTGCTGCCCGGACGATCGCTAGATCGTCCGGGCAGCCCATAGCATACAGCAGCGTCTGCTGCTAACGGAGCGACGGCAGCAGATCATTGCTGTATCAGTCGTTTGTTTTTCAACATGTTGAAAGATAAACGACTTCAACGATCAGCCAACATGAACGATGTCGGCTGATCGTTGCTTTCTATTTCACGGGACGATTATCGGCCGCAACGGCCGATAAACGTTCAGTGGAATGGGGCCTTTAGCCTAAAGGGGAAGGTGTGGTCAGAAAAGAAGGAGAGGGAGCAGCGATCAATACGTGGCGCTATACTATAAATGGGGGGGGGCACATCCTTTAATGTTTGAGACCCATGGAAAGCATGCAGCACTGTTTGTATAGTGATGACAGTCCCATCAGTCCCAGAAGTTTATAACTTCTTGCGAATGAAAATCAAGAAGATCTAATCCTTGTGTAAACAGGTGATGTGTGTCCAATAACAATATACAAGCTATACAGGGATCGTTCAGGAGTTCCTGCCGCTCAATAAGTTGTGCTGTCTTAGGGCATTGCAAAGAGCGCTGATCTCACTGAGCGTCACTCATTTGTGGCCACAGATGGCCGAAGATTATTAAAGTTACCAAACAGCCCAGATACGTCAGGACATTCCCAATTTTGGGGTGCTGTCCCAGAACACACACAGTGACCCACAATACCCACCACCTCCACTGCTGCCCTGTGTTAATTAATGTTGCTGCATCTAATGCCCGACAATCCTATGCAACGTTAATTACCGTTCTCTGGATGACACAGGCACAGAGAAGCTGTGCCTGTGTCATCTGCAGCGGGTTCCAGCTGTCAGTGATTGGGATGGCTGCCACACAGAAGGGACACAGAGGGGAGGGCTGGCACAGAGGGAAGGGATGGCACCAAAAAGGGGTACAGAAAGGAGAGGACTGACAGAGGGGAGGGCTGTCACAGAGAGAAGAGGACTGACACAGAGAGGGGAGGACTAGCACAGAGAGGGGCACTGAAAGGGGAGGACTGATCTGAGAGGGGACACTGAAAGGGGAGGGCTGGCACAGAGAGGGGGCAGAGATGGAAAGGCTGGCACAGAGAGGAGAGGGCTTTCACAGAGGGTAGGGCTGGCACAGATGGAATAAAATACTGTAATAAAATTAGTGATGTGTTGCTTATGATTGTGGGAGAAGTATTTGGGTATTGTTGGGGGGTGTCTTTACACTCAGCCAAAGTTGGGAGGTATGAATTATTATGTCTGATAGGACCCTTACCCAATGTTTTGAATACGTAGGAGGCAACTACACAGGGTTTGTAACACATCAATTTGTGTGGGGGCCCACTGTGCTACCCAATCGGTTTGGCTAGGTCACTTTTCAAGAGTGGCCTGAGTATAAGTAGTGGCCTGCCAGCAAGGCAGTGGAGTTAGGTCCAAGTTAGTTAGGCACAAGTTCAGGGTCAGCCATGTGGGTCAAACATAGGGGGTGAGCATATGCAAGGTGTGATGTCCCACCACGGTGTTGCTGGTATACACACCCTTCGCAAAAGCCTGTACTCTAAGTAAATGTGGTGATGCAGTCGTACCTAAGTTTTGCCACTAGATGTCGCTAGTATGTATATCATAAATCTGTGTATTTCACAGCTGTAGTATTCAAGGGGTTATTGTTCTTTGTGATTTATGCACCAATGAGAGCTCTTTCCTCTTAAACGAAGACAAAACTGCATTGTACAGAATACTCACATGTTTTTTTTTATTTTTGTAGTGAAGCCTATAGTTGTGTACAGTAGCGGTCTTTGGCACCAAGCACCCCAAGCAATCGCTTGGGGCCCCCACGCCCCGCTCTTCTCTTGTGCTCAAGACCGCTAGACAGGGCCGCTGCCCCGCTCACTGCTGTCATCTGAACTGTAACTATGAGCACTTGTAATGAGCGCTCACAGTTACATGCAGCAGCAGCACTGACAGGGCGGGAGCCATTGGCTCCCTTCCTGTCGGTCACTCTTGTGGCTGCAGGAAGTGTTTTCCCTGCGGTCACAAGTGGCCACTCTGTCCTTGTGGTGTCGGTGCTCCAGTGACATCACTGGAGCATCGGCGCCAGGACAAGGGGAGCGCGGCCACAAGAGTGAAGAGAAGAGGAGACGCCCGGACCCAGGTGAGCATAAGTGTTTGTTTTATTCTGTTATATACTATATGGGAGGGGGAGCACACAGGTGCCTGTGTAACTGGGGGAGCGCACAGCGGGGGTCTATATAAATGAGGGAGCACACAGTGGGGCTCTATAACGGGGAAGACACAGGGGGGCTATAAATAACTGGGGGAGCACACAGGGGCGCTATAGACTACTGGGCATTCACAGAGGGGTCTATATACTACTTGGGTCAGCATACAGGGGGTCTATATAGTACTTGGGGCAGCAAAATGGGGTCTATATCCAAGTGGGGGAGCACACAGGAGGTCTATATCCAAGTGGGGGAGCACACAGGGGGGCTATATACTACTGGGGGAGCACACAGGGGGTCTATAAACTACTGGGGTAGCACACAGGGGGTCTATATACTACTGGGGTAGCACACAGGGGTCTATATACTACTGGTGGTGCACACAGGGGGTCTTTTATACTACTGGAGGAACACACAGGAGTATAAACTACTGGTGGGGCACACAGGCGGTCTATATACTGCTGAGGCAGCACACAGGGGTCTATAAACTACTGGGGCAGCACACAAGGGGTCTATATACTACTGGAGGAGCACACAGAGGTCTATATACTACTGGCGGGGCACACAGGGGGTCTATATACTACTGGGGGAACACACAGAGGGTCTATATACTACTGGTGGTACACACAGGGGGTCTATATACTACTGGGGGCAGCACACAAGGGGTCTATATATAATGGGGAGCTCACAGGGGGTCTATATATAACTGGGGGAGCACACAGGGGGTCTATATTTAACTGGGGGAAGCACACAAGGGGTCTATATACTGCTGGAGGAGCACACAGTTGTCTATATACTACTGGGGGAACCACACAGGGGGTTTATATACTACTGGAGGAGCACACAGGGTTCTATATCTAAGTGGGGGAGCACACAGGAGGTCTATATCCAAGTGGGGGAGCACACAGGGGGGGCTATATACCACTGACGGAGCACACAGGGGAGCTATATACAAGTGGGGGAGCACACAGGGGGTCTATATACTAGTGAGGGAGCACACAAGGGGTATATGCAACTGGGGGCAGCACACGGGGTATATACAACTGGGGGCAGCACACAGGCGGTTTATATACAACTGGGACAGCACACAGGGGGTCTATATACTTTTGGGGAGCATGCGGGGGGGCTATATATAACTAGGGGAACATACAGGGCTTCTATACACTACTGGGGGAAGCACACAAGGGGTATATACTACTGAGGGGAAGCACACTAGGGGTATATACTACTGGCGGCTGCGCACAAGGGGTATACACTACTGGGGGCAGCACACAGCGGTCTATTGTTGTGGAGTGCATGTTGGGGGGGCCCAGATATAACTTCGCTTGGGGCCCCAGAAATGCCAAGACCACCCCTGTCCTATTCCACGTAGTGCGGCAGCAGATCATTGCTATATGAGTCGTTTGTCTTTCAACATGTTAAAAGACAAACTACTGTAACGATCAGCTGACATCGTTCATGTCGGCTGATCGTTGCCTTCTATTACACAAGACGATAATCATTTCGTGTAATAGAGAGAGAGAAAAAAAAGCAAGGGTTTCTGCTGAGGTTTATACCCGGGCCTGGCCGACCCCAGGGTATACAAGCACTGGGCTTTGGGCCCTATTCCACTGGACGATTATCGTTCAGATTATCGTTAAGTCGTTCGAATCTAAATGGTTGAATAGCAGTTAACGATTAGCAACCGAACGAGAAATCGTTGATCGTTTAATAAGACCTGGACCTATTTTTATCATTGCTCGTTCGCAAATCGTTCGCATTGAATAAGACGTCGTTCGGTTGTTCGCAGTAGTGATGAATGCAATAGTGATGACAAGACGACTGCAAGAGCGATCATAAGTAATGATTATCGTTCCATGTAAATGGGTGAACGATTTCAGGTCTTTCGCAATAGCGGTCGTTTTTATCATTTATCGTTAAAGATTATCCAAACGATAATCGTCCCGTGGAATAGGGCCCTTTGTAAAGGTAGAACCTGGTGTAGGTGCAGGTGTGATGGGTAGTATTGAGCACAGAATCCAGCACTAAGCCAGAATAACCTTTAACTCTTCAGTGCAATACAGTTAATACTTTTCAGCAGAAAGTAGAAAGTCCTTTGAAGTCTAGATAGTAGGTTGAGAAGAATAGCTGAGTTAGGTTAGGTAGGTAGGTAGGTGTAGCTGAGTTGAGTAGGTTAGGGGGCTGTCTTGAGGACCTTGCCTAGGTAGTGCAGTACTCTGCTGGGAGCACTAGTGACTTTGTTTAGAAAGAAGACTCTCATACTCACAGTGAGGATAAGAAGATAGGAGAAGAAGACTGACTTATGCCAAACAGGTACATGGAGTGTCAGGTTCAGTAGTACAACTCCTAGGCTTGAACAAAGTTAACCTTAAGGATTAGTTAACCTTCAGGATTACCCAAATAGGTAGGTTCAATGAAGTGCTTCAGCTTGAGCTATTTGCTTCACTGTGGATCAATCCCTCCTTGGTGGATTGTCCTGACTGAATAGGAATCTCAGGTGTAGGCAAGGTTGAACCCAGGTGACAGTTACCCCATCTTTGGGTTTAGCACTGCATAGTAGATTCTAATAGTTTCTCATAAACAATCTGTAAGCCGTGGCTCCTGACATGGGCTACCAGTGGTACAGTGGTATCTGCGACCAATTGGAGGTCCACAAAGGTTTCAGATGCTAACAGGCTCTAAAAAAAAGTGATGCTGGACTTTGAATTAAAGGCTGCAAAAGACTCGTTCTTCAGGCTGGGGCAAGACTGATACTGAAGGGGCAGTGTCGGACTGGCCCACCAGAGGATCCTCTGGTGGGCCCCCGGCTTTAGAACCTACACAAACACTGACTGACATGTTTCCCACTGGCTTATAGCTACTTCAGTAGACCTTGGAAAATCATATTAATACTGTTTTGGAAAGAATATTTATAGTACCAATATTGCCTTGATGCTCTATGAGTAATACCTATAAATCCAAGTTAATGCTGCAATTTTTGCATTTTTGTATATATGTATAGTATTGTCTAAACACTTACACTTTATTTCACCATTTTTGTTGTTTTCTCCCGGGCACGTATGTTAGGCAAGGGACCGACACCGTGGTTGGGGCCACCCTATTAAGGAGGTGGGTTCCCCAAAAGGCAGGTTGAGACATCGGGATATCAAGATTAGCATGCACTATACCATTCCCATTTCTCCCCTCCCTCCCCTTGTATCTTAGTATTACAACACTGCCCCAGGTGTTTTTGTGATTAGCACATATTTATTGTGTGATTCTAATTTTGGATGGGTCTTTTTGATATAGGTCTTTTTTTAAATTGTAATAAAGGTTAAGTTTTAACAGGTCTACTGTAGTAGCTATTAGTTGGTGAATTACAAGGATTAGAAACTTCTGGACCAGATTTATTATTTGGACCACGGATCCCTACATTTGTCGACTTCTACATTAAGTGGACTTCTCATGTTTCTCGCTGGTTCTTCATTGGTGGGCCCCAGGATAATTTTCTGTGGTGGGCCCCAGATACCCCAGTCCCACACTGTGAAGGGGTGTCTCTTTTAAATCCCTCACAAGAACTAGGCTCGGTCCTACATATTCCTAGGTAGGCCTTGGTAACAAACTACACATTTTTTTATTTTGACTTTTTGGTAGACCCAACCTCTTTACCAAGGTTACAAGCATGCAAAACAGCTTTATTGCATTCAGTAACAACATAATCAGAAATGAAAGAGTTAAAGCGACTCTGTACCCACAATCTGACCCCCCCCCCAAACCACTTGTACCCTCAGATAGCTGCTTTTAATCCAAGATCTGTCCTGGGGTCCGTTCAGCAGGGGATGCAGTTATTGTCCTAAAAACAACTTTTAATCCGGCAGCACTCAGTCTAACGCCCGGGGCTTACATTTGTATGTGCATTAGGCTGGCACACCCTCTCTGTCCTTCCTCCCCACCCTCCTCATCATTAGGAATGCTTCAGGCAGATTGCTTCCTATTCCCCACCTTTATGCATAATGAACATGGGCTGGATCGTTAATACACCTGTGCAAAGCTCAAACAGCAGTAAATGTTCCTGGATCATTCCTAATGATGAGAAGGAGAGGGGAGGAAGGACAGAGAGGGTGTGCCAGCCTAATGCATATACAACTGTAAGCCCCGGCCGTTAGACACAGCGCTGCCGGATTAAAAGTTGTTTTAGGACAATAACTGCATCCCCTGCCGAACGGACCGCAGGATAGATCTTGGATGAAAAGCAGCTATCCGAAGGTACAAGTGGTTTGGGGGGGTCAGATTGTGGGTACAGAGTCGCTTTAAACATATATTAGAAGAAACTGTTTGTTAGGAATGTGACTTTGCGCTCCTCAGTCCATGTCGGGCGGCCAAGGAAGCGCTGAGTTTATGTCTGCTGTTGCACTGGTTTTGTGTCTGAATTGTGTTTCACTTCTCAGCCACACCTGCCTGGCCTGTCAGACTTCTGGCAGTGTAGGGGTTACTGCACTGCTAGGTCTGTTCAGCTGAGCTTGATGCTGGGATCTGGGCTGCTCCAATCAGCTGCTGGACCTGGTCTTTTCTCCTGGATAAAAAGCAGTCAGATCCTCTGTTCCCTGCTGGTTATTAGTTGTTACTAGTCCCAGCTCCCCTGCTCCTTTCCCAGCGTTCCCTGTCCTAATCCCCTTGCTATTGCTCTGCCCGTGTTCTGACCTCTTGCTTGACTTTTGACTATCCGCTCTCCTTCTGATTTTGTACTGCGTTGTCTGTTTGGTTTTTGACCCTGCTAGTTGACTATCCTCCATTGTGTTTTGTTTGTCTGTCTACGTTTTGTGTATCCACCTACGCAGTGTAGGGACCGACTCCGTGGTTGTCCGCGACCGTTTAGGGTCGACTGAGGCAAGTAGGCAGGTGACAGTGGGTGGGTTCAGATCTAGGGCCCACTGTCTTTTGTCTTGTCTACGCCTGCCAGTCCTGACAGAATAACCAGCCATACCATTTGGGATTTTTTTTTTCCCATGGATCCAATGAAAGCGCTGATGGAACAGATGCAAAACCTGAACACTTTGGTTCAGGGACTTGCTGAGCGGGTTCAAGAACAAGAGGCTACACCCCGTCAGGTGACCATGACAACCCCCACACCTCCAGAACCACCTGTTCAGCTCCCTGAAAAATTCAAGGGAGATAGGAAGGATTTCCGATCCTTCAGAGAGGGGTGTAGACTATTTTTTCGGCTCCGTCCTCGCTCTTCTGGGGATGAGAGCCAAAAAGTGGGAATTATCATGTCCCTTCTGCAAGGCCCACCGCAGGAATGGGCATTCTCCTTACCTCCCAATGCAATTGAGTTGACTTCAGTTGATTATTTTTTTTCAGCCCTAGGGCTGTTGTATGATGACCCTGACCGGACTGTGGTGGCCGAACGCCAACTGACCTCCTTACGTCAGGGTAAGAGACCAGTAGAAGACTACTGCGCAGAGTTCCGGCAGTGGTGTATCCCGTCCACCTGGAATGATTCTGCCTTGCGGTATCAGTTTCGGCTGGGTCTTGCGGACCAGTTGAAGGACTTGCTAGTGGCCTACCCCCCTCCAGAGACCTTGGAGGAAACCATGACCTTAGCTATAAGGGTTGATAGACGTATGCGGGACAGACACAGGGAAAAGGGAACCTCTGACTCGTTCAAAGCCCCATCATCTGTTGCTTCCTTCTCTAAGTCTTCTTCTCCCCTGTCACTATCTCAAGAAGAACCTATGCAAATTGGAGCGACAGATGCTAAGACCCGACGGGCCTATCGACTACAGCACAATCTGTGCCTATACTGTGGCAAGGCCGGACATCGTGTACAGGAATGTACATCCAGACCTGGATCACCGCCGGAAAACTCCAGCGCCTGAATGATTGTCGAGGGGGTCATTCAGGCGCACAGGTACCGCTCGATATGAAAAATAAATTAATGGTGCCCATTTCACTATTTTTAGGTGAAAAATGTATTTCTGGGTTTGCCCATGTGGATTCTGGGGCATCTGCTAATTTTATTAATTCTGGGTTCTGGTCCTCTCTGGGGGTATGTCCGCTTCAGCTTAAGTGCCCGCTGAGTATTACTGGAGCGGATTTTACCCCATTGGCTCAGGGTAAGGTGAAATATATAACTCCCTCTCTTGATGTAAGGGTGGGTTCTATTCACTTCGAGTCATTGGAATTTTTAGTTATGGATAATTTGTCTTCAGACATTATTCTGGGGTTACCTTGGTTGGCACAACACAACCCAACATTTGATTGGTCCACCAGGGAATTGGTCAAATGGGGATCTAACTGTGCTTCGCATTGTGTTGCGCTGAATGTTGCAGATTGTTCTCCGGTTGAAGGAGAGATCCCTGAATTTTTGTCAGATTTTGCAGATGTGTTTGATGAAAAAGCAGTAGATGTCTTACCGCCACATCGCCCATATGATTGTGCTGTTGATTTGGTTCCAGGGTCCAGGTATCCGAGGGGAAGAATTTTTAATTTGTCTAGGCCTGAGAGAGAGGCAATGCGTGAATACATCAAAGATAGTTTACGTAAAGGCCACATTCGCCCTTCTTCTTCTCCTATGGGTGCGGGATTTTTCTTTGTGGGGAAAAAAGATGGGGGCCTGCGCCCCTGTATTGACTATCGTGAGCTAAATAAAATTACAGTGAAAAACCAGCACCCTCTTCCTCTTATTCCTGATTTGTTTAATCAGATTGTTGGGGCTAAGTGGTTCTCCAAAATTGACCTGCGAGGGGCCTACAATCTGATCAGGATAAGAGAGGGTGATGAGTGGAAGACCGCTTTTAATACTCCCGAGGGGCACTTCGAGTACCTTGTTATGCCCTTCGGATTATGCAATGCGCCTGCGGTCTTTCAACACTTGGTAAATGATGTATTTCGTGAATACCTAGGACGATTTGTAGTGGTGTATTTGGATGACATATTGATTTTCTCTCCTGACTGGTCCTCACACATTTGTCATGTCCGTAAGGTTATGGAACTTTTAAGACAAAATCATTTATTTGCAAAATTGTCAAAGTGCCTGTTCGGCGTTCAGGAGGTTTCATTTTTGGGGTACAGAATCACACCCAATTCTTTTTGTATGGACCCTCTAAAAGTGTCAGCTATTGAAAAATGGGAGCGCCCTAATTGTCTTAAAGCATTACAGAGATTCTTGGGGTTCGCTAACTATTATAGAAAATTTATCAAGGGTTTTTCTGTAATTGCTAAACCCCTAACTGATCTAACTAGGAAAGGGGCTGATTTGGTACACTGGACTCCTGAAGCCGTTCAGGCATTTGACAAGCTTAAAGGATGTTTTTCGGTGGCTCCGGTCTTGACTCAACCTGACTTCGAAAAACCTTTTGTGATTGAAGTGGATGCCTCGGAGGTGGGGGTGGGAGCTGTTCTTTCACAGGGTCCAGAGACACTCACCAATCTCAGACCTATTGCTTACTTCTCTAGGAAATTCTCCAAAACTGAATGCAACTACGACATAGGCAACCGGGAGCTCCTTGCCATAAAATGGGCATTTGATGAATGGAGACATTTTCTAGAGGGGGCTAAGCACAAAATCAAGGTCCTAACTGATCACAAAAATCTGGTGTATCTAGACAAGGCTAAGCGTCTTACTCCTCGCCAGGCTAGATGGGCTCTCTTCTTCACACGTTTTGATTTTGAAATAACTTTCAGACCTGGTTCCAAAAACGTAAGAGCTGACGCCTTGTCCCGTAGCTTTGAGACCAGCAATGTCCCTAGTGGGGAATCAGAGACTATTTTAGCTCCCGGGGTTGTGGTAGCCATTCTACAGCCCGATCTTGCTGCCCAAGTGGTAGAGTCTCAGTCCCTGGCCCCTAAGAACACCCCTGAGAATAAGCTCTTTGTTCCTCCTAACCTTCGTTTAAGAGTACTGGAGGAGACACATTGCTCAGTGTTGGCAGGTCATCCGGGCATAGCTGGCACTCAGTATCTGTTATCACGACATTATTGGTGGCCCTCGTGGGCTCGTGATACTAAGTTGTTTGTAGAAGCCTGTGAGACCTGTGCCAGGTCCAAGGTACCTCGCAGACTCCCCGAGGGTCTGCTTCAACCCTTACCACTGCCTGCGAGACCTTGGACTCATGTCTCTATGGATTTCATCACCGATTTGCCCCCTTCCAGGGGGAAAACGGTGATTTGGGTCGTCATTGACAGATTTTCCAAGATGTGTCACCTCATTCCTCTTAGTAAACTCCCTAACGCTCGTACCCTAGCTTCCCTGTTTATTAACCATATCTTGCGTCTGCATGGGGTCCCTGAAAATATTATATCCGATAGGGGCGTACAATTCGTATCGAAATTCTGGAAGGAATTCTGTGGTCGCTTAGGTATAACTTTGTCTTTTTCCTCCGCCTTTCATCCGCAATCCAATGGTCAAACCGAGAGGGTCAACCAATCACTGGAACAATTTTTAAGATGTTTTGTTGCAGGGTCACAAGACAAGTGGAAAGAGTACTTGCCTCTAGCTGAGTTTGCACTTAATAACCGAGAAAGTCAATCCCTCAAGATGTCGCCATTCTTTTGTAATTTTGGGTTTAATCCTAGATGTTCTTCAGTACATGCTGCCGAATCTGTTAACCCTTCTGCTGAAAAAATCTACAATAAACTGTGCACAGTTTGGGCCCAGGCTCTTCAGAACCTGGTTAAAGCCCAAGAAAGTTTTAAAAAACAATCTGATAAAAAACGTATATCTGGCCCAGAATATATGGTGGGGGATAAGGTATGGCTCTCCACTAGAAACTTAAGGTTAAAAGCCCCGTCTGGTAAACTTTCTCCAAAATACATTGGTCCTTATGTAATTATGAAAATCATTAACCCTGTGTCTTATCAGTTACAATTACCTAAGAGTTGGAAAATACATGATGTCTTTCATAAATCACTGTTAAAGAAATATGTTAACCCTGTGTTGCCGTCTACTTCCCCTGCTCCCTTGGTCGTCCAAGGTGAACTGGAATACGAGGTGGAGAGAATTCTGGATTCTCGTTGGGTCCAGAGTTCTCTACAATATCTTGTACACTGGAAGGGATTTGGTCCGGAAGAACGGACTTGGGTGGCGAGCAAAGACATGCATGCACCTCGTCTGGTTAGACAATACCACATGCGTAACCCTTCCAGGCCGGGTCCTTTGGGTGAGGGTCCTGAGGCCCCTCATAAGAGGGGGGGTACTGTTAGGAATGTGACTTTGCGCTCCTCAGTCCATGTCGGGCGGCCAAGGAAGCGCTGAGTTTATGTCTGCTGTTGCACTGGTTTTGTGTCTGAATTGTGTTTCACTTCTCAGCCACACCTGCCTGGCCTGTCAGACTTCTGGCAGTGTAGGGGTTACTGCACTGCTAGGTCTGTTCAGCTGAGCTTGATGCTGGGATCTGGGCTGCTCCAATCAGCTGCTGGACCTGGTCTTTTCTCCTGGATAAAAAGCAGTCAGATCCTCTGTTCCCTGCTGGTTATTAGTTGTTACTAGTCCCAGCTCCCCTGCTCCTTTCCCAGCGTTCCCTGTCCTAATCCCCTTGCTATTGCTCTGCCCGTGTTCTGACCTCTTGCTTGACTTTTGACTATCCGCTCTCCTTCTGATTTTGTACTGCGTTGTCTGTTTGGTTTTTGACCCTGCTAGTTGACTATCCTCCATTGTGTTTTGTTTGTCTGTCTACGTTTTGTGTATCCACCTACGCAGTGTAGGGACCGACTCCGTGGTTGTCCGCGACCGTTTAGGGTCGACTGAGGCAAGTAGGCAGGTGACAGTGGGTGGGTTCAGATCTAGGGCCCACTGTCTTTTGTCTTGTCTACGCCTGCCAGTCCTGACACTGTTACTTTCATTTGGCTATGGCAGACTGCTCTTTCCTCAAGGAAGCACAGAATAATTGTGTATATGTGTACATAGGTGGCACCGCACAGGGCCATAGATTCTGTGCCTGCAGATAACTTTTTGAACAAATATATAGTTAAAAAAAAATGTTCCATGCAAATCTAATAAAATAATCTCTGTATTTATTTCCGTTCCTTAACTGCACATGAATATTATGCTTAGCAGAGGTAACAGGCTCAGCTACAAATTACAGTTAATATAATAAAATGACACACTTGGGATGGAACTTTATGAGCTACCAGGAGATCAGTATGTAGTTTTCAGTTTTATGATTTCAAACAACATTGATTCATTTTCTTAGCATTTTTTAAGACGAAAGTATAAAAGTGAAACAAAGTCATAAAAGAGTTTTCTGGTGTTGTCAGCAATATTTTGTTATCCTCGTCTCTGTGAGTGCATGCAAAATATAGAAGCTGGCTGATTTATGTTTCCCTGCTGCATTAATATATGGGAGTGGATCCTACAGTATTGAGAGTGCATAATAAAAATATGCAGGTCTGAGCATGGATGTACTACCTACCATAGCAGCTGCCAGGAGGCAATGCTGAGGGGGAGGGGTGCTAAAGTTTCTGTTCAAGCAGGCATGGGGAAACTTCAGCCTTCCAGCTGTTGCAAAACTACAATTCCCATCATTCATGGACAGCTAAAGCTCACATGTTCACCGGTACGGGCGGAGTATTTAATTTAATAGTAAAAACGGTGAAGAAATGATGAAAAAAGAAAAACTGTTTCCAAAAGACGTCCAAAAATAATTGACACGATCATTATTTTAATGTCGGTGCATACAACGTCCGTCATTTTATACACTATGTGCATTGGAAATTCATCACCCCATTGACTTCAGCACATTCCATTGAAATCTGTTAAATCATGGCAATAACGGACGTCTTTTTTTATAGAAAAAGCAGACGCCTTTTGTTTACGCCTTTTTATGCAAAATAACAGCCGATGTTTTGTTAATAATGGCCATTATCCTGTACTAAAGGCATTCAATAATGTTCATCATTAACCCTTTCATGCCAGCTACTTCAGTGTGATTGACCCCGCACATATTAGTGTCCCAGGAGCCAGAGATAATGACAGGCAGCCGCGACCAGGCATCTTCCTGCCATTAACCCCTTAAACACTGCAAGCAATGTTTGTACCTGTTATTGAGTGATTGCTGCGGGGGTCCCGATCACATTTCTTGACAGGCGGGGGTATAATACTTACCTCCATCCTGACAGATCGATGATTGTGTGCAGATCGCTAATAATAATGATCCATGCTATACAATGGCATAGCATTAATCAGTGTGTGCAATCTAATGGTTGCATATGTAAGCCCCCTAGGCTGACTTTTAAATGTAAATATTGTTTTCAACAATATATATATAAAAAAACACCTTTTCCCAATGAAGGTTTAAAGGACAACTCCCACAAAAAATTTTTTTTGCTCATTTAACACACATTACAAAGTTATATAACTTTGTAATGTGGTTAAATACCCGGCCTGGCCCCCTTCCCCCACTTTCGGACCCCCCACCCCCCACCCCGGAAGTTAAGGAATGTATACATTACTTATTACGATCGTCACGGTCCTCTTCTCCGGGGCGGCATCTGGTGACGACGACGTCAGAGCCGAGGGGCGGTCCGGGTCTTCTTCCTCCTCGGCGTCTTCATGCAAAGTGAATGGGGATGAAAAGGCTGCTGGTGCACATGCGCACCAGCAGCCTTTTCATTGGCTGGAGCGCATCACATGGCTTCCAGCTTGCTCAGCCCTGATTGGCTGAGCTTGCTGGAAGCCATGTGATGCGCTCCAGCCAATGAAAAGGCTGCCGGTGCGCAAGCGCACTGGCAGCCTTTTCCATCCCCTGGACCCGGAAGTTGGAGACATCGCTGGATGGCGGACGGCGGCGACGGAGAGGCGGACGGCGGGCAAATCGAGTGGCGATCGTCACCGGAGAGATGGTGAGTATGGTGTCTGTGTGTGTCTGTGTTTTTTTTTTTTGGGGGGTCCCGCGGGAGTTGTCCTTTAAATCCCTTGCAACAATACTGTTCCTGCATGGCGAACGGCATAAACAAAAAGAGGAAAAAACCACCAGGATTGCTGATCTTTTAAAATTATATATCAGAATAAATTGATAAAAATCGATCAGAAATTTTGTTTTACACCAATATGATACCAATAAAAACTATAGATCATGACACAAAAAATGAGCCCTGTACAGTGTCGGACTGGGGTACCTGGGGCTCACCAGAGGAAATGATCCTGGGGCCCCATCAATGAAGAACCAGTGAGAAAAGACATGTCAGTCAGTGTTAGTGCAGGTTATAAAATTGGGGGCCCACTGAAGAATCCTTCGGTCCTCTGGTGGGCCGGTTATCTGGTGGCTCTTAGAAAGCGAGAAGGAACACCTGGACATCCGTGTATCAATGACTTTTGGTTAATGGCCAGCATTTTATAAAAACTGATGTTTTTTCACCTAAAGAAGTTGTTGTGTGAAAAAACCTAATACTTTCAATGATGAGTGGGTCTAATTCAGTTATTTGATACTCCGTAAGCTATTAAAGGGGTAGTGTGGCTTTTCAAAATTATTCACTAAATAACACACATTACAAAGTTATACAACTTTGTAATGTATGTTATGTATGTGAATGGCCCCCTTCCCCGTGTTTCCCCCCACCCATGCTAGACCCGGAAGTGTGATGCACTATACTCACCTGATTCGTGTCGACCCCTGTCCGCCATCTTGGGACAATGATGTAATCTTCGGGAGGCCGACCGAACAGCTCCATCCGTCCCTCATGCCGGCCCCCCTCTGCCGCGTCATCAGCTGCTCAGCCGCAATTGGCTGAGCACAGGACATCATTGTCCCAAGATGGCGGACGGGGGTCGACACAAATCAGGTGAGTATAGTGCATCACACTTCCGGGTCTAGCATGGGTGGGGGGGAACACGGAGAAGGTGGCCATTCACTAACATAACATAAATTACAAAGTTGTATAACTTTGTAATGTGTGTTATTTAGTGAATAATTTTGAAACGCCGCACCACCCCTTTCATGGAAACCCTAATCCAAAAGAAAGGTCCCGCTCTCTTTCTCCCTTTACAGCTGAATTTCCAGACAATATGTGAGGGGGATTATGCGCTAAAATAATTAGATGACAATTCTTACCAATATTTATTCTAACAAATAATTGAACACTCTTTTCTATTGAATGATTGAATATTTTTTTGCTAATATGAATCATAATTTGGATTTATTACATATACTCTATTTGACTCATTTCTATACAGGTTTAGCTTATTGCACTATAAATCACATTGTTTCTTAAGTCTATGGGGAAAAAAACGATTGTGAAGAAGTTTATGGATATTCAACACCGCAGCAGTAAATTCTTCTAATTTCCATCATTCCTTCTAACCTAATGTGAATATCATTTAATAGCATATCTATTATGATGATTTAGTTAAATACTTAAAAAATATAGGATGATACATATAAATAATGTCTTCAAATAAAATGGCAGACGTTACTGGTATAATTTGAAGTCTTATTTTCTCCCATTAACACGCCGAATGTTCAATCTTATCACATTAGCACTTCACAAAAAGATTGTCCTTAATATTTGTCACATTACCAATGTAATCTGACAATTAAGAACACTAATTTTGTAATGGAATTTATTAGGCAGTGAATAAAAGGTTAGCTTTTAAGAGAAGATGATATTGGAAATGCCATGATGTTAATTATGTTTATTAGTAATTTAGGTGGCAGAAAAAGTTCAAGATGGAGAGAGGATATTAAAGCATATTGGATAACCACCAAAGTTATTAAATTAGAATATATGCAAATGAAGGCTAGATTACTGGCAATATGAGAATGTTACTATCTTAAAGGGAAATACCGGACGCCAACATGGAGTTAATTTCCGTAAGGCACTGCTGTTGCCAGGATTCTTTGCACATGCCCTCAAAAGAACATAGAAACATAGAAGAAAAAGACCACTGGGTCCATCTAGTTTGCCCTTCTAGTATTGCCTTTCTTATCATCTTAGGATAGATATAAGTTTATCCAAGGCAGGTTTAAATTCTGTTGTTCTATTTTCTTGTGTTGTTTCTTATATTTCCCCCAAAGAACCTCTGACTGTGTCCCCTTGTTCTTGAGTTCAGTTTTTTTTTAAATTAAAAACTTTCCTCCTGAACCTTATTTAGTCCTGTAACATATTTAAAGAGACTCTGTCAGTAGGTTTATGCTGTCCTATGTCAGGGTAGCATAAACCAGTTACAGAGAAGCTGAACAGAATGTTGAATCACTTACATTGTTCTGTGCAGCTGATCCAGAGATATTGCTCTAAATAACCTTGACAATAAGTAGTCCCAGAAGCGAAATTATGGCGGGGCAAGGGAGGCAGTGGCCCCTGGGCCCACTCAGGCAGGGGCCCACTGAGGTCCCAGACGGTTTATGCTGTCTGTAGAAGCTATTGCTTTTGCAGACAGCCTTAACACGTCTGTAGGGGCCCCCAAACGGCATCAGCGCCTGGCAGTTGGGGGCCCCCTGCTCCTGGGGGCCCCACTCAGTCACCTGATGCTGTCCCTGGCCAGGGATGTTCTGCTCTCTCCTCTCTTCCTGTTTCCTCACATGTTGCACAGCACGCTGTAGCTCCGCCCCCTCAGCTACACACTGCTCTGCATAGTGCTGTGTGTGAGGAGGGGAGGAGGGGCAGCCATGTGAGGAGAGGAGCCAAGGGATCCTGCTACTGGATGGCTGCCAGGGATTGTGAAGAGGAGTAACAGCAGCTGACTGACAGTGAGTGACCATCATCTGTGTGTCTGTCAAGCTGTTAGATAGATAGATAGGAGATAGGTAAGAGAAAGATAGATAGATAGATAGATAGATAGATAGATAGATAGATAGATAGGAGATAGGTAGTGGTGCCATTTTTGGAAGAAAGCAGCTATGTTTTTCTAACCTTAGATAACCCTTTTAATTTTTACATGGTTCTATATGTGAAATGTAGAAGCCTCTATAACTTTTCTCAATCCTTATTCACTATGAGTAATGTAGTAGACTATAGCCTTTGTTATTCAGAAAACATTGTCGTCTGCCAAGGTTCCCTATGGGTAACAGAATCAGTTGGGGGCCCACTCAGACTCACTCGCCCCCCATAGGCTGAACCCCTAGCTACGCCCCTGAGTAGTCCTCTCCATTATGTGCTTAAGCTCAGTAGTTGTCATTATTCATGAGAAGCAAAAAAACTCCACCCACTAGCTGCTGATTGGCAGTTATCTATCCATGCTGTGTATGGGCAGTCATCTGTCCATCAGCAGCTAAAGTGGCAAGAATCACATTCTCCTGCATATTAGGAGAACAGCTGAACAAAATGATGTACATAATACACCGATCTGTTCAGCATTCCTGTCACTAGTTTATGCTGCCCTCATTTAAGGTATCATAAACCTACTGACAGATTCCCTTTAAAGGTTTTCATCATGTTCCCCCTTTACCTTTTTTCCAGATTATACAGATTTAGATCCTTATAAGGGTTATCCAGCCTTAACCCCTTCCCGCATCAGCACGTAACTGTACTGATGCAGGTGGGGGCATTCAGAGAGGGGTTGCGCGGTGACCCTGCTCTGAACCGCCGCAATCCTGGGTGCTGTTTGTTGCCTACGGGACTGCGGGCATTAACAGGCACGGTACGATCGCCGCGCCCACTAATTATACATTTAAATGCAGCTGTCAAAACTGACAGCTGCATTTAAATGTATGATTTACCCCTATCCCTGGTGTCTAGTGGGGGGATCTCCCCTCCATGATGCAATCGCGGAGGGAAGATCGCTTCTCCTTACTTAGCCGAAGCTCAGCGTCGCACTGACACTGAGCCCGGCTTGGCAATCAATCTATCTATCTATCGATCTATACAATTAACAGAATGCAAAGTGAACCAACATAAGATAAATCAACATAAAATCAATATTTTATGTACTGTACTGTATATCAACTCCCTTTCCTTATAGCCCCCCAGTATAATCTCACCCAGTATATTCTCTCTCTCCTGTAAAATCCCCTCACCCAGTAAGGCCCCCCCCCCCCCCGCATGCCTACCATTCTCTAAAAGGGAACATTTCACCCGCCGAGCCCCCCAATAAACTTACCAGAGATGAGTCCGATGTCCATAGAAAATGACTGGAGAAGTCATTTTCTATAGATGTTGGACTCATCTCTGGTAATTAGCATAATGAGCATGCAGGGCTCCTGACGGGGATTTCTTGACCGAGTCCAGGAGTGGGACTTCATGGAAGGGGTATGTATATGGAGCTCCACCTATGGGTCAGGCGGGCTCTGCCCTGGCAGCCAGGTGAAAGGTTCGCTTTAAAGGACTCACTAATGCTTAGGACATTCCCACAGCTGCATCTGCAAGGGGAATTGTAAATATATGTCACGCTGTGACAGGTACACTTTAGTAGCAGCAATAGTACCTTATAGAGCTAATATCAGACTCCCTTCCTCCAGACTGGGCTGCCCTGCTCTGTGGTGATTCTGTCCATAAGATGGCCGACATGGAGGAGCAGGTGACCATGTCCCACCCCCAGTGTCCACCACTGAGCCTGTATACACTACCGTTCAAAAGTTTGGGGTCACCCAAACAATTTTGTGTTTTCCATGAAAAGTCACACTTATTCACCACTATACGTTGTGAAATGAATAGAAAATAGAGTCAAGACATTGACAAGGTTAGAAATAATGATTTGTATTTGAAATAACATTGTTTTTACATCAAACTTTCGTCAAAGAATCCACCTTTTGCAGCAATTGCAGCATTGCACACCTTTGGCATTCTAGCTATTAATCTGTTGAGGTAAGCTGGAGAAATTGCACCCCACGCTTCTAGAAGCAGCTCCCACAAGTTGGATTGGTTGGATGGGCACTTCTGGCGTACCATACGGTCAAGCTGCTCCCACAACAGCTCAATGGGGTTCAGATCTGGTGACTGCGCTGGCCACTCCATTACCGATAGAATACCAGCTGCTGCTTCTGATGTAAATAGTTCTTGCACAATTTGGAGGTGTGTTTAGGGTCATTGTCCTGTTGTAGGATGAAATTGGCTCCAATCAGGGGCGTAGCTAGGATTCATGGGGCCCCATAGCAAAAAACTGTACGGGGCCCCATGAATCCTGTACGCCCCCCCCCCCCCTCACCAAACACAGACAATGACGCACATATACACACACAGAGGCACCATTAACATATATACAGATACGCCACTGACATACACACATATATACGCTGTAATGTGATTACACTAGTGCTGAGGTATACACCATGAAAAGACTGTACACAGGGAAATCATCTCAGTGTAATAAGAAATACTCAACCAGAAATAAAAGAAAATGCAGCAGATATTAGTGGTGGGTTCTTTTATTAGAGCCCAGCATTAATAGAAGCTGCTGCAGAACATCTTTGGGAGCAAACCTGTCAATCACTTGAGACACTACTGACATACACACACACACACATATACACCAGTGTTACAGACATTGCTGACATACACACACATATATAGCCACAGATACATACACATACTGACATATAAATATATACATAGATACATATATACACACACTGACATATACATATACCCACAGATACATATATACACTCACTGACACACATACACAGCACTTACAGCTCCCAGGCTTCCCCCTCCTCCTCCTGTAGTCTGGGCTGATCTTCACACAGAAGTATTGAGGACCTTTGGGTCATGTGACCCAAAGGTCCTTCAACCCTCTCCTGTGCCGTCTGGCAGGTCCTGCTCCTCTGTTCAGCCTGCTCACCCGGCACTACAGTGAGGGGGCTGAACAGTGCAGTGGGGGTCCCTCTTCCTCTCTGGACCCCTGGGGGAGCGGGGTACCTACCATAAAGGCAGGGCAGGCTTCCTCAGGCCCCCTTCCTGCAGGGGCCCCATAGTAGTCGCCTTCCCTGCCTTCATTGTAGCTACGCCACTGGCTCCAATCAAGCGCTGTCCACTGGGTATGGCATGGCGTTGCAAAATTGAGTGATAGCCTTCCTTATTCAGAATCCCTTTTACCCTGTACAAATCTCCCACCTTACCAGCACCAAAGCAACCCCAGACCATCACATTACCTCCACCATGCTTAACAGATGGAGTCAGGCATTCTTCCAGCATCTTTTCATTTGCTCTGCGTCTCACAAACGTTCTTCTTTGTGATCCAAACACCTCAAACTTGGATTCATCCGTCCACAACACTTTTTTCCAGTCTTCCTCTGTCCAATGTCTGTTTTTCTTTTATTGGCCAGTCTCAGATATGGCTTTTTCATTTGCCACTCTGCCCTGAAGCCCAAAATCCCACAGCCGCCTCTTCACTGTAGATGTTGGCACTGGTGTTTTGCGGGTACTATTTAATGAAGATGCCAGTTGGGGACCTGTGAGGCGTCTGTTTCTCAAACTAGAGACTCTAATGTGCTTATCTTCTTGCTTAGTTGTGCAACGCGGCCTCCCACTTCTTTTTCTACTCTGGTTAGAGCCTGTTTGTGCTGTCCTCTGAAGGGAGTAGTACACACCGTTGTAGGAAATCTTCAATTTCTTAGCATTTTCTCGCATGGAATAGCCTTCATTTCTAAGAAGAAGAATAGACTGTCGAGTTTCAGATGAAAGTTCTCTTTTTCTGGCAATTTTGAGCGTTTAATTGACCCCACAAATGTGATGCTCCAGAAACACAATCTGCTCAAAGGAAGGTCAGTTTTGTAGCTTCTGTAACGAGCTAGACTGTTTCCAGATGTGTGAACATGATTGCACAAGGGTTTTCTAATCATCAATTAGCCTTCTGAGCCAATGAGCAAACACATTGTACCATTAGAACACTGGAGTGATAGTTGCTGGAGATGGGCCTCTATACACCTATGTAGATATTGCACCAAAAACCAGACATTTGCAGCTAGAATAGTCATTTACCACATTAGCAATGTATAGAGTTTATTTGTTTAAAGTTAGGACTAGTTTAAAGTTATCTTCATTGAAAAGTACAGTGCTTTTCCCTTAAAAAATAAGGACATTTCAATGTGACCCCAAACTTTTGAACTGTAGTGTATGCCTATGGAGGACACTGGGGGCGGGGCATGGTTACATGCTCCTTTATGCTGGCCATCTTATTAACAGACTCACCACAGAGTAGGACAGCACAGCCTGGAAGAGGGGAGTCTGATTTTAGCTCTATGAGGTACACAGGGAGCTGCTGTCAGTATATACAGTGAGTAGACTTACTAATACTGTTGAATAAATTAATCTCACAGCCTCTTCTTCAGGCCTTTCACCCCGTTCTTCAGAATATCTCATATGCTCATTGTCCACAGTTCACATTCATTTATTGACGCAGAGCTTGGTGTATTTCATACTTCACAAAAGTCCCATTCCTCGGGAAACTTCACATATAGATAAATAGCAGCCTCCTTGTCGCTGGAAACAGAAAAAATAATAAAACCTCTTTCCTCTTTGATTCGGTTAAGCAATAGTCAACAGCCATTCTCAGCCCGGCATTTTTACCGAGCCTGACAAAGTAGTTTAGGGAAGCCTAAAACATTTCCCACATTCTGAACCAACAAGAGTCAAGCAGCCTGGCGTTAATGCTTATGCTCTCCATATCTCCAAAGGTCTCAGAGGGTCTTACACATATATCAGGGCACCTCAGTCTTACCCCTGTGCATACGAAGCAGAATTCCGCTCTCCTATCTCCTGTTGGCCTTTTATAGTCCACACTGTATAAACAAAGATTACATTCAGGAGAGAAGCATTTTATCAAGGCTTGCTGAGTATTTTAGAGGGAACGTGAAACATTTCCCACCTTCTGAACAGAGAGGAGAAGCGTGCAGTCCTATTTGGGTGCCTGTGCTTTCAAGGTCCTTAGGAGTGGCCTAAAATAAGACAGATTTGTTACTTATAGAGCAGGACTCAGCCCCCTTTCCTCCTGCCAGTCTCAGTAAATCCTCACTGTGAAGACAAAAGGAACATACAGGAGTAGGTAATGTTTTCCTGAAATAGACAAAGTCCGAGAACTCTTCCTTCCCAGTTGAAAACTCACATCAATGGTCAGAGAATGAGGGTAACCCCCATCGCTCCCTGACCCATATAGTCCAGTCTCTATTCACCGGTCATGCCAGACTGTCCAATGTTATTACTGTGGAGAGCCCTTAAAATGCAGTTGCATCCAGCTAGTTAAGACCAACAGTTTTTCATAGACCAACACCCTCCTGACCATGTGAGGAAGAGTCCCTTGTTACCTCAGAACTTCAATCTGAAGGGAGCCATTCGCGTCCTCAGCCTTATGGCACGCTACGGGAGATGACCGAAAACCAGGATTGCCCTCAGCTGTAAGGGCCGAGGTACGGCCTTTTCTATTGGCTAGGGCACACCACCTGACATCGCATGTTCTCCTATAGCGGTGGGGCTGTCTTCTGGGAGCTCTAAGGTCCCCTCTAGTCTGGGCTGTCCAGAGATCTGCCCGCCCGAATCCTGCGACCCATCTACTCCACCACCGAAGCCCGGAATCAGCATGGCTTCCACCCGGGCACAGGCACCTCCAAGTTGGGACCCCTTCTATGCAGGACAGCGGTGAGGATTCTTCCTGGAGCTCGAGAGCGGGTCCTGCGTGCGGCTAACACGTCATGCCGCTGGCCACTCCCCCCAGACTTACTAATACTGTACACTTAACAATTTTACTATAAAGTGGCCAACCCTTTTAAGGTCACTAATAATGCTTGTGATACTGCCCAAAAGTTTTGCCATGTAACTGCACAATATTCGCTTGAATAGTGTTTGACAAGTTTATACCCAAGTTCCTTGAGATATCTGAACAAGAAAACTTCTATACATTATTTTTTTATGTTTTTGATCCTGTTTTTGATTAAAATTTCATGCAAAATGCGTAAAATCTAAATGAAAATGTGTATGATGGATAGCAGAAATTTCCATTTACAGCAACAAATATGCTGTCATCATCATCTATCAGATCAGATTAGTTACCCGCTCATTAAATCATGAGGAATAATAGTAACTGACAAAGTTGGTGGTTGTGGACGATGATGAATCTCTGGAGAGAGTGCAATGAATAAACATCTCATGAATTAAATATATACAATACACATTACCATAGCGTTCATGGATAATGCGATTGAAGAATTTAGGTAGACAAATGATGGCTGACAAATGTTAGCCCTTCTGCTTGTTCTCCTTCTTGTTCACTTTGTGTTGTGGTTGTTTCGGCATATCCAGTGTGAGTCAAAAGTCTCAGGATACCTTTTATTTCAGAAACAAAAGGGAATATGCCATATCTGACTACCCCAGTATGTAATGGGTGAGGAGGCCTATCTTTTAGGCTATGTCTGGAACATGCCATCTTGAGAGTTGCCATATTGGATCAAGATTACATTTTCTCCATGGGAAGATGGTCATGTACTGTATCAGAAAACACCAGAATTGTCTCAGAAATAGATTGACGAAATCAGATGTGCAATATCTCTTGTGGTTCAAAAGGGCATCAGCACAGAGGAGGTCATTTATGAAGACTAGCGTACAAGTAGGTTGGTCTTCAATACATCTGTGGCCCTTTTTCCCCACCGAATTTACTAAAAGGCGTATGCCTTTCTGTAAATCATGATAAATCAGGCTCGGGAGACGGCCATGCTTCCTCCCCACCTTGCCGTGTCCCCCTGCCCACCTATTAGGTGAGCGGAGGAAACAGCAAGCGTATGCCAGGGAAAATCTGCCCCTTCTTCCTGGCCCTTCGACTCGGCCACAGCCTTCGAAAATCTCTCCCAGAAATTTGCTTTGTGTTCAGCTTCAGCTCTGTGTTCAGCACCATGAACAACACATTGATCACATCACTTTGCACTTGCTGGGGTATTCTGAGTCATTTTCCTTTTTATTTCTGAAATAACAGGGTGACCTGAGACTTTTGACTTATCCTGTATACTAAGGAATGCTCCTTGTGAACATACTGAAAATAGCTATTGGTAGCCATTAATTGAATATATGCTAAAAGAGTCTCAAGCAATTATTGTTCAAATATTCACTATAGTGATCGTTTTCTAGCGAAACTAGCGAATTTGTAGCAAATGATTCTAAGGTTATTACATTTACCAATTACTGTAATGACTGATCGTTTTTACATCGTTATATGGGTGCTAATCGTTTCTCAGGACTACCGACACAACATGTTTTATCGGCAAATGGCTTATTAAACGAACAAATATGTGAATGATCAGCGAACTACCAACAATAATTTTTTAACATGTTGAAAGACAAAAATGAAAGTTTTTTAATTCGTTGTTTGATCCCTGGGTATTATTACACGGACAGATAATTGCTCATTTTCGATCATTTAGCGAATTTTTAAGCGATATCGCTATGTGTAATAGGGCCTTCCGTATGTGGCATGTGTTGACACCTTTTTGATTACTGTAGTCAATATGCTTTTCAGCTGCAAGACATCCTGTGAAAAAACATACTTTTCTGACATTCGTATATTTTAGTTGATCCGTTGGTTTTCCTACTTTGTTTCACTTTAAATGTACTGGCAACCACAATTTAAAATTTTGCCACAGTCCGTGTTGGATTGAAGGAGTTTTATAATTATTTCCATTGTTTCGATTAACCTCCCTCCTAGTAGGAACATGTTTTCTTTCGATTAGCCAAGTCCATCATCTCCGGAAAGTCAGTAACCACTTTCCCTATTAACTGCAGGAAAATTAGCATTTTTAGACTTATGCCAGTGTTTGTCTTAGAAATGCAAATATCCATATTTTTCCTCTACTTAAAAAATATAGCATATATTAAAATTTCATGTCAGTTGTTTCATGAAGCCAGACTGCTCAGCTATTAAACAAACATTGTTTTGTTCCACGTCTGAAATGTATCTTCTACAAAATGTGATGTATACCGGCACTGAGCTAATTCTTTACACTAACATTTTGTACATTCTTGTTAAGTGTCAGCCATCTGTAGACAAAGGAATTGGAAATTTTTTATTGACTATCTGATTAGATTTCAAATGCACGTTTTAAAGAATGAAGCGTACCTTTAATTCCATTGAACATGAGCAATAGCATTGTTTCTGGCCATTATATAATTTTATAATAATTTTTCGGCAAATTTCAAAGTTCTCCCAGATCTGGTGAGCAGACCTTCATGTCTATGATGTCTGCCATAGGCTATGTTCACACTTCGTTATTTCTCTAACCTCTTCCCATCAGCAATCTGTATATATACGTTCCTATTGCACATACCCTGTGCAGTAGGAATGTATATATACATTCCTGCACTGACGCGGTTACTGATGTGTGCGGGACCCCTGCAGTGAGAGCGGTCCCGCACACATCAGTGTCACCGCACACATCAGTGTTCGAGGCCGGAGGTAATGAGAAGCAGCTGCGATTCCACAGCTGCATCTCATTAACCTCTTAAACGCCGTGATCTATAGAGATTTCGGCGTTTAAGGACCTTAGTGACAGATCAAGCGTCTCTCACTGAGTGATCAAGACCCCCGCAGCCATGCATGTGCCGACAGGTGGGGGTAAGCCTCTTACCTCCATCCTGTCAGATCGGCAATCCATGTATAGAGTCTGCTCTCAGGCAGGCTCTATACATAGATCGACGATAACACTGATCTATGCTATGCTATGGCATAGCATAGATCAGTATATGCAATCTATTGATTGCATCTTTTACAGTGAAACAAAGTAAAAAAAGTGCAATAAAAAAAGTTTTTAAAAGTATCAAAAACCCCTTATAAACCCCCTCCCAAAAAAGTTTAAAGTACCCCCTTGCCCATTAAAAAAATAAAAATATTTAAAAAAGAAAAATAAATAAACATATTACATATCGTAGCGTGCGGAATTGTCCGATCTATTAAAATATAACATTATTGTTCCCGCACATTGAACAGCGTAAACGAAAAAAAGAAAAAACAAAAAATGGTGCAAAAAATGACACCCCATACAGCCCTGTAGGTGGAATTGAAATCAGCGTCCGTTCTTTTCTGCAGGGGTGGCATTGCATTTATTTAAATTCAATGCCGCTGCTGTGTTATTTTAATGCTCGTTCTTTAGAACAGGCATTAAAATAATGAACAGCATCCGGAACAAATAGCTGTTCATACAGTATGGCCGTTGGCCGTACTTTACATTGTAGTGAATAGTTAATTGATTTGCGGGCACACCCAATGGTGCTCACACTTCAATTGTAAAAAAAGGATGTTCCTGAACCCAATACAGCAGTATCAGCTGCAGGAACGAGCCGAATGCCGCCCGACGGCCAGCAGTATAACACCATACGCTGCTATGCATTACACATTGTGTGAATATAACCATACACAGAACAGGGAATCCTGTTATATACAACCATGCAGCAGAAGCATGGAAGAAATGATAAAGCAGTACTGTGTAGTCTAAGCTGAGAATATGGCCCTCGGGTGACATATCTTACATATCCTGTGACATCAGAGGACCATGCATTGTCATGGGAGAGAGGGAGAAGACGAGCACAGTACACATTTTGTAACCCTTCTGTTTTTCAGTGTCCTGTCAATGGTAAAGCATGGATAAGCCGCTGAAACCAGTACTTTTAGTGATGTTAGATTGACTCTATATTAGTAAAGTTATTTAAGTTTCATTTAAATACAATTTTCTGATACCGGAGTTCCCCTTTAAGCTATGTAAAGTGCTGTGAAATAAGTTGGTGCAATATAAATAAAGGAATTATTATAGCTTATTTGCTTTCCAGTCTCAGAAAAGATCATCTTTAGAGATGAGCAAACCGGGTTGGGGTTCGAGTCCATCCGAACCCGAACGATCGGCATTTGATTAGCGGTGGCTGCTGAACTTGGATAAAGCTCTAACGTTGTCTGGAAAACATGGATACCGCCAATGACTATATCCATGTTTTCCACATAACCTTAGGGCTTTATCCAACTTCAGCAGCCACCGCTAGTCAAATGCCTCAGAGTTCTGATGTGGGCGCATCTGTGCACGCCCGCATCAGAACTCCCCACAGCACACTATGGAGTGTTCACTGAATAGCGGTCGCAGAAAACTGACATATCAGTTTTCTATGGGGCTGCTGGGATCCCGCCCGGAGTGTATACTATGTGTATACACTCCGGACGGGATCCCTTCAGCCTGTAGCACTACGAAAGTCCTGTGAAAATCACAGCCGTGATTTCCACGGAACTTATGTAGTGCAAACATAGCCTAGAATTGTATGGGCAGCTGGAATTTGACCTGGGTCTTCACTAATAAATGAACTTATATCAGACTTTCTGAAAATGGAAAATAAAAAAAATCAGAGTAGCTTATAAAGTATGATGAATTTGGATACTTTTGTCTAACTTAACACCAGTTTCCTTAGTAATGTGCTATTTGTGAATAAACTAGTCTAGGAGAGTCCATTATAGAGTACGAGTATACAGCACAAGACTGATGAAGGACTTGAATAAAATTGAAGGGGTACTCCAGCGTGACGGCTATTTTGGGTTCTGGCCGGGGAGAAGGTGGCTGAGAGAAATGACGTCCACTCCCCTCTCCGGATCCAGCGGCGGGTCCCATATCGCGTCCCCGGTCCCCGGTTCCCGGCTACTTCCTGGTTTCTGACACGGGCTCGAGACGTGACGTCTCAAGTCCACTCAGCCAGTCAGTGAAAGATGCGGGATCCGTTTCAAGGACTTGAGACGTCACCAGGAAGCGGCCGGGAACCGGGGACCGGAGCACCGCAATACGGGACCCGCTGCTGGATCCGGGGAAGTGAGTTGACGTTTTTTCTCTCAGCCAACCCCTCCCCGGCAAGAACCCAAAATAGCCCCCCCGCTGGAGTACCCCTTTAAGCACATTTTGCAAATACACTTTGGGGGGAGATTTATCAATCTAGTATAGAGTAGAATTTTCTTAGTTGCCCCTAGCAACCAATCATATTCCACCTTTTATTCCTCACAGATTCTTTAAAAATTGAAAGGTGGAATCTGATTGGTTGCTAGGGGCAAATGAGCCAATTCTACTTTACACCAGTTTGATAAATCTCCCCCTTTGTGTGGAATATATTGGTGGAACAGAGGTGCCTAACTATGTCTGGCAGCCAAGAATATGCACAAAAAATGGGAAGAATATATATGTGGCTGGGCTTACCAGAGAAGGGATGGCTGCTCAGGAATCCATACAAAGGATCCACAGGTGGGTGTTGCATTTGTGTGTCTGTCCATGGGATGCACACAGTTGAAAACTATGAACAGAGTATAATCAACTCTTTGTCCCATAACCTCTTCTTGAAGGTTGCAAGCTATGTATTGCAAAAGTTTGTGACAGATGGGGAGTTCTGCTACCAGCGCAAGCAGCTCCTTATTATTGCATTACACTGCCTGCCCTAGGATGCTTACATAAAAAAGAACAGACATACCACATGGGAACAGGGAGAGTTTTAATTTAGTAACTTAATTACTGTGTGGTGGGGGAATTAAGGGGCCTAACAACATTATGGGGACACAAGGAGGCCTGACCTCAGTGTGGAAGTATAAGGAGGCATACCTACAGGCACAAGGGGGCCTAACTAAATTATTGGGGCACAAGGGTGGGGGCTAACTACAGTATGGGGCACAAGAGGGCCTAACTTCAATATGGGGCAAAAAGTAGACAAAAATTCAGAACTAGATATGCCACCATCTACCACTGTCATTTTTCATTGTTCTGCACTTATGACAGCAGTGTGGAAAAAAATAACAGCAGTGTGAACCTAGTCTTTTTGATGATTTACACACATTCCTAACATACGTGTTTTTTCTTCCACATTATCAGCAAATGTTAGCCAACAGTAACAGCTTGTTTGCACACCTATGTTTCTATGATGATTTAGCTGTGGATTTCCCACTAAGGTAGACAGGATCCTCTAACACTCAGCTGGCTGTGCACGTGAATGGTGTATTTTATCCCCTATTAACCGGATAAGGAAATATCCGTGCAGAATAATGAATGTGCTGTAAATTTTAAAACCCTTTGGCATGTGCATTATTGCTGCTAATTCTGCACTTAAAATCTATAGATTAACTCCATGGAATTACTATAGGCATCTGCTAGCCGGTCTGCATTATAAATCTCAGTTTCAGCTTGAAATTTCTAAAAATTGAACTGTAAATTCACAGCCATAGGCAAACCCGTACTGTGTGACAATAGCCCAAGGGTTCGCTTTAAATTTTTTATCACCATTGAAAACCTCTCCTCTGTGACTGATGTTTGATGACCAAAGACTTACAGCCATGTTCTGCGATGAGCCACATGAATGACCTTGGTGGCAATGGAACATCTGCTGTTTTTCAGTTTGGCATAAGCCTAGTAATACATCCTAATTGTGTAGAAACTCAATTGACAGGATAAACGTAGAATGTGCTGCTAGAAATCATTGGAAAGCTTTCCATAATACAACACAGCCAGAAGCTTTTTCATAGCGCCATAAAACATTGTTTGGGGGTCTGCATTAGAGTAGATACACATATAGAAGCGCTGACACATTTTCCACATGTATACACTAGTACTCATTTTTTTTTTTTTTTTTAAATATACGCACATGTGGTCTAAAAGAACCTCTTGAAGGCTGCAAAGGTGATGTTGTTCTTGTGAAGGCATATGCTGCAAAGTTGAACAGTAGCTCCTTCAGACAGTTGTTATAGGCTACTTGGCCTTCTGAACTTGCAAGAACCGCGGACATTGTTTCTACAGCCCTGGAGTAGGCCCAAATAACACTGGGACTTTACTTGAAGACTATAAGGTTCAGTTAAGCTGGCTATTTATAGATAGCTTCTTCCCTTTTTATAGAATCTGCTGTAATGTTCTAAAACATCCTTCCTAACTTAACCACTAGATGTCAGCAAAGTGTAACCTAGATGAGCAATGTGAATGTGAGTAGGGTTAACCATTTCACTACCTGCTAAGCACGTAGTGAAATGACAAAATGAATAGGGATGTGTGGCGGCATGTGTCGGGATGTGTGGAGGACGTGAGGGCCATGGACCAAGCTGCCTGCGGCGTCGGCTAGGAGTTCTGGGTGGCGGCAGGCGGCCTTACGGACGCCTTACTTTAGGCTAGTTGGTAAGGTTGTTGGGGTGTCTTATTTTAGGAGGGGGAAACACAGTAGAAACAGTGTCAACAGATTAGTTAATAGAAACAGTATAAATTATACATTTTAGTAGTATAGCAATAATACAGTTAAATGCAATGGTTTACTTAACAAGGATGCGACAGTAGTTCCGGCAGTCATGTGATGTCTCTATGTCATTACCATGTCTGTTTGCAGAAGTGAATGTAACAAGAGAGAATGCAAACTGGTCATTACATCCTATAGACAAACAGATGTACCCAGCACCTACTTGATCATTGGTCCATTACATCTGACATAAAACACATGATATCCTTAGCATAACATGTTTTACAAGGTGGAGGTACATCTACATTTGTCAGCTGTCCATACTCCTTTACATAGTTTCTACGGCATTCTACACTATTAGTGTAGGGCACTGTGGAAACTACAATAGCTACCGTAAACTAGGGATGCTTTATGCGGTACAGGCCGGATGATCTTTAGCGCCGCAGAGTTCTGATGCAGGCGCATCCGTGCGCGCCCGCATCAGAACTTCCCACAGCACACTATGGAGCGTGCGAGAGATCATGGCCGGAGCGTATACTATGTGTATACGCTCCGGCCGGGATTCCATAGAGGCCTGGTAACGTATATTTTTGTATAAATCACGGCCGTTGTTGCAATTGGCAACAACGGCCCTATTTTTATGAAAAATATACATTGTTTGAACATGGCCTAATACTGAATCTTTTCCCATAAAGATATATACTGTATCAATCCGCTCAGCTCCTACTTCTTTATAACATGATATCAATTAGCTTAGGTATCGTAATTTCTTTACAAATCATGGTAAGATTAATTCTATGTTGAACTGGAATGAAGGGAGTGGGAATTGATCATTTGCAGCAGTACGAATTCTTCCCATCTTGGTATGGTAAAGTATAATTTTTCTTTATTGTTAGTGCGATTTGTTTGTCATGGCAAAAATGATGCATGTTATTTTAAAATCTGTAGTGAAGTTTAAATCTCTTTCTGTGCAAAGCATCTGGGTTTGTGGCATTTTGAGGTCAGGGTAATTTTTTTTTGGCTCTGGATATAACGTTATTTTGGCATTTTCACATAGGTTTTTATAAAGGACTTGAAAAATGTTATAAAAGAATTAACAAGAGAATGAACCTACACTTATTAGCCTTAGGCTGGGTTCACACTGCATTTTTGCAGTCCATTTAATGTATACTTTTTATAAAAAATAAATAAAATGGATGCAATTGTGCTCGATCTGTTTGGATCCGTTTTCCATTGACTTACATTATGAGAAAAAAAACGGATGAAAAATGTGTACAAAAAATGTGTTGACCATGCTTATGTGTTGAATGTGGTTGTGTACAGGGTCGTATTTACCACTAGGCACCCATGGTCCGGTGCCTAGGGCAGCGCCTTGCAGGGGGGCAGCACCAAGGAGCAGGAGGAAGAAAACTACTTTTTTGTTTTCAGTTTTTTAGCCTTTCACATCCCTTTCAGACTTGCCAGTAAATCTGGTGTATTTTCGAGGGGGTATGGGTGGGGGGTGGATATGGTGGTATTGGTTAGGTCTGGTATGGTGGTATTGGTGAGGTTTGGTATGGCAGTGTTATCCAGTCACAGTATGGCGGTATTAGTCTGGTCTGGTATGGCGGTGTTATCCAGTCACAGTATGGCGGTATTGGTCAGGTCTGGTATGGCGGTGTTATCCAGTCATAGTATGGCGGTATTGGTCAGGTCTGGTATGGCGGTGTTATCCAGTCACAGTATGGCAGTGTTGTTCAGGTCTGGTGTGGCGGTGTTAAATGTGCCGCCGGGAGCTATTACTTACCAATCTACCAATCCTGTGGTGAGAATTCCTTCAGACAATATGCAGACTGCTCTAATCATTGATTACCAGGATTATTAGCAATACGCCAAAGAAAATCATGATGCTAATTGGTGAGTGAAGATGGGGCGTCCTCAGGTTTAATGCCTAGGGCAGCGGCAGCTGGTAATATGGCCCAGGTTGTGTATGTTAATAGAGATTTATATACTGCTTATATACTGCAGATTTATATACTGCTTCCACATACTCTATCTAAACAGGTTAGAAGAGGGTAGGGAAAGTATAGGGCCATAAATAATACCTTCCTGTTCTTTTTATATTAGAAGCTTACAATGTATATTATAGTATTGTGCCCTTACTCACCGCTCTTATAGTTCTGTGCAGGAAATCTGCCTCGCTATACAGATATAGGGAATTTATCTCCCCATGTGACTACTTCCTACAAGGTGTATTTAACAGCTCTTGTGAGTAGTGGAAAAGAGAGTGCATAGAAGAGAAAAGGGTAGAGATAGGTAGAAAGAAGAATAGCAACTCTCATACAACAAGAACCCTGTTTTTTTTCTACAGCTGTGCGCCATTCATACATATATACAGTGACATCTTGTGGTAAAACCTGAGAATGCACCTTCATTACCACTTGCCTTACAGTACAGGGCTTTTACGATAGGTGGCCAAACTAGAGACACCCCTGGTGGGACATCACATCTTGACCCAACTCCCAGAGCTGTGCTGGCTGTGGCTGCTGAAGAGGATGCTGGCAGAGGGATGCTCAGTGTCCCTCCAGTGCCCTGTGTCCCTCAGTGTCCCCCTGCCATCATCCTCTCCAGCAGCCACAGTCCGCACAGCCCTAGGAGTCGACCTTGATTGCTTTTTATTACAATTTTTGTAGATTTGATTCGACCAAAAATGTGCAATTTTGCACTTTGGAATTTTTTTTGCACTTACGACGTTTATTGTGCGAGATCGGGAATGTGATTATTTAATATTTCAGGCAATTACGTAAGTGGCGATACCAAATTTATTTATTTCTGTTTATAAAATGGGGAAAGGGGGTGACTCAAAATTTTATTAGGGGAGGGGATTTTTTTATTAATAATTTTTTTTTTTTACACACACATACTAGAAGTCCCCGCAGGACCCCCCTCTGAACTCCCCTAGAGACGCCACGACGTTCAGTAACATCGTGGTGCAGCTAGGAGTTAAGCAACATACACAGTGCAGTCATTACAATTTGCTCCCGAATGGAGGACATGGTTGTCGGACACCAACTTTTATTCAAATAGGGGGACATTTATCAATTTTGTGCCCCTGGCACACTCCAGGGAGAAGGCACAGATTCGTACCTTCTCCCAGATGTATACCTGCCATATCCCCTGCCCCAATGGGCAGACGGGGGAGCAGGGCAAGGTGGGGAGGAGGTTTTGCCTGATTAATAATTATTTACGCCCGTGGCAGAGGTCTACACCTGCTCAGGAGCAGGTGTAGATTTCTGTGCCTGCCATAAATTGGGCACAGGTCAGGCTGGATTCACTAAGAGGCGTGTGCCTTAGGCAAGGAAATTGGGGCCAGGGCTTTATGTAAAACCAGCGTACTTATTGAGCATAAATTTCCCCCATAGTGTTCTGTATCTTTTTTTCCTCAAGGAGATCAGGTTGCGCCCAAGGTGGCAGACAGTTCTTGGTAAACAACTGTCCCTTAAAGATCACCCCTAGCATAGTCTGTCTTTCCAAGCTATTTAATAGGATTGTACCAGTTTCCTTATTATGAAGGCACTGTCTCTGAGGTGCTGGACATATTAGACTGTACACTTTGTAGGAGAATTTCTCCTGACCTCACATGGCTGCAGATGTTCAAACTTGTATGCCACCAAAACTTGTGTTTTCAGCTAGAGATCAGACCTTGGCCACCAACTAGCCCGTAGAGTTTAAGTCAGGTACAATCAGTCAATCAATGGCATACTTCTCAGAGGCTCAGGCCTAGACATCTCACATCCTGTTTCTCATTCAATTTGAGCCAAACATACGAATTTTATAACACTATGGAGCAATTCTCTCAGCATCTTTATGGTATGTTCAGACTCTGCACTGAGAAGTTTCCGCAGATTCCGCTGCTCTCCCCTGCTCACAGCCGTGTGCTTTTCCGCCCATGCTATAGAAAACCGATTAATTCTTTGGATTAATGTCGGAATCCTCCCGTTCATAGAATTGAATCAGTGGGGATTAGCGACGGAATCCGTGGGAACTTCTCCGCAAGGATTCCTTAGTCTGAACATACCCTAACACATATCGACACATAAAACACATCGGACATAAAAACAATGGCCTACACAAACTCCAACCTTCTTCTGCAAGATGGTATTCATAATCCTTGTTCCCAATTTCACTGATCGATGCAAATAATTTGGCAGTTTTTACCCAATGAGTGTTGAGCGAGCACTAAAATGCTTTATTGTTTTTTACTTAAGTCAAGCATATTTTAATGCTTGAGTGCTCGAGTAATAAGCCTCATTGAAGTCAATAGAAGACTTTAGCATTTAAGCAGGTGCCCCTTGCTTGGCAGAATGGAAGGTGCCTGGTTAACCCACAGTATTTAAGTTTTTTGTTTTTGAATTTGCCGGCACTCCGCCAGAGTTCTATTGTGTCTTGCAGAAACCTATTGCATTATTTTTTTTTTGTATACTTCATTTCATAAGGTGTATGGCCATCTTTATGGTACTTTTACACGGAGCGATAATTCGCCCGATCGCACTATTAACGATTTTGAATGAACAATGGTTTTTTTTATAACGATCAGCGTTTAGACGGAACGATACATCGTACGGAAAAATCGTTATGCAATCGTTTTGCGATCGCTTATGCCTATCTCACACATAGGTGAAATCGTTGAAAGAATGTTTACATGGAACGATCTGCAAATTTTTTGCGAACGGCCAACGATAATTTGAGAACATGTTGAAAGATCAAAATGAACGATTTCTCGCTCGTCGTTTGATCGTTCACTGCGTTTACACGTAGGATTATCGTTCGGATTCGATCGTTATCGTGCAAATTCGAACAATAAATCGTTCCGTGTAAAAGGACCATTACTCAAGCACCATGGGATGCTTGGTCTAGCATTGAGCTCGATCAAGCATCCTGATCCCTGAGTCATTAGGCCAGTCCCAGGCTGCTTCCTCCTGACCCACCAGCCTTGACTTATAGATTTCTCCCTGTTTGGGTGCAAGGGGAGATCTATCTTTTAAAGGTACCTCTCATGTCGCGATCACAGAAGGATCTGCCTATAAAATCCTGCTGGTGGGCGATCCGCTTCTGACATGGCCGAGGTATGGAATTCTCAGAAGTGCCAAAGACTGCACTGTAATGCACTGACAATGCAGTCTACGGTGCTTCTGGGAATTCCGTACATTGGCTGTGTCGGAAGTGGATCACCCACCTGCAGGATTTTATCGCCAGATCCTTCCGTGATTGCGACATGAGAGGTACCTTTTAGGACTTATGGGACAGGGAGAAACCTCTGGTAACCTCTGCCCTGTGGTTTAGGTTCCCTTCAAAGACATTTGCCTTAAACTGTATGAGGGCAAATGAAGGTCACCTGAGGTTAAACCTCTGTATAAACTCGGACATGTTTATTATGTAATTTGAATGGAAATGCTTTAGCAATATTTTATGCAGATTATAAAACCAGTGAGCACATAAAGGTAAATGGGGTCTACAGAGTATAAAATAAACAAACATACACATTTGATACAAATGCTGATATTCTGTCCTAGAATTTTATTTGGAGGAGTGATACACCTTCCTTCTCCGCCTCCATAATGCATCAGTGATAATTGCCTGCTGGAAAATTAAAATAAAATGGAGACAAGTTCTTAATATTCACAGGACACGGACTTGCCTGACTGGAAGATGCATTCTCTGTACTAGTGTGATAAATATAACAGTAGCAGAGGACGTAGCGCACACTGATTGGTATGCAGACATCGCTTTAAGTGACCTTCACTGACTATGTATCCATTTACAATGATACAATTTATAGATGAAATTTTCTTTATTATTTCTTAGTCTGCACAGATATATTTTCTTTTTTTTTTGCAGGACAGATGAATTAAATATATTACAATATATTTTAGTATTATATAGATTTATATAAGAAAACTTGGATAGAAATGTGAAAAATTAAATGTTCAATATTTAATTACTAGAGATGAGCAAATATACGGTACAAATCTGAATCTTAAGCTTGGGCGGTCATGGGTGGGCAGTTTGATCTGTTCAGAGAAAATAGTTATGCTTTTGAATTGCTATTTTAAGTGTTCTGATTTTCTGGAAAACTCTAGTATGACTTTTTAAGGGAGTTCGTGCACTTGGAAAGTGCAACTTAATTTGTAGATGACCCCCCCCCCCCCCCTCCACATCTCTGACTGCTTATGTCTGACTAAAATTCAGCTCCAATGCTCAGGAGTATATAGAGATCTAGGGGGCAGAGGTGTCACACAGGTTAAAGGTCAGAGAAGTAAAGTCATGCATGTTAACCATTTCCTTTTTTAATTTGTACTTGCCTATGCTGTTTACCAACAAGGGTTACTATTGAATAATTTTTAACTCTTTATTTTAAAGCTTGGTTTTACTAATTGAAGCTATGGCCACGGCAAGATTAGCATTACAGCTCCTGGACCTTTAGCTATAAGTCTATAGGATCCTGCACTTAGCTCCTTACTGATTCTGCCTGCGACTCACCTTTTGTGGCGGCTTATCCTATCTATCTATCTATCTGTCTGTCTGTCTGTCTGTCTGTCTATCTATCTATCTATCTATCTATCTATCTATCTATCCAAGTGTATTTGAGGAGAAAGCATATCTATAAGACCATAGATGGGGGGGGGGCACTATATTAGGGTAAATGCTATTAGTCAATCTCTTTTTATTACATTTTTTTCTGGGATGTGATTTGGCCAAAAATCAGTATCAATAACATTATGTTTATTTTATTTTATTTAACAAATATAAAAAAAAGTATAATAAATGGTTTGAATTTTTATTATGGGGGGATTTTTAAAAACATTTTCTGACTTTTTTTTACATTATTTTTTAGTCCCCCAAAGGTACTTGTATGAGGAATCATTTGATTGCTCATACAGACCAATGCCATATGACTGCTCTAACAGGCGATATGTCACAGCAGTTATAGAGGCCTAGAATGCCTAGGTCTGCCACTGATCAGGTTCCTAAACCACCAATGATGCCACCTCTATCTAAAGGCAGCATCTAGAGGGTTAAATAGCTGTAATTGGAGTAATTCTCTCCATACTGGCTAAATGTCGCCATGACATACAGGTATGTTATGGTGGGTTATGGGGTTTACCTCTGCAGCCTCCTTATAGATCTAATCAGTGGGATTGCCATTGATCGGACTCTCACAGATCCAATATTGATGGTGTATCTTGAACCTCTAGCAGGTTATTCCTATCTCAGACATTTATGGCCACATCCAGGAATGAATGAATAACAAGGCGTCCATGCACATGCGTGACTCTCTCCATTCACTTCTATATAGGTTAGGGAAACAGCCAAACCTTGTCCTATAATATAAAATTATCAATTGCTTTTATTATATTAAAGATGCCCTGTGACATGAATACAATATTACAGTCTGTGCAGAAAAATATACGGTGATGATTTTCTTGGTAAATCTAGGAAATGTCTGCAGGTTGCTTGAAATATTTGTTTAACATTGTCATTTGGTACTTTCTGAGTGTTATATATTACAAGTTTGTGAACTTTTAATGCCAGTATTTTATTCTCTGAGTGCTGAATCAGGCTCCACGGGTACAATAAAAAGATTGGATTTGGGAAAGGCTTTAGCAGAGGGACCTTGGGGTGACGAAACATACATTTATTTCTGAACACTTGTTTTATGAGTTCCCGTCTGGCTTTGTTCAATTACAAGTGTTTTATGGGTATAGAACAAGAGAAGGTCGGTAGGAAGAGACATGACCTGGTCTTTAGAGATGGTGCTCAGTTAATACCTTTTATTGTCCTGGTCATTTCATTTCTTATGTTACCATGACTTTTTACCAAAAGGAACGCATAAGGTAGAATTGGCCTAAAGTTTATTTGATTCTGTATTTTTAAAAAATAAGATCATTGCCCAGTGCCGCATTTCAAGAAAACTAGACAGAGAATTCTAGATGACCTTACATGACTTAATGGAAACCCTGTATTGTAATCAATCATTTTGAAGTAACATATCAATATATGACATATCACTATATATTGTTTTCTCAGAACATTTAACGAAAGGTCATAAATTATCTTTAGATAACATGATCTTCACACTACACTTAGGATTTCCATGTATCTGTGGTTGACAGCCCTGATATTGTGAGTGACAACTGTCAAAAGCAGACCCCTACTTAGTCTTATTATATCCCGCAGCTCTGACATATCTTGGTGATCTCATAGTCCGTCAGGTGATTATCAGGACAACTAGATAAAGCAAAATGGAAGACAGAAAAGGCATAAGACCTCTGAACATACAGGATTTTTCATTTATTGTAAATGTTTGTGAAAAGAAATCTACAAAAAAAAATGTACCAAATGCATAGTGTATGTTTATCAAGGGTTGAAGAACATTTCTGACATGTCTATCTCATAGGGCATCTCTGTTACCAGGAATGGTAGGGTACCAGCAGTCAGACTCTTAGGGCCCTATTACACGGGACGATTATTGCGTGGAAAATAGTTATATCGTCAATTTTAAATGATAATCGTCCTGTGTAATTGCAGGCAATGATCCAAAAATTGTTTGTGTGTTGTTGATCGTTGATTTAGATCTGACCCTAAAATCATTGTTAATCGTTCGCTGTTATTCCACATTCATTTGTTCCTTTGTTCACCAATCGTTCAGTGTAATTGCACATCGTTCATTCTTTTGCTGGGATAAGATGGAGTAAATGATCGTACAAACGGTTGTTGTAACAATACGGTTAACGATAAACAATCTTATTTGCGATTGTTTATTGTTAGTCATTAATCGTTAAAATTTTTTTATCTAATAGGACCCTTAGCCTTCTGGAGAATAGAGGTGTCCTGACCATTATTCCTATTGAAAAGTTTTTATAGTCAGCAACCGCAAGCTGTTTCTGTATTAGCCACTTTTATAGTAGATTTGATTCTGCACAAAGCATTTAATTCACCTGCCTTATAATTTAAGGGCAGTGGCAGCCAGTTTATTTATCCAAAGCTGGGCGATACCCGTTTTAGACTGGTGGTGTTCCTAGTGGTTGGATTTAAAGCTAGGTTCACACTGCGTTGATGCTTTGTGTTTAACTTATTTATTTATTTTTTAATGTTCAGAAAAACGTGCATTGGACCAGCCAGACTGGGGTGCACACCCCATCCACATCATTAGTCTTTTGTATGTAACCAGTTCTGGAAAAAATTTTTACCCAGATGTTAGATTTTTGCCTTGTCACAGATTCTTAAATCTTTATGCTTGTCTGTTTCTTGATTCCCAGAATCATTATCAAAGACTGTCTGCTTACCCGCTACCTACCCACCCCTTGTCAAGCACCATTATCCTGAGATAATCAATGTAATTTGCTTTGTTATACTGTTATGGCTCACAGGTGTATATTGCATTTGACTTTTTTACTTTTCTTCCCTGTAAATGTGTTACTTTTGTAGGCCTATCTTGTGGAAGCGTAAAGAGCTTTATTACTCCTCCTCATAGAAGTTCTTGCTATTCAATAGCATGCTGCCATAATTGTTCTCCAAACTCATAACTCACCAGTTCACATATTGGAGTACTGCTGAAATATTTTATTAACTTGTCCTTACTCTCCTCAGTGTGGCCCTCGCTGGTCTAAAGGATGAAATTACTTTATGTTTAGGCAGTTAGTTCCTCTATTTATCTTGTGTAATTATATAGGAATATATTTTCTTGAATACATAAAACACTGAATCATCTCAACAACACTGTTTGGACCAACCATTAAAAAATTTTAACTGCAACACCAAGAAGGAAGAGGAAGAAATAAAGAATGCACTTGGGCATGCAAATCATCAAGATCTGCTGCGGGCGGCTCTATTTGTAATTGCTGACCAATGATGTCCCAGATGTGCTTGATAGGAGACAAGTCTAGAGACGTTGCAGGCCATGATATCATGTTTAGGTCACACAGGCTGCTCACAGTTGTACAAGCAACCTGACTCCTCTAAGAAACTACTGTACTGCTGGTTTTTACAACCAAATCAATGTAATTCTGAGTTGGTAGTGTGCCTGGAATGAAGACTAGAGGGTCTGGTTACCGTACATCTTGCCACCCTGCACCATAACCCCAGCAGTAGGACAGGTGTGACATTCCCTTGTTTCTATGTGGATAGACCTCCATTCCAGCCTTCATTGCTCCATAACCTTACAGCTTATCCCTTATGATGTTGTAATTTGAGAACGGAATATCACACCTGTTCAACTCTTAGGATTATGGCATGGGGTAACCTAATGTACAGTAGTCAAACTCCTCTAGTCTTCATTCCAGGTACACTTACAGCTCTACTATATCCACGGCTTATCCAGTGCTACAAAAACATGGCCACTTTCTTCCGGAGACAGCACCACTCTTGTTTCCAGTTTGGGTGGAGTTTTGCAACTCAGTTCCACTGAAGGAAATGGAGGTTAATTGCAAACCAAACCTGAACTGGAGACAAGAGCGGTGTTGTCTCTGGAAGAAAGTGTAGCCCTGAATAACCCCTTTAATTTTGTCATGGAACTAGTGGTATGGCCATATCAACTAACAAAAATGGCAGGCAACATACTGGTTGTGCTACCATGATTAGCCGTGGCTTGCAGCGTCCCCAGACTTGCTTCCCTTCACACACATCTGGGATGTCATTGGTTGGCAATTGCAAAGGGAGCTGCCAGCCGCAAATGAGTTGTATGCCTTCAGCGTGGCAGAACATTTCTCTGACAGCCATTAATAACCTCATTGGTATCATGCCAAGCCATGTAAGTGTGTCTATTTCTGCATGGGGTGCTTATATTGGATACTGAATAAATTTAGATGTTTTGAGCACTTGATTTCCATTTTTGCATCATTTGCATATTATCAACATGTCAATCGATTTTGTGATTTCCATAATTTCACAATTTTTTTCTTCTTCATGGTGTTGCAATTTTAATGTTGAGGAGTGTGTCATATCACTCTGTGTTAGTTATATTTCCGCTACATAACATACGAGAAAATAACTATTTAGATGTAACTTGTGTCTAAGTAGCTTCTCAAGAATATTTATTAGATTTTTATAGTTTACATTATGCATCCACATTGCCACCTACTTTGTGCAGTGTATTTGGTGGTTATACTGCTAATTCAGAGAGATGTCACATCCTCCTGTGGACACCACGGCCATCTGCTATTCCCATATGGCCGATATTTGCAGTTTGGGGGCAACCTGTAGCTTAAAATGTCTCTCCTCGGTGACAGACCCTAATTAGGTTTCAGCCTTTAAAATCTGTGATAGGTCAACTCTGCTTTTTAATTATTTTTTAAAGTTTTCTGAAAGGGACTTAAAGGGGTTGTCTGAAAATAAGTAGATGGCTAAATCCTTTTATTCCTTCCCGCTTTTGAGACACGGTGGGGCAGGTCTAAGTCTCAATCATTACGAAACACGTCCAAATGTGATTTCCAGTTGCTACACAGTGTTGCCCACACACACAAAGATCAGGACTTAGACCTGATCAGTTCAGAAGAAGTGAGTACCAGGTAGGTGAAGGCTTCAGCCATCTTCTGCTTCCCTGAAAACCCTTTTAAGGATGATCAATAAATGTAGGACACCTTATATAATGAAATTCTCCAATGTTGATATATTGTTGTAAAAGAACACTGATTGTACTTAAAAAAATGGTGACAGATTCCCTGCAATGACTGGTAAAACATAAGATTTATTTAAGTAATCTGGTATAGGTTGCTAGTTTCTAGAGAACACACGTACTCTTACATAGCAACCTAGAACTGAGTAAAGCAAGTATATCTCATTTACTTGATCCATGTTGCCTGAGCTATGCATTAAAGGGGTATTCCCCCCCTAGAGCTAAAAATATAAAATGCCCCTAAACCTAGCTGTTCTCACTCAACAAGTCCCCCTGAGTATTTTGAGCCATTTCCTGTCTTTCTAGCTGCCGCTGTTCCTGTGTTACAAGTTTTTCTAAAGGTGCTGGCAGGGAAACTACATTTCCCATCATGCATTGCTTCTTCCTTCCCTGATGAGCTGATGTTGCAGCAGAGCCGAGGATGTTGTACTAGAGTTGATGATGATGCTGCAGAGCCGATAGGGGGGGGGGTGCACTCATACACTCTTACTCATACACTGGACTTCACTTTTACTGACAGCTTTACTACATCTGGCAAAACTCACTCAGCACTGTTTAGTGTAGGCGGCTGGCTGGCTATCTTCTGGGGGGGGGGGGGGTGCGGGGTGCCGCGGGCCACACACTGCTAGGACCACTGGACTGGTGCCATGTCCCTAGCCTGCACACAGACCCGCTCCCCCCAGCTCAGTCCCCCCGGCACTGGCCACTCATTGTGCCCGGCTTGTGGCATGTCAGGTAAATATACACTAGTGCCTGAAGACCTGAAAGTCCAGCTGTAATGTGCTGCGGGCAGCCGCTGGATATCTTATGAGACCGGGGGGAATGTGCCGGGGGGCGGATGTGCCGCGAGCGGCTGGCTGGCTATGTTCTGAGGCGGGGGGGGGGGGAATGGTGACGGGGGCAGCTGGCTATCTTATGAGACGGGGGGGGGGGGGGGGGGCGGGGTGCCGCGGGCGGCTGGCTGCCTATGTTCTGAGGCGAGGGGGGGATGGTGCCGCGGGCGGCTGGCTATCTTATGAGACGGGGACGGGGGGGTGCCGCAGGCCACTGGGGACAGGTCACCTGCTGCCTATGTTCTGAGGCGGGGGGATGGTACCGTGGGCGGCTGGCTATCTTATGAGACAGGGTGGGGGGGGGCGGGGGGCTGCGGGCGACCGGCTCGCTTTCTTCTGAGACCGGGGGGTGGGGGGTTTTTACGTCCGTCTGGCTATCTTCTGGGGCTGTGTGTGTGTGTGTGTGGGGAAGGGGGGGGTGACGCGGGCTACTTACTGTGGGGGGTGCTTTCAAGGAGGGAGACAGTGATCAGCAGCAGCTGTCACTGTGTCATCGTCCTCCCTCTCTTCAGTGGACTGGGTTAGAAGCACTAACCCGGCCCATTGAAAAGACTGAGGATACGTGATGCCGTCTCAGAGGGTCGGGGCCAGGAGCAGGGAGCGTGTCAGGTTGGACTGAGACTTGATGATTCTATGCATTCTGTGGGGGTGAGTGCATCTAGATAACAGCAAAACTGTGCAGAATCCATAAAAACTTTATATTGAAAAGATGGAAAGCTATGGGTGGGCAATGTATTAATGCAAAAATAATTTGGGGGGAATACCCCTTTAATGTAGAATGCCCACTTTATAGTTATCTATTCTTGAGCCACACAGGACATTGGTATTCTAATAGTACAAAAAGATCTTTTTTTCCACTCATAAAAAGTTCTACAAACGTCTAGCCTTAAGTTACACATCAACTTGAATTTCAACTGATCATATTTTCAGCCTTCGAGCCCTTCTAATTCAAAGGTTACAAGAGTCTTTTCTTACATTGCTCCCCTAATCAGGTTTTATCTTGTAAAAAGCAACTTGAAAAAATGCACATTCAGGCTGGGTTCACACTACGTATGTTTCAATCAGTATTGTGGTCCTCATATTGCAACCAAAACCAGGAGTGGATTAAAAACACAGAAAGGCTCTGTTCACACAATGTTGAAATTGAGTGGATGGCCGTAATATAACAGTAAATAACGGCCATTATTCCAATATAACAGCCGTTGTTTTAAAATAACAGCAAATATTTGCCATTAAATGGCGGCCATCCACTCAATTTCAACATTGTGTGAACAGATGCTTTCTGTGTTTTTAATCCACTCCTGGTTTTGTTTGCAATATGAGGACCACAATACTGACTGAAATATACGTAGTGTGAACCCAACCTTAAAGAAGTTATACCAGAAAAAAAATATATTGAAAATAAGACTATGAAAGTCCAAGTGAGTATATATTTATTATTATAAATGCATTAAAGTGAATCTGTACTGGCCCCCACCCACTCCAAACCGCTGGTAGCGTTGTCTCTAGACTTCTTCATGCCATGTCTGTTCCTGGGGTCTGCCTTTCTCCTGGGGCTGGTATTCTGGCTAAAAAACAAGTTTTATTCTGATGGCATGGCAGGGTGTTAATGAGGCAGGGCCTACAGCAACCATGCCCTAGGCCTGTAGTGTTTCTCTCCCCACCTTCAGGATCATGTTGCAAAATGCATATGGAATTTTTAATACTCCAGCTAGGCCTCTAGCTACTATACTCCACTGGCTGGATTCAACTTGGAACTTATTCACGGTCCCAAGAGAAAGCTACAGTTTAGTGCACGGCAATAATGCTGCCGCAAATCAACACCAGTAGGAATATAGGGTAGTCATCCTAATAGCAACTATTTAACCAGGCTAAGTCTCTGTGACACTGAGTGCCCAAGGTCAACTAAGGCAACCGCATAGCCCTGTACTCAAAATTACACAAACCTTATTGTAGGCTATATAGCTTTTGGAATAGTAAAGTCAATACATGGAGGTGTAATATAAAAAAAATATTGGATACTTTGCAGTATATAAATATTAAAGGTTATACCTGCAATTCGCAATGTAGACAGTAAGTTTATACAGTAAGTGAGCATACACTCACATGGCGTATCCTTCTCTGCTGCCATTTCCACACTCACCTGTCCCCATCTTAACACATAGCAGATGCCCACTGTGAAAATCTCTGTCTGTAGTTGTCATCCATCTCTGCCAATGTTGGGCTCAGTGGCCATTTTTTGGATGTCGAGATGAGGACCAGGAAGAGGCGAGCAGTGTCCTACTTTAAAACATATATAAATGCTGGATAACCTTTTCGAAAAAAAAAACCCCAGTAATTGAGTATCCATTGGGGAATTATATAGACCCTTCAGTGAAGTCACTAGATGACTGGTATCTCCATAACCATATGGCAATCTGTATAGGCACTTATGAATCTCACTCTGTAAGAGATTTACAGCTTTTTGTGTCAGAGAATTTATAACTTGTTTTTAGAATGTTTCTGTCAGGCTGGGACCCAGGAACACAGGACAAGTGAAGCCCTAATGCACCCGCCCTGCTGTCCCTTTCTTTTGGACTGATCGGCCCCAACCTAAAGACTGGTCGCTATTTTAGTATAAGTGGAACACATAGACAAGGACAAGAAAAAACAAACAAAATATACTTAGAGTCAGCTAGCCAGATCAGAATCTATCGGTAGTCGCAGTACAAAATTAGAAGTCAGAGGGATAGCCGGAAAGTCAAAATCTGGAAACCAGGGAATAACAGTCAGCATACAACGCTAGCTTAGTCACCCTCAAAGATCGCAGACAAGGAGATTTGATAGGGGTAGAAGTTTTATGGAGGCTGGAGTCCCAGCTCTAGCACCTGATTGAGGCAGAAACTCCGCCCCCCAACAATATACAAAGCTGACTGGCTGTGCCATTATCTTAGACACCTGTGCCAATCAGTTGGGGCCAATCAAGAAAGCCCTGGCCGCGGCAAGATCAAGAAACGATTTTACCAGCGCCCCCCTTGCAATTGGCTGACCAGTCGCCAGGGGGGTTGTTGGCGTGCTCCCCGCAATCAGCTGGACCGGTTGACTGGGATGCCATCGGCATTAACAGAAGGCTGGCCACACGTTCCGGCAGTGCTGGGAGCCGAGCACGACGGCCGGCTCGTAACAGTTTCAGAGTATTTCTATTTTCTCAAAGGCATTGACTTTGATGGCTAGGCCATTTAACATTCTGGCACATTGAAAAGAGTTCCAAGCCAACGTCCATATGCCCAACAGGAGCATACAAATAGAGCACAAGTTTAAGCAAAAAATGTTGTACTTCTTCAGTTCATTGTGATGTTTTTGCCCTTCGTAATGATCCCAGACACCATCGATTAACTTTCAGTGCTCTGTATTATTTTAAAATCAGATGCATTATTGTAAAATGTGTTGTGCTATATTTGTCTCTGACTCCATTGATTTTTGTAGACTCCTAAAGTACTAAAAAACGTGGAGCAGCATTGTAAACTTGTTGTGCAATATATCTGTCTGTTAGTCCATTGATTTCTGTGAAACGTGACATAACGTGCGATGAATTATTAACAAAGTGGGTGTTTGGGAAACATGCGCTGCACACAAATGGCAAACTGTATGTACTTAATCAATATAATAAAGGACTGGGACAAGATGAGATATAGACGTACTTTATGAGAATGCTAATTACTAACTTTTAATGAATATCTGTGATGTGAAAGGACGGAGCTTACACAATTTACATTTATTATCATAGTCCTATTGTGTTGTATAGAATGGTAACAACTAATTAAGATACAACTGTAGCGATGTGCGGAAGGCAATCTAATCTAAGCGTAAAAAATCTAATTACCCAACTTTATATCCTGCTCATAAGATGCTTAATAATTACCCAGTCCTCTTTAAATATTTAATACGTATCTATTAAAGTATATTAAGAGGATAACTACCGTATGCAATATAATATGGATACTTTTTCTGCTCTCTTTGGTTAAAATGAAGGATCTGCCGTATTTTCGGGCGTATAAGCCGACTGTTTAACCCCGAAAAATCTTCTTAGAATTTGGGGGTCGTCTAATACGCCGGGTATGGTCGCCCCATACGGTGGGGGAGCTAAAAAATGGCCGCATCTCCACTGTACGGGGCGACCACTATAAAAAAAAACAACAGTTAACTCACCTGGGGCCTGTTCCAGCAGCTTCGCTTCTTGTATCCTGTTCCCGGGGCAGGCAGTGTGATGAACACTGCCTGTGCCGGAGGTCCCCGAAGCTCTCCCAGTCAGCCGAGCGTCCCACTGGAGAAGCTCAGGGATGCACGGCTGCGGGGAGAACTTCGGGAGAATCACAGAGGTGCCGGAAGTTCCCATAGCCTCTGTCATTCTCCCGACGCTCTCCTGGCAGCCGAGTGTCTCCGAGCCTTTCCAATGAAACACTCGCGTGTCTGAGATACCCGGGGGTTTTTTTTTACATTTAGCTGCAGTTAACCTCTGCCTGACCGGCGTATAAGACGTACCCCTGACAATCTTCTTAAAAGTCAGGGATCGTCTTATACACCCAGTTTCCTTATACGCCAGAAAATACCTTTATTTTTCCATTTCATTCACATCAATAACACCATAATAATTTAACTCATGCATAGGCTCTGTTCACACACCGTCAAAATGATGTCCATGTTTATTGGACGGATGTCATTTAACAGGAATTAACGGCCATTATTTTAAAACAGTGTGATTACATAAAATGCTAAAAAAGCAGCTAACTTGACTTCAGTCGAATGGCATAGGGAGTAGGTGGATTTCCTCACCTGGATAAAGACACATAACACTCCGTAGTATAGATGTTAATTCAACCAAAAACAAAGGACTGCATCTCCTCCTGTGTGATCTCTCTCTACAGCAGCAATACAACCTCCACTGCAACAACAACACAGGTTTTTTGGGCGCGGGTCACAGGGAAAGCCAAAGGGCAGCAAATTAAAAAAAAAAAATATTAAAAACTTTAGTAAAAACTAAGGTAAAAACGAGACACATTTCAAAACCTTGAAACATGTTGAAACCTTCACACTTGAAAAAGAAACCAGATGGTTCCAAAACACAACTTGAACCCTAAAGAAACCAGAGCAGTTTCGAAACGAGTTGTGTTTTTACAAATGTTTTTAATAAACCACATATTTTATTGTAATTTGCTGCCCTCTGGCTTTCCCTGTGACCTACAGCTTAAAAACCAGTGTTATCGCTGGAGTGGTGGTTGTATTTTACCTGTGATTAACTATATCTCTGTCAGGCAGGTACAGGGTTTCTTTTTATCCCCAGACCAAATTGAGGAGAGGTGGCAGAGATGCCCTGCCTTGGTGACTCTCTTGACCTGTGGATGACCCCGGAGTTACAGCTGCAATGTGCAGTTGCTGTTGTGGATGCTGCTGTGAACGTCATCCATGTAATCATGAGTGACAATATCACTTTAAGGGTGCCTTCACACCTACCGGATCCACAGCGGATCTCACTTCTGCGGATTCGAAGCGAGAACCGCTGCGGATCTGGTATCAATTCACCCCTATGATAGCACATATTCGCAGCGGGAATGACATCCCGCTGTGAATATGTGCTTTAACTCCCTGGTATCCCTGGCGCATTCCCCCCATCCCGGCCACATCCCCCCCATCAGCCCACCCCCAGCCCTCCCCCGCCTGCATCAAGCCGCCGCTAGCTAACAGAACCTGCTCGGCGGCGCGGCTGCAGTGAATCTGCCGGCTCCGGGCCCGCTCAGATCAGCTGAGCGGGAACGGAGCCGGGAGCCTCACTGCAGCCGCGCCGCTGAGCAGGTACTGTATGTTCGCGGCGGCGGGCTGGAGATGGGATGATGGAGGGATGTGGCCGGGATGGGGGGATGTGGCCGGGATGGGGGGATGTGCCGCCGCCGGGGATGGGGGATGCGACGGCGGGGCTGCGGGCATCAGGGAGATAAAGCACATATTCACAGCGGGTGAATTGCTTCTCGCTTCGAATCCGCAGAAGTCAGATCCGCTGTGGATCCGGTAGGTGTGAAGGCACCCTAAAAGGGTTTTTCAGCACAAAAGTAAATTTATAGTTTGCTGTAAAAATAATAATAAAAAAAAAAGAATAAAAAGGTCAAACTTACGTCAGTCCCCCAGATGTCAGAGAAAAAACTTCCCATTCAGCCAATCACTGGCGGAGAAAGGACAACACTGCAGCCAAGGAAAAAATGTTGTGTGGCTGAATACCCCACAAATACCAGGTTGCTTCCTTTTGAATTGATCAATTGACCATTGACTCTTATCTATCTATCTATCTATCTATCTATCTATCTATCTATCTATCTATCTATCTCCTATCTATCTATCTATCTATCTATCTATCTATCTATCTATCTCCTATCTATCTATCTATCTATCTATCTATATCCAAATAATATAGGCAGCGCCAGGATGTATACGAAGGTAGGTGCCAGCAGACCGGACCGGGACCACAGTTCCAATTCAGCTATAAATAGATACTCTGCAGCACTCCAGGTAAGTTGAAAAACGTGAAGTGAATTTATTTCATCACAAAAAAACCGTAACACAGCAACCAAGCAAAAAGTGTCACTTTTTGCTTGGTTGCTGTGTTACTTTTTTTTATGATGAAATAAATTCACTTTACGTTTTTCAACTTACCTGGAGTGCTGCAGAGTATCTATTTCTATCTATCTATCTATCTATCTATCTATCTATCTATCTATCTATCTATCTATCTATCTATCTATCTATCAATCCCCATCACTACATGGTCAGACTTCTGGGTATGTTTGGAAGCTAATCAGTTACTGACCTAACTATATAATCTAAGTCCTACACTGGCCCTGTCCCTACTCCAGCAACTCTCCCTGCCACCTACCAGACCGCAAATGATTCGAGCATCTGAAGACCTGGGTCTGTATAGGTCACCTGATGCAGCTGTCCAATCAGTGCTATGACAGCAGCCAACATAGCTGCTGCATAGCAGGATCTCCCAGCCCCTTCCATGCATATTTATTGGCTGATTAAAGCCATGAAACATGAGGGGAGGAGACTATCAATTTCATTTGAACACCATGCTGTATTTGATCGAGTACTTTCGAGTACAGCGATACTTGAGCAAATAGTGAGCTCGGACGAGTGTACTCGCTCATCTCTTCTGGTAACATGTTAAAAGTAAATTTTAATGACAGGTACTCTTTAAAGCTATGTTCACACACCGTTAAAATGACGGCAGATTTTATTAGTGGCAACTAACAGTCACTATTATAAAATAGCAGCCATTATTTGCTGTTTTATTGGATAGCCATCACTAAAAGTTATGTTTTAACAGATTTTTTTTTAATCCATTGATTTATGTATATGTTTGTTTTATCAGATGTTATGTTGTATCCAACAGTATTTATATTGGGTTAATTGTCTATTTAACCCAATGGTATAATATATTGTTTATTGTGTATGTGAGGGTACAGCACGACTCAAAGGTCTCTTGCACATAGCAGAGCTGCATATTAAGAGCATGAATGTATTTTTAATGTCTCCATGTATTACATGGGGCCTCTGTGTAACACAATATTCCTCTGTAAGGCTATGTTCACATTATGTGAACACCCAGCCGTTCCGTGACCCCGGAAAGGCTGGGTGTTCACTTAAGTACCGGCCGGGTGATCTTTCCGGCCGCGGAGCTCTGATGCGGGCGCATCAGCGCGCACCCGCATCAGAGCTTCCCATAGCGCACAGTGAAGCAAGTGGCCGGAGCCGCTCGCTTCACTGTGTGAACTGACAGGGCTTTCTGCAGCCGGAATTCACTGAATTCCGGCCACAGAAAACTGACATGTCAGTTTTTTCTGGCGCCGCATGGGATCCTGGCCGGAGCGTATGCGATGTGTGTACGATCCGGCCGGGATGCCATTGAAAATAAGGCTATGTTACACACTGCAAAACTACGGCCGTAGTTCTGCGGCGAGAACTACGGCCGTAGTTTTACATAGTGTGAACATAGCCTAACTCTGTAATATAGTACAATGTATATCAGTATACATACTGTAGAACAGATACAAATTCTGTTTGATATCCTAGGCATACAGATGTACAGCAGGCCCCCATGGAGGTGTGCTTATGTGCAGGAGCCCTCACTGTCACTCTGTTTTGGCTTATGCATTGTTGTCCAATTATTCTATAAATCCATGTGTTTTATGAATACGTTGAATATGCATACTCACACACTATGGATGTTTCAGCTCTACAGTGAATGCAGAAACATTTGTGTAATATTGCCATCTATCTGCACATTGAAGGGATTTCAGCTGGAGCAGAAAGAAAGAGTACAGACCAGTGTTTATCAGACTTCTGTAATCAGAAAGGGATAGCATGTTTGCTAGGCTTGAGTTACACTTTTAGGCTATGTTCACACTGCGTATGAATCCGTCCGTAGTGCGAACCGCGAATATACGCACATAGTTTTGAGGTTGATGAGTTCGCTTGAAAGTATACGATATACGCCCGCACAGTGCACACTACATATGAGCTTACGGGCGGATCGTATACGGCGCCGTGAAAAATGAACAAGACCATTGTTTGAGGACGGAAATGTTCCAACTCACGGCCGTGGATTTCCATGCGGTCCCGTACGAAGTACTTATTTCAGCCAAATTGAACTTGATTTTTCGATCCAAAAGGCTCTGTAAGTTTTATAGGGCTGGGCGAAGATTTTCAAGAAAATGACCTGTTTCAGATCGCTTCGAAACAAGCTAGGGAAGCATAACTCTACTACGGGCGTATGTTCACGGTTCGTACGCATCCGGCCACATGTCGATTCTTCCTACGCCTGTAGTTTCAGCCGCACATGTACGGCGGCGTACGAAATGCGGCCGGACTCATACGCAGTGTGAACATAGCCTCACAGTGCTACTTTGCATGTCTCCCAGACATATGCATAAAGGGCACTATTTTGTCATACTTAGAAGTCTATAGATATTTTTAATGGGGTACTCCAGAGGAAAAGAAAATCAACTGCGGTCAGAAAGTTATACAGATCAGTAAATTACTTCTATTAAAAAATCTCAAGCCTTCCAGAATTTATCGTCCGCTGTATGTCTTGCAGGAAGTGGTGTATTCTTTTCAGTCTGACACACTGCTCTCTGCTGCCACCTCTGTTTGTGACAGTAACTGTACAGAGCAGTGATAAATCCCCATAGTAAACTTCTACTGCTCTGGACAGTTCCTGTCACAGACAGAGGTGGCAGCAGAGAGCACTGTGTCAGACTGGAGATAATACACCACTTTCTGTAGGACATACAGCAGCTGATAAGTACTGGAAGGCTTGAGATCTTTAAATAGAAGTAATAGCCAATCAATATAACTTTCTGACACTGATTAACTTGAAAATATTTTTTTTCCACTGGAGTTCCCCTTTAATGTCTATTGTAGCATACCTAATATATGCTTAATGTGCACTGCAATCTCAGTTTGCACACAGCATTACATAGTTGACAGTCTTTACTGTAATGCAACAATGACATGTCCATATACACACATACATATATGCAGCAGCCCATCACTAACCTCAGATGTCTCTGACCTGTAATGGTTAAGGCCAGTGATTGGCTACTCCAGACATATGGGTGGTGTAGAGGCATATCATCACAGCAGCACAGTAAAGAAAGACTTCAGGGAACAGCATTACTGAAACGGCAGCAAATGTATTAAGCAATGAATAATTTTTTTTATTGGTGTTTGACACTGATTTCTTTAGATCAGTGTAACATTCTTAGACCTTATTCACACGTTTGTGTTTTAATAATTATTTTGCATTAATATTTACAAGCGAGTAACAGCAGTGGGTCCAAGAGAGCAAAGAGGTGGTAATATTTCTGTTTATGTTCTACTCCTGGGCTTTAGACATCCCTTAAAGTTGTCAGAGATTGCAGATCTGCAATCACGGATCAATGTATTGCCCGTTGTTTTCTATTGCGCTATTCACACATTCTGCTCTTTCACAGATCCACAATCATGGATCAACTTATTGTCCATTGATTTCTGCTGTGCTCTATTCTACTGTGCGATGAACCTGACATCTACAGTATGAATTCTGGTGGAAACATGTTGGGAGAGAGAAAACCTGACTTGTAGAGACAGCTAGATCCTGCATTGAGTAAGTTACTGGGAACCAGGGACTCCCTTTTTGGAGTCTATTACTCAGTCAAGGAGTAGAAATTGTGGTGGTGGTGGTAGTGGTAGTAGTAGTAGGAAAGTATTTATCTTTTCTTTAAATTTTGGCTATATTTTTTTTTAAATGAGGACAAAAGGTACCTCCCCCCCAAAAAAAAACACTGTGAATTCCCCCTAAAAAAATTAGATATAGAGAGTCACATGAAGTAATATTTACATGTTGGTGTTTTAACATCTTTACCACCATCTTTAACACCTTCTGTCCAGGTCAAAGGGATCACTGAATGGAAGTTATGGCACCAACTTGCTTATTGTAATTTAGGAGTCTCATTGATGGTGACAGATTTTTTTTTTTTTTAATGGATACACTTATCCTTTAAGGGATTGTCCAAATATTTAAATGTTATCCCACTACAGAATGTTTTGCCAGTGTATTCATCATTCAATAAGCCGTTTTTCATCGTGCCATGCACAGACTTTGTTTCTGGACTAATGGTTATGACAATGTCCTTTTGTAGTCTGGACAGTAACTGGATGGGCATGCGTTGTTTTTCCCCACTTATTTTGTACATTTCATATGGCCACCCTCTTTTCACTATGTAGTAAGACAGCGCCTGGGCATTTGGGCATTCCTATAATTCTCTCTAAAATGGCTGAGCAGATAAGATCCAGCCTTATGTAGTTTGGCTCTTTTCTGTATGTGTTACTCAACCGATGTATAGCTGAGCATATGTGGGGTACGCGGCCAGTAGTTGAGCTAACAGTGACGCCCATTCTGTGGTGTACGGCTAGTGATGGTAGTTGTCATGATGCCAGTGCTTGTCCAGCACACAGGTGTGATGTTAGTCCCTGCTTTGTGTATGGAAGGTTTATATCCCCAAATGGTCGGTGACCTGCCGGGCTGTGATGGGACCCTTGGGCTCTTGTCATGGTAGTCTGGAGTGGCAATTGACCCACCCGGACTATCGGTACTGCCACCCACAGAAAGGGGAAAAATGACCTGTGGGTAATGTGTATGGGTGCTGGTGCAGAGGAAAGGATGAGTCTCAGTGATGAAAAAAATAAAATAGCTTTACTGTACAGTCTCTTGAGAATACAAAACACTTTGGCAGCAAGTAGATAAATTTTTGTACGGACTTTAGTGTTTAAACTTGGTTGTGCTGCAGAGATACATAAAGGAATAGAATATAGAGGTAGTTGCAGCGGTGCTTAGAAAGTTTAGAGTAGAGTGGAGCAGTGTAGAGGAGAGGAGTTTGTCAAGGGATTCATAACCCAATGTAGTACTGTGCTCTGTCGCAATTTGAGAGAAATACTTGAGACTTAAGAGTGAGAAGTTAACTTGTACCTGTGTTTAGACTGATGTCTGACCACCTTCTGCCCTACAGTGTCGAGTTTCCCGTCCTAATAGGGTAGTACAAGCCCCAGCCGTGGTTACCTGGGTGACGCTAAGTGTTCAAGGGTGTCCCAGTGTCACCTGCACTGCAAGATAGAATACGTAGACCTTCTGGTATCTTAGTTCTATCCAAGCTAGTTCCTCTGTATATCATGACACTGCCCTGTACTTTGTAGAGTGAAGTACAAACTCCTCTCTACTGTTCTCAGCTCACTCTGGTTCAGTCAGTTTAGCTCTTCTATTCTACGGCTCTCAGCACAGATTCTGTTCAGACACGTTTACTATTGGTCAACTATTGTATAAAGTGTTCTCACAGTAATAAAGATGTATTTATGGTGGTCTAGGAGAGATGACCGAATTTGTCTTTTTTTTATGTTTCAGATGGGGGAGTGGCTGCCTCTACTTGGTCATGCACTCCACCCATCCCACCTAGGTGGTGTAATTACTTTTGCTGGTATAAGATGGACCTTGCATGCCCAGAGCATTGGTGTATTACAGGCCATGCAGAGGCCATAGTACATTGTAGGGTCTGCCCTGAGCATGAGGCCACCTTATCGTGGTGGGGTGTTTTACACTGTTTGCAAATAGTAACCAAGAGCCTCATTATTTTTGTGGAAATTTTTTTTAGCAGTTGGGGGGCTACTTTTAACTATTTACATGTCTGTAGTGGGTCTGTATCATGCCATTCCGGTGAGCTGTTGCATTTTTTTTGTGTTTTTGTGGATTTGTTTATGGTAACAGGCCTCAGTGATTATTGTTCCAGCATCTACACAGTAGATACCACATTCTTGGGAAATCCAAGTGTGCAAGAAAGAAAGATAAGGGCACTCACCCATATATGGCAAAATTCTTCTTTATTATTCAAAAGATGTGCAGTTTAAAAGTCCGTGCAGACATCTCTCATGCGGGCAGACGCCAAACCACCTTACCTTACCACATTCTTGGGTCATCTCCTCTTTCTGTGGGTGGCAGTACCAATATTCCGGGTGGGTTACAACTCTACTCTGGACCACCGTGATAAGTACCCAAGGGACCCCATCCTAGCCCGGCAGGTCACCGACCACAGGGGAAAGGGTAGAGCCAGTCTCCCTAAAACAAAAGCAAGTGTGCTCCTATATCTGTGTGCCTCACTGGCGGCACAAAAGTACAACTACAGGCTCAGCTGTATTCCGACCAACCACCACAGTAGTGGCGTCACACATCACCATCTGGCAAGAGAACGGTCGAATGCCCGCGCGGGCGCACACCACACAGGATCATCCAGACATACATGTTAGACTATCTTGCTAGTCCTGTGTTTCGAGACTCTTCAATGAGGCTCCACGGGCTCTTCTTTTGCATTTACCTGTTAGACAGCAGTGTCACCAGGGAAGCTCGGGCTTTAAAGTGAGACAAATTTTAAAGGGAAACTATCAGCAGGTCCTTCCATATGAAGCTACTGATATCTCCCTGTAGCTGTTTACCTCCCCTTTCTGGTAAATCTATTGCTATCTCTGTATTTCTATCTAAAATAAATATGTTAATTAGCTCCTTTGGTTAATTGGGGTCATTCCTCCCCCCACCTCCCCCCAGTGCATCGTTTTGCCTGCCCACTGCCTCCTACATTCACGCCCATTTATGCATATTTAGGTATGTATAAGCAGGCTTGTCTCATTAACGCGCATGTACAGGAACAGCAGCCCCATACAGGAGACCAGACTGTTATGTATAACTGCTGAATATGCATAAGTAGGGTTGAGCATAGAAGCCGCGAATGGGCGGGTAGAAAAGTGCACTGGGGGAGATGGAAGGAATGCGCTTGGTGCACCAAAGGAGCTAATTAACATATTTCTTTTAGATGGAATTTTACAAAAACAGCAGGACATACAAAGATAATAAAAGCTGCACCGGAAAGGGGAGGTAAGTGGCTACAAGGACATATTAGCTGCTTCACATGGACAGACCTGCTGATAGTTTCCCTTTTCCATTAATAAATGTACAGTTACTGTGAATTTACTGTATTATTATTATGTTTCCTTTTTTTTCTTCTAAATCAAAACATTGTAATAATATCCCTTTAATAATCAGTAAAAGTAAAGTCTTACAATTTGAAAAATGAAGCTTTGGGGACAATGTTTTGATCATGACCTTGCATTTTCTATGTGGCTTTGTATCCTAGTTTTATGGGTCAGTTTCTGTCTTCTAGGTTCCCCTCCGGTCAGTAGACTTTACTAACATGCCAACATAGATATTATCCTTGGTAATTAATTTAACATTGACCGACCAAAGGGAAACAGCCCAACCTGTTTACATAAGTGTATTATATTATAATGCTTCATTTGTTATATACTCATTGGCCCAGATATATTGCAACTGTCTAATTCATAGACATTATAAAATTTGAGAGACAACTGGAAACTGAAAAACCCTGTGTTAAACATCTGGCACATCTTTAGACTGTCTAAACTTAAAGGGGTTTTCCAGGATTAGAAAAACATGGCCGTTTTATTCCAGAAACCGCGGCACTCATGTCTCAAGTTGGGATGGGGTTGTGCAGTTAAAATAGTTATCAATGGATAGCGAAGGGAAACCTACACCCAAACTGGAGACAAGAGTCTGGAAGAATACGGCCATGTTTTTCTAATTCTGGATAACCCCTTTAAATTCAACTTGACTCTAGATCTTTTTTTGGTGCTAAAGTTGCACTGAAGTCATACCCTCTTTCTGATAAACACACCTCCTTTCTGCCAGACCAAGCACCTATCACCTATGTATCCCATTGTTTTTTAGCCTATGATTATTGGAATCAGAAATAGAACAGTATATTCATGGCCACTGACATGTAAAGTCAATTACCTATAGGATTATCTCTTAATAGGAAATAAATAAAGTTGTCACTGTTTTTTTACCTTTGACCCTAGGCTGACGTTTCCTGTTCTATGCACTGCTAGTAGTAACATTTTTAGTGGAGTTCCCCTTTAGGTTATCTGAACATCGCTTTTAATTTAACTGGAATTGACAGGATAGATTTAAACCCGTCAGGAGATAAAATGTCTGGATTCCATATTAGTATCAATTAGGCCCCCACTGTGCCCCCATATAGTGTAAGGCTCACATAAGGTGATAAGGTAGTGAATGTTTGGTCACCCCTGTGCCTTCATATAGTTAGGTGTCTGCAATGCCCCACAATGTAGATAGATTCCCTTTGTGCTCCATAAAGCAGTGATTTTCAACCTTTTTTGAGCCGCGGCACACTTTTTATACTTAAAAAATCCCGGGGCACACCACCAACCAAAATGGCACAAAATGACACTAAAACAGTACATATTATACATATAGTTAATAATATAGATTCTAAGATGTATTTATACTCACTCAGTGTGAAACCTGGGCCTGTTTTCTTCTCCCCCCTGTGCTTCTCTCCACCATACTTCTCCCCCCTACTTCTCTCCTGTGCTTCTCTCCACCATACTTCTCCCCCCTGCTTCTCTCCTGTGCTTCTCTCCCCCATGCTTCTCTCCTGTGCTTCTCTCCACCATACTTCTCTCCCCCCTGCTTTTCTCCACCATACTTCTCCCACCTACTTCTCTCCTGTGCTACTCCCCCCTGCTTCTCTCCCCCATGCTTCTCTCCTGCACTTCTCTCCCCCCTGCTTCTCTCCGCTGTTTCTCTCCCCCCTGCTTCTCTCCCCTGTTTCTCCCCCATCCCCAGGTTTCTCTCCCCCATGCTTCTCTCCCTGTCTCTCCCCCCTGTTTATCCCCCATGCTTCTCTCCCCCATCCCCATGCTTCTCTCCCCCATCCCCATGTTTCTCTCCCCCATCCCCAGGTTTCCCTCCCCCCCTTCCTCCTCACCTCCTCCGAGATGGTCGACGCTGCTGTCCGCCTCACCTACTGGGCGCCCGTAGAACCCGGACGTGCTCCTCTAATCAGCGGAGACCGGGAGCGTGGTGCACTGCGGCGGGCCGTAGCGCACACGTTGATTGGATGCGTGCATCAAGGCCTGCCGCAGCGCACCACGCTCCCGGTCTCCGCTGATTGGATAGGAGGAGCACGTCCGGGCGCTACAAGCGACCAGTAGGTGAGGCGGACAGCAGCAGCGGGGAGATCTGCAGGGGCACCATAGTTTGGGGAACTTTCCCCGCGGCACACCCGACCATGTGTCGCGGCACACTGGTTGAAAATCACTGCCATAAAGTATTTAGGCCCCTTTGTACTTCTATATAGTAGTTAGGCCCCCTCTGTGCCCCCATATAGTATAGGACCCCTATGTGTATCTACATAAGGTGATAAGGTGATAAAGAAGAAACTGCAAAGATATACATATGCATGAACACTTCAAGTCTTGTATAATCCGAGGTTATTACTTCAAAATGTGACAAATGTTCAAAGTAATGGACAAAGATTCTGTAATCACAAGCAGGTCATAAAGGGTCCCTCTAGCAGAAAACAGTGGTTAGTGCTGGCCTGGATTCTTAGTTCCAGACAGTCTTCTGTTCCTGTGTATGCTGCATCAGCTGTATCAAGAGCCAGAGTGTCTAGGGTCAGTGCCTATGCATGTGCAGCTGTACTGTCTGCTCCAGTTCTTGTGTTCATGAGCCTGCTTAGCATGGATTGCTAAGTCACCAGAGGTGTGACTACAGCCAGAGATCAAACCTGTCCACACTAAGGCAGGTCATTCTCTAAAGTAGTCACTCAAGTCCTGTGATCCAAAGTGTTCCAATCAGGTTAGAGAAGTTGCTCCTCTGCAAATCGACAAGTTCCGTTGACTAATCCTGAAGGTTGCCTCCTACCAGTGTTCCTTCTCTAAGTTTCTTGCCAAAACAAAGTGGTTCCTTCCTGAGTCACTTTTCGTATTTGCACTTTTATTTTGTCCTCCTCATGTTTAAAGGTCTATAGCACTTTTTGTTACACCAATTGTACTTTGCAATGTCAGGCTTAATCTTTCCATAAAATATGCTGCGATACCAAGAAAGATTATTTGAGCAGTGAACTTGGAGAAGAAATAAAAAAGCTAATTTTTTCATTTGGGGGGATAGGGGGAGGGGAGTAGATGATGTCAACTCTCACTGATGCCCCTGGTAGCCGATGTTAACCCCCAGGGATTCCCCTGGTAGCTGATGTTAACCCCCAGTGATGTCCCTGGTAGCTGATGTTAACCCCCAGTGATGCCCCTGGTAGCTGATGTTAACCCCCAGTGATGCCCCTGGTAGCCGATGGTAACCCCCAGGGATTCCCCTTTGTAGCTGAAGTTAACCCTCAGTTTTGCCCCTAGTAGCTAATGTTGACCCACAGTTTCTGTACCAAGTAAACAAATAAACATCCCACTCACCTTTCCTCCGCTTCCACGCTGCCCAGGTCCTCTTGTCTCACTTCTCTAGTCTTTGCCGGTCTCCTGCAGGCGGCGCGCAATGAAATGACGTCATTGCGCACGGCCCACAGGAGAAAGAAGATGTGCGCCACTCTGGTAGGGAAGGAGCCGGCGCGCACAGCATCCTCCTGTATCTGGCAACCATCACAGACACAGGAGGATGCTGTGTATGCCGGCTCCTGCCTCACCAGAGCAGTGCACCTTACAGGAGAGCCGCGGACCGCATCGAGGTGTCTCAGGGGCCGGAATGCGGCCCGCGGCACGGAGGTTCCCCACCCTTGAGTTAAGCTGTTCTCCCTATGGTAAAACTGACATGTTGTCTATGTTTCTCAAGTCGGTATGATTACAATGATAGGCAACTTATATAACTTTTATTTTCTTTGACAGCTTTTAAATAATGAAAAACTTTTTTTTTTAAACTAAATGCGTTTAAAATTGCTCTATTACCATCCTTATAATGCTTGTTGGTCTTTGGGGCTGTGTGATGTGTCATTTTTTGCGCAATGATCAGTACTTTCCATTAAACACTTGCTTGTTTATATGCAACTTTTTGATCACTTTTTATTACAATTTTTCCGGATTTAATGTGCAATTGCGCTTTCACCATTTACCATGCAAGATCACGAATGCCATAATTTAATAGTTCGTGCAAATATGTATGCAGCAATACCAAATTTGTTTTTTTTTTATTTTTTTTATTTTTGACCCCAATATGGACATTGAAATAAATCTCCGGAACAGTGGATCTCAAATCTACGTGGAAGTTACAGTGGTGGACACTCAGTGGATTTTGGCAAGTTGGGTAGGCTTGTCTAGTTCAGGTTCATTTGAATAGTCCAGTATTTTCTGTAAAAAGACAAATATATATGTCCAGATCAGTATCAGAATAAATAAAGGTCACATCCTATATGCACTCTATATAAATTCATGAAGTATGGATTACAAGTATGCGATGCCCTGGCCCCTAGGGGCCACTCCGCAGTATAGGTGGTGCTAATAGGCAGGAACCGGGGCAGCTGTAGGATAATGTGGTCACGGTGTAGGCACGAGGGTGATACAGCTGGAAACCGGGCTCCTGACCATGCGGGAATACTGGGCATGCGATTTTTCGTTGTCCTTAGTCAGGGCACCAATTATCACACCAACGCCAAGGTTCAGAAACAACGGTAGTTGTATATTTATTGTAACGGTGGTAACTAGTAGCAACAGTCTCTCCGGATGCAACCGGGAATAAGGCAATCTTGAATAAAGCAGAGTAATGGGTGATGCTGCAATAGGCTGTGAGATTAGCGTGCTGAATGATGGGAGTAGAAGTGAAACTAAAGTTGAGATGCTGGGTGGAATGAGACTTGACTGAAATACTTGCTGTTGATGATTAGAGAAGATGATGAGAGGAATAACTGAAGAATCGACACCCAGATGAGAATCTTGAGACTGGAGACAGGAACACAGCCAGTGGACTGGAGCAGCAGAGCACACACAGGCCTCTCTCTTAGCAGGGAGAGAGGACGGACAGAACTTGTCTCCTCTGTGACAGGGAATAGACACACAACTTGTCTCCTGAAGGTGGAGGACAAGACTCGACTGAACAGCAGAGCAACACACCCTATCCCCTCTGGGGCAGGAGATAGACTGACGTAGAACAGGAAGTCACATGGTAACCCCAGCCAAAGCTCGATGACCGTTGGAGTTACCATGGAAGCAGGGGCAAAGTCACGTGACATCCAGCCATTGCATTATCACACCATTAGGCATATACAGAGAAATATACATGAGAAGTACCATACTTGAACACTGGGGGGCAACATAATACCATTAGACACTGATACCTGAATATACATGCAATAAATGAATGAAATAGCAGACCTGAATACTGCAGGGGGACACAATACACACAGTTTGCAGTGGACCATAGCTTTCCAGAACAGAACTGCTTATAATAAAAGTGTGAGCATGAGAAGGGCTGTTCTGGGACACTGCATACCTCCCTACTAGAAATGAGCCAACCTCGGCGAACCACAAGCTGAGGTAGATGTGGCTGAATGAACATAGAGGATCAGGACAACAAGAGAAGAGGAAGGAATGTTAGTGTGAGTGAGTATGAGTGAGTATGTTGATGTGTGTTTCCCACGCACAAGGCACAGGTGACAAGAGAAAATATGAAGAGAAAGAAAACCCTAGTGGCAGGACTTCACCTAGGGGTGCCTAACGTACTCTGGTTACAGGTAGTTAGTGCGTGGACCATCTGACATGGAAGTCAGGACTACTTAACTGCTGGCGGGCGACCCTCGATATTCCAGTCAGTTTGACAGTAGGTTTCCAATGACAATGAGTTACCCTACTGGAAAGAAAACTGTGAAGACCTGTGTACTGCCTTGGGTGTCTGTGTGAAGTGTCTTGGACACCTGAAAGAGAAAGAATAAAATAACAAAAGCAAGCATACATCTGGGTACCCTAATACACACCACTCAATCATACCACACAAGCACTCCATAGGCCAAACACACGAAAAGGTATCCAAGATGCAATATGTATGAACCAGTGTGAATGTTAAGTATGACTATGTGTAGCAACTACGGTGTGTAGGGACAAGACAGGGGTGAACAGACACTGGAAACAAAAGGAAGGGAAATACAAAAGACAACAAATACTGCAAGGTCTGGAGGAGGATTGGCTCACATAACTCTGAAGACATCTGAAGAAAACTGGCTCCAATAATCTTTCCAGCTGTAGATATAATAATACTATACATGGAGAAAATAGAAGATTCTTCTGAAAAATACACTCTTTAGAAAATACTCCTTTAGAAAAATATACTCTTTTAGGAAATAGACTTTCTCTGAGGCTATAGATACATACTGACTTCTTACTCAGAGGAGGAGGAAACTGTCTGACTCTGACATGAAAATATACACTGTGAGAAGAAATACTTTTTCTAAAGACACACTTTACTCTGAGACTATCTAAATGACTTTTCTGCTTACTCAGAGGTAGGAATACCTCTGACAAGAAAATAGACTTTTGACTACTGAAGTGCAATACTGAAGTGCAATCATGAAATACAATAATAAACCTCTGACAATCACATAATCATGAAAAGTGCTTTAGGAAGAACTGGATAAGTGTCTCTGTTTGGTAGAGTCTCTTTAGGCAAAATAGAACTTTGTCCATGTAAAGGCTCTGGGACAGGCAATAGAGAACAGTTTGGTCAATGAGTGTCCATCAGCACATAGCTGGATGATAATAAGGAAACTTGGTCAGGAGGACCAGGCACAAACCTTAAACGTTGCATAGAACTTTTTAATCACACAGGAACAACAACAAAACAGGAACAGTTTAAGGACTTTGGTCTCTTTAGCGGATTATTGCGAAGAGGCAGGAGGAACCTCATTAGGCCCCTTCTCCTTCCTCTGCTTTTTCTTCTCCCACGGATAATAGAAGTGTGGGGACCCTGGAGCAGAGGCGTCTGCAGACGCGGTGGTAATCACAACGCTAGGGGTCACTGTGGTGACGGGAGAGATGATTGGCGCCACATGGTAAGTGACCGTAGTGGTGGAGCAAGCGGCTTTAGCCACAGCAGCAGGAGCAGTAGAGCAGGCTGCGGTGGTAGCTGAACCTGGAGCCCTGGAAGAAGCAGTGATAGAACCCAGCGGTTTAAAATCCTGCCAATCTTTGTTCCAGTTCTCTGAGGGAGTTGGTAGGAAGGGCCGCTGTACCGGATTCTTAGGCCGGTTAACTGCTGCAGCACATGGACCCTTTGGGGATCCCACCAGGGTATACTCAATCACTTCTCCAGGAACAAGGTTATTGAGATAGGCGGGTTGGTAGTCCCGCATTACAGCTCGTCTATTCACCAGCACTAGTAACCCGGTGTACGAATCCATGACCAGGCCATACCCCCGTCGCTTGTCAAATTTGGTCACGGTTCCTCTCCTCCTTTCTAGGGGGGCAGCACTGGGTCGAGGTTTTTCCAGCTTGCGGATGAACAACCGCTCAGATGCAGCATGAGATTCCAGATAGGGGGTATATGGGTGACCCCACAGCGGAGCATAATCTGGATAAGACACAGATGGAGGTGGTTCCGGCGCTAGCCCGGGTCGGGGAGAGAAGGTATCACCGGCAGTAGGGGCTGCTGTGAACTGCTGGGTGGTGGTTGGTGCTGCAGGCGCCATGGTAGCCATAGCGAGCGCAGCTTTAGTGGCAGGGGGTAAAAGAGTAAGAGCCCACTGGATCTCGTCCACCAACTGCATGACCTTAGGCTCCCGGCCAAATACCCATCGCGGGAGAGGTGGAGAATCCCGGCCAGGGGGTCGCCACAGGCCCGGCGAGATGGGGCCCTTAGAGAGAGTCTTACCCCGGAGCTCCGAGTCTGGAGGCACTGTCAAGGACCCGTCTACGATCCGGTCATCGTTGGAGGAAATCGATGGTCCGGTGGAGAAGGTGTAGCGGGAGGAGCCGGAATGCTCGGGGCTGGAGGCACCGCTGAGTCCAGAAGAAGTCTCCTTGTCTCTGTCAGGGGAGCTTGGTGTGGAGGCCCGGCTTGGATGCCCGTCTCCGGACCGGACGGAACCCCAGCTACTGTCACTGTCCGAGGGCAGCGGGGCTAGCAAACAGGCTGGATTGAGTTCTGGCAGAAGCGTAGGAAGCTCCGGTAGAGGATGTACGGCAGCCGCGGAGTTACACTCCTCACAGGACGCAATCTTGCTGCGCACTGGCGTGGTCTTGAGGACCTGGGAGGAGGCGGAGCGCAGAGGCTGAAGTTCCGGCCCAGCAGTCTGCCCAGCAACAGTGACGTCATCTGGCACAGGCAGCCAATGAGGAGCAGTCAACGCAAAGTCTTTGGCGCCGGGCGATTCCCGCGATTTGGCAGCATGACGGTTAACCCCCTCCTCTCCGGGGTATGGCGCAGTTAGAAACTGAACAAGACAGCGGCCATTTTGTGGACAGTCTAAGGCCCGAGGCACTTCAATTACACCCATGGTGATATGGCAAAGTCTCTTTGGGGTTGCGGCACACTCTTGGGGGACACACACTGCGATCGCTATATCCTGTTCGTGACGCCAAAATGCGATGCCCTGGCCGCTAGGGGCCACTCCGCAGTATAGGTGGTGCTAACAGGCAGGAACCGGGGCAGCTGTAGGATAATGTGGTCACGGTGTAGGCACGAGGGTGATACAGCTGGAAACCGGGCTCCTGACCATGCGGGAATACTGGGCATGCGATTCCTCGTTGTCCTTAGTCAGGGCACCAATTATCACACCAATGCCAAGGTTCAGAAACAACGGTAGTTGTATATTTATTGTAACGGTGGTAACTAGTAGCAACAGTCTCTCCGGATGCAACCGGGAATAAGGCAATCTTGAATAAAGCAGAGTAATAGGTGATGCTGCAATAGGCTGTGAGAGTAGCGTGCTGAATGATGGGAGTAGTAGTGAAACTAAAGTTGAGATGCTGGGTGGAATGAGACTTAAATGAAATACTTGCTGTTGATGATTAGAGAAGATGATGAGAGGAATAACTGAAGAATCGACACCCAGATGAGAATCTTGAGACTTGAGACAGGAACACAGCCAGTGGACTGGAGCAGCAGAGCACAGTCTGTCAGTCCACTGTATTTAACTATATGGGCCCATTAGGAGCCCTTATGGTTAAATACATAGGTGCAGGAGCAGATTACCTTCTGCTTAACCCCACATATACTACAGTGTGTAAATGACCTAAAGTTTATTTACATGCTGAAACACAAAACAGGGTTAAAAAGCAGAAGACAAGGAGATCTCTGTTTCACTGCTCCTGCACTGATAACCTCTGACCTTTGCACAGGGAGCTTCATTTTCCTACTTGATTGCAGCTGGAGAGCATAGGTCAGGGGTTATCAGAGCAGTGAAGCAGAGATCTGCTCCTCTTTTTTTTGTGTTGCAGCATGTAAGTGAACATTGTGTCACTTACACACTGCAGTATATAAGGGGTTAAGCAGAAGGAAAACAGGATGGCTTTTACCTTCTCCCCCAGGCCCCCCTGCTGCACAGGCCCCATAGAAGCTGCCTGCCCTACCTCTATGGTAGCTACGCCACTGCGTCCATGCTCCATTGATAACCTTTAGGGTGCTGGGTTGTCGGGGTAGCCCTGTCCCCTAATGTTAATCAATGGGGGCGGGCTGCATGGGTGCTCAGAGGGAGGTAGCCCAGGCCCCAGTGCTCCTAATGGCCTTCTTGGACAAAGGGTTTCAGAACAAACGGCACGGGAATGGCACAGAGAATGAAGGTAACAGACACACCTTCATCCTCAGCACTCCGTATGTATTAGGGAGCTATCAGCAGGTTAGATTAATCAGTAATTGTCTGATCTATTAAAATATCACAATATTGTTCCCTTATGGAGAACAGTGTAAACAAAAAAAGGGAAAAACACCCCAGGATTTTGGATATTTTGTTACTTATATATAACAAAAATTTATAAAAAGTGATCAAAACGAATAAAAACTAGAGATTAATGTATAAAAAATGGCGCCCCATACAGCCCTGTAGGTGAAAAAATAAAGGCCACAATAGGGCCATTTTAATTATAATTATTTGCAAAGGCATGAAAACATGCATATCATTGTGTTTGGACTAATGTGTGGATTTAAGATATCATGTCACTTTTACCATAAAGTGCATAGAAACGTGAACCCCCCCCAAACATTGCAAAAGTATAGTACACTTACATAGCTCTTTAGATGGAGAATTAAAATATCATGAGGCAAGTACTCATGGTTTAGAGAATACTACCTCATGCTGGAAGAGATCCCGGTGTGCCAGATCCAGGAACACGGACCATGAGCTTGAACAACTAGGTGTAACTAATCCGTCAAGAATACCCTAAGAGATAAATTGAGGGTTCAGTGGGGTACTTCAGCTTTGTTTGCTCTTTGCCAACCACTAGGCATAGTCTGGACAGCTGAAGGACTTCCTGACAAATACTTTTGTAGAACACGGTCACCCCAGACGAAGAAAGGTCAGCCCGGGCGCATGGCACATTTAACCGCCACTAACACAGAAACCGTTTTTGGTTCAGTTTGCTAACAAAATGACAGGTACACTGTAAACTGAGCAGAAGCAGTCAAAATGCGTAGTTTTTTGTTGGAAAAGTTTATAGTAGAGAAATGTGAATGTTTCAATACCCTTTCATAAAGGTCTCATGAATAGATACCCCCAAAGCTTTTTTTAAGCATATGCAGAAAAACATAAATCCGTGACACATTTATTCCTGTGTTGAATGTTTAAAAGCTTGACCTGATTTTTTACTCCAAACTCACCTGTTTCCCCAAGAGACACCTGTCCCCATAACAAGACATTACTGATATAGAAAGGAAATATTAATTGTCAGAACCAAAAATGCCTTGAAATACAAACTCTTTAATTTCCACCAGAGGGCGCTGCTGTCCTATTTGTAAAAAGACTGTAATGCAAAAACACATGCACAGGAACCTTAGACTTATTAGTTATATGCATTATAACATATGCTTAGACTGGTTTAATTTCTTTAGATTATTCAAAACTAAAATACAATACTAAATGCAAGAATAGCATTTAATCAAGACTGACAAATTTGCAAATCTTTTACTGCTAAAAGAAAAACAATTTTCTTATGGATACATTCACATACAGGATCCACAGCACATTTGATGGGGCAGATATCAATGTAACTAAATAACTGAACACAGCATCAAATCTGCGCCATTAAATCTTCTGCGGATCTGCTGCGGATCCTGTACATGTGAACGCACCCTAACAATGAATAAATGGTCATAAATAGGGATATCAGCCTTTTACACAGGTTTTATTGTAAGAGCAGTGCACCTGTAAGGACTTTTTTTTTTCAATTCTTTAATGGAGTTTAACCCCTTCTCTATCTATGGATAGAGTCTACTTTCAGGCAGGCTCGATCCATAGATCGCTGATAACAATGATCTATGCTATGGCATGGCATAGATCAGTATATGCAATCTATTGATTGCATGTTAAACTGTAAAATAAGAGTGTAAAAAAATGTGCAATAAAAAAGAGGTTTTTAAAGTTAAAAAAAAAAAAACCTTATAAACCCTCCCAATATTTTTTTTTTAACTTTTTTTCCCATTATAAAAATAAAAATATAAAAAAATAAACATTATATATATCGTAGCGTGTGGAATTGTCCGATCTATTAAAATATAACATTATTGTTCCCGCACAGTTAACGGCATAAACGGAAAAATAAACACACCAGCATTGCTGATTTTTCAAAATTATATATCAGAGAAAAAAAATAATAAAAAGCGATCAAAACTTTTACACCAATATGATATTAATAACAACTAGAGATCATGGCGCAAAAAATGACAACCAACCAGCCCTGTAGTTGGAAAAATAAAAGCGCTATGGCTCTTAGAAGGTGGGGAGGAACATTGCATTAATTTGACCCGGACATCAGGGCACTAATAGGGTTTGTCTTTAAGTGGTTAGGTGAGAAGAATTACAAGTCAAAGTCAAATGGGTATTCCTCATGTAAGAAGTTATCCTCTCTCACACCTGTATTGTGTTTGCATATATGTCTTTATCAGTTGGTGAAACTTCCCCCCCCCCCAGAAATTAAAGGGATTATCCAGGATTAGAAAATGCAAAGCTACTTTCTTGCAAAAACAGCACCACCCCTGTCCCTAGGTTGTGTGATATTACAATGCAGATCTATTCACTTCAATTGAACTGAGCTGCAAAACCCGACACCCAAACTAAGGACAAGAGTGTTGCTTGTTCTGGAAGAGAGCAGCCATGTTTTTCTAAGCCTGGAAAACCCCTTTAAATAGGGATTCCCATTTGAACTGTCCAGTGGACTGGAGATAACAAGTTGATCAGTGAACTGCTGGGTCACCAACTCATCCCAGGAATTTAAGAAAAGTCCCTTGAAGGAATAGAGTGCATTTTGTGTGTGGTCAGAACTCCATTCATGTTCTATGGGGCTTCTGAATATCACCAAGCTTGTTATGTTGAGAATCCAACTTTAGAGATGAGCGAACCGGGTTCAGGCTTGAGTCGATCCGAACCCGAACGATCGGTATTTGATTAGCAGTGGCTGCTGAACTTGGATAAAGCTCTAAGGTTGTCTGGAAAACATGGATACAGCCAATGACTATATCCATGTTTTCCACATAGCCTTAGGGCTTTATCCAAGTTCAGCAGCCACCGCTAATCAAATGCCGAAAGTTCGGGTTCGGATGGACTTGATCATGCTAGAGGTTCACTCATCTCTATCCAACTTACATTTTTAGATGCATCTTTATCTATACAGGCAAATTTAGCAGAACCGAATATCTCATTTTAGCACAGGTTCACATGGAACAGTAATGCTGGAGAGTTTCTATTTGGCATCCTTCTTAGTGGGGGTCCTTTTTGAGTTTTGCTGATGATCCCCATGATTTATGATAAGCTATTGGTCGGGTACCACTACTCGGCTAACATGCATGTGTTCCCAAGATGCAAAAAGATCATATAGGGAAAAGAAAGTGGGAGAGCAAAGTAGGAGTTATATGTAAAGAAAATTGGGCACGTCTTTGGTCATTGGGAAGGAATATAGTAACTAAACTATGTTTAAATGTGCATTTGTTAGGATGGGTACTGGGAAGACAATAGACGGTGCAGTCGCTCCCACCCACCCCAGCTGTCCCTACCTGCTTGCCACACTCTGCCCTAGGCGGTAGCCAGTGGCATAGCGAATGCTGTCTCATGCTGCCAAGGAGGGGGCCGCGAGGCCCTCCTCTTGCCACTGTACTGCTCCCCTCCCACTCCCTCTTGTGACCGCAAGCAATGTTTTGCCTGCGATCACAAGAGGCAGGCTGGGACGGGCCCCCGGCTGTCTTGCGGCTCCTCAGGGAGCTCTGTGTGCGCCAGTGGGAAGTACTTCCGGCGGAGGGAGCATTGCGTTGAAAAAAAACCAGGTCCTGCGAAGCTCCACCCCCTCCAATGGAAGCTCCGCCCTCCGCCGCGGGAAGCCCGCCAGGGCATGTGACTAAGAGACTAGAGAAATTCAGGTGAGTATAGATTTTTTTGTTTTAAAGGGGATGATCAGGGGTGGTGTTGTGGTATGATGATGATGGAACAAGAGGATGATGAGGGGTGTAGTGGTATGATGATGATGGAACAAGAGGATGATGGGGGTGTAGTGGTATGATGATGAAGGAACAAGAGGATGATGGGGGTGTAGTGTTATGATGATGAAGGAACAAGAGGATGATGGGGGTGTAGTGGTATGATGATGAAGGAACAAGAGGATGATGAGGGATGTAGTGGTATGATGATGATGGTGATGGAACAAGAGGATGATGAGGGGTGTAGTGGTATGATGATGGAACAAGAGGATGATGAGGGGTGTAGTAGTATGATGATGGAACAAGAGGATGATGAGGGGTGTAGTGTTATGATAATGAAGGAACAAGAGGATGATGAGGGGTGTAGTGTTATGATAATGAAGGAACAAGAGGATGATGAGGGGTGTAGTGGTATGATGATGAAGGAACAAGAGGATGATGAGGGGTGTAGTGGTATGATGATGAAGGAACAAGAGGATGATGAGGGGTGTAGTGGTATGATGATGATGGAACAAGAGGATGATGGGGGTGTAGTGGTATGATGATGGAACAAGAGGATGATGGGGGTGTAGTGGTATGATGATGGAACAAGAGGATGATGGGGTGTAGTGGTATGATGATGGAACAAGAGAATGATGAGGGGTGTAGTGGTATGATGATGGAACAAGAGGATGATGAGGGTGTAGTGGTATAATGAAGGAACAAGAGGATGATGGGGGTGTAGTGGTATGATGATGGAACAAGAGGATGATGATGAGGGGTGTAGTGGTATGATGATGATGATGGAAGAAGAGGATGATGAGGGGTGTAGTGGTATGATGATGGAACAAGAGGATGATGAGGGGTGTAGTGGTATAATGATGGAACAAGAGGATGATGGGGGGTGTAGTGGTATGATAATAATGGAAGAAGAGGATGATGAGGGGTGTAGTGGTATGATGATGAAGGAACAAGAGGATGATGGGGGGTGTAGTGGTATGATGATGAAGGAACAAGAGGATGATGGTGGTGTAGTGGTATGATGATGGAACAAGAGGATGATGAGGGGTGTAGTGGCATGATGATGGAACAAGAGGATGATGAGGGGTGTAGTGGTATGATGATGGAACAAGAGGATGATGAGGGGTGTAGTGGTATGATGATGGAACAAGAGGATGATGGGGGGTGGTGTAGTGGGATGATGATGATGGAAAAAGAGGATGATGAGGGGTGTAGTGGTATGATGATGAAGGAACAAGAGGATGATGGGGGTGTAGTGGTATGATGATGAGGGATGTAGTGGTATGATGATGAAAGAATAAGAGGATGATGAGGGGTGTAGTGGTATGATGAGGGAACAAGAGGATGATGAGGGGTGTAATGATATGATGATGAAGGAACAAGAGGATGATGAGGGGTGTAGTGGTATGATGATGAAGGAACAAGAGGCTGATGAGGGGTGTAGTGGTATGATGATGAAGGAACAAGAGGATGATGAGGGGTGTAGTGGTATGATGATGAAGGAACAAGAGGATGATGAGGGGTGTAGTGGTATGATGATGAAGGAACAAGAGGATGATGAGCGGTGTAGTGGTATGATGATGAAGGAACAAGAGGCTGATGAGGGGTGAAGTGTTATGATGATGAAGTAACAAGAGGATGATGAGGGGTGAAGTGGTATGATGATGAAGGAACAAGAGGATGATGAGGGGTGTAGTGGTATGATGATGAAGGAACAAGAGGATGATGAGGGGTGTAGTGGTATGATGATGAAAGGGCAGGAGGATGTAGGCGTAGTAGTATTATGATGGAGGTGGTTGTAGTATGATGATGGAGGGGAAGGAGGAGGGGACAACATGGGGGGCATCTGTAAGGGGGATAAAATGGGGGGGGGGGCATCTGTAAGGTGGACTACACGGGGGGTGTATACAATAGGGGGATATGTACTATAAGTGTGATCACATAGTGTCAGGGCTACCTACTAAGTGAGGGTGTAAAGGGGCCAATACAGATGTGTAGTGTGTAGAGAGATGAAGATGGTGCCAGAGCGAGGAGCCTAATATCTTTCTCTGGCAGATTCTGTGGATTCGTGGTTCGGAGAAGTTCTCATAACGGCCCAGGGCAGATGGAGAAGATGAAGAGGTCCCCTGTGAGTCACTTGATATAACTGCACTGTAATATATATGGTGTATAGAGCCTGTGTACAGTGCGTCCACCTCTATATGACTGTATGAAGTGATATTGGTCTATGTACAGAGGATTTTATTCAGTAGCAGCGGTGGTGTTAGTCAGTATGTGGTAGTGTTAATCAGTAGCAGCGGTGGTGTTAGTCAGTATGTGGTGTTATTAGTCAGTATGTGGTAAGGGGGGGCCCAAGTTGACCTCTTGCACCAGGGCCCAAGAGACATTAGCTACGCCCCTGGCGGTAGCGGACAACTTGGCGCATTCCCTCGCCTGCGGTAAAGTGAAACAAACAAAACAAGACAAGACGAATACGCACAATAAAGGGTAGTCAGCAGTCCAAGTCAGCAACGTTCGGTATAGTCAGGTATAAAATTAGAGTCCAAAAAGAATAGTCGAGGTCCAGAAGCCAGAGGTCAGGAAAACAGGATAAACAGGTCAGAGGAATGCTAGCTCAAGATACACTCGGGTTACTAGGCTTATTCACAGGCACTGGACCTGGTACAAGTGCAGGTACTTGTGGAACTAGGAGTCCCAGCCCGGCCCAGTTACCGACAGCTGACTGGGAGTGTCAGCCGTCAAACAAAATTACTGAGACTACCAATACCTAATGCTGATAGGCTTGGGAACACCCTGGCCACTGCTACATCAAGGAATAGCAGAGCAGAAAACAAGAAGTAGTCTGGCTGCTATGGACGCTTCCGGTGCGCCCCTAGCGGTTGTTACATACAGGAGTCCTAACAGCATTTTATTGTTTGTTTCCCTCTCTCTCTTTCTCTATCCTCCTCCTGTGTCCTTTATATTTTCTTTCTTTTGCTGTCCCTGTTTATAAATAAATATTGGGAACTTATTGGGCAACAAAGAAAAAATCTGAACTGGGAGAATAGTCAAGAGCAATAGCAAATGGGTCAGAATACACACAATAAGAATCTGGGCTAGTAAACCTTCTACTGGTCCCTGGCATTCTAGCCACACACAGAAAGAAACAGGAGGAATAAGAGTGGCAAGGGAAGATGTCAGTCACAGAAGCAAAACCCAACTTAACTGTCTAAAGGAAAAAGGAGAAGAGATGGGTGTGGGAGATTAAATTACCACAGCAAAGAGGAATAGAGCTGTGTTCACAAAAGTATACAAGATACCAAAAAAGCACAAAATCATGTGTGGACATGCATCCTCAGCCATATCTTATGAACGAAAGGTAAAGCAGAAGCCTGAATGGGTGCAGATGTCTGTATTTATGTTTTTCAAGACTCCCTAAGGCTGCATCCAACTTCTTTAGCAAACAGTAATCAAATGCCGCATGCTCAGGTGTGGACAAACCCAAGGGTGCTCGAGGTTTGCTCATCTCTAGTTTTTATATGGATGTTTTACTACTTTTGAGACCCCTTGGATTTAGGGCAGCCTATATTTCCAGGGCTTTCAGCTTAATTATCATGTATTCACTTATAACAAAGTAAAAGAGCTGGTCCAGGAAAAAATAATAGTAGCCTAATAATTGATAATTGAGGTTATCAATAGCTGATCGTCAGGATGCCGACACCCACATCCCTACCGATTAGCTTTTCAGTGTCAATAATACAGAAGTAGCAGGGAAGTAAGCAATTGGTTTCATACTTCATACAGGTTCAGCTTCATTGAAGTGAACAGGGTTTAGGATATGAGCACCCAACAGTCAGGCCAGGCCGGTGCTCGGTAACAGACCGGCGCCATACATGGGAACCGGGAACGGTTCAAAAAAAAGGAAAACGGCACCAACATCTGTTCATAATAAAAGCAGAAAAGCAATGTACCCCTGGTACACTGGCTTTAAGCTTTAGATTGAAGTCACACATAAGCCAGAATTGACAGAAACTGCAGAAAGAGTTAACAACAGGTTTGACATTTTCCTTCAAGAGCTACTGGCATTAATAATGCTATATTGATTCAGGGACTTACTAGTGAGAGGTCAAGAGGTTTTTTCCTTTTTTTAATTCCCTCTCTTTTGTTTCCTGTCAGGATGTATGAAGATGCTCAGAGAGGAAAGAGGAAACTAAGGAGGCAAAAGAGCACCTTGTAAGAAATGGGTTCTCTGGGGGCTTTGGCTAGATCATCGATGTCTGATCGGTGACCTCCGATGCCGTGCCAATCAGAACAATAAAGAGAATGCTATGTCAATTTTATTTTCCATACTGGCCCAGCGTGCATACATACAGGTGGCTATGCGGTCCCAGAGAACACCTTTCTTGACGAAAGTATGAGAATTAGAATGAGAAAAAAAAAACAACAAAAAAAAAAACCCTCTGTTTAAAGAAAACTTGTCACCGGGGACGAGGGCACAGAGCCTGTCCGACCCCCCGGGGCAGCCCCCGGGTACTTACCCTTTCCGACGAGTCCTGTTCCTGGAGCCGGTCCCGGGACGAAGATATCAGTCCGACGCCAATAGAGAATGAATGGAGCCATCATTCTCTACGGGCATCGGACTCATCTCAGCGGCGTGCGCGCACGGCTTCGGGAACTGATGTCTTTGTCCCGGGACCGGCTCCAGGAACGAGACTCGTCGGAAAAGGTAAGTATCCAGGGGCTGCACCGGGGGGTCGGACGGGCTCTGTGCCCGTGTCCCCGGTGACAGGTTCCTTTTAAGTCTTTTGGTTTTAATTGTCATCATGGTAAAACAAGGACAAAAACACAAAAAAGATCCTGCAGTAAAAGGAGATTTGTAAAGAAGCATGAATCTGTGTGTTTTATCTAAGCAAAAGTGTAAGAGACAGAGGCTGGCTGAGGCTTGTCAGTCCCTATCTCCCTATACTCTCTATACATGATATAATTGCCCATGACCTCTGTACAACCATTAAGATCTCTTGCAGAAGATCATGAACAAAGTGAAAATGTCAGAGCCCTGACCTCAATCCAAGTGAGAGTTTGGGCACAGATGATCATTTACAGCCCGGCTGCATCTTGATATAGCTTAAATCGTTTTGCCGAGAAATATCATAGGAAACTGTTCACCATGATCACAACCACTTGCATTGCCCAGTAACATTGTTAGCCATTGTGCATCCATAACTGGAATGATCACATCAAGAATGCCTAGGTCTTCAAGAGTTTTCAGTCCCTTAATGTGAACAAGAAAAAGCCTAACACAAATATAAGAGCGCCCATCCAAGTAGATGTAAAAGAAATGTAATCTTTATTGAACTCACGGATTAAAAACACAGTGGGTATTTACGACTCTTATACATTTTACGACTCTTATACATTCTGGGCAAGTATAAGTGCATATAAGTGCATTGACTTTATAAATATACAGTTGTCCCTCAACTTACAATGGCCTCAGGTTGCAATATTTGCAACATACACCTATCTGGACCATTGTAATTTGAGACCGGACTCAAAATACAATGGTACAGACAGTGTTGGAAAATGCTTTCACTTTCTTCAGGGCCGTTTTAATACATTGGTGGGCCCAGTGCACAGCCCTCAAGAGTGGGCCCCCCCTTCCCTTTCGGCACATTGTATAATGTACTGAATTTGCCCCCACACTGTATCAAGAGCCCCAATACATACAGTAGTTACCTTATAACACTATTTCCACCATACAGTGATTACATATTACATAAAAACTGCACTGAACAAAACAGAAAGATATCACCAATGATACCATTACATAATACCGCCACATCATGACCCCTAACACTACAACCCTATAACAGAGTGCAGTTACATCCAGTGACTCACCGGGGGCGTCTTCTCCGATCAGAGTCTGTCACCTTTTCTTTTTCTCTCCATCCAGCCTGGGCCACCTTGAAGTCTTTTCCTGGCTGTGAATCTTCTCTCCAGAATCTGCCAGACAAATATTTTAGGCTCCAACACATACAGTAGTTAGGTCTCTTGTACCCCTATACAGTAGTTACACCCCTCTGTACCCCTACATAGTTACACCCCTCTGTGCCTCCATAGTTTTAAGGTGTCCCTGTAGTATATAGCCCCTCATGTGCTCCTCCAGTTATATACAGCCCTCCTGTGCGCTCCCCCATTAGTATATAGCCCCCCTGTGCACTCTCCCCAGTAGTATATAGCCCCCCCTGTGCTCTCCCACAATAGTATATAGCCCCCCTGTGCTCTCCCACAATAGTATATAGCCCCCCTGTGCTCTCCCACAATAGTATATAGCCTCCCTGTGCTCTCCAATAGTATATAGACCCCTATGCTCTCCCACAATAGTATATAGCCCCTCTGTGCTCTCCCCCAATAGTATATAGCCCCCCTGTGCTCCCCCCAATAGTAAATAGCCCCCTGTGCTCTCCCCAATAGTATATAGCCCCCCTGTGCTCTCCATAATATATAGCCCCCCTGTGCTCTTCCCCATAGTATATAGACCCCTGTGCTCTCCCACAATAGTATATAGCCCCCCTGTGCTCTCCCACAATAGTATATAGCCCCCCTGTGCTCTCCCACAATAGTATATAGCCCCCCTGTGCTCTCCAATAGTATATAGACCCCTATGCTCTCCCACAATAGTATATAGCCCCCCTGTGCTCTCCCCCAATAGTATATAGCCCCCCTGTGCTCTCCCCCATAGTATATAGACCCCTGTGCTCCTCAATAGTATATAGCTCCCTGTGCTCCCCAATAGTATATAGCTCCCCTGTGCTCCCCAGTAGTATATAGCCCCCTGTGCTCCCCAGTAGTATATAGCTCCCCTGTGCTCCCCAGTAGTATATAGCCCCCCTGTGCTCTCCATAATATATAGCCCCCCTGTGCTCTCCCCCATAGTATATAGACCCCTGTGCTCCTCAATAGTATATAGCTCCCTGTGCTCCCCAATAGTATATAGCTCCCCTGTGCTCCCCAATAGTATATAGCCCCCTGTGCTCCCCAATAGTATATAGCTCCCCTGTGCTCCCCCATAGTATATAGCCCCTGTGCTCCCCAGTAGTATATAGCTCCCCTGTGCTCCCCCATAGTATATAGCCCCCTGTGCTCCCCAGTAGTATATAGCCCCCTGTGCTCCCCAGTAGTATATAGCTCCCCTGTGCTCCCCAGTAGTATATAGCTCCCCTGTGCTCCCCCATAGTATATAGACCCCTGTGCTCCCCAGCAGTATATAGTCCCCTGTGCTCCCCCATAGTATATAGCTCCTCTGTGCTCCCCCATAGTATATAGACCCCTGTGCTCCCCAATAGTATATAGCCCCCTGTGCTCCCCCATAGTATATAGCCCCCTGTGCTCCCCCATAGTATATAGCTCCCCTGTGCTCCCCCATAGTATATAGCTCCCCCATAGTATATAGCTCCCCTGTGCCCCCCCCCCATAGTATATAGCTCCCCTGTGCTCCCCCATAGTATATAGCCCCCTGTGCTCCCCCATAGTATATAGCTCCCCTGTGCTCCCCAGTAGTATATAGCCCCCTGTGCTCCCCCATAGTATATAGCCCCCTGTGCTCCCCCATTGTATATAGCTCCCTGTGCTCCCCAGTAGTATATAGCCCCCTGTGCTCCCCCATAGTTTATAGCCCCCTGTGCCCCCCATAGTATATAGCCCCCTGTGCCCCCCATAGTATATAGCCCCCTGTGCTCCCCCATAGTATATAGCCCCCTGTGCTCCCCCATAGTATATAGCCCCCTGTGCTCCCCCATAGTATATAGCCCCCTGTGCTCCCCCATAGTATATAGCCCCCTGTCCTCCCCCATAGTATATAGCCCCCTGTCCTCCCCCATAGTATATAGCCCCCTGTGCCCCCCATAGTATATAGAACCCTGTGCCCCCCCCATAGTATATAGCCCCCTGTGCCCCCCCCATAGTATATAGCTCCCCCTCCCATATAACATTGAAAAAAACAAACACTTACTCACCTAGGTCCTCGCGTTCCTCTTCTCTTCTCTCTTGTGGCCGCACTTCCTGCAGTCACAAGAGGCTGCACTCCCCTCACCCTCGCGCCGACGCTCCAGTGACGTCGGGCGCTAGAGGGAGAGTGCGGCCTCTTGTGACCGCAGGAAGTGCGGCCACAAGAGTGACTGACAGGGAGGGAGCCAATGGCTCTCTCTCTGTCAGTGTCGCTGCTGCTGCAGCGCTGAAGCGCCGCAGCAGCAGCGGACGGGGGCAGCGGCGAACGCCGGGGGGGCCCTGCAGGGGGCGCCATGGAGGGGTAAGTAGATTACCCATCCATGGCGCTCCCCCCTGACAGGCTGGTGGCCGCAGCACTGTGCGACCGCATTGGTCGCACATAGCAACGGCCGGCCTGCTCGGGGGGGCCCCTTTAACCAGTGGGCCCGGTGCACGTGCACCATGTGCCCTCTGGTTAAAGCGGCCCTGACTTTCTTGCACAAAGTTTTTCAAAGCTTCTGATATGCAGCAAGTAGTAATGCCTCCTTTCTGCTTGATTGACACCTTGAAGCTGAGTCCCAAGCATGGTCAGGTATAGGAGGGGGAGGGAGGAGGAGGTGAAATATCTTTGTGCACTTGAGGAGCTCGGTAAAAACTCTTTGACTGTAGAAAGAGAACATTAGAATAAAAACATTTTTCTACACTATGGAAGCACAGACTGATATATGAAAGGTAACACATGTCTCCTTAATCTAACAACTTTCTAACAGTGTCTGCAGTGTGGAACACAAATTACACTGTCAGGACTGTATTTTTGCGGAGCTTGGTGCACACCCCGGCTCATGCTGTGCCGCCGAGAAGGCACTGATTTTCTTGAATTTGTGTTGGCTCTGTGGTTTGTTACGTATTAGTCTGAACACTGGTTGATTTTGCCTGCTCACTTGGTTTCATGGACACACCCAACTTCACCTGCTAAGTGGATGTGTTTTGTGGTCTGGTGTCTGTGGTTGGAGTTCAGGGGGATGATCTAATTGTATTCCGGACCTGACCCCTGGCCTCCAATATAACACTTGATCTTACTGCCTGACTATTCTTTAAGATCTGATTTTGTACTTTTGCCGCCCGACGTTGCTGACCTGGTTTGTCCACCCTGAACTATTGTGTTTGTCTGTCCGTGTTTTGTGTACCACCTATACCAGAGCAGGGAACGTCGTTGTGGTTGTCCAGAGCTGCCTAGGGCTGTCAATGGCAAGTAGGCAGAGACAGTGGGTGGGAACAGCGTAGGGCTCACTGTCCGTGTCTTTCTATCTATTCCACCGGTTGGCCCTGATCGTTTATAACATACAGCCAACAGATTAATTCCCCAGTCATGTTCTAAGGCTTCCTAAAGTCAACCATTGACTTGAAAGGAAGACTACCTTAAAAGCTTGCGCCACTACTTTTGTATATCCTTCTCTGGATATAAACTAGACTAGAATGCATCTATTCTCTGACAAGCATGGAACAGAGGTGCTGGCATCAAATGATATTACTAAGTTTTAAAATTACATTGTGATTCGCATTAAAGAGAGAGTCTGTCTATAGTATATGCAATACATTTCATTTATGTTATATCATCTATAAGCTGCCACAACAAGTGGATGTTATATGATGTTGAATATGAATAAACTGTAGATAGGCCTCTAATGTAATTTATAAGAACTCTGTGGTATTCCCTCACAATATTCTTGCCGTTCAGTGAAGTTCCTTACATAGATGAGTTAATAAGGTTGTATAACCAGAAGCAATAACAGACCCAGATACCATGAGCAGTATGTGACTAAATTATCCATGTGAACTCTGGAAAGCTGGAGGGGATATTTTAAAGGCTAAGGGTGCTCACACATGTGGTGTTTGCAGCCGCGTCTAGCTCTTGCAATTACTTGGGGCTGCACCTGCCCCTACTACTGCTTTAAAGGGGTTATCCAGCGTGAGAAAAAACACAGCCTTTTTTTTTCCCAGAGACAGCACAACTCTCTCTCTAGTTTGGGTAGAGTTCTGCAACTCAGTTCCATGGAAGTGAATAAAGCTTAAAGGGGTTGTCCAGCGAAAATCTTTTTCTTTCAAATCAACTGGTTTCAAAAAGTTATATAGATTTGTAATTTACTTCTATTTAAAAATCTCATGTCTTCCCATATTTATGAGCTGCTGTATGTCCTGCAGGAAATGTTGTTTTCTTTTCAGTCTGACACAGTGCTCTCTGCTGCCACCTCTGTCCGAGACAGGAACTGAGCAGAGCAGGAGAGGTTTTCTATGGGGATTTTCTACTGTTCTGTACAGTTCTTGTCTCGGACAGAGATGTCAGCAGAGAGCACTGTATCAGACCGAAAAGAAAACAACATTTCCTGCAGGGCATACAGCAGCTGATAAGTATGGAAAGACTTGAGCTTTTTACATAGAAGTAAATTACAAACCTATATAACTTTCTGAAACCAGTTGATCTGAAAGAATAAGATTTTCACTGGATAACTTTAAACCACACCTGAACTGGAGACAAGAGTCATGCTGTCTTTGGAAGAAAGCAGACATGTTTTTCTAATGCTGGATAACCCCTTTAAGCAGTCAAATAGTTATATTTTTGCAGCAATCCCAGCTAAATAGCGGCAAAAATAGTGCTTTCTTCCACAATTGCACCATTCCCTACAAATTAGCATCAAAATCGGAGCAACAACACATAATTAGATGAAGAAGAAGTCTGGCGATTTTTAAAATTTGTCAGGCTGTAGGGGCAGGGGGGAAGATAATAAACAATCACTGCTTACTGTACCCAGTGGCGGATTAAATGTACCCTGGGCCCCGGGCTGTCCACCCAACCTGGGCCCCTAACCCCCCCCCCCCATAAACATATTGCAGTTACATCCAGTGACTCACTGGGGGCGTCTTCTCCGATCAGAGTCTGTCACCTTTTCTTTTTCTCTCCATCCTGCCTGGGCCACCTTCAGCACGGGCCACCTTGAAGTCTTCTCCTGGCTGTGCATCTTCTCTCAAGAATCTGCCAGACGAATATTTTAGGCTCCAACACATACAGTAGTTAGGTCCCTTGTACCCCTATATAGTAGTTACACCCCTTCGTACCCCTATCTGGTTACACCCCTCTGTGCATTCATAGTTTTAAGGTGTCCCTGTAGTATATAGACCCTTGTGTGCTCCTCCAGTTATACACAGCCCTCCTGTGCGCTCCCCCATTAGTATATATACCCCCCGTGTGTTCCCCCAGTAGTATATAGCCCCCCTGTGTGCTCTCCCCAGTAGTATATAGACACCCCGTATGCTAACCCAGTAGTATATAGCCCCCTGTGCATTCCCCAGTAGTATATAGCCCCCCTGTGCGCTCTGCCAGAAGTATATAGCCCCCCTGTGCGCTCTCCCCAGTAGTATATAGCCCCCCTGTGCGCTCTCCCCAGTAGTATATAGCGCCCCTGTGCGTTCTCCCCAGTAGTATATAGCCCCCTGTGCGCTCCCCCAAAAATATATAGCCCCCTGTGCGCTCCCCCAGAAGTATATAGCCCCATTAGCGCTCCCCCAATAGTATATAGCCCCCCTGTGCTTTCCCCCAATAGTATATAGACCCCCTGTGCTCTCCCTCAATAGTATATAGCCCCCTTGCTGTGCCCTTCCCCAGTAGTATATAGCCCCTGTGCACTCCCTCAGCAGTATATAGCCCCACTGTGCTCTTCTCAATAGTATAAAGCCCCCCTGTGCTCTCCCCCCAATAGTATATAGCCCCCTGTGCTCTCCCCAATAGTATATAGCCCCCTGTGCTCTCCCCAATAGTATATAGCCCCCCTGTGCTCTCCCCAATAGTATATATCCCCCCCTGTGCTCTCCCCAATAGTATATAGCCCCCCTGTGCTCTCCCCCAATAGTATATAGACCCCCTGTGCTTTCACCCAATAGTATATAGCCCCCTTACTGTGCTCTCCCCCAATAGTATATAGTCCCCCTGTGCTCTCCCCAATAGTATATAGCCCCCTTGCTGTGCTCCCCTCCCCCCATATAACATTAAAAGAACAAACAATTATACTCACCTGGGCCCACGCGTTCCTCTTCTCTTCCCTCTTGTGGCCGCACTGCAGCGGTCACAAGAGGCTGCACTCCCTTTCCCCTGCGCCGACGCTCCGTTGACGTCGGGCGCCAGAGGGAGAGTGCGGCCTCTTGTGACCGCAGGAAGTGCGGCCACAAGAGTGACTGACAGGGAGGGAGCCAATGGCGCTCTCTCTCTGTCAGTACCGCCGCTGCTGCTGAAACGCAGCAGCGGGCCTGAAGGGGATGCACACCACAGCAGGTGCAGCACATCACTCAGGGGCCCGCTGGGCCCAAAACGGGTTTGCTGCCGTGTAGCATCCTTCATACCAATAGTGTGGGCGGCGGCATGGGCCCCCCCAGAGCCTCGGGCCCCGGGCGGCCGCCCGAGCCACCCCAGTCACTGATTGGTTGAGAGGGCATTCCATCTGTGGTGGACACACTGGTGATCCCCGGTAATATTGTGTCGGAGGATCGACTGGTCACTTGCTAGATGGTAGTGTGTGAAAGGTACTTGAAAGGTACTTGTGTGCAGCAAGACATACAGCTGTGCATTGACTGAGTAGCGTGTTGAAGAATACAAAGGAACAGAGTAGCAGAGGAAAGGATGTTGTGAGAGTCTCAACCCAAGTAGTACTTTGCTCTGCCAGGATGTTGGAGGATGAGGTAGAAGAATACTTAGAAGTAAAAGAGAATATTTGTGCCCATGCATTGACCTTTGGGTCTTCACACCAGCTTATGCCCACTAGATTTAGGGGATCCGTCCTAGAGGGTTACACAACGCCGAGACCTTGTTACCTGGGATAAGTGGAATGCTGAGGGTTCCCTGCTGACAACCGCGCTGCGAGATAGAGTTCCTAGGCTCCTAGCAACTTTGCCCTATCCGGATCAGTTCCTAGCTTACTGCTGTCTGTGGATACTGTCCTGCTCTGTGATACTACTAGTCCACGGTGTGGGTTGAGGTTGTCTCTGACTTCTCCTCTCCTGGAGGGGTTTAACACTGCATAGTGTTGTTTATCATCACTGAGAAGAAACTGTTAGCTGTGTCCTGCCTGAAGTCCTACTCATACAGGGCTCTGACTAAGACTAACCTACTCTTCCTATCTCCCATGTGACTTCCTTCCTCATCGTATCTAAAGTGCGCTGTGAGTGGGTGAAGAGTTCAATAGAAGAAGTAAAGAGAGAGGTGATAGGAGAGAAGAAGAAAAGATTCTTGTTGGTTCACAGATCCATGTGACATACAAACAAACAATAACCCTTACACACTTCAGCTGTGCAGCATCTGAATACACAAATCTAATACAGTGACATCTAGTGGCGAAACGTTATTACTACCTTCATCATCACTTTTACATAATAAGTACAGGCTTTTCTGGTGTAACCAATAGTAACACTTGTAGTAGGACACCACACATCAACCAGGTTGTGACGCTCTAGCCAAAGGTGATCCTGGAGTGCACAGCACTGCAGAGGCAGGGGGAAGGTAAGTAGTGATTATGCAATTCCCCCCCCCCCCTGCCAGCTGACACTTTTTTAAAAAATTGCCATACTTCTCCTTTAACACTAATCAAATGCCATGTGTGAACATAGCCAAAGTTGTACGAGCAACTGATTTCTCCATCCTAGTTACTTCACCTAAAAAAAAATTGGAAATCTACAGCTTTATTATATAAATTCAATTCATTCTCTGTTAAATTAATATAAAACCTAATAAGTGACTGCAACCTTGCCCCCAAAACTGAAATAGACCCAGGTATAACATGCTGTAGAAAATGCACACATGGGCAATGTGCCCTCTAAGGGCCACATTATATGACCTGAGACTCTGTGTAAACGAATGCCAATCTGGTAGATCTGCCCTTTACTTAGTCTATTATATTGCTTGGTAACCTGATCGTCAACCAACCAAGTGATGAAGCATCTAGGTGAAACGTGTTATGTCTGGTTGGGTACTGAGATGCTGTTTCACGCTGTATGTGCCCTATGACTTTTGAGTGAATATACTGCATGTAAGTACTGAATCATTTTTTTCTGCTAGCTAAGCACTTTAGTTCTTTCCCTTTTACACAGTATTTATTGCTGGTTGTTACTATGGTGTGACCAATACCTATCTTCTTTTTTTTTGTACGGATCTTCCTTCATGTCAATGTTTTTTTTACATTATGGCTTATGTAGAAGTATTTTTTTACTTCAAATACAGTTTATATTTTTATACTTTGTACCTTTTGTGAACGTTCTTAGGTTGTAGGATTTACAGGTAGCCCAAGGAACACATCCCTTTCTGGCTTTGAGCTTGAAAATGTTCTAGCAGCTGTCAGGAGGACTGCCAGTATCACCACTTAAGGCCACAATCCAGTGCACTCTTTGTACAGGACTTGGAGCTGGATTAAAAACTACAGAAGAACACGTTCTGACATTGGCTTTAGCTGTACGTATTATAAAAACAGTGAAATACTTGACAGCAAATCCAGAAAGATTCAAAATTGCTTTTTTTCCCCCCAGCAGCCGCACATAGCTGCACACAGTATGTACTGCACTTTACGACATATTACAGATAGGCACTTTATACTTTAGGCTACAATATAACACTAAAATATATCAGTTTGTTAGAGGAAAACTGTAATGGTTTCTGTGACAACAGACCCAACGCCTCTATGGCTTCAATCCAGGAATCTTTATTGCTGAACACCTGGCACTAAAAGGATTAGAAACTAGAATGTCATTGCTCCAAGTGGTTTTAAGGATAAAATAATTGCATTTTCTGTATGATTTTTTAGTCATCATCCCTGGCCATATTATAAAAACTAGAATATGCAATAAAAGTCAACAAATTTGTAGAACAATCACATTTAACCTTAAGTGAGTGAGTGAGTTTTTACTTTGCCCTAAGGCTAAAAATATATAAAGGGAAAAAAATGGTGTTTACTAAGTAAAATGAAAGTTTAAAATGTAAATGAAAATACAAAATTTTTTATATGTGGTAAATGACTAAATTTTTCTGCACCCCCCCCCCCCAACCTTGGTTATCAAATAAATTTCCCTCTCGATATACTATCTGAATCACTAAAGGCAAACACATTTGAATAATATAATACACAGCATGTCCTGCGGTGATTCTACTTTACTTGTTTACTGGTCTGTGTGCTTTATATTACTACTGATAGGATAAATTTAAATGAAATACACTGTAGAAACCAGTTAAGAATTTCAGAATTTACTGCTAAGGAGTGCACTTAATCAGACATAGCTACAGCAGTTAAATTGGCCTCTACTTTCTTAAAGGGGTACTTCAAAGAATTTGTTTTTTCAAATCAACTGAAAGGTCAGAAAGGTATACAGATTTGTAAATTACTTCTATTAAAAAAAACTATCAAGTCTTCCAGTACTTATCAGCTGTTGTATGCCCTGAATGAAGTGTTTATTTTTCTTTTCAGTCTGACACAGTGCTCTCCGCTGCCTCTTTTAATGTCAGGAACTGTCCAGAGCAGGAGAGGTTTTCTATGGGCTTTGCTACTGCTCTGGACAGTTTCTGACATGGACAAAGGTGGCAGCAGAGAGCACTGTGTCAGACTGAAAAGAAAAATTCCACTTCATTCAGGGCATACAGCAGCTGATAAGTACTGGAAGACTTGATAGTTTTTTTTAATAGAAGTAATTTACAAATCTGTATACCTTTCTGACACCAGTTGATTTGAAAAAATGTGTTTTCCTCCGGAGTGTCCCTTTAAGCCTATACACCCAGACTTGCAAACCCATGGTTGTTTGACCAAATTTTACTGTCATAGGGACATTTAAAAAGTTGTGATCAGTAATGCCCAGGGCAAAAAATTCTTATACAACCAAAACAAACAACCCCTAGATAATCAGATAAAGAAATCACATGCCAAAAATATGATCAAAATCTAAATCCTTTATTCATATATAAATGCCAAACCTATCCCATAAAAACTACATATACACATGAGACACTTAAAAACAGGGTGCAGGGGACCATACAAATATCCATAGCAAGATCACATTAAATTACACAAAGAAGGGGGAAAAAATAGATTAAAAAGATTACATAGATAATGGGATTCCAAATGGCTCAATTCATATACTTTAAAGTGCAATGTGCAAAAAATATTATACCTAGCTGGTACTGAGTTTGGAAACAGTATACATCATATGGCTGATATTGCCACCAAAAATTTTTTAAACCCTCAGACCACTGCCAAACACATGGAATCTATTCAAATGATATAACCTGAACACTACTGTTGTTATCTAGAGTGACATGTTATGGGCATATCTGGAGCTTTCCCTTATCTAAAATGGCCGCCGCGATTGAGTGCTCCGGTGCGCATGCGCCCCCTCCTCCGTGACGACTTCCGGTCCGACGCTCGCACCGCTGACGGCGCACTATGTGCGTCCTCTGTGATGCGGCCTCGTGGCAGGCGTGGTCTCGGTGGAAGGGGGCGGCATGGCGTCGGAGCGCCCGGTAATCATAATCACGGTATGTTATTGGCTAATGTACTACTGCACTAGATATATAAGCGTGCCCAGCTCTGCACATCTCACCAATCCTTGAGAAAGGTCTACGAAGCGCGTTGGAGGGTGAGGTGCAGGGGTCGTATCACAAGGGGGTATGGGATTCCATGTGTTTGGCAGTGGTCTGAGGGTTTAAAAAATTTTTGGTGGCAATATCAGCTATATGATGTATACTGTTTCCAAACTCAGTACCAGCTAGGTATAATATTTTTTGCACATTGCACTTTAAAGTATATGAATTGAGCCATTTGGAATCCCATTATCTATGTAATCTTCTATTTTTCCCCCTTCTTTGTGTAATTTAATGTGATCTTGCTATGGATATTTGTATGGTCCCCTGCACCCTGTTTTTAAGTGTCTCATGTGTATATGTAGTTTTTATGGGATAGGTTTGGGATTTATATATGAATAATGGATTTAGATTTTGATCATATTTTTGGCATGTGATTTCTTTATCTGATTATCTAGGGGTTGTTTGTTTTGGTTGTATATGAATTGAACCCTTATTAGTTAATATTGGTCAGAGACCCTAATATAGGTTTTTGTGTCAAAAAATTCTTATGTTGTATCTGTGTATCCTAGGCATGCTGGAATTAAAGTGAGTGTGTCATCAGGAAAGTGTTTAAAGGGAAAATGGTTTGTTTTAAGGGATATGGTTCCAAGCAGCACACTGTGCAACTTGTGGCTGCAGCAGTAGCTTTATGGAGGGGGCGGGGGGGGGGGGGGAGTTTTGGGGCTAAAACTAAGCTGAGCCTTCCTGTTCTGTCTGTGGGGATAAGAGAAGGCTGCTGTAAAGTGATCTGTACAGCATTTCAGCATGTGAAACGAGTAGATAAAGGAGACAATAGCAGCTCCTTGTGGAATGATCTTTTCAAAGGTCACAGAGCATGCTCAGTAATGTTTCACATTCATCTCAAGGGGACAGGGTCTGTCTATTGTTGTCTATGTCCATGAGTCTTGCTGTAAAGCATGTTGTTAAATAAGAACAACCCAGGCTATATGGCAGCACACATAACAATTTAAAAAAGAGAGAAATAAAAAAAATTACAGTCAGAAAACAGAAACAGATTAGAAAAAAAGAACAGCTTTTAGTATCTGACGCTAGGCGATACACTCCCTTTAAATTACTGTTCATGATCTTTCTGCAACCTTGACAGAAAGCTTGTTTCTAAGTGCTACAACTACAAAAGAAATGCTTTCTAATGTTTGTTTTCGATCATGCTCCCTCATTCTTGCGTTGGACTAGCTTTGGAAAGTGTATTTAAATATATAAAGGTTTCAATCATATCTCATCTCTCTCTTCTTCCCCCAAGGCTACATATATCAAGTCTTTCCTGATATGTTTATGTTTCTAGAGTTGTCTTCTAATCTCTTATTTTCTAAGTGACATTCATATTGAAAGTTTTATGGAAAGTACAGAAGACAACCAGGTAAACATCTATTTTTTGAAAATTAAAACAAACAAAACAGCAACAGAGTTATTGCATGGCCCCAGTTAAAAGGAAAAAACACTTTTGGTAAGGTTCATCTAATATAGTAATTCACCCCATTTCTCCTAGTGTGTGAGTTCTTGTGTCCCCCCCAGTCCTCCTAGTGTGTGAGCTCTTGTGTCACCCCCAGTCCGCCAAGTGTGTAAGCTCTTGTGTCACCCCCAGTCCTAGTCCTCCTAGTGTGTAAGCTCTTGTGTCACCCACAGTCCTAGTCCTCCTAGTGTGTGAGCTCTTGTGTCACCCCCAGTCCTAGTCCTCCTAGTGTGTAAGCTCTTGTGTCACCCCCAGTCCTAGTCCTCCTAGTGTGTAAGCTCTTGTGTCACCCCCAGTCCTAGTCCTCCTAGTGTGTAAGCTCTTGTGTCACCCCCAGTCCTAGTCCTCCTAGTGTGTAAGCTCTTGTGTCACCCCCAATCCTAGTCCTCCTAGTGTGTGAGTTCTTGTGTCACCCCCAGTCCTCCTAGTGTGTAAGCTCTTGTGTCACCCCCAGTCCTAGTCCTCCTAGTGTGTAAGCTCTTGTGTCACCCCCAGTCCTAGTCCTCCTAGTGTGTAAGCTCTTGTGTCACCCCCAGTCCTCCTAGTGTGTAAGCTCTTGTGTCACCCCAAGTCCTAGTCCTCCTAGTGTTTAAGCTCTTGTGTCACCCCCAGTCCTAGTCTTCCTAGTGTGTAAGCTGTTGTGTCACCCACAGTCCTAGTCCTCCTAGTGTGTAAGCTCTTGTGTCACCCCTAAAGAGTAGTGCAAGTACTGTGATCACCAACACTGTATAGCACAGAGGTATTATTTGTACCCCGTATAGCAGGAGAAAGGAGTTAGATGGGTAGATAGAATAGATGTATATATGGAGGAGATAGAGAAAGAATCTTATGGTACTTTTACACGGGACGATTGATCGTTCGTTTTTGCACGATAACGGTCGAATTCGAACGATAATCGTACGTGTAAACGCAGCGAACGATCAAACGACCAGCAAAAAATCGTTCATTTTGATCTTTCAACATGTTCACAAATCATCGTTGATCGTTCGCAAAAAATTCGCAGATTGTTCAGTGTAAACATTCTTTCAACGATTTCCCCTATGTGTGAGATAGGCTTAAAAGATCGCATAGCGAATTTTCCGTACGATGTATCGTTCCGTCTAAACGCTGATCGTTATAAAAAAAACCATCGTTCATTCAAAATCGTTAATCGTGCGATCGGGCGAATTATCGCACCGTGTAAAAGTACCATTACTTACCAACCAGCAGGTGCACAGGTAGGGAGGATTGGAATGAAGGGAGGACACACACAGGCCGTGCAGAGGTCACAGGTCACCACACTGATGGGAAAACACGTCCTGTGTTACAGAAAACACCACAGCTGCCACCATGAGCGGCCGACTGATTAATGTGATGATGTGTCCAGCAAATTGTATGTGGGAGCGGCTGCAGATGTATCTCCTTAAATTCCCCCTTTTTCCTCCACACTAATGGTACTTTTACACGGGACGATTGATAGTTCGTTTTTGCACGATAACGGTCAAATTCGAACGATAATCGTACGTGTAAACGCAGCGAACGATCAAACGACAAGCAACATATTGTTCATTTTGATCTTTCAACATGTTCACAAATCATCGTTGATCGTTCGCAAAAAATTCGCAGATTGTTCAGTGTAAACATTCTTTCAACGATTTCCCCTATGTGTGAGATAGGCTTAAACGATCGCAAAACGATCGCATAGCGAATTTTTCGTACGATGTATCGTTCCGTCTAAACGCTGATCGTTATAAAAAAAAACATCGTTCATTCAAAATCGTTAATCGTGCGATCGGGCGAATTATCGCACCGTGTAAAAGTACCGTAAGGGCCCTATTCCACCGGACGATTATCGTTCGCATAATTGTTAACGATTAACGATCTCAAACGACCACTATTGTGAAAGACCTGAAAACGTTCATTCATTTCCATGGAACGATAATCGTTACTTATGATCGTATTTGCGATCGTTTTTTCTTCGCTATTTCTCGCTATTGCGTTCGTATCTACTGCGAATGACCGAACGACGTCTTATTCAATGCGAACGATTTGCGAACGTTTTGCGAACAAGCAACGATAAAAAATAGGTCCAGGTCTTATAAAGCAATCAACGATTTCTCGTTCGGTCGTTAATCGTTAACTGCTATTCAAACAAACGATTATCGTTTAGATTCGAACGATTTAACGATAATCTTAACGATAATTGTCCGGTGGAATAGGGCCCTAACTTGGCAGGACACAGACCTGACAGGTTCTTTCTGTACTTAGACTACACATGTACCCTGCACCTGCCTTACTGCCAGCTCCGGTGTGAGAGACGGAGCCTATGTCAGGGAGGGGACCAAAATTGAATTCACTGTTCAGCCCGCTCACCCTACATTACAGGGAGCCGGCTGAAGAGACGGGCCCCTGTGCAGCCGAACCGGTATGTACACTGCTGTACAGCCATACCGATTTTCTGTATAATACAGTGCAACAGGCTGCGATTTTTTTATACAGTGGGCCACTGCAAAAAACACTGTGCAATAGGATTTTTTCATTGTGGCTAATGGTTGACGTATGCCAGGATTTTCATTCCATGTTTCGATTGCGTTTCATACCTCTCCAGTGTTGTCCTTGTGGTCTATGTTCAGCAACCCTTCTTCACTGATCATAGTGAAATGCAAGGCAAAAGAGAGATATTAAAGAGCACTAACAGTGTCTCCACACAGTGTACTATTAGAGAGATAACAACATAATATAGCAGCCAATGAAGTATACAAGCCCTGAGTGCATTCTCTCTAGTCTCTATATAAAGTGCCAGAGATGTCAGCATAATGTAACACAGCATATAGGCCAAATGAAAACTTAGAAACATAATTCAATTTCTTTTGCTCGGTGGTGATCGGCCGCAGCTTTTAATATAATTTATAAAATTACAAACATAACAGCTTCTTAGTGCAGAACTCTGGGGAGGAATTGTAAGTGTTATATATAGAGAAAAAAATGTGTGGTCAGCACCCAGTCAATATATTCACGTTAACCTGTTTGTTGAGCACGAAGGTAAAGCTCCTGGATTCTGGGATATTCATACAGTAGAAAAGACCAGATCCCTTCAGCTTTCTTAAACTTCATTCATTAATGGTTGTAAATCTTTAAAAACAACTGAAGCTTTTCGAACCTGTCCGGTTCTTATTCATGGTATCTGGATCTGAATTAATAAAGGATAAACGTACAACTTGGGGGTCACCATAGAGTAAATAGATAATAAAGTTCACACATTACCTGTCCACTCTTCCTTATGATCTCTCCACTTCTGCCAGCTTCCTGTAGCTGCTGGTGCAACTTTGAAGCCGGTCTCTTAAGTGACAGGCTGCTTAGCCAATCACTGACCAGGATGGGACAGCCCCATGGCCAGTGATTGGCTGAGCAGCCTGTCACTTCAGAGACTGGCTCTGCAGTTCCACTGGAGACTGCAGACAGCAGGCAGAAGCGAAGAGAACACCAGGGATCTTGTAGAGGTAATGTATGTATTATTTACTATATGCAGCAATGGCTGCATGGACATCACTAATAATGTCTGTGCACTATAATTAAGCCATGTAATAGGCTTAGTAAACGAGCGCCGATTGAGCAGAACTATTTACTATAGTGATTGGACAATCTGATACAGCCCTTGCTCTCCCCCTGCCTGCTTAGCACAAATTACCCTGCCAGCTGTGACTTAGTAGTCAGCAAAAGAGCAAAACACATCTCATGGCGTAACACCTCCACAAAAAGGGAGGGAGGATGGGCAAACCAGCTGCACCACTGGGTCTGTGGATAATGGGGAGACTGACGACAGGCTCTAAACTAAAAAAAATGCCTGGGAGCGGCTATTGAAGGAGGCGGCCATCTCTGATTGGACCTGGGCATAAGCCACATCTCAGGAAGAGAAGAAAGGTTAACCCCGTCACTACTCTCTGCCCTTTTTCTGGTGGGAATCAAACTTGGGAGGATGCCATCACTGGCGTCCTCCAGCCTATAGGTGTCACACACATAGACACGGAGCAGGGAGTGAAGCCCTGATCGATAAAAACTTTTTACAGGTGGCTATGACAGGTTAGTGACAGGTATGCTTTCAATTTTGCAAGTCATACTGCTTGCACACCCAGTATGCTTATAATATATAACTCTTCTTCCTTAGCTAATAATCATTGTATTCTCACTGCACCTTGATGAGTCACCAGGGACTATTCACACATACACAAAAAAAAAAAATTTCTTTCTTTTGCATTCTAGTTCATTGTGCATGTAGTTTTCATGCCGCTGAATAGCCCCCATTTTATAATGTCTATAATGTCTTAATTATTTCAAAGTGCCCCTAAACTATTCTGTCTTGTACGTTCAATGAGGTAAAAAGTACTGTATTGTCACAACGTGAACTCGGTATTCAGCGGAGACACTGACTGGCTTTGTTGTTAAGGTTACAGTTGTCCATTATTAGGAGATACTAAGGATTATTATCTCGTTTTAATTATTAGTGTTTCAGAAAGCCGTGGGACTCTGCTTTGCTTAATTCAATCAGAAATGCCTGTGAGTGGTTAAAGCGTTGCAATACTTTTGTCTTTTGTGTAGTTCTGTCACTACTAATTATAAGTTCCTTTGAAAAGCAGATCACAAAAAAGGTGACAGCTGAAGACAGTAATGACATAGTAAGCAAGTGTGTGGTGATTTGTAGACTTTATAAAGCAAAGCTACAGCACTAGAATGTATTTTCCATGTTTTAATGCTACTAGTGGGAAATGTTGAGGTATGTTGAACAGAGAGGTCATCTATGGCCATGGAATATGGTTACGCAATATACAATACACATCATCATAATATATTACTACTAATATTTAAGCAGCTCATATACCTAGGTCTTTGAAATGTTCTACTAGTCTAATAAAATAAACTTACGTGATAATGGTGGTTAATACAGATGAGCGCAACTGGAGCATGCCCAAGTCGGATCGTTTGGTGGCTGAAGAAGATGGATGCAGCCCTAAGGAGCCTGGGAAAACATAGATATAGAGAGCATACTCGAGTTGTGCTCATCTCCAGTGATTAATCAACAAATAAAGAGTAGATGAGCAATTTTTTTTTTATTCGTTTCAAATTTACCCCAAAATTCTGAAGAATCTGATTTTTCTTTGTGATGAATAGATACAGGAACAGGGACACCTGTCAAAATAAAATCCTGTACATACTGAGCAGATCCTGTATACTGGGCCAGAAGTAAGTTGCGATGCTGTACGCAATAGCTGATTCTCAGCCAATCCCGTCAAAATATATTTTGTGAGGTTTACTAAGTTCTATTAAAGGGGAACTCCAGGTATAGATAAAAAAAAATTAAACTTCTGCAGAAGCAAATAGCATTATTTACCTATCAATCCCAGTTTTGAAAATATCAAAAATCCATTTGTTTTGGGGTTTTTTGTTCTTTATTGTGTGTCTGTACTTCCTGGTTTATCAGTTGTACACAGTACTACAGGTTCCAGAATGCATTGCTTTCCCTCAGCTGTTAATCACAGTCCCCACCCTGCCTATTCCACGCCCAAAGCTGTTGCAGAACATCTAGGCTGTGTTCACACATTGCAGTTTCATTGTGTTACTGAATTATTTGCAGTACTTTATCATTTCATTGTGTTCCTATACACACAGAACTTTTTTTTTTTTTAAATTGTCATCATCTCCACGCACATATTATGATCAAACATCTTTTATCTATGAAGTTGGGCCCCACAATAAGGACTTTATCCGACTTCTCACATGGGATATGCCTTGTTTTTTGTCCAGGTGCAATTGGCAGTGCCGGCTCTGATCCTCTCTGCTGTTTGGCATCATATAATTGTGTTACTGCTAGATTTTTGAGAATACGCTTCAGTACTGCAATGAAACTCCAACATGTGTGAACAAAGCCCTAATTTCACTGCACACTTCTGCACAATCAGCAAAGTTGCTGCATCTGCTTCTGGCTGGTCAGAGATGGTGAATCACTCAGGGGATTGGAGGATCCAACCAAACCTCCTGTGATATCACGCCCTGCCCCCTTTCTGCATCATCAGCCTGTGCTCAGCAAACACACACAATGTGAGACAGAAGATTGTAATTTTTGTCTCCTAAGATGGGAGCACAGTGGGAGCAGGAGACAATGTGGATTGGCACCAAGGCCATTTTTCTTCCCTTTCTGGATGTCAATCAGCTATCAGTGTGGCAGAACCGTACAGATATGGTAGTACATTATATAGACAAATCTAAATAACTTTTAATGTACTTTTAATAGAAAACAAGTTTTCCTTATGAGGAGTTCCCCTTTAAAGGGTTGCTATCATTAGAAAAAACTACTGCTCTGAACAGTTCCTGTCAAAGACAGAGGTGGCAGCAGAGAGCACTGTGTCAGACTGGAAAGAATGCACCTCTTCCTGCAAGACATACAGTAGCTAATTACTGAGATTTTAAAATAGAAGTAAATTACAAATTTATCTAACTTTCCGATGCCAGTTGAATTAAAAGAAAAATATTTTCGCCGGAATACCCCTTTAACATTTGATATTATAGTATTAAACACAGAGAGGGCAGACTAATATCCAGATAAAATATGTGACCTGTTGCTAATGCATACATGTTCTCTAAATGTCTATTTAACCGGATCAGTTTAGATTTCACATTAGATTTCAGTTTTCCAAGTTTCACAACATGACTGAGAATGCTGAAGGGGAATGTAATTCAATAACTTCAATATTATAGGGTTATTCCCATCTTGTATATTTATGACAGAAAATTCCATAAGTGTCTGAGAGATACAGGTCAGACCTCTGGGAGCATCATATTTCATCATGGTTCTAGATCTCTAACACGTTTATTGCTATGTCACTATGTGATCAGAGGTTCTGTGGTGATATCATATATCTCAGTGCTGTTTTTTAATCAGTAATTTATGTAAAATAGTCATAGAAATGTTACTGTGCCCTAATCATGGTCACTTATTCCAGAATATAGTCTGACTTCGATATGTAACCATAAACATACTGTAAGGGCCCAGAACATTTGTGTATCTTTCTGATTTTTTATTAAAGGGATAGTTCACCCAAATATTTTTTCTTTCAAATCAACTGGTCCCAGCAAGTGCCAGAGATTTGTAATTTATTTCTATTAAGAAATCTCAAGTCCTCCAGAACTTATGAGCTGTTGTATGTCCTGCAGGAAGTGGTGTATTCTTTCTAGTCTGACACAGTGCCAGTCACATTATATTCAGGATAAAGATACTATGATTGAGGTCCTACAATTTTAAAACAGCTAAATACATTAAATTGGGGGACATGGTAAAAGATGAAAAGTGGATTAATTGATGGAATGAGCTAAAAAAAATTAAAAATAAATATATCTCTATCTATCTATCTATCTATCTATCTATCTATCTATCTATCTATCTCCTATCTATCTATCTATCTATCTAGAAGGGAGGAACAGAAAAAAAAAACAAGATGGACAGTGGCTCTGCTCAAATGAGCGTGCCAGTCTAAAGGAATGGCAAAAGTACTTGATTTATACAATGGTCCATCCATCTTTTATGCAAAATAGGGGAGGACACATAAAACTGCATGAGCCAGTCACCCAGACAGTATCTGTGCAGATATAGATATGAAGGGGGACATTGACATTGATCAAGACTGGCGTACGAGTAAGCCAGTCTTAAATAATGCCCTGATCCCTCTCCCTGACAGATTTACTAAGAGGTGCATGCTTCTTAGTAGAGCCGGCCAGCCCTGCGCCCCATGCAGGCATTGCGCAGAAGAGTACACCTGCTCTGAAGCAGGTATAGATTTTTGCCTGGTTTACTCCTTGTTCCCAGGCATAAGCCTTAATAAATCAGTCGCAGGACGAGGCCTCGCCTCCTCCCGCCTTGTCGCGTCTATTGAGTAAAAGGATGATGGTGTTAAAGGGACTTTCTGGGATGTTGATAATATTGGCCAATTAATAGGATACACTTTTTTCAGTGTCTGTACCTGGTATTGCAGCTTATTGTTGCTCAGTACCATTCAACCCAATTGAGATGCATTAACAAGCACAACCATTATTAAAAGTATAGAGCTGTACCTGGAAATCAATGAAGTATCTCAGAGTTATGAAACCTGTTTAGAGATGAGCGCAACTCAAGCATGCTCAAGTCCGATTGTTTGGCATTTGAATACCGGTGGCTGAAGAAGTTGGATGCATCCCTACAAGTATGGCTTATGGCCTATGGCTGTATCAATTTATTGGGGGGCAACTGTACAATATAAAGGAGGCTCTAGCACCCTGTTGGATTGTCTCTAGCCTAAATACAGTACAATGTGAGATATTGTCAGACATAGAAGCATACGAGTTTTGTATGGCATCCTGTGGCACAATTGTCCACAGATTTTGCAACCTGGGCTGTAGATCCTGCACAATCCTAAGTTGCAAAGCTAGCTCCAAGCTGGTTTCATAAATGCTTGACTGGTGATATATCTGGCAATTAAGCAGCCAAAAAAGTGGCTAAGCTACTCCAGGCCCTTAAAATGCTTGTTAGGGAGCCACTCCTTAGTAGCCCTAGCTGTGTGTTTCAGGTCATTTTCATGCTGGAAGACCAAACCACGACACAACTTTACCCCCCCCCCCCCCAATATTTTTCCCAAAAATGGATCACCAAAATGTATTGCAAATATTGCAAAAACATAGTGTGAACCCAGCCTTAGGGTACAAACACACACGGCATATACGCTGCGTATTTACTGCTGCGATACGCAGCAAATACGCAACAGATACGCAGCAGATTAGATCTAAATAACTGAACACAGCATCAAATCTGCTGAGTATCTGCTGCGTATACGCTGTGTGTGTTTGTACCCTTAAACAGTGATCTATTTATCTATACATCAGTATTATTTACATTGCATTGCAATTATTAAATAGTAAATTTAAATAATTAATTAATAGTAAATATTTAATTTCGCATGCAATGTTTTACTATTGTCTAATGTGTTTCTGATCTTTTTAGACAGTGAACCAAATAGAAAACACCTGTAACCTATCGATAATAATCTGCCCATCGGCTCCAGTGTAACATAATGCAAACTGCCTGTTACATAAAATAATTAAACCTGTTGACCTCTGTGAAGGAAGTGTAATTTAATATTACGTAATGCAACAACACTTACAAAATGTAACACACAAACTCTGCAGGTGGATTATGTGAAAAGCAAAGACACAGAAATGAGCAAACAGGTGAAATCTTGGTTCATATTATTATTAAGATCTCACTTTATTTCTATTTCTTGAGTCAGTACTCTAAACACATTTTGTAGCTCTGTGTAGCCCTGTTTTTTGCTAAAACTTTTAACATATCACAGACACATGTCAGTCAGGATCAAGGTGTTCAGACCCCACCAATTCTCAGATAATGGGAGAACCATAATACAGTGAAATCTTCGATTCCGAATATAATTCATTCCAGGAATGTGCTTGTAATCCTAATCCCTCGGCTATCAAAGCAGAGTTTTCCATAAAAAATAATTGAAATGCAGTACATTTGTTTCACAATCCAAAAATAAGGAACACTGTATCGGTAAAGAAGGGGTTAATCAGTTTACTCTCCCTCCACACACAACTCCCCAGGTGGCTGCAAAATGGCTGATGCTGGTATTAGTGCTGTCTGGAGCAGATATTGGTGAAGGGGTTAATTCAGGGGTCAAAGGGAAGCAGCAGTCATATACCATCCAATGCTACGTCATGACAAGTGAGTAGCAGGGGATGTCTGGAAAAGGCCCTGGGGAGTTAAAGCACTCACCACTTGGGTTATTTGTAGAAGTAGGATCTAGGCGGCCTGAACACTCAAGTAGGAAGGCACCGCAGCCTTACTCACAGTCTTTCTGCAGCAGGGAGAGGAGATAGGGCCAAGCTGCTCGCCTCCACAGGAGGATCTTCACAGTTCTACAGAGTACCTGATGCAGATCGCCACCGGAGAGGAGCCAGAAGGCACCCCATCACCGGCAGAGTTGATCAGGTAACAGAAAGTTTAAATAAGAGGGTTTTCTACCAACTAAAGTATCAGGATGGGAGCACAGGGGGGGCTTGTATTACAAAATCTTGCTTATTTACCTTTTTTTTTTAATTGTTAGTTTGTGTTGCAAAACGCTCTAAAATAAAGTTAGTTGTCCTTGTTTCACTGTATTTGTTTCACTGGAGCAGATGGGCTCCATAGACTGAAAAGATTGCAGCAAGGCGGGTGATCAGCCATGTGCTTCTCCTATTTGGCAATCATTGGGGGTCTGAACACCTAAGCAGCGGCAGGTCAAAGATTTTGCAAATAAATAGGACACTAATACCTGTAATGGAGGTAGGATTAAATTAGAAAAAAAATTATTGTTATTGTTATTGTCCTAAAAACAACTTTTAATCCTGCAGTGCTGTGTCTAACGGCCGGGGCTTACATTTGTATATGCATTAGGCTGGCACCACCTCTCCGTCCTTCCTCCCCACCCTCCTCATCATTAGGAATGAACCAGGAACATTTACTGCTGTTTGAGCTTTGCACAGGTGTATTAATGGGAATTTGAAGCAATCTGCCTGGAGAATTCCTAATGATGAGGAGGGCGGGGAGGAGAGACAGAGAGGTTGTGCCAGCCTAATGCATATACAAATGTAAGCCCCGGCCGTTAGACACAGCACTGCAGGATTAAAAGTTGTTTTTAGGACAATAACTGCATCCCCTGCCGAACGGACCCCAGGACAGATCTTGGATTAACAGCAGCTATCTGAAGGTACAAGCGGTTTGGGGGGAGGGGTCAGATTGTGGGTACAGAGTCGCTTTAAATTCACTTATCCCTATCCACAGGACGTGCATGTGTCAGATCTCGAGGAATTTGAGGCCCCTTCACACATCAGGAAAATGTTATTCTGGAAATGTTATTCTGGTTGTATTGGGCACGGGCTGTCCATTCTGTCCTATTTTCGTCCAGAATTCCATTACAGATGCCCCCATAAAAGTCTTTGATGCACATTCAAAAAATGTCTGGAATTCCAGATGCTATAATGCATTTTTTTCCCATGAACAGGAAATGATGGTTTCCTGAACGCAAATAATGATTACTGTCAGGAAATACTGATCGTTTGCTGCAGCCTCCTGACAGTAGAAAGTGAAATGGGCATGTGAAGAGGCTGTTGCCCCCCCCCCCAATTACTCAAGTGGAGTGGTTCAGTGTGAGCCGCTGCTCCATTCACTGTCTATGCAGCTACTGAACATGGCTGCACACTGTGCTTTGATAGCTGCATGGCCAATTAATAAAGTGATGGTGTGCATGTGTAACTGCTCAATTTGAAACATTTTGGAGATTATTGTGGGACCCTCATAATCTGACATTTATCCTCTATCCTATTGACATAAGTCTAGTGGGGAGATTTATCAAACATGGTGTAAAGTGAAACTGGCTCAGTTGCCCCTAGCAACCAATCAGATTCCACCTTTCATTCCTCACAGACTCTTTGGAAAATGAAAGGTGGAATCTGATTGGTTGCTAGGGGCAACTGAGCCAATTCTACTTTACACCATGTTTGATAAATCTCCCCCTATGACTTCACTTAGTACAGCTCTTTCGGTGCTACAGGGGGCCCACAAATATTTATTAGGTGATCTGAATGTTAGGGCTAACGGTTGTAGTATTTTCTTGTATAATATTTTAATTAATGGTTGTAGTTTTCTCTACCGTTAGATCATGTTCTCAAACGGGTTTTCTAAAGTCATGGAATACTAAATGGCAGGCATTTAAATCACGTCAGACTGAACCAATGATACCAGCACATGATTCAGGCTCATATAGAAAGGGGGGGGGGGGTCCCCAGTCGGAACCCATTCTCAGATGCCAATGAACCTAATAAGTTGTCTTAGCGAAACAATCCTTTAACTATGGAGAAACCTTCATTTAGAATTAAAAATTTAATGTGAGGAACTTAGTCCTATATTGCTTGGGAGTATATATATATATATATATATATATATATATATATATATATTTTACCCAAATGTCATACATAACAATGAGCATTGTGACCTTTTAATACTAGACTAGTCAATCCATTTGTCAGGGATATAAAAGGTAGAGCGATTATATGTTCCATATCATCTCTTCTTATAATAAATCCCTCACCATGAAAGAAATTCCAACATCCTAATGAAAAATTTTCTATATTTATGACTGGTCAACTCATGATGCTTTCTGGTGAGCTATGGCTGCTGCATTGTCAAGTATACATCATATGTCAATAATATCCATGCGCAGCTCTTCTCTTGGGGGTTCTGAATGTGTCAATGTATCTTATTTAACAGGGCTCAGTACCGAGGGAGTCTGTTAAAAAAATATATATATTTCCAAACACCGGATGACAATTTCTATAAACTTTGAAGCTTACGCATTGTAAAGAGGCAGCAGCCAACATGTGGACACATTCATGTGCATTAAGGAATGTAAAATACTTCTGGCTGGGGAAGATAAGCCAGTCAATTTAAGCAATTTATTTCAACCAGTTACATAAGTAGAAATCATTTCAAATGTAGATTTAAATTAACCTCAAAGTGTTGAATTTACAGATTACATTTCTTACACCAAGCTAATTTCTCTGTCATCAGAATAATGGATTTCTTATCTTCATTTTATTTAAACACAATCCGGAATAGTCCCGGGGGCTAATAACGCTATTTTCAGTCACGGCTCCCAAAGAATGGATATCACTGCTAATTGACCTGTTTACGAGTGATGACGGAAATCGTCCTTTGTTTGAAATCATTGTTGAATATTTATAGATAGAATGGTATCGGAATGATGCAGGCTCAATCAGCTCTTCCATTCAGAAGAGTAGTCCCTTCTAAAGGAATCGTGATGTGAACGTAGTTTGAAGTGCCAATTCATCCAAGAGTCATCTTTTTTCCCCTGAATTAAAGCTTAAATGGTCACTAACCTTTGTACAAACTTAGTATAAATGAACAGTACAAGGGAATGTAAGAAACTTTGTAATTTATCTTAATAAAGAAAAACGTCTTTTTCTCCTTGTATCAGGCTCCTTTCCTCTTCCCATCCCTCCTTGTTACACATGATCATGCAGCCGGGATAGGGACCAGTATGGTCCATATAGCTTTAAGAATGGAGACCAAAAGAGGCAACAGTACAATTATGAAGACGTTTCAAGACTCATGTAAAAACTTGTTTCTGGGCAACCCAGGTGCCTTCATCTCCGGACTGCGTGGCCGGCCCCTCGATGATGGCATCCCTGGCAACCGGCCCAGCCAGGTGGAGGGAGCGTGTTGATGGTGTCCCTAGTAACCGGCCGGCTGGTTGCAGGGGGTGCAGCGGCGTATCCTTTTGTTGTAGCCACAAAGGTGCTGTTCATTACAATTTACTAGTAAGAAGGAGGAGAAGATCCACAGCGTCCAAAAAAAGTTTTGTTGTCTTTATTATGAGGCATATAAAAAGTTACAAAAGATAAAAACGTAGGCCTACATGTTTCGGGGAAACACACCCCCTTGATCACGGCAGTCAATTACAATTTACTGACTGGCGGCCAGCACCACCAGTCAGCTGCAAGTAGTAGCCTAGAGCTGGAGTCTCAGCCCCAATCACCCCTAGAGCTGGAACTCCAGGTTCTATAAGTTTCTTCTCCTGTGTGGTGTTCCCTGCCTATGATAGAGCCTTGTACTCCGAGTGTTTCTTGACCTAGTTTTTTGTTCCTGAATTGCTGTACTGGTATCCCTGACTACTTGGCTTGACCTTAGACTACTCTTTCGGATTACGATTTTGTGCTGTGCTGACCGCTAGTTGCTGACCTTGACCTCTGACCCTGATTTATTGTGTTTTGTATTGTCTTGTCTGCATTCAGTGTTCACTTATACAGGTTAGGGACTGTAGACCAGTTGTCCGCTGCCACCTAGGGCAATTGAGGCAATTATGCGTGGACAGGGGGGCGGGTGCCAGCACCAGGGCAGCATCTGTCTATTGTCATTCAGTTCCCTAACACTGACAGTCTCATGCTATAACTGATGATGGGGCCTGAGTTGCACAGAAACGGTTTGTTTTTGTATGAGACTTTAACCCTGTGCCGGCTAATTAAGCCTCTAAATGCAGCTGTCAAACCTGACATCTGCATTTAGAGGCTTTGCTTTACATGTCCCTGGTATCTAGTGGGTCGGATCCCCCACCCCCGCAATGTGATCGCTGGGGGGGGGGGAGACCCGTCCTTCTGCCCGTTCCGGGCCTCAGCTTCGCAATGACGCTGATCCCGACTCGGCAATACATTGCACTGGCCATAGCAATGGATCACCGATATGATGGATCATTGCTGTGTATATACACAGCATTGATCTCTATGAGAGATCAGTGCTGTGTATATACAAGTCCCCCAGGGGGACTTTCAGTTAATGTAAAAAAAAAAGTATTTTTTTTCTTTATTATTAAAAAAAATCCCCTCCCATAATGAAAGTACAAATCACCCCCCTTTTCCCAGTTTATAAATATAAATAAATAAATAAACATAATTGATATCGCAGCGCGCGTAATTGCCCGAACTATTAAATTATCACATTCCTGATCTCGCACGGTAAACAGCGTCAGCGCAAAAAAAATTCCAAAGTGCAAAATTGCGCATTTTTGGTCGCATCAAATGCAGAAAAAATGTAATAAAAAGCGATCAAAAAGTCACATATGCACAATCAAGGTACCAATAGAAAGTACATGTCAAGGCAAAAAATGACACCTCAATCAGCCCCATAGACCAAAGGATAAAAGCGCTATAAGCCTGGGAATGGAGCGATTTTAAGGAACATATATTTGTTAACAATGGTTTGAATTTTTTAAAAGCCATCACATAAAATAAAAGTTATACATGTTACATATAGTTGTAATTGTAATGACTTGAGGAACATAGATAACATGTCAGTTTTACCCCAGGGTGAACGGCGTAAACACGAAACTTCCTGAAATGAAAACAAATTCCTTTTTTTTCAATTTGACAGCGCAAATGATTTTTTTTCTGGCTTCGCAGCATATTTTATGGGAAAATAAAGTTTGTCATTGCAAAGTACAATTGGTGTCGCAAAAAGTACTATGGCCTTTTAAACATAAAGTGGAAAAAGCAAAAGCGCAAAAACGAAAATTGGCTTTGACCTTAAGGGGTTAAAGGAAATTTACAGCTATATTGAGTCAATAAAGATTTTTATAGAACTTGATCAGCACCGCAGCACACATTTTAATGGTGCCTTCCCTTCCATCCGGTTCTCCTCCAGTTTGTATATCTGTAAATGTGCGCTCCCAGTGCACCAATATCTCCTCCCCTCAGTGATGTAACTGACCAATTAGGTTCTATGGAAATCTTTATTGACTCCCTCTAGTGGTACATTCGCTTTAATAAAATGTCCACATAATATTATTGGAACTGCTGTATCCACCTTGGGTGGTATATGGACCATAATGGCCCCATCACTGCTGCATGATACCTAAAAACTCCACCAGGAAAGGCACCTGGATTTAATGTATCACAGATACCATCTGCCACAGCTTATTGAAACACCTAAATATAGAGTTGAGCCTACTGCGTACTTGAGCACAGCTCATGATCATTATTTTGACGTCCGCTCAGAGAACGTCCGTCATTTTGTACACTGTGTGCATTGGACGTCGGTTGTTTCATTGTGTTCAATACATTGCTGTGAAGTCATGCCTTTTCAGTTTTTTTGACTGTGTGTGCACATAGTCTATAGGCGTCATTATAGAAGCTAGTTATCATCAACTAGTTTAGAGAGAACAGAAAAATAGATGTATAACCCACAGAGGGAGAACTAGTGAAATATTGCATGTACTTTATAAGTTTTTACTACAAATAGAGGTGTTCCTTTTATACAATTTACCCTGAAAAATTACCAAAATGTGCACCTACAGGTGCACTTTAAAAGCTAAGTGACAAGTCTCAGACTGCTATCCATAGGATTGGGAATAACAATCTTGTGATCCAGAGCATAGGGACCCAAACATCCCAGAAATTAATAGATCGATTAATGGTTTCTTGGGATCAGTGGAGGTCAAACTGTTGGGACTCCCACCTATATTCTATGGATAGAGGATATCAAACTGAGATGGGAACAGCCCTGTAATGGCTAACTGAAAGGATGACAAATAGCAAGACTGCAATGTATGATAAAGAGACCTAGGTAGCCCGAAAAGCTTGTAATGAGCCATAATCTTTTCTATTAGCCAATAAAATATACTCTGTCTAGTTTTTCAGGACAAGTAGGATGTGTGAATAGGAAATTGTAACTCTACATTTTACCAGATCAGAAAAATTACATCACAGAAGCCCAAGCTAAAAATTATTAGGTTAATTTAATTACCTTGAGACCCATTGGCATCACAATGTATGGGGTGCCCAATGTATTGGGATCCCCTGGGACGAATGAATAATTTTAATCTCAAGTATATAAGTAACAAATTATTCTTCAAGTGGAACAAGACAAAAAGTTTCTCCTCTTTCCTGAAATCTTTGACACTTTGAAGGTAGATGCTTAGACATCTGCATATATTTAAGATAGAAAGTTCCAGGAATTCTTGCCTGAGACCCTCAGGCGCTGTCCACTGGGTATGGCATGGCGTTGCAAAATTGAGTGATAGCCTTCTTTATTCAGAATTCCTTTTACCCTGTACAAATCTCCCACCTTACCAGCACCAAAGCAACCCCAGACCATCACATTACCTCCACCATGCTTAACAGATAGTGTCAGGCATTCTTCCATAAAATTTTCATTTGTTCTGCGTCTCCCAAACGTTCTTCTTTGTGATCCAAACACCTCGAAATTGGATTCATCCGTCCACAACAGAGTCTTCCTCTGTCCAATGTCTGTGTTCTTTTGCCCATCTTAATCTTTTTCTATTATTGGCCAGTCTCAGATATGGCTTTTTCTTTGCCACTCTGCCCTGAAGCCCAAGATCCCGAAACCGCCTCTTCACTGTAGATGTTGACACTGGTGTTTTGCGGGTACTATTTAATGAAGATGCCAGTTGGGGACCTGTGAGGCGTCTGTTTCTCAAACTAGAGACTCTAATGTGCTTATCTTCTTGCTTAGTTGTGCAACGCGGCCTCCCACTTCTTTTTCTACTCTGGTTAGAGCCTGTTTGTGCTGTCCTCTAAAGGGAGTAGTACACACTGTTGTAGGAAATCTTCAATGTCTTAGCAATTTCTCGCATGGAATAGCCTTCATTTCTAAGAACAAGAATAGACTGTCACGTTTGAGATGAAAGTTCTCTTTTTCTGGCCATTTTGAGCGTTTAATTGACCCCACAAATGTGATGCTCCAGAAACTCAATCTGCTCAAAGGAAGGTCAGTTTTGTAGCTTCTGTAACGAGCTAGACTGTTTTCAGATGTGTGAACATGATTGCACAAGGGTTTTCTAATCATCAATTAGCCTTCTGAGCCAATAAACAAACACATTGTACCATTAGAACACTGGAGTGATAGTTGCTGGAAATGGGCCTCTATACACCTATGTAGATATTGCACCAAAAACCAGACATTTCCAGCTAGAATAGTCATTTACCCCATTAGCAATGTATACAGTGTATTTGTTTAAAGTTAGTACTAGTTTAAAGTTATCTTCATTGAAAAGTACAGTGCTTTTCCTTCAAAGATAAGGACGTGTGAACGAAACATACCATATGGGAATAAAAGTAGTAGAAATAAGAGAAATCCAATGTGGTTAACTTCAGCTGTAAGGGGTGCAATAAATGATAAGAAACAAGCATTCAGACTACTAAAACAAGAAGGTAGTGGGGAAGCATTGAGCAACTATAGACAGAAGAATAGAATGTGTAAAAAGCAAATAAAAGAAGCAAAAATAGCAACAGAAAGGAGGATAGCCACCGAAAGTAAAACGAATCCCAAAATGTTCTTCACCTATATAAACAACAAAAGACTTAAAAAACCTTAAATGTTGGTCCCCTCAAAAATAATCTGGGTATAATGGTGGAGGGGGAAGAGGAAAAGGCCAATCTATTAAATACATTTTTCTCTACTGTATTCACAGAGGAGAATCCCATAACAGATGACATGACTAGGGATAATATAAATCCTCCCATAAATCTCACCTGCCTAACACAACAAGAAGTGGGGAGACGCCTTAAAAACATTAAAATCCAAAAATAAAAGTCACCGGGCCCAGAAGGTATCCATCCTAGAGTTTTGCAAGAATTAAATACTGTGTTCGACAGACCGTTATTCCTAATATTTAAAGATTCTATTACGACAGGGATTGTTCCACAGGACTGGCGCATAGCTAATGTGGTACCAATATTCAAGAAGGGGTCAAAGAGGGATCCTGGAAACTACAGGCCCGTAAGTCTAACATCTATAGTAGGTAAAGTATTTGAGGGGTTTGTAAGAGATGCTATACTGGAGTATCTTAATGAAAATAATCTTATGACGCAGCACCAGCATGGATTTATGAGGGATCGGTCCTGTCAGACTAATCTGATCGGCTTCTATGAAGAGGTAAGTTATGGATTGGACCTGGGGGAGGCTGTGGATGTTGTATATCTGGACTTTTCAAAGGCATTTGATACTGTACCGCATGAAAGGTTGGTCTACAAAATGAGGATGCTGGGACTCGGGGAAAATGTATGCAAATAAGTAAGTAACTGGTTGTGTGATAGAAAACAGAGGGTGGTCCTTGATGGAACATATTCAGATTGGGTTTTAGTTACTAGTGGGGTACCACAGGGGTCAGTGTTGGGTCCACTTCTTTTTAATTTTTTTATTAATGATCTTGTTGAGGGGCTACAGAGTAGAATCTCCATTTTTGCAGATGATAGTAAACTGGATAAAGTAATCAGTACAGAGGAGGATAATATCATATTACAGAGGGATTTGGAGAAGCTAGAGGCTTGGGCGGTGAAATGGCAAATGAAGTTTAATGTGGATAAATGTAAGGTTATGCACTTAGGCCATAGAAATAATAAGTACAGTTATGTGCTAAATAATAAAACACTGGGTAAAACTACTTCCGAAAAGGACCTGGGGGTATTGGTGGAGAGTAAACTCAACTTTAGTGATCAGTGCCAGGCAGCAGCTGCCAAGGCTAATAAAATAATGGGATGCATCAAAAGAGGTATAGATGCTAAAGATGAGAACATAGTTTTGCCCCTTTATAAATCACTGGTCAGACCACACATGGAATACTGTGTACAGTTTTGGGCACCGGTATATAAGAAGGACACAGCTGAACTGGAGCGGGTGCAGAGGAGGGCAACAAAGGTCATTAAGAGAATGGGTGGGTTACAGTACCAGGACAGGTTATCAAGCTTGGGGTTATTTACGCTAGAATAAAGACGTCTTAGGGGCGATCTGATCACAATGTACAAATATATGAATGGAAAGTACAGAGATCTTTGTAGTGATCTTTTTACTCCTAGTTCTGTAACCATGACAAGGGGGCATCCTCTACGTCTAGAGGAAAGAAGATTTCATCATCAGCATCGACGCGGGTTCTTTACTGTACGAGCGGTAAGACTGTGGAACTCTCTGCCACATGATGTTGTCATTGCTGATTCTTTAAATAAGTTCAAGGGAGGCCTGGATGCTTTTCTTGAACAATATAATATTACAAGTTATGGGCATTAGATTTCCGGTGATACGTTGATCCAGGTATTGTTCTGGTTGCCATTGGAGTCGGGAGGTAGTTTTCTCCCTGTGGTAGGGTAATTGTCGTCTGCCTCATAGGGGTTTTTGCCTTCCCTGGATCAACACAGTAGGGTTTCCCTAGGTTGAACCTGATGGACTCTTGTCTTCTTTCAACCTTATTTACTATGTTACTATGTTACTATTTCAATGTGACCCCAAACTTTTGAACGGTAGTGTGTGTTATCAAAAGATGTACATTTGAGTAAGAAACCTGGGAGAAATCTTAATATCACTTTGTATACCACTGTCTAAGGTGGTTCAGACCATAGAGCTTGGATTTCACCAACCCTATTTGCTGAGGTAATAGCTAGGAGAAATATAGTCGTATGTACTTAACCCACACTTCCTCCAAGGGCTCAAAGGTAGGGGAACACAGCAGACGGAGGATGATAAAAAGTTCCCAGCTACTGACGGGTCTAATGATCCTGGGTCATAATCTGATTGCCTTCACAATATCCTTAACTGGAGATGGGGGGGGGGGGGGGGACTTTTTTATATACTTCCTGTAGGAGGGGCGATAATGTCCCATACATTGTGATGCCAATGGGACATAAGGAAAGTTACCATTATCCAACAAACACACAGACAAAAAGTTTCCTTTTGCTCAGAACTTTATTCTTTTGAATTTCAGCACATAGGGAGAGATTTATCAAACATGGTGTAAAGTGAAACTGGCTTAGTTGCCCCTAGCAACCAATCAGATTCCATCTTTCATTTTCCAAAGAGTCTGTGAGGAATGAAAGGTGGAATCTGATTGGTTGCTAGGGGCAACTGAGCCAGTTTCACTTCACACCATGTTTGGTAAATCTCCCTCATATAGTATACATGTACAGTTTTATTGCAAAAAATTTTTAAATATCACCCAGTGAATCTGTAGCGGCACAGAGAACTTCATAAGGTTTTGATCAAGTGTGTGGCATTTCGGACACAGTTCACAGAGGGGAGAAGATACAGTTATACATACAATATCCGATATGTTCTTTGCTGTGAAGCATGGTGGTAGTGACATTTTCAATCAAATGTTACAAAGCTGAATGTATTTCTCATGTATAGTCAAAGGAAAACTGGGGACGTGTGAAAATATCAATGTTTGATCTTCATTCAAACAGTATAAAAAGATAAATGTGACATAATTGAACCATAATATTATTTAATTGCATTTACAATAATATATAAAATAAATCAAACACATGCAATTTCTTTCTGTGGACACAGGTACACAGCTAACAGACATTGAAGGGGTACTCCAGCAAAAAAAATTATTTCAAATTGACTAGTGTTTGTCAACTACATAGATTTGTAATTAACGTCTATTTTAAAATATCAAAACTTCCAATACTTATCAGCTTCTGTATGTCCTGCAGTTGTGGTCCCTGATGCCACCTCTGTTCTGGGCATCTGTGAACGCGTGTCAATATTTTGTAATAACTTTCTATGTCCCGCAGAAGATAGAAGCCTTGTAAGTAAGTAAAACTAGACCAAGGAAATCTTATGGACTGGATTCAGAGAAGTTCAAAGGGAGTGAGCTGTCTATGAAGTTTGGATCTCAAAAAGTGTTGTAATCTGCTGTAGAGGAACCAGGTGCCAGGGGTAGGTGAGATAACAATTTGTCAGAGGAAGTAAATGTGAGCCAGAGAGAACTTTATAAAGATGTGGTCTTGAATGCATGGGTATCCCTAGGGAAATTATGTTGGGGACTATATGGAATTAAGGGTTACTAAGGTTGTGTTCACATATATCAAGCGGTTCAGCTCCCTCCTTTTAACAAAACGTGATGACACCAATGAGCCAAGACGAGTTGCCAGGCGATTTAAACAAGCAGCTGATGTTCCATAGCTGCCAGTGATAGTTTTGGTATGCCTGACTTCACCAGTATTTATCTTGTGCTCCTTTATCCTGTATACCAAACCTTTGCAAGTGTTCCCTGACCTTGGCTTGATTCCTGATTTTGTACCATGCTCCTGACTGTTCTTCTGACCTTGGTTTGCATTCTGATTTTGTACCGTGCTCCTGACTGTTCTTCTGACCTTGGTTTGTTATACAGTAATTCCTTTGGTTATGATTTTCTGCTACATTGGTTTTGACCCTTGGCTTGTTTTGGACTATTATTCTGGTTCTGGTTTGTGGCTTATATGTTCCCGGCTGGTTTGACGTGTACCACTGACTACTCTCACGTGTACTGCTTTAATCGTGAGTCCGGCAAATAGGCTGGTACAGAGGCTGTGAGTCAGATCAGACTCACTCCATCCCTTGATGTGAAATGAACTATCAGTTGTTGGACAGTGTCCACACTCAAGTGTCGAATATTTGGAACTGCCCCATTCAAACGAAAGATGTCCATTTTTAGGACAGCCATCTTACCAAACCACAAAAGGGTGAGGTGTCCTCACGCTTGTAAGTTGCATCCAATGGACTGTAATGGGGAGGTCAAGTCTGCAGTGAAGATATCTTTAAGGTCAGCTACAATATTTATCCCTAAGTAGCGGGGTTGGACTTTGAATGGAAACTGATCTGCTATTCAGGCAAAATCCTTGGGACGGTTGGCACATTTAGGCTACATTCATACCTCCATGATTTTGTGGACGTTACAGACAAAGTAATGGGTTCGTCCCATTGTGCCAATATCATGCCGGCAGTGGGGCAACTCTTTGAATGATTCTGTAATGACAGAGCCGCGCTGGGGAGAGGGGTTCACCAATTAAATGAAGCAATTTTAAAGAAGAAGAAGAAACAGATGAGCTTTGCAGCATCTAAGCTTGTGAATGGTGCGGAGAACCACACATAAAATAAGGGGGGTGACAGTATCACTTTAAGCCTCTGCTCAATTAAAAAGTATAACCAGAAAATATAGAACTAAGACAGTTAAGCAGTACTTTGTGGCATGTAAATTTTTTACCTGATGTTGAAGAACCCCTTTAATTAATTACCTAGTGGAATGCCCCTCATTCCTGCTGCCCTAATCATGTGTCCTTAAAGGGATTGTGTCACATAGAAAACTAGTTCTATACTGATAACAACAAAAGAGATTGTCTTTTATATCCTAGCAGGTATCCCAGTTCTCATGCTGGAGCAGCCACCTGTTACAGCATGAAATGTGGAATACCTGCTGAGAAATAAAAGAATACATTTTGCAGTGGAGTGCCCTCTTGAATCTGTTTGTTATTGGATATTGGAAGTGCACTTTTTGTTCAGCTACAGGGAGCACCAAATGTCAAAATTGCTTGTATTCCTGTGCAATCCCCGACTGACACTCCATTATAAAGTCGCAGTGCTGATCACTGTTTCTATTATGTGCATATATGTATATTTCAAATATACAAGCATTTCTTAAAAATTATAATTTGAAATATATTTGCTTATCCTACATGTTCCTGTTTTGTTTTGATACCCTGTTGCCCTTGGTTATTGCCTTACTTTGGGTCGCACATGCTCAGTTCAGTTGCCGTCTCCTGATCTGTCTCATTAGTACTGGCAGTTGGTTTTCACTAGTCACAGTCTAGAGAGCAGTCTGAAAATAGTCAGATACATAGGGGAAAAAAACAGTACTGGGATGGACGCTACTTTACTAAAAAAGCAAATTTGTTCTGCTTTACATATATGAATGTGATACACATCTGCTTTTACCTTCTTTGCTTTTTTACACAAACCCTCTAAGTGCCTAAGGGTACAAACACACTGGGTTTTTCCGCAGCGGATTTCTCTCTGCGAATCTGCAGCGAGACCCGCTGCGGATCCGTGCCCTGTAACCTCCATGGGCTGACAAACTTGCACCAGTATGGACATCCCGCTGAGAGTTTGTCAGCAGCTCGCCCCGTTAACCCCCCACCGCTAGAGCGTATACATCACCCTCTCCACGCTCCGGCTTGCCTTGGGGGTTCCCGATCCGCTGCAGATAAGCCTAGTGTGTTTGTACCATAATGGTAAATACGGCCCTGCATGTGGTATAGTCCTGCACAGCCATCCAAAACCATACTAGGTGATTAGGTTAAACAACTCCAAAACAATTTTATGGCAGACGGATGATAATCTAAAGTCATGTTTTAAAACTATTTAATCCATTCCAGACTGCCTTATGTTAACAGACTATGCAGGGAAGTATGTAGTGGGCTCAGGAGCTGAGCTAGCTCCATGCACAGTGAGTATCTGCTGCTTTGTGCAGCTGACACCCACTAATGACTGACATCAGCAGGATGTTTTTTCTGATCAGTTCTATGCTTTTGGTTGGCTGATGTCACTAATTTAACCATTTAAGCGATTGATCACTGCATTTAAATGTCCAAATGACAGATGCACTTCCACATACAACGATTGGCTGAGTGCACCTGGGATCAGCGGATGTTTAATATGAGGCTCTTGTCTCCAGCATTACAGTCAAAGTAGTGAACCACCATTCAAGAAATAAACCATGTTGGTCTTGAGCGTGGTGGCTACTGCTTCAAATGACAGGTGCTTCACCTGTCAGATGTCCAATCGGTTACTTCTGCAGCTGAAGGCCTTTACTTATCCCCAGCGTTTGTCAAATTGACTCTGCTAATAGAGTCTGCCTCAGCCAGACTCTGCTAGCATCACTAACTGATCCATGCATTGCAGAGTACAAAAGGGCACAGCATAGCCAGAGGGTCACAGATAATTTTTTTTTCCCCCACCATCTCCAGATATAATGTTTCAGTGGATCTAACTGTCTTTATCATGTTTGATGCTTGATAAAGGTGGTTATAACTGCCGAAACATTGTATCTCGAGATGGTAGACTAAAACCCTTTATTTATCTGTGACCTTCTGGCTACAATGCGACCTTTTGCACTCTGGACTTGCCAGTAGGGCAAGGTTCCCTATTTTTTGCCTAAAGGCCCTATTACATGAAACGATTATTGCTGACCGCGCAAGTTTGCTCCTCTAGTGTAATAGGGGCTTAAGTGTGGAACAGAAGCACTCTCTGCTGACTTCTTTTGTATCTCTCATATTTGATACAGTGCTATGCATTGCATGGATCGACATAAGCAATGTAATGATTGCCTATGAATGTTCCCCAGTTAAACTTTAGGCTATGTTCACCCGTCGTAAGAGACCGGCCGTTCCATGACCCCGGCCGGGTCAAGAAAGTCTAGGTGTAAATACTTCTGACAAACAGCTTAGCTCTACACCCGACCTTTAAAATAGAGAGAGTATAGAAATAGCTGTTCACAAGGTGAGCTTAACCGGTACTCCGGCGAAAATTTTTTCTTTCAAAGTTGTGGTTCATCTAGTTTCAAAAATTTATATGGTTTTATAAATTACTTCTATTTAAAAATCCTGTCTTACAGTAGGTATCAGCTGCTGTATGTCCTGCAGAAAGGGATGTTTTGTTTCCAGTCAGACACTGCTCTCTGCTGCCACCTCCATGTCAGGAACTGCCCAAAGCAGTAGCAAATCCCCTTAGACAGTTCCTGTTATGGATAGAGGGGGCTGCAGAGAGCACTGTGTTACACTGGAAAATATACAACACTTCCTGTAGGATATACAGCAGCTAATAAGTACTGGAAGACTTGAGATTTTTAAGGAGAAGTAAATTAAAAATCTATATAACTTTCCGTCACCAGCTTATTTGAAAGAAAAAACATTTAGTCAAAGTGCCCCTTTAATTTTAGCACTAAAATCTCCTTGTCAGCATTCTGAAAGAAAAATGCAATAAAACCATGCAGTTTTTTTTTTATTCTTTTACAGACACTCTTTGTCACCTTTTTTTTAATTTTTTTATTCGTGTACCTTTTCTCCCCCTAAAGACAGTTTTATATTCAGCTACAAAAATACACCCCCTTCCTGGTTACCTTGTCCCTGACTACATGGCCTCTATTGTTACCTTATAAGGATTTCTTTTTGTATCTCAGTAATTTATGTTTAAAGTTAAATCTACTTGGTTGAAACTTTCGGTATTCTCTATTTGAGGGTACACCAAGTTTTATGACTCAAGAAGCTCTGTTCCAATACAAATGAAAGAATATTTTAAATAAGAGGAAGTGAAGATCATTGCATGGTGTATCCGATAGCATTATCCACTTATAAATTACACCATGGGGACGGTACTACGAGGAAACAAAATAAATGTGTTGCTGCATGCATTATGGATGGGGCCAATGAGAATAAGATCAGCCAAACACTTCTTTAAAAAAATTCATTTTCCTCACTGTGACTTTATAGAGGTATCAATGTAATCAATGTCAAAAGTCTCCATAGAAAATACATAACAGATTTAGGCTATGTTCACACTATGTAAAACTATGGCTGTAGTCCTCGCCGCAAAACTACAGCCGTTGTTTATACCATGGCTGCAATATATACGAACTACGGTCATACAATGCATACTACGTGTCAGACAATGGCCGTTGTTTACACGGCCATGTGAACAATGAACATGTCAATTATTTCCGCCCGGTAATGCTCCAACAATGGCCGTAGATTTCAATGCGGCCGCGCACGGAATAATTATTTCAGCCGAATTAAACTTGATTTTGAAATAAAAAATTTTCTGTGTGCTTTATTGGGCTGGGCGCAGAATTCCAAATGAATGACCTGTTTCAGCCCGCTTAGAAACAGGCTAGGAAGCAAAATTAAACAACGGCCGTAGTTTCACGACTAGCCCGTATAGCCATATTTCTACGGCCACAGTTTAACGCGCACACGTCCGGCCGGGTGAAAACAACGGCCGTTAATTTACGTAGTGTGAACATAGCCTTATAGGTGATATCTGCGCTGTACATCATTGTTCTATAGATGGAAAGCTATTGGCATTATGACTATGGAACACATCAAATTAACATTTTACGACAAACAATGAATTGAACACCTGAAGACAACATGAAAATGCTTCCATTAGTATGATTTATTATCAGGATAGCTTCCAAATGATGCATGTAAACTGTATCTTATTAAATAATTGGATAAAATAATAATAGAATAGAACAGTGTCATCGTTCACATGTAAAGGTCTCTAGTTGCAAATTTCTCTGGATGAATATGTAATGCACAGAATTCCTAGCTTACTGTATACTGTTTTATGAAGTATTCAGTAAGGCCCCAAACTCCCTCAGGTAACCATGTTGTGGTTAAATGATATATCTATGTAGGGTGAGTGAAGGTCTGTATCATAAAACCAAAGCTCTGTCCACTATAAAGTACTAATAGGAAGGCAGTGCTGTGCAAAGGCATCACTCCACCACTGCAGATGGCCAGGTGAATATTCAAGAGAGGGGCTGGGCCAGAGGGGTGGGTCAGTGCACCAGTGCACCAAACCATTTAATTTGCATATTGAATATATTGAAGATTTACCAAAAACGGCAGTGAGAATGTAGGTAAGAAACTTGTTACATTCTTGCTTCCTGTGATATCATGGCCATGCAGAAATTGCCCTGTTCAGCCAATCATTGGCTGTGGTATTTTTGCCAAACCACCAGCCATAAAGAGTTTTTTTCTGCAGACAATCCCTTTAAAGGGGTACTCCAGAGAAGTCAGCGCTGTATGTCCTGCAGGAAGTGGAGTTTTCTTTCCAGCCTAAGGCTATGTTCACATTTAGTAAGAGATCGGCAGTTCCGTGACCTGGCCGGATGATCTTTGGCACTGCAGAGTTCTTAGGCGGGCGCATCCATGCGCGCCCACATCAAAACTCCCCACTGCTCACTATGGAGCGTACGGCCGGAGCCGCTTCCTCCATAGTGTGCACTGAATGTGTTCAATGAATAGCGGCCACAGAAAACTGACATGTCAGTTTTCTATGGCGCCACTAGAGTATACGCATAGTATACGCTCCACCCGGGATTCCATAGAGGCCAGGTAACTTATATTTTAGTATTAATCACGGCCATTGTTGCAATCAGCAACAACGGCCGTACTTTTACAAAAATATACGTTGTGTGAACATGGCCTAACTGTGCTGCCACCTCTGTCTGTGTCAGGAACTGTCCAGAGCAGTGGTAAATTCCTATAGAAAACCTCTCCTGCTCTAAACAGTACCTGTCACAGACAGAGGTGGCAGAAGAGAGCACCTGTGTCAGGCTGGAAAGAAAAATTCACTTCCTGTTGCACATACAGAAGCTGATAAGTACTGAAAGGCTTAAGGTTTTTTTTTTTTTTATAACATAATTCATTTACAAATTGGTATAGCTTTCTGACACCACCTGGTTTGAAAACATTTTTTTCTTCCGGAATATCCCTTTAAGGCTTTGAGGTAACTATTTTTCAAAAGGATTTTTTCAATTGGTCACCAATTTGGTAATACAAAAATTTGTCAGTTAACATTTTCAAATATGAAGTGAGTCATCCATGTGCACATACATTTACCAGATATATAGTATTTTAGCAGAAATTTAAATTAATTAAAATAAAAATTTTAGTGAACAAAATGTTGGTGAGGCCTAATTTCAGCACAGAGGATCTAACACATAAAAACACTATATTTTAAGGCTGTTTTTGAAAAGGGTTTTAAAGGTTTTTATTTTGCTAAATTGTTTGACATAATTACCATTAACATACAGTATCTTACTTTTTCCACAGAAAAGATACACATGATGGAGGAAAATCCAGTCATTGATGTTACATAAGTGGACTGAAATGAATGATAATTTGATCACATCTGTAGATTCTTGCCAGGAGTGTTACAGCAAATCGCTCATCCCTCTGAGGTTTGTTCTCCGCATCAGCACATATGAGCCTCCTCTCTCGTATTCTTTGTTGCACTTTTCAAAGCACAAATTATTTCAACAATAGATATCTTTAAACAAATGTAGTGGAAGAATAAAACAATTCTACAGAATTCAGCAAATGTCTGCATGCATTGGTCTTATTTTTGGAGGGTTGAGAAAAGTCTGATTTGTCATATAGCAATGAAATGTGAATCGAAAAACTTTGTAAAAGATGGGAATCCCATTTTCATCACCACATTGGGGGGTCTTCAAACCTATAAAATAAAATAAAAACATAGAAACAATGAATACATATTGCTGCTGGAAATTTTATATAGGCTGTGTTCACACATAGTATTTCCATCAGTCTTTTTTAACCCTCTCCCGCCACTGGGCAGTAAATTAACGTCGCTGCAGCCTATGCCTGATGCTGCAGCGATGTTAATTTATGCTGCAGGATGACACAGGCGCAGAAGCTGCGCCTGTGTCATCCGTGGCAGGTCCCGGCTATCAGTGATAACTGGGGACCGGCCACACTCCGATGCTGAGAGTTAACCCTATAAATAATGCGGTCAGCACAACCGCAGTATCTATATTGCTCCTGACAGAGAATTCTCCCTTTACAGAGGGAGAGTTCTCTGTCTGGTGACCATCGGGGCTCTGCGAAGTAATCGCAGAGCCCCAATCATAGCCATGCGCTCTGCGCTCTCCCCTCTCTCCCCAATCTTGTGACAGCGGCAGGGGACAGAGGAGAGGGGGCACACATAGGGACATCAGCTTATGGGATCATTATAAGCTAATGTCCAAAATCGACCTAGGCATTGATGCATCAATGACCCCAGGTCGTGAAAGGGTTAAACTTAAAGTGTGGCACTGACAGGGCAAAATTATATTAGAAAGATTTGCCCAGTTTTTACAGTTTTTATGTTTTCAACCCACTCCTTGTTTTTATTGAACAGACTGACAGAAATACTATGTGTGAATATAGCCTCAGAGAAAGTTAAAATAACTTTTCACATATATCTTAGACATTTAGGCTAGGTTCATATACAGTAAATAAAAACTAAATGCAATCACGACTTTGAGTGACAATAAAACAATATGTGAACAGATGGAAAAAAAATGGCTGTATTTTGCAAAAACAGGTGGAAAATAATAAGCATGTTAATTATTTGTAACCAATTACAGCTCTTATAGAATATATTCTATATTCTTTGTGCATTGCTGGCCAACTTTCTATTGACTTCAATGGAACCCATTATTATATTGAAAATACAGACATATTTTGACCTTAAAATTACAGCCGTATTTTTGTTTATTTTATGGGGTGTAAACATAGCCATGTTTGATAGCATTTAACAAATATATTGGGGTAACTTTTTCTAGGAAGCCAATTAACCTTTCAATATAGTTTGGAAATATAGAAGGCTAGGGTTCCCTAAGAAGACCTCTGCATATATAGGCAGAACATACAAAAATTATTATGATGTTATCCGTGGTTGGATTCAAACGCAGGACCTCAATGCAGTAGGGCAACACTGCTGACCACTAAGCCACATATAATATACTCATATATTTGGGAAATTGTGTAAATAATTCACTAACGGAAAGCTATGAAATATACAGCTTACCGTGTATGCAAATAATGGGTCCCTATTGTACAGATCTGTAATGTCTGTAATCTGTTTTCAACCCATATTATAACCTTAAATTAATATAGTAGCATGCAAATCTTTTTTCCTCACAATTTAAAAGGATTCTTAGCCTTAGTGTAATGCATTTGCCTGTACAGTACATCACCCAAAAATGTTAACCCTTTCACGACCATGGGTCATTGATACATCAATGCCCAGGTCGTTTTAGGACATCAGCTTATGGGATCATAATGATCCCATAAGCTGATGTCCCTATGTCTACCCCCTTTCCTCTGTCCCCTGCTGCTGTCACAATCTTGTGACAGCGGCAGGGGAGAGAGGGGGGGGCAGAGCTCACGGGCGTGCAGCTCCGGTGCTAAGAGTTGCGGCAGGTCTCCGGCTATCACTGATAGCTTCTGCGCCTGTGTCATCCTGCAGCATAAATTAACATCGCTGCAGCATCAGGCATAGGCTGCAGCGATGTTAATTTACAGTGCAGTGGTGAGAGGAGGTTAAGAAGTGGGAAGCGGAGGACAGTTGGCGGCCCAGGAATCGGAATTTGCGGTGGAGTGAGACAGGTAAGTATGTATCATTGCTTTGTGTCCCTCAGCATACATTAGTCACTTAGGCGGAAAAACCCTTTAATATAAAACGTGAGAAAAATCAATGCATGTTATACTATAGTACTACTATAGGTTCTATTTTAGAAACATTGTTCAAAAGGGCAATAAACCAGATATGTAAAATAGATATTGCCATCTGGGAACTTGAACTTTTCATTGCACTCCGACCTGCTTATAGTTATTGGAGCTGGTCAGAAAGGCAAAGACAGCCATTTTATGCAATTTTCTACAATACCCCCCTTGACTTTAATGGGTGTTTTTTTATAAACAGTGAAACACCACAAGCCATAATGTTTCTGTAACTCTGTAAACGGTGTAACGCGTGAAGCTGGTTACATAACTCCCATTCACATAATGCAGAGAAGTGATGAGCAAACATCCTGATGTTCGGTTCAGATCCCGAAAAAAAAAATCGTGATCAGTTTGTTTTTGTGTTGGTCGAACATTCACGAACAAATAACGAGCGTACAGTAGAAGTGTACATTTCGGTCTACGCACATGTGTACAGATTATCAGGTGCAAAGAGTAAATTACGCAGTTGCATACATTCGCAAGTTTGAAAATGATCGTTATAACCATTACCGATCATTAAAAAAATTTGTGATCGGCAAACATAAACAATTAGCGTCATGTTCGTACGAACATATGAACATTTACGAACATGTTTGCTCATCACTAATACAGATAAAAGTACACTATTACACAATTTGTAATCTAGCTGGTGTGGCTGTTTTCATCTAACCAACCACCTTCAGCAGGCCCAAGCAGGCTGAGGAGGGCCAGGAAGCTTTGATCTTAAGACGGGTGGGCATCACACGTGTGAAAATTCAAATTACTGTCCCTTAATATCAGCACATTCTGTGCAAGAGTTTTAGCGCCAAGAAGAAGCATGTATCCCATCCTGGGAGATCAGAAACGCACATACCATGTTATGGTTAGGGCTTCTATGAGATACCAGCATGCAACTCATCCCCTCATTGGCTTTGAATATGTGGCTCCTATATACAATTTTATGTAATTAATTACACGTGTACAGAACATGCTTTATATACAGTATGTAGCTCTAAGCTATGATACAGACAGATACAGTCCAATGACAATGATTGACATATACAGTCCAATGACTTTGCTTAGTACATTTTCATGTTGAGTGGATCAACACTACTACTGTGCTGTAAGACATTGTAAGTTATGAGGCAGCTGATAGGCATTTATAGTAGTAGCTAGGGATCTCTGTACTTAATTCATACCATCACATACCATGTTATATAATTTGGCTGCAGTTCCTATACTCAATTTAGGAATACATGTGACAATGTATCTGCAAGTAATAAGAAAAGTAGTCCAGCCAGTTACTATAAATTAAATCAATAAGACATGGTGTATTTTTGAATTGTGAGGTTCAGACCATGCACGACAATTGGAAACTCAAGTCGCCATATTTTAGTTAACAATACAGGAAGTTCATTATCACACATCTCGGCCAATCAGATTTCAACTCTTATTTATTTAGAAAAATGAAGTGTGCAACCTAATTGGCCGCTTCATTTGCATTAATTCTGAAATCTCAGTTCTGAGTTAGTGAAAAAAGTCTTTTATACTTTTTAAAGTTTGCAGGGAATAAATGCACTTTGCCAATCATGTTATTACATTGGGAACATTTTAGTAGAGGTACAAAAAAAAGAAAAGAAAATTACACATAAGCTTTCTAAAGTGAGTAAAAAGTAAGACAGTAAAAAGTTGCTTAAGTAAAACAAAGCAAGTAAAAGGGAATGAAAATTTATGCCAGGCTTCTGAACAGATTGCAGCTGATTGCTGTGATGCCAGCAGGGAAATACTACAACAGGTTATCCAGGCTCAGAAAACAATGGATGCTTTCTTCCAGAAACAGCAGCTTTCCAGTGCTCAGTTTGAGTGTGCTTGTGTAGCTCTGTTGCATTGCAGTAAACAGAGCTGAATTGCAATACTACACACACAGAGACACAACAATTTCTAATTTCCCCATTTCACCTAATTTCTCCAGTCTGTTGTCTGGAATATTACAGGGATAGTGCAGCCCCCCCCCCCCCCCCCCCCAAAAAAAAAAAAAAAAAACCAGACACACACAGAATATATACTTACCATCCCCTCTGGTGACGATCGCTGTTCAAATTTCCCGCCGGCTGCGTCCCTGCCATCTACGGCCGCCGTCCTCACTACTGGCTCCGGGTGTAGTGAATGGGAGAGAAAAGGCTGCTGGAGCGCATCACATGGCTTCCAGCAAGCTCAGCCAATCAGGGCTGAGCAAGCTGGAAGCCATGTGATGCGCTCCAGCCAATGAAAAGGCTGCTGGTTTGCATGTGCACCAGCAGCCTTTTCCTCTCCCATTCACTGCTGTGGAAGACAGCGAAGAGGAAGGAGACCAGGACTGCCCCCTGCTGTGACAACATCGACCCAAGATGGGTGGAAAAGGGGGGGAACGAGGCCAGACAGCTTATTAACACACAATACAAAGTTTTATAACTTTGTAATGTGTGTTAATTAGGCAGAAAAAGAAAAAGGACGCACTACCCCCTTAAGTGCACTTCTACGTGAATACATGTTAAGCAAAATCTATGCCAGCTGAGAGATGGAGTAGATTTAAGCTACAATTGCCCCTTTGGTGGGGATTTGCACGGAAATATTACTACTTTTAACAGTCTGCGCTTAGCATGCAGAATGATGCCCCCCCCATTGTCTGTTTTGTAACAATTATTATTATTATTATTATCATTATTATTATTATTATTCCACAGTAGTAAAAGCTTAATATAAATAAAGGTGAAAAATGTTTGACTCAGAAGTGCCAAGACCATGGCTAGGAAGTCGTGGACACTGTTGGAGGAGTAGTGGCTGGGGACTGGGCCAGGTGAAAGCTATTTTTTTGATTTATACACAAGCCTGCCCACATTTTACTCTAAAAAGGATTCTTTGAACAACCCCTTTAAATGCTTGATATTGTGCATGTACATGACCACTGCCATACTTCTTATATTTACCTCCTGAACTCCCGTCACCACCTCCATTCACTTGTACCATTCACAGTAGACAGCATTTGCTGGGTTGGTGTTTGCAATGGTGTCCCGCCTCAGACATTCATTGGCTAAACAGAGACAGCACATGTCGATCCCAAACATAGCAAGTCTACATGGTCTGGTGCAGGTAGATGAAGATGGAAGTATGATCCCAGGAGGGTAAATATAAGTACCCCTCTCCCAACTGGCACCAATATAGTTTGATTAAAACTAAAGATGACCGAACCGGGTTCGGGTTCGAGTACATCCGAACCGGAACGATCGGCTGTTGATTAGCTGGGGCTGCTGAACTTGGATAAAGCTCTAAAGTTGTCTGGAAAACATGGATACAGCCAATGACTATATCCATGTTTTCCACATAGCCTTAGGGCTTTATCCAACTTCAGCAGCCACCGCTAATCAAATGCCGAAAGTTCGGGTTCGGATGGACTCAAGCATGCTCAAGGTTTGCTCATCTCTAATTCAAACCCTTTTAGTATACAGTTATATGTATTTGAAAGGTTGTGTTATATCTTTAATTATAAAAATAGTAGGGATGGCTGTATGCTCTTTTTAAAAACTGTACATGATTTTTTTTTTTTTTTATAAATTGGTAGAAAGTATACAAATAGAACCCTTCTGTGTCACTGTGAATGCAATTTTCAATGCTACAACAGCCGTTGTTTGACACTTAATACAAAGTCCATTGTTTTTGAGTGCCAAACAACGGCCATTGTCCATACGTTGTGTGAACATAGCCCAAGGGGGCATTCACACGTTTTGTGCACGGTCCATTAATACAGACAATGTTCTACGGAATGGAATTCTGAGTTTCTGGCATCATCACTCATTGTAAATGTTTTCATTCATCCGAAACTGTTTACCATGTCAGTACAGTAACACCAAGATTTAATTAGTTTTGGAACTCCGAATTCCATTCTGTAACACATCGGCCATATTTTTGTACTGTGCATGGAACCTGAGAATGCCAACTAAGAAAGCATGGTTATATTAGATAAAGCACAAGGAGTTTTCTTTAAAAAGAAAATTTATACAATAATTTACACTTACAAGTATGATAGTGATTTTTACCAAACTGACCAACACACTGGAATGCATGATACATTACATTACAGATGTGAAAAGACTACATAATAATATGATCCCTGCTATCTGAGTGAGGTTAACAAACCTCACAGACAAAAGTCAGAAAGGCACTCTATATTTCCTGACATTTCTTCTTGAAGAAGATAAACCTAGCCTTGAATATTACTGACACACAGTTTGCTTGGGTCTTATGGGAATTTCATAAAAATGCAGCCTATGTCCTCTTATCAAGAATAACTCCAAAGAGTCTCCTCATCAGAGGTTGTAGCGAATTAAAACTAAAAACGGCCAATAGTAAGATCAGTTGAGACTAAAATGATTTCCATTGAATGCCAATGGGATTGATGGAAAAGAGAGGTCCTAAGATCCTTTTACATGATACGATATCTCAACCTTATGTGGCCCCAAATGAGCACCGATCAGCAAGATCTACACTGGTTTTCAGTTCCCTTACAGAGAATGAGAAATCGAGCGGCCGGGTTGCACGAATGATCCTTGTATCGTTTGTGCAGCCCTGGAAACTGCAGGCACAGATATGTATACAGTATATCTGTGCTGTCAGTTTTCAGATCACAAGCAGTGTATATTTACAGATAGAGATGAGGGTATTGCTGATCTCAACAAAGCAAAGCGATTCATCTTATCAGCACTCGCTCATCAAGCCTGCAGCCATTCAGCAATGCCCTGCTCCCTTCTGCTCCACCCTGGAGCATTGCTGAAAGGCTGCGGGCTTGATGAGCGGAGCGCTGATCAAACAAAGCACTTCACTTCATTGAGATCAGTGATTCGCTTTTCCCTACTCACCATCCTCCCTGCTTGTGATCCGGCATCCAGCTCTCCAGTCCTCCAGCCTCTGGCTGTATCTTCAGGCCCTGCCTCCTCCGGCTGTCAATCAATCTGGAGGAGGTGACAGCCTGAACATAGACCCCGTTTGAGGACAGGAGAACAGGACACCGGATCACAAGCAGCGCTAATGGATATAAGACTGTGGATATATGCATATTTGTGCTGTCAGTTTCCCCTTAATGTTATCGGTCACACGTAACCCTTTTACACAGAAGATGTGTGGCCAATAGCAATTAATTTTTAAGCATTATCAAAAGATGCGATCGAGTTTCCTCGATCTCTGTCAAATTTACACGGGCCAACTATCGGCCACAGGAGCACAAGTGAAGATGAGGGCCCAACCCTGACAGATAAGACAAGATGATCTCCAGAGATGGAAATTATTATTTTTATTATCAAGCCCTATATTATGGGGCAATTTGGTGGTCCTTTGTTAATGTGGTAGTCCTAGATCAGGCAGAATATTGTAATAAGTGCCTAGACTCATTGAAGGACACTTAGTGCTGCCAATTCAACCCAATATTCTTACAAGCATCGGAGAGATCCATGATAAAGGTTTCATCTCTGATTAAGATCATGACTTTTTCTTCTCACAGTTCCCAACCATGCTCGAATAGTGTGTTTCTACCCATGGTGCGCAAGCATTGGGTGTCTTATCATATCTGGAATGGGATTGCTGTGCCATAATATTGGTTCATACCTTTTTTTGTCAGAATTTACAATGAGATAGAAAAAAAAAATGAAAACACTGCTCGTGGCGGTCATACAAGCAGTTAGATACAATCCAAATGTCTATGAGATGACTATAGGGGGATGACAGTACAAAAACATTGAATAATAAGAATAAATCACCTAAAATAAACTAATAAGGTAAAAGGTACTAAGTAGGAGTAAGAAAAAGGAAAGAGAGGAAGAAGGGGGATGTGTAGGAGGTGGGTGGGGTGGGGAAGGGTGCTGTTATATGATAGATGAGGGGAATGGTGACTACCATAAGTCACAATATAATATAATATAATTCACATAATCTTATTCAGGAATGGTAAATGAATATATCTTAAGAAATAAAGTTTGTGCGAAGCTCTCTACAGGAACAATAATACACAGATTGTCATCAGTCTACAAGCAGCACTGCCCACATGGCGACATGGCCCACATTGAGTAGAGATTTACATCAATAAATGGCCAGCGAATTTTCCCACAAAACTACATGTCAATCTGCTGCATTTACCGATGCGACGGATTACCTTTTAGTCATATGAATATATACAAATGGTAAGACCCTACTTTAATATCTTCTGTAACGGGCAGCATAAAAAAAACAGTAAATAACAGCACACCCACAACAACAGTGTTTTTTGCATAAGGAAAGTGGGGATTGTATGTCAATGTCATAAATCTAACCTATAATGTGGCATAGCAGTCATCGGGTGATGCCATTCAGCTGCAGATCAGCTCACTCGCTGTACAAGGTATATGTAATTACAGGTAACATAATAGCATTATAGACTCTTATTGTAGACCAGAATAAGATGGGCAATTATCCACTACTCTGCACTCTCTTATAATGCACTAGATTACCAGGACTGCAGCAATCTCCTGCGCAGGCCTAAGACATATGACATTGGGGCCAATTTGACTGCAGAGTCTGGCAACATTTAAATGGAACAATACCATAATTTATATTAAACAAGCGACCCTGAAAAGTGTGTCTCAGATCCTTATAGTAACTTGATGTACCCAATGAAGGGTAGCGAGAGAAATGTGACAACCTCTGGATGAAGGACATGCTGCTACACTGCTGTAAATGAAGCTCTTACCTGATTGGCCAGTAACCCAGACCTTATCTGTGGACTGTCTTGATGGCTTAAAAGGGTACTCTAGACAATTTTTTTTAAACCAACTGGTGTCATACAGATTTAACCTTACTGTACTTATTAACTGCTGTATGTCCTGCAGCAAGTGGTGTATTCTATCCAGTCTGACCCACTGCTCTTTGCTGCCATTTCTGTCAGTGTAGGAAACTGTACAAAGCAGCATCAATTACTTTTTTTTTTTTTTTTTTTTAAACCTCTCCTGTTTGGACAGTTCCTAACAAGGACAAGAGGTGGAAGCAGAAAGAACCATTTCAGACTGACAAGAATACACTTGCAGGATAAACAGCAGCTAGTAAGTACTGGAATGCTTGAGGTTTTTTAAATTCAAATAGATGCAATTTACAAATCTGTGTAACAAATCTTTCTGACATCAATTAATTAAAAACAATTCTCTGGAATACCCCTGCAAATGCTGAGCATTCTCAGCACACAACACATTTAGTTTGGTTGTTCAAGGGACAATGTGATCAGAGGGAGCCAATTCATTGTTAGGTTAGCCCAAGGCCTTAAAAAGGCCTCCATGGTTAAAGTCAGTGATCTGCTGATCATCAATCACCAATTAGTCAAATCAACAATCGTAAAGGTCTGCAGATGGCTCTTAGAAGGTGAGGAAAAAAACGAAAATCAAAAAACACTAAAAATGTCTTTCAAGGGTATTCCACTCAAACTTTCAATATACTGCTACCCTTAAGGGGAACATGACAAACAGCCTATTCTTACTTTTCTGCACTCCACTGGTCCTCATACAGCATTTTTGAATCCCCGGCATAATAATACTGCCTCTAATTCCAAGATGGACTAGCCTCATAGGCGACGGCTCACTCAGCCAGTCACTGGCAAAGGTGCTGTGTCGTCTGTCCTAGACTGTCAGCAGAGGCAGAATCGTTGAGCTGAGATCTCATAGGAGGACACCGGGGAATAGTGGAAAGATAACAATAGGCTGTTTGCTATGTTCTCCCCAAGGGCAGCAGCATATTGAAAATTTAATTTGGGTGGAATACCCCTTTAGGCTGGGTTCACACTACATATATTTCAGTCAGTATTATGGTCCTCATATTGCAACCAAAACCAGGAGTGGATTAAAAACACAGAAAGGATCTGTTCACACAATGTTGAAATTGAGTGGATGGCCGCCATTTAATGGCAAATATTTGCTGTTATTTTAAAACAACGTCTGTTATATTGAAATAATGGCCGTTATTTACTGTTATATGGAGGCCATCCACTCAATTTCAACATTGTGTGGACAGAGCCTTTCTGTGTTTTTAATCCACTCCTGGTTTTGGTTGCAATATGAGGACCACAATACTGACTGAAATATACGTAGTGTGAACCCAGCCTCAATGATTATGTTAATAAAAAAAACTGTTATCAAAAAGTGATTAAAACCATTCACCCAAGTCCATAGTGCTTCTCACAGCAAGAAATGACATTGAATCTTCTAATTTATATGGTATATATCATTAGACTCTCCTCCTTCACAATTTCCACATCAGTATATAATAATAAGCCTTAGGCTTTGCTGACACACATCTTGACCTCTGAATGTACAGACATGTTGTAAAGTATCTATTAAGCTGTCTAAACCTTGTTGGTGATTATTAAGAGATCTACAATACTGTAATGTAACAACCTACAGAGGGCAGAACAGAAACCATAATATCAGGCTGTAATGTAGCGAATAGGGGGAAAAAAATGTGGGAAAAAAAACATTAAAAGCTTTAAAGTTTTATACATTGTTTTCCATTATCATGTTGCAAAAAATCTTCAGTCAAGTATTATAATTATGGTCCTCAGCAGTCATTGTGAAAAGTATTGATACGGTAAGTTCTGCGAAAAGATTATAGTCTGCTGTGAGAAGTAATAATGCTCTTTTAGTCTCTTAGCTGTAACTACAGGAAATTACTTCTTCCCATTAAGAGAAAAAAAAATCTTCCTTTCTACAATCTAGATTTAAGAGAGATTTTTTTTGCTGAAGACTTCTTAAAAGTTGTAAAAGATGTGTCTGACAAGTATGTCATTTTCCAATAAGATGCTAGTTTATTTGTTTTTCTAAGATCCTTTGTTAAATAACTATGATGGGAGAAGTTGTGGATTGAAGCTATTTCCAATTGTTATTAATAATCACAATTGCATACCTTATAGCATTCTAGGGAAATATTCAATGCAAGCTATGCTGCTTCTTATTTGGGCATTATACAGCGGTACTATGTGGGCTGCATATGGCAGTATTATGAGTAAAAAAGTATTATGAGTAATATAGAGGTATAATAAGTGATATTATTCAGACACTGTATGGCAGGGGTAGGGAGCCTTGGCTCTCCAGCTGTTGCAAAACAACAAATCACGTCATGCCTGGACAGGCAAAGCTTTAGCTTTGGCTGTCAAGGCATGATAAGAGTTGTAGTTTTGCAACAGTTGGAGAGCCAAGGTTCCCTACCTCTGCTGTGTGTGGCACTATTTAGGCACCAAATGGGCTGCGATGATTGCAGCATTTAAATGTCAGGGACAGTAGCCTGTCCTGTCACTGTCCCATCAGGATTCCCACAGTGTGATTGCATAAGTCCCGATTGTTTTAACTGAGGGCCAGAGGTCTAACATATAACTCCGCACAGTCAGCTTGGCAATCTTCACACAGAGTCTGCCACATGCAGACTCTATGTGAAAACACAGACAACACTGATCAATGCTATACAATGGCATATAATTGAGCAGAGTATGCACTCTAGTGATTACAAGTAATTGTCCCCTAGGAGGATCTAAAAATAGGGTGGGGGGATGTAAAAAGTTTTTAAAATATGACATTGCCCCTCCCCCAATAAAAGTTAAAATCACTTTACCATTGCATATATAAAACACATAAAAATAAATAAACATATTATATATTGTAGCATGTACAATTGTCCGATCTATTAAGGTACAACAATACTATTCCCGTACAGTGAACAACGTAAACTAAAGGAGGAAAGGATTTCTAAAAGACTGTTTAAACTGGTACATCAGGTAAAAAAAATGAACATGCTGCCCAGGCATATACATATAGCTTCCCTGTCAACCCCAGATTTAAACCCACAAAAAAACTCCATTAGTTTTGAAGGTCTTACATAGTTACATAGTTAATACGGTTGAAAAAAGACACATGTCCATCAAGTTCAACCAAGTCTTAGTTGTGTATTTCCTGGTTGAGCAGTTTCCTTGTAATAAAATTTCCAGAACACATTGCTTTCCTTCAGCTCTGCATTACAGACCACCTGTGAGGCTGCAGCACCTGCTGCAGTCACTCCTTGTCTGCTGTTTCTGTTGCTTCACTCATCATAAGACAACATGCTGTAAACACTTCTCCCTCTCCCTAAATGTTCCAATAAAGATATGTAATTGTGCATATGGCAGGGAGATGGAGATGTAGGCTGTACGGGCTGGTTATAGGAGGTGGGGCAAGAGCTCAGAAACAGGATCCAGCCAGGCGTCCTGTGACATCAGGAGATGATGTGCTATCTCAGGAGACAGAGAGGAGTCGGAGAGCTGTATACAACACCACACTATGTAGTTCTTTTATTTTTAACTTCCTGTCAGGGGTGAATCATGTAACATTTCACTGAACCCAGTATTATTTCTGATAACACTATGTTCATACAGTAAGTTATACACTTTGGGGTGATAGTTTTATTTAAATACAATTTTCTGATACCAGAGTACCCCTTCAATGCAGAACATGCAGAAATCACTGCAAACGGACAAACACAGCGGGTTTCTCTTTCTTCTAGTCACCTTCATCATGCATTCTTTAGTGTTTCATTAAGCAACCTGTAAGTGGGCCTAATTTTGGACACCAGATCAAAATATATCCACTTATTTTTCTGGCATACTGTGTATACCGTACAATATAGTTAATAAAGTAATTTAGCAGCTCTCTCTGCCTTTTCTAACCATAAGGTGGCTTTACCACATGATAAATGGCATAAAAACAAGAAAAAGTCGCAGAATTATATTTCCCCCTTTTTCACAAATATCATATAACATTTTCTGGTAAAAGGTCCAGCAAAAACAAGCCCTCATAGTGCTATGTCAATAGAAATAAAAAATTTTTAAAAAGTTATGGTCCCCCAGAAGACTAGGAAAAAACAAAAGCTGCCGAAAAGAAAACAACAGAATCCTTAGAGGGGTTTAACAAAGTTTTTTTTTTCCCTTATAAGATGCACTATAATCAGAATTTAATGTTTTTTTTTTAAGACAACACAGGATAGAAAATGGATGGTTAGTCCAGATATATACTTTTTTTTAATGATCTGATTCACTATTCATGTATGAAAAGCTGTTTATATACGACTAGGGTTTCTGCTTCCTCCGCCCACACTTGGATGATTGGCAGCTCTCCCTGTATTGAGATCAGGATAAGCTGTCAGTCGCTGTGTGTGGGCTGAGGTAGGAAAGACCCATGGGCATTACAAATGAATACATGCACATCCAATGCAGCATTTTTTTTAGGAAAAATATAGTAATCTATTTTCTGATATTCTGACAGTGATGATCAATTCCCAATAGACTGATCAGGGCAGACATTAAAACAAGAAGAAAAGATTGTCAAACAGTAACTGAGACAAAAAGGGAAAATTCATTCTTGTGTCAAATCTGCAGTCTTATAATTAAAGGTGATGCGATTTATCATCTGACAAAAAGAACAAAGATTCCTTTAAAGGGATTCTTTATGTGTATGACCAAGATTGTGGTAAACCTGCTAAAATGCCTGTGTGGGGACACATGTTTAAGTCAGGTGAAATAATATTGTATTAAATTAACATAGATCAGATTTTTAACTATGAAAAACAGTGAAAAACAAAATGAAAATAAAATGGTAATCTAATATTGAGTTGATCACAGTGACACAACATTTTTTGAGCAAGTCTAAACATTTAGATGCTAGGAAAAAAATTACTACAAAGTGAAATATATTGGCTATGCCTTTGAAATCAGGAGATCTGTGCTTAGTGGTTTAGCTACCATGAAGGCAGACCACATAACTGCTACAGGGCCCGTGCACTAAGGTGGCCCATAGGCCTGGACTGGCATCTGGCCCTTTAAGGGTGCGTTCACACCTACAGGATCTGCAGCAGATCTGCAGCAGATTTGATGCTGTGTTCAGATATTTAAATGAAATCTGCTGCAGAAAATCAGCTGCAGATCCTGTAGGTGTGAACGCACCATAACTGTGAATTTTCATGATGATAAACGCTCATAGTTAAATGCTGTGGTGCTCTAACTGATAAAGCAAGAAGCCATTAGCCTCCTGCCCTGCCAGTCTCTCTTGTTGCCAGAGGCAGCATTGCACCTCCAGCCACAAGAGGCCGCTCTCTGTCTCAGCTCCCTGATGCACGAGTGATGTCACTCATACCCTTAAGAGCTGGGAAAAAGAAGAAATGCTTGGGGGCGGCGCCAGGCCAGGTAAGTATGTGTTTGTATAAGTATGTGGGGTGGGAGGTATATAGTTTTTTGTTATGGAGTTGTATGAATTCTAGCTACACCCCTGCCTGTGCTGCTCAATCTGTAGACTACCTTGAGAAAACCTAGGGGGGAGAGTTATCAAACTGGTGGAAAGTAGAATTGGCCCAGTTGCCCCTAGCAACCAATCAGATTCCGCCTTTCATTTTCCAAAGAATCGAAAGAAAGAAAAGGGGAATCTGATTGGTTGCTAGGGTTGGTTGATTGGTTGCTGTGCCAGTTCTACTTTACACCAGTTGTTGGTGTAAATCCCCCCCTATAGTGTAAAAGTAAGCTGCGGCACCTGTTAAAGTGTCAGGAGGCGATCCGGGTAACTAACTTTCCATGTTTTACACTTAATGTACCTGTCCCACATAACTATGAAGCATGGGGTATTCAGAGAAGGAGCAGGGAACTTAATAAAATAAGGGAAAAGTGGACTGTTTCTTAATTTCTTAGTTTATTTTACTTTAAGTACTTTACTTAGTTTTCTTTATAAAATTTTTTACCCCTTCAACCCACTAGACTTTTTCTCACGACCCTCAGTTGGGGGGCTATTACCCCCCCCCCCATCCCCAGTGCAAGCAGCTCATCTCCAAAATATATTTATAGTTTATGAACTTCTCTAATACTCTAGTACTTCATCTTTTTCATTAAAGTTTTATTAAATATTATCACCACGGGAATCTAAAGGTGGTTACCATTAAAAAAAAAAAGAAAACAATTCTCCTCCCTTCCTCACTCTCCCCCCCATCCCCAAACCCTGATACTAAACCTCTCTTCTCTTCTAACATTCCCCATCTTACTCTCCTTCCCTTTTCTTTGCCCATCTGTCTAGTTGTTATTATAGTTATGCTCCCTCACTCAAAGGGACCCCTGAATCTAAGTAGGGCCTCGGCCTTTGCAATGTACCAATCCTCTAGTTTTTAAGCTCTATACCGCTTTATACCCCTATACAACCCCCCACCCCCCACCACCACCACCTCCCTCGAGAGTCAGGGATGAAAAAAAAAAGACCTAAAGTGTACCTGTCGTTACAACTTTCAAAATCTTAATCAACAGTAGATGTGATATAAAGCAATTTTGCAATATACATTTATTATTCATTTTTTAATTATCATGGAAAACACAGCACTTCCTGTTTACTGATTCTTTTTTCTAAAAAAAAAAAAACAGGAAACAGTCAGAAAAAAGGAAGTCCTGTGTATCCCAGGCCATCTGAGCGCTTACAGAGAGAAGGCAGTCATGTGATTGATGGAAACACTGAGCCATGACACCCTGCACTGGCCGGAATTTCTGTGTTCAGTTTATTTTTTTCAACCAGCACAAGTCAGAAAATCTGCCTTCAGGAGACTGGACCTGCATTTCTGGTAAGTTCAGCTTTGTTTTACAGCATGATAACAACAAAAGTAATAATAAATGTATATTGCAAACTTGCTTTGTTTCACATGTACTGTTGATTTAAATGTTGAAAGTTATAACAACAGGTTCACTTATACAATTACTCCTTTTTATCCACCCATCACAGATTTTAAAAAAGAAGATAATGGATCACCTAAGAACCAATATTTTGATGGATCCAAACCAGCATGGCTTTACTGAGGGACGATCATGTCAGACTAATCTCATTGATTTCTTTGATTATGTCACAAAAGTGCTGGATGAAGGTGGTGCCTTTGATATCACCTATCTGGACTGAAGGATAGATATCAGAGGGTTGTGGTTAATGGTGAATATTCCGAGCAGAGACTGGTTACAAGTGGTGTGCCACAAGGGTCTGTTCTGGGTCCTATTCTTTTTAATATGTTTGTAAGTGACATAGGAGAAGGTTTGGTATGTGAGGTTTGTCTGTTTGCCAATGGCACAAAAGTTTGTAATAGGGTTTATATTTCAGGAGGTGTCAGTAATATGTAAAATGACTTAGCTTTACTAGGTAAGTGGTCTAAACAATGGAAACTGCAGTTTAATGTTTCCAAATTTAAAATAATGCACTTGGTGAGGAGGAATCCTCCCTTTATCTGAGTATCATATTGGCAGTTCTGTGATTGCAAAGACTTCAGAAGAGAAGGATTTAAGGGTAGTGATTTCTGACAGCCTTAAAATGAGTCACCAGTGCAACCAGGCGGTGGGGAAAGCAAATCGTATGCCGGGCTTTATAGTTAGAGGTATAACCAGTAGGAAGAGGGAGATTGTGAACCCGCTGTATAGAGGTCTAGTGACATCACATCTGGAATACTGTGTCCAGTTTTGGAGACCTCACCTCAAAAAGGACATTGATAAAATGGAACGGATCCAAAGACAGGCTACAAAAATGGTTGAGGGTCAGGCATAAAACATATCAGGAAAGACTTAAGGGTTTGAATATTTATAGTCTGGAGGAAAGAAAGCAAAGGGGGACATGATCGTAACCTGTTTGTTATCGGACTAAATAAAGTTCAGGAAAAAAATGAACTCAAGAACAAGAGGACCCCGTAAGAGGTTAGTTGGGGGAAAGATCAGAAGCAATCTGAGAAAATATTACTTTACTGAATGAGTAGCAGATGCTTGTAACAAACTTCTAGCAGATGTGGTTAGTAAATCTACAACACAAGTGTCAAACTCAGGCCCTCCAGCTGTTGCAAAACTACAATTCCCATCATGCCTGGACATGCCTTGGGCCAGTTACCTCTTTGGGTATAGGCCCCATATTTGAAGTATAGTTTGTGCCGCAACAGAGTGACAGAGAGAAAAAATCAAAACAGAGACAATGGGCAGGAGGGGGCGGGGTTATGGGGGTGGGAGAAACAGGACCTACTAAGTGTGCATCACAAAGACTACTGGGAAATGAAGTCTGATAGCAGTGCATGGGAAGAGGAACAGCAATATATACAGAGCCGACAAAAAAAATGCATCAAAAGAACAAAACGACTGTAAAACCACATGAAAAGTGCCAGGGGGAACATAGGTAAGAACCTTGCATTAGTTGGAAGTTTTATTTTAACAATGCTGCCTAGAGATCCCTGACACTCACTACAGAGCTGATCAGTGGGCCCGAGGAAGCATGGTGTGCTGCGTGAAACAGCTATTGCCTAATATGCCTTCTTATTGTCCGATTGGTGAGTGTTGCAAGTTTCTTCTGAGGTGTTTGGATTTGAGTGGACTTGTATGCATTTGCTGCTTAGCTTGCAGAGCACTATCGGGACTTTGGATCAGTAAGCTCACAGTGATCCAGGTAATGCCGTCTTTCTGCTTCTCTTTCACCATTGTCACAGAACTGATCAGTGTCTGCATATAGTGTTATTTATTAGACAGAAGAAGTCTTATGGCTACCTGCTAAAGTATGTATGCAGTGCTCACTTTGTGCGGTGTATATAAAATTTTGAAGGTAGGGATGGTAATAAACCATCTTTGCCTTTTGTCTTGTAGAATCCAGCTCTCTCTGACAGCCGACTATTCTCTCCTGTTGTTGCCTTATTTCAGACTTTGCAAGGACATTTAGGGACATCCTTAAATAAGCACATCCGGACCAGACAGATGTTTGTAGCCATTCTGTAGCCCATAAATGGTTAATCTTTAAAACTATGAAAGGAAAAAAATTGTTCATAATAAAACACACTTTCTAGAATAGATTTTCTGCATTGGATGTGTTTATTTCCGCTTGTTGCAATGATTGTTTGAGTGGTTAGTGTAGAGCCGCGAAAAATATATTGGTTACTTAACCGAACAGACATTACATTAAAGCTTATGTAGTTCTGTCAGCACTTAAACAGCATTTTACAAGAAAACACTGAATTAAATCATAAAAACCAAATATCCTCCAGCTCAGCGTCTCCCCCAGAAAGACACATTTTAAGATCTAAGCTTGTCACTTGCTTTTCTAATTCAAATGTTCTCTTCTGCTCAAGTCACTGGTGTGTCACTCTACATAAATCTCTTGGCCTATCCATCTTTTGCCATTTGTCTTGAGAAAGTTTCTCTAACATATTCAATCCAAGTGTTATGAACTCTGGTAAAAAACAATAAGCTTTTTGAAAAGGTTATACAAGTTATATCATTCTGGCCCTACACATATTTAAAGGGAATCTGCCAGCTAATAAGAGCTACAGACACCATTGAATAACAGTTAGGGTATGAAAGCAAATTGTTTCTTTTCTGGAGCTGATGGTAGTGGCAGAACTCTACTACCTCCAAAGTTTGCTTATAAGACAGCTGACAGATTCATCTAAAGGTTTTCTGGGATGTTTGTTGATGCCTATTAATAGACCACCAAAATCTGACCAATGAATATGTAAGAGCAGGCACCCAGATCAGCTGCTTGTTACCCACATTTACAGATAGTAGAGCTGAAATCGGACAGCTCACATTCCACAGAAGCAGAGCTGCAGTAACCCTGCATGGCCACTAAAAAATGGATGGAGCTGTCTGCTTCTAGCTAATCACCTGGAAACATGTATTTATATGTTTCTTTCAGGCTGACACACTCTAAAAGGAAAAAAAAAATGGCTGTAAAATTTGTGTAAAAATTTATCAAATTATCAAAAACCTTTTCAAAAGAATGCAGATTGTTGATCATGTGACACATCAAATCTCCAACTGCAATCTGACTTTGCAATATTTCGTTGCACAGTACTGTAAGATCAGTGTATGCCACAACAATGCAGCAGGTGTAGGTTAAGATTCTATTTATCATCTATTACTTTCACTATATACTATTTTAAAGGAATGAAGCTGAAACTTTGCTCAAACTAACCTTTTAGTATAGGCAGATGAGCACCGCAAAACTGAGATGAATGCTGTGCTTTGTTTGTAAATCAATGGTCTGGTTCTCAAAGTCTTGCCCTAAAACCTTATATGTAAATGAGCTATCTAGGTGCACTGGAGGTTGTCCCAGCATTCCCAGTGCACCGCTTTGTCAGCTGGGCGAGGATGCTGCTTCATCAGTATTCATGATTAAACTGTGAGATCACTTCCATGATGTGTCATTGTGAATATTGATGAAGCAGCATCATTAACATTGACATGCACAACCACAACCACCTCCACTCTGGAGGATCCAACCAGCATGGGCTCCTCATTGGTAAACACCTATATCACTGAAGTACTCATCGGCTATCAAGCAACACCATAGAACCTTAAAATGCTTCTGTCTTCAACAGAAAATGCTTTAAATCTTCCAGCGGCTCCTTCTGACTAGTATTTGTAAGGATTCTCTATAACTTGTATAATTTATTTGCCTATATTTCCTTATCTTTCTCATTTTGACCATAGATATATGGTCTGAACTTCAACTGTTCCAATGCTGGAACAAATTAATATAGTGACTTCAATCAGCACTGTATCCTACTGTTTCCCATTCTAGAAGCTAATTCAAAAATTCTAAATGCTCGAATCAATTTTCCATATTTTTCCCAATTGTGTCTGTTCATATAGACTGAAATGTTCCAGTTTATTTTCTGCATGAAGATTTGGTTTTTATAAACTGGATTGAAGGCATCAGGAAAGTTGACTTTTAGGATACATTGGGTTTAGTTCTGTGAAATTTTGGTTATCTCCTGTTTGCAGCCTCATCAAACTGTCCTGATATGAACAGAAGTAAATATAGCGCTTGCACATTCCATTAATATTTCCGGATGTCTCTAACCTCCGGCACTCTCTTTCATTATGGTAATAAGTGTTATCGCCTTAGATACGGTTCCTTTCTGACTCAATGGCATGTGCTGACCAAAGCTAACCTGTCTTATATACCAGAGTGGATATACAAAAGATGGCTTACAAGCTGGGAAATATGTTACTGTGGAGACCAAGCAAGATTATACACAGTTCAACTGAGAAATACTGCAAATATAATCTATTTCACTGGCCTCAAAAATAAGGAGTCAATGGCTGTAATCCAAATGTGCACTCAACGGAAACCAGTCGGCCATGAAGGATGTCACATCATGTCACTGGTCTGCAGCAAAGGTGTGAGTACTCAGTCGGATATTGTGTAAAAAACAGAATCTGTGAATGAATTCTGTTATTATCAATTCTGACTTCTATTTTTTTAGGATGCCGCGGGTCATATTTTCTGCTCTATCATCAATGTCAATGGGCGATGAATGGAAAAACTCATGTCAACTTGTCATTCTTCCTCCAATCACTTTAGCTCAGTTAAGGAGCAGAAAAGGGATAGCACAAATCCATGTGTGAACATAGTCTCTGTAAATCCTTTGCATGTTGTACCTATGGTTTGGAAAAAGTTCACTTGAAAATGATACTAATGTGGTCCATTGGTTAGCATTGTTGCCTTACAGAGTACCAGTCTTATTTAACTTTGTTATTTCATGTTTGACTAAAGTTGATCACTGTATTTGATTCATTATTGTTTCCAACCACATATATTAGGGTGATATTCCCATACTGCGGATCAGTTGCAGAAAATCCTCAGCAGATCTGTAGCCTAAGAACCCAGGTTTTCAGTTTGATATCATATTAGAACTGCCATCTTTTATTTTTGGTTAAAATCAAATGCAGTGAACACTTTGGATGGAAGTTCTAATTGGTGACGGGTGGATCCTGATAATATTTACTTCCCATGTTTCAGTGTATTTACATAGAACAAACTTTAAATCATGTTAATAAGATTTTCAAACACAGATGTGTTCTTACCGAGATCGTGGAATGTTTTCTGTGCTTTCTCTCCACCAGACATCTGACAGCATTGCTTCAGGATTTGATCTCTTCCCATATCTGATAAATAAAGAGTAGGGTTATAATACCACAAGTTAGCAGGTGGCTAAGAAATGATAAGAGTTCACATCTTCAATCTTTATTTTTAGTTGTAGAACAATTTAATTAAAAAAAGGGGGGGGGGTTTAAATATATATATATATATATATATATATATATATATATATATATATAACCTAATAATTGGGAATCCCAATGTAACTAATTTGATCTGTCATTGAAACCTATAAATGTTTATGAGTATTATCAAGTGCATAAATATATAGGACACTAAATTAAAGAATTTTTCCATAGCTAACAGGTGGCGGAGAAATGGTAATGTAATACAACCACTGGAACTGATTGGAGGGGTGCTTCAACCCCCTAGAATATCACATCTTTAATCATAATTTTATGTTGTAGAACAATGTAATAATAAAGAAAAACAAACAATAGTCTAAACAATTCTATGTTATAATGACAGGAATGTTGCAGTGGTGAAGGACGTGTATGGAAGAGATTCTGGGGCAAAGCTGATACTGATACCTTGGCCAGACAAAGCTAGGGGAATGAGCTACGTCTACTTTTCCACTGGAATGTACTTACCTTTTACTATATTATGACTCAATATGGGGAAGTTTGTTACATTATTACAAAGGTGAGTGCTGGAGATTTTTCACTCCCATTATTAAAATCAGAATCTACACCCCGATGTAAGAAGTCTAGCTACAGCTCTAATAAAGAACTGCTAAAGACTAAAATGAAGATATCTTAAAAAAAACACATAAAATTTAATAAAATTGGTCCTATATGTGACAATATATTTGTAATGCATGTATCCAGATGTAGTATAGTATAAAGTAGAGTTAATGTATGGAGTAGTGGTGATAACTACCCGTGAAGATAGGCTGGAAATAAGTGGTGTAATATTGGAGTCTTTGTATGTAAAATTACATCTGGTACCCTGTTACTTACATAAATTACTATTATGTAAAAAACTGTAAAAGCGAAGTATAAATACCTAAAGCATACTATATACACATATATATCACTCAGCTCCTTCCTCATTATATATATTTCTACATACTTAATGTATTATCCTGCATTATAGTGATCAGAGAGATCATGACATTGTAATACCTACTTCTTCTTGTTCATTTCTACTAGTGTATTATTTGACCATATATAATTTATACCTTGCTGTTTTATCATTCACCTTACTGTGCTCTACATCCTTTATATGAACTGCCATTAGAGACAGAGTTCTTCTATACGGCCAAATAATAAAATTAATGTTTGTTTACAATTTTTTTTTTTTTTTTTAAAGAACTTAATTTCCAAAGCATAAGAAAACTGACAATAATGGTTGCACCCATAGGCTGCCTTTTTATCCAAGGGAGTTGAGATGACTGAAATGCTAATATGTCAGCTACGTATGTAAATGAATACTTTTCAAAGCTGGAAATTTAATGTAGCAAGTAAAGGACTTGACATGTCTATTGTTACTATATGTCACTGACTGCCAGACTATAGACACACAAACTCAACTCCAACCATCCGTTTATAATAAAGACTTTGGATGTATTAATCCAATTGTGTTTGTACAGACATAGCAAAGCTGCATTTGTCTATATATATATATATATATATATATATATGGAGATTTATTAGCTGCATGGAGTATTTCCCTTTGCATAGATAGAGATCCACCTGCTTTGAGGCTTGTAGAGCTGACTTGGCTTTCTTCAATAAGGAGCCTCAGACTTTCATTCCCTTGTTGTGTCTTTTAAGTTTGCTTTTGCATACCGATTTTGGTGCTATATGCCCTTGAGAGCTATCATGATCTATTGGATGCTCTGTCATCCCCCTCCTCTGTATAATGGGTCACTTGTAAATGTGAAGAAAGCTTAGTTTAAAATTGGGGACAATTTCTCGCCATGTTTCAGTGCTCTCAGGCGCTTCTGACTTTCCGGAACGTGCCATTTCCCTCTGTATTTTTTAATCAACTCATCACAGTGTTTGGCTGGCGGAGTGTCACAATGCATAAATCTTCATGGCTTCGCTTCATCACTTTACACTAATCATTTCAGAATCCCCAGAAAAATCGAGTGAAGTATATCGCACGCCCAATCACCAGATCAGAACAATTATATAAGTGCAGGCTGGGAAATAGGAAATGTATATATACCCCACCTCTTAAAGTTCATACAGGACTTCCACTGACGCCTTATAGTGTATACCAAGTTGTATATCCACCAATGGCTTAAATTCTATGTATACAAGTAACTTATAATAAATGATATACTCTTTTTTTTACCCATCTCTTATGGTATTTACCTGATGTAAATTTATTACTTGTAGTCTATAATCACCCAACATGTACTGTTAATTCATTCAGCTCTTATAGTATATACTATATATCTGCCTGAAGCTTGTACTGTATATTTATCCATTTGCTATACAACTGCCATATGTACTACTAGTTCTTATAGTATGTACTGTATATTCACCCAACTGTTATAGTATATATGGTGTATTCTCAGCTCCTAAATGATATAATATATAACTGCCTGACTTATAAGTATTATGTATTTACTCACCTTCTATGTATTAAATTATCTCTTATAATACAGTATATACTTTATATTAATCCTGTTCTTATATACCATATAACCAAGGAACTTTATATACTGTATATTCTTCCACTTCTTATATCACATATACTCACACCTCTACTAGTGTATATTGTTTTTTCTACCACCTCTCATAGTATATAAGATAGATGTGCATAACACCTATCATATATAATATATACAATATATTTACATATCAATTGTTATATATACTGCATGCTCATCCACCTCTTACAGTACATAAAGTATATGTACATAAAAAGTATTGTATATACTGTATATTCATCCACCTCTTGTAGTATATAAATACAACATATGTCTAAAATATTTATTATCTATACTCTATTTCCACCTCTTATGGTGTATATACCCACACAAATCTTACATTATGTATCCATTCATCTTCTAAAGAATATATGATATTTCTACCCACCCTCTATCAAATATACCCTAAATCCACTAAACTGTAATAGTATGTATAGTATGTCCGTTTACCTCTTATAGTATACATTTTTTATTCACTCATCAATTATAATATACCCTGTACAACCACTATCTCTTATAATATATACAACATATACTATATACAATAAATATTATTATATAATCAATTTCTATATTCACCCACCTCCTATTGGTTATTCTGTATTCCATCAACCTTTAAGTAGTATAATATCATGTGTATATAAATCTTTAGAGTTCATATAGCTTCATACCCATCTCTTACAATTTATATTGTATATTCACCCATTATCTCACCCATATAATATGTTAAACATCTCTTTAAGCATTGCAGGTATATTCCTCTCTTACAGTATATATGTATACAAAGGAAGAAAAATCAAATTAATGCTTTTACTATGTCTGTGTTACTTCAGTTTTCTTGCTGTTTAATATACAAAGAGTTTATTTCAGTGAGCAGTGTCCCATCCCTAAAGGCAGAGAGTAGATGTAATGCTATGAGATGAGCTGTTTGAGCCTAATGAGAACTCTCTGTGTTACCATAATGTTTACCAGATAAAGCTTTTACTACTGCCCCCTCTGAGATACTAAGCTCTGCTTCATCTGCACATAGTATCCTACAGACACCTATTGCATTACCCTATATCACAATGCATATCCCCAAAAGTGTTCAATGACATCTTCAGAGTTGCTAAATGAACTAAGGATTTTACTCAATTAATATATAGATTATGGAAAGCTATTATGACTATAAGCAATCCCTTACTTTTAAAATATAGATGCAGCAGAGCTGAGCTTGTCATGCAGCAGAGCTGAGCGTGTCGTGCAGCAGAGCTGAGCGTGTCATGCAGCAGAGCTGAGCTTGTCATGCAGCAGAGCTGAGCATGTCATGCAGCAGAGCTGAGCGTGTCACGCAGCAGAGCTGAGCGTGTCGTGAAGCGGAGCTGAGCATGTCATGCAGCAGAGCTGAGCTTGTCATGCAGCAGAGCTGAGCTTGTCATGCAGCAGAGCTGAGCTTGTCATGCAGCAGGGCTGAGCATGTCATACAGAAGAGCTGAGCTTGTCACGCAGCAGAACTGTTTTTGATATTAACAAAACACTGCTGGTAATCAAATTGCATAGAGGATGGACCATAGTGCCAATAAGTGCAGCAGAAAAGTTAGTTCTGCTACATCTTCCTGTTGTTTGTAGAAACATGGCATGCCTTATGAACTTAATTCACTGCAAACAAATTCCTAAGCTTCCTAATAAAGAGAGTATACACCTTACCTTTGCCTTGTTATAAGGTTTATATAATGCCTCAGTGCTGAGTAGTATTTGGCCATGTCCTCTGCTGGTGCATCCTCTCCAGGGTTGTCTGGTTTTGATGGGTAAGCCTCTGCAAATGTTCCCAGGCAGATCAGCAAGGATAGACCTATAGTCAGCACTGACATCCACAACCTCATGCTTCCCTGCATCTGAAAAAAATAACAGAGAACTGAAGTTCAACAAGTGATAAGCAGAATATACACTCTCATAAACTTCAGAGACATAGCAGTGCTAAATGTGCAAATTAACACTTTGTGGCTGCATGGATTCCTATGTAAAACACACCAGGTGTTGACAAACTCATCTCCACTTCATCTATGTAATCAAGTATTGCTAATATTGTACAATGAGCACTCTTCCTATATGTTAAAGCAAAATAAGTTGATGGTTGTTGAGATCTAATAACTTACAGTATTCTAAATAGCATAATAAAGAAAAGATGCCATTGAAACAACTTGCAGTAAAGCCACCTGTATTAGCTTACATTTGTAGGTTACAATATAATTCTGGCTATAAAAGTATGTAATATATGTAAAAGGCAAGTAAAGTGATGACATCAAACTCACAAAGAAAAGAGTAAGAGGAGAATGAAGGTTTGGAGCAAGTTCAGCACCAGGGAGAGCTCCGCTGTGTACTTACATTGTCTATGGACTGTGTCTTCTCTCAGATCTGCCTGACAGTCTTCTTATGTCTCTTCTCTGTAATTAGACTTTGTTCTCCCTGATCCCCTGCTTGAGTCAGCTCCCTGCCATACTGTGGCTTTTATAGTCTTTCTTCTACAGGAGGGGCTTGGGGGCAAAAGTGGATGACTAAAAATCTACTATCTCCTCCTACCTCTGAGCAGCAAACACGTCACTAATAGGTGAGACCTTGCAGACATGGGTCATGTAAGAAAGGAGGGCAATTATTCCTTTTATTGTTTGACTTGTCAAAATGAGTTATGGCTGAAGATTTGGAGTATTTAATACAATATCCAGGGTACAGCTCCCCAGTGACGTCCCCCATCACATACCTCTAAGCATCACCCCACCATGATCATAGATACATTTGAATTTTATTTTTAAATCTACAGTTCTTTGCAGTGTAAAGATGTTGTAGGCGCTCGCCCCTCCTGCTCCTGATCATTAGCATATCATGCAGCTGCAGCAGTTGAAAACCTATTACTATTGCAAATCTCACACAAACGTACACATATAGACTATGACGCGTCCGTGACTCATCACGCTGGAAGATTTGGACTTGGAAAATGATTAATTTTGAACTTTGTAACGAAACAGGAGAAGGAATGTCTGAAGCGTTTAGAGATGGGGACTACAAAGCTTTTGCTTCTAGGGAGGTGTCTGTGAGCTAAGCTGGAGGATGAAATATAGCATAGGAAAGACGCATAGTATATGTCTAAATGTAAATGTTGTAGGTGGCAAACATTTATTTGTATTTTATATCTTAGGGAAATCATCGCTGTCATAAAACGCCAGCAGCAAAAAGCAGGTTTTGACGCTTTTTACTGAATTCAGAAACGTTTGTGTGTGATTAGGTGCTGTACAGAACCTGCGCCCAATGGATACAAATACAGTCCTATAGTAGCACAAATATTGATCATAGTATATGAATAGAGATAAGCAGACGTACAGCAAGGTCAGCCAAACTCACACCTGATCATTCGGTTGTTCAATCATACTGTGATGACTGGTCAGTGACCCACAGACACAAAGACAGGGTGAGACAGGGGCTCCCGCCAATCTGTCCCTAACTTTTGGGGAACCCGACTCCTTAACAGGTCAGTTCCAACCAGAAGACTGCACTGTCTAGGTGCAAAACACAAGACAAAGACAAGACAGACGGTAATACAATAAAAGAGAAGTCAGAAACCCAGGTCAATAACAGTCAGGCTACGAGGTACCAAGTCAAGAGGGAAAGTCTAAGAAACTAAGCCAAGGTCCAGAAACACAAGTTTATAAGGCAAAAGGAAATATAGCTAGTGTAGGCACTCCAAAGAAGGCTTCATAGCAGGCACTAGGACATGGTGGGTGTAGAAATAGTATATAGGGGCTTAAGTTCCGGCCCCAGGGATGGATTGGGACAGAGATTTCAGCCCCTTATTCAGAACAGAACTGACTGGCAGCAGCATCTGCCAGTCAGCCATCACAAGGATGCAGAACAGCTATGCATCGCAGCTGGAAGAGATGTGGCCCGGCCATGACACTGGCAACTAAGAACACAGTTGGCGCGTCCTTGCGGCCAGCAATGTTCACTGCAGCTTGCTGATGTCAGGAGTTGGGAGCGCCAACAGGCACCAGCTCCTGTCACCCACTGCCTGGAAAACATGGATACATTCCCTGGGGACCTGTGGCTGTATCCATATTTTCCAGGCGGATCTCTTTTCCAGGCAACGGGATTAAAAGGCCAAGTGATCAGGTTTTGGTTCGGCTGAACATGCTGTAAGTTCGCTCATCTCTGTTTATGAACATCTAACCATGTAAGTAGAGGCCGTTAATATAGTTTCTATGGGGCTCCTAAAGAGACAGGTTCCCTTCCAGGATTATAGTAGAGAAAAACCCCTTTAACCCTGTAGTAGTAGTAGAAGAAGTAGTAGTTGTAGTAGTAGTAGTAGTAGTAGTAGTAGTAGTAGTAGTAGTAGTAGTAGTAGAAGTAGTAGTAGTAGTAGTAGAAGTAGTAGTAATTGTGTTCTACTATACTGCTGAACCTGACAAAGGGACAACATGCTAAGAAATGGGCTGTGGAATGCACAGTATATATTAAATCTGAATGAAAACTTTACTTTGTGGCATGGACATTGAAATTTCACCGTTGTCCAAAAGGTTTGCATCAAATATTAACCCAGTACTACTGCACCTTCCAGCCACTCCCATTGAGACAAACTTGGGGGATGTCAGAGGGATTCCTCTAACTACTGAAAGATGAGTAGATTAGGGCTATACGGCGACTGGCACTACACTTTTCTGGTACTACTGTACATTACTACTGCTGACAGCTGTAGTCTACAAGATTGCATGCAACTTAATGTGTCGCTTTGGACTGCTGCTGTTGCAGGATGAAGTGAGACACTTTTTCTCTGGCCTTGAGGGTTTTTGTCCCAGACCGTAATAGGTCACCAGTGTCTGAAGACTACTGTACTTGTTACTTAGGTTGGCAGTGACACCTGTTAGGCCTTAATGTGTCCACCAAATTACACAGGGCATGCTTTTATAAATGTTATAAATGTTGAAATGATCAACATGGGTATATATGTATACTGGGTATACTGTACATTCATGTGGTGAGGTTAACTTACTTTACTTAAAGGGGTTGGCCACTTTATAGTAAAATAGTTCAGTGTACAGTATTAGTAGGTGTACTCACTGCACTTACTGACAGCAGCTCCCTGTGTACCTCATAGAGCTAAAATCACACTCCCCTCCTCCAGGCTGTTCTGTATAGACGTATACAGGCTCAGTGGGGGACACTGGGGGCGGGCATGGTCACCTGCTCCCCCATGTCAGCCATCTTATGGACAGACTCACCACAGAGCAGGACAGCGCAGTCTGGAGGAGGGGAGTCTGGTATTAGCTCTATAAGGTACACAGGGAGCTGCTGTCAGTATATAGTATACAGTGAGTAAACTTACTAATACTGTACACTGAACTATTTTACTATGAGGTGGCCAACCCCTATGTTCTTTGCTGTGTTTTATAATGAACACTCCGGCTGAAATGGTTTCCATGACCCAGATTGTTGAGAGTCAGGAAAATTTCCAACCTGGCTCTTTATAGGAGACCCCATAGTATGGGAGTGACATGGGTTTTCAGCTCTTCCAATGCAGAGTCTCACCATTCTACAAAGATAAATAGTGGCCATGATCAGAGTCATGCGGTCAGATTTAGCGCTGAGTCCTGCCTGGGTACAGATATGACAGAAACTTAAGCTACTGTCTGTCTTATCTAGGGATGGATTAAGAACTGCATCTACAACCTTTACAATTTTCTTACCACTGCACCTCCTGAACCAGGGTTTATACTGACCTACCCCAGGCTATTGGTGGGGCTCATAGGGTATAGACCCCCAGCCTACAGGTGCATTGTTAGAATACAGTAACTGCTGCACTATAATGATAAAACACAGAATGTCAGAAATGGTGAATGTGTTTTTTTAGCACAAAGCATGAAAAATATTGAATGAGTGTTTAAATTCCTTGTTTCACTTAACAGGTTATGAGTTAAAGTTACACCATGTAAATAAAAAAATAAAAATAATAAAAAAAAAAAAAAAAAAATAAATAAATATATATATATATATATATATATATATATATATATATATATATATATATATATATATTCCAAAATTTTAATGGAGAATTCTGGCAAAATTCTAACTTTTTGAGCAGGCAGTAGCAGGGGGGAGCATAATAAACAAGCACTACATACCTCATCCTGTCCCATGAAGCACTGATGTGTTTTGTTCTATAAGATAGCAGTGCATTGATGAAGCTCATAGGACTGTTACAAATTTAACCCCTTCAGGACCAGGGTTTTTACGTTTTGTGTTTTTGTCTTTTCCACCACGTGTTTAAAAGGCCATAGCGATTTTTTTTCCCCTACAGACCCACATGAGCCCTTATTTTTTGCATTACTAATTGTACTTTACAATGACAGGTATGCTATGAAACCAGAAAAAAATTATATGCGCAGTGAAATTGAAAAGAAAAGGAATTTGTTTTCATTTGGGGGGATTTTGTGTTTACGCCATTCGCCCTATGGTAAAACTGCCATGTTATTCATGTTCCTCAAGTCGGTACAATATGTAACTTAAATGACTTTTATTTTATTTTATCAGACGGCTTTTAAAAAATTGAAACCTTTAAAAAAAATAAATGTATTTAAATTTGCTCTATTCCCAGCCTTATAACGCTTTTATCCAATAGTCTATGTGGCTATGTGAGGTGTAATTTTTTGCGTTATGATTTATTTTTATTTATAAAATTGGAAAAGGGGGTGATTCAAATTTTTATTAGGGGAGGGGATTTTTTAGTAATAAAAACATTTTTTTTTTTTTACTGTAAACTAACTTTTAGTCCCCCTGGGGGACTTTTACTGTTACTGCAGTGATTTCCCATAGAGATCACTGCAGTATACTTAATACAGCAATGATCGATCAGATCATTGTTGTATTACTCTGGTCTGCAGCAGACCAGATAGATGAATTGTCGAGCCGGGATTAGCGTCAGTGCGACGCTGAGTCCCGACTCGGAAAGGAGATCCCCCACTAGACACCAGGGAAAGGGGGAAACCATACATTTAAAAGCAGCTGTCAGTTTTGACAGCTGCATTTAAATGTATAGTTAAATATATAACTAGCATCTGATGAAGAGACCGGTCCAGTCTAGAAACGTGAAATGCTGAGCCTTTTATATATGTTTTAATTATTTTAACAAGAGAAACAGATCACTGACCTCAGGGAGACCAGCCAAACGACAACACTGCCAGCTGCTTGTGAAAGCCCTCAATGCAGTGAAGTCCTAGGTGCATTGCCCCCTGAGAAACATGAATATGCAAAAGAAGAGCCGTGGACCCTCATCAAAGAGTCTCAAAACACGGGACTAGCCAGATATCCCTCCAGGAAGGACCCAGCCAAGGGGTAGCTTCTGTAAGGAAACCACCAAAACCACAATATTTAGTGGCCCTATAAGTCAATATAATGACAAGGGAAAAACCAAGGCCAGTATCCACCCACATACAGCTGTTTCGGGGGCCTCTTTTTTTTTTTTGCATATTTATGTTTCCCAGGGGGCAATGCACCTAGGACTTCACTGCATTGAGCGCTTTTACTAGCAGCCAGCAGTGTTGTCGTTTGGCTGGTCTCCCTGAGGTCAGTGATCTGTTTATCTTAAGGCTCTACTAGGCATTGCTCCCACCTAGCCAGAATCCTGCTCCACATTGATGAGGGGCAACACCCTGAAACAGCTGTTTGTGGATGGATACCTGGCCTTGGTTTTTCCCTTGTCATTACATTGACTTATAGGGCAACTTAATATGGTGATTTTGGTGGTTTCCTTACAGGAGCCACCCCTTGGCTGCGTCCTTCCCGGAGGAATATCTGGCTAGTCCTGTGTTTTGAGACTCTTTGATGAGGCTCCATGGGCTCTTCTGTTGCATATAAGTGGCTACAGGGACATAGCTGCTTCATATGGACGGACTTTCACAACTTAGCCAAATGAGAGGCAACCTGGTTTCACTACGTAACTGGAATTCTATCCATCCGATCGCATCTGGTCCTGCACATGGAGTGCTGTCTTTGTTCTCTTTTTTTTCTAGCTATGTTCCCACACAGTATTTTTGTTCTGTATTTTGGTCTGTATTTTGCAACCAAAACCAGGAGTGGATTGAAAACACAGAAAGGCTATGTTCACACACTGTTGAAATTTAGTGGTTAGCCATCAGTAAATGGTAAATAACGGCCATTTTATTTATAAAATTTTTTCAAAACAACGGCCATTGCTTTAAAATAACGGCAATTATTAGCCATTAAATGGCGGTCATCTATTCAAATTCAACAGGGATATGAACCAACGAATGCTGCTGGCAGGTCTCTAGACAGATGAGTTACCCCTAGACCACAGCACCAACCAGGGCCAATTCTAGCTTTTCTGCCACTTGAGGCGAGAACTGACAAAGCGCCCATTCCCCAACCCGTTCGCAGGGATGGCGGCGGCATCTTGGAAATGATGGCCGCCGGGGGAGGGGGGTTAGTTATCGGGGCACTAGGGGGGTCTGATCTGGGGTCTGATATACACTTATTTCATCTCCCCCCGCTGGCGGGGGGAGATGAAAGGCGGCAGCGGCCCCGGTAATCCCCTTTACCGACGGCTGCCGCTATAACGTTAATAGCGGCGATCGCCGGTAAGGGGGGGGGGCGGGACGGACCCCACACACTGCCCCAACCCCTCAGCTACCTCCTGTAGCTGGGGGGATAGGGTGGGGGCCGTCCCGACCCCGCAGCCTTATTCTCTGCCATCACCGTAAAAAGCTGATGGCAGCAGTATAAGGACCCTTAGTGACCGCCCTAAAAAGCTGTATTGGATGGTCACTAAGGGGTTAAGGCTGTATATTTGAGGCTGTATAGCAACCAAAACAAGGAGTGGATTGAAAACACAGAAAGGCTCTGTTCATACAATGTTGTAATTGAGTGGATGGCCGCCGTATAATGGCAAATATTTGCTGTTATTTTAAAACACCGGCTGTTATATCGAAATAATGGCAGTTATTTGCTGTTATATGGCGGCCATCCACTCAATTTCACCATTGTGTGACCAGAGCCTTTCTGTGTTTTCAATCCACTCCTTGTTTTGGTTGCTATGAGGACCTGACATGAGGACCAAATACAGCCTCAAATATACATAGTGTGAACCCAGCCTTAATGTGTAAAAGCTGAAATCTGCAGCAGATTACAGTACAAAACTAGTGGATGAGATTTTAGATATCTCATTGACATGGTTGATTTACTAGCATGTTCCCGGAATCAAATTGTCAGGTTTTTGGTTTAGTGTTCTGACATATTTTCTAAAGATTTGAAACACAGTTAAAAAAAAATAAAAAAATAAAAATGTAATTTTTGTCCAAAAACACATCATGTGGATGTGTTGTCGGTGTGTCCCTTAAAATCCGCCACGACCAACAGATTTATAAAGCTTTTTTTTTTTACGGGTTTTCTATTTTAAAAACTTGCCACTTCTAGTATAGTGGGATAGTTGGGTTTTAGTTTTGTTCTATGAAAAACCTTCCAGATTTACTAAGGGAACGTGCCACATTAATGAATTTGATGTGAAAAAAACTGACACAAGCGACAGCCAAACGTCTTAAATTGACGCTTTGTAAATGAGGCCTGATAAGTGTACTGTATGACTGCAAAGTCTGAACTGTTGGACCCCTTGTGATGTAAAGGACAGGGGCTCTTAAGCTTCCGTCACAGTGGTCCAGAGTAGGCATTGTACTCAGATATCCTTGGCAGTCTCATTTACAATAAATGTACAGTGTTAGCAGTGCACACATGTGACTGCTGCTCCATTCAGATTGGATCTTCAGGAGTCCCGTTCTTGGGGATTCAACCTCTGGGATCCCCCATGATCATACACCATGGATAGGGGTAAATGTCCATGGTGCCAAACCTGCTTTAAGAATTATTGCAAAAACATTAATGCTTGGCATCAGGTAGCTATCTTTCTATCTAGATTAAATTTAAATGACTTCTGAGATGGACTAACCTTGGCAATGACATCCTGCTCGGTCAATCACGCATTGCAGTGACGCTGCCAGTGATTGGCTGAGCAGGTTGTCGCGGCTGAGACATTTCCATCTAAGAAGTGGATCAAAGACACTGAAGGGGGACCCCATAGGAGCTTGGATAGGTGACAATAGGCTCTTTATTATGTTCCATGTAAGGCCCCGTTCCCACTGAGCAAAGGTAGCGGAATTCCGCGACGGAATTGTCCGCCGCGGAATGCCGTTAGCCTCCCGCTCATAATGGGAGTCTATGGGAGGCGCGCGCTCCTTCCCTGTCCGCGCTGAAGAATGAACATGTTCATTCTTCAGCGCGTACAGAGCAGGAGCGCGCGCCTCCCATAGACTCCCATTATGAGCGGGAGGCTAACGGCATTCCGCGGCGGACAATTCCGTCGCAGAATTCCGCTACTTTTGCTCAGTGGGAACGGGGCCTAATAGTGAAGCACCAGAGTACCCCTTAAAGGTGTGAGAAAGCAGAATAGGAGCTGATAAGTGAAGAAAGATGCATTTTTCTCCAATACCATACAATACTTATTTTCTTACATTCACTTGTACTATTGATTTATGCAAAGTTTGTTAAAATGTCCTGAATTCTGCCTAGACTTTAACATTTATATCTGCTCTTTTGCATGCTAATACCAGCTACATCCTTTATACCAACCAACATAATGTTTACACACTCTATTGTATCCCTGTTAACCAATGGCATAGCTATATAGGGTGCAAAAGCAGCAGAGAAGTCTGACACTATGTATAGGTAGTGCTATACAAAAGGAAAATTAAGGCTCCATTCACATTTTTCCTCCATATTTAGCATGTACCTAAAAAAAAACTCCCAGCATACACACTATACAGGTCCATAGGCTTCCATTATTAGAAGCAAAAAGAGTGTCTTTTTATGCTCCATCTGGCCAGTCTACATCACTATATCACAAAAAAATAAGGTATGGGAACACATGGTGGACTACGTTGTTCAATACCTCTGGATACTTTAAAAAAAAGTATGCCATACTAGCCTATGAGTGATGGATACCAATGTATGCAACCTGTCACAGAAATTAATTGAATTGATGCCTTTAAAGGCTCCAGTGACAAAACTATGCGTTTATGGGCAGCGTTATTGTCCTTCTGGGGGTGGGTAGCATAATAATGTATTGCTTTACAGTGGGACACATTGCAGCTTTTTATTATAAGTTTTCCGAATGTGCAGTGTACTTCAATGAGAGATCAAAACATGATTTAAAGGGTGTTATGGAAGCGCCTCAAGAATGCTGTCATATTGACTGTCTGTTCCAAATTACAAGTTATAAGTTTATAGTGCACACTGAGAATCAAACACCCTGGCACACTGATGGTTAAAGTGTCACTGTCGTTACATTTTTTTTTTTTTTTTTTTGCAGAAATCAATAGTACAGGCGATTTTAAGAAACTTTGTGATTGGGTTTATTAGGCAAATATGCCATTATCTGCATTCAAAAAGACTTTCCCCAGGTCCCCCCCCCTCCTCTCTCTCATCCACTGCTCATTATAAGGAAATCTCGACTGTTTTACACAGTTGGGCCCTGTCTGTTCTATGGAGAGGGGAGGGGGGAGGATGGAGGAGGGAAATTAGTCAGCAGCAGAGAGCAGAGAACAAAGGATTACACAGTGGGAGCTGTGGGAAAGCGGCTAATCAGAGGTCAGAGAGGTCAGTGCTGACTTCAGATTAGATATCCCAGTGATGTAGCTGTAAATTAACTCGTTGTTGTCCTGTTTTGGTGCCTCATCTCCCTTAAAAGTGTTGTCATATTGACTGTCTGTTCCAAATTACAAGTTATAAGTTTATAGTGCACACTGAGAATCAAATACCCTGGCACCCTAATGGTTAAAGTGAAGTGTACCTGTCGGTACATTTTTTTTTGTTGCAGAAATCAATAGTACAGGTGATTTTTAGGAAACTTTGTAATTGGGTTTAGTAGGCAAATATGCCATTATCTGCATTCAAAAAGACTTTCCCCAGGTCCCCCCCCCTCCTCTCTCTCATCCACTGCTCATTATCAGGAAATCTCGACTCTTTTACACAGTCGGGCCCTGTCTGTTCTATGGAGAGGGAAGGGGGAGGAGGGATATTGGTCAGCAGCAGAGAGCAGAGAACAAAGGATTACACAGCAGGAGCTGCATGAAATCAGTATTCAGAGGTCAGAGCTGACTGTCAGAGGAGCCCAGTGATGTAGCTGTAAATTAACTCTTTGTTAACTCCTGTTTTGGTGCCTCACTGCTTTTTTATGATAAAAATTAATTTTTTGGCTAATAAACCCAATTACAAAGTTACTTAACCCTTAGAGGACTGGGCCAATTTAAATTTTTGCATTTTCGTTTTTTCCTCCTTGTGCTTAAAAGGCTATAGCAGTTTCATTTTTTTCACCTAGAAACCCACATGAGCCCTTATTTTTTGTGCTACTAATTGTACTTTGAAATGAATTTTTTCATAAAGTACACTGCAAAAGCAGAAAAAATTTAATGTGTGGTGAAAATGGAATAAAAAATACTTACGCCGTTTGCCCAGGGGTAAAACAGTCTTGTTATATATGTTCCTCAAGTGGTTACAATAACATCGATATGTAACATGTATAACTTTTATTTTATTTGATGGTCTTTAAAAATTGAAACCATTGTAACAACTATATTTTCCTTAAAATCGCTCTATTCCCATGCTTATAGCGCTTTTATCCTTTGGCCTATGGTCTATGGTCTTTTTTGCGCCATGATGTGTTCTTTCTATCGGTACCTTGATTTCGCATATGCGAGTTTTTGACCGCTTTTTATTACAATTTTTCAGCATTTGATGCGACCAAAAATGTGTAATTTTGCACTTTGGGATTTTTTTGCGCTTACTCCGTTTACCGCACGAGATCAGGAATTGGCGATACCAAACATGTTTATTTATTTATTTAAATAAACAACATGGGAAAAGGGGGATGATTCAAACTTTTATCAGGGAAGGGGGCTTTTTACTAATAACAACACTTTTTTTTTTTTACACTTTTTTTACCCCCTGGGGACTTCTAGTATAAGTATACTGATCTCTCATCGAGATCTATGCAGTATAGTTATATTGCATAGATCGATGAGATAGGTATTCTATTGCTGCAGCCGAAAGCTATAGAGTGCCGAGCCAGGATCAGCACCATTACGGAGCAGACCCCGGCCCAGGTCAGAAGCAAAGATCGCCCCTCCGCGATTGCATCTCGGGGGACGATTTGCCCCACTAGACACCAGGGAACGGCTGCAGTAAGTTTTCAGACGCTGTGCCCACTAATTAAGTTTTCAGATGCAGCTGTCAAAGTTGACAGCTGCATCTGAAAACTTAATTAGTGGGCACAGCGATCGGACCGTGCCCCCTAATAGCCGCGGTCCCGGAATACAAGCGGCACCCCGGACTGCAACGGTTAAGAGCGGGGCCAGCGTGCAGCTCCGCTCTTAACACCCCTAGCGACGCCAGGACGTACAGGTACGCCCTGGGTCGTCTAGGGGTTAAAATCGCCTGTACTAAAAAAAAATATAAACGACAGTGACACTTTAAGGTAGATCTCAATTAGTCAAAAATAGCATGCAGTTTATATACCCTGGGGGCATGTGTCAGTACTTAATTGGCTAAGGTGCAAGAACAGTTACTTGCGTAGCACTAGCACGTAAGCTTCAAGGAATGTAAATACCTCTACGTGTTTAGAAGGTCAGCGCCATATTGTAATGGCTTCACTAATTATACAAAATAGATATCACATTCTTAACTAAATAAAGTCCAACTTTCATCACTTCTGAAACAAGTTTTGCAGTAATAAAGGGGATTTTAGTAATTCAGTAGAAAAAGTAAGATTCCATATTTGTACAAATACACAAACGTAAACCTATTAACACACAAATATATTTACACATACATGCTCACATATACACAGACACATACACATATACTTAAAGATACACACATACATACACACACACATACTGTACATGCAAACACACATACATACATACACAAACACACACACACACACACACACATACAGTACATACACATATACTCACACACAAACATATTCACACACACATACCTACCTACATACACAAATACATAAAATTAAGTTACAGGTACATTTTCAGTGTAAGCTCGTGTGTGTATATGGAGTGGACCACACACCATACCGTTAATGTACTCTACATTATGTCTTATTTTACTGATTTGCATAAAATGCCATATCTTGGTTATACTATGTCTTTGCTGCAGATTTTCAATGGAATGTAGAGTCAATTTAAAACTAGAATGTATGATAACTATAGATACAATTATGACAGGAAAAGTACTAGAGAGATCTGTGAAACGCTGAGAAGTAGATGACTTGTAATTGTCATAATGTCCAGAGAGAGTAGACGCAGAGAGGTTCCATTTCCTAATGGGAGCAGAAGTAGCTGGTTGTGCAGGCTTGTATTTTTAAATGGTGTCAGTCTGCTATGTACATTATCATTATTATATTTATATAGTATGTGATATGTAAATATTTCTATAAAACATCATTATTCATATGTCTTCTCAAAAATAATATATCACCTAGATTGTTATTTTACTGATCAGATACAGTTTGTCCCATTCACATGAATGAGAAAAACTTATGGGCAAAGCTGAGTTGTGAGCGGCGGTGAGTGTGTCATCTATCACTGTACTCCTGACTGTATAGAGAGCAGGGTTCTGCTGGGAAATTATCTGTGTTAGCCAGTTGCAAAAATAATGCATGTGCAGCCGAACTGGCCTGCAGAGGGAGAGGAGCCCGCTGCTGTAATGTTTAGAGTCCTGCACACAGAGTAGAAGAGTGTTGAAGGACCTGGGTCACATGACCTCAGGTCCTCTCCTCAGTACTATTGTGTGGAGATCAGCCCAACTACAGAGAAGAAGAGAGGGAGGACGGACAACCATTCCTCCCCAATTTGGCCCCTACCACACTCAAATACACGCCCAACCACACCCACATCCCAAGACATGCCCCCTAACTATGCCCAAACACTTTCTCCATTTTTTTTTCACAGGGCAGCACCACACTAATTTTCTTGCATCATGATCTATACACCATTCTATTACACTGGTATCAGGAGCTCTATACACCATTCTATTACACTGGTATCAGGAGCTCTATACACCATTCTATTGCATCACTGGTATTAGCTCTACAAACCACTCATTTACATCACTGGTATCGGCTCTATACACCATTCTATTCCATCACTGGTGTCAGGAGCTCTATACACCATACTATTATATCACTGGTATTAGCTCTATAAACCACTCAATTACATCCTTAGTATCAGATCTAAACACCATTCTATTCCATAACTGGTATCAGGAGCTCTATACACCATTCTATTACACTAGTATCATTGCTTTACATCATTATATTACATCACCGGTTTCAGGAGCTCTATACACTATTCCATTACTTCACTGGTATCAGGATCTATAAATATGTATCTATAAATATGTAAAAATGTATTACATGACTTGTATCAGAAGTTCTATACACCATTCTGTTACATCACTGGTATCAGGATCTATACACAATTCTATTACACTTGTATTAGGATCTATAAACCATTCTAATATATCACTGGTATCAGGATCTATACACCATTCTATTACATCACTGGTATCAGGATCTATTCACCATTCTATTACACTGGTATACGGATCTATACCCCATTCTATTACATCACTGGTATCAGGATCTCTAAACCATTCTATTACATAACTGGTATCAGGATCTATAAAATTAGTGATCACAATGGGCATTGGGCATAGGCTGTGGCGACGTTAATTAACAGGGCAGGAGGGGGGTCAGTCTGGGGGGTCCTGGTGGCTGCTGGAGCTGCTCCCCACACGGCTTCACAAGGCCAACCTCTACTTAACAAAGCAGGAGGATGGTGCTGGTTCTTGATTTGTTGCTAACCATCACATGACTTGCTTCAGCTACCTGCATTGATTGGTGAAGGCCGGGACATGTGATGATCAAATTTATTGTGGGACACCGTGGGTGCTGTTCTGGGACGGTGGGACAACACCCCAAAATCAGGACTGTCCAGCCGGATCCAGGGCGGTTGGAAGCTAAAATGAAAGCTGTAAGTAAGTGCTGTGTATACAGTATGTGCTGTATCTGTGTGTATTTATATATGGTTGTTCTGCAGAAGCTTTTATTAATGCAGGACTCTTATACGAGAACCCACCACTAAAAGAAAATGCTTCCCAGCTTATACTGTCTTTCATTCCAACAAACTGGTGATTCACAGATCTGCATATAAAGATGTTTTGCAGCAGGTGATATTGTTTCTGGTTTAAGTCCTTATTATACTTGGGAGATGATTTCCCTGTGTGCTGTCTATTCATGGTGTATACATCTGCACTAGTGTAATCACATTTTAGTGTAAATACGCGTGTCTGTAGTGTATGTGCATATATGTTAATGATCCTCTGTGTGTGTATTTATATATTTGTGTGTATATAGCAGTGGTGTGAGTATGTATAGATGTGTTTGTGTGTGTGTGTGTGTGTGTATATATATAGAGAGAGAGAGAGAGAAAGAGAGAGATGCGTCATTGTGGGTATGTGTGGTGACCCCTGTGTGGAGGTACAGCCGGTCACTTGCCAGATGGTTAAGCGTGACACCAGCACACCTGCTTTTAGTTTAATGGGATGTCCACACCTTTTTCCCTGTTGGACAGTGACCTGCCTGGCTGTTGTGGGGTCCTTTGGGTACTTATCACGGTGGTCCGGAGTGGAGTAACGACCCACCTGGACTATTGGTACTGTCACCCACAGAAAGGGGAGATGACCCAAGGAAGTTGTGTGTGCTGTGTCGGTGCTTGACAAGGAACCACAGAGTCCCTTAAGCATAAATATAATCTTGTTTACTCTGAAGATACTTGAGATAGGCAGCAAATAATACAGCTTTGCCTTGACACAATACTTTACACTTGATAAGTTACTTAATCGTTTGTAGTCCAGATCTGTACTGAGAGCAGAAGGAGTGATGCAGTTGAGCTGACTGAGTTGCGTGATGAGAGGTAAAAGAGAGGATCAGAAGAGTAGAGAGGAGGATGTCTAGAGAGTCCCAACCCAAGCAGTACTGTGCTCTGCCGGAACTTCGGAGGGAGAGATAGAAGAATACGTGAGAGTAGAGAGAATACTTGTGCCTGTGTTTTGACTCTTTGGTCTTTGCACCACCTATTACCCACCAGTGTAGAGTGACCCATCCTAGAGGGTGACACAAGCCCCAGACCTTGTTAACTGGGATGAGCGGAATGCTGAGGGTTCCCTGCTGATAACTGCGCTGTGAGATAAAGTTCATTGGCTTCAAGCAACTTTTCTCTATCCGAATGAGTTCCTTACTTCTTTAGGGTACATTCACACTTACCGGATCTGCAGCTTATCTTCTGCTGCGGATCCGCAGCGGATCCGCAGCAGATTTAATTTACATAAATGAACACCGCATCAAATCTGCACCATGAATTCTGCTGCGGATCTGCTGCGGATCCTGTAGGTGTGAACGCACCCTTATAGATACTGTCCTGCACTGTGTTACTCCTTGTCCATGGCGTTGATTAGGTTGATCCCTGATTTGTCCTCTCCAGTGAAAGCTTAACACTGCATAGTATGGAGTGAGGTTACTTGAAAAGAAACTGTAGGGAGCGTCCTACCTCTGGAGAGTCTAAAGGCAAAAGATCCCAGACTTCCTCTACCCATATGATTTCCTCCTACAGCCCATGTAAGGTGTGCTGTGAGTGGGTAAAAAATGCGTGTTAAGAGGTAAGAGAGAGATGATAGGTGAGAAGAAGAAAGAATTCTCATTGGTGTACAGATCCATGTGGTACACAAACAAACAATAACCCTTTGGGTACTACAGCCGTGCAATATCTGGATATACATAGTTATAACAGCGACATCTTGTGGTAAAACTTTGGTACTACTACATCACCACTTAATCTTAAAAGTACAGGCTTTTACGAAGTGTCAGTGGTGTGTGTGTGTGCCAGTGTGTGTGTATATGTGTATCAGCGGTGTGTGTATACATATGTGTGTGTCAGTAGTGTGTGTGTATACAGTATGTGTGTTAGTGTGTGTGTATATGTGTATCAGTGGTGTGTGTGTGTGTGTGTATGTGTATACTGTATGTGTGCCAGTGTGTGTGTGTGTGTGTGTGAGTTGGTCTCCATCATAGTCAGTAAACATACCAGTACAAATAACCAGTTTTAAAAAGTCTGAAAATTTTGCACACTATTCTCAAATGTTTGCAAAAAACGCCTCAAAGGTCAAAATTTTTGAGCACCTATAAATGTGTAGTTTTATATGCTTCTGGGTGGGGGAGGAGCGTGGTGGCATGGTTTGCTTATGAGGGGGCCCAGGCACATTTTTTGCACAGGGGCCCTAAGCAGTCTGTGTCCGCACCTGGTGTCAGCTTACATTGAGTAGTAGCAGTAAGGGGAGGCACAAGCCCCTCTGTTGCCACCAACATTCACAGACAGCCCTGCAGTTCCCGGACTCTGCTCTGATGAAAGGCTGCCGCACATCGCTATACGGAGCAAGGGATGTTGTTGAACATGACAGTGACCGTTTAAGAATATTTTCTTAGTCATTTTATGACCAGTGACATTCTGTTCCTTTATATTTTGGGCCCCATAGAGCTGTGTTCTATACTAGTCTAACTAGCATTAACAAGCAGACTGCTTACAGACAAAGAAACAAATTATATAACATCAGGGTTATTACCAAAGGCAGCTGAACGTCTACTGAGAAGAAACACATTTCTTCTATGAAGCAGCAGGAAGTGTAAAGTCCTTTTCGCCTTTTTTTGCATCGAGCAATGTTAACATTTAGCGAAAGAAAGCATCTCTTAAGGAAGAGATTAATTCACTTCTGATCACGTGTATTTATACATTTCTGGTTTGGGAGACATAGTGATTAAAATATGTTCTGAAGAGGATATTACGTTATGTAAGAGAATGAAAGAAATCTCTCCCCTAGTGCCTTAAATCTGCCTAGGATATGGACACATTTTGAGAATGCGACATCTCACTTTTCCATTACCATCAGTAAGTTGTCTTATTGTTATATAAGAGAAACGGTCTGGGACGCAGATGAATCAGATTAAAGCTATAGATGACACGACACTTAAATCGCTTAATTTAATAAGTTTTACTTTGGCTTTAGAAAATATTATGGCAAAGAACACCATGTAACTAGAACATTCTGGAGGAAAACAAATACCCGACAAAATGTAATTTTATACCAAAGAACATAAGGTAAGAGCATTGCAAAGTGCAAATAATCGGTGAAAAGCTTTTATAATAATTAGAATAACAGAAATGAACTCAGAAACTATGTGTATGAAAATACGATGTGCAAAAGCCGATGCAGATATTCAACTAGATGACTGAGTCTTGTCTGTGTCTTGGAGCTGTTCTCTAGTCTGGAGGTATTTCAAAGCAAATATTTACCCTTGAAGATCATTGTGTTTGATTTATATCTGAAAAAGTTTAAGATCAGTGTTGTTGAATTTCATTTTATGTGGATGGGGCTCCGATATCCTGATACAGAGCTCCAAACTCCATGTGTGGTGCCCTACTCGAGTGGTAACTGACCCACCTGGATTGTCGGCACCGCCACTCACAGAAGAGGGAAAAATAACCCAAGGTGTGCGGTGGTGTGTATAGGTGCAGGTGCGAGCAGAGACAGACAGAGTCCCGTGCGTTTGATATAAAAATAGAACAACTTTACTGTATAACTTTGGCAGGATAACAGTAGACATTTTTCAGTCAATAAAAATCTTGACACACACTTGAGTGCTCGACTTGAGTGCTTGAGGTAGGTGCTTGAGAAGAGTAGAAGTAGTAAAAGTGCTTTGTAGAAGGTAGAGAGAAGAGGAGAGGAGTTTGCTAAAGGATCCCTATACCCAATGTAGCCTTGCACTCTGCCGGAAACCTTGGTTGATATCTTTGTAGTGAAGTGATACTTGTACTCACATTTAGACTATGTCTGACCGCCTTCTGCCCCCTAGTGTCGTAGAACCCATCCTAAGTCGGTAGCACAAGCCCCAGCTGGGGTTATCTGGGTGTAGCAAGGTGTCCAAGACTTCTCAGTTACCTGCACTGTGCAGTAGGATACGTAGACCTTTGTATAACGGTAGCTTTGTCCTACTGGGATCAGCTCCTCTAGTATCAGGGGACTGTCCTGCACTACCAGGCTGTAATTTTAATAGAGTAAGGAAAGGATAGGTAGAAAAGAAAAAGTATGTCCTAGTGGTCAGCATATAACACATAAACAATTAACCCATTACTTCCTTCAGCTGTGCAATAGAATATATATAAGAAACACTGACACCTAGTGGGGAAACTTTAAAACATCCCACCCACCACTTGTTTTAACCTAATAACTTCTTGACAGGTGCATAAAATAAACACTAACAGTGGGACACCACACATACATAGAGGATAGATGTATAAGATAACATGTTGGCTACCTGCAGGGGCCACTAGAGGAAGCTTAGAGCCCTATTACACTTTATGGGGGAGATTTGTCAAACATGGTGCCCCTAGCAACCAATCACATTCCAACTTTCATTCCTCACAGACTCGCATTCCTCACAGAAGATAGAATTTGAACTTTAAAATTTTACTTTACACCATGTTTTCTAACTCTCCCCCTATGTGTTTACATGAGCATCAACGCTTTGTCCTCCAGGGGAAACACTGAAGGGTCCGAGGGAGCTGCTGCAGGCAGAAGGAGGCTTCCCTGAGCAGGGGCAGGCTGGGATAGCTGCTCCTACCATGCAGGCAGGAGGGGCTGCCCCAACACCAGCGATGGTATTATCCCAGGGGACAGGCACCACTACTGTGCCAGGGGCAGTTAGAAGTGTACCAAGAGAAGCAGCTGCTAGGCACAGTCCTGCCCGCCTTAGCAGCAGACCACAAGTCTGGGATTCATACAGTCATGACGTCACCATTTTTGCAAGAAATTCAAGACTTCATGCAGTAGTAAGTACAGGAAAAAGCACTATTATGTAAGTGCATTTCCTGTAATAAGTGTCTATTGGTAATTTATATAACTTTTCTTGTGTAATAACATACTTTAAAATAGCTTTAGGCTGGAATTCTCCTTCAAGTCTTTCCTGATATGTTTTATGCTTCACTGCTTCACTATTCACTACTCTGCCCATAATACACATCATTAACAACTTCTGATATCTATCCTTCAGCCAACAACAAATCCACTAAACTCTCTGGGAATTAAGTCCACTAACTTCACTAACTTCTCTATCAGCAATTTATGAGAAACTGTGTCAAAGATATCCCTCAGTAAAGCCATGCTGGCTTGGATCCATCAAATTGTTGATTTTTAGGTGATCAGTTATCTTGGTTGATTTTTACAACTATAGATGTCAAGCTAACTGGCCTGTAGTTACTGGGCTAGTTTCTACTACCCTTCTTGTGAATGGGTATACACATTGTCCATTCTCCAATCAACAAGAACATTTCCTGTTAGCAGGGATTGGTTACAGATCAGTCAGGGGGGCAGCAATCAGTGCTGATTGCTCTCTGGGGTTGACTCCATCTGGACCCATTGCCTTATTCAATTTTAAACAGGCAAGATAGATAGATAGATTGTGCACTCCATCAGGGGTTTTACTACAACTGTAGCAGCCATATCTGCTGCTATGGGGACCACCGCATCCTGGGGTCCTGTGGCCTGCTTCTGCAATACACTCGGCCCCCCAAGCTTTCATCATTTGCAGCACCAGGTGGCTTCCCGGGATCTGCACTCCACCCATCCCCCAAGTGGTTTTAAGCAGGAATTAGCTGGATCCTATATGCCCAGGATGAAAGAAGAAAGAAGGCTTATTGCTTACCCATGAGCATATCTATACTGTCTATCCCTTTGAGGTCACCTTACCATGGTATACACTATTTGATTAAATGGTATTTTTCATCTTATTAGTTGCAGTGTGCTGCTATATTATTTATGTTTTCATTCGTGTACCTATAATAATTCTATTGGATTTGCTGACTTTTTTGTTTTTGTAGATAGACAAATAGATAGATACTGTACATCTTTCTTCTCCTGTTGTCTCTATTAAATTAAATGTTGGTGGTTAGAGAATGCTTAGCTCCTGAATGTTTAAGTGTGTCAGCTTAAAATACACAGCAGTCAAATAAAAATTCAATTTACTTTGGAGCAAATTTGATTTTCTGTATTTGTCAGAAGATGTCATGTTATAGTTACTGAGGCAGCAGTGTGGATATTCCACTCTAAGCACTTGATCTAAAATGCAGCTTGCAAAGGAGACATTCATTCACTCATGTGGAACAAGTACAGCTTAGAAATCTAGTTTTCTAATTAAATGTCTCATATGCATATCAGAAAAATGAAAGGGGTAATGTAACACATCTAATAGAGATATTTAATAATAATGACCCTTTCTACAATGCATTTAGTTACATCTGCTGAGTTTAGTAAAACCTGTGTTTCACAGTAATAAATGTATGATTTGCTGTATATATACATACCCTGAGATATCTGACAACTAGAGATGAGCGAAGCAGCCAGAAACTCATTTTACGAGCTTTGCAAATTTTCGGTCAAACTCGTTAAGATTTGCTAATCGAATCTTAATAAATTGAATTAAAACAGCCAAAACTATAGTAGTTACAATACTAGGACTATTGGGGCATATTGCTGTAAAAGTGTAAAAAATTGGAAAATCACAATTTCAAAAAAATGTCATTAACCCAATTTCCGCCATTCCTCTCCTTTCTGTCCCTATATCACTGTTAGTCTCTCCCTGCTCTGCTCTAACTGCCTGCTGCCATCCTGCTCTCTCCTTCACACAGAGCCGACTGTCCACCTCCGTTACTGAACCTCCTCATGTAGAGGAGGAAGGGGATGTGCTGACATCACAGAGGGGCCTGCAGCTGATTGTACGGGCACTAGGGATTATGGTTAATCCCTTTCTCCCAGTGATGCTCCAGACAGCATGTGCAAATTTTCTTAAATAGGCGGGAATTCGCTTAGTCTGGGTTCACACTGTGTTATGGAAAAAACGGATGCAATTGTGTGTCATCCATTTGGATCCGTTTTCCATTAACTTCCTTTATAAAAAAAAAAAAAAGGATCAAAACAGATGCGTTTTTTTAACGTACAGAAATATAGCGTCAACACTACTTTTCTGTAAGTTAAAAAAACGCATCCGTTTCGATCAGTTTTTTTTTTTATAATGGACGTCAATGGAAAACGGATCCAAATGGATAACATACAATTGCATCCGTTTTTTGCATCCCTTTTTTCCATAAAACGTATATGTTAAACGGATTGCAAAAACGCAGTGTGAACCTAGCCTGTGTGAACTTAGAAGAATGAAGCTAATTGACAGCGCGATTCCGAATGAATCTTGATTAGCCAGATTCGCTTCGCTCAACTCTACTGACAACTAAAATAAGTAAAAAAATAAAAATACCCAGACATACTGCATGTGTATTTCAATATCCTAATAAGATATTTCTGAGATATCATTACAGGTCTCATAGTTTGACAACTAACCCACTAATGGACTGGAAATCCTCTAGTGCCGTGCATCTCAAACTTTTTCTACTGGAGCCTCACCCAACCAACAAAATAATGCCTAGGCCTCACCAGACTGACCAAGAGGATGCCAAGGCCTCACCATCTGTGGTGAAATGGTGAAAGTCCATGCAAATATAAAAACTATTGCTCATCCTACCCTCCATTTTGTCTCCTAATCTAATAATGACATTAAATAAGTACAAAATAAGTCAATAAAGTTCCTAAACCTGAGATTGTTGCAGTCAAAGTGACTGTGCAGCTTATGGTCACTTTGGTGAGAACTACCTCCCAAGCTGCTCCTCACCAGCAACTAGGGGGCGCCTCACTGGTGAGGCTAGCCTCATAGTTTGAGAAGCACTGCTCTAGTGGACCCACTTATACTACTGATTGGGTCCAGTTCTTGCAAATTGTAAAGTTACAACTATAGAGGAGGAAGCAGCTACGTCCTGTGCTCAGAATTGTTTTACACCTAGGTTTGTAACCATGACAAGTAGGCATCCTCTACGTCTAAAGAAAAGAAGATTTCATCACCAGCACAGATGCAGATTTTTTACTGTAAGAGCAGTGAGACTATGGGAATTAGTTCAATGGAGGCCTGGATGCTTTTCTTGATAAATATATTATTAAAAATTATGGGCACTAGATTTCAGGTGATAGAATGTTGATCCAGGGATTTATTGCCATTTAAAGTCAGGAAGGAATTTTCTCCCTGTAATGGGGCAATTGGCTTTTGCCTCATAGGGCACTCCGGCCGGGATCCCATGCGGCGGAGCGAGAAACTGACATGTCAGTTTTCTGCGGCCGCTATTCACTGAATTTTGAAAACCCTGTCAGTTCACACAAAAGAGCGAGCTGCTCTGACCGCTTGCTCTATTGTGTGCCGGGGGGAGGTCTGATGTGGGCACGCACGGATGTGCCCGCAGTAACGGCCGGGATGATCTTTTCAGAGACCGGCTGTTCTGTGACCTGGTCGGGTCACAGAGCAGCCGTTCTCTTATGCCATGTGAACATGGCCTAACTATGTAGAATATAGTCTCCACACACTCAGGTTTCTTGAGGAGTATGGAAATGATAACATCCAAGTTTGTGTCCCCTACACAGTAATAATTCTTCTTTGGTGACACAACATTGTAATAATAACCAATTGGGCACCTAGGCACTAATGATGCTGCTGTTTCAGTAATAACACTGCCTCTTTCTACTCTAGAAACTAGACATAACAACGTCCTTTGCAATAAAAAAAAGGTCTACCTTTTCCCTTGAAGATGATAAAACTTATACTCACCTTACCTCAATCCCATAACAAGTATCTGACGACTGTAATATCAGACCACCAGTGCAGGTAATATGATGCAGTTCCCACATCAAGACACTAATTTTCTGTGAATCGTCCTGGTGCCTTTTCAAGTCACAGGCTTGCAGACTGAGACAAACAAACATTAAAATAATTTAAATAATAAAAGCTAAACGAAAGATAAATTGTTGCAATATTTGCTTTTAGAATATATTTTATGTCAAATCTATCTTTCCTTATTACATTACTATTACTATTACTACTATTTATGAGAAAAAATTAATAATGATGAAATTCATTTAGATCTGAAATTCAAGTAACCTCTCCATAACTTCCCAGGCCACAAACTTATCACCCACCAATCTTCACCAATATTTAGCATATTTCATATTTGCAGAAAATATGTATTTAGTTTCAGTTAGAAATTTCAGTTCATTTAGAAATTTGGCACTGCCGAGAACCCCATCAAAGTTCCCACAGCTGCAAGTAAAAAAAAAAACCTCTTTGCTTCAAAAACCTCTGATTCAAATCAGAAAGACAATCATTTCATTACAGAGAATATAATCTTCACACAACTTTTCTCTGATTGTATCAATTAGTCAGTCAATATGGTATATTCATGTATTAAGTTTTGATATCCAAATTGCAAAAATGTCTAACTATAAAATCCTCTATTTTTTCCAGAAAATAATTTCAAACATTTTCAAACATTTACATTTTAAACAGAATAGGAACATTTCAACCATTTTCTACAAAAATAAATCAAAGTATCAACCAGTTGTTGCAACCTCGACCCAGTTTCTAACACAACAGCATACCCAGGGCATTTTTATTAATTTTGTAGACTCTGTGCCTTGGGTAATATATATATATATATATCTATATTGGCACTTTTAGGATCTCTACATGAGTACCCCAGATGTCATTTTATTAATAATATATATCCAAACATCTTCTGCAAGTTTTTTTTTATATATGTCACCTGCCAATTGGTTATACGTTTCTTTCATCTACTTCTCCGTTTCCAATTAATTGTAGTTCATGTTCCCTTCACATTGATCCTTTACACTAACAATTATTTCTCTGGAGGAAATAAAACCCTTCTCCTATTTGTGACTTCTTCTTCCAATCCTCTCATTATGACGTTAGCTCGTCCTAAACTTCAATTACAGTGGGAAAGATCTTTGTCCCAAGACTCAAAAATAAACAAAACACCTCATTACCTGTTTCTGTCAACATTGTAATCATCTGAATAGTTCCTCTTCACATTTAAAGGGATTGTCTATGCTTACAGAAAAAGTTCTCCTTTTTTTCTAGATATATGTTAGTGATTACAATATCAGAGTGAACAGAAACTATTAAGAAAATTTGTATACATAAAAGAGGATTCTAGGTCCATGTTAAGTATTTCAGCTGATCCCATAAATGCTCGATTGGAGATAAAACAGATGACCAGGCCGAAAAAATGTTTTAACCTGGTGGAGTAATTCCTCAGAATCCATTGCTGTGTGTAGGCAAGCATTATCCTGCTAAACATTAAAAGCTCACAATGCTGACCTGTTAGTGTGCACTGTATCACTAGTAGGGATGACCAGCCATCATATACAATGGCCCCATAGATTATAATCAGACTAGCAGTTGGGGCAGTTTGATGTTCCACAACAAAGGCTGTTTTGAAGCACTCAGCATAAAGCTTCCATAGTTGAACCGAACGCTAACAGAGCTGTCCCAGTCTGCAGTAGTAAAGGTTTATTACAGCACTGAAAAGCTAAAGCTTTGGCTGTCCAGGCATGATGGGACTTGTAGTTTTGCAACAGCTGGAGGGCCTGAGTTTGACATCCCTTGCCTAGATCATGGGTCTCCAAACTACGGCCCTCCAGCTGTTGCAATGCTACATTTCCCATCATGCCTGGACAGCCAAATCCAAAGCTTTACCTTTTCAGGCATGATGGGAATTGTAGTTTTGCAACAGCTGGAGGACCACAGTTTGGAGACCCATGGCCTAGATAGTAGGCAGTTCATCAAAATAACCAACCTGCTACTGTCAGCCCCAACCTGTAACAATTTATTTATCTACCCGAGACATAACTCCATGTCACGTTTTGCACCAATCCGACATTTCTATTTGGGTGCATTTTCTTGTTTATGAGTGTATATGTAGGTAGCATACCATTAATATCACTGATTTTGCTCTGTGTTTATTGTAAGCATTTGAATTTTCTATTAAAGGAGTCCCACCAAAGTAAAAAAAGAAAACCCAGGCAGACAGTGGGGTGCGGGAACATAAAGAAGCATATTTACCCATTACCCTGCCCCCGCAGCACTGACTTACTGATTCTCTTCAGCCGCCGGTCTACTGGAGCTGCAACATGACGTACCCTGCTAATGAACTGCCCGCTCAGTCAATCAGTGATCAGGGCGGGACAGCACTGCAGTCATTGACTGGCTGAGCGGGCAATCCCTAAGCCAGGGAATGATGTTGCAGCTGGAGGAGCTGTGTATGTGACATACCCAGCTACTGGATGAGAATGCATTGCAGTGGCTGACAGTGGCGGGTGAAAGCAGCGCCACGGGGGCACTTGGACAGGTAAGAATACTTTCTTATGTTCCCGTACCCCCTATTTGCCTGAGATTTTTTTCTTTGGTGGGACTTCCCCTTTAATGTTTATTTCTTTATTAATAAAGGGTTGTTCTAGAAAAAAAAGTACAATACTCCACTGTCCAGTTCCTTGTTGCTCACCACTGCTTTCTGGTTCCAGCATTCTGATGAGTTGACCCCACTAGAACTGCCCCCTCAGCCAACCAGTGGATAAGGTTGGATAGGCTGATTGACTTAATGGACTTTCCCAAGGGGTTAATGCATCACAAGAACCAGGAAGCAGCAATGAGCAGCAGGAAGCAGGGCAGGTGAGTATACGACTCTCTTTTTCATTTTTATGTTACTGTGGGCTGCTCATAAAATTACTACTGGGATGGACAACCCGTGGGGTATTAATGTTATTAACAGAAATGAAATAGATAAGTAATCATACAAACAATTAGGATAAATAGATAAATACCATGTTTGCTTACCGGTTTCTAGTGTCATGGAAGCAATATAATTTTTCTCCACTTAAGAAGTTTCTTTATTATTTGCCTGTATTATGATCATTTGTATTACAAGGTAAACACATGAGTTTTGTCAGAAGAAGTAGCCTACAGGCCAAGCAAAAAGTATCTTCCAGAACAGATGTTAGTTTACATTTCATGAATTTTGATGCAGTATTTTGTAGTATAATGCCTGTTTTATAAATATCCAGGGGCAAGTTAGTTCATGCAATACTGGCTTCAAGCAACAGTTCATGTAATCGTGTATATCCATGAAACATTGCTGCTGTAGGACTGCAATAATTTATACATGCATAATATAAATATTTATTATTAGCATTTTCAGATCATTTCACATGGATAGTTGAGTCAATATTAGTAGCAGAACTGTTATTTTAGTAGTTGTAGTAGCAACCATTAGTATTTCTAAAACCAGACTAACTTCTTATTTTTTGACTTCCAATTCTGTATAGATCACTTTTCAGCAGTTTCATCCTTTTACCATGTTCCCTTGAAAATAAGACATTCTCCTAAAATAAGACACCACCGTTATCCTACCAACTAGCCTAAAATAGCCCCCCCCCCCCACCAGAGGTAGCGGAGAGCATGGGGCAGTGATCGGGGACCCCCCTGTGGGGTCCCGGTACAAGCGATCAGCGGTATATACTATATACCGCTGATCGCTTGTGCCACGTGCATCCCGGCACTTTTTATCCCCTGTCACCATGAATGATTGGTGACAGGGGATAAAAAGTGATGTCCCCCCACCCCCCAAGTCGCCCCCCACCCCCCCTGTCACCCCCGTCCCCCAGTCACCCCCCCTACCCCTTACACGTTACCTGATCCTGGAGCTCCTTCCTCTTCGGCGTCCTGGCGTGTTGTGAAGTGCGCATGCGTGTATGTGAATGTAGTGAAAATGAATGTAAAACAAAAAGTGACAAACATACAAAAAAATAAAACACACACTTTTTATTATAGTAATAATTGCAGTTTACTCCCAAATTACCCCTAACCCCCCCCCCCAGATTACCCGTAACCACTGCACGTTGCCCATAACAACCGCACGTTGCCCGTAACCACCGCACGTTGCTCGTAACCACTGCACGTTGCCCGTAACCACCGCACGTTGCCTGTAACCACCGCACATTGCCCGTAACCACCACACATTGACCATAACCACCCCAAATTGCCAGTGACCCCCTCCAGATTGCCCGTAACCACCCTAAATTACATGTACCCACCCCAGATTACCTATAAGCACTTCAATCAGTAACAATCACAGATTGTCCGTAACCCTTCCAGGTTGCACATAACACCCCCAGGTTCCCCGTAATCACACCAGATTACATGTAACCACCCAGATTGCACGTAACCACCGCACGTTGCCTCTGACCACGCCACGATGCCTCTGACCACCGCACCTTGCCTCTGACCACCGCACGTTGCCTCTGACCACCACACGTCACCTCTGACCACGCCACGTCGCCTCTGACCACCACACGTCGCCTCTGACCACCCCAAATTGCCAATGACCCCCTCCAGATTGCGGTGCCCATGCCAGATTACAGGTACCCACCCCAGATTGCCTATAAGAACTGCAGGTTGCCCATAACCACCCCACGTTGCCCGTATCCACCCCAGATTTTCTGTAAGCACTGCAGGTTGCCCGTAACCACCCCACATTTCCCGTATCCACCCCAGATTGTCTGTAAGCACAGCAGGTTGCCCGACACCACCCCACGTTGCCCGTATCCACCCCAGATTGTCTGTAAGCACAGCAGGTTGCCCGACACCACCCCACGTTGCCCGTAACCACCCCAGATTGTCTGTAAGCACAGCAGGTTGCCTGTAACCAGCCCACATTGCCCGTAACCACCCCACGTTGCCTGTAACCACCCCACGTTGCCTGTAACCACAGGTTGCCCGTGACCACGCCATGTCGCCTCTTTCCACGCCATGTCGCCTCTGACCACCGCAGGTTGCCTCTGACCACCGCAGGTTGCCTCTGACCACCGCACGTTGCCTCTGACCCCAAATTGCCAATGACCCCCTCCAGATTGCGGTAACCATGCCAGATTACAGGTACCCACCCGAGATTACCTATAAGCACTTCAGTTTATCCGTAACCACCCCACATTGCCCGTAACCACCCCAGATTGTCTGTAAGCACTGCATGTTGCCCGTAACCACCACACGTTGGCCATAACCACCACACGTTGCCCATAACCACTCCACGTTGCCTGTAACCACCCCAGATTGTCTGTAAGCATTGCAGGTTGCCCGAAACTACCACAAGTTTCCCATAACACCACACATTGCCCATAACCACCCCACGTTGCCTGTAACCACCCCAGGTTGCCGTAACCACAGCAGGTGGCCCGTGACCACCCCATGTTGTCCGTAACCACCCCAGATTACCTGTAACTACCTCAGGTTGCCCATAACCACCCCAGACTGTCCGTAACCACCCCACATTACCTGTAATCTCATTTTTTTTATTTTATTTTAGTAACTGCGCTATTCTAATAACTATTACTAGCTAGCAAAATCAGCATTGAAAATGCTAATTGGCGCTCCTTCCCTTCTGAGCCCTGCTCTGTGCCCATACAGTGGTTTATGCCCACATATGAGGTACCGTTTTACTCAGAAGAACCTGCGTTACAGATTTTAGGGTACATTTTCTCTCCTGTTCCTCGTCAAATTGAGAAATTTCAAACTAAACCAACATATTATTGGAAAAATTCGAGTTTTTCATTTTTACTGGCCAATTTTGAATACTTTCCTCTAATACCTGTGGGGTTAAAATGGTCAACACACCCCAAGATGAATTCTTTGAGAGGTGCACTTTCCACAATGGGGTGACTTTTGGGGGGAATCTATTCTGCTGACACTACAGGGGCTCTGCAAACGCACCTGGCGCTCAGAAACTTCTTCAGAAAAATCTGCACTGAAAATGCTAATTGGCGCTCCTTCCATTCTGAGCCCGGCTGTGTGCCCATGCAGTGGTTTATGCCCACATATGGGGTACCGTTCTACTTAGGAGAACCTGCGTTACATATATTGGGGTGACATTTCTCTCCTGTTCCTCGTGAAATTGAGAGATTTCAAACTAAAGGAACATATAATTGGAAAAATTCGAGTTTTTCATTTTTACTGTCTACTTTTGAATACTTTTCTCTAATACCTGTGGGGTCAAAATGCTCACCACACCCCAAAATGAATTCTTTGAGGGGTGCACTTTCCAAAATGGAGTGACTTATTGGGAGATTTTACTCTGCGGACACTACAGGGGCACTGCAAACGCACCTGGCGCTCAGAAACTTCTGCAGCAAAATCTGCACTGAAAATGCTAATTGGCGCTCCTTCCCTTCTGAGCCCGGGTGTGTGCCCATGCAGTGGTTTATGCCCACATATGGGGTACCGTTCTACTCAGGAGAACCTGCGTTACATATATTGGGATGACATTTCTCTCCTGTTCCTCGTGAAATTGAGAAATTTCAAACTAAAGGAACATATTATTGGAAAAATTTGAGTTTTTCATTTTTACTGTCTAATTTTGAATACTTTCCTCTAATACCTGTGGGGTCAAAATGGTCACCACACACCAAGATGAATTCTTTGAGGGGTGCACTTTCCAAAATGGGGTGACTTATGGCGAGATTTTACTCTGATGGCACTACAGGGGCACTGCAAATGCACCTGGCGCTCGGAAACTTCTGCAGCAAAATCTGCATTAAAAAAGCTAATTGGCGCTCCTTCCCTTCTGAGCCCTCCTGTGTGCCCATACAGTGGTTTACGCCCACATATGGGGTACCATTGTACTCAGAAGAACCTGCGTTACAAATTTTGTGGTACTTTTTCCTCTTGTTACTCGTGAAATTGAGAATTTTCAAACTAAAGGAACATATTATTGGAAGAATTCGAGTTTTTCATTTTTACTGTCTTCTTTTGAATACTTTCCTGTAATACCTGTGCGGTCTAAATGGTCACCACACACCAAGATGAATTCTTTGAGGGGTGCACTTTCCAAAATTGGGTTACTTATGGGGGGTTTCCTCTCTGCTGTCACTACAGGGGCGCTGCAAACACACCTGGCGCTCAGAAACTTCTTCAGCAAAATCTGCATTGGAAAAGCTAATTGGCGCTCCCTTCCTTCTGAGCCCAGCTGTGTGCCCATACAATGGTTTATGCCCACATATGGGGTACCGTTGTACTCAAGAGAACCTGCATTACAAATTTTGGGGTGCATTTTCTCTCATGTTCCTTTTTGAAAATGAGAAACTTTAATCTAAATGTATATATATTAGAAGGAAAATTTAAATTTTCCATTTTTTTACTGCCTAATTGTGAATACTTTCCTCCAGCCCCTGTAGGGTTAAAGTGCTCATTATACCCCTAGATTAATTCTTTAAGGTGTGCAGTTTCCAAAATGTGGTCACTTATGGGGGTTTTCAGGATACCAGACTTCTAAATTCATTTAAAAAAAGAACTGGTCCCTAAAGAAATCACTTTTGGAAACTTTCACGAAAAATTTGATAATTTGCTGATAAATTTCTAAGCCCCATAACACCCTAAAAAAGTAAAATATGTTTACCAAATTATGCCAGAATAAAGAAGACATATTGGTAATGTGACTTCGTAACTAATTTATGTGCTACGACGTTCTTTTTTTAGAAGCAGAGAATTTCAAAGTTCATAAAATGCAATTTTTTTTAATTTTTCATGATATTTTGATGTTTTTCACAAAAAACACACAAAGTAGTGACCAAATTTTGCCACTAACATAAAGTGCCATATGTGACGAAAAAACTGTCTCAGAATCGCTAGCATACGTTAAAGCATCACTGAGCTATAAGAGCATAAAGTGAGACAGGTCAGATTTTGAAAAATTAGCCTGGTCATTAAGGCCCAAACTAGCTGCAGCATGAAGGGGTTAATATTATATATTTCGTAAAAGTGCAAAGAATTCCCAGTCAGGTCAAGATTAGTTTTAAAATTCTTTTTTTTTAGGTGAGTTTTTCTAGAGTGGGGCACAGATGCTGAGCCACAACTCCTCTTTGACTCATCATTACAGTAGGAGACCCAAGATTGCGCATAATCCACTCCACAGACAAATTACCAAAAGGTACCATGCTCACAAGGGAACTGCCAACTACGGTACACTGTCAGCACCCCTTTAAGGTTTTTTAGGTATATAAAATGTGTTCAGGTTTATAGGACTATCCTTCTAGGTAAAAGAAGAATCTTCAATCATATCACAAATAATTGAGTATTATATGAAACTGTGATAATACACATAAAAACCACCGTCTATTGTGATAATTTTCCTTTTGGCTACAATGAATTATAGATATATGCAAATAAATCACCAATACATTATGCTCTTCGGGGAAAACATGTCTTATGATGAACATTGGCACTGCAAGTTAATCTTCTATTGAGAAATAATGTTATTTTAATGACATTCCCATTAGGAGTTGATTGGTATGTTCTATACTGACATGTATACATAACAAGGTAAAATGCGGGATTCCTATTAGGTCACTCATTTTAAATGGTTGTTAGACAACACATAAAAGAAAAGGAAATGTTATTGATCCTGCGCCTAATAACTATATCAGTCAATTATGTCAGTGAAGTCTTCGGATCCATCATTAGATGATGGATGATGGATATGATTATACAGTTGGGGGGGGGGGAGTTGTTAGTGTTAGGCATACACGACCCTCTTGGGAAGCATTCACCCAGCCTCGCCATATAATCGCACCCATCACCTAATATTCATTCACTCTAATTATTAAAATTAAAGTAGTTCTCTGGTGATTTATTTTTTATTTAAAATCAACTGGTGTCAGAAATTTATAAAGATTTGTAAACTAATTTTGAAAATTTCTTCCAGGACCGATTTGCCGGCGTATAAGACTACCCCCTCTTCCAAAGCACACTAAATAAAAATTAATAAAAAAACATCAGACAGCAGTGAGATCTGAGAGGCAGAGAATGAGGTATATGTTACGGCCGCGGCGGCGTCCCGCGTTCCGGGCCGCCGCCGCGACCGCTACCTGCCCTATGCAGCAGCCGGTGTCCATAGTCGGGGACCCGGCGCTGCTGTCACCTCGGCCCCGGGGGGCGCCTCACCTCTCCACGCTCCTGTCTCCCGCTGTGCCGGCCGGCGCGCGCGCCCCCGCCTCCTCGGGCGCGCGCGCGCCGGCTGTCTCAGATTTAAAGGGGCAGTGCGCCCCTAATTGGTAGTTGCATCCAATCACTCCCCTATAAATCCCAGCATGCCCTGTCCTTAGTGTTGGAGCCTCTACATGCTTCCCATAGCGTTTGGCCCAGCCCCCTGTTGTTCCTGAGTCCTATCTGTTACCTGGTCCCAGTCCCTGTTCCTGAGTCCTATCCGTTACCCGGTCCCTAGTCCCTGTTCCTGGTTCCTGTTTCCCTGTCACTCCATCTGTTCCTGCGTTCAGCCTGTCACGTGCGCTCTCACCTGCAGACCTTTGCCAGTGCCATCTCCTGCCTACTGCTCCTGCCACGCCTCGCCTGCCGTCACCAGCAACCAAGCCAGGGGTAGCGACCTGGGGGTCGTCTGCCGCAGCAAGTCCATCCCGCCTTGCGGCGGGCTCTGGTGAAAACCAGCGGCCCCTTAGACTCCGCTCCCTGGTGAGGTTTGTGCCATCGCTGGTGCCGGTCCAGTGGATCCACTACTCCGGGCGTTACAGTAGGCTCCAACCATGGATCCCGGCGAGGTGCCAGATCTCCGTGACGTCGCCAGAGTGGTCGCGCAACAGGCTCAACAAATCCAGAAACAGTCACAGCAGATCCAGCAACTCACTGCCGCCTTACAGCAGCAGACTACTGCCCAGCGCACACCATCTCCTGACGCTGCTTCTTCACTCCGACTGGCTCTCCCAAGCAAGTACTCTGGGGACTCTAAGTTGTGCAGAGGATTCCTGACTCAGTGCACCATGCACATTGAACTTTTGAGTAGTCAGTTTTCCACCGAGCGCTCTAAAGTGGCTTTCATCATCAGCCTATTAGAGGGTAGAGCCCTGGCCTGGGCCACGCCACTGTGGGACCGTGATGATCCTGTTGCTGCCAATCTCCGGGCCTTCCTATTCGAGTTTCGCTCCGTCTTTGAGGAACCTGCCCGTGCTTCTTCGGCCGAGACTGCTCTCCTCAACCTCTCTCAAGGCAGCTCCTCTGTCGGTGACTACGCCATCCAGTTCCGCACCCTGGCAGCTGAATTGGACTGGAACGAGGCCGCCCTGTTGGCCACCTTCAAGAAGGGCCTGTCTAGTCGAGTGAGAGACGTGCTCGCTGCCCGAGACCTGCCTACCTCCCTGAACGAACTCATTCTACTGGCCACCCGAGTTGATACTCGTTTTTCGGAGAGGGAGGAGGAGGTTCGGCATGAACATTTACTAACCCATTCCCGTCGCCACCCCCAGCTGGCGCCGGTTTTCCAGAATCCTGACCTTTCGATGTCCCAGCCCTCTCCTGAGATTCCTATGCAGGTGGAACGGGCTCACCTGACGCCTGATGAAAGAATCCGGCGCCTGGAGCAGAATCTCTGTCTCTATTGCGGTGGTTCCGATCACTTCCGGCTGGGATGTTCCCTACGTCCCCAAACATCCGGAGGACGCTCGCACCTAGGTCCGGTGGGACAGGTGTCCCTAGGTGCGAATGCCACCATTCCAAGTCTGTCTATGCCTGTTTCCATCCGGACTCCCTCAGGACAAAATCATCAGACTACTGCCTTCCTCGATTCTGGCTCAGCAGGCAGTTTTATTGCGGCAACATTGGTCCAAAGATGGCGGCTACCCGTGACCCGACTAGCCAGGCCCCTGACTATCTCCTCGGTCACGGGCGAAATTCTTACCGACCGTGTGTACTACCAGACCGCATCTTTAGTCCTCCAGGTGGGTCCTTCACATCAAGAAGAGATATCCTTCTACGTTCTGCCCCATTCTTCCCCCGCGGTCCTCCTGGGACTCCCGTGGCTACAAGAACATGCCCCTCAGCTGGACTGGAGAACCGGGGAGATTCTCAGTTGGGGTCAGGACTGTTCCCACCAGTGTCTCAAGTCACCTCAGACCAAGTGTATTTTGTCATTTCCTGTCCCGGCCAAGCCTCTATCCGGCCTACCGGCAGAAGACCAAGACTCGGCGGATGCCTTCTCTGCCGAGGTGTACCCTCTCCCCGTACCCAAGACTAAGGTCGTGTCCTCTCACCACCGGAAGAACTTACAGAAGGTCCCTTGCCACGTTATACCGCCTGATCGCCTAGTACCAGTCGTCACCTCCACTCTTCAGAGAGTACCCCCCGGAAAGACTCATGTTCACCCTGCGCTTCGAAGAGGTATTTTGAACTGGGGACATTCCTCGTTGGAGGCCGGGCACCCGGGAGTCCGTAAGACCGGCCAACGGATCTCTCGCCACTACTGGTGGCCCAGCCTATCCCAAGATGTCAAAGACTTTGTGGCTTCCTGTGCCATTTGCAGGCAAGAAAGAGGGGGAGGCCAAAGGGGGGGGGTACTGTAACGGCCGCGGCGGCGTCCCGCGTTCCGGGCCGCCGCCGCGACCGCTACCTGCCCTATGCAGCAGCCGGTGTCCATAGTCGGGGACCCGGCGCTGCTGTCACCTCGGCCCCGGGGGGCGCCTCACCTCTCCACGCTCCTGTCTCCCGCTGTGCCGGCCGGCGCGCGCGCCCCCGCCTCCTAGGGCGCGCGCGCGCCGGCTGTCTCAGATTTAAAGGGGCAGTGCGCCCCTAATTGGTAGTTGCATCCAATCACTCCCCTATAAATCCCAGCATGCCCTGTCCTTAGTGTTGGAGCCTCTACATGCTTCCCATAGCGTTTGGCCCAGCCCCCTGTTGTTCCTGAGTCCTATCTGTTACCTGGTCCCAGTCCCTGTTCCTGAGTCCTATCCGTTACCCGGTCCCTAGTCCCTGTTCCTGGTTCCTGTTTCCCTGTCACTCCATCTGTTCCTGCGTTCAGCCTGTCACGTGCGCTCTCACCTGCAGACCTTTGCCAGTGCCATCTCCTGCCTACTGCTCCTGCCACGCCTCGCCTGCCGTCACCAGCAACCAAGCCAGGGGTAGCGACCTGGGGGTCGTCTGCCGCAGCAAGTCCATCCCGCCTTGCGGCGGGCTCTGGTGAAAACCAGCGGCCCCTTAGACTCCGCTCCCTGGTGAGGTTTGTGCCATCGCTGGTGCCGGTCCAGTGGATCCACTACTCCGGGCGTTACAGTATAGTAATACTGGTAGGATACAAGGGCGGCCAGACGGGTGATAGAGTTGTGTTTCTCTGGGCACAGCGCCACTCTTCCGTATCTCTTTTTTAACATACCTCGGATGCCTGCAGCTTGCGCTGCCCTTACAGTCCCCGCATACATCAGGGAATGCGGCTGTTTTTTACCTCCACCATATGTGGCGACCACAAATTCTCCAGTCTGGTTCCGAGACTTCTCAGCACATGTCCAATAAGATGATACCCAGCGTATAAGACAACCCCTGACTGGGTTAAAAAGTAGTCTCATATGCTGGAAAATACTGTACTTATCAGCTGCTTTATGCCCTAAAGAAAGTGTTTTTTTTCCAGTCTAACTTATACAACAGCAGCTAACTTTTTTGGATGGAGAGTGATGTAATCAATTCCACCAGCTCTCTCTTACCTGACGTTTCACCACACCAGTGGCTTTGAATTCTCCATTAGCCCTTGACAAAGCCACTTACTATACTGGCTGGTGCTTGACCACATCGTACACCAATATCACAAATCCGTTGGCAAATACCACCTAACATTGAAGTGGCAGAATACAATGACAATGTGTCCCCCTCATCTTTATAGGTGCTCTGCCCCACAGGCAAGGGTATCTACATGCTCGCTCAACATGGACAACTGCTAGACGGCCATGTGGCCATTTAAATTAAATTCATCCTTGTCATCCACATGTGGAGGGTAAGTATGAAAATTATTTCTGGGCGTTTTTTTTTTTATATTGCACCGGAGTTGTCCTTTAAGAAGCCCTCTATGTAGCACATCAAGTTTGCCTTATAGCTGCCAACAAACTATTCAAGTAATAGATGCTGATAGAGAACTTATATTGAAACATTGATTTATTTTCATCCTACAAGTAGCACTGAATTATTTTACTATTGAGATTAGAACCTGTGTTAGATTAAACAATACAGCATGCAGACAAGAAATGATCAGCAATGAACTGGCTCTGCTAATATATCGCTACCAGGAGCCTTCTATCTTCCAAATGAGGGGGAAAGCCATTACTTTAAGCTTACAAATGGCACAAAAGAAATAAGAAAGCTTAGGACTGTTTTAAGTAATATAAGGCTGCATTCACACGTTCATTGATTTTCCCGATCCGTGATTGTGGTCCGGCAGCAACCTCCGTGATCCGTGCAAAACAGTCCGTTTTGCATCCGTTTTGTATCTGTGTCCGTTTTTTTCACGGATCTGTCTTACAGCATTTTAAATTACATTGATTACATCACATCCGTGTTTTTCACGGATGAACACGGATGTCACATCCGTGTACATCCGTGAAAAACACGGATCTCATTGATTTCTATGGGGAATCCTTTCCGTGCATCCGTTCCGAGTAATGACATGTCCTATTTTTTAACGGAACGGATCACGGATCCGTGAAATCACGGAACATCTGAATAGCCCCATAGAAAGCAATGGGCTGTAAAATTGTCCGTGCGCACGGATCCGTGAGCACGGACAACTTCCCGGAACGCGTGAATGCAGCCTAAGTAATTATGTCAGATATATCAAATATAAAACACTCAGCTGACGCAGTCATCACTACAACAATTAGATGAACTCGAGGATTTATGTTGCATTCAGTTTAGTTTAAAATATCACCAACTTTTTATTCCTCATGAAGTCAGAGGTGAATTATAATGAGAGTAATGGGGGCCCAGGACCAGGAAGAAATTTACTTTATTCATCATCTGTCATCATTTGACAGATTTTTGTAACCAAAGTCAAGAACAGACTATAAACAGAGAACAGGTCATAAAGGAAAGACTGAGATTTCTCCTCTTTTTAAATCCATTTCTGGCTTTGGCTTCAAAAATCTGTCAGATATCTGCTGGTGTAATGCCCCCTGCCCTGAAGGTGTCTTTGGACCTTCTCCCTTTCCTTCCCACTCAATAAGTAATGGTAGTAGCATTTTTTTTAATGTTTCAAGCTATTTATGTGAAACAACGTCAAAAAAAGAGAAAAGGCACCTGATTTTTCTATTTAAAAGATGTTAGTTTTTGCCGTGCAATGCATTGAAGTCAATGAGTTGATGGACATCCAATGCACAAAAATTCTGTGGGATTCCCCCGGGGTGTTACTTTGGAGGATCGGCCGGTCACTTGCTAGGTGGTCAAATGTGATGCCACTCCTGTGGTGGTTGGCCAAGATACAGCCGGGCCTTAAGATGTTATGTCGTGACGCCAGTGCCGGTTGGTAACACAGGTGTGATGGTATGCCTGCTTTTAGTTTAGAAGGACAGTTGTACCTTGTTCCCCTGTGGACAGTGTCCTGCAGGGCTGCTACGGGGTCCCTTGGGTTAGTGTAGTCACGGTTGGCCACAGTGGTGTAGTGACCCTCCCGGACTATCGGAAATGCCACGCAAAGAAAGGAGAAATGTCCCAAGGTTGTGGTGTACACTGTGTCGGTATAAGGTGAAGAATCACCGAGTCTCTTTATCATAAATAATCTTGTTTTATTTGAAAAGTACTTGTGTGCAGCAAGTTATACAGCTGTGACTTGACAGCACTTGATAGTTCCCTTGATAAAACACTTGATAAGACACTTGACAATACAGCAACCAGATCTGTGATAGAAATACAGTGAGGAGTACAGTTGTGCTAAATGAGCAGCATGTTGAGAGATACAAAGAATCAGAGTAGCAGAGAGGAGGATGTTGTGAGAGTCCCAACCCAAGTAGTACTGTGCTCTGCCGGGATGTTGGAGGATGAAGTGAAACAATACTTAGAAGAAGAAGAAAATACGTGTGCCCGTGTATTGACCTTTGGTTCTTCACACCACCTAATGCCCACCAGAGTCGGGCGACCCGTCCTATGAGGGTGACACAAGGTTCCAGACCTTGTTACCTGGGATGAGTGGAATGCTGAGGGTTCCCTGCTGACAACCGCGCTGTGAGATAGAGTTCCTAGGCTCTTAGCAACTTTGCTCTATCCGGATCACTTCCTAGCTTACTGCTGTGTTACTATCCTATTCCAAGGCTTGGGTTGGGGTTGTCTCTGACTTGTTCTCTCCTGTGAGGGCTTAACCCTGCATAGTGTTGTGTATAATAAACAGAGGAGAAACTGTTAGCTGTGTCTTGTCTTGCTTTCTACCCATACGGGGACCTGACTAATACTGCACTTCTTGAGAGTAGGGGGACCTGGCAGAGGGCCAGGGCCCAGAGAGGAATACTGTAGAGAGCTTTCTAGCTTGCGTCCTTCCTCTACAATGTCCAACACAAAAGACTCATGCACTTCCTCTAACCATGTGACTTCCCTCCTCAGCGTATCTAAGGTGCGCTGTGAGTGGGTGAAGAGTGCAGTAGAAGAAGTAAAGAGAGAGGTGATAGGATAGAAGAAGAGAAGATTTTCATAGGTTCACAGATTCCACAGGATCATGTCAATTATTTTCGGACGTCACTTTTTCTTTTTTTACCGTCCTTTCACTGTTTTTACTATTAAATTTAATTGACTTTTTAATTAAAGACACACCCAAAGGCCATTTAGTAACCCCAAACTAGAATAATGTACCAACAGCTGTTATTGCACTAAGGGGAGGCCAGACAGCTAAATAACATCCGTCATTTTAGACTCAAAATGAGGGACGTCATTTAAAACAGAGCTGAAAAAAACGTATAAATATATAGCCTATATGTTGCCGGCTTCTTTTCCTTCCTAATTATGTAAAGAAGACTAATCTGTGCATATATTTTGGAGGAGAATCTGTAAATCTTTTATAGATAGGACCTCATACTCATGGACAGTATAAACAGTTTTATAATATCCATAGAAGAATTGTGGCACTCACCCATATAGCAGTTAAAAAGCCTTTAATGTATAGCGGCTCGGTGAAGACGCTGACAAGTGACTGGGCTACAGCTGTTTCACGCACATGTGCAGCGCGCTTCCTCAAGGCCCTACACGTCACAAGTATGTCCAACCCTTAAATACCACAACACAGGTGTAACAATCAATAATGCAAAAACACATATTATGACATACATTTTAAAAACGCATCATTAAAAACAAAGCATGTGATTACAGATGTATACCGTGAAGATCCAGTCTATTGTTAAGTCCCAACAAGCCCAAGGCTTCAGTTTTTAAAATTAATTCTGTTTCTTTTTTTTTTTAATAACAAATCATGTCTGTTGCCTCCATATTGCAGTTGTTTCAGACCCATGAAGCGTAAGTCAGTAGTAGCGCCTCTGTGGACTTGACGCACATGTGAGATGAGCCTTGGACTATCAACTATGAGCCTCGGACTATCAACTATGTTTAATTTAGGTTTGACTTACACAAGGGTATCAGGAAATTGATTTTGAAGCGTTTCTTTAACCAAAGACCATCTAGGGATAGTAAGCAAACACTTACAGGTAAGAAGCAAAGAGATGTAGGCATACTTGGATTTAGGAGTCCACATTTTACTGCAGAAAACCGTGACATATTGCAATCCCTTATGGAATTAAAGGTTGTGACTAGTGAGGAGGGTCAGACACAGGTGGGAACCATTTTTCAGGGGCGGGGGCCTTCCACTTTTAATCCCCCTTTGCCTGCCAGGTCACATCTGGATTTGTTTGAACAGGCGGTTGTTTGGGACCCTCAGGCAGACAAAAATTTGTCTTGTTCTGAGTGGAAAGCCTTACAATGGCTCAAGTCCAGATCTGATGTTATCGTGCGACCGGTAGACAAGGAGGGAAATATAGTACTATTAACACGTGAGTTTTATATGTGGGAGGCGATGCGCCAATTGGGCGATTCTAATACATATGAAAAATTACGTGGTGATCCCACATCAGGGTATTTGTCTGGTATCCGTTCCTTATTATGCAGAGGAGTAGAGGCCGGGTTTTTTTCTAAAAGGTTTGCTGAGAAGCTTATAATTGAGTGCCCCAAACGTCCCCATTGGTATTGGATTCCCAAAGTCCACAAATGTATGGAGCATCCGCCAAGACGCCCCATAGTGGCGGGTTGTGGATCGGTCACGGAACCAATATCCAAATACCTTGATTGGATTTTACAACCTCTGTTGAAAAATGTACCCTCAGTGTTACGTCACACCAAGGAATTATTACAGGTGTTGGAAAGTTTGGAGTGGAGAAAGGACTTGTCCCTGACGAGCATCAACGTTGAGAGCCTGTACACCTGCATCCCGCAGGATGCCGGTGTACAGGCTGTTAGACGTCGATTGCAGAATTGTGGTACCTGTGAACCCCGTTTATTGAATATATTTGTGAACTATTGCAGTTTGTCTTGGGACATAATGCGTTACAGCTCGCTGACGAATGGTATTGTCAGCGGGCTGGGACTGCGATGGGGACGCCAGTAGCCCCGACATTCGCAAACTTTTATCTGGCTGAATTAGAGGACAACAAAGTGTTTAACATGAGTAACCGATTTATTTCCAAGATAGCTTTATTTTTACGGTATATTGATGATATACTAATTGTATGGTCTGGACATGAATCAGATTTTTTTGAGTTTATTACATACCTTAATAATAATGTGTTTAATATGACCTTTACAGCTCATTATGGTGGTAAGACGCTTGACTTCCTGGATACCCATATAGAGATCACGGAGAATGGGTTAGAAATAAGTGGCTATCGTAAGCCAACGGCTACTAACACTTTACTTGAATACACTAGTTACCACCCCCCACATGTCAAACATGCTGTCCCTTATGGACAATTTGCTCACCTTAGGCGAATCAACAATACGGAATCCTTTTTTGATTTACAGGCAGAGTCTCTCTCTAAAAGACTATTGGCGAGGGGTTATCCACTGAATGAAATAGAAAAGTGTAGGTTGAAGGCTAAGTCCCTGAACCGCAAGCAATTACTTGGTACCAATAGACGTCGGAGCGAGAACGTGGATAGAACTGTGTTCACTTTTAAACACAGCCCTATGGATGCGGTTGTCCGCTCAGCCGTCTATAAATGTTGACATTTGTTGGAGGGTGATGATTGTTTGGAGAATATTGTTAATAAACCTCACTTGGTAGCCTTTAAACGCTGTAAAAACTTGAGAGATGAGTTAGTAAAAGGACGTATAACTCCCATCGGATTAGATAGTAAACATTGGCTGTCTAGCTCTCTACAGCTGGGCAATTACAAGTGCGGACAGTGTCGGTACTGCAGACACCTATACACTACGAGAAATATACAATTAGGCAGTGTAAATTGGATGATCAAAGATTTTTTCACATATCGAACCACATATGCAGTATATGCAGTTATATGTACTTGTGGATGCTATTCTTTGGGAAAAACCATCCGTCCTTTATTCAAGCGCTTTTCTGAACACCTTAGGTCTATTCAGATTGGCAAAGGGTGTCCGAGGCTCATCTCACGTGAAGTGCGTGAAGTCCACGGGGGCGCTACTACTAACTTACGCTTCATGGGTCTGGCTCGGGTGAAACAATCGCAATATGGAGGCAACAGACATGATTTGTTATTAAAATAAGAAACAGAATTAATTTTAAAATCTGAAGCCTTGGGTCCGTTGGGACTTAACGATAGACTGGATCTTCACAGTATACATCTGTAATCACATGCTTTGTTTTTAATGATGCGTTTTTAAAATGTGTGTCATAATATGTGTTTTAGCATTATTGATTGTTACACCTGTGTTGTGGTCATACTTGTGACGTGTAGGGCCTTGAGGAAGCGCGCTGTGCATGCGTGTGAAACAGCTGTAGCCCAGTCACTTGTCAGCGTCTTCGCCTAACCGCTATACAATAAAGGCTTTTTAACTGCTATATGGGTGAGTGCCACAATTCTTCTATGGATATTATTGAACATGTTGTGCTTATTGTTGAGCACCACCAGCAGCAGTACTGAGGAAATCTGATAGCGGTGTGATCTGTGTTTGTGGCAAGCCGAGAAGGTAGTAGTGCCGGCAGTGTTTATTCCTCCTTGTGTCGATCCTTATTCCTACTTGTGTCAATCACTCTGTATTGATACTCATTACTAGGTTTACTGGACAGTGTAGCGGGTCATAGATTGCAAAGATGGCTGTCAATCCAGAGCATGACATTTTGTATTTTTGTATTCTTTATTTTTAAAGTTGCATGGAAGACCAGCAGGGGACTTTGTCTTTTAAGTTTTTCTTCATGGGTTTTAGGGGTTTTCATTTTAGACATTTTAAGCACATCCACTGGATGTGCCATAATTGTCTGCCTAGTGCGGGTCTTACCTAAATGCAGCAATGCCAAGTATGAGGGTCTCTTAAACTCACTAAGGCTAGGCTGCAAAAATATCTAAGCAAGCAATGAATGGGAGGCTTACCTGGTTGTTTCCCTAATCATTATCAATTTGAGCATGTAAGCCGCCACATGCATGGGTATTTTTTTTCCCCACACCTTGTTGGCCTCAGAAGAAATAGGTGATGCTTTGCAACCTCATATACTCCTTGGCTGGGGAGCTCTGCCTCTGGCCAATGGAATATAAGGCAGAAGCTGCCGAATCTACCACTTATATTTATTATGCAACACTTGTTGACAAAATATGGGTTGCCATATTGCAACTTTTTGCTTCTTGGAGTGTTCCGCTAATGTCTTGATGCCGACTACTCGAGTCTTTTGCATTGCACATATGGAGAATGGTGACGGTCTTCATATTAGTCATGCAATATTAGTCCTCTCACATCTATAGTTATTAAAAGTATTGTTAAGACTTAAAAGACAAAATGCTTACTAAGAAATTATTCTTGCTTGTTAATTTCAACTTACCATGGCTTATCTCAAGAGGGTTGAGAGCATCTATTTTTGTGATTAATTTCATTCGGTAACGAGTTACTGTAATTTATTAGTGACCGAGTGGATGATTTTATTATGGGTGTTACGTCCCCTCATCCAGAATCACTGCTGTAGCATAGGTCCTGTACATAGAAAGATATGTAAGCTGTATTTTTAATATGCACTCTAGCTGTATATTATTATCATATATTATCAGAATTATCTATGCCTATAAAATGAATTATGTTTAATTATCCCTAAAGAATAATTAGTTTAATGTAATTAGTCATTCATGCTCATTTGCTCTTATCATCTGCTGCTTATTTTAAATGAGAGAAAACTATAACTGGGAGTTTTTTTCTATTCACTTCACTATAATGTATAGTAATGTAAGAGAGGTACCTCATAATAGATTTTTTTTCTATTTTTTATACCATATATGAATATATCAATATTGCGGAGGACATGACAGTGATATATACTTACTAGAGATTAACGAATTTGCAGAAGTTCAGGTTTGTATGAACCTGAATTATCGGCTTCTGATTCCTGCTGTCTGCAGCCTCCGTAAACAGGGTGGATACAGCCTGAGGACCGCCTGGAAAACTGGGATACAGCCTATGCCAATGTCGGTATCCCAGTTTTCCAGGCGGTCCGTAAGGCTGTATCCACCCTGTTCACGGAGGCTGCAGACAACCGGAATCAGAAGCCGATAGTTTAGGTTCATACGAACCCGAACTTCGGCAAATTCGCTCATCTCTAATACTTACCTGTCCTGCTTGGCTACAGCTTCCGGTTCCCAGGGCACCTGCTCCCTGCCGATGTCAGTGTTTCAGTAACACCCTATAAGGTTCTGCGGAATTGGCTGCTCAGCATAGATAATATACTGTCTGTGCTGAGTATCCATTTCTGGTGGGAGCGGCATGTCACAGAATGTTGCTGAAACACTGACATAGGTGGAGAGTGGGTGGCCTAGGAATCAGCAGCTACAGCAGAGGGGGGGGGGGTGTTTAGTATACATAACTGTCATGTCCCCTATAGCCCCGGCAGCATCTCCAGTTATCAATTCATCCCGGACAACCCCTTTAAGTTTATGAATCTGTACAGAAAAATACACCTGTCTGGGGAGAGTGATGAGGTCCAATATAATTTAGAAAGTTCACCAGCCCCAATAAAGTCAGCCAGTTAGGTTTTGACTAAAGTGTTTGGGGGCCTTTAACTACATGTTTCCCCTAAAATAAGACAGTTCCTTCTATTAATTTTTCCTCCCAAAGAGGCACTATGGGGGTGATTTATGAAACATGGTGTAAAGTGAAACTGGCTCAGTTGCCCCTAGCAACCAATCAGATTCCACCTTTCATTTTCCAAAGAGTCTGATCCAAATCTGATTGGTTGCTAAGGACAACTGAGCCAGTTTCACTTTACACCATGTTTGATAAATCTCCTCCTATGTCTTATTTATGGGCATATCTTATTTCCGTCACCCCTTCGCCCCCGTTTCTCTCCCCACCCTTTTCCCCCCGGCTCTCTCCCACTCCGTCTCTCCCCCCTCCCCCGACATGCTCACTACATCCTGTAGGACCAGGAGATTAGGAGCATGCAGCAGGACGTCAGGACGATGGGACGTGCAGTTGGACGTTGGTACATGCAGACGGACTTGAGGACCATGGAACAGAGTGATTAGGTGAGTGGGATGTGCGGTGGGGGGGTTAGCTGCCCTATTTTTTTTTGGGGGGGGGGGGGCGCCTTACTTTCAGGGGGTGCCTTAGTTTGGGGGTGCTTTATTTTAGGCTAGTTTGTAGGATAGGGTGTCTTATTTTAGGAGGATGTCTTTTTTTGGGGGAAACATTCTGTTTAGTCTACTGTATAGTAGACATATGTCCTGTTGAAGAATCTGTTGCACTATACATGATGGAGATTTACTGATGCACTACTTACACAGTGCGCCAATGTTAATCAATCTCCGTTATAAGTAAATGAGTGCCTCTCTTTACCTGGTTGGTGCATGGACCTAAAATGACTGCAGGTTTTAAGAAAAAAGCAATGTTTGTTTTATTTGGAAACACTTAACGCCTTATGAATACAAAGTGTGTTGTACTTTTCAGAAATCTAATTGAAATGTCACGGAAAAGAATGCTTCTACATCTCAAATTGCTTGTTTTACAAGTGGTAATAATCAAATTGAAACTTCCACACTGAGCTTTACAGACAGAGTCATTAATACATGCAAGCAGCATTTTAATCAGATTTTTATTATGTTGTAATTCACATTTAGGATTTTCCATGTTATGAGTTGAACAAATCTTTCCGTCAGTTTTATAGTGTAATGATCATGTTTTTATTGTATTAAAATATAATCAAACCGAATCTAAATAAATTTTTTTTTTTTTTTTTTTTTTAAGTGAAACTGCAAATTTGAAGCAACTTCATCCATGGGGTTTTCCTGGACATTTGTTAGGAGTGATGAGAAATGTATGAACAGCAACTAAATTGGGTGTATTAAAGAATAACCTTGCATGCCCTACCCATAATAGTGCAGCCCAGAATGGTTTGTACAAACAAAGATTTATGTGTTTGTAAAACAGTGTATTAATAATTATAAAGAAAAAATACTCTTAGAAGTAACATACCTTTAACCCCTTAGTGACCAGCCTATTTTAGCCTTAGTGACCAAGCAGTTTTCTTACTTTGTTCATTGTTGCTTTCCTGTTTTTTTTTTTGTTTGTTTTTTGTTTGTTTTTCTTGCAGGAAAATTTTACTTTTATTGGTGTCATTTTTCATATAACTTATTGATTAACTTTTATTAGGCATTTTAGGTTAGTAATGCTGTTGATTTTTCTTTTTCTTTTCTTTTTCGTTTTGCATAATAAGACCACGCTCACACAACGTAAGTTTTCAATTAACAACAGCCATTATTTAATGACAGCGGCCGATCGCATTGAACTTTATGGAATGGGATTCCATACGGCTGCACAAAAAACACATGTTAATCCTGTGGGAACGTTATTTATTGAATAGCGGCACGAAATTGCCAGTGCAGACAATGTAAAGTGTGGTTCTAGCTGAACTTTACATTGTCTGCAATGGATAATTGGAACGCAGGCACACCCAAATGTACCCGCATTCCAATTCAAAAGAAATTAAGTTCATCCAGCTGGTACTGCAGTAGCGGCTAGGCTGTGTCACAGAACAGCTGCTGTCTTACATGATGTGAACGTGACCTTAGCCTACACTATTCATTATGAGGTAAAAGTAACATAACAAATGTATTCTATGGGTCACTATGATTACAGTGATACCAAATTTGTAACTCTTTTTTTTTAAGTATAACCATTTTGGTAAACTGTTTTCCTAAGGGAAAAAAAATTCACAGTTTCAAAGTTCACTTATTTTTCTAGTGGTAAAGCTTAGTGTGGGCTAATTTTTTGCAGAAAGATGTATAGTTTCTATTGATACCAGTTTTTATGTATATATGACTTTTATGTTATTTTTTTCCCGAGACAGACTGACAAAATGCAGCAAATCTAGTCTTTTTTTTTACACCGTGCTGTTTAAAAGATTGTATAATGGATCTTTAAAAACGTGGTAATACCAAACATATACAGAATTTTCTTATGTTTTATGTAATTGTTTTTGTATGGGGAATAAAATTACATTTTATTATTGGGGGGCAGGGGGGTTAGAGTGGGGGATTTTGCTTTATTTGACACCTTTTTTATATTTTGAAAGTTAGAATGACAGTGACACTTTAAGTACAAAACAGAATTTCTATAGTCCAACATTAAACATGGACATCAAACATTAAAGTGTCCCTGTAACTTTAAAAGACCTTTGACGTGTTCTAGAGACATTTCAAAAAATTTCTGATTGATCAGTCAAAGAATATAGTGACTATCATGGGGGGAGATTAAATACAAAAAGATGCTGCTGCCAGTGGGCTTTTTCAAATGGGCACTGTAATATACAAAAACTTTTGACATGTCCTAGAGACAGAAAGAGTTAAAGAGTCCAGCAGCATCCAGTTGAGCAAATATCTTCAAAATTTATTTAGATTACCAAATACATGTGAGCAACATTTTGACCCCAAATGATCTAAATCAAACGTGAAGACCAAATCCAAGAAAGGTAATTTTAGTGTACTGTGTGGCAACTTTTTTTTTTAACAATAAATACAATAACTAAAAACACAGGTACAATGCAATACATAATAGTTATAAACAGACCACATGTTGCCCCAAATCTGCCCCTACAGCTTTCTTCAGATGGAATGGCAAACTTCCTCAGGGGTCCCTTTTTTCTACAACTTCCTTCCACCAGCATGTCACTGTTAATGGAACCCCACATTCTCATCAGGTTAGACACATAGAATTAATTAATAGAAAAAGGATTAATCCTCCTCACATAGGCAGAAAGTATGGTAGACAGCTTCTCAACAGAGAGATTTTCTGGATATTCACCATGGCTACAAGTATTCCTATGGGCATAAATTGTGGACATAATTTGGTTACATTACTCAGTATAGATATATATATATTTTTTTTTTATATTATTGCTACATTACCGTTTGTTTGTGTGATATATGTGACTGCCTACTTCTTGGTAATGACAGACACATGTTCATTATACGTCCGGAATCTCACTGCATGGGCTATATAAATCCAGGTGGGGTAATTGTCTTGTCTGCTACGACTAAGGGCTCAACAGAAGCATGAAATATTAAGGCTGCCGCCTGTCCCATTTCTCTATATGGATGTTAGAGGAATCTAATAAAGCTTCAGGTTTTATGGGACACCAGATTTACTGCTTTTGAACGTTTGAAAGTAAAGTATGTTTTGCTTTATCATTGTCCAGTATCCAGTTCACTACTGTAAAAAAAAAAAAAAAAATAGAACCTATATTTAGTAATTGGAAAGTCACTTTTAAAAACTTGCACACAAAGAGTTTTCGGAACCTAACCCCAAACCACTGCCAGACACAGTCTTTATGTGTGAACACACTCCTCGGAAAAGTGCTACTTGTTGCAAAGTCCAGAATCATAATGAACTCATCTTGAGATAAAATGTGGCACTCATCAGATTAGCAAAAACATATATTCCTTTATTCCATCACCAAACAAGTAACATGAAGCGGATGAAGTGATTAGGCGACAGCTGTTTCGCACGTTACATGCTTTCTCGCAGCCCTGATGACAACACGTACTCCCACCCTTAAATGCATGAAATTATGTCACCACACATTTACATATTTAAAAACATATACAATGTGATCACATAAAGATAGTAGTACAAAATAGTCAGATTTAAACAATGTAATATAATCTGACATTTACTAATCATCGCATTACAAGCAAGTGCCCTGTATGCCAGATATGTTATTTAAACCTAATGGGCCTAATGCTTCCGATTTTAATATCAGCTTAGTCTCTTTTTGCAACAGTTTCAGTCCCCGGTCTCCTCCTTTTGGTGACTACTTAATGTAAATTAGGCCCATAGAGCACAAGTCCGTGGACAGCCTTTACCAGTCCTCATTGAACGAATGTGTTCAGCAAAACGTACATGCATAGGGCGGATAGTTTTACCTAAGTAGTAAAAACCGCAAGTACGGATTATCGCAAAAACCACATATTGGTATAAAGTGTACAGTTAGGTAGCCTAAAATGGGAGGTGAAAGATTTTATTACGTGTAAAACGCAATCTGTCAAGTTACTGTACAGTATAGCAATCAGCGTGTGGAGTATAATATATAGTAAGTGCATAAACCAGGAAACACAGCAGCAGTTTGTGGATACAGGATGGAGCTGCAGATCCCCATAATGCAGTAGCGTAGTACAACAGGCTAGAATAGAGAGGCAGGGCTGCTGTCAGAGGTCTGTGTGGTCACATGACAGCAATGGGAATGGGGTGTGTGCTCAGCATGGACCAGGAAGTGAGAATCACAGAGCTGTGCAGGAGGACATTGACAGAAACTTTATATACAAAAGTTCGAATGACTAAGTGTAAGTACAGGCACATTATAGCAGCAGTGTGTATAGCTGAGCGTGAGTGCAGGAACATTATAGCAGGAATGGAGAGGATGGGAAACACAAGGGCGGACAGAAACTGCAGGGAGCATGAAGAAATGAGCAGGGCAGATGTGGGCACAGTAATGCAGCGCTCTCTGACCAGGGAGAGAGGGATTACAGCTATGGAGAGATTACCTCGACAGTCCTGTCCCCTGATGTAAGCCCCAGCCTGAAATGGATCTGGAAGTGGATCAGCTGGTGCCGGAAAATTATACAGATATGTAAATCAGTCAAGCTTTTCAGCACTTATCAGATGCTTTATGCCCTGCAGGAAGAGGGGTTTTCTTTCCAGTCTGACATAGTGCTCTCTGCTTCCACCTTCCTGACAGTAACGGTGCAGAGTAGTTGCAATTTCACATAGAAAAACTTTCCTGCTCTGGACAGTTCCTACAAGGGACAGAGATGGCAGCAGAGAGCATTATTTAAGACTGGAAGGAATACACCACTTACTGCAGTACATACAGCAGCTGATAAGTACTGAAATAAAAGTAATATCCAAATATGTATAAGTTTCTGAAATTAATTGATTTAAAACATTTTTTCTCTGGAGTACCCCTTTAAATTTGTTCAAACATCATTGGCAGCTAGAAGCAGGTTTTGCAGACTGGAGGCACAGCCAAGCCGAGCTTCCGGGACTTTTTTGGTGCTGAATGGCAACCAATGGTATTCACTGCTGGACTGATGGGAGTGGTAGTGATTGGTAAAAATCAATAACTTTATTGCATGGATAACGCATTTTGAGGTATGGCCTCTTTGTCACATCGGTATCAATCAGGAACACCATGTAAAAATATGAACCATGCTACTGAATAACAAAAGAAAGGCAGGGGAAAAAGCATTTTCATCAGCATCCGGTTGAGTACAAAGCTCAAACTTAAAAAAAAAAGTAAAATCTAAAAATCCTAAAACTGGCTTTAGCAAGTATTGTATTATACTATACAGTATGGTCACATTGAAATGCTGCGTTTACATATCTTTTTTATGTTTCTTCCTAAAATTTTTAGACAGCGAAAGATGTCGTAGCTAAAAAAATCTTAATTTAGCTGTGCATCAATTTTTTTTTTTGTATTTGTTAGGGATTCGTGTTTAGGAATGACAATGTGCCATATAATGAGGCTTCTTTGTGACAAGTTTATTCCTCTGTACAGTGAGTGTTGGACTTGAAATGTTTGCACCTGGTCAGAGTCTGCGAGGAGTGAAATGATCTTTAAATATGCTTCCTGTGTAATCACCAGCACAAAGCTTAGGAAAATGGGATCCAAAGCTATGAGAATGATGAGGCCATAGGTATTTAAATCATTGCATTTTGTCTTCAATTACAGTCTTGATGAGCCGCTCTTTTCCATGGTGATTCTAACTTGTGCTGGTATTTTTGTGAAAGAAATTCAAATTCTAACACACAGGCAGTGTATGTGATAGTACGCTTGGATTCATAATAGGTTATACTTCCTCTTTATTTTTTCTTTGAATAAAATCCAGGAAAATTAGGTATCATTTCAGTGCCAAATCCTGCTTTAAGAAATGTTTTGTACAGGGAGTTTGCTCTCTAGTTTACCCATGATAATATATTCTTTTTAGTCAACTCCTACTAACCTAAAGTAAAAAAAAAATGAAAGTAATAAATACACTTTACTTACCAAATTAAGTGTATTATGGCTAGAGTAAGTAGGTAAGGAAACTTTAAAGTGGTTCTCGAGGTAATTGATGACATCCTCAAAATAGGTCATCAATATCAGATCAGTGTGGTACCCCCAGTCCCCCCCCCTCATCTTTCCCCATAGAGTTTGGTCCCCCCCCTCCACCCCCCGAACTGTTTGCCAGGATTGTGGCCAGTATACACAGTGAAACAGAGCAGTAAGGAGACTGCTCTGTACATTGTGTAGTGGCCATGCTGAGGTCCCAGTAACATGAAGCAGAGCTGAGCTGCAGTACCCAGCATGACCACTAAACAATGTATGGAGCTGTTTGCTTTCTGCTTTATTTTACTGTTGTATGGTGCAGTGTAGCTCAGCCAGGGGTGGATTAACTTTACTATGGGCCCCTGGCTGTTCATCAAGCTTGGGCCCCCCAACCCACTGTAACTTAAGTCTTTTTCCTCCATAATGCAGCCTGTAAAGGACCTGTGGTGACATCAATGTTACATGATAAGGTCCTTCAGTATGTTCTCTAATGTTACTGCATTGTCTCCTGGCTGCAGTTTTGCCCTGATTTGTGCAAAATTGCGGTAAAAAGCAGCGATTTTTATGCAAATCATGACTGGACATAAGTCTGTTTTAGGGGGCCATGGGCCCCTCAGAATCTCAGGGCCCCGGGCTACCGCCCGAAACGGACCTATTATAATCCACTACTGGGCTCAGCACCCCAACTATATAATATTGATAACCTATTCTGGGGATATTATATAACAAAAAGCAAATAAACTGTGCATATCCAATACGGTGTCATGATTAGGCTTTAATTACCGAAATGCGTCAGCCACTTGCATTTGTCTCTAGCTGTTTTTACAAGTGGGTGAATAAAGGATCTTCTTGTGCTAGACATTTCTTTCTATATCAATGGACTTGGTTCTCTCTCCCACTTGATCCGTGCACATTTCTGTCCACATAATGGGGAGCTGAGTGACTCACTATCATCCAGTGTTATTTACCTCCTACTTATGCAAAATATGTCTGTTACTTTTTTCATCTGTTAACATTGTATTGTTTTCAGTCAAAATTACGGTCGTATTTAGTTTCTTTGTTACTGTGTTTGTGAACCCACCCTTATTTTAATAACGTCATGAAAAAACAGTAATATTACTTTATTCAAGCAATGCATTAAAGTAAAACTGTCAGCTTCCGGGCCTACCTAAGGCGCTGACAGAGTGTGGTAGCTGGCAGTCCCCCAGTGAGCATGGTGACTTTTGGTAATTTTCCGTGCAGCGGTTTATGCACAATCCTTGGTCTTTTACTGTAATGAAGAGGCAAAAAGTAGTTGTTTGTGCCACACTCTAGCACACCCCTTCACTCCTTCCTCCTTATGTGAAAATTTGCCTTGATTTAAGAGTGATTTGGATTATACGGGCAGTCCCAGAACGAATTATGCTCACAATCCAAGGCATAATCCACTACATATATATATATATATATATATATATATATATATATATATATGCAATAAAAAAAGCAATATAGCATCTTTTACATCAATGTGATATCAACAAAACAATAGATCATGGTGCAAAAAATGAGCCCCCACCAGCCCTCTAGGCGGAAAAATAAAACTATTATGGCTCCTAAAAGGCGAGATGCAACATTGCTTCAATGTCACCTGGACATCCGTGCATCAATAACCTTTGGCAATGAAGGGGTTAAGAAAGGATGTGATTATTTATCCTTACTATTATGACCAAATATTTTAAATGTTATGTATAATCAATACAATTTTGTGAAAGTATGAAGGGGGTATACAATACACTCAATCCATGGAGCTATTGCTCTTTCCAGTAAGCTCCATTATAACAAAAAACTAGTTTGTATTTGACGAATATAGACATGTGATATACATTCCTGTCTCTCAGTTTTAGAAGAAAATATCAGCTGTTTCAATCAATATTCTCATCTACAGCGAAGTATCACACTTTTATAATCTCATTACTATGTGTCTTAAACTTTCCAGCTGTTGTAAATTAAAATAAATGTGACATAAAATGGTTAGTGAGATTCTATTACAATTAAGACCTACACAATTAATTACCAGACATGCTGTGAAGTGACGTGACATAACGTGTGCGTCTATAGGAAAAATATTACACGCCATAAAATATATGTCATACAAAACTAATTAGGGTTCACTACATCAGCACTGCCTTGAGTACCATAATTAAATACTGTTCATGGCTATGTTACCTCAATGTCTTTTTGTTCACCATTTGGCGGACTTATTTTTGAACAACTGTCATTTTGGAGACAAAATGTGGCCATTTTATGCAAATACTGGTGTAATTTTCAGAAAACTGGCACATTCTGCCCCAAATTGACAGCCGTCCAAGAAAAAATAGAGTCCGCAAAAAAAAAAGACATTGTGGCTACATAGCCCATAGGTGTATTAGTGGTGCTCTGCCTATAACAGTAAGTTGTATAGATTTGTCCAATAGAAAAGTTCACAGATAGAAGACTCTACCATCAATGTGTCCACCTTTATTTAAAGTGTACCTGTCATGACGCCCACTGCCAAATGAGTGTCGGGTTCCTCTGTTAATCGAGAAATTTGGATCTCGTCTCTGATGCGGCAGTGGGCGTCATGACAGGTAGACTTTAAACCTTTATAAACTTCAGCTGGTGAGAGGTCAAAGAAACCCAGGCTTGAAGCAGATGTGTTGTTTTTTTCCCATAGGCTTCTATAGGAGATGAAAATGGCAGAAAAAAATGCCCTGTCTATATGTGCATTTTGGTGATTTTTCTGGCTTATGTCCCCTAATTCTTCAACAGAAATCATGGAATGGCTTGATGAAAGAATCACGTAACTTATAATTAAAAAAAAAATGCAGAGGATAAAACACCAGAAATAGACACTAAAATGAGAAAATATAGGGAATATAGACATCTGTGATAAGACTTTTACCAATGTATAGCGTCTGATATTGAACTACAGAAACGGATACATTTTATATCTATAATGGTGTTTTTGATAAGAAATTTACATAAAACATGAAAACCAACTTAAAAAATAAATCTAGATTTATTCAGCTGCTTTCTTAATGTAAAAAAAAAAAAAGAAAGAAAAAAAAAATCCTCTACATTCCCTTTTACATCACCAGTGGCTTATGTTTAGGGCACATATATAGGGCGTAAATTGCACCATTGTAAGTGTAATTGGCATGGTTTAAGGCAGGTTTACATGCCAATGACGTTGGCAGTGCAGACTTGTTACTGTTGTCTTCATTTCCCAATGTCACTCCCAGCTGTTCTCATGCGTCAGCATTGCTTCACCACCCCCCATGAAGGTCTGCAACTCTGTATTTTACACATAGATTTCTGTCTTAAGTGTTTCACATGTACCCTGAGCAATTAATGCAGTGTTTTATCACTATAGCTCTGTGATAAGAGTGATGTATCCATGATCTGTCAGATGATGACAGATGCAGATGTTCCATCGTATTATTGAAAAGCGCAGTTGACTTGAAATAAAATTAAAAAAAACGTAAATTGTTCTTCTCGGGATTATATTGTCTGATAGGACATTATTTTTTAATTGAAGCCATTTGGTGGATAATAGACTATTAATAAGGAAGATGAAAAGAAGCCAATGTTATTATGTTATTACAGCATAGCATTCCCATGCTATCAGAAACCAGAAAATAGCTATTGAATGGATTATTTTAAATTAACAGCATCATGGAAGCATAGAGAATATCATAATAACCGCCCTACGGGGATGTAAAGAGAAAACTATGATGGAGATATCAAGATCCCAGCTGGATCCCCGGACCTTTACCAAGAGCATAACGTGTAAAAAAAAAAAAAAAAAAAAAAACATACTTAAAGAATCTATATAAAGATATCCATACTTAAAGAAAACCTGTAGCCACCCCCTTCCCCAAAAAAATTTGATGTTACTACCATGAAATATGTTAGGGTGTCTTGCGTACACTCCTTTTCATAGTTTTTTGATATTCCCAAGATATGTGGATTTAAAAATTGTATGACAATTTATTTAATAGTCAGGTGGGCGTGAACTTAATTTAAGTAATGGGAGTGACTATCACATGATGGTCGTGATTATATAGTCAAGGGGTGTGAATGTTTGAGGTGTGTATGGCTAATGTATACACCTATACTGTATGAGCACAGCAATCACCAGGAATCCATCCCCTTATAAAAATTAAGTTGTGTAATCAGTAATATGTTATTGCTAATGATAGAAACTTCTTACGACTAAACTATTTCCTGTAAAGGGGTTGTCACTGGACATAAATCTTTTCTATATAGCTGTAAGCGGTTTAAAAAAATAAATTGTACTGCCCTCTTCTGGCCTCCTGCAGTTCTCAGTCAATTGTCTTCTAGTCCACGTCCGTGACCGATTCTTCATTTTGAACACATATGTGGAAACACAGGCTTAGAGATTAATTTACAAAGGGAGTGGTCTACAGTGGTCTACAGATTAATTTCAAATGTACCACAAATTTAGACATGGCTGCAAATCCACTTGATGCCCATTGATCTAGCATTTTTCACAAATTTTTAACTAAGATCAGATAGTATACATCTTTATCAAGCTGTACAAGCCTACTAGCACTACACAACCTTACTCATGTGGGTTTTAACCTAAATGCCATAGTGCTGGCTGGTGACCACCATCAACACAACACCAGTGTCTTAAAGGGAGCAACCCTGTAATCCAGCAACCCCACTGCTGCCAGACTAAGCCTCATGGCTCTTGGCTACACCACCCCATAGACACCACGAATCAGCAGTGTGAAGAGATCGCTAAGCTTACCTTTCTCAGCCAGCAAACTGAGTGAAGCTAGGTTTTAACCCTTATGCAGTCTCCTAACATCACAAATGCTTACAGATCTGAAGACTGAGAAACATTTCGTATCTAATTGTAAAGGTCCCAATACACTTTCAATAGCTTAGGGCTGAACAATTGATCAGCTGTCAGTTATTTCTCCCTCTGCCCGTCCTTCCCATAAACAGGAACCTTCTGTGCGACCGAGCTGTGCTCTCATTCATGCCTGACCCCGAATTCCACCGTGATCTTAGATTGACGGCAGAATCTCTGCTCCAGAGCAGGAGAGGTTTTCTATGGGGATTGGCTACTGCTCTGGATAGTTCCTGTCTCAGAAAGAGATGGCAGCAGATTGACTGTGTCAGACTGAAAAGAATAGAACATTTCCTGCAGGACATAAAGCAGCTGATAAATATGGGAAGACTTTTTAAATAGAAGTAAATTACAAATCTATATAACTTTCTGAAGCCAGTTGATATGAAAAAAAAAAAAGATTTTCGCTGGATAACCCCTTTAAGGTGGACCTTTAGTAGTACGGAGCATATGTGACAAGAAGGTGATCATAGACATTAGATTTTTGTTGGTGGATCCCAATGGTTTCAGCATTACCCGTTCATGTTCTATGTCAATAACTGGATTCCTCCCAAATAACTAGAGCTCTTATATACTGGAGTTCAATAATCTACAAAAGCAATACTACTACAAAGCAAGTCTATCCTACTGTGATGTACAGAAATGAATGTTAGAATTATTTTAGGTGTATTGATTTTTGGACTCTTTAAATACCTATTACAAAAGTATCTGCAGACCAGAACCCATAACCGGCCCACCAGCACACGAGCACATGAGAAATAGTGTCATTTTTGTTCATTTAAACAATATTGCATAACACTAAAGAAAACAGAATTTAGTGGTGCCCGGTGATTCAATGACTTTTATCCAAATCCCATTAGAAATAAAGCCCACAGTCATTTTATGAATATGGAAAGAGAAAAGAAAGAAATGAACCTTCTATTTCATTTTTGCTGAGAAAAAAACTGCAACTGATATGAGTTTGGAGGTAATTAAATTCACATGTAGTCATCGAGGTACCAGACGCTAAAGTACAATCTCCCTTTCTGCCTTCCCAATTCCTGATTTATGCAGGTTGATGTAAAAAAAATAAAGGGAACACTCGAATAACACATCCTAGATCTGAATGAAATATTCTCATTGAATACTTTGTTCTGTATAAAGTTGAATGTGCTGACAACAAAATCACACATAAATGGAAATCACATTTATTAACCAATGGAGGCCTGGATTTGGAGTCACACACAAAATTAAATAGGAAAAACACACTGATCCAACTTTGATGTGTTGTCCTTAAAACAAGTCAAAATGAAGCTCAGTATTGTGTGTTTGGCCCCCAGGTATCTATATGACCTCCCTACATTGCCTGGGCATGCTCATGATGAGGTGGCCGATGGTCTCCTGAGGAATCTCCTCCCCGACCTGGACTAAAGCATCTGCCAACTCCTGGACAATCTGTGGTGCAACGTGATGGTGGATGGAATAAAACATGATGTCCCAGATGTGCTCAATTGGATTCAGGTCTGGGGAAGAGCAGACCAGTCCATAGCTTCAATGCCTTCATCTTGCAGGAACTCAAGAACTCAACACAGTCTAGCCACATGAGGTCTAGCATTGTCCTGCATTAGAAGGAACCCAGGGCCAACCGCACCAGCAAATGGTCTCACAAGGGGTCTGAGGATCTCATCTCAGTACTAATGGCAGTCAGGCTACCTATAGCAAGCACATAGAGGGCTGTGTGGCCCTCCAAAGAAATGCCACCCCACATCATTACTGACCCACTGTCAAACCAGTCATGCTGAAGGATGTTGCAGGCAGAAGATCGCTCTCCACGGAGTCTCCAGACTCTGTCACGTCTGTCATATGTGCTCAGTGTGAACCTGCTTTCATTTGTGAAGAGCACAGGGCGCCAGTGGCGAATTTGCCAATCCTGGTATTGTCTGGTAAATGCCAAGCATCCTGCATGGTGTTGAGCTGTGAACACAACCCCCATCTGTGGACGTCGGGCCCTCATACCATCCTTATGGAGTCGCTTTCTAACCATATGTGCAGACACATGCACATTTGTGGTCTGCTGGAGGTCATTTTGCAGGGCTCTGGCACTGCTCCTGGTTTTTTCCCTTGCACAAACAAAACAAAATCTAAGACAGCGCTCCATAGTGTAATTTAGACATAGAATCTCACCTGAGTAGGTTGTGCTGGTGTAAGGCACAACTAATAGCATGTTAATGAAGTAAATTAGTGGGAAACAGCCTGGACATAGTCACTATGTACGTAGCATTACTTTCTTGGAGGGATTGCAATAGATCACTGTAAGCTAATGCTTAAACACAATGTTAACCTACTGTACCTGCCAATATGAATGGAAGCATACTTCAATGCCTCTTGAACGCAGTCTTGTCACATGTGAAGTGAATGGCAATACATTTAGTACTGTCCAGTCCGGACACCATGGAGGTCCTGTTTGCATTGCTACCCACTTCACATGTACTGTAGGCCATGGAATCTAATTGTTGACGTACTACAAGTCTAAGCTAACCAGATACGACACAGCCTCAGGCTCTATGTATATTTTTGGGGCCCTGTCTGCAGTTCTATCACTTTTATGACAACAATATAGCAGTATGCAGCGTTATGCTTGCTATTTTCTATTATAAGTCAATGGGTCAGTTGGATCCATTGTGTTACAGATCTAGCACAGCATTGGGGTTTCTCTTATGAATGAAGAAGCAATGCTAATGTCAGCACAGCCTTAAAGTGGTATTCCCACCACTTTTCTGTAAAATTACTTTTTTAATAATCTATTGACCCCTTCAAGTCAACACAATGGCTATATACGTTTCTATATAGGAATGTATATAAATGTTTCTGCTATGGAGGGGTTTTAATCGGTCCTACACACATTAATGGGGATAATAACAGGCAGCCGTGATCTATAGGGGATCGCTGTGTTTAATGATCAGTACCTGTCACTGACTGATCGGAACCATGCTGTGAAGGTCCCAATCACTTTCTCTGACAGGCAGGGGTATAATACTTCCCTCCATTCTGTCAGATTGGCAATCTTCTCGCCAATAGTACTGATCAGTGCTATGCAATGCCATAGCATTAATCAGTATATGCAATCTTACCTAGGGGAACTTATAAGGGGGAACAAACGGACAGTGTACAAACAGGAGATATCACCTCTAAGGGCCCTATAACATGAAATGATTATCAGCCAAACGGATCGATATTGCTCTGAATAGCCAGCAATAGGACTTGTCCTTTTTCCTTATATGTCGCTTATTTCCTTCCATTGTTGACAACTCATTGTCCAAGTTACTAACCACCATTCTGCCCTAAAAGCAATGGTTTGGCTGGTGTATATATATCTATAGCTTACATATTTATATATATTATATAAAGATGAGCGAACCTCAAAAACTCTCTGGTTCATCTGCATTTGATTACAGGTGGCTGGAGAAATTGGATGCAACCCTAAGGCTGCCTAGAAAACATTCAGTCAAAGGCCAGGATTACACAGTGTATGACAGCGGCTGTTCTGTGACACAGCCGTATCACAGAATGGCCACTGTCTGTGAAGTTTTACCCGATCAGTACTGCAGTACCATCCGGATGAACCTCATTTCTTTTTAATTGGAATGTGAGTGCATTCAGGTGTGCCCGCATTGCAATTACCCATAGCACACAATGTAGAGTATGGCTGGAGCTCCATTTAACCATCCATGCCAGGCCATTTGCAAGGAAATAACCAAACATATTTGGAATAGATAACCCACCCTTTTCTGGGGGTAGTGTGAGAATTTCCAGTTTCATTCTGACCCTTTTTCGATTCCACAACAGTTCATTTAAGAGTCTATCCATTTTTTAAAAAAATACCCTCCGCAATCCATATTGGGGAATTAGTAATTACATAGAGCACCTGCGGTAGTAATATCATTTTTATTAACCCAATCTTATCTGCCCGATTAATAGAAAGTATGAATGAAATGAAACTGGAAATTCTCACACTACCCCCAGAAAAGGGTGGGTTATCTATTCCAAATATGTTTGGTTATTTCCTTGCAAATGGCCTGGCATGGATGGTTAAATGGAGGGATTCAGATTATTTGAAGTATGTGGTGGAAATGCAGAAAGGAGGAATAAAGGACATCTTTGAGTTAATGGAGTTAAGAAAGGCGGATAATATCCCAGGGGACTCGTTGCTGGGGAGGTTGCTAAGAGTTTGGAGGCGGATAAGGAAAATAATGGGAGTGACTGGGGCCCTAGAATGTACACCATTAATACAGAATGCCAACCTGCCGGAAGTCCAGAAGATAGAGGAGTTGGAATATTGGATAAGTGTGGGATTGACAAAAATCTCTCAAGTTTGTGAGGCTGGAAGTATTAAAAAACTGGAAGAATTAAATGAAATAGCAGGAAAAAAGATCATGTGGTTGAGATACAGACAGCTGAGGACAGCACTAGATGCCTCCAGAGGAAGCCAGGAGTTAGTGGTGGAGCAATCAGATGCACTTTCACGGGTTATGAATATGAGAGAGAATACTAAGGGGACCATGTCCAAGTTTTATAAGATGATAATGGGGGCAAAAGGGGACACTATGGTGGTTATGGTGGGGAGGTCTAGTTTAAGGGAATTAAGAAGTCAGAAGGTATATGGACAAAGGAATTAAGCAAGGTCAAAGTGATAGATGTGAACAGAAGGCAGGATTGGTGGAACCAGATTTATATTAATATAAATGATGGGAAATTAATTAGGAGACATAAGCCCCAGAAAATAGTAGGAAGTAGCAGTAGGTAGGCAAGGGAAAGAGAGGGCCGGAGTGGTGAACAGGGTAGAATGTGAATGACAGGATGTATGAATGATGGATGGTAGTATCTGATGATGATTAAGAGCGGGTACGCAATAATCTAATCTAAAAACAAAGATAGGGAAGCCTCAGAATGTATGGACTGGGGGACCTGCTCGGCTCATGGGGTTCCATTATATATGGACCTATAGAGTCGAATGGGAATTTCAGTTAGGTACCCTACACGGGCCACAATTAAGTGGAGAATGGTGGGGTCCTTTTGGATGTGGACTGGGAAGAGTTGGGGGTACTCATCAGGATTGCCCGTCGATAAGTCGAGGGGGGTCCAGGTGGGAGGCCTGTAACTTTGACCTGGGTCAAGAATGTGAAATATGTATGGGAGGCTAAAAGTTATATAGGAAAAAAAATAAATAAATAATAAAAAAAAGTAGATATATATATGGGTATGTGTGTATATATGTATGTATATATGTATATATATATATGTGTGTATGTATTTGTGGGTATGTGTATGTGTATGTATATGTATGTATATATATATGTATATGTGTATGTAGATATATATGTATATATATGTATATGTATGTGTATGTTTATATAATGGGATGCGGAGGAATGAATCTATAGAATGGATGGTGATGACCCTGTTTTGGTAATTTCGTTTCTTTCGTTCTTGTAATCTGATAGATAAAAAGGGTCTCCCTTTGAGAGTTAAAGTAGAATATGGCAAGGTGCAGGGTGGCAGAATAAAGTTGGTATAGAGTCCAGTAATATAATAAAGGGTGGGTAGGACCGGTGAAACCAGACCTGCCTTCTGGGAACTGTTGAATGGAAATTGTTGGATAGCTTTGCCTAGGTTCTCAAACAAATGAATATACTGAAAAGGAGGGTACACCAACTAGAGAGGGTGTGGAGTATATGTTACTTCCTCTGACTTCTTTATTTAAGGTGTTAATGTATTTGTGGGTGATTTTGTTTTTGGAAAAATAAAAGAAATTTGAACAATAAAAAAAAAAAAAAGAATATGGCTGGAGCTGCACTTTACATTGTCTGCTCTGTCAGTCTTGTGCAGCCACTATTCAATGAATAGTGGCCGCACAAAACTGACATGTCAGTTTTTTGTGCGGCAGCATGGAATCCCGGGCTAAGTGTATATAGTGTGTGAACACGCCTGCCAGGATTCCATAGACTTCAATGCGCAATCAGCAAGTTCATTAAATAACGACCGTGGTTGCAAACCTGCAACTGCGGCCATTGTCTAATGAATTTTTACATTGTGTGAACATAGCCATAGGCTGTATCCATGTTTTCCATGAGTCTCTGAGGCTGCACCCAACTTCTTCAGCCATTGGTAATCAAGTGCTGAGCGTTTGGGTTTGGATTAACCCGAGCATGATCAAGGTTTGCTCATCTCTAATATTGTACAGCATACATACTGTACGCTATATTTTATATGTCTACATTATAGCTGCATATACACTGCCAGACTCCTGCTTTTAGAGCAGAGTGGTGATTGGTAACCTAGACAATGAACTGACCAAAACGGAAGAAAATAAGGGGGGGGGGGGCGTATTGAGAAGAAGGAGGTAAGTTTGCTAAATGAATGTATTTGCAAAAAAATGTAACTTAATTGCCAACTCTATTAGTTGAGATGGAAATACCCCTTTAAAAACATTTATGCATAAAGGGCCACATGTATCATCCTGCGAACGGATGATTTTCGGTGGAAAGTGCCGATTTGCGTATTTTTTTATACGCAAATGGCCGATTTGCGAATAAAATATTCGCAAATCGGCACTTTCCGCCGAGTACGCAGGGGGGAAAGGGGGCGTGTAGTGGGCGGAACAGAGGGCGCGGACTCAGAGTCCGCGCGATTTACCATCCGTTCCGCCCAAATATACGCCGAAAACCTACTCCAGTCCTCAACTGGTGTAGGTTTTCGACGGTGCGCACCGGCGCGCACGGGATTTATGTAGAGGCAGTCCGTCTCTACATAAATCTCCGTAGCGCCGGAGCTGCGGGGGCATTTTTAAGTCCGGCGTAAAAAACGCCGGACTTAATAAATGCCCCCCATAGTGTCCATGGGTTATATAAAAGTAATGATGACAATACTAATCAAGGTTTGCTGCAAATCGCGCTGTCAATTTGCTTTGTTCTGCAAAGCAAATTCCCTCCAATTTATTAAGGAAACTCACAAAAAAAAAAAAAATGGCGGCCACACATGCTGTCTGGAGCTTCACTGGGCAGGAGAAAAGGATTATCCATAATCCTCTGCTCCGATCCAATCAGCTGCAGGCCCCTCTGTGATGTCAGCCCCTCCCCCTCTATATAAGGCGTTTAGGTATTGGAGGCGGGCAGTCGCCTGTGTGTGGAGGAAAGAGCAGGATGGCAGAAGGCAGTTAGAGAAGAGCAAGGAGAGACTAACAGAGCGATATAGGGAAAGAGAGGAGAGGAATGGCGGAAATTGGATGATTGACTCTTTTTAAATTGCAATTTTTTACACTTTAACATGCTTTAACCAATTCTCCCTTCTGTAATAGTCCCAGTATTGTAGCTACTATAGCTTTGTCTGTTTTAATTAAATTAGTTAAGATTCGATTTGCAAATCGTAATCAGTTCATTTCGCTCATTTCTGCTAATAAGTATTATTGTTATTTTTAAGAAATTTAGTCCACCAAGTTTAATTTTACTATTTTAGACTAGGCGATACAGAACAAAATGTTACTGCATTACTGTCCATGTAAATCACCTTCAGTCTGCAGATAACTGTCAGTGGCAATAGCCTGGGTTGCAGGTGCTAGTAAATAACAACTCAAGGCGATAATACTTATCAATGTACAAATTGAAGAGGAAAGAATAAGAACATCAGCTTTCTGGAAGACTAATTTTAGTGGTGGTGACGAATTTACAGGCACATTGGTAGCTCGGGCTTGTTTGCATTGGCTCTCGGTTTGTTTAAAGTGGCATGTTCACAAGGTCTTATCGTGAAGCTTTTCCTTTCTGCTGTTTAAATTCAAGCCTTCGAATAGCTTTGACTAAGAGGATTAGTCTGTAGAAGGTAATCCAGATAGAAGGCAAGCAAATATTTGGCGATACACTCTCTCCTAAGAGCCCAAATGATTTAAATAATGTTTTTGCTAATACTTAAATGTATGTGATGATTATATTGGTCAAGTTTTTGTTCAATACCAAATCATTTTATACCATGTAAGATATTAAACTGATAAACATACTGTAGACAAGCACGTTAGGCCTTCAGAACTAGTGATGAGCAAATAATTTTTCTAATTGTGAATTAACTTGTCTAATCATGGATAACCCCTTTACAGGGGTACTCCGGCGAAAATCTTTTACCCAGTAATTGAAACACATTACAAAGTTATATAACTTTGTAATATGCTTCAATCACCTATCTGCCCCTCCCCCTTCCCTAACTTTTCCCCCCTCAACCCCCCTCCCCCCCCCCAAACCGCTTGTGCCGTCAGATAGCTGCTTTTAATCCAAGATCTGTCCTGGGATCCGTTCGGCAGGTAATGCAGTTTTTGTCCTAAAAAACAACTTTTAAACTTGCAGCCTGTGCCAAACGGGAGTATCTGTACCCTAACTTTGCACTACCCCTCTGTCCCTCCTCCCCACCCTCTTCATCATTAGGAATGCTCCAGGCAGATTGCCTCCTATTCGTACGCTGTGTGAATACTGAACATGGGCTAGATCGTTAACACCTGGGCAGTGTTCATCATGGAGAAAATGTTCCAGTGGCATTCCTAATGATGAAGAGGATGGGGAGGAGGGACAGAGGGGTGGTGCAAAGTTAGGGCACAGATACTCCCGTTTGGCACGGGCTGCAAGGACAATAACTGCATCACCTGCCGAACGGACCCCAAGAAAGATCTTGGATTAAAAGCAGCTATCCGAAGGTACAAGTGGTTTAGGGGGGTTAGATTGTGGATACAGAGTCATTTGAAGTAAACTCATTCTTACCTAATGACTGTTGACCCCAGGCTGTTCTGTGGCAGCCATTTTGTGACAATGACATCATCAAGAGGGAAGCGGGTCTAAGCCCTGTTAGGCCAGCCTCCCTTTGTCAGATGACTCAGGTTGCTCTGCTCTGATTGGCTGAGCAAGCTGTAAGCCATCTAACAGTTCTACAGAGTCAGTTAGACATCACAGGAGACAAAGTGCATCATGGGAAAGCCCAAACCAGGAAGTGAAGAAAAAAATGAAGACACCAACTGGTTTCGTCTTTACATTGTTCTTGCTGTGGTAAAACTGACTTGTTATTTATGTTGCTCAAGTCAGTATGATTACAAATATAGGTAATTTATATACATTTTTTTATTTTACTACTTAAAAAAAGTTTAAAAAAAATAATAATAAATGTTTCAAAAAATGCTCTATTTGGATTCTTATAACATTCTTACTTTTTGTTTTATGGGGCTCTCATCCATGCCTTTTGGTTTCTCACTATTCCATTTTTTTCTAGTATGTGATATAATCAAAAACTATTTTGGACTGGCTCTTTTTGGTGTTTACTCCATTTACTGTCTGGGATGAACAATATGATAATTTAATAGTTTGGAAAATTCCACATGATACCAAATATATTAAAGGGGTTCTCCCGTGAATAGGGGACAAGTATGTTTTAATCAAAGAACCACTTAAATTTTTTGTTTACATTTTTATATTTAAAAAATGTGAAAGGGTGTTGAATTTGAATTTTTATTAAGGTAGAGATTTTTTTATATTTTTAAAAAATTTAACCTATACGGAATACTTTTTTTGTACCCCTAGGGGATTTCTATGGGTGTTTTTTTTATTGCTCATACAGATCAGTGCAGTACTCATGTACTTCATTGATCCGTTAGATCTGCATTTTACTGGTACAGCCTGCCATATGTAGGATGTATCAATAGCAAAATCAAAGCAGACACAAAGGCCTAGCAAAGGCCTGGGCCTACCGTAACAATGGATTGGCTCCAAATGATAAAGATTTGAAAGGCCATTTAAAAGTTTATGTCAGCTCTAACAGCGGCATCTGAATAGTTAAATGACAATAGCTTCATGCTTACCATTAATGACAGTCCTCAGCTCCTGGATATCAGCTCCATAAAACCTTGACAAGATAAGCGGCATGTAAGTGATTTTACAATAAGGGGTTAAGCATGAAAAATGTTATATTTACATGAATTAACTGAATATAAGCAGAATTGCTGCTCAGGCATGTATCTGTATTTCATGCACAATATTACTAAAAGGTTGTTTTCACACTACATCAGACATTAGTGGATGATACATTAGCTCCAAGGTAGATTTAGAATTCTAACAACTTACCTTTTGCATGTCTAATGAGCATCATCATATCCTGCCCCCGAGGACGGAATAAGATATGAGAATCTCATTCATATTTCTAGTAGTGGAAAGCATGCTTGAGTAAGCCTGTTGGACACAATCATATCCTGCAACTTGGCTTCTTGCCTAGACTGGACATTTGGTAGATTTTCTGAGACCTGTAAATCAGTCTGATACATAACTTGTGACATTCAAGATAAATACGTCAAATTACCCTCTAGTGTTTAGCGTTTATGTCTTTTTACATGATATGTGAAGAGATCCCATACATAAATGCAACCTGACTGAAGACGAAATTGCATCTAATGACTTTTAGAAGTGTGAGAGAACATCTATTACTAGTTTTCTGATATAAAGTGATACTTTTATGTTTAAAGTGGTGGTCTGGTGGTAGAAAAAAAATATTTAAAGGGCTTAAACTGCCTTGAATTGAAAAATAATTTGCACATGCACCCAAAGCGTTGGGAGATTGGACAGTTGAGTATGGTGTGTTTAGTTTTTTTTTAGTTTTAGGGCCGCCTGAGCAATTCATTTTTCCAATGTTGCTCAACCCCCTTTAATGAAACCTCATTACTCTTAGCCAGACCAGAGAAAGTAGTGGCAACTCAGACGTTAAGTGTATAGTGATCAGGGATCCAGTGGGCATCTATATAAGAAGGGGGTCACCAAATCAGATGTCACGGTGGAAGAAGGGGCTTCACTGGTCCTCCTACACTCCTCCACATTTGCATAATAACAGGGGGGCACACTAAGGATGGTCTTTCCCCTGGAGAACCCTAGGTACAAGGTCGTATTTACCACTAGGCACCCGTGGTCCGGTGCCTAGGGCAGCACCTTGCAGGGGGGCAGCACCAGGGAGAAGGGGAAAGGAATGAACTTTCCTTTTTCACCTCCCATTCAGACTTGCCAGTAAATCCAGTGTCTTTTCGAGGGGTGTGCACTATGATGGTATTGGTCAGATCTGGTATGGTGGTGTTATCCAGTGACAGTATGGCGGCACTGGTCAGGTCTGGTGTGGCGGTTGTAAATTTGATGCTTAGAGCTATTACCTACCAATCTACCAATCCTGTGGTGAGAATTCCTTCAGACAATATGCAGACGGCTCTGATCAATGATTCAGTGTGGAAATTTGTTTATGTTTTAAGCAGTTAAAAAACATGAAAAACGCGATTCAGACAATTTAGAGAAATGCATGTGGACGAAACCACACTCCCGTTTCTTCCTTAGTAGTCATGTGCTGTTACCAGGATTATTGGCCATAAGCCTTTTGGTTACCGCATGAGGGTCTGGTTTCGACTGCATGTGGTGTTGTCCAGTAAATGTGGGAACATCAGATATCAATATTAGGGATGAGCGAACTTTAGAAAAGTTTGGTTCGGTTTGATCCAGCGAACTTTCGTGAAGTTCGGATTCAGCCGAACCGGACAGGACAGGACATAGGACACAAAGTTCCTTGGACCCAGTAGGGGGGAAAACAGACATTTGACAGTGGACACAGCAGCAGTAATAGTACTGTATTGGACCCAGTGTGGAGGAGTGTAAAAAACTAATAACCTGTAACCCCATCTATAACATCTAACCTTATTAATGGCTGAATGGATCATATTATCTTTGGCATTAGTGGAATCAAATTATTATCATCCCAGATATACAAACACTGTATTCCAGTCTCATTCTCTTCTCCACTCTCATATTGAGTATAGGGCTGAACTCTCACCTAGTAATTTCTTGACCTCCAAAATGGTGGATGACTGGAAGTCCTAATATGGTCGTGTCTAAATAGTCACGTGGGTAAAGTATGGATCATAGTGAGATATAGCTACGTGCCCAGCTTGACCAATCCACTTGGAGCTTTGCCAGTATACCATTTTTGGGATATAAGTTGTACTGGGTGTAACCATATTTGGGCCTAAGTGTATATATTTTCCCGGTCAAGAGAGTATATAGACTTAGAAGGTTAGTTGGTTGGGGGGTCTTTTTGTATACCATCTTTCAAGAGAAGCCTCCACGCACATCTGGGGTTTATTAGCCCCCACCTCAGGAATTCACCCAAGGAAGTTCTTTGTTCTCTAGCCAAATCTTCAGTCACCATTGGAAAGAGACTACATCCCCATCATTTTTGGGACTCTGAGTCTTGAACCACAGAGACATTCTAAGACATTTGTAAGACTATTGCCTTATTTCTCTTATGATTGACATCCTGATTATATGATATTTGTACCTCCTTTGGTGAAGAATTAAACCAACCATATTTTTTACCTACAAGTTTTCTTCTGCCGTCCTGGAAAATTCAAATTTCCCTCCAAAGCACACTTTTCCTTTTTTTTTGAAACCTCATCCTTATTACAAGGAGGGGGAGGAGGAGGCAGTAGCACTTGATTGCAAACAGCCCAGTATGGTTGAAAAGAGACTATTGGAGGAGGCGGCACCACTTGATTGCACCAAGCCCAGTATGATTGAGAACAGACTATTTGAGGAGGAGGAGGAGGCAGTACCTGATTGCACCCAGGCCAGTATGTTTGCAAACAGACTATTCATGGAGGAGGATTTTCAGCCTCGGAGTGGTGGCCTGGGATTCCCAGCTGATGATGTTGTTTACCGCACTTTTAAGAACACGGACGAGTGGGATGATGTCGTTGATGCCTGTTTACAGAGTCCCGTCCTCAAAAGGGATCAACAATTGGCACGACATGTTCAAAGAAATCTGTGCACTATGAGGTTTATCACATGTGCCATACAAGGTGTATGACGCAGCCCTCCCTGCTGCACTGCAGAGAAAAGGTTCCTCCCTTTGTGGGCTACAACACTTCGCACCATTAGTTGACCTTGGCTCAGCCATTCATATATCTCCTACCTGATGGTCCGGAGGAGCTCCTGCCCACTTTGGCTTCGTTCACCCAGGCTCACAAAATGGAGGACAGCCTGAGAGCGCCGGGCCTGACATCGTTGGTAAGACACCAGGGCAAGTTGGACTGCAGTCAAAGAGGTGGATGGTTGCAAGCTGGTGGAGGCAGAACTTTTGCAGAACTGGCCCCCTAAAGGGAAGTGACAGTGCCAAGAATGGGCTAACTTACTGGTGGTCTTCTGGGGGAATGTTGACCCAATGGGCAATAACAGACATGTACTGCCTTTGCCCATAATTAAAGGACCAGACATCAGCACTGGCGTGCAGGGTCTTGGACACCAAGATACCCAATGAGTCGCCAATATTTTTCTAGCCGATTGAACAGCTGATGGGACTTTTTTTGTTTCTCGGACAGTGATGGGACTTTTTTTGGGACTTTTTTGGTTTCTCAGACAGTGATGGGACTTATTTTTGGACTTTTTTTTTTACTTTTTGTTGTTGCGGCTAAACGGGGTTCTCCTATTTTTTAACCTGATTGTAAAGATATGAACTGATTTTCCCTTAATAAATTCGATAAGCTTGAACACTGAAGTTGCTTTAATGTGTCTTGGTAATACTCACAGACAGCTGTCACATTACATTTTTGATTAGGCAGCACCCAGTTATATCTGAGGAGACTAATTTAAGGTCTCAACCTAACAGGGGTGACGTCACACATCTTGATATTCACAGAAAACCAGGATACAAGGGATTATAGGAGTAATAATCCCTTGTATCCTGGTCTATTCTGTGAAAAAAGTACAATTTCGCGTCGCCGTTGTTATTTTTACCAGATTAGCCAAACCGAACTTTTTTTAAAGTTCGTAACGAAACTGGTTTGGAACGGTTCGGTTCGCTCATCCCTAATCAATATGATGGTCAGAAACTAGAAAATCATGATGCTAATTGGTGAGTGAAGAGGGGGCGCCTCCAGGTTTACTGCCTAGGGCAGCAGCAGCTGGTAATCCCGCCCTGTCTAGGTAGTGTCTCTGGTCAATGGAAAGTGGGATGCTCTTGGTGTTGAATGTGCAATGACTCAACTGGACATGGTGGTGCTGAACAACATAACAATCCTTTACTGAGCAAATTTGGTAAGAAATCTGCCACAGTACTTTGAGGCACAATTCCTTATAATAACATAATGTATTGCAATGGCTCATATAAGAAAACTCCTTTGTGGGCAGTCTATTCTCCCCTCTATTCTTTATAACAGATGCACTAGTCCTGAAATAACTTCACTGGAGATCTTCACAGGTTGGCTCCCAGTGGGTAATACTTGTAGTAATAAGGTACTCACGATACATGAGATGCTATGTTCACCACTGCAAGATGCAAATTTTGGAATGGGAGCTTGACATGATGTGACAGCCACAATACCTGTTCAGATCCCAGACTCACTATCGGGTCCTTGTACAGTTTCCCCTAAAACCTGAATTGTAGGTTCTGTGCTAGAATTCATATGTTAACTGGAAGTGTACCTGGTTAGTATAAACCAGAGTCCTTCCAAATTGACTGAAAGCAGCTGCGCCCACTTTCACATGACAGAACACAGCAAATTTCAATATGAAATGAGTGCCATGTCTTCCTGTACAGTGTTGTCAAATGCAATATATGGAAATACACCCTGTAAAATCAGAACTTTATTAAGTCCAGGGTACATGTCCAGGGTACATTATTAATGAATGTATCACTTTAACATCTTTTTCCCGATTCCGAACATTCAATCTGCATACCTTGCCCGTTCATCATACTGCTGATGGTACACAGTGTGTCGTGGATCCATGTACTAGTAGCAGTGGTGCCGGAGAAGGGTCAAGCCTAGATATACATGGAAATAGGTACTCCGCACTGAGTTGCAGTTAAAGTAATTTTTATTTGCATAGTTGGTAAAGCAGATATAAAATAATGTTTCGGTCTATATGACCTTCATCAGACTCATCATGAATAGGATATAAACGGTGAGGAGTTCTGGTAGAACAGCTTGTGAAACAGCTTCAGTGCTGGGAGTGGAAGTCTTGGTATAGGCACAGACTGATAAGTCCTGGTATCAGTAGGAGAGCTGTGCTAGCTTTCAGCGTGATGGTGGCAGGAGCCTTGCCTGGACTGGGAGACGCTGATGGTACACATGGTTGAGAAAGTGCCATGGCGTCTGGCTGGACATTTATTACATTAAAAAATTGTAGCACAAAAAGCTGCAAAAATTTTCAGCTGTATCGGCATGAGGTCTACCATGACAGAGCTGTTTTGGTGTCAAATCTGAAGGACAGTATTCATCAGCCAGAAGCAGTTGGCTCCATTCACTGTGTTGCAGTGGCAATGTGTAAATGCAGCTCAGCTCCCATTTAACTGAACAGTACATAATCTGCATTAACCAGGTCCATATATTATACAGTGAACAGAACCAGTGAACAGTGGGGGCGCGGAACAGCTGGTTGTCAGCTGTGTCTGGTGTCGTCGCCCTGCTGACCAGTGACTGATGAACTATCCTGTGGCTAGCTTATTAGTATGTTTTGCTCAGTAAATCCCCTTTGAAGTGTATTCTGATATATGCCTTACTATGAGGTCTTTCAGGTTCCCACCAGGGTTCCACAAATTTTTAAATAAATACATTGCAGACCGTATTATTCTTGCCCTAAAAACAATAGCAAATCTAAATAAAAACAAAAAAAACTAAAAACTAAATAAAATGGCATTGTTAACACAACCTAATACAGTGGCACGGACATAGCTGGTGGCCCATTGTTTCAATATTGGGTGCTGTGTCTGTGTAGGTGCGTCCACAGGCATAGACGCTGACCCTGTACAGTCAGAAAGTGCTAGAATGAAAAACTGAAACCAACTCAAAAGAACTGAGAATCAGAGGTTCAGCACAATCCCATATAATAGCTTTTCTTTGGAGATGTCGGGACAGTATGATTCCCAGCTATATCTAACAGCAGCATATGTGAATGCTTGAATGATGAAAAGATGATATTTCACGGAACAACATTTTTAAAAGGATCTGGGAACCAGCTTTATCTGTACGTCTAATTGAAAGTAATTGACAGTTAAATAATATTTCACATAAGTTATTGAAATTAAAATCACCCCCATTTGTAAGGTGCCATTATTTCTCCTACAGACGTCAATGTACTCTTACAAGTATATTTTTGCTTTTATATTAGTCCTGTTAAGCACTTCTTATCCTATTCAGGTGGAACTCTTCCTTCTCATGTGCAAATTTTTATATTGAACCTTTTAACCTTTTAACCTTTTAACCTTCCCAGTTCTTTGCCGGTTGGATCTGTCTTCAGTTTAATCACAGCGCAGATGCTTGCAGCAAAAGCTTTACTACGTTTTTTTTTGTTTTTTTTTATCAGTCTGCAGTTGATAGGAGAATGATTTTGTAAATGATGTCGTGGACTTCATTCAATAACCTTGCTCATATACAGTACCACAAAAATATGCAGCTGCCAGGAGTAAGATAGTTGGCAATTACATGAAATTGTGTAGCTTTATCATTGATAATCTTCATCATATACCCATATTCAGAATAAAAGACAAATGTAATTACTTAGCATTCTGTGCTTCAGTTACATACTTTTACAGAGATCGGCTATGTTCACACAACGTCTTTTGAGCTCCGTTTGAAATTATGTCCGTCTAAAATAACGGACGTTATTTAGCTGTCTGGCCTCCCCTTAGTGCAGTCACTGGTGTTTGCACATTATTTTAGTTTGGTTACTTATTGCCCTTTGGGTGTGTCTTAATTGAAAAGTCCATTGAATTTAATAGTTAAAATGGAGAAAGAACGGTGACAAAAGAAAAACTGTGTGTGAACAACTAATAAAAAACGTCCGTTGTTTGCAAAAGACATCCGAAAATAATGATCATGTTCATTATATTGACGTCCGCAGTAAAAAACATCCGTTTTACAATGCATTGTGTGCATTGGACGTCCGTCTTGCCATTGACTTCAATGCATTGCCATTGCAGTTAGTTAAATCGCTGCAAAAACGGCCGTTTTTTTTAAATATGAAAATCGGCCGCCTTTTCAATATTTTTGACGTTGTGTGAACATGGCCTTAAAGGGGTTGTTTTGGGAATTCTCTTTACGTTAAAATGGGCTCAGGCTGGTATAAAAACAATGTGAACTCACCTGCCCTGGTCCCCCATTGCAGCCATTCTGAGGGAGCCCAGTCTAGCTGTTGCACAGAAGGGCTAGTCAGTGGCTTACCTTTGCCCATGATTGGACAATGAGGCACTTTATTGTGTTCAAACCACGGGATGAAATACAGAATAGTGGGACAAGATTCCATCCGAATGTCAATAGCGGGAAATTGGGTTAGTACAGTGAGCGCACTTTTTTTCTTTAGGCCTCACACTAACCCATTTAAATGTAAAAATGACTACCCTGACATCCCCTATAAGGACATAAGGAATGGAACAGCCTTTTAAAGTTGCAGGGCCTATTACACAGGCCAATATTTGGCTATTCACCTGATAATCACCCTAAGTCCCTAGGCTATGTTCACACACCTTCAAAATAATGCCTGAATTTATTGGACAGCTGTCAATTAATGAAAAATAAAGTCTGCCATTATACGAATAATATTTGCCTTTACATGAAAGCCCTCCAATGCAGCCTGTAAAGGACCTGTGGTGACATCATTGTCACATGACAAGGTCCTTCAGTAAGTTCTCTAATGTTACTGCAATGTCTCCTGGCTGCAGTTTTGCCATGATTTGTGCAAAATTGCGGTAAAAAGCAGCGATTTTTATGCAAATCATGGCAAAACTGTAGCCTGGAAAAAATACACCACTGAAAGTATATGTCTGTTTGGGGGGCCATGGACCCCCCAGGAGCTCAGGGACACGGACTGACACAGACCTATTATAATCCGCTACTGTGCTAAGGTAATGTACAGATACTGTACAAGGAAACATTTTAATCCTAAAATTAAGTACAACTAATTTCCTAGACAAATTGTAATAAGTAAAATAATTTGTTCTGGATTAGTCTCAGCTTCACTTGCAAAAAGCAAGTTAATGGATTATATAATTAAAATGACTAAAATCAAATTAAGATACCGTCCAAGCGTTCAGTCATTCAGCTCAATATCGTTTAATGGATAATAATTGACAGGTTAAGTAAGTCCTTTAGTAAGTGTTCAATAATTTTATTTTCAGCATTCACATGTTCAAGGTTTTTTAAGACAAAGGTTAGTGAACGTCGGGCATTTGCTTCACCTCTGTGCTTCTTCTCTCCTGAATAGGATCACCCAGCAGCCAGCAGCAGAAGCCTGTTTTACTAAGAAGATGACTTCTATGCATTGTGCAGTGTTTAAACTACCCATATCAATAGTAACAGCTGTGAGTGGGGCTAGAAAGTGCTGGAGTCCGATTGTTCAGCATTTGAATACCGGTGGCTGAAGAAGTTAGATGCAGCCCTGGGGAGTCCAGAGAAACAGAGGAAACACGACTCTTCCCTTAGAAGACAGGTTCAGGCCTTGAAGGAAAAACACATCTCTTCGTTGTTGAGGAAAAATCTTCTTTGGCTTGATCCGATTGAGCTCAAAGGAAACTTCAAGGCTATCTTCACACACTGTTTTCCAACAGCCATTACTTGATACTTAAAGGAGAAGCCCGGCGAAAATTTTCATTAAAGTGTCACTGTCGTATTTTTTTTTTTTTTGCAGAAAGCAATAGTCCAGGCGATTTTAAGAAACTTTGTAATTGGGTTTATTAGCCAAATATGCCATTATCTGCATGTAAAAAGCCTTTTCCCAGGTCCCCCCCCTCCTTCCTCTTTTCCATCCACTGCAAAAAATCTGAAAATTGTGACTTGTTGCATGAGTCGTACCCTGTCTGCTCTAGGGAGAGGGGAGGGGGGAGGAGGAAGGAGGGAGTTAGCCAGCAGCAGAAAGCAGATAACAGAGGATTACAGGCAGGAGCTGGGTGACAGCTGTAATCTGAGCTCAGACAGGTCAGTGGTGACTGTCCCAGGAGATAACAGGTGAGGTATTTGTAGATTAACTCTTTGTTGTCCTGTTTTGGTCTTTTCTTTAGCTCTCTCCATAGGAGAACAATGAAGACAGGGGGGAGAGCTTCAAACTGCTTTTTCATGATAAAAATGCATTTTTTTGGCTAATAAACCTAATTACAAAGTTTCTTAAAATCGCCTGGACTATTGATTTATGAAAAAAAAAAAATTCATGACAGTGACACTTTAAAGTATTGAATTGCCCCCCAAACGTTAAACAAATCACCGATATATATTTTTTGTGGGAAATGCACATAAAGTGCTTTTTTCCCCTGCACTTACTACTGCATCAAGGCTTCACTTCCTGGATAACATAGTGATGTCACGACCCGACTCCCAGAGCTGTGTGGGCTGTGGCTGCTGGAGAGGATGATGGCAAGGGGACACTGAGCATCCCTCTGCCATCATCCTCTCGAGCAGCCACAGCCCGCACAGCTCTGGGAGTCGGGTCGTGACATCACCATTTTATCCAGGAAGTGAAGCCTAGATGCAGTAGTAAGTGCAGGGAAGAAAGCACTTTATGTGCATTTCCCATAATAAGTGTATATAGAAACATAAAAACATAGAAGATTGTCGGCAGAAAAACACCACTGGGTCCATCTGGTCTGCCCTTTTAGTATTTTCTTTTTTATTATCTTAGGATAAATGTATGTTTGTCCGAGGCGTGTTTAAATTCTGTTATTGTAGATTTACCAACCACCTCTGCTGGAAGTTTGTTCCAGGTATCTACTACTCTTTCATTAAAATAATATTTTCTCACATTGCTTCTGATCTTTCCCCCAACTAACCTCTCACTGTGTCCTCTTGTTCTTGAGCTCAGTTTTTTACTAAAAACACTCCCCTCTTGAACCTTATTTAATCCTTTAACATAGTTAAAGGTTTCAATCATGTCCCCCCTTTCCCTTCTTTCCTCCAGACTATACAGATTCAAATCCTTAAGTCTTTCCTGATATGGTTATGCCTCACACCCTCCACCATTTTTGTAACCCGTCTTTGGACCCGTTCTATGTTATCAATGTCCTTTTTTAGATGAGGTCTCCAGAACTGGACACAGTATTCCAGATGTGGCCTAACCAGAGCTCTATACAGCGGCATCACAATCTCCCTCTTCCTACTGGTTATACCTCTAGCTATACACCCCAGCATACGATTTGCTTTCCCCACCGCCTGGTTGCACTGGTGACTCATTTTAAGGCTGTCAGAAATCACTACCCCTAAATCCTTCTCTTCTGAAGTCTTTTCCACCACAGTACTGTTAACGATAACGACCATGGTTTAGCATGTTTCAGCGGCAGTCATTGCAAAGGCAGCCGCTGAAATAATATTCTTGCGCAAAGTCAAAGATGGCCCTTTAATTATGTTTAATTAAAAAGTCCAATGACTTTAATCCAAAGGAGGATGAAAAGAACAGTGAATTCAATGTACTGTGTGTGAACTACTTTAAATTAAGGCCGATGATCATGCAATAACGACCACAGATTATTTTGGTGCAAACATTAATTTGTTATTTTATACATTATGTGAACTAAAAGGACAAATCAGTCTAGGTTTATGCTGCCATAAATGAGGGAAACATAAACTAGTGACAGAAATGCTGAACAGATCAGTGTATTACTTACATCACTCTGTTCAGCTGTTTTCCTAATATGCAGGAGAATAGGACTCTTGCCAACCCCCCCCCCCCCCCCCCACACACACACACACACACTCTAACTGCTGATTGACAGTTAATTGCCCATACATAGCATGGATAGCTAACTATCAATCAGCAGCTGTGGGCAGAGTTTTCTGCTTCTTATGAATATCAAAGACTACTTAGCTCACACACATAATACAGAGGACTACTTATTGTCCATGTTGTTCAGGAGGATATCTCTGAATCTGCTGCACAGAAAACTGAGAGTGATACATCATTCTAATTAGCTTCTCTGTCACTATTTTATTCTACCCTGAGATAGGACATTAGAAAGCTACTAATGGTCCTTTTACACGGGACGATTGATCGTTCGTTTTTGCACGATAACGGTCAAATTTGAACGATAATCGTACGTGTAAACGCAGCAAACGATCAAACGACGAGCAAAAAATCGTTCATTTTGATCTTTCAACATGTTCTCAAATCATCGTTGATCGTACGCAAAAAATTCGCAGATCGTTCCATGTAAATATTCTTTCAGCGATTTCACCTATGTGTGAGATAGTCTTAAACGATCGCATAGCGAATTTTCCGTACGATGTATCATTTCGTCTAAACGCTGATCGTTATAAAAAAAACATCGTTCATTCCAAATCGTTAATCGTGCGATTGGGCGAATTATCGCTCCGTGTAAAAGTACCATAACAGAGTGTCTCTAATCATTCAATAATGTAAACAACGGTCGTTATTTAAAATTCAATGGCAGCAATTATTCTACAGCGTGTGAACATAGCCCAAGAGCTGTACAATTGTATTGAAATCTCTCCCTGTCTTCTACAGACTATTGTGCCTATATCCATGGGGGTGGCTGTAAAACATATGTCTAAGGCTATGTTCACACTACATAAAAGTACGGCCGTTGTTGCCATGGGTGTGGAACACTGCCTTATCTGCTATGGGATCCCGGCCAGAGCGTATACACATAGTATACGCTCCGGCCGGGATCCTATACAGCGCTGCAAAGAACTGACATGTCAGTTTTCTGCAGCCGCAATTCATTGAACAGCGGCCGCAGAAAGACCTATCAGTTCACACAATGAAGCAAGCAGCTCTGGCCGCAAGCTTCATTGTGTGCTGTGCGAAGTTCTGATGCGGGCGCGCGCTGATGCGCCCGTATCAGAACACTGCGGCCGGAAAGATCATGTGGCCAGTACTGCAGTGCCGGCCGGGATTAACTTTTCAGAGATGGAACCTTCCGTGACCTGGCCGAGTCACGGAACGGCCAGTCTCTCATGTAGTGTGAACATAGCCTAAAACTGTTAAAAGCAGTTTAGGCAAAATGGTCACCCTCATTGGACTGAAAATTGGATTTCCTTATGAAAGTTTTCATGTAATTGGTAAAGTTTTAAAAAAAATCTATCTTTCAATATTCTTCAGTGTTGTATTAACAGAGTAAATACGTAAATGTCTTTTGAAATGTCACACAGACAATTCCGATTTAGCGCAGCACAAATTATCGGAGTAAATGCGTCAACAAATAAACATTCTTATAAATCGCTCAGATCGTGCTGACAAAATATGTGGTTTCTGGAGATCCGGAAGACAATGAATTAACCTGTATATACATGCCTGTATAGATGCATAATTGTTTTTATTGTTGTACGTCGTAAGCTGCTCAATTGAGAGATTTATAGAAAGCATTGTAAACAGGAACATACATTAGCTCATATTTTGTATGGAATTCGACTGAATGAATATTTGAGGATGTCCAATTAAAGTATCATTTACTATTCTATTTGGCAGATGGACTGACAAAAATGTTTCTGATTGCTTGTTACTTTTTCACAGCTGAATATGCTAATGCAAACTAGCCAGAAAGCAGCTGTCACCTATACACATATCTCTCTTTTTTTTTTTTTTCTTTGCCCAGAAGAAATATATTGGGATTTTGGTGACAGGCTGTAAAACAATATTTTAAATTTTCTTTCAACTGACATGTAATTATATTTGCGGTTATTAGAAGGAAAATACGGGCCAAATTTTTGTCCCAGTCTTGCATACTTCTCACCCTAAATGAAATCCTGATTTTTATTGTCAGTCCTGTCTACTGACATCATGTTGTCTTGAGGCTATAATACACCACTGCATCATCAAATTATTTTATATGAGAGTCAGACCTTGTTATAAACACTTGTGTACGAACCAGGTCACATTGGCATTCACCCAAAGAACAGCTGAGAATATCTTCTTTATTAAAAGAAAAAAAAAAACTTTTCTTAGTCTGCAAACACACAGGGCGGATCCGCAACGGATTTCTTGCTGCGAAATTTGCAGCGAAATCCGCTGCAGATCCCTGGCCTGTAATGTCTATGGGAAGACATACTAGCAGCAGGATTAACATCCAGCTGCGAATATGTAAGAACACCGCCCCGTTAACCCCTGCATCCGATCCGGCTTGCTTCGGGGGTTCCAGGGCAGCACACTGATTAGCTGAGCAGAACATCCATCATGGAAGTCCATGGAAGAATGGATCCAAATAGATGCACACAATTGCATCCGTTTTTCCCCCATAAAATGGATACGTTAAAGAGACGGAACTCAGCCTTATTAGTTAATGCGACTCTGTACCCACAATCTGACACCTCCAAACCACTTGTACCTTTGGATAGCTGCTTTTAATCCAAGATCTGTCCTGGGGTCCTTTCAGCAGGTGATGCAGTAATTGCCCTAAAACTTTTAAACTTGCAGCCCTGTGTCAATTGGCGGGGCCTACAGTGTGTGTCCGCCCTAGGATTGCAACGCCTCCCCACCCTCTAGGAATGCCCCCGGGTAGGATTTTTTCTATTTCTCACCTGACCACTGCACAGGTGCCTTAACAATCCTGCACATGTGCAGTGTTCACACAGCTGATGAATAGGAGAAATTTTTCTTGGGGCATTCCTAATGATGAAGATGGTGGGAGGTGGGGGAGAGGTGGTGCAAGGCTTAGGCACACACACCCTAGGCCACGCCAGTTTGGCACAGGGCTGCAATTTGCAAGTTGCTTTTTTATGACAATAACTGCATCACCTGCCGAAAAGACCCCAGGACAGATCTTGGCGTAAAAGCAGGTACAAGCGGTTTGGGTAGGTCAGATTGTTGGTTCAGAGGCGCTTTAATAGTGGCCAACATGATGAGGCTAATCAAACCCAATACAAATAAACTTTTTAAACTTTTTCTTAACTTTTGAAGGTAACTGAAGATTTATATGATATATTCCCCACTAAATAGCTCTTAAACAATTCACTCTGATCAAGGAATAAACTTACTTGAAAGTGCTAATTTAATAAAGGGCAAATAGCCGTTAAAAAGGTTATAATGAAGCTTTTCATTTTCCTCCTCATGTCCTTTTTCTAGTTTTTGTTCTTGAGGGTTAACTGCCTATATAGACAGCACTGACATTAAATATGTCCAACCTCTGGCCTTCCACAAATGTCTGAGAGATCTAAGCTGTTTTTAATGCCATCACGTTTTGATCCTGGTGCAGTAATTGAAGTCAATGGGTAACATTTATCAGCAGCCCAGAAAATGTGTGGTCTGCTAATAGGACTAATCTCTGCAAATGCTTTTAGAGGATTTTGGTTGACGGACATCCAAGACACCTCCTGGATTACCTGAGAGATGTATAGCCATAGTTGTTTCATTCATATCTAGGTGAATTCATTCTACTAGTGAGAGGGGAACATAATCAATTCCTTAATAAAGGTTGAGGAGAACCGTTCACCCTTCAGCTGTTGCAAAACAACAATTTCCCTCATGCGTGGACAGCTGAATTGTAGCTATACAACAAGGGGAGGATTGCAGGTTGCCTTTTTCCACCTGCATCAGTGTCCCACAGTGTCTCTATGGGAGGGCTTGCAAGCCTATGCTTCTGTCGCTCTCTGCTCAAAGAATTGACAATTGTCAATTTTTTGAGCAGAGAGCGATGGAAGTGTAGGCGCACAAGCCCTCCCATTGACACACTGAGGCAGACAGAATTCCACGGCAGAGAGGTCTGCCACGCAATTCTGCTGTTTTTGCTCTATGTGAACTGGCCCTATATATACAGACTGGTTAGCTCCTTGCTTCAGATACTTGAGGGAGCTGACATAATAATAGCCATAGAAGTGGAGGTTGGCAGAGATCTTACAGCTTGGGTAAAATATAATACAATAATATATAATTTATTATAATATATATATAATATAATAAATATAATAGTGAATGTGATATATTGTGTTGAGCAAGCACTAAAGTGCTCATTACTTAAATTAAGCAATTTAATGATTGAGAGCTCAACTCGAGTAGCAAATCCCATTGAAATGGACTTGAGTATTTATCCAGATGCCCCTTGCTCAGAAAAGTTAAGTGTCTTTGGTTCACCTTCAAGGGATGAGTAAAAATTAGAACGCAAAAAAATGCAATAGGTTACTGCAAGACAAATTAGAACTCCAGTGGTATGCCGTCAATTGAAAGCATATCGCCAAAGTTCTAATGTGTTATGCGGTAGCCTGAGTAGATGCTCGGTCGAGCATAGTGCTCAATCAAACACCCCTATGCTTGATAGAGCATGCTCGCTTAACAGTAGCGATAAGGTCATCATGTTAGTTCGGCAAAAGCCCACACAAATTTTTGCCTATTTACTAATTTTAAACTACAAAATGTCAAATAACATTAAGTGTCTGCATTTCCTATTCATAAGGCAACAATTCAAGGACTTTATTTTCCGATCCTTTGTTGCCTTTAGTTATGAGAAATAAGATCTTGACAAAATATAATTCTTTCTAATAACTGGTTTCTTGTTTTCAGCCAAAACACTATATAATTTCTTAGGCATAATCTGAAAGTAATAGCTATGGAAATTCAACTTTTCCTGCTAAACATGACACACAATATAAAAAAAAAAAAATCTAAATTCAGATAAGCAGCTACATTCATTTAAAGCTATAGCTTAGAAATACAATAACTATATGAATAACTCATAATGGTTCTGCCATTTTACCCTATTGGTTAATCATCTAAATGTGCGTGGTGAACCCAGCAAGTATGGATCACAGCATTTCACTCTTGCATCAAGTAAACTTGGGAGGGTGAGACACACCAACTATGACCCTGTGGAGGCAAGTAATGAAAACTACTTGTAATAATCAACACTATCATTAAATCTGTGTCATACTAAATTGGATAACCGTAAAAGGAAGCAAGCTGATTTCAGTGTGGGAGAACGCCGAACAATCATTTGATAAAACATTTCATTATCTTTCACCGTGTGTGGTCAGTGACAACAGTCTGTTCTATCCATTCAGCAGCCTTCTAGTCGAAAAACAAGATCGGATCTGGGATTAACTTTCTTGATAGCATGTTATGATATATGTGTGTATTTATATGTATAAATATATGTCACCATAAGTATAATATATGTATCTCTGTGTATATTTTTTTTATCTGCATTGAAGCCACTGGAGAAATGAACATCACTGATACAGTATATCTGGCAGCTAATAATCAGTTCTTGAAGTTGATGTTTTGGAAGCAGAAAAAAGTAGGAAACCATCGCAAACTGACCAGCTTTGGCTAAGGCTAAGGTGGTCTATGAAACCAAGATTGGCCCAATTCTAGGTGTCATGTCTAGGGTAAACCAGCCATTGGTTTATCGCCTACCCAATACCATGTGAAGCATGGGTGACGACAGGAAGACTGGTCAGGGTTTTCTGCAGTGGCGTCGCTCCCGCGGCACACCAGCGCCGAAATGAGTAATCCCCAGCCTTGCCCGCACTATGTATTGTACGTCTGACGTACCGCTGCGACACCGTTCCAGTGATGCTACTCTTTGGAAGGACTGCTGCAGCGGACGGCCGCATGCTCCTGCCCCGTTTCTCTCCTGCCTCCTGGTTATACCGCCTGACGTACCGCCCAGACGCCGCTCCAGTGACGTTACCCGGCACTTGCTGATTGGATGGACTGCCGCAGCGGTCAGCCGCAGGCTCCTGCCCTGCCTCTCTCCTGTCTCCTGGTTATACAAATGCACCTCAGCCTGCCTGAGGCGCCAAGCTCCTCCACTTTAGACGTTGGTTAGTGTAACCTTGGGGGGAAAGAGAGGCTTAGTAGTGTGTGAGTGTGTGTGTGTGGAGGGGGCTCAGTATGTCTAATGTGTGTGTGGAGGGGGCCCAGTATGGCAAATGTGTGTGGAGGGGGCTCAGTATGGCTAATGTGTGTGTGGAGGGGGCCCAGTATGGCAAATGTGTGTGGAGGGGGCTCAGGATGGCTAATGTGTGTGGAGGGGGCTCAGTATGGCTAATGTATGTGTGGAGGGGGCTCAGGATGGCTAATGTGTGTGTGGAGGGGGCTCAGTATGGCTAATGTGTGTGTGGAGGGGGCTCAGGATGGCTAATGTGTGTGTGGAGGGGGCTCAGGATGGCTAATTTGTGTGTGGAGGGGGCTCAGGAAGGCTATGTATGTGTGGAGGGGGCTCAGAATGGCTAATGTGTGTCTAAAGGGGTCATGTGGGGTAGTGTGTGTGTGGAGGGGGTCTGGTGTGGTTGTGTGTGTGTGTTTGTGAGGTAGTGGGGGGTCAGGAGGGGTCATGTGTGGGAATGGGGTATCGTGTGTGGGTGGTCAGATGGGGTAGTAGGTGTGTGTGTGGAGGGGGTCAGGTGGGGTAGTGTGCATGGGGATGGCAGTCTGATTAATTGCAGGCAGGAGGGAACCTTTATTACAATGGTGGGTACAGCAGGCGCATTATTACTATATAGGAGGCACAGCAGAGGGAGCATTATTACTATATGTGGTACAGCAGGTGCATTATTACTATATAGGGGGCACAGCAGAGGGGGCATTATCATCACAATATATTGCAGGACAGGGCAATTGTTTAAGTTTAGAATGGTTTTCCATTCAACCCCTTAAGGACCGGGTCAATTTCCATTTTAGTGCTTTCCTTTTTTTCTCCTAGTGCATTTTTTTTACCTAGAGACCCACATGAGCCCTTATTTATTGTGACACTAATTGTACTTTGCAATGACAGGCTTAATTTTTGCATAAAGAATGCTGCGAAACCGTTTACCATTTCACTGTCACTACCAATGACAGTGACCCTGACAGGAGCCCAGGGCGGGTGGCAGTTATTATGAGTGGCGTCAATAGAGCTGGGCTAATAGAGCAGTCATTGGGGTTACTCGCTTCTGCACTGGGCTCTTTCGCTAACCGCTTATGACAGCACTCGGGGCACATGCCCCGGATGTTTTAGGACCCTAGCAACGCCCCTGGCTTTCTGCAAGACACATAAAGTATGCTTAAAGAGTTTTAAGTTAAGATCCATTACATTTTTTCATTAGAATTTTTGTTTAATCCTATTAAATATCCTTTCAAGGGATGAATTATAAAAAATTAAGAGGCCGGTAGATCGTTCTTCCATCAGTTATTGAAGGTGTGTCGTCACCTTTACCCAAGTACTTCAAGATGCTCGGTCCAAAATTGAGCTTGATTGAGCACCATGCTTGACACTAGTAAAGGAAAAACAGTAGTGCACATAAATCCATTCTCATATATTTCTATGAATTTTCTCTCTTATGGAAGTGCATAAAGGAAATATATGAAATAGGAATGTACAAAGGTATCAATGCACCTAGTGAAAAGGCCAAGACCGGAACTTGGGAGTCCACAGAATAATTCAGGTATTGCCAATTGCAAGCACTTTATGACACGATGGTCCCCAGAAAAAGGTGTTTATAAGGAGATATAAATGGGCATTTACTTGGTGGAAAAAGATCAAGGAATAGGGCTGGATGCATGTTCTAGTAAATTTAGCTTTGTCAGGTCAGCCGGATTAACCCCTTACAACCACGGCAACGTTAAGGGCGATCAGAGGGGGGCCGTGAGGCGACCCCCCTCTGAAACGCTGTGATCCTGGGTGCTGACAGTTGCATATAAGTCGCTTGTTTTGGCCATCCCTGGTGGTCTAGTAGAGGTATCACCCCCACCACCGAATGCGATCGCGGAGGAGCGATCTCTGCATCTGCTCCAGCAGCGGGTCTGCGCCGTAATGGCACTGATCCCGGCTCGGAAATCTATTGCTCGGCTGCAGCAGCCGAGAGCAATAGAACACCGATCTTATTGATCTATGCAGTGGACTTCTAGTAAGTGTATAAAAAAATAAAATATTTTTTCTATTAATAAAAAATTCCCTTCCCTAATAAAAGTTTGAATCACCCCTCTTTTCTCGTTTTATAAAAACACAGGCAGGCTCAATGAGCAAAAAAAATGTGTAAAAAAAAAAAGTTAAAAACACCAATACACTACCCCAAAGCCCCTCCTCCAATAAAAGTTGAAATCACCCCCCTTTCCCATTATATAAATAAAACATATAAAAATAAATAAACATATAATATACCGTAGAGTGCGTAATTGTCCAATCTATTAAAGTATAACAAGTGTCATTGAGAACGGTGAACGGCAGAGAGGAAAAGAGGGAAAAAAGTGCGCGGATTACCGATTTTATGTTACATTATATATATAAAAAAATTCATAAAAAGTTATCAAAATGTCCGATCTTCACAAATATGGTATTAATAAAAGCTAGAGATCATGGCAGAAAAAATGATACCCCATACAGCCCCATAGGTGAAAAAATAAAACCGTTATAAGCGTCACAATAGGGCCATTATATTATTAACTAATTGCCAAAAAAAAAGGATTTAATAAAAAAAAAATATATATAACATTAGAGAATCTGTAACCTGCATATGGTTGTGTTCGGACTGACCTATAGAATAATTGTATCATGTCGCTTTTACTATATAGTGCATTACGTAGACACAGGAACCCCCCAAACATTACCATATTGCATTCTTTTTTACGATTTCACCTATTTATATCTTCATAAATAATATATTTGGAATTCCATCATACATGTTATGGTAAAATGAAAGACGCCATTACAAAGTACAACTATTCCTGTAACAAATAAGCCCTTACATGGCCTGTAGATACAAAACTGAAAGTGCTGGAGCTCTTAGAAGGGGAGGAGGGAAAAACGAAAGCGCAATGATCAAAATTTGAGCGGTCCACTGGGTCATTTTGGGCCTGGTCCTCAAAGGGTTAAGGGGTTAAATGGAAAACCCAGTGAAAAAATTGCCCTGTTCTGCAATATATTGTGATTATATGCAGGGAAGAGTTCTTTAGGTATAATAATCTATATAATAAAAATCAATGTCTGTCTGTCTGTCCCAAATAGACTTCCAAACGCCTGAACCGTTTGACCCCAAATTTGGCACACAGATACATTGGGTGCCCAAAAAGGTTTTAGCGAAGGTCCCGTCGCCGCCAGATGTACAGGAGGGGAGGGGGAGGGGAAAGAGCGCCCCATAGAGATGAATGGAAAAATCTCCTCACTGCAAACACAGGTGATATAATTAGCTGCAGCAGACACGGCAGTTGGAGCCTTAGCAACCAATAGGATTACTGCTTTCATTTTCACAGGGAGCAATGGTTGCTAGGGAAGCTGCCTCACAACATCCACAGTAATAACTGGTAGACCCCCTACTCCAAATATACAGTATATGTATATACAGGACCCCCTACTCCATCTATACAGTACATGTATATACAGGACCCCCTACTCCATCTATACAGTACATGTATATACAGGACCCCCTACTCCATCTATACAGTACATGTATATACAGGGCCCCCTACTCCATCTATACAGTACATATATACAGGACCCCCTACTCCATCTATACAGTACATGTATATACAGGGCCCCCTACTTCATCTATACAGTACATGTATATACAGGACCCCCTACTCCATCTATACAGTATATGTATATACAGGGCCCCCTACTCCATTCATACAGTACATGTATATACAGGACCCCCTACTCCATCTATACAGTACATGTATATACAGGGCACTACAGGTATACCAAACTGTGACTGGGTAACACTGCCACACCAGACCGGACCAATACCACCATACTGTGACTGGATAACACTGTCATACCAGACCTGACCAATACCACCATACTGTGACTGGATGACACTGCCACACCAGACCTGACCAATACCGCCATACTGTGCTGGATAACACTGTCATACCAGACCTGACCAATACCACCATACTGTGACTGGATAACACTGCCATACCAGACCTGACCAATACCGTCATACTGTGACTGGATAACACCACCAGACCTGACCAATACTGCCATATACTGTGCTGGATAACACTGTCATACCAGACCTGACCAATACCACCATACTGTGACTGGATAACACTGCCATACCAGACCTGACCAATACCGCTATACTGTGACTGGATAACACTGCCATACCAGACCTGACCAATACCACCAAACTGTGACTGGGTAACACCGCCACACCAGACCTGACCAATACCGTCATACTGTGACTGGATAACACCATCATATTAGACCTGACCAATACCGCCATACTGTGACTGGATAACACCGCTATACCAGACCTGACCAATACCACCATACTGTGACGGGATAACACTGTCATAACACAACTGACCAATACCACCATACTATGACTGGAAAAAACTGCTATACCAGACCTGACCAATACCGCCATACTGTAACTGGATAACACTGCCATACCACACCTGACCAATACCGCCATGCTGTGACTGGATAACACCACTATACCAGACCTGACCAATACCACCAAACTGTGACTGGAGAACACCGCCACACCAGACCTGACCAATACCGCCATACTGTGACTGGATAACACTGCCATACCAGACATGACCAATACCGACACACTGTGACTGAATAACACTGCCATACCAGACCTGACCAATACCGCCATACTGTGACTGGATAACACTGCCATACCAGTCCTGACCAATACCGCCATACTGTGACTGGATAACACCGCTATACAAGACCTGACCAAAGATTTTCTGGCAAGTCTGAACGGGAGGGTACTGCCCCTCTGCAAGGTGCTACCCTAAGCACCAGACCATGGGTGCCTAATGGTAAATACAACCCTGCAGGTATACAGGACACTACAGGTATACAGGACCCCAAAACTATACACTACAGGTATACAGGACCTCCACCAACTATATACTACAGGTATACAGGACCCCAAACTTTACACTACAGGTATACAGGACCCCAAAACTATACACTACAGGTATACATGACCTCCACCAACTATATACTTCAGGTATACAGGAACTCCACCAACTATATACTACAGGTATAAAGGACCCCAAACTATACACTACAGGTATACAGGACCTCAAAACTATACACTACAGGTATACAGGACCTACACCAACTCTATACTACAGGTATACAGCACCTTCACCAACTCTTTACTACAGGTATACAGGACCCCAAAGCTATATACTACAGGTATACAGGAACTCCACCAACTATTTACTACAGGTATACAGGACCCCAAACCTCACACTACAGGTATACAGGACCCCAAAGCTATATACTAAAGGTATACAGGAACTCCATCAGCTATATACTACAGGTATATAGGACCCCAAACTATACACTACAGGTATAAAGGACCTCCACCAACTCTATACTACAGTTATACAGGACCCTCAAACTATGCACTACAGGTATACAGGACCCCCAAACTATATACTACAGGTATACAAGACCTCCACCAATTATACACTACAGGTATCCAGGACCCTTAAACTATAAACTACAGGTATACAAGACCTCCACCAACTATACATTACAGGTATACAGCACCAACTATATTCTACAGGTATACAGGACCCCCGAACTATACAGTACAGGTATACAGGACCTTCACCAACTGTACACTGCAGGTATACAGGACCTCCCTCAACTATACACTACAGGTATACAGCCCCCCCAACTACACACTACAGGTATACAGGACCCCCCAACTATACACTATAGGTATACAGCCCCCCCAACTATGCACTACAGATATGCAAGACCACTAAAAACTATACATTGTGGGTATACAGAACCCCTCCAACTATGCACTACAGATATGCGAGACCCCTAAAAACTATACATTGTGGGTATACAGAACCCCTCCAACTATGCACTACAGGTATACACTAATTCCACTGATTAACTTAGCTGAAACAATACCTTTAGCTTGGCCTCCTGGGCACCTTAGAACAAATCTAATTAACACACTGACACTTTATACCCGGGCAGCGCCGGGTACATTTTCTAGTTTCAAATAATAATTCCCAATATTAAAATCCAGTGTCTTTTTGCAGCCCACACAGTATACAAGTCCCTATCCAGGGTTTTGTGGAATAGATTTGTCACAGTTGATATGATCATTCTATGGTGTATGGGACTCTCCCAAACAACCATTAACAGATAATGTTGGTGGTGATTAGAGATGAGCGAACATGCCGAGGTTTGGGTTCGTATGACCTGAACTCTCGGCGTCTGATTCCCGCTATCTGCCCGCTCTGTGGAGAGGGTGGATACAGCCGGAGGACACCTGGAAAATTGGGATACAGCCTATGGCTATGACTGTATCCCAGTTTTCCAGGCGGTCCTCTGGCTGTATACACCCTCTTCACGGAGGCTGCAGACGGCGGGAATCAGACGCCGAGAGTTCAGGTTCATACGAACCCGAACCTTGGCAGGTTCGCTCATCTCTAGTGGTACTAGGGGTCACCGACCACCTTGTTCCTGGGGAGAAATAAAACAGGAAGAAGAGCACCCCGGGCAAAGTAAAAGATTGGCCTATAAGAGATATGTTAGCTCAAAGAGATTTAATTAAAGAAACCCTAGCTAATACCAAACCTTTGAAGGACATTCAGCCAAGTCACAGGCCATTGCTGCACCAGTCAGATCAAGAATATACCCCAGCTATGCAAACAACTTACCCAGTGCATGTAATAGACTTTTTTTCTGGGCCACAAAACCTCCCGCTATTTTATCTCCATAATCAGCGGAAAATCATGCGTATTTGCATCCGTAATTGCATGAGTAGTACTAGTTTGCGTACATTCAATCTGTGCGTAAAAAATATGGATCCTATAGATTTCTACCGCAATCACAATCTGCACTAGGGCATGTCCTTTTTTTTATGGAACAGATTACGGATCAAAATTAACACGGACTGTGTGAATAGCCCAATATAATTTAAAGTGCTTTAAGTTGAACCATGATTACGGATCTGCAATTACGGACAACTTTCCGGGCCGTATGAATAAGACTTGACCTGGGATAACTTGGAGTGGACAGAATGTTTGCTATGTCACATCTCAAGATTTATAAAATGCTATTATTATTTCTATTTTCTATGAGGTGGAAATTTTTGTTCAAACTTGTTCAAATATTTTCTAATTTATACACACATTTGTAATCGCAACCAATTTACTAAATACCATGTGATAATGTGATAGATTTGTCACACGTAAGCAAGCCGAAAGCAATCACTTCAAGACATACATACAGCGTCATAAACGCTGCATTTATTTCGCATGAGCCCAACATACAAATACACAGACATAGAAACGTAAATGTTAATTAAATTCTATTTGAGTGTCATAAATAACATTTTTGATATTTGATGAAATAGGGAAGGAAGTCATATAAGCAACGTACACTCATTTGAATCCTATGAAAGTTTCATCTCAAGAAAAGATAAAAAAAATCTAGTACCTTTGAAGGTACATTCCTGACACTGAGGAGAAGAGATAAGGAAACACATTTGCTAAAGTTCAGTTAAAAGATCCAGATAAGCTTACTACTGCATAAAAAAGCAGATTAAATGGAGGTATTTATTTGTCAAATCATTTCATCAGTAAACAGTAATAGAAGGGGAGCAGAGGTTCCATTTGGTTTTGGGAAAATGCGCAGTTACATTCTACTGAAAGTATTCTTGCAGAATCAAGTTTTCAGCTTCCTGAGTGATAACACTGCTTCTTCCTGTGACAGACAGGGAATGCCACAAAATAGTGATGGCAAGTGCCAAACTATATCTCCTGCACTAGAGGTCCACTGCTCCCAACTTTCCAACTTTTGACGTGTATAGTACTTGCAATTTTGTTTCAGAAGTTCCCAGATATTTATGAGACACTATTAAAGTAAGCAAAGCCTCCCATCCACTTGTTTACACCGAATGATGGACTACAATATCTTTAAGTGCCAGAGTATCTTAGTGGCAAAACTCGGAGAGGTATGTAATTGTTATTGTAGGTATACTTTAGCTGTGGGAGATAGATTCTTAACCCCTAGACGACCTAGGACGTACCGGTACGCCCTGGAAGTCTGTGCCCAGACGACCCTGGGCATAATGGTACGTCCTGACCTATGAAGTGCGCTCTGGAGTGGAGCTCGCTTCATAGGAGGTGGGGGCCGGCTGCAGTGAGCAGCCCGGCCCTCACCATTAATGACAGGCTGCAACGATCACGCTGCAGCATGTCATTAGCTCCTTTAATGTCGCAATCACGGCGCGACCGCATCGTTTAAGTGACAGAAGAGTCCCCTGTCACTTACCGATCGGGACCCCCCCAGTGTGACTGCGGGGGTCCCGATCACTGTATCGGAGATCTCTTACCTTCCTCCGATCGTCTTTCTGCTCATTGAGTCTGCCACAGGCAGGATCAATCAGCAGAACGCCTGTTACACTGATCAATCCTATGCAAGGATTACCGATTTTTTATAACATTATAAATAGAAAAAAAATAATAAAAAGTGATCAAAACATCCAATCTTTACAAATATGGTATATTTGTATATATATATATATATATATATATATATATATTAATAAAAACTAGAGATCATGGCAGAAAAAATGACACTCCATACAGCCCTGTAGGTAAAAAAATAAAACGGTTATAAGCGTCACAATAGGCCCGTTTTTATTAATAATTAATTGCAAAAAAAAGGATTTCATAAAAAAAAATATATATAACATTAGAAAATCTGTGTAAACCTGCATATGGTTGTGTTCGAGCTGACCTATAGAATAATGGTATCATGTCTCTTTCACCGTATAGTGCATTAAGTGGACACAGGAATCCGCCAAAAGTTACCATATTGCATTCTTTTTTTACGATTTCACCAATTTATATATTAATAAATAATAATTTGGGGGTTTCATCATACATGTTATGGTAGAATGAAAGACACCATTACATAGTACAACTACTCCTGTAAAAAAAAAAAGCCCTTACATGGCCCTGTAGATAGAAAACTGAAAGTGCTAGAGCTCTTGGAAGGGGAGGAGGAAAAAACGAAAACACAAAAATGAAAATTTGCACGGTCCACTGGGTCATTTTGGGCTTGGTCCTCTAAGGGTTAAAAAAAGCAAAAAAAATAACCCTGTTTGATTTTTAAATAATTATTTGACATTTTATTGCATGAAACAAGTATTTACTACAACAGAAAAACAAATTAATATTTGTTTGCAATTACAGAGGTCAGATGTTTCTTGTGGTTTGTCAAGAACCACAAGAAATGTCTGACCTCTGTTATTTGCAAACAAATATTAATTTCTGGTTTTCTGTGGCTCTTTCTTTCCTACATGTTTGTTCCTGGCTACAGTTTCTCCTCATATATAAGACCTCCCCAACTGGAATTGATATGTGCTGGGTGGCTACTACGGACTGTACATGCCCAGTACAGTAGCCATGATTAAGGGTGCATAACGCAACCAAAACACATTGGCATTAGTTGGGGGTGATACTGTCATGTGTGAAAACAAATTGCATATTTGTGACTTCATCTAACGTTGCATTGTTAGTTCTTGACTAAGTTTGCACATGTAATGGCCCAGAAAGGTATTTATTGTCAGGCGTCTGGAGATGTATTGTTGCTATTGGCAACCTTAGACAGTCTGTATAGGGACCTATGTATTTGCTGCTTTTTCCTAACTCTCTTATGGAGATAGTGTTTTCTGGCATATATTTATTCAATATGTTGTTATGTATTAATCGCTAATGATACAAGTGTTGAGCTTGATCAGTGCTCCTCCCCTGCAACCTATCACACTCTAGTGATTGGCCAGGGGAAAGCTAGCTCCGCCCACCTTCTACCCAGTAGGGCTGTGCGGTATTGTCAGTGACAGTTGGCAGTCTGGCATTGCCAGAGTCACATCTAACCTCCCTACGTTACCTCAGTAATCCTGTCAGCCTCCATCTTTAACCCCCTAACCTGTTTCCAGTCAGCCATAAGGACTAATACGTGTCTTCGAAGTCTCAGCAGGACATCCTCTGCATTTATTAGTGCCTGCTGTCGGATTGGTGAAGTGATAGAGGGTCTCCCATTCACCGTCCACATCTTCCTGGCTTCCAAGTCAGTGTGTCCATGCGTCTTCCTCCTACATGATAGCGAGCGTTGACAGCGTCAAGTCTCTTCAGTAACTTCAAGTACCTATTCACACGTACCTTATAAAGGCTGGAAAACCGCAAAGTCCCTGGAACAGGTCTGTCTACTTGAAACTCTATTTATCCACCAAGTCTAAGCTATAGTAACCAAGGTAACCCTCCCCCTGAAGCTAAGGACTCTGATCAAGCCAACAGTTTACCGTCATCAGATGCCCCTGTATTGGATTGTACATAATTATCCTTCAAGTAAAGTCTTAATATACTTTCACTGCTATTGTGTGAAGACTTTTATTAAAAATTGTATGTCCCTGTGTGTATGCTGAAGAAGACAAGGGCCCCAGCACCTTCGGACCCCACCGTGACAGGAAGGTTTCAGAAGGCGAGCCCTAAGGTTGCACTACACCACCCAGCAACACAACCCCTCAGCATATCACACCACATACCACCAAAGGGACATTATACACACATTGCAGCAGTGATTCTCTGGGCACATAGGTTCCAAGAGAAGATGGGCAGTGTGAAAAAGTTGTTACAGAGGCATTATGGAATTGTGCAGGCTTGGGGCTGTGATGCCTCCTTGATTTACAAGCAGGAACAGTATGCCTTTGTTGTATCACTTGTATTACTTATGTTGCATTATTTTTTATGGGGGGGGGGGGGGGGGGGGGCAAAAGAAAATTCTGCACAGGGTGCTGTTAGGGTATGTTTACACTGAGTAAAAGCAGAATCCCGCCTGCCTTAGTGTGTCAATGGGATGCCACACACACCAGTTTATGAAATACTTATTTTCTGTAATTAAAGGGTTTGTCTGTCCAGGACACCAGTCTTTCTGTGTTATGGCTAGGGAGTGAGTAAATAAAAAAACATACTCCTTTCCTCTTGCACTGCCATCTGCTTCAGTGCCTGTTGTGCGGCCACTACCCAATTCGGAGACATCCTATAGCCAATTACAAATGAGACGTCGCTGCAGTGATTGCTTTCAGACGCACTAGATATTGTGTCTTTTTGTATTTTTATTTTGTTATTCATCCATTTATTAAGAGTAAATATCTCAGAAGAGGTCACAGGTCTCTGACAGATAATTTCCCTGCTATGCCCTCCATATCCCCACAGACACAGTGAAAGCTGACACCAGTGTATAGATAACAGAGGTACACATAAAAGCCGATACACACAACGCAGTGCCCCCTCCCTGTAGAATGACTTGCATAAAGGTCACTGAGCATGCCCAAATGTTTTTGCATTCAAATGGGAGATGGTAGAGGTCCTTTCTATTGGGCTAGCTTTAAAGCATACAGTATCACAAAATACTGTTAATATAGCTCATAGAAGATGGCTGCCTCCATAATAATGTCCAAAATTTTAAATAAAACAAATTACAATTGGAAAATAGAAACAGATTAGAAATAAATAGCACATTCCAGTATCTAGCTCTGATCAGTAAAAAAAAAACTAATACATTACCTTTAACCCCTTAACGACATCGGGCGTAAGTATACGCCCCCGCAGGGTGGGCTTTAACGCAAACGGGCGTATACTTACACCCGATGTTTCCCCAATCGCTGTATGTTCACACACAGCGGTCGGGGAAGATGGCCTGCTATAATGTATAGCAGGCCATCTCTGTTCGTCGGCACGGGGGGTGATAAACCCCTCCCGTGCCGACGATCACTGCTATATGCTGATCAATACAGATCAGCATATAGCAGCTGAAAACAGCTTTCCCGGTCATCGGTGACCCGGTGACCCAGAAAGCAATGGCAATTGGTGCTGTCCGAGATAGCACCAATCGCCATAAGTGTCCCCACCAAAGATGGCGCCGATGCCACCCCCACGATCGCCATGATAGGCAGGCCAGTACCGGTCGGCCCATCATGGCGATCAAACTGTAAAAAAACTGTTTTGTCGGGTTCTGGTAGCTGTCGGCTAGGTAGCTGAGGGGTGCAGAACAGGTGTGTGTGGTGCAGGTGTACCATACTCACCTGATATGGGTGTCCGGAGCGAAGATCTGCGGTCCGCGCCGTCCTCGCGTCTTCTTCGCTTCACTTCCGGGTTCAGTCGTCCAGCGTCGGAAATCTTCGGAAACGCTCGGGTCCTCGGGTTCGACGGGTCTTGGCAATCTCCGGCAGCGTCGCTCTACTGCCCCCTAGCGGCTGATCAGTGAATATCATTCACTGATCAGTTGCTTTGGGTTAAAAATATTTTTTTTTGCGCCCTAACGCCGCTGAGTGCTGATCAGCATTGCACATAAGTGCGCCGCTGATCAGCAACTCCTCCTTTTTGGCGTAGGGGCGTTTTTCCCCCCTATATCCTACCGCCACTGTCTGCTGATAAGTACCGCACATAAGTGCGGCATTTATCAGCAGCTCCTTTCTTGGCGAAGGGATATTTTTTCTTACTGTCAAAAAAAAACACGTAAAAAACACTACATTACACCACACTACATGGAATAAAGTTTTACACTACACCACTACACATTTACATACCCCATATACTAATCCCCGTATAAAGATGGCCCCCAGGGTGTTTTCGGTGTCGGACGCATACGTTATTATTGCCTCCGACACTGAAACAGCCAGTGAGGATGAATGGGGGGATCCTTCTTTCCTCCATTCATCCTCATCATCCTCATCATCCAGTGACGTGTCTGGGGGTAGCGTAGCGTACGCTGCCCCCCAGACACGTCTTTTCGGCCAGTACCGTCCCAATAAGAGATGATGGTATGGCGTGAAATTCTACAAACTATGTGAGAGTACCTCAGGGTACACTTACAGATCCAGGGTACGTGCACACTGCGGAATGGCGAAGGGTAACCCTTTGTGCATTCCGCAGCTGGCACCCGCCGGTGGACTGATGCGGGCGCGTGTCTCCACCCATGTCATAGACTCCATTCTATGCATGGGCGGATTCCGTCGTCCGTCCAAAGAATGAACACGTTCATTCTTTGGACAGAGAGCAGAATCCGCCCGTGCATAGAATGGAGTCTATGACACAGGTGGAGACGTGCGCCTCCATCAGTCCGCCGGCGTGTGCCAGCTGCGGAATGCACAAAGGGTTATCCTTCGCCATTCCGCAGTGTGCACGTACCCTTAGGCTGGGTTCACACGCTGTAACTGTGCGGCTGTATTTTTTATGCGGCTGTAAATGTGCGGGTGAAACTCCGGCCGTGGGAAAAAATAGACATGCGGCTCAAAACATACGGTCATTTACTTGGAAATCTGGTTCAACTAAAAATAACAAATAAAATGTGAAGAAAGTGATGCAAACACCTCTGGATGCATCTGGGAAAGCAGGGAACACAGTTTACATGAATCGCTATTACCGGGGTTTGCGATCCTCTGCACTATAGCCGATGTCTCTCATGGTTAATATATTGAATTAATAAAACACATTTTCTGTCTAATAAAGTCCCTTTTATTGTTCAATAATTAAATGTAAACGATTTCATCATTTTGCAATTAAATATACTGTTAAAATAAATATATATATAAATAAATGTATATTTATATATATATTTATTTTTTGACAGTATATTTAATTGCACAATGATGGATTCGTTAGAATTAAATTATTGAACAAAGAAACTGTATTTATTTCAACGAAAATGTGTTTTATTAATTAAATATTAATTAGTACAGGAAGCTCTATAAGCCGTTAATTCATATTCCCGGCAATAGAGCTTTCTGTACTAATCATCACTTTACTTTAATTAAAACTTTAAATGTTTCTTCTAATTATGTTATGACAATAGCATTATTAGAAGAAACATTTAGAATTATATGTGCGCTCAGCTGATTGGCTGATCGGCTGAGCGCACATATAATGAGCCGGTCCGCAGTACAGTCACTTCATTGTGCTGCGGACCAGCGAAGAGGACACATCGGGGTGAGTATACAGCTCTCCCCACCCCCTCCCCAGCACTGCACCCCTCCCAGCAAGGAAGGGGGGTCACTTAACCCCTTCCTTGCTGGGATGGGTGCAGTCTGACATCAGTCTGGCCCCCAGGGGGTTAAGGGGGATGCAATACATTCTCCCTTAACCCCTTGGGGGCCAGACTGTAAGCAGCGATCTGTAAAGATGCTGCATACTGTAAGATGCACAACACCGCTCACAATGATGGGTGTTGTGCTCCTGTTTGTGTGTTTTTTGTGTGTTTCTCCCTTTTTGTTTTTCAGATATCGGTATCCTGTGGATTACGTCGGATTCCATGGACTACGTCGATGACCCGCGGTTGTTGTTTGAATTTTTTTAATAAAATGGTCAATGAGGGGTGTGGGGGTGTTTTTATTTGAATAAAAAAATTTTTAAACTGGTGTCTTGTCTTTATTTCTTTACTTTATAGACTTAGTAGTGGAAGCCGTCTAATAGACGGAATCCATTACTAAGTTGGGGCCTAGTGTTAGCCGGTATAAAATGGCTAACACTAACCCCCTATTATTACCCCAGTACCCAATGCCACCAGGGGTACTGGGAAGAGCCGGGTGCCAGTGGTCCCGAAGCGTCAATATTGGCGCTCCTGGACCGGGCGGCAGCAGGCTGGTAAGATTTAGGCTGGGGAGGGCCTAAAACAATGGCTCTTCCCACCCTGGTGTTACCAGGCTGCTGTCGTTTGGTTTTTAACCCGGCTGGTTATAAAAACAGGGGAGACCCTATGCGTTTTTTTTTAATTATTTATTTATTTAAAAAAAAACCGCATAGGGTCCCCCCTATTTTTATAACCAGCCTGGTTAAAAACCAAACGACAGCAGCCTGGTAACACCAGGGTGGGAAGAGCCATTGGTTTAGGCCCTCCCCAGCCTAAATCTTACCAGCCTGCTGCCGCCCGGTCTAGGAGCGCCAATATTGACGCTCCGGGACCACTGGCACCCGGCTCTTCCCAGTACCCCTGGTGGCATTGGGTACTGGGGTAATAATAGGGGGTTAGTGTTAGCCATTTTATACCGGCTAACACTAGGCCCCAACTTAGTAATGGATTCCGTCTATTAGACGGCTTCCACTACTAAGTCTATAAAGTAAAGAAATAAAGACAAGACACCAGTTTAAAAAAAATTTTTATTCAAATAAAAACACCCCCACACCCCTCATTGACCATTTTATTAAAAAAATTCAAACAACAACCGCTGGTCATCGACGTAGTCCATGGAATCCGACGTAATCCCCAGGATACCGATATCTGAAAAACAAAAAGGGAGAAACACACAAAAAACACACAAACAGGAGCACAACACCCATCATTGTGAGCGGTGTTGTGCACCTTACAGTATGCGGCATCTTTACAGATCGCTGCTTACAGTCTGGCCCCCAAGGGGTTAAGGGAGGATGTATTGCATCCCCCTTAACCCCCTGGGGGCCAGACTGATGTCAGACTGCACCCATCCCAGCAAGGAAGGGGTTAAGTGACTCCCCTTCCTTGCTGGGAGGGGTGCAGTGCTGGGGAGGGGGTGGGGAGAGCTGTATACTCACCCCGATGTGTCCTCTTCGCTGGTCCGCAGCACAATGAAGTGACTGTACTGCGGACCGGCTCATTATATGTGCGCTCAGCCGATCAGCCAATCAGCTGAGCGCACATATAATTCTAAATGTTTCTTCTAATAATGCTATTGTCATAACATAATTAGAAGAAACATTTGATGTTTTAATTAAAGTAAAGTGATGATTAGTACAGAAAGCTCTATTGCCGGGAATATGAATTAACGGCTTATAGAGCTTCCTGTACTAATTAATATTTAATTAATAAAACACATTTTCGTTGAAATAAATTCAGTTTCGGTGTTCAATAATTTAATTCTAACGAATCCATCATTGTGCAATTCAATATACTGTCAAAAAATAAATATATAGATAAATATACATTTATTTATATATCTATTTATTTTAACAGTATATTTAATTGCACAATGATGGATTCGTTAGAAATAAATTATTGAACAACGAAAGTGTCTTTATTACAAAGAAAATGTGTTTTAGTAATTTAATATATTAACTATTAGAGGCATCGGCATTCGGCATCATTGCCGGCTATTTTTGAAGTACTCCGTACGGACCGCCTGTCAATCCTCGGCCACATGTCCAGCCGCAAACAATGGTCTTGTTCATTTTTTACGGGTCCGTTTACGATAGGGCCGTAGATTCAGACATAGTGTGCACTGTGCAGCCGCATATCCTATACTTCCAAGCATGAACCACCAAAAATACCGCCGCACAATTACAGCCGCAAATACAGCCGCACTGTTACAACGTGTGAACCGGCCGTTAGAGTGTATGAAGGAAGGGACACCCAAATCCAGCCCCCAGATGCCCCCCCCCCCAATCCTCGGAGTTAGTGGGGAGATCGTTTGGGAACTGATCTTCCCACTGCTGGATAAAGGTCACCACCTGTACGGGGATAACTTTTATACCAGCACCCCCTCTTCCGGTCCCTCGCTGCCCGAGCTACTGTAGCTTGCGGCACAATCCGTAAATATCAGAAGTAGTAATAAAGCCCTAATATTTAGCAGCCATGGAGCGGACCCAGCGCTTCTGGATATGTGGGACCCCATATCGCACCAGGGCAACATTTTCCAGGTGACGTCCCCCACACTGGAGAAAGGGAGACCCCAGAAGAAGTGCAGACTGTAGCGTAACAGGGGGATCAGGAAGGACACCATTTTCCAGTGTGACGCCTGTCCTGATCACCCTGGCCTCTGCATACTGGATCGCTTCAATGCGTACCACACGTCATTGGGGTTCTACATTATCTAAATTCTGTCCCTTATTCCTATTTCAGGGGTCACGTTCATCCAGGGATTATTCTGATCGCAATTATGGAGTCGGGAAGGAATTTTTCCCCTGTGATGAGGCTACTGTTGTCTGCCTCACAAGGGTTTTTTGCCTTCCTCTGGATCAACACAGGTTGAATTTGATGGACATCTGTCATTTTCAACCTTATAAACTAATAATTGGCCTAATACCCCCAAATAAATTAGAATGGTCCCTTTTCCCCAGCTAAATAGGTATGGCCGCCATTCCCATTAGAGGATGCCATGATGCAATTACAAAGCCTCTGTGCGGCCAGGACAGTAGAAACCCCCCACAAGTGAACCCATTCTGGAAACTACACCCCATATGGAATCTAACGAGGGGGGCAGTGGGGATATGGTCCCCTGGTGACGGCCACATTTGGGCCGTGAAAATGAAAAAATTGTATTTTTTATTTTCATGGCACATGTTCCACTTATGTGCCCGTCACCAGTGCGGTCCATATGCTCACTGTACCCCTTGTTGGATTCCTTATGGGGTGTAGTTTCGAGAATGGGGTCACTTGTGGGGGGTTTCTACTGTCCTGGCAGCAGAGGAGCTTTTTAATTGCGACATTGCCTCCATCCTCCATTCCAGCCTCTGAATGGCGCTCTGTCCCTTTGGTGGCTTGCCCTCTGCCCATATGGCACATTATATCCCCATGTAGGGTATTTTCGTACTCAGGGGAAATTACCCTACACGTTTTGTGTTCACTTTCTTTTTTAACCCCTTGTGGAAAAGGAAAAAATCAAGGCTAGACCAACATTTAGTGTAAAAAAATGTTTAATTTTTACACTAAATCATTGATCTTGTCTTGATTTTTTCATTTTCACAAGAGGTTAAAAGAAAAAAAACACACTAAATGTGTAGAGCAATTTCCCCTGAGTACGGAAATACCCCACATGTGGACATAAAGCGCCATGCGGGTGCAGGGTAAGCCTCCAAAGGGAAGGAGCGCCATTTGGCTTTTTGAGGCTGGATTTGTCTGGAATGGATTTCGAGGGGCCATGTTGCATTTAAAAGGCCCCTGTGTTGCCAAGACAGTTAAACCCCCCCACAAGTGACCCCATTATGGAAACTACACCCCTCAGGAAATGTAACAAGGGGTGTAGTGAGCATATGGACCCCACTGGTGATGGGCACAAATGTGGAACACTATGGCGTGAAAATGAAATATTAAATTTTTTACACTATAATGTTGGTTTAGCCTTAAATACCCCACATGTGGACATAAAGCTCCATGTGGGCGCAGGGCAAGACTCCGAAGGGAAAGAGCCCCATTTGGATTTTGCAGGCTGGATGTGGCCAGAATGGATGATGAACGCCATGTCGCATTTACAGAGCCCTCGTGCTGTCAAAACACTGGAAACCCCCCACAAGTGACCCAATTCTAGAAACTACACCCCTCAAGGAATCTAACAAGGGGTGCAGTGAGGATATGGACCCCTTGATGACGACCACATTTGTGCCGTGAAAGTGAAAAAATGAAATTTTTCCCTTTCACGTCACATTGTTCCACATTTGTGCCCATCACCAGTGGGGTCCATATGCTTACTGAACCCCTTGTTAGATTCCTTGAGGGGTGTAGTTTCCAGAATGGGGTCACTTGTGGGGGGTTTCCAATGTTTTGGCAGCACGAGGGCTCTGTAAATGAAACATGGCCCTTGAAATCCATTCCAGTAAAATCCAGCTTGCAAAGGCCAATTGGCGCTCCTTCCCTTTGGAGGCTCGTCCTGCGCCCGCTTGGCACTTTATGTCCACATGTGGGGTATTTCTGTACTCGAGAGAAACTGCGCTACATGTTTGGTGTTTTTTTTTCTTTTATCCCCTTGTAAAAATGAAAAATGAATGCTAGAACAACATTTTAGTGTAAAAAATAGAATTTTTCCTTTTTTACACCACATTGTTCTGAAAATCTGTGAAGCACCTGTGGGGTCCAGATGCTCATTGCACCCCTTGTTACATTCCTTGAGGGGTGCAGTTTTCTAAATGGTGTCCCTTTAGGGGTGTTTTTTAGGTTTTGGCACCCCAGAGCCTCTGCCAACCTGAAGTGGTACGGTCAAAAATGACCAAATATAATGAAGGCGTTGAAATTCACTAGGCGCTCCCTTATATCTGAGGCTTGTGGTTGCGTCAAATAGCGCAATAGGGCCACATATGGGGTATTTCTATAAACTGCAGAAACAGAGCAATCAATATTGGGGTGCATTTCTCTGCTAATAGGTTTATCATTATGAAAGATATTGGATTACAATAAAATCTCTGCACAGAAAATAAAAATTTTCAAATTTCTTACACACTTCGCTTTTATTTCTGTGACTTCCCTAAAGGGTTAAAAAACTTTCTGGATGTGCTGTTGCTGAGTTTGGGGGTTGCTGTTTCTGAAATGGGGTGCTTTGTGGGGCTTTCTAACATACAGGCCCCTCAAATACACTTTGAACCTGAACAGGTCCCTAAAAATATCTGATTTTGAAATTTTACAGAAAATTTGTAAAATTGCTGCTAATGTTTTAAGCTACCTATTGTCTAAAAAAAATGAAATATAGTTTAATAAATGCCGCCAACATAAAGTAGACATGTTGCTAATGCTATTTAATATATAATTTATGTGGCATAACCATTTTCTGTATAAGCAGAAAGGTTTCAAAGTTTGAAAAATGCTTTTTTTTTTTATTTTTTACGTTATTTTGGTGTTTTTCATAAAGATTCGTTATGAGTATCGACTCCATTTTACCAGAAATGTAAAGTACAATATGTCACGAGAAAACAATCTCAGAATCGTCCGGATAGGTAAAAGCATCCCGAAGTTATTAATGAATAAAGTGACACTGGTCATATTCATAAAATTTGTCTTTGTCCTTAAGGCCATTTCAGGCTCTGTCCTTAAGGGGTTAAATGATCCTCTTTGTAGGAATGATGGTTACATTAGGGAAAAACAGGAAAAAATTTTTAATAAAAGCATTGACGGGGGTTATAAGGGATTTACTAAATGTGTAAAATGATTATATGTTTCAGAATTGGTTAAAGGAAATTATATTGAACTGGCTGAAGAAAATGTAAAAAGAAAATGTGAAATTCTAAAAGATTTGGGAATTAGGCGAATAAAACAGACTTTGACTGGCAGCATAAAAAGTCAAGAATGTATATATGAGGAATTATATTATTAACACAATTGGGAAAGTTAAGGAAAAGTCATTGGGCAAGAGAGAGAGTGTTTTACATGAGTTATGATAAATGGAATCCTCAAACTTTCCTCCTGGACTAACAAAAAGGATCAGCCTGAGTATAGGAGGCAATCAATGGATTATAAGAGAAATGCGAAACAGTCATAGATATTCTAACAAGAGGTAACAGGGTTATACTAAATGGTTAAACTCATATTACATTTATCAAAGAAATAATAAATGGAGACAGGTTAGGGATACTCAGAGATATTAGAGAAAAGATCCCATAATGAATAATAATATCTTTGAAATTCTGTTTGAATCCTGAGATAATGAAAAATACATTTAAGATTTCTATGCATAATACATAATTTTAGAACCTATTTCAGAATGACCCATTGGAGGACTGGTGGATGGTTTGGTGGGCCTAGATACAGTACCAACTGGTGCTGTAGACCAGGGGTGTTAAAGTCAATACAAAGTGGACCAAAAATAAAAAATTGCACAAAGTTGCGGGACAACCTTGATATTTATTTAACTGTGCGTGTGGCGTTCATTGTGCTGTGCACTGTGAAAAATTATATCATAAATTGATATGACATGGCAAGTATAGGATAGAAAGGTAGAGGGCAGGGTGAAGGAAATTTTAGGTAAAGAAGTATTCACCTCACTGCTGCATGCATCACCATGGGGATGGATGGGGGTACGGCCTAGTATGTTGGATCCTCGGTGGCAGGAAGCATCCAGCATTATGGACTCCAATAGAGTGCACTTTTATAGTGACCATAGTGACCAAAAAGGTAACACTGCCCCATAAAGTAGATGCCCCTACAAAGTAGATACCCCATATTCCCCCTATTCAGTAGGTAATCAAATAATAGTTTCCTATACAGTAGTTAATTCCTCCAATAGTACCCCATATAGTAGTTAATTCCCCCAATAGTACTTCCCAAAAAAGTTAGTTCCCACAATAATGCCACAATACTGCCCCAAAAGTAGTTAACTCCCCCAATTGTACAACAATATTGCCTCCACAATTCACAATTTTCACAAGGATGGCTGAGAGCAGCAGAGCTGGTTCAGGGTGTAGCATCTTCTCAGAGACATGCCAGAGCTCATGTTTTTGCCCTAAACACACATTGACAAGTAAAGGAAAACATAGTATGGGCAACACTTATCAGAGGAAGCGGCGAGATCCTCAGCTGCTCACAAGTTACCACAATGCTGCCACTTTAGGCAGGCAGAGACTGACAGCAGGCTGGGAACCTCTGAGCTCCCGTGTACTCTGCGGCCTAGAAGATTATAATATTGCTGGTCTGGGGCAGCTGTCAGAACCACCCATATTATAATCTGCTGCAACGTCCTGCGGGCCAGCTTAAGGAGATTTACGTTTTTGTCTATGTTAAAAAAAAAGCGGCTGCATTTTGTTCCTTTTTTTTATAATAATGGAATGTATGAACAGAACAAAATAGATGCATCAATTTTTTCATCCGTTTTTACGGGGGAAAAAAGCGGATGAAAAAACATATATGTATGAACCCAGCCTAACAGGTCTGTGAGAGCCAAAATTCTTGCTGATTTGTCAGTGATCAAATACTTATTCCATGTATTAAAATGCTAATTAATTTGATAGATTCTGTCTCTCACAGGTGAAGCGTACCTATAATAAAAATCAGACCTCTCCATTCTATGTAGGTGGCAAAATCAGCAAAATCAGCAACCTAACAAACACTTCTATTGCACGGTGCTAAAATCTTGTTCTTGTATAGAAGTATTGTTTTGTATAACTATTATTTATAGGTATATGGGATTATCATACACAATAAACTGTCCTTCCTGTCTCAAGAAAGTGACATTTTTTATACACACACACAAAAAATAATTTAATATGAATCCTGCCTGAAACTAAAAGCCTTTTTGTTTGTCCTAATATGTGGAATCCTGTGCCGCTGCGTCACACTGTGTACTTGAGGGATTAAGAGTAAGTGACATTTTACACATCCCTTGAAAGACATTAAATGACCTTGCCCATATACTGTATTTGTATAAAAGATACAAAAAAAAGAAACGAGTGACAAGGTAGAAACAATATTTCATGTATGTCGTCTCCAAATTTGCTGCAATATATGTCATTAGAAAATGGCATCCATCTGTGCCGCGTGTTACACTGAAGATGACAGATCGTGATTACGAGCCTCTGACAGAAAACGTATTGTGTTATTTACTGATTGGTTCCTCGATTAAAGAACACTTTTATCCTTAGTTTTCTGGCTACAAACAGCAAAAGTCTTTCAAGGGTCATATATTCACATCATATGTGCTAATATAACATTATACCTCGAGATCCTTTCATACTATATTTAATATAGGTTGCCATCACTATCTATCTATTTCAAGGTAAAGCAAAATACACAAACATACTACAGAATGTATAAAGTTGTGTTCTGTATAGCTAAGGGTCAAAGATAATGCCCTGCGTGGTACCTAATATTGTCACTTATATAGTATAGTGCACAGATAACACAAAAAATGCCTTATTATAAGCATTATATATTATTGTGATATATATTATCACCAAACAATAGTGTCTTACACTGACCAAATGATTCTTTTTTTTTTTTCATATAATGTAATTCTATGATAAACTAATTCTGCTGTATTACAGCAACATTTATTTTTACCATCCGTTAATGTAATGTGACCTGCAAAGTAACATGGCAAAACATATAAATCTAATAATATTCACATCAAAAATGAATAAATAGAACTATGTAAAAGTAACATATAAATAACAGCAAATCTGTGCAAGCAATGTCTAGCAGCTGTGCAGGGCATAGATCTACCAAAGAGCCTGAAAAAACACTTTAATGTATTTTTCCTGATAGTGTCTGGGGAATGCTTACATGCACATACTACTCATAGACATGAAGACACTAAACCCCACAAGAAAAGGTCCTATGCAAACACCCGGAGGGACAAATACATTTAAAGTGACACTGTCACCCCCGTTTTGCATTCTGACTTCACTACACAGGTGCAATGGGTAAATTTAGCAGTTTTCATACCTTATTTTATATCATACGTCATAGTGCTTGTTCAAGTAAAAAGTGATCTTTTATCAACTGCAGATTGTGCTGAGTGGACAAGGCTTCACGGCATTAGCGCCACTTAGCAAATATATGCAATGCCTATGAAATATTTCTAGAACATCTTTTCTTTCAGCTCACAGAGCTATAAGAAAATATGTTCCTGTATTGTTATTTTATTGCATGTATTTGTTAAAACAGACCAAGAGTGTTGACAGGTTCTTATTAAAGGTAGTGAGAGATCCAGGTCCAAGCATCAATAGGCATTAGTAGATACTTAAAATGCACTTAAAAGCACTGATCAGTAGAGATGAGTGAAATTTAAGTATGTTCAGGTTTGCCCGAACCAGAACTCTCTGCCTTTGACTGCTAGTGGCTGAAGAACTTGGATGCATCCCTAAGGCTGTCTAGCCTAAGACTGCCATAGGCTATAGACTGTATCCATGTTTTCCAGGACTCTCTACTGTGCATACTTGAAGCATCCAACTTCTTAAGCCACCTGTATCCAAATTCCAAGAGTTTGGGTGCGAACAAACCCGAAGGTACACGAAGTTTGCTCATCTCTACGGTTTAGATATCTCCGGCCTTCTACCCTTTCAGTCCTTCCAGGACCTTGCTCAAACACTTTTATCTAAAATTAAAGGGTAACAACAACATTTTTGTGGGAGGCAGGGTAAGCTGTGGAAAAACCTGCCACACTGCTCCTACGACGCTTCCGATGCAGGCACGCGCAGGCACATATGGATTTCTTCCAGGAGAGCTTTATAACTACCCTTTAAGGCCAAGTTCACACAGCATATAACACCGGCCGTTCTGTGACCCGGCCAGATCGCAGAACGGCTGGTGTCAGAGAAGATCTTCATCTCTGTTGAATTGGGGTGCGGGCGCACCAGTGTGCACCCGCATCCCAATTCACCATTGCACACAATGGAGAGTCAGGAGAAAATGTATTCATTCAATTCAATGAATAGCGTCCGCAGAAAACTGACATGTCAGTTTTTTGTGCGGCCGGATGGGATACGCTCTGGCCGGGATTTCATTCATTCGAATACAACATATGTTGCAACAGCCGTGATTTATGTTAAACATACTTTGTGTGAACATGGCCTAAGGGTGCATTTACACGTACCGTATCCGCAGCAGATTTCACTCTGCAAGTTCTCCACGAAATCCGCTGCAGAGACCTTCCTTGTAATTTTCAATGAGAAGATATACGTATGTAAATATAAGTATGTAAATGCCGGCCCCCTTAACCCCCTACCGCCCGGAACATACTTAGCCTAATCCACGCTCCGGCTGCATCTGAGGCTCTCAGCTCCCCGAGGTCCTACCCAGCCAATCAGTGACTGCGGCAGGGCTGTGCACTGATTGGCTGCGCAAAACCTCAGATGCAGTCAGAGCATGGACCAGGTAAGGTATGTTCCAGGCGGTGGGGGGTTAAGGGGGCTGGCATTTACATACTTGTAGCAGGTTGACAATCCTGCTGCAACTATGTCTTCTCATTGAAAATGACAGGGAAGGTATCCGCAATGGATTTCGATGTGATTTCGCAGCATGAAATCCGCTGCAGATACAGTACATGTGAACGCACTATAATAAAAAGAATATATAACCATACTATATATATATATATATATATATATATATATATATATATATGCTAAAAGAATGCACAAAAAACCTAACATATTAGAAATATACAAAAGTAATGATGAAACATAATATAGAGACAGGTACATAAATCAAAATAGTAAAGCAATTACAAATAGAAAGAAAAAACATCCATCATATGTGTAGGTAAAACAAAGAATGTCACATAAAAATAAAATTAAATCATGAACAAAACTGACCAACTAATGTAACATATGAACATATTGGTTCTATAATATGTAAGGATAGAGAGTTTGATGATGGCTATAATGTCAAGGTGGTAGTCCTATTTTTAGTCTACCTTGCTTCAATTAACTGTCTCTGTCCTGATTAATTCTAAGAAGTAGTACCGGGCCGCCCCCAGAACCCTGCACCGGTTTTGCGGTGGTTACCTCATCAGAAACCGTGAAGGCAGCTCCCTTACCTTCTAGGATGTCGGCCCAGGAAGCTGAACTCAGGGCCTTGACTGAAGCCTGCCTGCTGGCAGAAGGGAAGACCGCCAATATTTACACAGACTCAGCTTACGCACATGGAATAGCGCATGATTTTGGCCTGAAGTGGGCCCTGCGAGGTTTCCAGACAGCTAGTGGAACACCCATCAAGAACCGTGAAGCCGTCAAGACTTTGGTGGAAGCTCTCCATCTACCAACTCAAGTAGCCATTTTGAAGATAAGAGCTCATGGCAGAACAGAGACAGAAGAAGCCAGAGGCAATCACAGGGCAGATATGGCAGCAAAAGCTGCAGCACTTCTTCCACAGGTTCGAGAGGAAGCAGAGGTTGGTATTGGCATACATGTATTGACAAGAGCAGGGAAAAAGAAGAAAGAAGAAGAGAGAGAAACCAAACAACAAGAAATACCAAATCCAAGCATTACTCTACTGAAGCAATTTCAGACTCAAACAGGCCCAGAAGAAAAGAAAGAATAGGAAAAACAAGGAGCTGAAATTCAGAAAGATGGATTTTTGGAGGAAAGGAAGGAGACTTTGCCTGCCAAGAGCTTTGTATCCCACAGTGGTACAATGGGCCCATGGAGTTACCCATCGAGGAAAGAATCAGATGATTTCTGCAATTGCTAAACTATACCTGGCACCTGGAATTTCTACTACGGCAACTACCTATGCCAAAAGCTGTGACATCTGCAGCACTTGCAATCCTGGGGGCACAGTGCCTACCCCGAAGAAACATCTAGCTAAGCCACTGTACCCGTTCCAGAGAATCCAAATTGATCATATGGAACTGCCAAAATGTGGGAAGTACAAATATATTTTAGTAGTGGTGGACATGTTCTCAGGATGGACAGAGGCCTACCCAGTCACCAATATGACAGCCAAACTTACAGTTAAAAAACTTTTGACTGAACTAGTCTGTAGACTTGGAGTACCAGAAGTTATTGAAAGAGACCAAGGCCCAGCCTTTATTGCAGATGTTACCAGAGAAATCTGGAAGATGGTAGGGGCAGATCTAGGCCTACACACACCTTATCATCCTCAAAGTACTGGGAAGGTAGAAAGGATGAATGCCACTCTGAAAAACTAAATTCTAAAAGCTAGCAAGGAACTCTCCCTTCCCTGGGCTGAGATCTTACCTGTGGCCCTATATTCTGTCAGGAATACCCCTAGACAATACAACCCACTGGTCTCACCCCATATGAGATCCTGTTTGGTGGTCTCCCTAGGCTTGGAAGTTACTATCCCCAACAAATGACAGCAGGAAATGATAGTCTTGTTAAGAATGTTGTAAATTTGTGCAATGAACTGAAAGTAACACATGCTGCAGTTTTCTCTTCTATTCCAGACCCTGAAGCTGACCAAAGTACCCATTCACTTCAGCCAGGCGATTTTGTGGTTGTAAAGAAGCACGTCAGAGACGCTCTGGAACCCCGGTTTGAAGGTCCATTTCAAGTGCTCTTGGTATCCCCAACCTCTGTGAAACTTGAGGGAAAATCCACCTGGGTCCACGCTTCACACTGCAAGAAAGTGTCTGCCGCCTGTCCTTCACCATGAATAACACATATATCCTTTTCATGTTATGTTTGGTGAGGACACAAGAAGTAGCCATTACACAGAAGCAAGGACTTACTACTTTCTGGTATAATTCATCAAGGGCCCAAGTGGCAACTTTCAAGTTTGAATTCTGTGATGTTGCTGCCTGTGGGGATCTGAGTGTGATTATTGGAGAGGGAGCTGTAGGATGGAACACTGGTAATGATTATTACATTTAGATTCCGCCTCAGAAGAGTGTTTCCTTAGCCTGTTCACTAATCGCCCCGCTTCGAACCCAGACTGTGAGGCATGGAAAGAGAAATATCCCATAGCCACCAAAACACTTACCCTGAGTCAGGGAATCACAATATACCCTGGGAATTATACATGCTTTACTAGTGAAGGGGGTAGTAGGAATTTGGGAAGGTTCAAACCAGGCTATTGTGGTAGATATAGCGATGCCAGCAGTGAGGACCTCATCAACCAGATACAATCTGTAGCCAATGTTTTCTGGATATGTGGAGACATGAAGATTAGATCTAGACTTACAGGCAATTGGACTGGGGAATGTGCTTTGGCTAAAGCCATAATGCCTCTTCATAAATTCCCCCTGGGAGAGAGCAACTTAGAACAAGTCTCTTCTCTCATCTCTCAGCACTTAAGACGCAAGAGATCTGCTGATTCACACCCCAAAGGGAATTTTGACCCCCATGTGTATCTGGATGTGATAGGAGTCCCAAGGGGGGTGCCAAATAAGTTCAAAGCCAGAGATGAGGTAAAGGCAGCCTTTGAATCAATCTTTCCCTGGGTGACTACAAACAAAAATGTGGCGTGGATAAACTATGTGTAGTACAATCAACAGAGATTCATTAATTATACTCGGGATGCACTTCAAGGTTTGTCAGAGAAAGTAGGCCCTACTTCCATTATGACCTTCCAAAAAAGAATGGAAGGAGGAGTCTGTAAGATAATACAAGGTGTCTGTTGTACTTACATACCAGACGATACTGGGCCAAATGGGAAAGTGACTCTGGCTATTGAAAAATGAGATGACCTATCTGCTGAGATTAAGAAGAACTCAGGGGTGACTGACCCATGGGATAAATATTTTTCTTGGATGAGTGGATGGCAGAAGTGGTTGGCACAGGCAGGAAAAGTACTAGGCAAAGTTTTGCTAGTCCTATTGATCGTGGTGTTATGTATTATCCCTTGCATTAAGAAACTAATTTCCAAAGGTATAGATGAAGCCACACCTACTCTAGCCTACTTAGAGGATGATGGTTTCACCTGCATGGAAGACATTGCTAAGGACATCCCCCCATTAAAAACTATGATTTACACCGATTATGCACTAACAAATATGTAAAAGGAGTACAAGAAAGCACAAAAGTAAAGGACAACTATAACCTTAGCCCAAATAGTAGACCCCTTTAGGGTAAAAATTTAGGGACATAATAGGCAAAGAATAGAATCTGAATTCCTTTGCAGAAGTCCACTACAAAGGGAGGTTATCCAGAAGGGATAACCTGTCTCAAGCGAGAAGGGTGATTGTTCAAAACAATCTGTGGCCGAAGAATCCAATCCAATTCCCCTTTCCCTTTCCCTCTCAGATATGCTTTTTGCTTGAATCAACTTAGTGCAAGATTATGCCTCCTCCATAAACCTACATTTCCTGTGTGGTTGACAAAGGAAATTTGAAGGCCTGCTGAAGAAACTAAAATTCAGGAAGTCGTTCATATGAGACATTGCTATGCAACAATATATTGCGCACTTATAATATACCAAATATGGCTAGAGATCAAATGTATCCAATCATGTTCTTTTAAATATATCCGTGTGACTTAATAACCACACCTTTTGTCATCGCATATAAGAAGAATGTGAAACTTATTAAAACGAAGAAGTACCCACAATATGTGTCCAGAGTATCTGTATCGAGCTTCTTTTGATGCAGGGTTCTGGGGGCGGCCCGGTACTACTTCTTAGAATTAATCAGGACAGAGACAGTTAATTGAAGCAAGGTGGACTAAAAATAGGACTACAACCTTGACAATAATAGAGCCAATATAATATGTGTACAGATTTAGGCTATGTTCACACTGCGTAAAAGTACGGCCGCTGTTGCCATCAGCTATAACGGCTGTACTTTGTAGGGGTGAACACGCCACATGTTCTTTTATGGGATCCCGTCCGGAGCGTATACACATCGTGAATTTGGTGAATTGCGGCCATAGGAACCCATGTCAGTTCACACAATGAAGCGAGCGGCTCCGGCCGCAAGCTTCATTGTGTGCTGTGAGGAGCTCTGATGCGGGCGCGTACTGATGTGCCCGCATCAGAACACTGCGGCCAGAAAGATCATCCGGCCGGTACTTAAGTACTTAAGGGATGATCTTTGCAGAGACCGGCCGTTCTGTGACCCGGCCGGGTCACGGAACGGCCGGTCTTTTACGCTGTGTGAATATAGCCTTAAGGCAGACAAACAACATACATGGACAAAGAGGGGCGCTAATTTGGTGTAGCATGGACAATATTAGTGGAAAAATTACTTGAAAGTGGACCAAACTAACCTGGTGGTGTTGTGCAAACCTTAGGCACAACACTAGTAGGCGTTTTTTTTTATATCAGTCCGCTGCCTTGCCTCTGGTTCTCTGCTCCCGGCACCCGTCCTGATGCCAAAGCACGAAAATGTATACAGATTTGCAATATCTCTTATGGTTCAAAATTAAAGGACTACTCTGACAAAAACAAAAAGTCCAGTGCAGATAGGGAACATAAAAAAGAATCTATACTTACCCGTCCTGATCCCCCACAGCACCATATTAGCAGTCCCCTTCCACCCTTCAGGCTCCAGTTTCTCCTGGGTTCTGGTGTTGTCATGATCCGAGGGAAAGGGCTCATGAAGCCAGCCAGTGACTGTAGCAGTGTCCCTTCCCAGTCACTGACAGGCTGAGAGGGAGTTCCTGAGCTGGGTCGTGACGTGACAGGTGCAGGTGCTTCAGAAGGCTGGTGGGGGGTTCATGGACAGTAATAAAGTGCTGCGTGGGCACAGAGATGGGTAAGTATAGATTTTTGCATTAGGTTTCTGCACCCCCTGCCTGCACTGGATTTTTGGTTCTCTCTGGAGTTTTTCTTTAACAACACTGAAAGTTGAACAATGAGCTGAAGGCACTAAACCCAAATAATAAGAATCCGCATGGAAATCTTTCTGTGTTGAAAGCTGTTGAACCCCAAACGATATTGCAAATTTGATTTGATCTTCTTTGATATGCTACATGACCATCTTTCTATTGGAAAAACTTTATCTAATACGGCGGCTTTCAAAATGGCGGACCTGTTAGGGAAACCATGCAGTATAGTAAATTGGCAACTTGGAAAAAAACATTTTGGACTGGGGGCAATATATAAAATACGTACCACAAATAAAACAACCTTTCCAGTTCTTCAGAAAAGAGTAAAGGACACACAGAGAAAATATGGGGTGTTTTAAAGCGAACCTGTACCCACAATCTGACCCCCCCAAACCACTTGTATCTTCAGATAGCTGCTTTTAATCCAAGCGCTGTGTCTAACGGCCGGGGCTTACATTTGTATATGCATTAGACTGGCACACCCTCTCTCTCCTTCCTCCCCACCCTCCTCATCATTAGGAATGCTCCAGGCAGATTGCTTCCTATTCCCCACCTGTGTGTTTAATGAACATGGGCTGGATTGTTAATACACCTGTGCAAAGCTCAAACAGCAGTAAATGTTCCTGGATCATTCCTATTGATGAGGAGGGTGGGGAGGAAGGACGGAGAGGTGGTGCCAGCCTAATGCATATACAAATGTAAGCCCCGGCCGTAAGACACAGCGCTGCAGGATTAAAAGTTGTTTTTATGACAATAACTGCATGCCCTGCCGAACGGACCCCAGGACAGATCTTGGATTAAAAGCAGCTATCCGAAGGTACAAGTGGTTTGGGGGGGACAGATTGTGGGTACAGAGTCGCTTTAAGAATCAAGTCCTGGTGATAAACTCTTTCTTTGTTTTTGCTTCACCAAATATTGCTATATATGAGGTGGAAAATCATTCACTATATGGCTATGTTCACACAACGTCAAAAATAGAGAAAAGGTGGCCGATTTAGCTATTTAAAACAATGTCCCTTTTTGCTGCGATTTAACTGACTGCCATGGCAATGCATTAAAGTCAATGGGAAGATGACCGTCCAATGCACACAATGCATTGAATAACAGACGTTTTTACCGGACGTCAAAATAATCAACATGATCATTATTTTCGGATGTCTTTTGCAAACGGCGGACGTTTTTTATTAGTTGTTCATGCACAGTTTTCCTTTTGTCACCGTTCTTTTTCCGGTTTTACTATTAAATTCAATGGACTTTTCAATTAAGCCACACCCAAAAGCCAATTAGTAACCCAAACTAGAATAATGTGCAAACAACAGTCATTGCACTACGGGGAGGCCCGGCTGCTAAATAATGTCCGTTATTTTAGAATCAAAATGATGGACTTAATTTTAAACAGAGCTGCAAAAATGTTGTGTGAACATAGCCTATAAGTGGTATACGATTTGTACACTGGTGCAAAATAATCGAAGGAAAATGGGGCATATACTCTAACCAAAGACAATTTATGTACATGTATATACATGGCAATACTAATTTCACTCTTCCCACTTTGCTCTTTTTTATATTTCCTCAGCACAACTAATTGTTTTTCTCCGGCATCATGAATTCACTATTGTAATCTTTTGTTATTTTCTCCCTTGCGCGTTTTCTGAAATTACCACTTTGCATTATTTCTGTTCATTATTTAGTATTCAATTAATCTTGAGTGTATATAGAAAGGATTACAGTTAATTATAATGAGAGGGCACAATACATTTTCTGTCATTTTCCATGACTAACAATTCAGCATGCACAGGTAATACTATGATTAGTAGAAATTAAAAACGACCTTCTCATAAACACAGAACAATACGTTATTATGAACTGTTGCTAAAACCTTTCCATGATGTGTTTATCCTTATACAAATTATACCTGGAAACAATATACAGTATGTAGAACTCCCACACTACAGCTGCAATTAACCGTCTCATGGTATCGTGTTCTGATCAAGAATCATTACAACGATTACACTCGTACAGGTTGGAATGTGAATAAACCAAACAAAATGTTAGAGATAATTACAATTGGAAGCAATAGCAAACTATGTGAAACAACATAATGTGTGTTATGGTAAGGAAGTAGGACTCTTAGGTCTTAGAATTTTGTGGAAAGCTGTGAAGACCAGGGTGTCTACATTTGCGACTTTCTGCCGGTCTTGCAAAGCCAAAAAAAGTGGACAGGGCTTGGTGGGCTAAAGGGGTGGCCTGAGCACTGCCAGAATTCTTACAGCGCTAGTATACAGTGTAACTAAAATATACACCAGCTTGGGAGCTGGCATATATTTGAAAGTGTAGCGTCTTGGATAGATTCGGCAGTGGCTGATTCTATAAGAAATATATATAGGGAATGTGTCACAAAAAAAGTATTTTGCCAATAAGAGTCAGATACCAAAAGTTGTTATTTAATTCTAATCTGTTTCTATTTTCTGACTTTAATTTTTTTTTTTTTTACTTTTTGTACATTTAGGCAGCCATCGTGCCTGTGCTGTTCAGCATTTAGTGACATGCTTTACAGCAAGACTCAGGGACATAGACGACAATAGACTCTGTCCCCTTGAGATTCCACAGGGAGCTACTAGTGTCTTGTACTGATGTTATCTACTGGTGTCACACAAAAGTGGCTTGGTTACTAGATTGTAGTAGGTATAAACTGGGAACTGGGTCTAACCAGGCCTAAACAATTTCACAGGGCATGGCAAACAGGGGAAGAAAGAGTAGTTATTCTCACTCCCCTAGTCAGATCAGTTGACTACAAACATCCAGTCTGTTTGGGGGAGAGGGTTGGACTTTGGTTTGCAGTGATTGGTTCTACCAAAACCACTGAACCTGGGAGACTCCTCCAGTACACCACACTTCAGGAAGGAGCTAACTGAGAGAAGGTCATGTGACCAAGTTCCCTACATCCTTGGCATGTGACCCACTAGGAATGAAAATACAGAGCAAGGTTAACCCTTGCATATTCATAATACCTCAGTATATTCAATACTAGATTTCACACTAATAAAGTGCACCTCAATACTAGTAGTGTTTATCAGAGTGATAAGCAAAATGACAGTGTATAAGGTGACTCAAAATATCTACACCTCTTAGTATGTCTCTTAGTAAATCTGTAGAGACCTGCCGCTGCCACGCGGCAGGTACAGAGTCTACAGAAAGTGTAGTTTTCTGCCATGTTACACCTGGAAAAAAATTGCTGCCTCTTTCGTGGCATACACTAGAAGAACACATAGATATATGTGCCCCTTTATAGTGTTTCCCCAACCACACAACAACAAATACCAGGACACTGCAATTTATTTAAACTGTCAGTAGCTTATTTTGCATACTGTAGCATATACGCAGCGACAGTCTCTATAAATGAGGTCAGAGAAATTCCACCACTAAATACCTAAACCCATGCTTAAATATAGACATTTCCTCAAAGGTTTACCTACAATTAGCAGGAGTAATGAAAAAGTTTGTCATTAAAATACAGAACAATAGTCGTAATTTTATTATTATCATACACATCCCTGTAAAAGAAATATTTTTTTATTAAACTTAGCATTTTCAGAATTCGCCAAATTGTTAGTTCATGTATAAACATGTAATTTTATTTTCCTTTGCTTTCAAAGAGACTATGAATTATTTCTGTTTAAAAATCCACGTTTGACTGTGAAGGTTAAGACTCCAAGCAACAAAGGTGTTATTTGGTCAGTTGTTGGCAAACACAGACCTGTTATTTGACTTTGTGAAGGATGTAATGATGTGGACTGAGAACAAATATTAAGCTTACATGGAGCCATCTGTCTTTTATGAATCAGCTTTCAATTTCTAAAACGATAGATAGGGGAGGCAAATAGACAGTGTACAAGGCAGAGTTCTCTATAAAAACAGAAGGAAAACTAATCACAAAGTTATTTCGTGAAAAAAAAATCCTATTCACTGTGGAAAATAAGTTAATCCCTACTAGTCCGCAAACAGAAGAAGTCATATTCAAAAAGTTTTTCATACTTTTACAGTAGAAACTTGGAGCACAAAGTGGTCCTTAGATGTCTTCTTCAGGAAGCTCTGAGGTAATGGAATGATTATTCATGCTGCAAGATCTGCAGGTGGAAGTCCTTCTCCTTTAAACAGACTTAGGGTCCTATTACACGTGCGATAATTGGCCGAATTGGCCAGATTTTGCCCAATTTGCCCAATTATCGCTCTGTGTAATAGAGACAACGATCGTTGGCTGATCGTTTCTTTAGGTCCAGACCTTAAATCATCGGCTGTTCACCTCACCTCGCTACGTGTAATAGCGATGCACGGTCAACGTCTGACGATTGCCCAAACAGTTAGCACTTTACCTGTCCAGGCTCTGTGCCAGTGATTGGCCGAGCAGCCTGTCAGCTCAACAGGCAGCTCTGAAGTTGCATTATGCTGTGCCAGAACGCATACAGAGTGCAGGAGGAGACCAGGAACGTGAACAGGTATAATATTAACTGTTTAGGCAAGGGATGCACGGATTTCGCTAATGATGTCCATGCAGCCCTTGCTAAACGATTATCGGGCCATGAAATAGGCCCAGTAAATGAGCACCAATCTAGCTCCTGGAAGAAGTTTCCCAGGACCCAAGGAGGAGCGGTAGGGAGCAGAACAGAGTTGCAAGATAGGCGGCTGATATGCCCCTTGGCGATCAAACTGAACACCTTGCTTCATTTAGACGGGCAATTCGCTCATCTCTAGTTGTAAACTTACAAACCTTCAATAATATGCAGTAACAAAAAAAAAGAGGCTAACAGATTGTCTATCAAAGTGACAGACAAAATACAAGCAATTAAAATGTTTTGTTTAATTAAAAAGGTCTCTACTCTCTAAAAGTACAAAGTACACAAAAATCAAGCAATTATATGGATATACCAGAAAAATGCTATGTCTGCACCCAGGGCCGGTTCAAGGGATTTGCGGGCCCTTGGGCAGCAGAGCCTCAGCGGGCCCCTCATACATCCACTATGCACCCATCATCCACACACTATGCACAATCCCTTGAGACACCACTAACATGCACAAACACACATTACTAAAACAGACACTGACTGACAGTGACACACTCGGGCACTAACTCTTCCTCTTTGGTTGCTCTCCGCACTGTAAGGTTGATGACCTTTAGGTCATGTGATCAGGAGCTTTACCCTTTTCTCTCTTCGTGCAGTTCCTGCTCTGTCTCTTGTGTCTTCTGATGTTCAGCCCGCTCATCCTGCACTACAGTGATCAGGCTGCACATTAGAGCACTGGGCCCCTCTCCCTCTCTGAGCCCCTAGAGGCACTGTGGACCCTGGCACTTTCCCAGGGAAGCCCTGTGCTATGCCGGCCCTGTCTGCACCTGTTTAGATCTTAGTGCAGTCCTTTGCCTGCAGTGTACGGCTGAGACTGCGCTTTTGGCCATGATTCAGTGTGTGTGTTTCATACCACTCTGAACAAATATATCAGCATTTGCTGTGTGGTGATTGAAAGGTTCCACCACACCCATCTGGTTTCTTCAGCCAGCCCTAGGTGTGCTGCAGGTGGTTTAGACTTAGTAGGGATGAACAGTTGCATTCTCCACCTATCTCCCTTCAGACTGTGTGGTCTGGATGTCAGAGGGATGGTCCAATCACTTTCTGGACCAGGACTCTGGCATGTCATAAGAAGGATATCTGTGCTCTTGAACATGGCTTGCAATAGTCTCTTTTAGCCATAGCTGGCATTTTATATTGTATTGGATTACTTGGTTATCTTTGCCTGTTCTTCTTACCTCTGTTTTGTACTGTTCTGCAATCTCCGGTTTGACCGGCATCTGCCTGACTATTTTTTATTGTGTTTGTATGTCTTGTCTCATTCTGTATCTCACTTACCCAGCATAAGAACTGCCGCCCACTTGTCGCTGACTGCCTAGGGTCAGGTTGGCAAGTAGGCAAGGATAGTCTCAAGGGACCTAGCGCTAAGGCTTACACTGTCTCTCTGTCCCCTATTCTATCCAGTTCCTAGGTTCCCTTACACAGAGACAAAAAGATTTTGTTTTTGTCTGAAAAAACACCCACAATGGAATAGTTGGCGATTTTTTTCAACCCCGCATATAAAGAATGAATGAAAACTTTTTATTGTGTTACAAGTACTCCAAAGCAATTGAAAAATATAACTCATCTCAGAAAAAAGACCTTCATACAGACACTTTTACAGAAAAATATAGAAAAGTTTATGGCCCTTTTAATAAAACTTTGAAACATTTAAAATGAATGCTTGGTCCCTAAGCTCCAAAATAGGCTGGACCTTAAAGGGGTACTCCAGAGAGTAACAGGTTATTTAATGTTTTATATATTGCTGTAATAAAGTTAAATTTCCATTTTAAATTCTTTCATTCTCAGCTAAAGATACCACTGACAACATTTTTCTGCCAGGTCTTCTACTTGTTCAATGATACATTACCAGACTGCTGCTTTTGTAAATTGAAAGAAACCCATTACCACTCGCACCTGATGGTCCTTCTACTTCCATATCCTTCCTTTTTGTTTTATTCCTTGTTAGTTTTGTTATTTATTTTCCCTATTTGAATTATGAATTTAGGAGTGAAGAACAACCACAGTGTGTGAGATATTTGTATGGTCAGTAGATACAGATGTCACACAGCACTGGCCATTTAAAGGAAATTATCACTATAATTTCTCATGCTGACCTTTTAGCATATGTGGACATGTGTGATGCTGATCATACCAGGACTATTCTTAGGAAAGTCTGTTGTGCTGTTTACAAGATATTTTTAAAAGTGTATATGCTAATGCCGCCGAAAGCATGATGAAGACAGCAAATTCATTACATGCCATCAGTGTTGGACTGGCCCACCAGAGGACTGGAGAATCCTCTGGTGGGCCCCCATCTTTAGAACCTGCACTAACACTTGTGCTTCATTGGTAGGCCCCCCTCTAGTGGGCCCCAGATACCCCAGTCTGACACTGCATGCCATAGTTGGGATTCACACAGCATGCAATGGGTTAAACTGCCAGGATTAAAGCTATTTCCAGTCCTGGCAGTTAGCACAGAAACCCGGCTGTCATACTGATAACCAAATACCCATGATCCTGGCATGGGAGACCCAATGCCAGGCTGCTAGGCGTCCTCTGCAAAAAGGTAGCAGCCTAGACTAAGGCCCTTAAGTGACCACCATAAAAACACGTATGGCTGATCACTATGGGGTTAATAATGAAGACATTTTCACATTGTTACCAGATGTGTCTTTGTATTTAATTGAAGATTGCAATAAAAGTTGTGTAACCTTACGGAAGACAGATTGCAATCACTGAGACTTCCAGGTTACACTAAGAATTCAATAAATCAAAACACTTGGCAATAAACTTCAGTAAATCTATATACTGGGCTGACAAATGTAACTCATTCCATGTAAGGTCTTGAAGGCTATTTGTTACCAGTGGTGACTCATTAGTTGGATAGCATGGTGGACAAGAATAGGTTAATCATGACAAGATCACATCTAACAAATTTCTAATTCCAATTTTAAATCAACTAAAAAAAAGTGATTTGTTTTTACTGTCATTAAATTCTTCAATATTGACTAATTAGTTGTTTTCTACCGAGAAAAGTAAAATTTGATATATTTTATTATTGTAATATTGGTATAGTTCCAAATGTTTTAGAAAAGCAAATCTTAACCATTTTAAATGAGCAACATTGTCTGTTTTGTACTTTTATTACTTGGAAGTTTAATCATAGTGTCAACATCAATCATAGTATCAGATATCAATCATAGAAAACAGGATTCGTGAATTATATTACGAAAGAAAAATGGTTAAGATAATAAGACAGCTGGAGTGTAATTTGTGATTTCTTTTTATGCTCATCTGAAGGTTGACGTTCAGTCAAATATCCTCATAACTTTATTAGGACCAGCCAACATCCAGGTCACAGAATGGCCGGTGTCAGTGAAGATCATCCCAGCTAGTACTGCAGTACCAGCCAAGTGATCTTCATTTGTGCTGAATTGGGATCCCGATTCCCCATAGCCGACAATGGAGAATGCAGCTGGAGCCGCACTCTCCATTGTGTGACCTGTCAGTGTTGTGCGGCCGCTACTCAATGAATAGTGGCCGCACAAAATTGACAGGTCAGTTTTTTCATTCGACCACTATTTGTATACACACGGAGGAGACGCTGACATGGGTGAGTGGTGATTTGATTACGGGCTTACAGGGTTTATGGTTCTTTTGGGTGGAAGTTAGGTCGATAGTCCCCATTGTGGGAAGCTTGTACTTAGTCTTATCCCATCCCCCTGTGTATAACCCATGTTTACACTGCACTGAGCACTTTCGGAGCAGTTGCCTGTTTTAGCCTATGTTACCCATCTCACTGTGTCAGTTTATCTGGCTTGCCATAAAACATCATGTAATGTAGTTTCTTAATATGTTTTAATACGAGTTGTGTTATTGATAAATAAAGATTTCCTGTTATTATATTTGGTCCCTTTTTTGTATATATTGTATACACTCAGGCCAGGATTCCTTCTGACTGCAGTACAACATAGTTACATAGTTACATAGTTAATACGGTTGAAAAAAGACACATGTCCATCAAGTTCAACCAAGGAGGGGATGGATACAGGGAAGGGGGAGGGGCGATAGGTTCTATACATATGCATCTATATTATTTTGCTCTAAGAACTTGTCTAGCCCTGTTTTGAAGCCCTCTACTGTTTTTGCTGTGACCAGATCCTGTGGTAGACTGTTCCACAGATTCACAGTTCTCATGGTAAAGAAGGCTTGTCGCCTCCGGAGATTGAACCTTTTTTTCTCCAGGCGGAGGCAGTGCCCCCTTGTCCTTTGAGGGTGTTTTACCTGGAACATCTTTTCCCCATATTTCTTGTAGGGGCCATTTATATATTTAAATGAGTTAATCATATCTCCCCTTAAACGTCTCTTCTCCAGACTAAACAAATGTAATTCTTTTCATCTCTCCTCATAACTAAGATGCTCCATTCCCCTTATTAGTTTAGTTGCCCGTCTTTGTACCCTCTCCAGCTTTAGAACATCCTTTTTATGAATCGGGTTCCAAAACTGGACGGCATACTCCAGATGAGGCCGCACCAAAGCTTTATAAAGCGGTAATATTATATCCCTGTCCCGAGAGTCCATGCCTGTTTTAACTTTAACTTTTGTATTAATTACGTCCTTTGTTGAAAATCAGCAACAATGGCCGTGATTAATACAAAAGTTACGTTGTGTGAACATAGGAAAAAGGAAGCACAGCAGCTCCAATAGAAAAATTAAGCAAAAGGGTGCACGTCTCACCAACCGGGCCCCGGACGGTCACAATCCAAAAAAAGCAGAAGACGGCACATCCAAAAAAGGTGTCCAAGTTTATTTCAGTACATCAGAGTGCGACGTTTCGGCTATATTAGCCTTTCTCAAGCAGTGGTACAACACACAGTGTAAACGAAATATATATAGCACACAGCATAATCACAGTGAGTAATCAATGCTAAATAATGCAAGTAATCAGTGATAAATCAATTATTGCAAAGCATCAAAAAATATCAAATGTCATACTAGTATATGTGAAGAAAATGTGTCAGCATATATGGGGACCTAGGTCCTAAGTGACACACAAAACTGATCGTGTAGCACAGCAATCTATAAATATGAAATCTTTAAAATTTATCTTATACGATCCCTATCTACCCAGGTGCTCTTACTAATGATAAAAGATAACATAAACAAATAAACCCATGTGGGTATACATACATCGGGCAGGCTCGGGGATACTGCAGGCATGGGAACGCAGTCCCTCCCGGATGACGTCACACCGCAGCGCCGCTCCCCCGTGTCACGTGATCGGACCCAGTCACATGGCTGCCGTGTCTGGCATCGGGTCTGAGCATGCGCCATGCGGGCGACGCCGTCCGGAAGGACGTCACTCACCATATGCAGTAAAAAATGCCATGTTGTGTAAGGGCATCAATGCCCTTAGTCACCCAAACATTAGAGCTGTCAAAACAAAAAATATTAACTAGAACTCATCATAAATAGCATGTATCGTACTGGGAATAAACCATGTATTAAAGGAATAATAATGAAGAGGGAAACACAGGTCATACATGGGGTATGTAAAACATTTAAGGGAAAAGAACCAATTGGCCATATCTTGTGAAGGTAAAAGGGCTCATATATTGGGATATAAGGACCGCGGACCAAACGCCAACTAATAGTGCTTCTGCTATGCCAATCCGACACCACAGTCACCGCAGTTGGGGTGCTGAACTTCCAACACGCCGTGTTTTCACCTCGCGTCAGGGTCTGCAAATGGAACCGTCTGTCCATCCCTAAGTCCTATATATATACCGACACTGGCCTAGTTCAATAATGGACCTGAGATAAACTAAAGACTATAGACAAAGCATAATTAATAAAGCATAAGCTTTTAATTTGATAGCTCCAATGAAATGAGTGACATACTAGTGCGATAACCATAAAAAATCATAAATAATTGCTCTAGTGATTTAAAGGCATGAAAAAAGATAGAAATTTTTTTTTTTTTTAAATCCCCAATTCAGGTCCTGGACGATGTCTGCAATGTCCCACTCCTGGGTTTTAGAATGTTCAACATCCAGAAATCTGGAAAAAAAGAGAGAGAGAGAAAGGCTATTAAGCATACAAAGAATCAAAAAGGCATTTCCATATTATCGTACCATTGTACTATGTAGCATAATCAAAATAAATAATAGAAGAATGTGTTGTACTCTGTTTCCATATATCGTTGGTGGACCGAGTGGTCACCACTGGAAAAAAAGGGGGGGAAAAGGAAGGTGGAGAAAAGGAAAAAAGAAAAAAAAAAAAGAAAAAGGGGGGGGGAAAGGGAGGGGAACGGGGGGAAGGGGGAAAAAAACGGGAAGGAAAAGAAGGGCAGGGAAGAGAATTTAAGCACTCATGGATGGTCCAATTTTGAAGTCCACATTCATACCAATGGGGGTAAGTGTGTTAAGCATGTATATCCATTTCAACTCACACCTTTTTAACCTGGCCAATCTGTCGCCCCCTCGTCTCAGTCTAGGGATTTGATCCACCACAGTGAATCTGAGGTCGTTGACTGTATGGTTGTGATCTGTAAAATGTTGGGGTACTGGGAGTTCAGTTTTGCCTGTTCTGATGGTGGATTTATGTTGGTTTATCCTTAATCGACATTGGCCCGTGGTTTCCCCTACATACAGTTTCTTGCAGGGGCACTGTAGAATATATACCACAAAGTCAGACCTGCAGGTTAGATGTTGTTTAATTGGGTATCTCTGACCTGTGAGTGGATGAATGAACTCCTCCCCCTTGATCATTTGATTACAGTTACCGCACCCCAAGCATGGAAAACTCCCAGTTTTGGGTGCGCCTAGGAATGTTTGTGTGCTTCTCGTGTTGGGGCCTAGATCTGCCTTAACCAATCTATCCCTCAAATTACTGGGGCGTCTATATGCCATAATAGGAGGTGTGGTGAACTCAGGGATTCCTGGGAAAGCATCAGTGAGTATACCCCAGGAACTGCGGATAACATTTGCTACCCTTTTGCTTTCTGTACCATAAGTGGAAACAAAAGCCACTCTGTGTGGTTTAGATTGTGGAATTTTAGGGGATAGTAAAGTGTCTCTATCCACCTGTGTAACCCTGTTTCTCATGTCACCCACTATTCGTCTGGGGTAACCCCTTTCTGAGAATCTGTGACACATCCTGTCCAGTTGTGTCTCACATGTTTGTGGGTCTTGAACAATGCGTTTAACTCGAAGAAGTTGGCTGTATGGTAGAGATTCAACCATAGCACGAGGATGAAAACTGTCAAAATGTAACAGTGTATTGCGGTCAGTTGGCTTAGAATATAAGTCAGTCTGTAGTTTGTTGTCTTGTACGAAGACCCGGGTGTCCAAAAAATTAAGGGACTCCCTTGAAAATTCTCTTGTGAATTTAATGTCCTCATCAATTGAATTCAGGAAATTGAAAAAATCATGTAGATCCTGTTCTGTTCCTGTCCAGATGGCAAAGATATCATCAATACCTCCACCACCTCAGCACTGAGCCGAAGTGGTGTGAGGTATATATCTGGGACTCCTCCAGCGCCGACATGAAGATGTTAGCATATGTCGGCGCCACGTTGGAGCCCATAGCTGTCCCTTTCCGCTGAACAAAAAAACTGTCCTGAAATAAAAAATAATTTTCAGTCAAAATAATCTCCAAAAGTTTCATCAAAAAAATCGACTGTATGTTGGGAAAACTCACAGGTTTCTAATGTCTGTTTAATGACTCTCAGGCCTCTAGTGTGGTTAATGAAAGTATATAGATCTTTCACATCAAATGAAACAAGAATGCAGTCAGGGGGAACTTCTATTTCAGTAAGTTTGTTCAAAAAATCAGCTGTGTCTCGAATGTAAGATCTGGCGGATATTGCATGTTCTCTTAAAACTCTATCTAAGAACAGTGCCGGCGGGTTAAATAGAGAGCCCATGCCAGATACAATGGGTCTGGCAGGAGGTTTGTCTGTTGTTTTGTGTATTTTTGGTAGTCCATATAGGACCGGTGTAATAGGGAATTTAACTGTCAAGAATTCTTTGAGTGCAGTATCTATGATGTTGATGGAATGTGCTTCAGAGATGAGTTGGTCAATTGTGTTTTTTATCCTGAATTTAGGGTCACCATCAAGTCGTTCATAAACAGTTGTATCAGTCAGCTGTCTCAGCATCTCAATTACATAATCACTAGTGTCCATCACCACCACCGCCCCGCCTTTGTCGGACGGTTTGATGGTGAGTGATTTGTTGTTTTGTATGTTATGTAAAGCTGTCATTTCTGCTCTTGTCATGTTGGCAAAAAATTTTTTGGGGGGACTCTCTTTGAGTTTAGTTAATTGACATTTAACCATATGCATAAATGTGTCAACAATAGGATTATTTATAGGTGGTAAAAACCCACTTTTTTTGCGTAAGCCACTTTCATGTAAAGACAATTCACTAGGCATGAATGATTCTTTAGTATTTTCATGTTCACAAAACCACACCTTAAGTTTAACAGCTCTAAACAGTTCAAAGATGTCCAATTCAGTCTGGAACCAATCAAATTGTTCAACTGGGCAATAGGAAAGTCCTTTACTTAATACAGATATCTCATTGATAGACAAAGAATAGGTGGAAATATTTACCACAGCTACTTCGTTTCTGAGTCCTGTTGTGGCTGGGCCTGATCCTGTTGAGGCTCCTTGTTCCGAATCCCCGTTGTTTCCTTCTGTTGTGCTAGTCGATCTTTCTTCGCTGAACTTCCATAGCGAGTTCTTGCGGGACCTCTTGTGTTTCCTGCCACCCCTGTGTGTTGTACCACTGCTTGAGAAAGGCTAATATAGCCGAAACGTCGCACTCTGATGTACTGAAATAAACTTGGACACCTTTTTTGGATGTTGTGTGAACATAGCCTTATACTGTTAGGGCCTTATTAAATGGAGCAATAATCTGCCGAATTAGGCCAATTCGTCCGTTTTTTATTGCTCTGTGAAATAGAAAGAATGATCAGACGGTAAAACAATCATCAGCTGATAGTTTTTTTTAGGTCCAGAGCTAAAATCATGGGCTGTCAGGCACGCATCAGTACATGTAATAGCGATGGGTGTCAGCTGATCATTGTAGTATAAAATAAAGTATTTACTTTACTGGTCTCTGCAGCTGCAGCCCTGCCATCCGTTCCCTTCTGGTCCAGCCTCTACACTAACAGGCCACTCAGCCAATCTGTCAGGTAAAGGGGTCTGGGATGACAACAGACAGGTGCAACCCTAGAACTGACACCCACCCCAGCTGTCCCTACCTGATTGCCTCGAAAGCCCTAAGATGGCTGCGGACAACTGGGCGGCGATCCCTAACCTGATCCAAGTGGAAACACAAAACGGAGACAAGACAAACACACAAAAAGGGAATAGTCAGAGGTCCTAGTCGGTAACAGCCGGTCAATATAAATACAAAGTCTAGATCCAAAGAATAGTCGGGTACAAGCCAAAAGTCAGGTGATCAGGAGTTCAAGTCAGAGTGAATAGTTAGTTCAAGAAGCACTAGGTAACTAGAGTCTTTCACAGGCAAGGATCATGAGACATTTGATGGTATTTATGGAACCTGTAGTCCCAGCCCCCAGGTGTGATTGGGGCTGAGGCTCCAGGTCCTGCCCAGATACCGACAGCTGACTAGTGTCTCAGCTGTCAATCACCAATCAGCAAACACACACAACACCTATGTGAGCAGCCAGGGAGAGAATACTTGCCACAGCTACAACAAGGAGCAGCAGAGTAGAGTATGACAAAAACATGGGAAGCATTCTGGCTGTTATTGATGCAGAGTTGAACGCATGGCCCGAGTCCTAACACAATCACTGGCTTAGACAGGACCACGGCCAGTGATTGGCTGAGCAGCCTGACAGTGCAGAGACCAGAAAAGAAGGGAACAGAACCCAGAGCTGCAGCTGCAGAGTCTGGGGAAGGCCCAAGCACACTGGGGAACGTGGTAAGGTAAGTAACTTATTATTTTACACTAAAGACAAGGGCTGCATGAACATTGCTAACGATATCCATGCAGCCCCTGCTGCCTGATAGTCGGCCCATGTAATTGCTCAGTAAACGAGCATCGATCTAGCAGATCAGCGCTTATTTATGCTTTATGAACGGGCAAGCTTTACAGACTAACCTGAATGACTTGACTTTCAGAAAGGTGCTGTCTGTATGAAACCACCGCTGTATACCTTCAATTGTTTCATCTAATAAAGACAATGTTGGCTTTATCAGTATAAAATGCTTATATTTCAAGCAATAGTCTATCAGTAAGGTGAAGGTAATTCAGTTTCCATAATGAATACATTTTGTTCTTTTTTTATGCTGAGACATTATGATGCTCATTGAATTTGTTTGATGTCTCCTTATCCTTTATGTTTGAAGACTTACATGACATAATACTCCATAATAATTAGTCGGCATTCTGCACTTTCCTCTTTCTGCTGCTACTTAGGGAAGAACAAGGTTAAGTAGCAATTGTCTCATTTGAATATAGCCTCAGCATCCTATTCATATAAAATTAGGAGTGAAATACAACACCTGTCAGCATCAACCGCGGCCGTGATGACTGAATCTAGAATGCACCCTAACATCTGCAGACATATCCCTAAGCAACAACTCAATCTTTAGAAATCTAATCAAGTTTAACTTTGCTTAAAAAAAAAAAATGGAAAAAAAAAACACCAAGGGGCTAAATATATTAAAAATCGGAGGGTTCACGCTGAGCGATAGCTTAAGAGTTTGAGTAAAATGTCTCTGCAAAGCTATGTGGACTTAAATAGAAAATTTATCAGATTTGTCAGTCAAGGTTATATTCAGTTTAATACAATTTAGATTCAAAACTTCACATAAACTATGACTCTTATGTGACTAATATCGAAATTAATGGCAAGCTGCTTTTAAAGGTTCGGCAACGTTACTATAATAATATAACCCCAGTTTTATTACTAGTAGAACACCAGTACATTCGGATTGTGTTATATTCTAAGTCTTTCAAAGCTACATGTTCGTGGAAAATGTTTAAATATGATGATGATGGATGTAATCTATAGAAAGAGAAATTATGTTCAATACAATATAATAGTACAGTTCACTAAGAATCAAAAATTAAAAATAAAAACACAAAGCAAGCAGGAATTGTTGAAGGGGTATGACACATCCTTAGGTATGATATAACCAGAAAAGGGGTGGGAAAGGACACAGACAGTGAGCCCTAACCTGGTCCCCCCAGCTGACTAGGCGACCGTGGACAACTACAGAGATGGTCCCTACTTGAGGCTATGGTGATCTAAATGGAAGTGCAAATATAAAATCATGACTAAGAGCACAGTTTTGGCCGTATTCCATGAGTCAAAGACCATGCTGAAGTCCAAACAGGCATAGGCATAACAGGGTATGCCGGAAAAAAAAATGTTTTCACATCGACTGGTGTCAGAAATTACAGATTTGTAAATTACTTCTATTAAAACACTCAAGTCTTCCAGTACTTTTCATCTGCTGTATGTCCTGCAGGAAGTAGGGTTTTCTTTCCAGTTTGCTCTCTGCCGCCACCTCTGTCCATGACAGGAACTGTCAAAAGGAGTAGCAAATCCCCATTTGAAAGCTCTCGTCCTTTCAAAACTCCTGATATGGATAGAGGTGGAAGCAGAGAGCACTTTTTCAGACTGGAAAGAAAAATCCACTTCATACAGGGCATACAGGAGCTGATAAGTACTGGAAGACTTGAATTTTTTTTATAGAAATAATTTACAAATCTGTATCAATGCAAAATTTACAAAACTTTCCTACACCAGTCGAGTGTAATTTGAACAGTATTTTTCAGTTCAGTTGAGCCATAAGTTGTAGATGGAGGCCCTGGAGCACAGCATGTTCAGTTGTCAAGCCACTCAACTTGGCCAGCGGCAGAGACCTGGAAGGTCAATAACAAACTAGATTTGCATTTCCAGGGAAATACATAGTGCTTGAAAAGAGCGCCCCTTTACCAGTGACTTCCATTTAACTTTAATCCTGGGTGCCGTCCCTTTAAGAGCGACTTGGGTCCCATCCCTTTAAGAGCAACTTGGCTCCCGTCCCTTTAAGAGCGACATGGGTCCCTTTAGGAGTGACCTGGGTCACTTTAAGAGCGACGTGGGTCCCTTTGCTCTTGAAGGGACCCAGGTCACTCTTAACGGAACCCAGGTCGCTCTTAAAGGGACCCAGGTCGCTCTTAAAGGTACCTAGATCACTCTTAAAAGGTCCCAGGTCGCTCTTAAAGGGCCCCCGTTGCACTTAAAGGGACCCAAATGGCTTTTAAAGGGACCCAGGTCGCTCTTAAAGGGACCCATTTCGCTCTTAAAGGGACCCATTTCGCTCTTAAAGGGACCAATTTCACGCTTAAAGGGACCCAGTTCGCTCTTAAAAGGACCCATTTTGCTCTTAAAGGGACATATTTCGCTCTAAAAGGGACATATTTCGCTCTTAAAGGGACCCAGGTCGCTCTTAAAGGGACCCAGGTCGCTCTTAAAGGGACCCATTTCGCTCTTAAAGGGACCCAGATCGCTCTTAAAGGGACCCATTTCGCTCTTAAAGGGACCCAGGTCGCTCTTAAAGGGACCAATTTCGCTCTTAAAGGGACCCAGGTCGCTCTTAAAGGGACCCATGTTGCTCTTAAAGCGACATATTTCGCACTTAAAGGGACATATTTTGCTCTTAAAGGGACATATTTCGCTCTTAAAGTGACATATTTTGCTCTTAAAGGGACCCAGGTCATTCTTAAAGGGACCCATTTTGCTCTTAAAGGGACCCATTTCGCTCTTAAAGGGACCCAGATCGCTCTTAAAGGGACCCATTTTGCTCTTAAAGGGACCCAGGTCGCTCTTAAAGGGACCCAGGTCGCTCTTAAAGGGACCCATTTTGCTCTTAAAGGGACCCAGGTCGCTCTTAAAGGGACTAATTTCAAGCTTAAAGGGGCCAATTTCGCTCTTAAAGGGACCCAGGTCGCTCTTAAAGGGACCCATTTTGCTCTTAAAGGGACATATTTAGCTCTTAAAGGGACATATTTCGCTCTTAAAGGGACATATTTTGCTCTTAAAGGGACCCAGATGGCTCTTAAAGGGACCCATTTCGCTCTTAAAGGGACCCAGATCGCTCTTAAAGGGACCCAGATCGCTCTTAAAGGGACCCAGATCGCTCTTAAAGGGACCCAGGTCGCTCTTAACCTCTTAAGGACCCATGACGTACCGGCACGTCATGGATCACTGTCACTTAAGGACCCATGACGTACCGGTACGCGGGCCCTTTAACCGGTAAAGATGGCTGCTGATTCTTACAGCAGCCATCTTCCTTTGTCACGTAGGGGGCAGTTTCCCTGCCCCCCGTGACGACGATCGCTGCGATTGACTTCTCATCGGCCAATCACAGCAATTTCCCTGGTTTCCGGGACCGGACCCCGGCACTAAGCTGTTATTGGTGCTGTCCGAGACAGCACCAATCACAGCCGTGCCCGGGCATCACCTGCCCGTGGATCCGGCCCCCAGATCGCCCGTGATTGGTCGGTAACCACCAGCCGGCCATTCACGGGCTATCTTTACTACTACGCCCATCATCTCCTTCTCTGCTTGCCGGAATCGGCGAGCTGAGAAGGAGATGATGGGAGCAGCGTGCAGTGAGCCCGGCGCCCGGTGCGTACCTGGTTTGTGCCGGGCGCCGGGTGCCTCCTCCCCCGTGCTGCTGCCTCCTCCGCCGCCGCCGCCACCGCCGCCGCCGATCTCCGTCTGCAATGCAGGGAGATCAGCTAGCAGTTCCCTGCTGCTAGCTGATCTCCCTGTGTTGTGTCTCCTCCTCCCCCAGGCCCCCTTTGCCACCCTGACACCCTCCCACCCTGCTGACAACCTCTCTCCCACCCACCCTGCTGACAACCTCCCTCCCTCCCACCCTGCTGACAAACTTCCCACCCACCCTGCTGACAACCTCCCTCCCTCCCACCCTGCTGACAACCTCCCTCCCACCCTGCTGACAACCTCCCTCCCTCCCACCCTGCTGACAACCTCCCTCCCTCCCACCCTGCTGACAACCTCCCACCCTCCCTCCCTGCTGACAACCTACCACCCTCCCTCCCTGCTGACAACCTCCCACCCTCCCTCCCTGCTGACAACCTCCCACCCACCCTCCCTGCTGACACCCTCCCTCCCTGCTGACACCCTCCCTCCCTGCTGACACCCTCCCACCCTGCTGACAACCTCCCACCCTCCCTCTGCGATTGACATCCCGCTGCGTGTATGTAAATTAACCCCCCGGCGGCCGGAGCATATATCACCTCCTCCTCCTCGGCAGGACTTCTGGCTCAGCCAATCAGTGGCAGACACCGGGATCCCCAAAACAAGCCAGAGCGGGGAGGAGGTGATGTATGCTCCGGCCGTCGGGGGGTTAACTTACATACACACAGTGGGATGCCAATCCCGCTGCATGTATGTATTCTCATAGGGATGCACTGACACTGGATCCCAGCTTCCAAAATCCAAATTGCGCTCCTTCCCTTTGGAGGCTTTCCATGCGCTGGCTTTGCACTTTGTGTCCACATGTGGGGTATTCCTATAATCGGGTGAAATTGCTCTACATTATTAGTGATTTATTTTTTCTTTTAACCCCTTGTGAACATGGAAAAATTCAAAGTTATGCCAACATTTTAGTGTAAAAAATTAAATTTTTCATTTTCACGGCACATTGTGCCTGTCACCAGTGGGGTCCATATGCACACTATACCCCTTGTTAGATTCCTTAAGGGGTGTAGTTTCCATAATGGGGTCACTTGTGGGGGGTTTACAATGTTTTGGCAGCACGGGGGCTCTGCGAACCAGACATGGCCTTTGTCCTCCATTCTGGTCAAATCCAGCTTTCAAAATCCAAATTGCGCTCCTTCCCTTTGGAGGCTTTCCATGAGCCGACTTTGCACTTTGTGTCCACATGTGGGGTATTCCTGTAATCGGGGGAAATTGCTGTACATGATAAGTGGTTTATTTTTTCTTTTAACCCCTTGTGAACATGAAAAATTTCAAGTTACACCAACGTTTTAGTGTAAAAAATAAAATTTTTCATTTTCACGGCACATTGTTCCACATCTGTGTCTGTCACCAGTGGGGTCCATATGCCCACTATACCCCTTGTTACATTCCTTGAGGGGTGTAGTTTCCATAATAGGGTTACTTGTGGGGTGTTTCCACTGTTATGACAGTACGATGGCTCTGTAAACCCAACATGGCCTCTGTCCTCCATTCTGGCCAAATGGTGCTCCTTCCTTTTGGAGGCCTGTCCTGCGCCCGCATGATATATTATGTCCCCATGTGGGGTATTTTTGTACTCGGGGGAAATTTCTCTACAAGTTGTATGGTTTTTTTTTCCTTTTAACCCCTTGTGAACCTGAAAAATTTAAGGCTAGACCAAGTTTTAGTGTAAAAAAAAATTTTTTTTCAATTTCACGGCACATTGTGTCTGTCACCAGTGGGGTCCATGTGCTCACTATACCCCTTGTTAGATTCCATAAGGGGTGTAGTTTCCTAAATGGTATCCCTTTAGGGGTGTTTGTTAGGTTTTGGCACCCCAGAGCCTCTGCCAACCAGAAGTGGTACTTTGAAAATTGGCCAAATGTAAGGAGGCTTCAAAATTCACTAGGCGCTCCCTTATATCTGAGGCTTGTGGTTGCGTCAAATAGCGCATTAGGGCCACATATCGTATATTTTTATAAACTGCAGAAGCGGGGCAATAAAGATTGGGGTGCATTTCTCTGGAAATAGGTTTTCTATTATGAGACATATTGGATCACAATATAATTTCTACAAAGAAAATTGAAATTTTCAATTTTCTCACACTCTTAGCTTTTATTTCTGTGACTCACCTAAAGGGTTAAAAAACTTTCTGGAATTGATTTTGAACAGTTTGGGGGGTGCAGTTTCTGAAATGGGGTGCTTTGTGGGGCTTCATAATATACAGCCCCCTCAAATACACTTCAAACATGAACTGGTCCCTTGAAAAATCAGATTTTGAAATTCTTATGAAAATTTGAAAAAATGCTGCTAAACTTTGAAGCTTTCTATTGTCTTAAACAATTGAACGAAAGTTTAATAAATGCTGCCAACATAAAGAAGACATATTGCTAATGCTATTTCATATATAATTTATGTGGCATTACCATTTTCTGTATAAGCACAACATTTCAAAGTTAGAAAAATGCAATTTTTCACGTTATTTTGGGGTTTTTCATAAAGATAGGGTGTAAGTATCGACTCAATTTTTCCAGAAATATAAAGTATAACATGTCACGAAAAAACAATCTCAGAATCAGCCGGATAGGTAAAAGCATCCCGAAGTTATTAATGGATAAAGTGATACAGGTCATATTCCTGAAATTTGCTCTGGTCCTTAAGGTCATTTTGGGCTCTGTCCTTAAGGGGTTAAAGAGACCCAGGTCGCTCTTAAAGGGACCCATTTTGCTCTTAAAGGGACCCATTTCACTCTTAAAGGGACCCAGGTTGCTCTTAAAAAGACCCATTTTGCTCTTAAAGCGACATATTTCGCTCTTAAAGGGACCCAGGTCGCTCTTAAAGGGACCAATTTCGCTCTTAAAGGGACCAATTTCGCTCTTAAAGGGACCCAGGTCGCTCTTAAAAGGACATATTTTGCTCTTAAAGGGACATATTTCGCTCTTAAAGTGACCCAGGTCACTCTTAAAGGGACCCAGGTTGCTCTTAAAGGGACCAATTTCACGCTTAAAGGGACCAATTTCGCTCTTAAAGGGACATATTTTGCTCTTAAAGGGACATATTTCGCTCTTAAAGGGACATATTTTGCTCTTAAAGGGACCCAGGTCACTCTTAAAGGGACCCATTTTGCTCTTAAAGGGACATATTTAGCTCTTAAAGGGACATATTTTGCTCTTAAAGGGACCCAGGTCGCTCTTAAAGGGACCCATTTCACTCTTAAAGGGACCCATTTCGCGCTTAAAGGGACCCATTTCACTCTTAAAGGGACCCAGGTCGCTCTTAAAAGGACCCATTTTGCTCTTAAAGGGACATATTTCACTCTTAAAGGGACATATTTTGCTCTTATAGGGACATATTTTGCTCTTAAAGGGACCCAGGTCGCTCTTAAAGGGACCCATTTCGCTCTTAAAGGGACCCAGATCGCTCTTAAAGGGACCCATTTTGCTCTTAAAGGGACCCAGGTCGCTTTTAAAGGGACCCAGGTCGCTCTTAAAGGGACCCATTTCACTCTTAAAGGGACCCATTTCGCGCTTAAAGGGACCCATTTCACTCTTAAAGGGACCCAGGTCGCTCTTAAAAGGACCCATTTTGCTCTTAAAGGGACATATTTCACTCTTAAAGGGACATATTTTGCTCTTAAAGGGACCCATTTTGCTCTTAAAGGGACCCATTTCGCTCTTAAAGGGACCCAGATCGCTCTTAAAGGGACCCATTTTGCTCTTAAAGAGACCCAGGTCGCTCTTAAAGGAACCAATTTTGCTCTTAAAGGGACATATTTTGCTCTTAAAGGGACATATTTCGCTCTTAAAGGGACATATTTTGCTCTTAAAGGGACATATTTTGCTCTTAAAGGGACCCAGGTCGCTCTTAAAGGGACCCATTTCGCTCTTAAAGGGACCCATTTCGCTCTTAAAGGGACCCATTTTGCTCTTAAAGGGACCCAGATCGCTCTTAAAGGGACCCATTTTGCTCTTAAAGGGACCCATTTCACTCTTAAAGGGACCCAGGTTGCTCTTAAAAGGACCCATTTTGCTCTTAAAGCGACATATTTCGCTCTTAAAGGGACCCAGGTCGCTCTTAAAGGGATATATTTCGCTCTTAAAGGGACATATTTCGCTCTTAAAGGGACCCAGGTCGCTCTTAAAGGGATATATTTCGCTCTTAAAGGGACCAATTTCGCTCTTAAAGGGACCAATTTCGCTCTTAAAGGGACCCAGGTCGCTCTTAAAGGAACATATTTTGCTCTTAAAGGGACCCAAGTCGCTCTTAAATGGACCAATTTCACTCTTAAAGGGACCAATTTCGCTCTTAAAGGGACCAATTTCGCTCTTAAAGGGACCCAGGTCGCTCTTAAAGGAACATATTTTGCTCTTAAAGGGACCCAAGTCGCTCTTAAAGGGACATATTTTGCTCTAGAAGGGACCCAGGTCTTGAAGGGACATATTTCGCTCTTAAAAGGACCCAGGTCGCTCTTAAAAGGGACCCGGGACGCTCTTAAAGGGACCCAGGTCGCTCTAGCGACATGGGTCTCTTTAAGAGCGACATGGGTCCCATACCTTTTGGAGTGTCCCGTCCGTTTAAGAGCAACTTGGGTCCCGTCCCTTTAAGAGCGACTTGGATCCCTTTAAGAGCTACATGGGACCCTTTAAGACCGACTTGGGTCCCGTCCCTTTAAGAGCGACTTGGGTCCTGCCACTTTAAGAGCGACTTGGGTACCTTTAAGAACGACTTGGGTCCCTTTAAGAGCGACATGGCTCCCGTCCCTTTAAGAGCAACTTGGGTCCCTTTAAGAGCGACATGGCTCCCGTCCCTTTAAGAAAGACTTGGGTCCCTTTAAGAGCGACTTGCGTTACTTTAAGGGTGACCTGGGTCCCTTTAAGAGCGATCTGAGTACTTATAATGGTAAAGATCATTGCTCGGTTACCATGACAATCTTACTCATGTCGGGGAGACAAAATCGTTAAGGACCTTCCATATATTACATCTTCTATTGGCCAATAGTGGACATGTGACTGTGGATGGTGTGATACATTGCATGACGAGACCTTAGAGTTCCTATTGGCTGCTATATTTCAGCTATTTGCATGTGCTGTGATTGGCTGTTAGCGGTTAGAGTGTGGCCATTATTTGCAATGGGCCATTATTTTCTATGGGAAATTTGGGGTCGTTTAACGTAAATTTCTTAAAAACGACAAATCCGATCGAAACAAAAAATAGATAGCACACCACACACCGCCGAGGGCTTCGAAACGCAGTTTGAACGGAGTGTGTGCACAAAGCGGTTCGGGCTGTATTACGCGCAGAAAAATGGCTGGAAGAAGAAGAAGAAGAATACGGATTACAATATAGTGCTTTTCAAGCACTATAATAATGGCAACTTTTTTCAAAAACAGCAACATATGAAATTGTAGCACAGCCCCAGTCACTTCAATAGGGTTGCGTTAGAATATCAGATACATCGCTTGCACCTGTATGGCACTGACAAGAAGTCATGCATGACATGTAGGTGGAGTACATGAATGTTAGGGTATGTTCACACTGTGGAATATGCGCAGATTCCTTTGGGCGGCCTCCTCTTGATGTTCCGTCCGTCCCATACAGTGGCGGTCTTTGGCACCAAGCACACCAAGCGATCGCTTGGGGCCCCCAAGATCCAGGGGGGCCCCACATCCCGCTCTTGCGCTCAAGACCGCTGGACATGGCCGGTGCCCCGCTCGCTGCTGCCATCTGAACTGTAACTATAAACACTCGTAATGAGCGCTCATGGTTACATGCAGCAGCACTGACAGGGCGGGAGACATTAGCCCCCTTCCTGTCAGTCCCTCTTGTGGCCGCAGGAAGGGTTTTCCCTGCGGTCACAAGTGGCAGCTTTGTCCTTGTGGTGCCGGCGCTCCAGTGACATCACTGGAGCATCGGTGCCAGGACAAGGGGAGTGCGGCCTCTTGTGATCGCAGGGAAAACCCTTCCTGCGGCCACAAGAGTGAAGAGAAGAGGAGACGCCCATACCCAGGTGAGTATAAGTGTTTGTTTTATTGTGTTATATACTATATGGGAGGGGGAGCACACAGGGGCCTGTGTAACTGGGGGAGCGCACATCTGGGGTCTATATAAATGGGGGAAGCACACAGGGGGGCTATATAACAGGGGGGGCTATATAACAGGGGGAGCACACAGGGGGGCTATAGACTACTGGGGCTTCACAGAGGGGTCTATATACTACTGGGGGCAGCACACAGGGGGTCTATATACTACTTGGGGCAGCAGAATGAAGTCTATATACAACTTGGAGAGCACACAGGAGGTCTATATCCAAGTGGAGGAGCACACAGGGGGGCTATATACTACTGGGGGAGCACACAGGGGTCTATGTACTACTGGTGGGGCACACAGGGGGTCTATATACTACTGGGGGAACATACAGGGGGGTCTATATACTACTTGTGAGGCACACAGGTGGTCTATATATCACTGGGGGAGCACACAGGGGTCTGTATACTACTGGGGCAGCACACAAGGGGTCTATATAATACTGGTGGGGCACACAGGGGGTCTATATACTACTGGGGGAACCACACAGGGGGTTTATATACTACTGGAGGAGCACACAGGGGTCTATATCCAAGTGGGGGAGCACACAGGAGGTCTATATCCAAGTGGGGGAGCACACGGGGGGCTAAATACCCCTGAGGGAGCACACAGGGGGCCGATATACTAGTGGGGGAGCACACAGGGGGTATATACAACTGGGGGCAGCACACAGGGGGTCTATATACAACTGGGGCAGCACACAGGAGGTCTATATACTTCTGGGGGAGCACACGGGGGGCTATATATAACTGGGGGAACACACAGGGGTCTATATACTACTGGGGGCAGGACACAAGGGGTATATACTATTGGGGGCGGCACACAAGGAGTGTATATTACTGGCGGTAGCGCACAAGGGGTATATACTACTGGGAGCAACACACAGTGGTCTATTGTTTTGGAACGCGTGTCGAGGGGGGGCCCCAGATATAACATCGCTTGGGGCCCCAGAAATGCCAAGACCGCCCCTGGTCCCATGGACTCAATTATATTTGCCGACATGTCAATTTTTTGGGCAGACGTCGGAATCCGCCGGCAAATATCACAGTCTATAGGATGGGTGGTAGTTCAAGCGAGGTGCTTGAAGTCTCTGTGCTTGTTCCACAGTGTAAACATACCATTACAGAATCCAAAGAGTCTCTCCTGTTTGGTCCCCCTTCTACTACTCCGTCTGCTACATTTTTCATTCCCTACCCCCCACCATCAAACTACCATATTGTAGCACACTCTGGGAGAAGGAGAAATACATAAGCACAAAAAATTGGAAGACCTTCTGATAGATTCCAGTACACAGAAATGTCACTTATACACCCATAGAGGGAGATCAAACTGGCAACCAATCAGATTCCACTTTTCATTCCTCACAGATTTACTGGAAAATGAAAGGTGGAATCTGATTGGTTGCTAGGGGCAACTGGGCTAATTCTGCTTTACACCATGGGGGAGATTTATCAAACATGATGTAAAGTGAAACTGGCTCAGTTGCCCCTAGCAACCAATCAGATTACACCTTTCATTTCTCACAGACTCTTTGGAAAATGAAAGGGGGAATCTAATGGTTGCTAGGGGCAACTGAGCCAGTTTCACTTTACACCATGTCTAATAAATCTCCCCCACATTTGTTAAATCTCCCTCATAGTGTCTTTCTCTGTAGTGAAGAAAACACTAAGTAGTAGGATGGCCGACAGGGGAGGGGCCACCACAAGGTTAAAATGTGTTAATAGCCAGAAGCAGATAAACTTTACCATAGGCCCTGGGCTGTTCACCAAGCCCTGGCCCCCCACTGCACTGTAAGGCTGGGTTCACACTGCGTTTTTGCAATCTGTTTTTTTTTTCATCCGTTTTTTTTTGCAAAAAAAAGGATGAAAAAAATGGATGTATTTGTGTGCATCCGTTTTGATCTGTTTTTCCATTGACTTCTATTTAAAAAAAAAAAAAATGGATCAAAATGGATCCGTTTTTTTTTTTTTACGGACACAAAAATGTAGCTGACACTACTTTTGTGTCCGTTAAAAAAAACGGATCCGTTTTGATCTGTTTTTTTTTTACAATGGAAGTCAATGGAAAAAACGGATCAAAACCGACGCACACAAATGCATCCTTTTTTTTTCATCCTTTTTTCATCCGTTTTTTGCATAAAAAGGGTAAAAACAAAACGGATTGCAAAAACGCAGGGTGAACCCAGCCTAACTATGGCAGCACTAGCGTAGTGTTCATAGTACTGTAGAGATAATGTCATAATGCTCTGATCTGTGCAAAATTGCGGTAAAAAGGCAGGGATTTTTTGCAAATTATGGCAGAACTGTAGCCAGGAGACAATACACCACTGAAAATATAAGTCTTTTTGGGTGGCCATGGGCCCCCCAGGAGCTCAGGGCCCCGGACTACTGCCAGAAACGGACCTATTATATTCCGCTACTGGCGATAAGCTACTACAGTGTAAATTATTATAATGAACCTGTGATAGATCTCTCCCAATTGTAAAGTAGCAGTACCCCAACCCTCCATAAATACTGCAAGCAGAATGACTCTCTTTTAATTATGCCAGTATAGCATCCCATTAATAATTCCAGCAGCGTGCCGCCTACATTAAGGGTATGTTCACACTGAGTAAATATGGCAGAATTCCCGCCGTGCTCAGTGTCCCACTGTGAATGAGCGGGTGCTCCTCCGCTGCCGCCGCTCTAAGTAGTGTGAACATACCCTAATAGTGCCATTCTGAGGACCCCCACACACACACTAAAAAGTTCAGCCACAGAGTTTTTTTGCAGCCCCCTGAAATAGAACAAGTTGACACTCCAGCCTAAGGTCTGCGCACCCTATAAACAAACAAACAAGCAACCAGCTAAGGCTATCAGACACGACAACAGTCTCTATTTCAATAGACCCTTCAAAAGCCTTTGTGATAAAAGGTGGACGTTTTTATTGTGTGATTTGCCGCTAATAATAATCTCGCTAAAGCCTGGGTGTTTATTTTGTTAAGCTTTTCATTGTTATGCCATCAATGTGAATGAATCATTAGATGCCATTCACTACTGAAAATGATATCATTTAATAGCACTGCTTTATATATAAAAGCTGTCACATGTTCCAGATTGTGCGCCTAGGCTTGACAAAGCATCATTTTTATGATTATAACCTTGCGGACTAGAGATGGCTAGAGTGTCCGACCTTTCATAAAGAACCTTGACCTATCTGTCTGGCAGCCTAGTCCATAGGACATTAATGCTACAGCGCACAAGAGAGAAAATAGTACTTTTGGAAGGTGAAATGGTATAATTTTTCTTAGACCTTTGAACCTCTGTGTAAATCTTTCCAGCTACCGGAGCCATAAATTAGTGTAAAATGAAGATAATCACTCACAGTTTATCTACATCACACCTTTTTGGTTCTAAAATTACACTAAATGATTCTCTTCCCAAAATATACCTCTGTTTGCTGCAACCATTGTATTGTACATAGCACAAAATGCACGATAAATAGTGATCTAATGACAGCCACAAATTATTTATTTTTTTTTTAAAAAGAAATGCCCCGCTAGATTATTGAAGTTTAAAGGAGAATACATACATAAAAAATTGAGTGTGGGCAGGGGGTAGGGGAAACATAATAAAGTATACTTACGGGTCCCCGTGCCCACACAGAGCCACATCAACGGGCTCCCAGACCCCGTAAAATGTCATTTTCTTACAGATTCTGTGCACGTCATGACCTGGCAGGAAAGGATGGTATATAGCTCCTTCAGCCAATCAGTGACTGCAGTAGTGATATTACTTATATTACATAGGTGCCCTGAGGGAGTTACTTGACATTATCAGCTCTACTACATCTTTATTTTTACCTTCTTGTTATGTGCATACTCTGTCGGAAATTAAAAACTCAGTGCTGCAGGGTGGTGGGGTAACATAATAAAGTAGCTATACTTACCCATCACCATCCCTCACAGCACTGCCTTACCAATCATGGACCCCTGCCGGCCTTCTGAAGCTCTTGTGACATCATGACCCGGCTCTGGATTACCCGCTCAGCCAGTCATCAGTGAGCAGTAAGGTAGTGCAGCAGGGGGACGGGTAAGTATAGCTGTTTCATTCTGTTTCTCCATCCCCTACCAGCACTGTGTTTTTCATTTTCACAAGCATAAAATACACCATCACCATAGTAAATGTGAAATGTCCAGTGTTGGACTGAAGTACTTTGGGCCCACAAGAGGAAATAATGCTTGGGACATACTCCTCACCTAAACTCCCCCTTTCTTGCTTCAGCGTTCGTAAGGTATATAAATATATGTTTTGCCCCATAATTCCAAATATACACATTATGACCATTTTACTACCACACTGTAAAATATACTATATATTACAACCATTTTGTTAGCAAATAAAAACCACTATACAGAGTCCAATATTACCCCATATTGTGGCCATATAGTGTTACCAGTTCTACAAAAGAGCTCTGCACATAGCATGAGTAATTACAGTACAGTTACATTCAGTGACTCACAAGGGGCATCTTCTCTGAATGAAGTTGTTCACTTTCCTTTCCTTCCTCAACTGACCCAGGCTGACTTCTTCCAGCCACAACTCATCTCCACAGAATCTACTAGATAAACATTTTAGGTTCTGTCGTTTTCCAACACCCTCCTTTCCTCCACACAAACTTCCCTTTAATAGTGTCCCATACAGAAATAAGGCCCTCTTTGTGCTCTTACATTATAGTTAGGTCCCTCTGTGCAATCTCAGCATTTTTAGACCCTTCTAGGTCCCCATAGTATTAAGGCATCTATATGCCCCCTTTATAGTATTGGGCCCCTGTTTTACCTGTTTAGTTTTATGCCCTCTCTGTGTCTTGTTTCTAGTACTAAGCCCTTTCTGTGCCCCCTGTATAGTATTATTATTTCTCTGCCCCCGATATAATATTTGTGCCCTCTCTGTGCCCTTTGTATACTATTTGCCCCTCTCTGTATCCCTTGTATAGTATTTGCCACCTCATGTACAGTATACTGCCCCCTGTATAGTAATTGGCGCCCTCTGTGCCTCCTTTATAGTATTAGCACCCCATGCTTCTTGTATAAAGTAATAGGTCCCTCAGTGCTCACTCTATAGATTCACACGTCCATGATGTACGGTCTGTGTGGATTGGAGATGTGGTTGCTGTTTCTCCCCATCATTGGTTCACAGAAGGGCTGCAGTCCCATAGTTGTGCACACGACGTAGTTAGAGTTGTGTCTCGGATCTGCACAACTCCACCAGGTGAGGGAATCCACCTATACTTCTGTTTGTATACATCTATTTGATACTTCTACACCATGGAGCACTGTCTTTGCTTGTTTCTGTATAGTATTATGCCCCTTTGGGCCTCCTGTATAGTATTAGGTCCTCTTTGTGTCTTCTATATAGTAGTAGCTCATTTGTGTATAATATTAGTCCCCTTGTTTGCCACCTGTATAGTATCAGACCACTCTGTGTCCCCTTTATAGTACTATGCCTCCTTTGTATTTTCTGCATATTATTAGGCCCCTTTTTAGTGTTTTCCCTTCTTTCTGCACCCTATGTAATGTTTGCCCTCTCTGTGTCTCCTCTACAGTATAAGCCCATTCTGTGTAGCATTAGGCCCCATCTATGCCACTGTATAGCATTGGGCCCCCTCTGTGCCCCCTTTGTTCCTCCTTTGTGCCCCAGCATATTAGTAGCCCCATCTGAGCCAGCTGTATAGTATTAAGCCCCCTCTGTATCCCCTGTATAGTATTAGGCCCCACTCTGTAGTACAGGGCCCACTTTGTAATATTAGGCCCCTCTGTATAATATTAGGCTCTCTCTGTGATATAAAACTCTCTTTGCATACCGGTATTAGGCACTCCTCTGCAATATTGAGCTACTCTGAGCTCCCTGTATACTTTTGGGCTGGGGAAAAAAATATTCCCCTTTCCTGGTTCCCTTCTCTCACTCTCTATCCTCCACCCATATCATGCAACCCACCATGATGATGTCAGTTTATGCACCGGGCTGCATAAATGAGTGATGTCAGTGGCATCCTGCATGGGATGAACAGCACAGATGGTTAAGTAGCACACCATTCGGCTGTTTCCCCCTAGTGGTCTGGCGGCTGGCATCTTGTACAACCACACATAGGGGGGCATTTATTAAGTCCGGCGTTTTTTACGCCGGACTTAAAAATGCCCCCGCAGCGGACTGCCTCTACATAAATCCCGTGCGCGCCAGTGCACACCGCCGAAAACCTACGCCAGCTGAGGACTGGAATAGGTTTTCGGCGTATATTTGGGCGGAACGGATGGTAAATCGCGCGGACTCTGAGTCCGCGCCCTCCGTTCCGCCCACTACACGCCCCCTTTCCGCCCCCCCCCTGGCGTACTCGGCGGAAAGTGACGATTTGCTAATATTTTATTCGCAAATCGGTCATTGGGCCGACCGCGTACCACTACATGTAATAGCGGTGCACGGCCAACGCTGATGATTTGCAAAGAGGAATACTTACCAATCAAGGTTGCAAGGCTCCTCTTCCTCTGTGCTTCTCCCTGGGTCCAGCGCACTGCAGCTTCAGAGCGGCCTGTCTCAGCCTGCAAGCCGCTCTGCCAATCACAGGCTGTGACAGCTGAGACAGGCCGTTCCGAAGCTGGAGCGTGCGGACCCAGGGAGAAGCACAGAGGAAGAGGAGCCCTACCACCTGGACAGGTAATTTATACAGTTTAACCCCTTCGGGACCAGGCTAATTTTCGTTTTTGCGGTTTCGTTTTTTCCTCCTTGTGCTTAAAAAGCCATAGCACTTGCATTTTTACACCTACAGACCCACATGAGCCCTTATTTTTTGCGTTACTAATTGTACTTTGCAATGACAGGCTGAATTTTTGTATAAAGTACACTACGAAACCAGAAAAAAATTCAAAGTGTGGTGAAATTGAAAAAAAAAAAAGCATTTCTTTTATTTGGGGCGAATGTGTTTTTACGCTATTCGCCCTGAGGTAAAACTGACTTGTTATGCATGCTCCTCAAGTCGCTACGATTAAAACGATATATAACATGTATAACTTATATTGTATCTGATGGCCTGTAAAAAATTCAAACCATTGTTAACAAATATACGTTCCTTAAAATCACTCTATTCCCAGGCTTATAGCGCTTTTATCCTTTGGTCTATGGGGCTGTGTGAGGTGTCATCTTTTGCGCCATGATGTTTACTTTCTATCGGTATCTTGATTGCACATATACGACTTTTTGATCACTTTTTATTACATTTTTTCTGGATTTGATGCGACCAAAAATGCGCAATTTTGCACTTTGGGATTTTTTTGCGCTGACGCCGTTTACCATGCGAGATCAGGAATGTGATTAATTAATAGTTTGGGCGATTACCCACACGGCGATAGCAAACATGTTTATTTATTTATTTGTTTACTTTTAATTATAACCTGGGAAAAGGGGGGTGATTCAGACTTTTATTAGGGGAGGGGGCTTTTTACTTATAACAATACTTTTTTTTTTTTTTACACATATACTAGAAGCCCCCCTAGGGGACTTCTAGTATATACACTTTGATCTCTCATTGAGATCTTTGCTGTATAAATATACAGCAAAGATCAATGAGATCGGCACTCGTTTGCTTTCGGCTGCTGCAGTCAAATACAAACGAGTGCCGAGCCGGGGACAGCGCCATCTTGGACGAGTCCCTGGCCGGCATCAGACAGGGAGATCGCTCCTCCGGGACAACGTCCCGGATTAGCGATCTCCGCCACTAGTCACCAGGGAAGTGCTGCAGCCGGTAATCGGATGCAGCTGTCATGTTTGACAGCTGCATCTGATTACTGTATTAGCGGGCACGGCGATCGGACCGTGCCCGCTAATACCGGCGGTCCCTGGCTACAAGCGCCACCAGGGACCGCCACGGTTCAGAGCAGGGCCGCCGCTCGGCCCCGCTCTAAACGCCCGCACCCGCGCGAGGACGTACAGTTACGTCCTCGTGCGGGAAAGGGTTAAACAAGGGCAAGGACATTGGTAAGGATGTCCCTGCAGCCCTTGTTAAACGATTATCGGGCCATGTAATAGGCCCAGTAAACAAGCACTGATCTAGCAGAACGGCGCTCGTTTACAGGTATTATTGGGCCTCCATCGGCCCGTGTAATACCACCCTAAATATGGTGTCTTTTTGAAGGAAGGGGGGGGTTTAGTGGAATTGTTCAGGTCTGGAGCTATAACCTACCTATTACCAATCCTGCGGTGAGAATTCATACAGACAATATGCAGACTGCTCTAATCATTGATTCAATGTTTAAGTTTGTTTATCTTTTAAGCAGTTAAAGACCATGAGAAACGTGGTTCAGAAAATGTTTCTATATGTAGGGAAATGCATGTGGCCGAAACCACTGCCCCCTCTGCTCTTAAAGATGGGGCGTCTTCAGGTTTAGTGCCTAGGGCAGCAGCAGCTGTTAATACAGCCCTGACTATACACAATTGTGACAACTGTCATGCTATCAGGGTTGCTTTTCCTAAACACACCTCTTTTCTGAGCTTCTGACTGTATTTTTAATATAATAACATGTTACATTAGAGTCTATGCAAAAACAGCTACCAGAGGCACATTTTAACACAGTGTTTGTTTTTCAAAATTACTGACATTTTTACATAGACTTTAATGTACAGCCATGTTTTATATTGTACTGTTGCATTCTGCTTTTATTTTACTGTGCTTTTGGAAAAGTCTACAGTTTTACAAGTCTCAGAATAGTGCGTAATTGAACTTTATTGTGGTAGAGTTCAGGATTATATGGTGGTTAAATGTGTAACTTTGCACCTTCACGAGTCTTATAAGGTCATTGTATTACAAACAATTCCAAACGGATGATTGTCCTTTGTTTATCTTAGAATGCAGAGGGACAAAATCTTGAGAACACAAAAGGGATTTTCACCTCTCGCCAGAGATAAATAGGGATTGCTGTTTCTATAATTGCACATAATCTATCAGGAGACCCCTGACACTGGTTTCCTGCAGCTTTGGAGCTCTGAGAAAAATATGTCACAAGTAACTGCAGAGAGAACATACGCACATGTCAGAGGAATAATATGTTGAGATCCTATACCACTGTGAACACTGGTGGCTTAAGGCGAGTTTTTCATATGTAACCAGACATATATATTTAACACAACACAATTAGAGGACATAGCTTTTTCTTATTGATTATGTGAATGATACTTTGATGGTGTGTTCACACATTCAGGTTTTTAATTGCAGTTAAAGGCCCAAATCTATTTTTTTTATATAAATTGTTTATTTTTGATTTTAAACACAAACACATTACATAGAGCTTTTGCAAAATTAGGGGACGTTGAATGTTATACAACTCTAGAGTAAGGAAGCAAAAGAAAGGATGCATGAACCACAAAAAGTCGAGACTGTGCTCCATAATCATAAGGATATGCATATCTGCAAGAGACTACACAGTGCTATCAGTAGTTACTCAACACTCCCTAGTCAGCAAGTAAGAATAAGGGGAAACACACCAAAAGAGCCAACAGGGCTCTATAACCGATTAAAATAATGAATGTTTTCAACCATCTAAAACAAGCAACGCAACACATAACAAGGGGTAGACAAAGACTTAACAGACACAAAAGGATTTTAAGTAAATACTGCTCATCTAGGAAGGACGGGAGAGATCATAGTAGGTGTCCCAGGGTTCCCACACCTTCAGGAATTTATCTATCCTGTTCTCATGGGTTGCTGTAGTATGTTCCAGTCTCCTGATATCCTGAATGTGGTTAATGAGTTCCACGGCCTATGGAATAAGGCGTTGTCTCCAATATTTAGCAAGAAGGCATTTCGCAGCAGTCAGGATATACAGGAACAATCGAGTCGAGTGTTTTTTCATAGTCTTAGGCGGAACATTAAGCAAGTATGTGAGTGGGGTGAGAGGCACCACCTGACCCAACACTGCGGCCACTAGGCTCTGGATCCCCCCCCCAGAATGGTTGTAGAGACTGGCATTCCCAAAAAATGTGCGGTAGAGTTCCTTTCTCCGAGAGGCATCTCCAACACGTCTCCGGGACCTCCGGGTACATGCGGTGTAGGAGATCGGGAGTATGATACCAGAAATATAAGATTTTATACTGGTTCTCTCTATATGAAACACATGATGATGATTTGGCCGCCTGGGACCAAATTATTTGCCATAGACTCACCGGTATTGGCCGCTGCAAGTATTCCTCCCACCGCACCACGTATTTGTGTGGAGTAGCTGAATCACCCAGCTTGGAGTTAACCAGGGATTATATTACCGAGATCAGCCCTTTCGTGGACAGAGTACCCTTACATAATTGCTCAAACATCGTGGGCTTCTGGAATGGCCTGTAGCCCGTAATCTGGGCCGCATAATAGGAGATGTGTTCATGGTAATCCGCTGCTCGTAAGGGCAAGTCAAACGGCTCACGGAGGGTTTGAAATGGTAGTACCTGTCTAGTGAAAGGGCATACCACATCGGCATAGTGGAATAATCGTTTCACCTGCCAAGGAGAAATAGCCTCAGAGGTGTATGCCCCTGGAATTTTATCAGTGTAAAGGAATGGAGTTAACAGGGATGGTTGGGATTGCAACGCATAACGCTCACGGCTATAGAGCCATACATCCCTGGTATGCTTCAATGGTCCTAAGAGTGCCGGCAAGGACGAAGGGGGATGCAAAGACCAGATCAGACCTGACGGATGATATGGAGCTATCCATAGTTTTTAAATTTCGGCCCATTTAGTATAGGCCAATAGGTTGGTCCAAAACAGAGTATTTCGTAAATGAGTCGCCTGATAGTACTTGAAGAAATCTGGCATTGCCAGTCCCCCTTCTCCCCGACCCGCACACAGCACCGACTAAACCACCCTGTGCCTACCCCCCTCCCATACAAAGTTCAATACGGAGCTCTGAAGTTTACGTAAAGCTCCCCTTGGGATAGGAACCGGGAGCGTCTCTAGTAGATACAAGAACCGTGGGAGGGCAGTCATTTTTACAGCATTAATTCTGCCTATTAGGGATAAGGGTAATTGTGACCATTTTTTCAGGCATTGGGAGATATCCTGGAATAATTGGGGGAAATTCTGCTTATATAATGTAGTATAGGACGGGTAATTTTGGTGCCCAGATATAGAATTGAGCCATCCCCCCATTTGTACGGATACGAGGAGCGCAGCGAGGACATGACAGTGTCAGGGATATAAATCGTCAAGGCTTCGGTTTTGTGGGAGTTATTTTATACCCTGATAGGGATATATTCATCTATTAGGGAGTGCAGGCTAGGGAGCGAGACCAAGGGGTTGCGTAATGTCAATAATATGACATCCGCAAACAGGGATAACTTAAACTCTCGGTCCCTAACCTGGACCCCCTGAACATCAGACGAGAGACGAACTTTCGCTGCTAAGGGTTCCACACTCAGTACAAACAGTAACGGGGACAGGGGACACCCCTGCCTAGTCCCATTCCTTATGCACACTGGTGCCGACGTTGCATGCGCCAATTTCACCCTCGCTGTGGGAGTAGTGTACAGAGCCCGAACTGCCCGGAGAAAAGCACCAGAAATCCCATACGCCTCTAAGGCTTAGAACAAGAAAGGCCATCCCAGCCTGTCGAAGGCTTTCTCGGCATCAAGACTGAGTAACAGACCCTGTGACTCAGTTTTGTTCAGTATATCTATAAGGTCTATTGTACGCCTGGTGTTATCTTCTGCTTGTCTGTTCACCACAAACCCAACTTGATCCGCATGGGTGAGCGATGGAAGCAATATTCCCAGCCGGACTGCTAATATCTTTGTAAAGATTTTTAGCATTTAATAATAAAATAGGCCTATAGCTGGCCGGGTCAGAAGGATCCTTGCCTGCTTTAGGGACCACTGTTATAAATGAATCCAACATACTAGAAGGTAGGTAAAAATGAGTTAAACATCTCAAGGAGATGGGGGGCAAGAAGGGCGGTGTATGTCTTGTAATAGACAGGCCCAGGCGACTTCCAATTGGGAAGGTGCTTAATTACCTCCGAAAGCTCTTCCAACGTGATGGGTCCATTTAATGAGTCTGCATCCTACTGGGAGAGCCTCGGCAGGTGGCAAGAATGCAGGTATTGTTGGAGGAGTTGGGTACGGGACATTGGGTCTACTGGAAGGGCATTAGGAAGGGAGTACAAGGATGTGTAATAGTCCGCGAGGATGGCAGCCACACGGTTCGGGTCGTGGTAGGTATGTCCATTCTTATCCCTCATAGTGAAGGGCGAATTCTGTAAAGTGTTATCCCGCAACTGAGAGGCCAACAAGGTATGAATTTTATTAGCTTTATCATAGTATTTATGTTTGTTATAATATAATAAGCGATTAGCATGGGCTGTAGCAATATTCTTCAGTTGATTGCGTATGGCTACCACCTCGCAGAGCAGAGGAATTGTTGGGTGTCGAGCTAGTGTCGCTTCCTTAATTTTCAGCTTCGCATTAAGCAGAGCCGTATGTGCCTCCCTATCCTTTTTTAGGTGCGAGGCCAGGGAGATACAGTTTCCCCTAAAAACAGCCTTATGGGCCTCCTAGAGTACCGAAGGCGTAGAGACGCTACCCACATTAATCTGAAAATTGTTACACAAGCCCAGTTCCAATGTATCCCTATGAGGGGGGTGTTTTAAAAGGGACTCATTAAGTCGCCAATGACATGCCCGGCGAGGGTGTGAAGATAGAGAGATATCTAAAGAAATTGGTGCGTGATCAGACCAGGTAATGGGGTAGATGTCAGCCTGAACCATAGAGCGGAGCCCAAGAATATTTCCTAGAAATAAATCAATTCGGGTGTGGGTGTTATGGGGGTGGGAGTAAAAAGTATAAGCTTTAGAAGTGGGGTAGCTAATCCGCCATAAGTCATAAAGCTGAGAGCGCCGAAGTATCCTGCGGAAGGCAGATGATAGCTGTGCTACCTTTCGGGTGGGTGTGGATGGTGTAATAGTCTGTCTGTCCCATATTTCAGAGGGTGGTACATTAAAGTCCCCGCCGACCAGCAATAGTGCAGGGGGCAATTGGGATATTTTAGAGAAGACCCGTTCCAGAAACCCAACCTAAGCCGAGTTAGGGGCATAGAGATTGCACAGTGTGATAGGGGTACCCTGTAGGGAACCCTGAAGAATAATAAAATGGCCAAGCGGGTCAATCTCGGAGGAATGGACTTGCAACAGACAAATGCGGCGGATTAAAATAGCTACTCCCGCCCTTTTTTTGTCTTTCGGGGCAGAGTATATCTGGGGGAACATATGTAATGCAAACTTAAACGAACAAGTCCCATCATGGTGAGTCTCCTGGACAAAGGCTATATCCGCCTTCAAGCGGGTCAATTCACGCAAAAGCAGCCACCTTTTAAGATCAGAATTGAGACCCTTTACATTAATAGTCAGGAGGCGCACCATGGTGGGAGTCGAGGCAAAGTCAAAACAGTAGTCAGTACCTGTGCCCTACCAAGTAGGGCCGATGCAGCACGCGAATGGGGTCCCAGCGAGCCCCAGAGTTCTAGACCCATAAGGTCAGGTCCCATACACAGGTGACCTGTTAGAGGGATGGCTATGCATAGATACGTCCTCCTAGAGCAGCTTGACAAGATACCATACTGAGAGTCCTGAAACAAAAGGAAACAACAACAATCGACAGACATGGGGGGCTGACAAGACATGACAAGGACAAAAACACCAAAGAACATACAAACAATACTGGAAAAACCAGGTATATACCAAGGGGGTAACCTGTACTCCTCTCGTGTCTGCCAGGCACGGGGGGAAGTGAGGATCTCCTCCCCGCGATTGCCCCGCCCAAAACCAGGGGGTAGCAGCATCAATCCTGGCAGAGTATCGGGGGATCAAGTTGGACTGAGAGGAGAAGAAAAACACAATAGGGGAGAAATCAAGAGAGTATCAAAAAAAAAAAAAACAAGGGTAGGCTATCACTCGCCTACTGCCAACAAGAGAACTGAAAAAACAAGTAAAGCGGTTTAGTATAGTGGGGACCAGGGTTGAAGAGAGAGGCTGAAAGTCCCAGTCCATCCGTCAGGTGAGTAAACTTTCTAGAACAATTCGATCATTATCCCGCAGGCAGGTCACACCAAGCCGCTCGCTTGGCCACAGCTAGGGGGTGACTGGCGCTGAGAGTGTTTCTTTCGTGATGTCACAGGGGTCCACACCGGTGGCGGTGGAGGCGGGGGGGGGGTAACAGTTCCCAGTCTTGCACTTTAGGTATAGGAATATCCAAAGCCATGCAGAAGCTGGACAAATCCTCTGCGGTTCTTAGGGTGGCTGATCTTCCATTTCTCCTGGCCATTAGACTGAAGGGAAACCCCCACCTGTAAGGAATGTTGGAATCCCGCAAGGTTTGAAGCAAGGGGCGAAGGCGCCGCCGTTTTTGCAATGTGACCCATGACAGATCGGGCAGCAGTTGTAGAGGGGCCCCGTCCAATTCAATGTCCTGCAGGTCACGGACTTTGGACATTATGGCGTCCTTTGTCAGATCCCTAGGGAGGGGAGAGGAGTCTTTGGGGCGTAGAGCCTATGAGCTCTGTCTAGCTGTATCTTATGGTCACTGGGTTCACCAAGAATGTTATTAAAAATGGTTTCAAGCGTACGCCTCAGTTCATTGTCACGGACCGACTCAGGCAGACCCCGCACTTTAATATTGTGCCTGCGCCTCCTGTTGTCCAAGTCCTCAAGGTGGCGCTGGTAGTCACAGAGGGCTACATGTTGTGAAGAGACCGTAGCTTGCAAGTCCACTATATATTGGCGCGTAACATCATGGTCATCTTCCAATATTTCAATGTGTTGTGTCATGGACTGCAGGTCCTGACGAACCGCCGAAATCTCTGTCTTACATGCTCTGACTTCAGATATCAAGGAACGAAAGTCCTCTTTTGTGGGCATATTTTGTAAAAGGCGGGACCAATTTTCATCTGCCAGTGTGGGAAATTCCTCCCTGTCCGAGGCAGAGGACTGCGTGGACCACCACTCATTTCTGGACTCTACTATATTGCTGGGTCCAGCTCCTCTCCCTCCCTGACTCCCTGTATCCCCCAAGTCACTGTGTAGCGGTTGATTAGACGGCTGTCGCTGGGGTTTAGGTGAGAGTTCCTGTCTCATCCCCTGAGGAGGCTTGTCAGCATGGGGGCCAGAAGAGGTGCTCACCGTCACGTGAGGCAGGGCAGGACTTACAGTTGCCGGTAATGGCGGAGCTCCCAGGCCGTCCCGGCGTGGCGTCAGCGGACTTTCCGGGGGATAAATCCTTCTAAGAGATGCGCCCTGTGACTCTAATCGCCCTCTGTTCCTTAGCGGGGGAAACTGCGAGGGATCTAAGTGCGGGGATCCCGGGTCCGAGGCTCTGCGTTCATGTTGCAGCGGCGCCGGCGCCATCTTGGATTTGCCCGCCGGCCTCGTGGAGCAGAGATATGAGTCCAGGGTGGCCGAATTGGAGCACAGCTGAAGGGTAGGACCGGTGGCAGATCTCTGGGAGCCTCTTTTCCCCCTCATGGAGCGATTTGGTCCAGGTTAGGTGGGGAAGAACTGCTGGGTTAGGCAGTGGCGAGCGGAGCTCTGCTCTATGCGACCGCTCTCCTCGGCATCCGGACACGCCCCCCCCCCCCCCCCCAAATCTATTTTTAATATGTAATTACATAAGGAAAGTTAGACAAATTCCTCATATACACTAAATAGGGAAATGCACATATAGTGCTATTTCCCTCAATTTAGTTGATCAGGCAGGCTTCAATTTCTCTAAAAAACTGTGACGTCACAACTCAGGTGTATGTATATGTAGAGTTCTATGTAGTGGAATCAGTGCGTTCTCCTTCGCTCCCTCCCAGTGCTTTGTGATCTGCCTGCTGCCTGGTGCTTTGCGATCTCCCTCCCTCTCTCCCTCCCGTCCCATACTGTTTGGTGCTTTGTGATCTCCCTCTCTCCCTCCCTTCCATCCCATGCTGCCTGGTGCTATGTGATCGCTCCCCATGCTGTGCGATCTCCCTCCCGGCCCCTGTTGCTGGGTGCTGTGCAGCAGAGTGAGCGCTCCGTATCCGCCACTCAGAGAGGGGAGAGATCACAAGGACAACGCACTGATTCCACTACATAGACTTCTACATATACTGAGCCCCCTGCTTGACACTTCAGCTACATACACCCAAGTAGTGACGTCATGTATTTTTTAGAGAAATTAAAGACTGCCTGATCTACTAAATTGAGGGAAATAGCACTATATGTGCATTTCCCATAATTAGTGTATATTAGGAATTTGTCTAATTTTCCTTATAAAATAACATATTTAAAAATATATATTTTCCCCGGAGTTCTCCTTTAATGAAAACAAACCCAGTTATGGGTTTGTAAAGAGGAGAAATCTCAGTCTTTTCTTTCTGATCTGTCCTGCATTTATGATCTGTTCCTGGCTTTGGGTTTAACAATTGCAATTAAAAACCTGACTGTGTGAACACACCCTTAATCATACCTGTGAAAGTTAAAATTTAATGAATCAGTAAGGGAGACAACCATTCAATGACTCCACTTAACACAAGGATTTGTCTGTTCTAATCATTAGATTCCCTATTGCCTTTTTACAGATTACGTTTGCATCGAAATACTTTGTGGCATAAGGAAGGTTACTTACAGAATAAGAAGTTTTCTCCTTCAAGAATTTTTTTTTCCCGTGACACAGATAATCTACAGTATGTCACATTCTAACACTGAGTCTGTGACTCAAACAAGACTTGTCATTCCTTCCACCTAGTCATTATGTAAATGCCTCTTAGACATGGTGCAGGTGGGAATAAATGTGATTTTTCCTCTGAGATATAACAGTGACAGCTGTGTCCTCCCTCTGTAAAGTCTCCATTAGGAGCACAGACTTATTATGATGTTTAACCACATTGAAAGAATATTTTATATATAAACTGTTGTCATGCCCTGCTAACTTCAAGGCAGCCAACTCATTCATTTCTGCATCTTTCTGCAGTGCATATGTCCAGCATCCCATCTGTCCCTCATGTTTCCCTCTTCTAGGCTACTATTGTGGGCACCCTTCTTTCGGCTGAAGCTTCAAGGGGTGATCTGCCATTGTCTACCATCCACTTGCACACTAACCCTTGAATATCTTTGAACTGCTGCTGAATATAAAATAATAATTGTAATATGCAGTGTTACATACAGTTATGCTTAAATGTTTACATACGGATTTCCGGTTCCGGCACCATGTGAGGAGGACACGCCTGCACCTCGCTCCACAGCAAGAGCCACCGGTATCGCTGCCCGCCCACCCACATACCTTATCACGGCCACGGAGAGCATCAGCAGAGCCCCGGAATGTGCCATGGACCGATTCCTTCAGAAAAAGGGCAAGAAAGGCAAATCGGGGAGCCGCGGCAAGATGAAAAAGAAGGCCTGTGGGGATTTTATACATGGCGGCGTCTCCCGCCTCAGCCAGAGCAGCCTCCATAGACAGGTCGGAGCATGGGTCCTCGGGTGGGGAGGAAGACGCGGAGGCATATGTCATCAATTACGCTGCACTAGCCACGGATGTGGATAAACGCATAGCAGCGGGACTCCAGGAATCGGTGTCCGCCATTGTGAAGACCGCCTTGAAGCAGGTACAGAAGGAGGTGGCGGTGCAGGGGACAAGACTGACGGCAGTTGAGGAGAGAGTGTCATTGTTGGAGGACAGGGAAACTAATGTGCCGATGCATCTGCAGGACCTGGAAGCGGAGCGCCTCTGGGACAAAGTGGAAGACCTAGAAAATAGGTCCCGGAGAAATAACCTCCGCTTTATAGGGATCCCTGAATCTTATAAACAGAAGGACCGGCTGAGTCTATCTGAGATTACACTTCCCTCCCTGCTGGGATTACCACAACCATGCAAAGTTAAAAGGGCACACAGGCTTGGTCCTGATATACGTCCTGGAATGGACAGAAGCATTCCTGCTGGCTTAGCACAGAGAGACAGACCTAGACAAACTATAGTAGAGTACCTTGATTTTACTGATAAAGTGGTGCTGAAAAGAGCATTTAGGGCCAGGAGAGAGCCCCTGCTGTTGGAGGGACATAGAATATTAGTCTTTGGTGACTTCTCGGCGGAGGTTAAGAGGCACCGAACTCTATTCTCTCCCATCTGCACAGCGCTTTTCCAACGCCAAATAAGCTTCTCCCTGATTTATTCCGCCATCCTCAAAGTATTTCACCCGGATGGCTCAATGTCAACATTTGTGAAAAAGGAGGATGCTGCGGAGTCCCTCTTCTCGAGCTTTCCCGGGCTCGCCCAATCAGAACTTACCACCCTCAGCCAGGAAGCGCTCAGCGTCTCTAGGAGACAGGGAGTCATCGACCTCAAGTTCCAGAGCACCGCGATCAGGGGATCCCCCGCCTAAAGAACAGCGCTCTCGCAGGTCTCTGGTGTTTACCCTTTACGGCAACCTTTTGGGCTTGAACTAAGGACGTTGATCATCAGGCTATGCTTACAGTCGATGGCAGTTTGTCCGCCATCTTTCAGGGTCCCCGCTCATCAGAGAGGACATGACATCTACACTCTGCTGCGGTGGGGTGCTGAGGACACCTTCTAAGTGGCTTATTGAGGCATGGACTCACCACCTTTATTTTGATGGGATCCCCACATCATACTCTTTTCTTCCCGTCCCTCCTCGTCCCACCCATCGGGCCTCCATCGGGCCTTCCCCTGGCTCTTCACCAAGTTTTGATGAGGTACAATGATGGTTTCCACACATGGAAAAAAGTGAAGTCTATAGGCCCAAAGAAAGCCGAGAGCTTTGATGTTTCCTCTGCTCTTGGTTATGGCCAAATGTTATCCTTGTGTATAAGTTTGTATAGTTTTATATTTGTTGGGGGGGGGAACTTGCTCACGGCCTTATGGGACTGTTATGGTTCAGATACACTGTATAATTTTCCAGCGTTGGAACGTGAAAGGACTTAGGTCCCCGCATAAACGCAACATGGTGCTGAGACATCTAAAAAAGTTAGCCCTAGACAGTGTTTCTACAGAAGACCCACCTGGAACAGGACTTCTGTAGACTACGTAAACTTTGGGTGGGGGAGGTGTATGGGTCTGCGGCCCAAGACCATAAAGCAGGGGTGCACTCTATTTCATAAATCCTATAACCAAGAGGTAATTAATACTTGGTCAGATGACGTAGGGAGATGCTGTTCAGTCCATGTCAAAACCTCAGCAGAGGAGCTACTATTGGTAAATGTATACGGGCCAAATGACGCTAACAAGACCTTTTTGTCTTCCCTAGCCACAAGACTGCTTAACAATACGGTGACGAACATGGTAGTAGGCAGTGACTTCAATGCCGTAATGCCCCACTTAGAGGATAGGAAAGCGGGAAAGGGTGAGTTACCTACTCCTAGAAGTAGAGACCAAACTCTACCCGACTGGGCCTCACTGCTAGACTCTTGGAGGAGGACTAACCCTGATGCAAGGGAATACACACATTATTCACACCCTCACACCTCGTGGTCCAGACTAGACTACATCTTTACTTCTCCCTCGATACTCTCTCGCATAGACCATGTTGCAATCGAAGACTTTATCATATCAGATCACTCCCCGGTGACACTGCAACTGCATGATAAGTTCCCCAGGGGCACAGACTTCTTGTGGTGCTTCCCTACAGGGTTGGCCAGGGATGAAAACTTTAAAGCTTTTTTAAAAGGGTGGTGGTTAGAATACGCCACAGATAATTCCGCACATGTGACAGATCCCTAGTTATACTGGGACGCAGCAAAATCAGTCCTGAGAGGGAGGATCATGGCCTATGCCATCATCTTGAAAAAGAAAGTGGCCCAGCAAGTTAAAGGGAACCAATCACACCGAAAATCCATCTTAAGATAAGGAAACGTGCTGGCACATCACCCATCCATCAGTCAGTTATCTTACTTTGAAGAAGTCCCGCGCTGTATGTAAATTTCCGGCAAGTAGTCACGGTGGGCGGATTTAGTCATGGTGGGCAGAATCAGTCACAGGTCCTGGGCGTCTGTAATGGCTGTAATCACGCCCAGAGGGGCGTGATTGAGAGGTCTGCCTTCCATCCACGTGACCACGTTGGCTGCGCGCTGACGTCATCCGCACGCAGCACCTACGTATTCCGGAGTCTGCACATGCGCAGTACGTCGGCGGAGTCTCCCGCAACACTGCGCATGCGCGGACTCCGCAAGACGTCGGCGCTGCGTGCGGATGACGTCAGCGCGCAGCCGACGTGAAACGCAAGCCGCTGGGTCACGTAGATGGAAGGCAGACCTCTCAATCACGCCCCTCTGGGCTTGATTACAGCCATTACAGACGCCCAGGACCTGTGACTGATTCTGCCCACCATGACTAAATCCGCCCACCGTGACTACTTGCCGGAAATTTACATACAGCGCGGGACTTCCTCAAAGTAAGATAACTGACTGATTGAGGGGGGCACGGAGGTTACAGGGGGATGTTTGGGAAACGTGCTGGGTGATGTGCCAGCACGTCTCCTTATCTTAAGATGGATTTTCGGCGTGATTGGTTCCCTTTAAGCAGTATAGTGATACTTTACGTCTAGCCTTTACTTCTTTTCTTAACTCTCCCACTTCGGAAGCCAAGACACGCTGGCAGTCAGCAAAAGCCGCTTACGAACACTGGTTAGAACAGAAGGAAGACTTACATTGCTCCCACTCACACTCTGTTTAGGTTTGGAAACAAACCGGGACGTCTCTTGGCCAAACTGTCAAAAGGACCACACTCACTACATCATATTCAATCCCTTAAGGATGACAAAGGCGTAGCTCGCCATCATCCAGCCGAGGTCAACTCAATCCTTAGAGACTTTTATGCACAACTTTACACTAATTTGCCCCTCGCCGGAGCTCCACAATGGAGCTGGCTTGGAGACTCTAATTTACTGAGTCTCACAGATGAGGACAGGGGTCTTCTTAACGCTCCCATCACGATAGATGAGATTAGCAGAACGGTCAAAAAATTAAAGCCTAATAAAGCGCCGGGCCCAGATGGGTACACTGGTGACTTTTGTAGGCTCATACTTGACGAGGTTGGTCCGACTCTTCTTTCCCTGTATAACTCCTACCTATCAGGCTCAGCGGTTTCAAAAGATATGAGCACTGCCATCATCAAAGTCCTCCCTAAACCTGGGAAAGACTTAGCGTCACTAGGCGGGTATCGCCAAATATCGCTGATCAATATAGACCTTAAGATCATTTCCAAAATCATGGCCGACAGACTGGCCCAGATTCTACCCCATCTTATTTTTCCCTCCCAGGTGGGTTTTGTGCAGGCAAGATCGTCCATGACCAACCATCGGAAAGTTATTGGGGTGCTGGATGAGGTACAGCTGCGTTCTGACCTTCACCCCTCCCCCGCCATATTATCAATTGATGCAGAAAAAGCATTTGATAATGTGCAGTGGAAGTGGGAGGTGATGGGAACAATGGGTTTGGAGGGGCCTTCATTTCCCACCTATAGCTCCCCAGGCGAGGATAGGCACACCTGGATATTTATCACCTTCTTTTAGTCCGGAGAAGGGTACCAGACAGGGGTGCCCCTTATTGCCTCTGCTCTTCAATATAGCTATTGAACCCCTCTCCAGAGTCCTTGACCGCCCAGACGTGGTGGAGGGGGTGGCGGTGGGAGGCATCCATGTCAGAACTCAGATCTCACCAAGCCCATATTGGATGGGATGGCCTCTGTCCGCAAGGCCGTTAACAGTGAAAACTGGAGGGAGACCCAATTTAAAATTATACAGAATGCAACGTATGGCTTCCCTCTCCCCAGGACTCCAGAGAGGCCGGATCGCATCGAGGCCTGTCCCAACTGCAACACGCGAGGTACGGATCTGGTACATGGGCTGGTCCTCTGTCCCATCACAAGACATTTCTGGACCAAAATTCAGGACCTTTTTGCTAGGAAACTGAACATTACTATTTCACACGACCCCTTGTCGATCCTGTTCCATATCCCCCAGACTGATGACAAACTGACGTCGCTGGTACATGTATTTGTGATGGTAGCCAAAAGATGCCTCTTAGCTCATTGGCTGGTCCCGGATATGCCCACACTTGATGAAGTAGTGGCACAAGTTAAATGGTATATGCAGCATGACCGGCTAGAAGTTTTAAGAACTAAAGAGAAATCTACCAGTGTTCTTTTTAAGAAATGGAAGACATTCATATGTCGTTTCTTGCCTCAAAATGAGATCACACACCTCATTTAAAGACACATTATGGTATCTCAAGAAGGACGCAGTGGGCACATTAGGAAAGCTAAAGATACCTTCTCATCTAGGGCTCCCATGATCTCCCAAGTGGAGGTTATGACTTAACTCTGTAGGCCGTGAGCAAGGGGGTGGGGGGGGTTGTTTTGGTTGTTCATGTTTTTGTAAATTAATCTTAAGCCCATTGTGGCTTTTTGTATAAGGCAATCGAGCACTTGTACCTATAGGTGGTTTTGTTCCACCACCTCCTGTGTTTAAGATTGAAGATTTAAAATAAAATAAAAATTTGGGGGGAAAAAAAAAGTTTACATACCCTGGCAGAATTTTTGCTTTCTTGTCCAGAGAATATGAATGATAACACACAACAAAAAATTGTGGATGAGGCTCTTTATTTTCTCAGATGATAATGCTGCTCATTCTTCAAACTGTGCAAATAGGAACCAGGATCTCTGTAAAAACAAAACCACCGTCAGGGAGGCCAACAACTGCCAGGAAAATTGTTCGGAATGCAAAGAAAGACCGACAAATAACATCAGCTGAAATACAGGACTCTCTAAAAAATAGCAGTGTCGGTGTTTCAATAAGCACAATAAGGAGGCACTTTAAGAAAAATGGGCTGCATGGTAGAATCGCCAGAAGAAAGCCCCTGCATCTTTTGTGCACCTGTTCTTAAGGCCATGTTCACACTGCGTATGAATCCATCCGTAGTGAGAACCGCGAATATACGCCTGTAGTTTTAATGTTGATGCGTTTGCTTGAAAGTATACGATATACGCCCATACAGTGCACACTACGTATGAGCTTACGGCCGGATCGTATACGGCGCAGTGAAAAATTAACAAGACCATTGTTTGACCACGGAAATGTTGAAACTCACGGCCGTGGATTTCCATGCGGTCCCGTACGAAGTATTTATTTCAGCCAAATTGAACTTGATTTTTCGATCCAAAAGGTTCTGTGTGGTTTACTGGGCTGGGTGAAGATTTCCAAGTAAATGACCTGCCTCAGATCGCTTCGAAACAAGCTAGCGAAGCATAACTGTACTGCAGGCGTATGTTCGCAGTTCGTACGCATCCGGCCGCATGTCTATTTTTCCCACGCCCGTAGTTTTAGCCGCACATGTACGGCGGCGAATGATCTACGGACGGATTCATACGCAGTGTGAACATAGCCTTAATCTGGAACATGAACCCGGAACATCTTCATATCTACCCCTTCTCATCATCACATCTCTAAAGCAAAATTATTTTAGCTTAAAATATATTTATGTATGTTTAAGGGATTCTAGAATGCAAGAATAAGTATGTCTAGATGCTGTGGTCTGGATGCTGTATGCAGATGTTGTGGCAGCTGGTGGACTCTGGTGTTATAAAGAAGTTTCGTCATGGTGGCCAGTAGTGGCGATACCCACCCTCAGACACACACTGTGCTTGAAAGGCTAGCACTAGATGTGGGTGCAGGTGCGGTGCAAGTAAATGGAAAGAGCCCAGCACTTTAACAGGAGTTGAAACTTTACTGTGGATAACTTCAGTGCAATACAAATAAAATAAAGTAACAGGACCGCTCACAGTTGCTAGTGAAAAATCAATAGCACTTGAGGTAGACTTCAGATTGAGGTGAAGAAGTAGGTAGAATTAGACTGGGTGTATTAAGAGTAGTGTAGGGGCCGTGTAGGTGCCCTTGTCTAATTAGTGCAGTAGTCTGCCGGGACTGTACTGTAGGTACTTGATACTTGAAAGTAGAAAATCCTCATATATATATATATATATATATATATATATATATATATATATATTATATAATTTGTGCATACATGACTTCTGCCCAATTAGATTTGCGACCACCAGGTTGGGTAGCACAAGTCCTATGTCTCTGTCCCTAGGTAGAGCTAACTCCTCAAGGTTTCTCCAGGTAGTCGAGCGTAGTCATTATTAGAATACTTCGGCTCTCTTTGTTCTACCAGGAAGCAGCCCCCCTTCCTTCCCTTTAGGGGGTGACTGTCCTGACATTAAGAAGGATCCCAGGCATCCCCAGGGTTTACCCAGCTCATGGTTACCCCACTTCTAAGGGTCTAGCACTGCATGCTGTTATCTCAGTCTCTCTTGTAGAAAATCTGTCTCAGTCCCCGCCAAGGGCTCTGGCCTAAGCCAGGCCCGCTTAGTAACTGCAACAGGAACCTGTGTCTTTTATCTGTCTCTCATACTTAACTCCTGACTAAAAACTGACTGACCAGGAAACTACCTCAACGTATATATGTCACAGGAAGGAAGGAAGATAGAGAGAGTGAGGGTAGATTGTCTGCACCTGTGATTGGTCAAAACAACAGCTAGCTAAACCTTTACATAATGCAGCTGTGCACAGGGGGGAAAGTGGGACACCTAGTGACTGAAGTGGAAATCACAACTTCTAGCTCTTGGTGTGGCAACTAACAGAGGTACTTTCACAAAGGCGGTAAATAACATATTCTTAGCTATTCTTAGCTTAGGATATCCAATGCACACCTGTTTTGAGAGTAGTTTCTTCCAAAAATGACTGCACTTGAGCAACCGTGGTCCACATGAACCATTGTTCTAGAAAGTCCCCCTTGTGCTTAGTGAATTTGGCTTTTTATACATTATCTCCCCATTTCTCAAACTGTCCAGAAAAAAACCTTAACCTCCCCCCTTAGATATGAGTAGGTGCAGACCTTATCCAGTGTTAGAAAAACATGGCCACTTCCTTCCATAGACAACATGACTCTTGTTCAGGTGTGGTTTGCAATTAAGCTCCATTCACTTTATTAAAACTGAGTTGCCAAACCAGACCTAAACTGGAGACAAGAGTAGTGCTGTCTCTGGAAGAAAATGGCCATGTTTTTTTAAACACTAGATAACATTAATGTGGTCATATGCAGAGAATGTAGAGCTCCACTGTGAGTGATAAAACATCCAGTAGACAAGTCCCAAACAAAACAGACATAGTAAGAAGAAAGCTAATCTTTCCCTATATATTCTAACTATGGTAACTGTACCAGATGATATTGTCAAATATAGAGATGAGCAAAGCGAATGTGGCCAATCAAGATTTGTTGCAAATCGCGCTGTCAATTCGCTTCGTTCTACAAAGCAAATTCCTGCAGATTTGTTAAGGAAATTCACTAAAAAAATGGCGGCCTTACATGCTGTCTGGAGCATCACTGGGTGGGAGAAAGGGATTAACCATAATCCCTAGCGTCTGTCCAATCAGCTGCAGGCCCCTCTGTGATGTCAGTACCTCCCCCACTATATAAGGAGGTTAAGTAACGATGGTGGTCAGTTAGCTGTGTGTGGAAAAGAGAGCAGAATGGCAGCAGGCACTTAGAGCAGAGCAGGGAGAGACTAACAGAGCCATATAGGGACAGAGAGGAGAGGAATGGCGGAAATCGGATGATTGACTGGCTGATTGTCATTTTTTTTTAAATTGTGATTTTACGATTTTTAACACTTTTATAGAAACATGCTTAAATACATTCACTAATCTGTAATAGCCCCAGTATTGTCATAGTAACATAGTTACATAGTAAATAAGGTTGAAAGAAGACAAGAGTCCATCAGGTTCAACCTAGGGAAACCCTACTGTGTTGATCCAGGGAAGGCAAAAACCCCCACGAGGCAGACGACAACCACCCCACCACAGGGAGAAAACTCCCCCCCCCCCCCAACTCCAATGGCAACCAGAACAGTCCCTGGATCAACATATCACCGGAAATCTAATGCCCATAACTTGTAATATTATATTGTTCAAGAAAAGCATCCAGGCCTCCCTTGAACTTATTTAATGAATCGGCCATGACAACATCATGTGGCAGAGAGTTCCACAGTCTTACCGCTTGTACAGTAAAGAACCCGCGTCAATGCTGATGATAAAATCTTCTTTCCTCTACACGTAGAGGATGCCCCCTTGTCATGGTTACAGACCTAGGAGTAAAAAGACCACTACAAAGATCTCTGTACTGTCCATTCATATATTTGTACATTGTGATCAGATCGCCCCTAAGACGTCTTTTTTCTAGCGTAAATAACCCCAAGCTTGATAATCTTTCCTGGTACTGTAACCCACCCATTCCCTTAATGACCTTTGTTGCCCTCCTCTGCACCCGCTCTAGTTCAGCTGTGTCCTTCTTATATACCGGTGCCCAAAACTGTACACAGTATTCCATATGTGGTCTGACTAGTGATTTATAAAGAGGCAAAACTATGTTCTCATCTTTAGCATCTATACCTCTTTTGATGCATCCCATTATTTTATTAGCCTTGGCAGCTGCTGCCTGGCACTGATCACTAAAGTTGAGTTTACTGTCCACCAATACTCCCAGGTCTTTTTCGGAAGTAGTTTTACCTAGTGTTTTATTATTTAGCACATAACTGTACTTATTATTTCTATGGCCCAAGTGCATAACCTTACATTTATCCACTTATTAAACTTCATTTGCCATTTCACCGCCCAAGCCTCTAGCTTCTCCAAATCCCTCTGTAATATGATATTATCCTCCTCTGTACTGATTACTTTACCCAGTTTAGTATCATCTGCAAAAATGGAGATTCTGCTCTGTAGCCCCTCAACAAGATCATTAATAAAAATATTAAAAAGAAGTGGACCCAACACTGACCCCTGTGGTACCCCACTAGTAACTAAAACCCAATCTGAATATGTTCCATCAATGACCACCCTCTGTTTTCTATCACACAACCAGTTACTTACCCATTTGCATACGTTTTCCCTGAGTCCCAGCATTCTCATTTTGTAGACCAACCTTTCATGCGGCACAGTATCAAATGCCTTTGAAAAGTCCAGATACACAATATCCACAGCCTCCCCCCGGTCCAGTCTATAACTTACCTCTTCATAGAAGTCGATCAGATTACTCTGACAGGATCGATCCCTCATAAATCCATGCTGGTGCTGCGCCATAAGATTGTTTTTATTAAGATACTCCAGTATAGCATCTCTTACAAACCCCTCAAATACTTTACCTACTATAGATGTTAGACTTACGGGCCTGTAGTTTCCAGGATCACTCTTTGACCCCTTCTTGAATATTGGTACCACATTAGCTATGCGCCAGTCCTGTGGAACAATCCCTGTCGTAATAGAATCTTTAAATATTAGGAATAACAGTCTGTCTAACACAGTATTTAATTCTTGCAAAACTCTAGGATGGATACCTTCTGGGCCCGGTGACTTATGGATTTTAATGTTTTTAAGGCATCTCCCCACTTCTTGTTGTGTTAGGCAGGTGAGATTTATGGGAGGATTTATATTATTCCTTGTCATGTCGTCTGTTATGGGATTCTCCTCTGTGAATACAGTAGAGAAGAATGTATTTAGTAGATTGGCCTTTTCCTCTTCCCCCTCCACCATTGCACCCAGATTATTTTTGAGGGGACCAACATTTTCAGTTTTAAGTCTTTTGTTGTTTATATAAGTGAAGAACATTTTGGGATTCGTTTTACTTTCTGTGGCTATCCTTCTTTCTGTTGCTATTTTTGCTTCTTTTATTTGCTTTTTACACATTCTATTCTTCTGTCTATAGTTGCTCAATGCTTCCCCACTACCTTCTTGTTTCAGTAGTCTGAATGCTTGTTTCTTATCATTTATTGCACCCCTTACAGCTGAAGTTAACCACATTGGATTTCTCTTATTTCTACTATGTTTATTCCCATATGGTATGTGCCGTTCACATGATTTACCCAGGATGCTCTTAAATATGTGCCATTTCTCTTGTGTACTTTTATTTCTGAAAGCATTGTCCCAGTCTATGTTCCCAAGGTCCTCTCTTAGTTTTGGGAAATTAGCCTTCCTGAAATTTAATGTTTTTGTAGCCCCTCTGCTAATTATTTTATTGAAGGATAATTGAAAACTTACTATATTATGGTCACTATTACCTAGGTGACCCCCCACCTCTATTTTTGATATTCTGTCGGGCCTATTGGTTAAGATCAGGTCCAGAAGGGCCCCCCTCTTGTTGGTTCCTGTACTAGTTGGGAAAGGTAATTATCTTTTACTATTTCCAAAAACACGCTTCCCTTCCTGTAGCTGCAGGTTTCTGCTTTCCAGTTTATATTTGGGTAGTTAAAGTCCCCCATCTTAACGAGCTTGACCGAAAATTGGCACAGCTTGCGAAATGAATTTCAGGCTGCATCGCTCATTTCTTGTCAAAACCACATCGGTTTAGTCTTCTACAGAAGATAAAAACAAATTAAATATGAAAAATATATATGTATAGTTTTGTTTTTTGTTTTTTAATGAGCAGCCTTATAAAACGTGATTTTGCAATAAGATCAAATCCCATTAGGTGACTATTACACATTCTGACTACCTATAATTTGCATGTCCTCACTTTCTGTGTGGAATGATCTGTAAAATACCAGGTCCTGGTCTTTTGGGCTGCATTATCCGCAGATAGGTGAGGTTTTTTGCTAGAAGTCGTCACACTTTAGTTTGCGTTTTTCTGTGTTTTATTTTGCTTTAGAGGATAGACGAATGTTGTTTCTGCTTGTTAAATATAAGAAACAAACCATTAATGGCTCCTATGGGGTATTCATTTACAAAATATCACTTTCTATATAATGTGGAAATAACAGAGTTCTGTGACTCACACAGCAAATTACAGAGATGAAACAGATGTAGAACTGAAAAAGAATCATTGGATTTAACATCTTAAAGGGGCATCCAAACTCTACTGGACTGAGGGAAAACAGCCGAGCACAGTGTTTTACATAGTAATATGCTCAATCATTTCAAATTGTTGTTCAAATGGGTATCACATCAGTCAGATTCCCACAGGCCTAACATCTACTGCCTATGTAGTGAATACCCATTTAAAAGGATGTGTTTGAGAAGTTTTTGCAAATGTGCCATTCATCTTAATGGGTTTGCAGAAATCAATACATGTGCTGAAAAAGCAAGACAATTCAGAGGTAAGGAATGGATTTTCAATCACAGATACTTCTGTGCCATATCTTTTAAAGTTGTGAACATGCCTTTACTGTAAGAAATATATCAGGTTTGAATAATTATATAAAAGTGTAAAAATTTTACCTCATACAGTATTTCATTCAAGCCTACAATGTACTGTATGTAAAACCATATATCCTGTTGCTGCTTAGTCATATAGGATATGGACAAGGAGAGAAAGGAGAGCTGCACCTCACACCCATGGCTGACACTAATGCCTCTCGGCTACATTTAAAAACCAACGCCAGGACGTTGGTATATAATTTAATATATTCCCACTTGTATTGTTTGGCGGCAGCCAGGATGTTGGTATATAATTTGATATAATCATACTTGTGTTGTTTGGCGGCAGCTTTCTCCGCTGGTGGTGCCTGCTGGGTTTTGGGGGGGGGGGAGCCCTTTGGGTTTGGTCCTGTGACATTGGGGTTGCAGGGACATTTTATGGCCTCCCTTCCCTGCATGTGCACGCTTTGCGGGGTTGGGGTCGCTGACCGGCACAGTGTGGAGATAGTGTAGGGACCCATGTGAACCAGGAGACCGGCACTTGGTACATGGGGCAATATGGTTTGATCAAATGATATACCAACATCCTGGCATTGGCATAAGTGTCAGCCATAGGTGTGAGGTGCAGCAGCTCCTTTCTCTCCATGTGGTATTAGTCATATAGGAGGTGACAACACACGTGGAAAACAGAGCAAAGTAGACATTGTGCAGTGTTTGGCTATGTTCACACAATGTCCATGACTATGTTCACACAATGTCCAAAAAAGGAAAAAAACGTCCATTTTTTGTGTTTAAAAAGACGTCCGTTATTGCATAATTTTAAGTGGGTTGACAAAAATGCATTGAAGTCTAAGGAACAACGGACGTCTTTTTCACACATTGTATTGAATGTGTCTGCCTCAAAAGACATCAGTCATTCAATACAATTTTTTTTTCATGATGCAATAACAGACGTCTTTTTAACCACAAACAGCAGGCGCCTTTTTCCTTTTTTGGATGTTGTGTGAACATAACATTTCCGTGGTTGGGGGGAACTGTATAATGAGGAGAAGAGGAAAAATTTGCACCAGATCACCTTGAAAAAAAAGCATGTGTGTCTCTGCATGACATGCAGATTAACATTGAGATGCTAACACCATCAAAGTCCATAGGACAGGGAATAGCAAGCTGATTGTGTGTGTGTGGGGGGGGGGGGGGCAACTTCCAGGTCCCCCATCAATCCCTAGAACAGGGTGTGCCTGCTGCTGCTGTGTGTGCTTGTTTCATTTTCTATGGGGTGGCTGAATGCCTCCAAGCACTGGAATCGAAAGTGTTCCATGGCCCCATAGAGAATGGCAGTGCAAGCACTCTTGGTGTTCCATTTTTTGAAGGGCAATTGTCTCTCGTTCTCAGAATCAGTGGATATCTCTACCTAATGGGGGTGGGTTGTACCTACTGGGGACTTGTGATGAACGAAAATCTTCGTAAATGTTTGTATGCTTGTGCGAACATGTCGCTAATTGTTTGTGTTCACCGTTCACGAAAATTTGTTCAGAATGGTTATAACTATCATTTTCGAACATATTCAAACTTGCGAACGCATGCAACTACGTAATTTATGCTTTGCACCTGATAATCTGTATGCATGTACGTACGTAGACCGTACACTGTATGGTCCGTACACCGTTCACCGTAGACTGTATGGTCATTATTTGTTTGTGAATGTAAAGCGAACACAAACACAACGGATCAGGATCATTTTATTTTTATATTCGTGTTTGGAATTACTTAATTAATGAAGAGATTACCTACCTACTGGGGCATCTACCTAATAGATTACTTACTACCTTAGATTACCTACTAGGGGCTTCGACCTAGGGGCCCTATTACACCAACAGATGTCTGACTGATTATCTGACAAATTTTTTTTAGCCAAAGCCAGAAACAGGTCATAGAGGAAAGACTAAGATTTATCCTCTTTTCAAATCGATTTCTGGCTTTGGCTGAAAAAAATCTGTCAGACATCTAGTGTAATACAGCCCTTAGGCCATGTTCACACATTGTGAAACACCGGCTGTTCTGTGACCTGGCCAGGTCACAGAACGGCCTCTGTTACTGAAGATCATCCCAGCCAGTACTGCAGTACCGGCCGGATGATCTTCATTTCCGATTAATTGGGATGCGGGCGCATTCACCACAACCCAATTCACCACTGCTCGCTCCATTTTGTCAACTGACATGTTCTGTGTGGCCGCTATTCAATTAATAGCGCCCTCTCAAAACTGACATGTCAGTTTTTTTTGCGGCTGATTAGAATCCCAGTCAGAGTGTACACTATGTGGGAGATTTATCAAAGGGTGCAAAATTTAGACTGGTGCAAACTGCCCACAGCAACCAATCACAGCTCAGCTTTCCTTTCAGCACTGCCTAAAGCTGAGCTGTGATTGGTTGCTGTGGGTAGTTTGCACCAGTCTAAGTTTTACACCCTATGATAAATCTCCCCCATATGTGTATACGCTCCGTCCGGGATTCCATTAATGCATATACAACGTATGTTTTGTATAAATCATGACCATTATTGCAAATTGCAACAACAGCCGTGATTTATACAAAACATACGTTGTGTGAACATGGCCTAATAGTGGAACTTACCCTGAAGTTCCCAGATCTTCAGCCAACTACCACTGTAAACTACATCAATATCTATATCCTGAGGATAAATATGCATGTGGGTACTATATGCAGTATATGCATAGACTGCAGGCACTTCAGGTTATATGGCAACATTGCTCTTGCCCAGAAGCAATAGTAGTTCCATGAGCTGCAGGTCTAAAAGCACAACATTCATCAGGGCAAGGTATGCTTTTTTATTTGGACACATTGCTTAAAGGTAACGTTTTGTTGAGGGTAATATAGAGGAACTGGTCTTAAGAGGGGGCACTAATGAGGCACTAGTACTGTAGTACTGAGATGGGGCACTAAAATCTACACCAGTACTGAAAGATGGGCCATAACAGGGACACCAGTAATAGCAAAAGTGAGGCATAATCCCGAGAAGGCCACTAAGGGGGCAAAATAGTGATGAAGACTCTAAGGGAGACACTTATTCTTAAAGGTATGAATGATAAGCACAAATACTGAGAGAGGGCGCTAAGGGGGCACCAATAATAAGAGTGGAAACTAAGAGGGGCATCAAAACTGACAAGGAAGACTTAAAAGGACACAAATTCTAAGGGGGCACTAAAGAGGCATCAACAGTGAAAGGTTGAATCAATACTGAATAGATGGCACTATTACTGAGTGAGGCAATAAGGAAGATACCAATACTGAGTTAGAGCATTAAAGGTGCACCAAAACTGAGAGTGGGGCACCAATATTGAGAGAATGGCACTAAGGGAGGCACTAACTCTAAGATGGGACACTAACAGACACACCAGTACTGACAGTGGGACACTATAGGAGGCACCAATACTGAGAGGGGGCATTAAGTCAATACTGTGAGGGGCACACTAGAAGAAACCCCCATATTGAGTGAGGTTATGAAGGCACTAAATGGCACCATTACTGAATGGGTGCCCTTATATGCATTATTGCTCAATGGGGAAGCACTAAGGGCCACCATTACTAAGTGGGGATACTAAAAAGAGGTATATAAAGAGCTGTGTGGCATTTGTTTACTAAGTCTTCAGACAGTATGAGTAATTGAGCTGCCAGGCCACACAACTGATTACTTGATCATTTGTGTGGCCATTAAAACTTGTTAATTCCCTGTTTACACGGTGCAATGTGCGGGCAATAATTTTATTGTACATTTATCATACAAATGATGCGATAATTACTATAATTTTCTAATTCATCAGCTGTTTACTGGTTCTTTTAGAGGGAACAAGTTCCCCCACAACTCTCATTTGTCCAATAATTGGCCCGTGCAGAAGGGTCTTTAGTCACTTGGGATAAATCTACTAGAATCACTTATATATACAGTCTGTAGAAACTGTATAGAGCTGGTACTGGTGTTTATAATTATTTGAAGGCAGGACTGTTATATCTATGGTACAGGTTTTTATCATAAAGTAATACCTAGGGAAGGTACACTGATACCTTCCCTATACCTAGGGAATAGAGAAGGTATACTGATAAGCTAGTGTTTTTAGGCCTGTATTGTCCTAAAGTATAGCTACAGTATTTGGTCTTTCATATACTTTTTTATTGGTGGGAAAAGGCAAAACATATCTTTTGTGGCTAATACCTCAGATTTTTTTTAACTCTTAGCAGTCATTCAGTGCTGCAAGTCAGGACAAGTCATTACATAGTCTAGATTTTCAGCATAGACTTGCTATTTCCCTTTTTTATAGCCTCTTTATCATGTTTTAGTGGTTGACATATGGATCCATAAATGCGGACAACAGATCAGTGGTTTTGCAGTCGCAATAAGGCTTCCTGTGCGTGACTGACCACAAACCGCAATAGTAATGTGCAAAGAGAAAAGAGGCCTACAATGTTGACTTTTTCAGGCTTTTAACCATAGAACAATAGGACAGTAATATAAAGTTCATTCTCTTACTGTTACTTAGCGTTCCGAGATGTAACAAGATAATAATGAAATCACATAGCTCTTTAAACTTTAGATAATTCAAAGCAGAAGCCATCATGTTCTTGTTCCTTTCTGAAAATACATCACTTCTTTCTAATGCTTACGGACACAACAATCACAAAATCATAACCTGACAGATGAATCACCCCGCGTGGGAGAGGCACACTGCCATTATGCATTCCTTGGCTTCTTTTAAAACGTACTATAATTTGACAAACATTCAATCAGTTCCACTCATGAAACTGCCTTTTTACCAGAAATATGTTCTGCTCTTCAGCCTTCCATGGCCCTGAAAATCATTCTACTCGCGATACTGTCTCAGCTTGAGAAAGATTTAATATACTCTTAATACAAACACTTGTGTGGGAGCAGGTCGTGTACCTGTCAAAACAGTTAAACCTTATTAGTGTCCTACAAATTCATGCAGCACATCAAATAAAGTGACTCAAAGCGACAAAGACAATTCCTCTTTGATTCGCATGTGAGTGGAAATCAAACAAGTACAAGATTTGTAGTCACTGAAAATGGACCTGGTAAAACACTTGGAGATGACACTATATTATTTATACATTATGGATAAAATGAAGTTCTTGTAGCCTTCAAATCAAAATGACCGGGGGGCTATAACCGTACATGAAAATCATTACCTGCGGCTAAGTGGTTTATACAACACAGCAAGTGCTTTTATTTACTCCTGTGGGGTTTTTCTATTAACCACTTGGCAATATGGGCCATACAGTTATGGTGCTATCACCTCGGCCATAACCTGACGTACATGTATGGCGGCATTAGGGGATCAACCTGTCTGCAGACATAATTATTGGATAAAGATGGCTCTATCTTTACTCTTTACCTAGGGGGAAAATGTTCTCCCCTCGTATCATTGTGATTGGCGGGTCAATAACGTGGAGTAGAGAGGCCAGATTTTAAGGTTCGGCAACGTTCTCCGCACTCAAACACAGCATTTGACTCCCCACAGCTGCAGAGCTTGGATGCCGCCTGAAGGAGTCCTGAAAAACGTGGAAACAGTCATAGGCTGCTATCATATTTTCTAGGATTCTGTAGGGCTGCATTCAACTTCTGCAGCCACTGGGATTCAAATGTCAAGCGCTCAGGTTGAAGAATGTTGTCAAACTCGAACAATTCAGCCTTTATGCTCAGCGCTACAGGACAATTCTTACTAGTCAATCACTGTACTTTAGAAGAAATCCAATGAACAGAAAATTATGGAGATTGGAGGTGTCGAGACAGCAACAATCACAATCAAGTAGTGATTTAGGTGGCAGTAGCACTACCTAACTGATGGTCATGATTGGTATGTTGGCACCGACTGACCAATGGGTGAAGTGGCATTCTGTCCACCTTATTCCAGTTAGGATCAGTAACCATAGTGGGTGTATACACCTTCTGCACAATCCTACGTGGTGGCATAAGGAGAAACACTGTGATAAGCAGGGATACTTTACACAAATCAAACAATAAAGAGACTAAGAAGGGCACTCACCGGTAAGTATCATGACTTCATTTATGTTATACTGGGTTCACACTACGTATATTTGAGGCTGTATATTTGAGGCTGTATAGCAACCAAAACAAGGAGTGGATTAAAAACACAGAAAGGCTCTGTTCACATAATGTTGAAATTGAGTGGATGGCTGTCATTTAATGGCAAATATTCGCTGTTATTTTAAAACAACGGCTGTTGTATTGAAATAATGAAAGTTATTTACCGTTATATGGCGGCCATCCACTCAATTTCAACATTGTGTGAACAGATCCTTTATGTGTTTTCAATCCACTCCTGGTTTTGGTTGCTATGAGGACCTGACATGAGGACCAAATACAGCCTCAAATATACTGTGTGTAAACCCAGCCTTAAGGTGCAAAAAAAGTAAACATTTTAAAAGTTTTTGAATAATTTTAATCTCCATTACACCTCCTCACTAATGGCACTGAACAGGTGTATTTAACCGTCAGAGAGGCGGAGTCTAAAGTAGTGCAAAACAGCTGTCATGGAGTAAATGTGCTGGCATCTGTACCCGCTGCCTTTGCACCTTTTGGGGGGGGGGGGAAATGAGCCGATGAGTCCAATGCAAATGCTGATCTAGTAGATAGTCTCTCAATTTTGGAGCCTTTTAGACTGCTCTTTAAATATGTGGCCAGGGCTGCAGAAATAATTCATGTAGCCCTTCAAGACTTTGTTCAATTACAGATACCCTGTTTTTGGTTGCACAATCCTAATGATCAGTTGGCGAACTAAGGGCCCTATTACATTGAGCAATTATCTCCCTAATCAGGCTTTTTCCACCATGTATTGCTTGGTGTAAAAAAGACAACTGACACTTTATTTTATTCCATATTCGTGCAGCCCTTGCTGCATAATCATCAAGCTATGTAACAGGCTCAGTAAGCAAGTGTCGATCTAGCATAATGACGCCTGCTTACAGTAAATACAGCACTAATGATTGCTTGTCAGCTCTTCACTGACTCTTTTACACAGGCCAATAATCCTCAGGTATATAAGCCCTTGAAGTGTCTAAGGGCCCTATTCCACAGTAACGATAATCGGCCGGATCGGCCCCATTTGGCCCGATTCGTCCGATTATCGTTTGTTCATTTAGGGCCAGACCAAAAATCATTGTTCCCCCACCGCGCATCGCTACGGTTGAATAGCGGTGCACAGCGGGCGACCGACGATTTGAGAAGAAGCAGCAGCATCATCATACATTACCTGGCTGCAGGGCTTCTTCTCTGCGCTGTCTTCATCCCCGGGTCCCGCACGGTCTATCTTCAGAATGGCCGGTCAGCTGACGGAGCGCTCAGCCAATCACAGGCCGGGACCGCCGCGGCCTGTGATTGGCTGAGTGTGGCCTGTCAGCTGACCGGCCATTCTGAAGATAGAGCGCGGGGGACCCGGGGAGGAGACGGAGCGGAGGACAAGCCCTGCAGCCAGATAATGTATGGCTGGAAGGGCTGCAATTACATCGGTAACAATGTCCTTGCAGCCATCGCTCAACGATCATCGGGCCATAGAATAAGCCCAGTAAACGAGCGGCGATCTAGCAGATCGCCGCTCGTTTACATCGTTGATCGGGCCATCCTCGGCCCGTGGAATAGCACCCTAAGCTCCCACTAGTGACAGTTGCAAGAATGTCAGGAGAAATAAACAAATGTGTTCATAAAAATCTATGTAACTTCTATTTATTTAGAGCTTAGAAGAGGGTGACTGACGGCGTTCCCTGTATGAGTAATTACTGAGTAGGACCACCCAATGGGCGCCTAAGCCTTGAAAGAGCAGGAATGTAGATGAATAATTGTACGTTGTGACGCTTCTGATATCTGTACTGTGACACCACTTGCTCACGCTCACCTGTGTAAGTCAACCCATGTTATTTCCTTTTATTCGCCAGTGACGGTCCCTGATTTATTTTTCTGTTATTGCAAATGACATTTTCTGCTTTGTACTCATTCTTTATGTACACCTATAGGCTAGGTTCACACTACATAAGTTTCCGGCCGTAGCGTGCTCCGTGAATAAGCGGCCGGAGATTTACGTAGTTTGCGTACAATGCAAAGTATACAATCTACGGCTGCACAGTTCACACTACGTAAGAACTTACGCCCCGATCGTATGCGGAGCCGTAAAAAATGAACCAGACCATTGTTTTGGGACGGAAATGCTGTAACTTACGCCCGTAGCGTAAGGAGTGGTGATTTCTTCTTTTTTACACTTTGATTTGCCAATCCAAAAGGTTCTGTGGGGTGGCTGGGGCTATCCGAAGATATCCAAGTAAAATACCGCAGTCAGATCGCTACGTACGCCGCTCGGGAAGCGTACATAGCTTATGGGCGTAAGTTCGCGGACCGTATGTAGCCGGCCGCAACTTGCGTAAATCCCGGCCGGAGTTTTACACGTATATGTCCGGCCGCGAAAAATATGCGGCCGGACATATACGAAGCGTGAACATAGCCTCAAAATATAAAACTTTAAATAAAAAATGTTTTAAAAAAATAATAAATGTACGTTGTACTCAAAATTTTCACACAAAACTATATACCAAACCGTCTCATCTACTTACAGATCTGACTGACCCATTTAAGTGTAAAGGCTCCTTTTAACTGACTGTTGCTTTAGGTTATTTTAGGTGGGATTGTTTACTCAGAAGACTGTAAGGATCAAAAATGGAGTGTTAGGTTGGTAGTAAGAAAAGATGAGATGGGCTGAAAAAAAAATTTTTTTGTATAAATGCACTTTTTTTTTTTTCTTAGAGGATGATTTTCTTCTTTTTATTATAAATTTTTATTTTTCCGGATTAAAAAGAAAAAAGAACATACAGTATCAATATACATAATACATAATAATACATAGCGTAACATCCCAGTCATCAGCTCCCCCCCCCCCCCCCCCAAAACCCAGAGAACTCCGTACCCATCGGCACCCAGGCCGAGGCCGGAGCCCCCCCCCCCCCCCCTGGAAGCGAGAGGTATATATAAGAGGAAAAAAAAAAAAAAGGAGTTATAAGAATATTATGAATAAATAAATAAATGTATAAATAGTCAATTAGTTAATGACTCCCACTAGTTGTCATAATTTTCTTTACTCTTCATTCCAACTTCCCCATTTAAGCGAAAACTTTTTGAACCGCTTTTTGCTATTACCACAATGCAACCTTTCAATCAGTGGCGTAGCTATACGGGTCGCCGGGATCGCCATGGCGACCGGGCCCCTACGCTAGGGGGGCCCGCACGGCCCCCCCTTGCCACTTGTGACAGTGTCACTTTAAGCATCCCGAGAAGCTGCGGCCGCGCAGCTTCTCGGGATGCACTGATCGCTTTGATGTTCCGCCCGCACAGTGAGCGGGCGGAACATTAAAGCGATCAGAATACAGGAGAAGGACCTGTCAGCGTCCTCCTCCTGTATTCTCTCCCATAGGCTGCCGGCACTTCATACCAGCAGCCTATGGGAAGCCGGGCCGTGACCTCTCCTGCAGGCGTCATCACGTCTGCCGGAAGTCCCGGGGGGGCATTATTAGTTCTTGGGGGCACCTCTGGGGGCATTATTAGCTCATGTGGGCACCTCTGGGGGCATCATTATTGTATGGGGGCACCTCTGGGGGCATTATTAGTATATGTGGGCACCTCTGGGGGCATTATAAGTTGATGGGGGCAACTCTGGGGGCATTATTAGCTCATGGGGGCACCTCTGGGGGCATTATTAGTATATGGGGGCACCTCTGGGGGCATTATTAGTTCATGGGGGCACCTCTGAGGGCACTATTAGCTCATGGGGGCACCTCTTGGGGCATTATTAGTTCATGGGGGCACCTCAGGGGGCACTATTAGCTCATGGGGGCACCTCTGGGGGCATTATTAGTTCATAGGGGGCAACTCTGGGGGCATTATTAGTTCATGGGGGCACCTCTGGAGGCATTATTAGTTCATGGGGGCACCTCTGGGGGCATTATTAGTTCATGGGGGCACCTCTGGGGGCATTTTTAGCTCATGGGGGCCACCTCTGGGGGCATTATTAGCTCATGGGGGCACCTCTGGGGGCATTATTAGCTCATGGGGGCACCTCTGGGGGCATTATTAGTTGATGGGGGCACCTCCGGGGGCATTATTAGTTCATGGGGGCACCTCTGGGGGCATTATTAGTCCATGGGGGCACCTCTGGGGGCATTATTAGCTCATGAGGGCACCTCTGGGGCCATTATTTGTTCATGGGGGCACCTCTGGGGGCATAATTAGCTCATGAGGGCACCTCTGGGGGCATTATTATTGTATGGGGGCACCTCTGGGGGCATTATTAGCTCATGGGGGCACAGCAGGGAATCCTACATACAGGGGGCATCCCACATTCCTACTCACTTTACTGCACATTACACCAAACAGTGCAGTTACTATGGGAGCCTACAGGAGGGAGAAAGGGAAGGAAGTTGCTAGAAATGTGCGGAGCCTAAATTGTTTGTCTCGCAGGTTCTAAGGGGATGAAACGTATCTGGAAGGAATCATCATGGAGGTCTGGGCCGGATGAAGAGGAAAAGGGAAAGTGACGCCTCAGATCAAAGAAGACATCACCGGTGAGTCACTGTATGACGGTTTTCTTATTTTGTAGAACATCATTTAGTAGGGGTGCCCCGAGGTGGAAAAGGTTGGGAAGCACTGCGCTAATCTGTCCCGCTGCGCCCGCTGGCACATGCTGTCATCTGATTGGGCCTCTTACCTAATCAGATGACAGCAAGTACCAGCGCCCCCTCCTCCAGACATCTGCCTTGGCGGCCCAAGCTATGTCCTATGGCCGTATCTTTACCGCGTTGAGCTCCAGCTTGTGCTGCATCTACATTATCTGTACTCAGAGATATCACTGCGTTATCTGTGCTGTTACATAGGACTGCAGGTGACTACTACATTATCTGTACTCAGAGATATCACTGTGTTATCTGTGGTGTTACATAGGACTGCAGGGGACATCTATTACATGATCTGTACTCAGAGATATCACTGTGTTATCTGTGGTGTTACATAGGACTGCAGGTGACATCTACATTATCTGTACTCAGAGATATCACTGCGTTATCTGTGGTGTTACATAGGACTGCAGATGACTACTACATTATCTGTACTCAGAGGGATATCACTGTTATCTGTGGTGTTACATAGGACTGCAGGTGATATCAGGTGACTTCTCCAGGTTGCAGAAGTTCAAACTTCATCATGCCCTGCTGACAGTTTATAATGGGAGTTGTAGTTTTGCAGCATGTGGCTCTTCAGGTTGCAGCACTACAACCCCCATCGTTTCCAACTGGCAGTTCATGATGAGAGTTGTAGTTTTTCAGCTGTAGAGTCAAAGATTGGAATACAATGATTAGACAATGACACAGTACAGTCCATTAATTATAGGGGGCAGTAGGGCAGTACATGAGGTGGAGGCAGTGACAGGGCATTAGAACATGGTGGCACATTAGAGTAATTGGATATAACGTTCGATAGGACTTTGCCTGATCGGGGGGAGATGGGGGGGCCCCAAGCTAAAATTTTGCACCAGGGCCCATCAGCCTTCAGCTACGCCCCTGCTTTCAATATTTTGTATCCTTGCTACATTTGTCAAATGCACATTTGAATATGGAAAAGAAGGTTTGATCCTCAAGGGACAGGTAAGAAGAGCGATGCAAGAACAAAGACAAGGTCAGGAATGAGATGAGGAGGAATAAGGTCAAGAGGGCAGGTGGATAGGTAGACAAGGGAATGACAGAATAAAGTCATTGTTGAATTAAAGCAATACTGACATTTGCAGTAACCTTTGACTTAGATATGTTAAAAGTTACTGATCGCACCTGATCTCACTCCTGAGACCAACTGCAATCCCAAGACACAGATGGGGGAAGTGCGCAGCAGCACATGGCTTTCCTCAGCTGTCAATTAAACCTAATTCATTCACATGAAAAACAAAAGCTGGAGATGCACTACTCTAAATTTTCAAAACACACATAAATATCAATAAGAAAGGCGGGTGCACAAAGCCCGCATACCACATAAAATACTGGAGACAAAACACAAGTAAGTATGCAAAAGGGGCAATGGCACACCAGTATTGAGAATGAATATAAATATCTTTATTAGACAAATCATGAAATATGAAGGATAAACACTTGAAAAAAGTTAAAAACACTTAAAAAACAGAACAAGAGACCATGATTGTAATCATGTACTCAGGGCCAATAGTGGAGAACAATATACTCCAGGTAAAGGTCTCAAACCCCATCCAACAACATGATGTTAGTCAGGCCTGTATTTAGAGTTCATGCTGCCCTAGGCACTTTGCACGCAGAGGTGCCCCCCCTCACCCCCCCCCCCCCCGCCGCGCCGTTACTGTACATGCATGGTATATACCCTGGCACTTGGGTGCCGCTCTGCTTGATGCCCGCTGTTCTCATCAAACAGACGTGATGGAGGAAGGAAGGAGGCCGGGGGACTGGTTCTGTCCAGTGTTGGACTGGGGGACCTGGAGCCACCAATATACAACCAGTGAGACACGACATGCTGACCCGCTCCTTTCCTGAATTCATCTGTATCTGTGACAAATCTCAGAACACCCTCCATTTATACAGCTCTCAGGGTATGCTGGGAGTTGTAGTCTCTGAGAGGACAACCCTGTAATAAATCACTGTGTGCAGAGTCTCCTGGTGGCTGCAATCTGTGGGTGACAACCATCAGCCCTGAGGGTCCAGCAATACATCTGTCTACAGCCGCAGTTATCATAGGATTGTACTTTACTACAACTCCCAGCATATCCTGAGGGCTGCAGACTGTCAGTACATGCTGGGAGTTGTAGTGCCTGCAGCTGTTGTAGTTGGGTCCTATACACTGAATGCTTTGTGGCATATAAGAATAAAGAGATCTGTGGGGGCTCAGTGCAGGGAAGTGACCCCAGAACATTACTAATAGGGGATAGAACAAAAACATCTCCCCCAATATCTTATTAGTGATGTTCTGGGGTCACTTCCCTACACTGAGCCCCTACAGATCTATGTATTATTATATGCCACAAAGCATCCAGTGTATGATGCACATAGGACCCAACTACAGCAGCTGCAGGCACTACAACTCCCAGCATATCCTGAGGGCTGCAGACTGTTCTGGGAGTTGTAGTGCCTACAGCTGTTGTAGTTGGGTCCTGGAGGCGTTGCGGGAGATCAGAATACATAGATCTGTGGGGGCTCAGTGCAGGGACGTGACCCCAGAACATCACTAATATGGTAGGGGGAGATGTTGTTGTTCTATCCCCTATTAGTGATGTTCTGGGGTCACTTCCACACACTGAGCCCCCACAGATCTATGTATTCTTATATGCCACAAAGCATCCAGTGTATGATGCACCTAGGACCCAACTACAACAGCTCCAGGCACTACAACTCCCAGCAAGTACTGACAGTCTGCAGCCCTCAGGATATGCTGGGAGTTGTAGTGCCTGCAGCTCTTGTAGTTGGGTCCTAGTTTAAAAGTTTGCACTAGTGTACTGTAGTGACCGCAGGGCTGTGTCAGTACACTACCGCAAACAATAAACTGACCCTTATAGACCCCAATGGTACACAGGCTCTGCACACTATAGAAGTGATTACAGTGCAGTTACTAATGACTCACAGGTGACGTCTTCTCGAATTGCTGTCGCTAACTTTTTGCTTTCTTCTCCATCTGGCGCAGCATCATGAAGACTTCTCCGACCACAACTTGTCTGCAGGGGCAGCTGGGGGTGACTGGGGCAGGAGGGCAGCTGGGGGGGGCTGGGAAAGGGAGGCAGCTGGGGGTGACTGGGAAAGGGAGGCAGCTGGGGCGACAGGGGGACTGGGGAAGGGGGGCAGCTGGGGGTGACAGGGGAAGGGAGGCAGCTAGGGGTGACTGAGGAAGGGAGGCAACTGGGGGTGACTGGGGAAGGGAGGCAGCTGGGGGAAAGAGAGAGCAGCTGGGGGAAAGGGAGAGCAGCTGGGGGGCAGGGGACCAGCAGGGAGGGGCAGCTAGGGTGGCAGGGGAGAAGCTGGGGTTCAGGGGGGGCTGGGGCTCAGGGGGAGAGGCTGGGGGTCAGGGGGAGCGGTAGGGGGGCAGGGAAGAAGCTGGGATTCAGGGGGAGAAGCTGGGGTCAGAGGGAGAAGCTGTGGGTCAGGGGAAGGGGCTGGGAGGCTGGGGAACAGCTGAGAATGCAGGGGAGAGAGGCTGGGGGCAGGGGAGAGGCTGAGAATGCAGGGGGGAGAGGCTGGGGACCAGGGGAGAGGCTGGGGACCAGGGGAGAGGCTGAGGGTTAGGGGGAGAGTCTGGGGGGGCAGGGGAAAGGCTGGGGGGGGCAGGGGAGAGGCTGGGGGGGGGGCAGGGGAGAGGCTGGGGGGGGCAGGGGAGAGGCTGGGGGGCAGGTGAGAGGCTGGGGGGCAGGTGAGAGGCTGAGGGGGCAGGTGAGAGGCTGGGGGGGCAGGTGAGAGGCGGAGAGGCTGGGGGGGCAGGGGAGAGGCTGCAGGGGGGCAGGGGAGAGGCTGGGGGGCAGGTGAGAGGCGGAGAGGCTGGGGGGGCAGGGGAGAGGCTGCAGGGGGGCAGGGGAGAGGCTGGGGGGCAGGTGAGAGGCGGAGAGGCTGGGGGGGCAGGGGAGGGGCTGCAGGGGGGCAGGGGAGAGGCTGGGGGGCAGGTGAGAGGCTGAGGGGCAGGTGAGAGGCGGAGAGGCTGGGGGGGGCAGGGGAGAGGCTGGGGGGGGGCAGGGGAGAGGCTGGGGGGGGCAGGGGAGAGGCTGGGGGGGGCAGGGGAGAGGCTGGGGGGGGCAGGGGAGAGGCTGAGGGGCAGGTGAGAGGCTGGGGGGGCAGGTGAGAGGCTGAGGGGCAGGTGAGAGGCTGAGGGGCAGGTGAGAGGCTGAGGGGCAGGTGAGAGGCTGGGGGGGCAGGTGAGAGGCTGAGGGGCAGGTGAGAGGCTGAGGGGCAGGTGAGAGGCTGGGGGGGCAGGTGAGAGGCGGAGAGGCTGGGGGGGCAGGGGAGAGGCTGCAGGGGGGCAGGGGAGAGGCTGAGGGGCAGGTGAGAGGCTGGGGGGGCAGGTGAGAGGCTGAGGGGCAGGTGAGAGGCTGGGGGGGCAGGTGAGAGGCTGGGGGGGCAGGTGAGAGGCTGATGGTTAGGTGGAGAGGCTGGGGGGCAGGTGAGAGGCTGGGGGGCAGGTGAGAGGCTGGGGGGCAGGTGAGAGGCTGGGGGGGCAGGTGAGAGGCTGGGGGGGCAGGTGAGAGGCTGGGGGGCAGGTGAGAGGCTGAGGGGCAGGTGAGAGGCTGGGGGGGCAGGTGAGAGGCTGGGGGGGCAGGTGAGAGGCGGAGAGGCTGAGGGGCAGGTGATAGGCTGGGGGGGCAGGTGAGAGGCTGGGGGGGCAGGGGAGAGGCGGAGAGGCTGGGGGGGCAGGGGAGAGGCTGGGGGGGGCAGGTGAGAGGCGGAGAGGCTGGGGGGGCAGGGGAGAGGCTGCAGGGGGGCAGGGGAGAGGCTGGGGGGCAGGTGAGAGGCGGAGAGGCTGGGGGGGCAGGGGAGAGGCTGGTGGGCAGGGGAGAGGCTGGGGGGGCAGGTGAGAGGCTGAGGGGCAGGTGAGAGGCTGGGGGGCAGGTGAGAGGCTGGGGGGGCAGGTGAGAGGCTGGGGGGCAGGTGAGAGGCTGGGGGGCAGGTGAGAGGCTGGGGGGGCAGGGGAGAGGCTGAGGGGCAGGTGAGAGGCTGATGGTTAGGTGGAGAGGCTGGGGGGCAGGTGAGAGGCTGGGGGGGCAGGTGAGAGGCTGGGGGGCAGGTGAGAGGCTGGGGGGCAGGTGAGAGGCTGGGGGGCAGGTGAGAGGCTGAGGGGCAGGTGAGAGGCTGGGGGGGCAGGTGAGAGGCGGAGAGGCTGAGGGGCAGGTGATAGGCTGGGGGGGCAGGTGAGAGGCTGGGGGGGCAGGTGAGAGGCGGAGAGGCTGAGGGGCAGGTGATAGGCTGGGGGGGCAGGTGAGAGGCTGAGGGGCAGGTGAGAGGCTGGGGGGGCAGGGGAGAGGCGGAGAGGCTGGGGGGGCAGGTGAGAGGCTGGGGGGGCAGGGGAGAGGCGGAGAGGCTGGGGGGGCAGGGGAGAGGCTGGGGGGGCAGGTGAGAGGCGGAGAGGCTGGGGGGGCAGGGGAGAGGCTGCAGGGGGGCAGGGGAGAGGCTGGGGGGCAGGTGAGAGGCGGAGAGGCTGGGGGGGCAGGGGAGAGGCTGGGGGGGCAGGTGAGAGGCTGAGGGGCAGGTGAGAGGCTGGGGGGGCAGGTGAGAGGCTGAGGGGCAGGTGAGAGGCTGGGGGGGCAGGTGAGAGGCTGGGGGGGGGCAGGTGAGAGGCTGGGGGGGCAGGTGAGAGGCTGGGGGGGGCAGGTGAGAGGCTGGGGGGGCAGGGGAGAGGCGGAGAGGCTGGGGGGGCAGGGGAGAGGCTGCAGGGGGGCCGGGGGGAGACGGGGCGGCCGGGAGAAGGATGGGCAGGCAGGCTGGTTCCCTCCCCCCATGCAGCGCCGGGGTCCGGAGTCCGGGGCAGGTGTTGAGCTTCCGGCACACACAGTGTGACAGAGGCCGGAAGCTCCCAGCTGCAGCCCCGCGTTCCTGGATCTTCTCTCCTGCTAGGCGATGACGTCACATCACGTGAGCGCCGCCGAGCAGGAGAGAAGATCCGGGACCGCGGGGCTGCAGCTAGGAGCTTCCGGCCTCTGTCACACTGTGTGTGCCGGAAGCTCAACACCAGCCCTGCACCCCGGACCCCGGACCTCGGACCTCGGCGCTGCATGGGGGGAGGGAACCAGCCTGCCTGCCCATCCTTCTCCCGGCCGCTCCGTCACACCTCCCCCCCCCCCCCCGGCGCGGACTAGGCACCCGTGGGCCGGTGCCTACGGACGTTTTTTTTTTTTTTTTTTTTTTTTTTTAAATAAAAAAAGTGTTCCCTGCGGGTGCCGCCCCCCCCAGGGCGCCGCCCTAGGCACCGGACCACGGGTGCCTAGTGACAAATACGGCCCTGATGTTAGTCCCTTATCACCATAGAAAAAAACGATCTCAGATGAATACATATATGTACAAATAAAGTGCAAATGCATGAAAGATGGATCAGATCGAAAATAATGAAAAATTATGTGACAAGCACAAAAAAACAAAAAAACAAAAAACAAACATGCAACACCTAGATGAAATGGGGTACAAGAGATCAAGGAGAAATGTGGTGAAGGACAGGGGGGGAGAGGCAAGTAACCAGTAACTATGGCCCAATGATGTCCCACGCGTTCCGTCCTGCTCCCAGGACTTCCTCAGGGATGAATACATTAAGGACAAGTGTTTCTTATATACATATACATCAATCAACATATGAAAAATAGATAAGTAACACAGGAAATAGGCTAACAGACCTGTTGCTGACCGGAGGAGGACTCAATGAAACATGCTGTGCCAAAATAGCCGACTCATCTAGGTGTTGCATGTTTGTTTTTTTTGTGCTTGTCACATAATTTTTCATTATTATTTTCGATCTGATCCATCTTTCATGCATTTGCACTTTATTTGTACATATATGTATTCATCTAAGATCGGTTTTTCTATGGTGATAAGGGACTAACATCATGTTGTTGGATGGGGTTTGAGACCTTTACCTGGAGTATATTGTTCTCCACTATTGGCCCTGAGGACATGATTACAATCATAGTCTCTTGTTCTGTTTTTAAAGTGTTTTTAACTTTTTTCAAGTGTTTATCCTTCATATTTCATGATTTGTCTAATAAAGATATTTATATTCATTCTCAATACTGGTGTGCCATTGCCCCTTTTGCATACTTACTTGTGTTTTGTCTCCACCTAATTCATTCACTTCATGTTCTGTTTGCTGGAGCAGGGCCGGACTAGGACTGAATATCAGCCTTGGCATTTCAAAGCCCCCAACCCACTTGCCGTGTGGTGAGAAGGTTATGAGACAATGTTGTGAGTGCAGCATGGCTCTATTTTGTATGGTCACAGCAATGCCTTGAATTACAGATATTTATACAGTAAATGGGGCCAAAAGCAGTCTGTCTCTTTATACTGTCTAGTGATGGTGACCTGTAACTGCATCTCATGTCCTATTCATATGGAGGCTGAGCTGCAGTTACAGGTTGCCACCACTATACTGTATGGAGACAAACTGCTTCTGGTCCCATTCACTGTGTAGCCCTTACTGATCAGTGAACAATTAGCTATTTGCTCATCAGTCTGTTCGCTGAAAACATTCTCACAAACGAATATGATATATTAAGGCTTTCACAGCCATTATTCCCTCCCTCCTTCCCTCCTTCCCTCACAGTCTGCAGATGAAAAGTGGGGGGAAAAAGAAACAACTCTCACACGCTCCCCTGAAGCTGCTGCTGGTCTCTAGGCATGCTCTGCTCTCTTCCAGCACAGGCAGCCTGTGTCAGAGATGCTGCTTATGCTGGAAGTCCCAGCCACCTGCCTCCAATCAACTGCATGTGCGTCTTAAAGGAGCACGCACAATTGAATTGGGAGCTCACCCGGGACTGGTGTCCTGGATTCCCGGGATGACCTGGAGCACTAAAAAGTTTGACACTGACCCCCTGTAGGCTGGTCCTGTTCTCCTCCAGGCCCAGTGACTCCCTTTCCCTGCAGATGAGGACTGGCCTACTAAGGCTACAGACCCTTCTGACATTTGCCCAAAATGCCAGATGACCAGTCCAGCCCTGGATTGCAGAGTGGAACTCTCTGCAGCGCACTGCCCCTGGCTGTATCTCTGGATAGCAGTCTGAGACCCAATAGGATTGATAACTGTCATGTCTGATTACATCTCAAAAGTTACTGCAAATGACAGGAACGCTTTAAGGTGGTTAGAGCAGATATCACAGCATGCAAACTAGTTTCCATAAGTATTTTAATTTCATTAACATATATAATTCTCAGATGCTATGCAAGAGACTTGATTTGGTGAGATGGAAGCTGAATTTTCTATTTCTATATGCTTAGAATTGAAGTAATATAAAATATGAAAGACCAGTTTGGTAATGTCGGCCATGTAAAGGTTTGGGGTTGTTTTTGTTCCACTGCTGCTCAGTAGTCCAAGAGCACTTACAGCAATTTAGCGTGTTTGGTTTGCCAGTATAACCAGAGAAGATATTGGTGAACTGTGAGAATAATGCATAGTTAATATGCACTGTTTTATAGTGAGTGGCTGCTGTCTTAACGTGATATACTAACTAGAAGTTGAGCCATAAAAAATAAAGAATACTCACCTGCCCCCAATCCCGCATTGCTGTTGTTGCAATGGCTCCCAATCCCCACACTTTCCACTTTTTCTTGCCTACAATGACGTGCCAATTATGCAGGAGCTACCTGCGCAGCCAACATGTCAATTATTTGCAACACATTTCAATTCTCTGGGCGGAAAGCGGAATCTGCCGGCAAATATCGTTGAGTCTATGGGACGGATGGAACTTCAAGTGGAGGCCGCCCGGCGGAATCCGCTTGAAGTCCAAAGTGGTTACATACCCTAATCCAGTATGAGTTTAATAGGAGAAGGCTATCACAGGAAACCTTTTCAGAAGTCTTAGGAAATAGAGAAGTAACATTTGTCTTTCCATGGTGCATTTAGTAATATTTGAAAATGTATGCTGTCTTTTACGTGGGAGGGTGTGTGACTTTTACACAGTGCTTATTAACCATAGTAAAGCTTTTATTTTACCTATAATTTTCCTTTAAGTCCCACTGAAGTTAATGAGTCATCACTTGACTAATCATTTAGTAATTACAGCCTCTAAATATTCGCTAATTCTAGTAAGCTTTGTCAAGTGACAATTACTTTTCAAATGACATTCAATTCAATGGCCGGTGACAGTTAAATTAGAATCAGAGTTCACTCAACTGTGTTCAATGTAATAGATTCCAGATTTCTTCAGAGACTTTGGCATTTTCCCTTGAGAATTCCAAAATATTCTGTTTTGGTAAGAAAGATAAAGGCTGCAAAAATAGTAATTACCTTCCTGCATGCAAATATTAGATATTATTTGTCCGTATATATTTTACAAACAATTGTCCTGGCGAGTTCCTGCATGTACTGTATAATATCTCCTAGGAATACAAATGAGCATTGTGCCATGTCACAATCATTTGTGGACCCTCCAGCGTTGAGCACCCAGATAACATAACTGATTACAATTTTTTTTTTCCTGAAATTAAGCTATTCTGTGCAGTGCTACTGAAGGATATCCATTAATGAATCACATCTGTTATACTTTAGATAAGTACAGATTTACCCGGCTCAGAGCCCTCTGCACATTTAGTTCATTGCCACTGCAGGGCTTTTGGAATACATTAATTCTTAAGGGTACTTGTGAGTCAAACATTGTTGCTACTGGGGAATTAATACTGAATAATGCTAATGAAACTAAGCTAAAAATACATAATTTATTAAAATTGTTGTCACTTGTTATTAGTGGTAATTTACGGCAAATTATTGTAATGTATCATAGGACATCACAGCGGCATGGCTGGATTGCTTACATCTTGAGGCTGGGTTCACACTACATATATTTCAGTAAGTATTGTGGTCCTCATATTGCAACCAAAACCAGGAGTGGATTAAAAACACAGAAAGGATCTGTTCACACAATGTTGAAATTGAGTGGATGGCCGCCATTTAATGGCAAATATTTGCTGTTATTTTAAAAACAACGGCTGTTGTATTGAAATAATGGCCGTTATTTACTGTTATATGGCGGCTATACACTTCATTTCAACATTGTGTGAACATATCCTTTCTGTGTTTTTAATCCACTCCTGGTTTTGGTTGCAATTTGAGGACTACAATACTGACTGAAATATATGCAGTGTGAACCCAGCCTTAAACAATGAGAAGGCTACACTGATATCATGAGGGAATTGGAATAATCTACTACATCAGTGTTTATCAGCTTGGGTCCTTAAAGGGGTATTCCCAATTCAACTACATATTTGTAGGGCTTATCAAGTTAAATATTTTTGTAAATAATCTTTTTCCATATATCTGTCTAACCCTTATTTTGGGAGTATCCCAACATCAGATCCCAGCTAGCTTTGGCAACTTCAAGGACACAACAATACCCCATTGTTGGGATGATAGAAAGCCAAAGGGGCTGAAATCAGAGAAGCCATCTGGAATTCATTGTATCCATATACATCTTGCAGTACTATACAAGGTGCAGCCTCTTGTCTCCTTTTTTCTCTGTACACATATCGCTCTCCTGATATGCTTCTCTGACCCCCCCCCCCCCCATTGTTGGGAAATTTTGAGAAGTATTGGACGGGTGGTGTGAATCACCCCTGATGAATTTCCAATGAAATTGATTTGCCCATATGGATGAATGTAGATGACCTTCTTTTAGGGGACATGAGTTGAACACAGCAATGGATATGGAGACGTAAATTAGTTTAATTGACAAGATAATGCTGGTTTGAGTGACCTGATCACTTATCTGTTAATTATTGTATAAGTATGACAGCAGATGTTGTATGATGTCAAGTGTATTTGTATGGAAAAAGTTTTTGCGTATATTTCTTATACAATGGTATATGAAATGTTTGTACACGTATATTGCATATCATTTAATAAAAAGAGTTTTAAAAAAATAAGGCACCGGTCGGAGTGATATATCTCAATAGTATAGGTGTATAGAAATAAAAGTTATACACTGTATACTGCACAATGTATATAAATATGTATACTATACCTATAAATATGCCCGCCTGACTCCTGCTTTTAGAGCAGAGCAGTGGTCAGTAACCTAGGCAACAAGCTGTCAATAAAAGAAAGGGCACATCAAGAGAGGGAAGTTTGCTCAATGAATGTATTTGCAAGAGTTTTTAACTTGAAGAGTCCTACAAGTACAACTATGTTAGTTGACGTGGTAATACCTCTTTAAGGTCCCACAATAGATCATGATGAGTATATTCCATAGAGAGAATGCTTTTGGTGATACCTGATACATTGACGATAAGCATATCACCTGTGAAATACTAAAGAGATCCTGAAAATTTGCCCTGTTAGGGTACCTTGAGAAATACTGTACTAGATATTTCAACAAAAAGTACATGCCCCACACAGGGAATTCTTCCTAATCCTGCATAAGAAACAAAGTATCCTATAAAAGAGAAACGGTACATTAACCCCTTAAGGACAGAGCCAATTTCGATTTTTGTGTTTTCGGTTTTTCCTCCTTGTGCTTAAAAGGCCATAGCACTTGCATTTTTCCACCTAGAAACCCACATGAGCCCTTATTTTTTGCGTCACTAATTGTACTTTGCAATGACAGGCTGGATTTTTGCATAAAGTACACTGCGAAACCAGAAAAAAATTCAAAGTGTGGTGAAATTGAAAAAAAAAACGCATTTTGTTTATTTGGGGGAAATGTGTTTTTACGCCATTCGCCCTGGGGTAAAACTGACTTATTATATATGTTCCTCAAGTCGTTACGATTAAAACGATATATAACATGTATAACTTATATTGTATCTGATGGCCTGTAAAAAATTTAAACCATTGTCAACAAATATACGTCACTTAAAACCGCTCCATTCCCAGGCTTTTAGCGCTTTTATCCTTTGGTCTATGGGGCTGTGTGAGGTGTCATTTTTTGCGCCATGATATGTTCTTTCTATCAGTACCTTGATTTCACATATACGACTTTTTGATCGCTTTTTATTACAATTTTTCTGGATTTGATGCGACCAAAAATGCGCAATTTTGCACTTTGGGATTTTTTTGCGCTGACGCCGTTTACCGTGCGAGATCAGGAATGTGATTAATTAAAAGTTCGGGCGATTACGCACGCGGCGATAGCAAACATGTTTATTTATTTATTCATTTATTTATTTACTTTTATTTATAACCTGGGAAAAGGGGGGTGATTCAGACTTTTATTAGGGGAGGGGGCTTTTTACTAATAATGACACTTTTTTTTTTTACTTTAACACTTATACTAGAAGTCCCCCTGGGGGACTTCTAGTATAAGTGCTCTGATCTCTCATAGAGATCTCTGCAGCATAGATATGCTGCAGAGATCCATGAGATAGGCACTCGTTTACTTCCGGCTGCTGCAGCTGGAAGTAAACGAGTGCGGAGCCGGGGACGGCGCCATCTTGGAGCGGTCCCCGGCCGGCTTCAGTTACGGAGATCGCTCTTCCGGGATAACATCCCGGAGGAGCAATCTCCCCACTAGACACCAGGGATGACGCTGCGTCCGGTAATCGGATGCAGCTGTCATGTTTGACAGCTGCATCTGATTACTGTATTAGCGGGCACGGCGATCGGACCGTGCCCGCTAATACCAGCGGTCCCGGGCTACAAGTGGCACCCGGAACCGCCGCGGTTCAGAGCGGGGTCGCCGCGCGGCCCCGCTCTGAACTCCCTCCCGGCATCAGGGCGTAAATTTACGCCCGATGTCGTTAAGGGGTTAATAAAGAAAATGTCCATATAGTGTACCTATGACTACACTGTTTTTAGAGAAAGGACTCTGAGGAAGCCGTGAGGCGAAAAATACATCAGAGCCTGAGGGAAGAACTTAAATTTTATCCTTCTTATCTTTATCATCTTATCCTTATCTCTCCACGCTACCAAGGCTCCTCCCTCTTCTAGTGATAACATCGACACAAGATTGTACTAAGTGAAGAACCCATGGTCGACAGGGATCAGGTAAGTATGCATTTACCACACTTCTGGAGGGGGGGTTTGAGGGGGGGATAGGAAAGGGGAACAGAAGGTAATTAAAACACATTACAAAGTTATAATTTTAAGCAACCGCATAACTGTGCAGGCTAAAAGTAGGAATGATTTATCATGTGCGACTAACTAAAATAGTCACACATGGGTCGCAGACTTACTCCACACTAGAGGTGGTGTATTTCACCATCTAATGTGGAGACGGTATGCTCTGTGGGTTAGGTGCAGTGCGCCAGGTCCACAGAGTGTAAGGGGTTAAGTAGTGATGCAGTAGCATCAATACTATCCCTCTGGGGCTGAACAGTAAGATGGTGTGTATAGAGCACCCCTCCTTACAGTATAGGAGCAGGGAGTCCCCTCATTTAGCCAGGATTCCATGCCCTACGGGGTTTCCTACCCAGAAGCAGAAAGCTTCTGCTTCTGAGCGGTATATTTAAGATCCCTGCACAGGAGTAACAGTCTGGTTCCCAGGGACCTATACCCAGGCTGGTATTATTAGCAGGCTGATATTATTAGGATGGGGAGGGCCAAAATAAATGGCCCTTCCCACCCTGGTACTACTAGGCTGCTGCTGCTTGGTTTTTAACCTGGCTGGTTATGGAAAGAGGGGGGATCCTATGCGTTTTTTTTTTTTTTTTTTAAATACATAATTTTTTAAAAAAACGCATAGGATCCCCCTCTTTCCATAACCAGCCAGGTTAAAAACCAAGCACCAGCAGCTTAGTAGTGTTAGAGTGGGAAGGGCCATTTATTTTGGCCCTCCCCAGCCTAATAATACCAGCCTACTACCTTCCAGTCCAGGAGCGCCACTTTTTGACACTCCGGGACTACTGACACCCGGCTCTTACCAGTACCCCTGGTGGCATTGGGTACAGGGGTAATAATGGGGGTTAGTGTTAGCCATATTATACCGGCTAACACTAAGTCCCGACTTAGTAATGGATTCCGTCTATCAGACAGCTTCCACTTCTAAGCCTGTTAATTAATTAAAGAAAACACAACACTAGGGATGAGCGAACTTTTGAAAAGTTCGGTTCGATACGATCCGGCGAACTTTCGTGAAGTTCGGATTCGTCCGAACCAAACCGAAAACGAACCTTGCTCTAACGGCTGAATAATTGCAGCTACAATAGTTGGCGTGTGATAGGATATAGTTTCGTTTAGTTGCAGTTATTACAATGAAAAAAGTTGAGGGAAAAAAATTGCAAAAATAATGAGAAAAAAAATAAAAATAATAATAATAATCGGAATAATAATAATAATAATAAGAAGAAGAAGAAGAAGAAGAAGAAGAAAATATAGTGAGTAAAAATGCCAAAATAGTGACAAAAAATATTGAAAAAAAAAAGTTTACAAGGAGGATGCGGCAGCACTTGATTGCACCCAGGCCAGTATTGTTGAGAGGAGAGACAAGTTGAGCAGCAGGAGGAGGCAGCAGTTGATTGCTCGCCTCTCAGGCCAGTATTGTTGAGAAGAGATAAGTTGAGCAGCAGGAGAAGGCAGCAGTTGATTGATTCCAGTCCAGTGTTATTGAGGAGAAGCTACTGGAGGAGGAGTCAGCAGTTGATTGATTTCAGTCCAGTACTATTGAGGAGAGGCTACTAGAGGAGGAGGCAGCAGTTGATTGATTCCAGGCCAGTATTATCGAGGAAAGGCTACTTGAGGAGGAGGAGGCAGCAGTTGATCGATTCCAGGCCAGTATTAATGAGGAGAGGCTACTTGAAGAGAAGGAGGAGGCAGCAGTTGATCGATTCCAGGCCAGTATTAATGATTAGAGGCTACTTGAGGAGGAGGAGGAGGCAGCAGTTGATCGATTCCAGGCCAGTATTAATGAGGAGAGGCTACTTGAGGAGGAGGAGGCAGCAGTTGATTGATTCCAGGCCAGTATTATCGAGGAGAGGCTACTTGAGGAGGAAGCAGCAGTTGATTGATTCCAGGCCAGTATTATCGAGGAGAGGCTACTTGAGGAGGAGGAGGAAGCAGCAGTTGATTGATTCCAGGCCAATATTATCGAGGAGAGGCTACTTGAGGAGGAGGAGGAGGCAGCAGTTGATTGATTCCAGGCCAGTATTATCGAGGAGAGGCTACTTGAAGAGGAGGAGGCAGCAGTTGATCAATTCCAGGCCAGTATTATTAAAAACAGACTACTTCAGGAGCAGGAGGAGCCAGTAGTTGATCGATTCCAGGCCAGTATTATCGAGGAGAGGCCACTTGAGTAGGAGGAGGAAGCAGTTGATCGATTCCAGGCCAGTATTATTGAGGAGAGGCTACTTGAAGAGGAGGAGGCAGCAGTTGATCGATTCCAGGCCAGTATTATCGAGGAGGGGCTACTTGAGGAGGAGGCAGCAGTTGATTAATTTCTGGCCAGCATAATTAAAAACAGACTACTTGAGCAGCAGGAGGAGGCAGCAGTTGATTGATTCCAGGCCAGTATTATCGAGGAGAGGCTACTTGAAGAGGAGGAGGCGGCAGTTGATCGATTCCAGGCCAGTATAATAAAAAACAGACTACTTGAGCAGCAGGAGGAGGAAGCAGTTGATTGATTCCAGGCCAGTATTATCGAGGAGAGGCTACTTGAAGAGCAGGAGGAGGCGGCAGTTGATCTATTCCAGGCCAGTATTATCGAGGACAGGCTACTTGAGGTGGAGGAGGCAGCAGTTGATTGATTCAAGGCCAGTATTATCAAGGAGAGGCTACTTGAGGAGGAGGAGGCAGCAGTTGATTGCTTCCAGGCCAGTATTATCGAGGAGAGGCTACTTGAGGAGAAAGCAGCAGTTGATTGATTCCAGGCCAGTATTATCGAGGAGAGGCTACTTGAGGAGGAGGAGGAAGCAGCAGTTGATTGATTCCAGGCCAATATTATCGAGGAGAGTCTACTTGAGGAGGAGGAGGAGGAGGCAGCAGTTGATTGATTCCAGGCCAGTATTATCGAGGAGAGGCTACTTGAAGAGGAGGAGGCAGCAGTTGATCGATTCCAGGCCAGTATTATTAAAAACAGACTACTTCAGGAGCAGGAGGAGCCAGTAGTTGATCGATTCCAGGCCAGTATTATCGAGGAGATGCCACTTGAGTAGGAGGAGGAAGCAGTTGATCGATTCCAGGCCAGTATTGTTGAGGAGAGGCTACTTGAAGAGGAGGAGGTAGTAGTTGATCGATTCCAGGCCAGTATTATCGAGGAGGGGCTACTTGAGGAGGAGGCAGCAGTTGATTGATTTCTGGCCAGTATAATAAAAAACAAACGACTTGAGCAGCAGGAGGAAGAAGCAGTTGATTGATTCCAGGCCAGTATTATCGAGGAGAGGCTACTTGAGGAGGAGGAGGAGGCGGCAGCAGTTGATTGATTCCAGGCCAGTATTATCAAGGAGAGGCTACTTGAGGAGGAGGAAGCAGTTGAGCGATTCCAGGCCAGTATTATTAAAAACAGACTACTTCAGGAGCAGGAGGAGGCAGTAGTTGATCGATTCCAGGCCAGTATTATCGAGGAGAGGCCACTTGAGTAGGAGGAGGAAGCAGTTGATCGATTCCAGGCCAGTATTATTGAGGAGAGGCTACTTGAGGAGGAGGAGGCAGCAGTTGATCGATTCCAGGCCAGTATTATCGAGGAGGGGCTACTTGAGGAGGAGGCAGCAGTTGATTGATTCCAGGCCAGTATTATCGATGAGAGGCTACTTGAGGAGGAGGAGGAGGCAGCAGTTGCTTGATTTCTGGCCAATATAATTAAAAACAGACTACTTGAGCAGCAGGAGGAGAAAGCAGTTGATTGATTTCTGGCCAATATAATTAAAAACAGACTACTTGAGCAGCAGTTGAGTGATTCCAGGCCAGTATTATCGAGGAGAGGCTACTTGAGGAGGAGGAGGCAGCAGTTGATCGATTCCAGGCCAGTATAATAAAAAACAGACTACTTAAGCAGCAGGAGGAGGAAGCAGTTGATTGATTCCAGGCCAGTATTATTGAGGAGAGGCTACTTGAGGAGGAGGAGGAGGCAGCAGTTGATTGATTCAAGGCCAGTATTATCGAGGAGAGGCCACTTGAGTAGGAGGAGGAAGCAGTTGAACGATTCCAGGCCAGTATTATTGAGGAGAAGCTACTTGAGGAGGAAGAGGCAGCAGTTGATCGATTCCAGGCCAGTATTATCGAGAAGGGGCTACTTGAGGAGGAGGCAGCTGTTGATTGATTCCAGGCCAGTATAATCGAGGAGAGGCTACTTGAGGAGGAGGAGGAGGAGGCAGCAGTTGATTGATTCCAGGCCAGTATTATTGAGGAGAGGTTACTTGAGGAGGAGGCAGCAGTTGATTGATTCCAGACCAGTATTATTGAGGAGAGGCTACTTGAGGAGGAGAAGGCAGCAGTTGATCGATTCCAGGCCAGTATTAATGAGGAGAGGCTACTTGAGGAGGAGGAGGAGGCAGCAGTTGATCGATTCCAGGCCAGTATTAATGAGGAGAGGCTACTTGAGTTGGAGGAGGCAGCAGTTGATCGATTCCAGGCCAGTATTAATGAGGAGAGGCTACTTGAGGAGGAGAAGGAGGCAGCAGTTGATTGATTCCTGGTCAATATTAATGAGGAGAGGATACTTGAGGAGGAGGCAGCAGTTGATTGATTCCAGGCCAGTATTATCGAGGAGAGGCTACTTGAAGAGGAGGAGGCAGCAGTTGATCGATTCCAGACCAGTATTATAGAGGAGAGGCTACTTGAGGAGGAGAAGGCAGCAGTTGATCTATTCTAGGCCAGTATTATCGAGGAGAGGCTACTTGAGGAAGAGGAGGAGGAGGCAGCAGTTGATTGATTCCTGGCCAGTATTATCGAGGAGAGGCTACTTGAGGAGGAGGAGGAGGCAGCAGTTGATTGATTCCAGGCCAGTATTATCAAGGAGAGGCTACTTGAGGAGGAGGAAGCAGTTGAGCGATTCCAGGCCAGTATTATTAAAAACAGACTACTTCAGGAGCAGGAGGAGGCAGTAGTTGATCGATTCCAGGCCAGTATTATTGAGGAGAGGCCACTTGAGTAGGAGGAGGAAGCAGTTGATCGATTCCAGGCCAGTATTATTGAGAAGAGGCTACTTGAGGAGGAGGAGGCAGCAGTTGATCGATTCCAGGCCAGTATTATCGATGAGAGGCTACTTGAGGAGGAGGAGGAGGCAGCAGTTGCTTGATTTCTGGCCAATATAATTAAAAACAGACTACTTGAGCAGCAGGAGGAGGCAGCAGTTGATTGATTTCTGGCCAATATAATTAAAAACAGACTACTTGAGCAGCAGTTGATTGATTCCAGGCCAGTATTATCGAGGAGAGGCTATTTGAGGAGGAGGAGGCAGCAGTTGATCGATTCCAGGCCAGTATAATAAAAAACAGACTACTTGAGCAGCAGGAGGAGGAAGCAGTTGATTGATTCCAGGCCAGTATTATTGAGGAGAGGCTACTTCAGGAGGAGGAGGAGGCAGCAGTTGATTGATTCAAGGCCAGTATTATCGAGGAGAGGCTACTTGAGGAGGAGGAAGCAGTTGATCGATTCCAGGCCAGTATTATTAAAAACAGACTACTTCAGGAGCAGGAGGAGGCAGTAGTTGATCGATTCCAGGCCAGTATTATCGAGGAGAGGCCACTTGAGTAGGAGGAGGAAGCAGTTGAACGATTCCAGGCCAATATTATTGAGGAGAGGCTACTTGAGGAGGAAGAGGCAGCAGTTGATCGATTCCAGGCCAGTATTATCGAGGAGAGGCCACTTGAGTAGGAGGAGGAAGCAGTTGAACGATTACAGGCCAGTATTATTGAGGAGAGGCTACTTGAGGAGGAAGAGGCAGCAGTTGATCGATTCCAGGCCAGTATTATCGAGAAGGGGCTACTTGAGGAGGAGGCAGCAGTTGATTGATTCCAGGCCAGTATTATCAAGGAGAGGCTACTTGAGGAGGAGGAGGAGGCAGCAGTTGATCGATTCCAGGCCAGTATTATAGAGGAGAGGCTACTTGAGGAGGAGAAGGCAGCAGTTGATCTATTCTAGGCCAGTATTATCGAGGAGAGGCTACTTGAGGAAGAGGAGGAGGAGGCAGCAGTTGATTGATTCCTGGCCAGTATTATCGAGGAGAGGCTACTTGAGGAGGAGGAGGAGGCAGCAGTTGATTGATTCCAGGCCAGTATTATCAAGGAGAGGCTACTTGAGGAGGAGGAGGAAGCAGTTGAGCGATTCCAGGCCAGTATTATTAAAAACAGACTACTTCAGGAGCAGGAGGAGGCAGTAGTTGATCGATTCCAGGCCAGTATTATCGAGGAGAGGCCACTTGAGTAGGAGGAGGAAGCAGTTGATCGATTCCAGGCCAGTATTATTGAGGAGAGGCTACTTGAGGAGGAGGAGGCAGCAGTTGATTGATTCCAGGCCAGTATTATTGAGGAGAGGCTACTTGAGGAGGAGAAGGCAGCAGTTGATCTATTCTAGGCCAGTATTATCGAGGAGAGGCTACTTGAGGAAGAGGAGGAGGAGGCAGCAGTTGATTGATTCCTGGCCAGTATTATCGAGGAGGGGCTACTTGAGGAGGAGGCAGCAGTTGATTGATTCCAGGCCAGTATTATCGAGGAGAGGCTACTTAAGGAGGAGGCAGCAGTTGATTGATTCCTGGCCAGTATTATCGAGGAGAGGCTACTTGAGGAGGAGGAGGAGGCAGCAGTTGATCGATTCCAGGCCAGTATTAATGAGGAGAGGCTACTTCAGGAGAAGGAGGAGGCAGCAGTTGATCGATTCCAGGCCAGTTTTAATGAGAAGATGCTACTTGAGGAGGAGGAGGAGGAGGCAGCAGTTGATTGATTCCAGGCCAGTATTAATGAGGATAGGCTACTTGAGGAGGAGAAGGAGGCAGCAATTGAATGATTCCAGGCCAGTATTAATGAGGAGAGGCTACTTGAGGAGGAGGAGGAGGCAGCAGTTGATTGATTCTAGGCCAGTATTATCGAGGAGAGGCCACTTGAGTAGGAGGAGGAAGCAGTTGATCGATTCCAGGCCAGTATTATTGAGGAGAGGCTACTTGAGGAGGAGGAGGCAGCAGTTGATCGATTCCAGGCCAGTATTATTGAGGAGAGGCTACTTAAGGAGGAGGCAGCAGTTGATTGATTCCTGGCCAGTATTATCGAGGAGAGGCTACTTGAGGAGGAGGAGGAGGCAGCAGTTGATCGATTCCAGGCCAGTATTAATGAGGAGAGGCTACTTCAGGAGAAGGAGGAGGCAGCAGTTGATCGATTCCAGGCCAGTTTTAATGAGAAGATGCTACTTGAGGAGGAGGAGGAGGAGGCAGCAGTTGATTGATTCCAGGCCAGTATTAATGAGGATAGGCTACTTGAGGAGGAGAAGGAGGCAGCAATTGAATGATTCCAGGCCAGTATTAATGAGGAGAGGCTACTTGAGGAGGAGGAGGAGGCAGCAGTTGATTGATTCTAGGCCAGTATTATCGAGGAGAGGCTACTTGAGGAGGAGGAGGAAGCAGTTGATCGATTCCAGGCCAGTATATTTAAAAAAAGACTACTTGAGGAGCAGGAGGAGGCAGTAGTTGATCGATTCCAGGCCAGTATTATTGAGGAGAGGCTACTTCAGGAGGAGGAGGAGGCAGCAGTTGATTGATTCAAGGCCAGTATTATCGAGGAGAGGCTACTTGAGGAGGAGGAAGCAGTTGATCGATTCCAGGCCAGTATTATTAAAAACAGACTACTTCAGGAGCAGGAGGAGGCAGTAGTTGATCGATTCCAGGCCAGTATTATCGAGGAGTGGCCACTTGAGTAGGAGGAGGAAGCAGTTGAACGATTCCAGGCCAATATTATTGAGGAGAGGCTACTTGAGGAGGAAGAGGCAGCAGTTGATCGATTCCAGGCCAGTATTATCGAGGAGAGGCCACTTGAGTAGGAGGAGGAAGCAGTTGAACGATTCCAGGCCAGTATTATTGAGGAGAGGCTACTTGAGGAGGAAGAGGCAGCAGTTGATCGATTCCAGGCCAGTATTATCGAGAAGGGGCTACTTGAGGAGGAGGCAGCAGTTGATTGATTCCAGGCCAGTATTATCAAGGAGAGGCTACTTGAGGAGGAGGAGGAGGCAGCAGTTGATCGATTCCAGGCCAGTATTATAGAGGAGAGGCTACTTGAGGAGGAGAAGGCAGCAGTTGTTCTATTCCAGGCCAGTATTATCGAGGAGAGGCTACTTGAGGAAGAGGAGGAGGAGGCAGCAGTTGATTGATTCCTGGCCAGTATTATCGAGGAGAGGCTACTTGAGGAGGAGGAGGAGGCAGCAGTTGATTGATTCCAGGCCAGTATTATCAAGGAGAGGCTACTTGAGGAGGAGGAGGAAGCAGTTGAGCGATTCCAGGCCAGTATTATTAAAAACAGACTACTTCAGGAGCAGGAGGAGGCAGTAGTTGATCGATTCCAGGCCAGTATTATCGAGGAGAGGCCACTTGAGTAGGAGGAGGAAGCAGTTGATCGATTCCAGGCCAGTATTATTGAGGAGAGGCTACTTGAGGAGGAGGAGGCAGCAGTTGATCGATTCCAGGCCAGTATTCTTGAGGAGAGGCTACTTGAGGAGGAGGCAGCAGTTGATTGATTCCAGGCCAGTATTATCGAGGAGAGGCTACTTAAGGAGGAGGCAGCAGTTGATTGATTCCTGGCCAGTATTATCGAGGAGAGGCTACTTGAGGAGGAGGAGGAGGCAGCAGTTGATCGATTCCAGGCCAGTATTAATGAGGAGAGGCTACTTCAGGAGAAGGAGGAGGCAGCAGTTGATCGATTCCAGGCCAGTTTTAATGAGAAGATGCTACTTGAGGAGGAGGAGGAGGAGGCAGCAGTTGATTGATTCCAGGCCAGTATTAATGAGGATAGGCTACTTGAGGAGGAGAAGGAGGCAGCAATTGAATGATTCCAGGCCAGTATTAATGAGGAGAGGCTACTTGAGGAGGAGGAGGAGGCAGCAGTTGATTGATTCTAGGCCAGTATTATCGAGGAGAGGCTACTTGAGGAGGAGGAGGAAGCAGTTGATCGATTCCAGGCCAGTATAATTAAAAAAAGACTACTTGAGGAGCAGGAGGAGGCAGTAGTTGATCGATTCCAGGCCAGTATTATCGAGGAGAGGCCACTTGAGTAGGAGGAGGAAACAGTTGATCGATTCCAGGCCAGTATAATTAAAAACAGACTACTTGAGGAGCAGGAGGAGGCAGGAGTTGATCGATTCCAGGCCAGTATTATTGAGGAGAGGCAACTTGAGGAAAAGGAGGAGGCAGCAGTTGATTGATTCCATGTCAGTATTATTAAAAACAGACCAGTTGAGGACCAGGAGAAGGCAGCAGTTGATGGCTCTCAGGCCAAGTTGAGAAGGCAGCTTCCACCCAGTATGTTTCCAAATAGACAATTGACGGTGGGGGCATTAGTACGAGTAGTATTCTTTTGGACCCAGAAGGACCTAGTACAGACAACTAAAGTTTGAAGCTAAGGATAGGCACGTTTGTAAAAATCATTCTTTAAAGATGACAACATGTTGATGTAGAGTTCAGCACAGGACAGACAACATTACAAAAACACCCCCTCTAACATTACACCTAGTCCAGCAGGATATGGATACGGTAAAATAGAACCTCACCCACAGAATCCATGAGGTGAAGAAAGGACATTTAAAAAGGTACAGATTCAAGAAGGCTTTACCCCAGTTCCATTATCCAAAAATATGTGTCCAATTTTCATTAAATTGACACCTCACTGGCACTTGCTTTACAAATTGACGCAACTACTCTGGTGTCAAACCTGTTGAATCTGGGCCTATGGCTGTTGGCGATACACATATATATATTTTTTTTTCTTAACACCAGTTTGATGTCCTAACCGAGTGTAGCGTCCAATCCAATTGATGTATGCTTTTGTGTTTTTTAAGTTCTGTCACCAGCTGGCTTAAAGGATAAGTCCGGTCAATTTATAAGTTTCTGGGTCAAGTAAGGGTACAGAAAGTTATTAATTGCCTGGACTTATCTTTTAAAGTGGGTAGGGGAAAAACCCCTGATGGAGTATGGGAGTGACCTCCCACCCTCGCTTTTGTCACTCCCAAAAAACCTCACCCTATGGGTACCTTCACATGTGGCTGCGGGTCTGCTGACTAAAATCCACAGGGCATTTTTATACCGTTGACCAAATGGCATTCAGTACTAGGGTGCCGGCCGGACATAAGCAGTTCTGCGCTGAACTGGGTATTTGCGCCCAGCCCCATAGTACTGAAGGTGGCATAAAATCAGCCAACGATGCGCTGTGCCAGCAGGGAACCACCAGACGACAGAGGCCAGCCACGGGGGGTCTTGCTGGTTGTTCACTGCCATCGCTGCCTGAGGGTCCCCTCTCAGGACCAAGGCTTGGAGGTAATGGACTCTGCCTGGTAGATTGTCTTCTACCCCTCCCTCTTGTGCCTCGCTTCCTTGCACCAGTGGGATGTTGCTGTCTCGGTAGCACCTCAATTTCCTCCCCTGATGATGCTGAGGATAATGGTGCTTGGGGGCGCCACGTCCGATCAGCGACATCATCATCACCACCACTGCTACTGTCCTCCAGTGGCTGGGACAGGATCTCAGGTGTGCCACTGGATGCCCCTCCCTGGCTTACAGCCAACACCTCCTCTGCAGTCTCTGCACGTTCCACCTGCTGCCTTTGGGGGACTACCTCCTCCTCCTCATCATCACTAAAAAGTGGTAGAGAATCCAAAGGCAGATCAAGATTTGCCAACAGTTCCCTGGCAGAAGGTGCCCCAGAGGTGGGTGGCATAGTAATAACAGGGGACAGGGCAGAGGACTCTCGCTGACTGTCCCATGTAAGGGTGGTGTCGGATGATCCAGCCAACCTCGTTTGGGAACGTGGAAGTGGAGGATTGGGTAAGCCAATCTAGAACCGCTGGCTGTGTGGTTCTTACAGAACCACTGGGTGTCTGGGGTAGCTACACCCTGCTGCCACGCCTGTCGCCCCGGCTGCCACCGGGCCTGGTGCTGCCACTTCTCCTAGCCTCACCGCCTGTTGCAGTCCCTGGCTGTGAAGTGCTGGATGTAGGACGCTTGGACATGGTTCTTTTGTTGGGGGAAAATGAAAGAAGCTACTGGCCGCAAGGTACAAACTTTCAGTGACAATCTTGTGGGTTGGCGGCACCCAGCAAAGTAGCAATGTACAGGTTTTTGTACTTTTTTTAAACTTTTTTTTATGCCATTTTTTAAGAACTTTTGTGGTTGCAGCCAGCTATACGGGGTTGACAGCACCCAGCAAAGCAGCAATGTACAGGTTATCACAAACGAACAAACAACCTTTTTTTTAACTTTTTTAGGGTTTTTTTAACAACTTTGTGGGTTGTAGCTATACGGGGTTGACAGCACCCAACAAAGCAGCAATGTACAGGTTATGACAAACGAACAAACAAACAACCTTTTTTAAAAACTTTTTTAGGTTTTTTTAACAACTTTGTGGGATGCAGCTATACGGGGTTGACAGCACCCAACAAAGCAGCAATGTACAGGTTAGCACAAACGAACAAACAACTTTTTTTTTTTTACTTTTTTAGGGTTTTTTTAACAACTTTGTGGGTTGCAGCTATACGGGGTTGACAGCACCCAACAAAGCAGCAATGTACAGGTTATCACAAACGAACAAACAAACAACCTTTTTTTTTTTTAGTTTTTTAGGGGTTTTTTTAACAACTTTGTGGGTTGCAGCTATACGGGGTTGACAGCACCCAACAAAGCAGCAATGTACAGGGTATTACAAACAAACAAACAAACAAACTTTTTATTTTTTTGAGTTTTTATTTTTTTATTTTTCTTTAATGAAGTTTTTTGGTTGCAGCTATACGGGGATTGACGGCACCCACCACAGCAGCAACAACTAGCGTCTCCTCTCAGTCACAGAACGGTAGCTGGTTCTGACTCTTCTCACTTTTCTCTGTCTTGTTTTTTATATCCCTATCTCTGCCTGGATATCACAAGTTTTTTACTTCCTATCTCTGCCTATCTCTCCCTCTCTCTACCTCCCTGTAGCTATCTACTTGTTTGCCTATCTATCTATGTGCTTTCCCTCCCTAACTAGCACGGAGCTCCTCTCTCTCGGCAGTCTAGACACACAATGAGAAAGAGCATGGACGCTCAGGCACTTCCTGTTCCTGTAGTGACATCACACACCTTGATATTCACATAATAACAGGATAAAAGGGATTCTAGGAATTCCTATAATAATTATAATATAATAATTCCTTATATCCTCTTCCATTCTGTGAAAGCAATACAGTTTTGCGACGCCGTCGCGGTTTTAACGAACTTCGTAAAGAACTTTTTGAAAGTTTGGTTCGGTATGGAACCAAACTTTTTGCAAAGTTCGCAACAAATCTGGTTCGTACCGGTTTGGTTCGCTCATCCCTACACAACACACCTAGGAAAATTTTTTATTCAAATATTCAAATAGAAACACCCCTACACAACCGTTGACCATTTTGAACATTAAAGTCCGCTGTCATCAACGTAGTCCTCTGCATGCCAGTATCTTAAAAAGAAAGGGAGAAGAAAATGCTCATTACCTAGGAGGCAAACCAGGGCCAATGAGACTATTTAGAGACAATTCTGAAACCATTTAGAGACAATTCTGAGACAAACAAATCGGCACCACAGAATATAGACCAGGCTTATCCCTGATACTAAATTGCACTTTTAATAGACCAGTCTATTCTTGTCAAAGCAGAAATAGACCACACCTACAAAAATCCCCTGTTGATAAATCTTCCCCAAGATGTTAATTTATTATTATTTTTATATGTTTTATTTATAAAATGTGATAAGGGGGTGATTTTAATTTTTATTGGGGGAGGGGCTTTGGGGTATTTTTAAAAATATTTTTATTTAAAAAAAAATGGGGGACTGGGGGACTTTTACATGCAATCCTTAGATTGCATACACTGTACAATGCTATGCCGTAGGCATAGCATTGATCAGTGTAATAGGCGCTCTGCTCATTGAGTCTGCCTGTGGCTGACTCAATCAGCAGAGCGCCGATCAGACCGCACGGAGGAAGGTAAGAGAACATCGGCGGTCTTTGAAAGCGTGTGTGACTGCGGGGGTCCTGATCGGTAAGTGACAGGAGCTTCTCCTGTCACTTACACTTAAACGTCGCTGCATTTAAGGGGTTAATGACAGGCTGCAGCACGATCGCTGCAGCCTGTCGTTAACGGTGAGGGCCTGCTATTAACAGTGAGCCCCCACCTGCTATAAAGCGCTCTCCGCTCCGGAGCACTCTTCTAGCTCCTTAGAGACCCAGGACGTACAGTTACATCCAGGGTCGTCTAGTGACAAACACCCATGACGTAACTGTACGTCCAGGGTCATCTAGGGGTTAACATAAGGCCACCTCAGCTAGTGGCCCATTGGGCAACATTGCCCAAATACTCTTTCCTTATTTATTTATTTATTTCTTAATGAAACACAAAGAGTGAGGCCCCCTTCACACGTCTGGAAAAACTGTCTGGATTTCCTATCAGTTTTGATGGAGTTGTAGTTCTGCAACCTGGATGGCTGCAGGCGGTAAAACTACTACTCCCATTATGTACTGCCATCAGGGCATGATGGGAGGAGTAGTTCTTCCACCTGGCTAGCCACAGGTGGCAAAACTACAACTCCCATCATGTACTGCCATACAAGGCATAATGGGAGTAGTAGTTTTGCAACCTGCAGCCATCCAGATTGCAGAACTACAACTCTTATCATGTCCTATTGGAAGGTCATAATGGGAGTTGTAGTTCTGCAGATGACAGTATAGGAGGGGGGAGGCAGTGACACAGTAGAACTAAATCTCCCATCATGGTGTGTGTGGTAATATGCAGGACTACATCACATAATGGGAGTTGTAGTTCTGCAGCAGATGAAAGGATGACACATGGCATGAGGGGGAGATGGTGACACACTGCACAGGGGGGAAAGGGGGCATGGTACACAAAGGGGGCATGGTACACGAGGGGGAGATGGTGGCACGGTACACAAGGGGGAGATGGTGGCACGGTACACGAGGGGGAGATGGTGGCACGGTACACAAGGGGGAGATGGTGGCACGGTACACGAGGGGGAGATGGTGGCACGGTACATGAGGGGGAGATGGTGGCACGGACATGTGAAGGGGAGATGGTGGCACGGACGTGTGAAGGGGGCCTAAAATATATAAACAGCTAAATCTGCTTAATTATATGGTTTTAGGTTACAGTACAAATAATTCACTCATCCAATGTTTATAGGCTATTTTGTCTTTGAAAGTACATGTTGCATAATTCTTTTGATTATGTATTGAAGTATTAAACATAGAATCACCTTTCTCATAATAGCAAGCACTGGAAAGTTATAGAAATTAGTTACTTAAAATTATTCTAAACTACCCAGAGATTGTTCCACCTAATAAACCACAATGATAAACTTAGTGGCTAACAGATAAAATAGGTAAAATAATGGTGGCTCCTAAAAGTTAAACAACAGTCCATCTTCCTAAATGATTCTCCTCTGCTGGACATAATGAAGTGGGATGCTATTACGCTGCCTATTGCACAGATTTGGGAAAATATCATATTTCTATTTAAGTTGCTTCTGTCACAACAAAATTAAATATACAGCATTATCAGTCTATTAAAAAAAAGCAACCGTAATGATTGCATTGAAATGTAGACACAATAACATAAATTACAGCACATTAATGCAACAGACTGTAAAATAAAACTCATAGCATGGAATTTATAATACACACGTGCACACTGCAATACTAAAAGTCATTATATGGGAGAGCAAAGTTGTTTTTGTGGAAGATTTTCTGTGTCTTGAAGAGCCAAGGTGTCATCATTCTGCTACAAAGGAGGAATCCTTCCACACACATCTCTCGCCCTGAGAAAAGGTCTGGGGTATAAAGACACCCTTATATGTATATACCACACCCCTTTAAAATTTTACTTTTATTAGTATGAATAGATTCACTGCAGCAACTTTAACCCCTTCACGTCCATAATTCCTATTGCACATGCCCCATGCAGTAGGAACAGGGCATGGCTGTGGGGTCCCAATCGTTTGCACTGACAGGAAAAAGGACTTACAACCACACTGTCGGATCAGCAATCTGTGGATAGAGTTTGTTCTCAGGCAGACTCTATGCACTGATTGCTGATAATAGTGATCAATGCTATACTATGGTATAGCATTCATCAGCATATGCAGAGTAAACCCAGCAATAAACATTTATTTTATCCCTATTCCCATTATACAAATTTTAAAAAAATTAAAATATAAAAAATTAAAAATAATGAAAAAAATAAACATATTACTTACTGTAGCATGTGGAATTGCCCAATCTATTAAAATATAAAAATATTGTTCCCACATGGTAAACAGCATAAACGGAAAGCGGAATAAAAAAAACAGGATTGCTGATTTTTTTAAAATTATATATTAGAAGAAAATTTAAAATTTTTCTCCTACACCAATATGATACTAATAAAAACTAGAGATCATGGCACAAAAAATTACACCCTAACCAGCCCTGTAGGTGGAAAAGTCTGAACCAGAGACCATTTTGCCTGCTGCTGCTGTTGTTATTTTTACTTTCAGCTCAGATCAACATCCATCTGAAATCAAAGCCAATCAAGAATTGTCACCCTAGAACCTTCCTCAACAAAAATTATTCCCAGTTCCGCTTACATCAGTTATAGGAGCTTCATGATTCAGTTTTCCGGACACCACAGGGTCATCCTCACCAGGAGGTACATTTTTGGATACTTGTTCAGTTGCAAAAAGTTTAGTTCTAAATAGTGTTGAGTGGACTTGCTAAACTGTTCTGGTTAGGCAACGTTCTTCAGCAACTTTCATTTGACATCTGGCGGCTGGGGATGTTGGGTGCCGCCCTAGGACGGTATCCATGTTTTCCAGGACTCCCTATGGCGGCATCTAATTTCTCTAGCTGCCGGTAGTGAAATGCCAAGCATTCAGGTTCAGAGAATGTTGTCAAATCCGAACAGTTCAGCAAGTCCACTCAACACTAGCTGAAAACCCAAATTTCAGCAATAGCCCTAAATCTCACATATAACACAGAAATCTCTGTATAATACTACTAGGTCACCAGTGTATCCAGATGGTACCCTATGGCAAATAAAAGCTTGTTTAAAAACACACTGTACTAGCCAATTAGTATAGTTTTAGCCACAATTATTATGTTTGTATCCCCCACTCCTAGTTAGGTAGGGACAGTGGGATGGATTCAAATAAGGGCCGCATAATCTCCACGACACATTACATGTCTGAAAACAGAAATTTAGCAATTAGTGGGGTTTTTTTTAGATTGAAAGAACTTGACTTTTACGTTCTACTGTGGTAAATGTGGCCTCCTGCTGAGATGATTGTATGCTCTACAAGCCAGCAGACTGACATTTAAAGAGCCTGTTGTATCAATACATGTTAAAATACCAAATGAGCGGAGAAGGCTGAAGACTGAATGCACAGTGGATGAAAGTAGTTACTTAAAGTGAATGTATCACCTAAACTGGTGACCTAAATTTTATTTTACTGATTAGAGTCAGATACTAAAATATATTCTTTTATTCCAATTTGTTTCAATTTTCTGACTGTAATTTTCATAAAAAAAATTTGTACATTGTTATGTGGGCTGCCATCTTTCTTGAGCTGTTTTTAACAGCACTTAGTGACATGCTTCACAGCAAGACTCATGGACGTAGACGACAATAGACAATGCCTATCCCCTTGAGATGAATGTGAAACATTAATGAGTGTGCTGTGTCCCCTTTGAGTAGGTCATTCAACAGGGAGCTGCTATTGTGTCCTCTATCTACTGGTGTCACATGTTGCCGTAATGCTGTAGAAATCACTTTACAGCAGCCTCCTCTTATCACCACAGACACAACAGGAAGTCTCAGTTTAGATTTAGCCCCAGTGGTGAAAATGAAAACTGCAAGATATCAGGATTATTTTATGATATAGATAGAAAAATGTAAAATAAGAGAAAGTGTCACCAAAAATCCTTTTAAAATATGTTTAACATAAAAACATTATTCAGTTTTTTTTTCTGATGACAGATATTTACCAGAATATGCACACTGCAATCTCTTCTTCCACATAATTATATTTAGAGCTTAGAATAAAGAATACATATGTTTGGCCACAAATACATTTATTTCATCTTCTCCATTATTGTATAAATTAATGTAAATAATCAAATTAGACAACAGGGAAATTAAAATAAAATTACAAATCATTGCTTACTATCATATGGGTTAGTGGTGTCAACATTCAACCTTATTAAATATTTATCAATATAGGAACTTGCCCTTTAACAGCCAGTTATCTACACAGAAGTTCTCTTTGGGTTGTGTTGATCCACACTGTGATCTGTCAGAGTATTTGGAATGATATTTAAAGGACGGCAGGAAAAAGCTTCCATTTTTGTTTTTGCCTCTAATTGACAGGATCACCGGGTGTTTAGTTGACTTCTGTATTTTTTTTTACTAATTTACATAATGTTTTATAATTTGTATGGCTATTAAATAGGTCATATAAACTGATTTAGTATAAAAGGATATGTAATTCCCTGAACGAAGGGTTAATAATATCCATATCCTTAACTGTGGGGTAAAAGAGATTCCAGTAATCTTCCAAGTCAAATGGAAGGTTGGGCAGATTTCTAGAAACTGTTTCACCCCACAGCTAAAATGTATTTGTGTCATAATGCCTGATGTAATTCTTTATTGAGAATAGAATACATAATGGTCTAAGAAAGGTACCCAATGCTATAGTACCTGATGAGGGATTGGGGGACCCAACTACTATATGGGGGTACAGAAGGGACCTAACTACTATATGGGGGCACAGAGAGGCCTAATACTATTTTGGGACACAGAAGGGCCTAAAACTGTATGGGCTGCAACAAGAAACCTAAATGTTTCAATAGAAGATTCTGCAGAAGATTTCCGGGCCGGGCCATGAAAAAGAAAAAGAACAGTGAACTCCTCTGATCAGTGAGTACTTCACCTGTCACTGAATATGACTGCACTGTCATCATTTGTATGGTCTGCAGAGCTTGTGTAGAACTTGTATCTAATAATATATGTTAACTGTATATGGGGCTATTAATCTTAGTACAGTTAAGGATTTTATTCAATAATAGTATGGTTGTCATGGTGTGCCAGCATTATTTACCCCCTGTAAGGTACATGTGCATATAGTTTTTAGGAGAATACTTGTCTTTGCCCTGAGCTTACAGTATAGGTTCCTAAAATAATTTGGAGGAGCCCACACATCTATCTTTATTTTTGTCATTGGTGCTAATATAAACCATAACCAATGTGTCCTCCCCAGATTATCCCAGTAAATTATTCTAGCAACCCAATCCATGATTTTTTGACAATACAGAGTCCATACAGAGTATATTACAGTCTAAATCCTACAATAACTATAGTTATGGCATTTTATATACTATTTAACTGTGATAGGCTTTGTTCACACAATGTTTAACAGCTATGCAACGGACGCTGTCAAACAGCTGGCTGCCGTATCGGCTGCAGGCACGTTCTTTTTCACAATTGATTTGCAGGCACCGTCGGGTGTGCCTGCAAATCAATTAGCCATACACTCCAATGCAATGTGCAGCCGCGCTGCACATTGCATTGTGTGAACAGCTGATGTTTCCGGATGCTGTTCAGTGAACAGTGTCCGGAAATAATTGACAGGCACATTATTCTAACGCCCGTTCTAAAGATCGGGTGTTAAAATAACGATGTGAGAACACAGCGGGCAGCATTGCATTGACTTCAATGCAATGCTGCCCCTGCAGTAAAGAACGGAAGCTGAGGCCATTGCAATCAGCGTCTGTTCTTTGCTAAAAAAAAATGTGAACATAGCCATAGACAGATACTTTACACACAGTTTATACCTTTTGGGTCTACAGTGTAGCTACTGTGCCTATAGAGAGTCTGATGCGGTCAGAAATCCATCCTTGCTTTAGCATTGGTTTAGACTGCCCCCTTTTAGTTTCCCCAGATCCCCTAGCCCATCAGATTGGCAGCTGTCTATAAACATAAGGGCCCTATTACATGGGACAATTATGGTGTGGAAAATCCATATATTGTTCAAATTTAAACAATAATCGTCCTGTGTGATTGTAGGTGATGATCTAAAAATCGTTTGTGTGTCGTTGATCGTTGATTTGGATCTGACCCTAAAATTATTGTTAATCGTTAACTAATCGTTTGCTGTAATTCCACATTCGCTCGCTGTAATTCAGCGTTTATTTACTAATCGTTTAGTGTAATTACACATTGTTAATTTTTTTGCTGGGATCAGATGGAGTAAACGATCGTTGCAACGATTGATGTAATAATTGTAACTAAAGACTATTGTTCTGTGTAATATGGTGAACGATAAACAGGTTTCAGGTTAACGATAAACAATCTTGTTTGCCATTGTTTATCATTAATTGTTAAAAATCGCTTAGGCTAATAGGACCTCCGCCAAGTCCTCCAGAAAGCCTGTGCATAGAGACGTAATTTCTTTTACAGCAAAGATAGAATAATTATACAGTACATAATAATAGACTACCAGTTGGAAAAAAAATTGCCGGGTTATCACCATATCCACAAAATGCAAATGAACCTAAGGGTGGTACTTGATAAGAACAGCTCTGGATCGGCTTATCTATTCTAGAATGTAGAATAGAATAGAATAGAATGCTCAGTGTGGATACTGTGTGGATGATCAGGTAAAAAAGGAATAGAAAGATTGCTATAGTATAGACAAGTCGTTAGACTTTTTAGAGCACTGTGGTAATATAAAGTTTGGGCAGTCCACAGTTTTTTCAAAATCCATATTTTTATTTTTTTTTAAATATAGATTAGTTGTTGGGGGGGTAGTTGTTTTTTATGCATGGAAAAGTCAATAAAAACTATAGATCATAGAGCATAGCAAATCAAAATTAGCTGGGAATCAGGCCATAAAAAAAAATGGTGGCCGCACATGCTCTCTAGAAACATCACTGGGTGGGAGAAAGGGATTAACCATAATCCCTAGTACCCGTCCAATCATCACCCTCTGTGATGTCAGTACCTCCCTTTCTATATAAGGCGGTTCGTTGACGGAGGTGGCCAATCGGCTGTGTGTAGAGGAGAAAGCAGAATGGCAGCAGGCAGTTAGAGCAAAGCAGAGAGAGACTAACAGAGGGATATAGGGACAGAGAGGAGAGCTGATTTACTTGCTGATTGACATTTTTTTTAATTGTGATTTTCCGATTTTTGACACTTTTACAAGAGCATGCTTTAACAAATTCAATTTGCGATTCTTAACAAATTTGACCCAAAATTTGCAAAACTCGCAAAACAAATTTACGGCTGCTTCGCTCATCTCTCTAAGAAACATTCATGTTTCCCCATTTTGGGATTTGTTGCTAGAATATCTATAAAGGACAACCCGTTGCTTTTTGCTTCAATATTATATAAAATCAACCAGTCACTTCCTTGTATTAAAGCGTGACAGTCTACGATAATAGTCAATCCATATTTACTACTTTCTATCATTTCTCCTTATTATATGTTCCAATATTTTAAAAAATAGTTGTACCAATCATAGGAAATCATTTACTTTAAAAAAGAACATTTCCTTAAACCAAGCATCTGGATGATGAGCTCAACATATCATTAGGTATTGTGAAGATCTTTTATTATGTAAAAGACCTAATCCAAAAAAGAGAAGGTTTCATCTTCAATTTGTGCACCAGGTGACTCATGAGCCATGCTGCAGGAATTATACGCCACTTTGCCTTTTTTATGCAGACAAAAAGGTCTTTTCAGTGGAATCATATACTTCACTGCAATGAGGTAAGTGCAGAAAGTCACAGCGGATGGAATAAAAGGTATAATAATGGGGAATAATGAGAAAGAAGAAGAGATAGGCAAATGTCTGTATTATTTACTAGAGCCTGATGTTAAAGACTGGGTTTATCAACAGGGCTATAGAGACTGACAGGTGGATGGATAAAGAGAATACAATCTGCAGATTACTGTATGCTACCAGAATATCTGATAGTCGCAAAACCAATAAATTACTGACTTCACTTTTTTTTAAGCTTTAGTGAATTATTATTATATTCTGTTTTTCGGTTATTTCAAAATCTGATTTCTAAGAGGATCAGGAAAGCCATGAACGTAATAAGCACTATTGAAATATTAGAGAACGTGACAGTTTACAGGTTTACATGACATAGAATACAGGTAAGATTTATTTCTATCTGTATTTTTTGCTATGAGTGCTAATAACAAGAACTTTACACAGTGTTCATTCCGACTGAAAATTAGGGCCCTGTTTGCACTTGTACGGCCGTCCAGCTCCGTTCCCCTTCAGATGCAAGAACTGAGCTTATATTTCACAATGGGATTATTCAAGGGGTCTGCTTTGTAAGGGTGCATTTACACAGAGAGATTTGTCTGACAGATTTTTGAAGCCAAAGCCAGGAATTAATTTGATAAGAGGAGAACTCTCAGTCTTTCCTTTATGATCTGTTCCCTGTTTATAGTATGTTCCTAGCTTTGGCTTCAAAAATCTGTCAGGTAAATCTTTCTGTATAAAGGCACAGAAGAGTGTCTGTGCATTAGGCTTGCACCGCCTCTCCATCCCTCTTCTCCGCCCTCTTCATTATTAGGAATGCTCCAGGCAGGTTTTCTCCTCTTCACATGTTCTGGATCGTTAAGGCACCTGTGTAGTGTTCAGACAAGTGAGGAATAGGAGAAATTCTGCCAATGGCATTCCTAATGGTGAAGAGGGTGGGGAGGAGGGACGGAGAGGCGGTACAAGGTTAGGGCATAGACACTCTAGGCCACGCCAATTTGACACACGGCTGCAAGTTTAAAAGTTGTTTTTTAGGACAATAACTGCATCTCCTGCCGAACGGACCCCAGGATAGATCCTGGATTAAAAGCAGCTATCTGATGGTACAAGTGGTTTGGGGAGGGCAGATTCTGGGTACAGAGTCGCTTTAAGTGGGCATGCCTGACCAGTCCAGACTCTGAGTATGCCTTGAATTGTGTCCTCTGTCTCTAAAATGCCTGTAGTAAAAAAAAATTGGAGATCCAGTTGGGGTCAGTTTTTGCACAAACATAATAAAGATGATGATGTTTGGGTTTTTTTCCCCTTGAAAATAACATTATGCTTGGCCGTGGACTCGGTCCCGACACAACGATTTGTGTTAATATGAGTGGACTGCATTGGCATTTATGTAGGAGAATTTTTGCATATTTTGCATACTTTTTTTCTATACATCTGTAGGATTAATACCTTTTATATTGGTTTCAGCCATATTATGATGAACCATATCATTTGTATGGATACAGTTGCAGTCTGTTCTTTATGCATGTCCTCTATTTATGATCTGTTCCTAGCTTTTGATTTGATAATTGCAATTAAAAACCTGAGCGTGTGAATACATCCTTATGTATCTGTAAAATTGAATAACTTTTCATATAAACTGGCTTTTAGATTTATTATTTTAGCTGTAGCTGTCCTCCATGCATTTTCCCGCCGTTCTAGATGCTATGCATTCTAAAGTTTAAACATGAGGTTAATGTTCTTTCTTTTGTGAAGTGTAGTTAAAGTTATCTTACACTGTGCTCCATTACATTAATTACCTTTCCATTGTAGTTTAGTTCCAGTCATGACTAGAATATTAGCACAATGTGGGTTCATCTGCCTCTGGGATTCATTCTATGATCTCTAAGCTCTGCTAACAAAGTTTAATAATCCTCTGTGTTTAGCATGTTTCCAAGTTATTAGTGCTTACAAATCCCACTGTTAATCCTTCATTAGCTGTTTTGCTTTGCTCCACAGTGCATATATTATGAAGATGTCGAGATGGCCGCCCTGATATAGAACCCTGCATTTCAATTCAATCTGGAAAATGGAAAAAAAAATGTCTTTTTTTAAGTTATCTTAGTAAAGAATAATAAGACCTTGACAGAAATGTACATCATGGTGCGGAAATGAGTTATAGGTATTATTCAGGATTTTAAAAAGCACAGCTACTTTCTTGCAAAAACAGCACCACCACTGTCCTCAGGTTGTGTTTGGTATTTCAATTCTGCTCCATCACTTCAGTGGAGCTAATTTGCAAAACCCACACCCAAACTGCAGACAGGAAATCAGCTATGTTTTTCTAAGCCCTGTAAAATGAATGGGGTCTGCTGTAGTGCATCCTGGAATCTGTCAGCATCCCATGTTTGAAGGGATGCTTAAATATAGCTAGGATGTACTGCATTAACGCTGTGTGACCCTAGCCATGTATATCATCAATATTCCTTGTAAACTGTGCATTTTGCATGTGATAGACATAGAAAGCCTATATAACTTTCTAAAAAAAAAATGGAATTTATTCTAGTGATAGGCCTGTCCCTACAGAGACCGGCTCTGAAGTTCAGAAGCCAGGAAGATACTGGGGAGTGGGCAGAAGCATCGGGGAGCGTAGACAGGTAGGTATATACTTTATTATTTTACACTAAAGGCAAAGGGCTGCATGCACATTGATAACAAAGTCTATGCAGTCCTTGGTGCACGATAGTGAAGCCATGTAATAGGCTCAGTAAACGAGTGCCAATCTGGGTGATCAGCACTCATTTTACATTGATGATCTACTTACTATAATTTATTCTACACATAAACTAGATCTAGATAAATTTAAACAATAATTTGTGTTGGACCTAGTGGAGCCTATTGCTAATGCATCTATCTATACACAGTGATTTGCCTGTAGTCATCAGATTTATCACCATTTATCGAGCATTTATGGGGCAACTTCTAGTGGCAAATATGTCACAGGCTGCCATATAGAAGAACATATCCTTGTTAAACCACACCTCATCTTGTAACTACGTAGAAGGTGATCCAACAGGAGACTGGAGCCTCCTTTCAATTGTACAGTTTTCCCTTATAAACATAATTTTTTCTAGAATACTGAAATCGCTTACAAATAATGTTATTGTTTATGGAAAAATGAAGCCTCATTTGATTCCAACAACTCCTTCTTGGTCAGTGTTGGACTGAGGTGCCTTGGGCCTACCAAGGAAATTGACTTTAATTGCTAATGCTTAAATCTATATGCAGTGACTTCCCTGTAGTGACATCTGGAGAGACTTTTTACATACCACATTTTATTTCATAAAACTCCATACTAAACATAAAAAGATAGATAGATAGATAGACACACATTTCCTAACACAGTGCCCCCAGTGCAGAAAACAGCTTAATGCTTCTAACCTGCTTTCAGTTTCCCTTTAAGAAAAGTCAAAGCTTAGTAGCTGGCTAAAGGGTCCGATTAGCAGGAGTTGAGTTAGCAGATATATACTGGCTAGAGGCCAGGCCCAGAGTGGTTTAGACTAGTTTAGTTCCACCCCTGTTTGGGTTAACAAGGATCTGGACTGCTTTCATCGGTTGTGAGACCTCATGTGACCAAAGCATCTTGATTCCATACATGTTACACTGGATGTTAATCCTTGCACTGACAATCTACTGTACACAGACAGAATATACAATACACAAACACACTTTAATTTTAAAGGTACAGTAGCTACATTTACCTGACCTCACAGCTGTTTGTTTTTCTATTTGCCAATATTCTTTTTATATACATTGCTAGCACTTTCAACATCTCTTCATGCATTCATTTAATAGGAACCTTATTTATTTACATTGAGTGGAAGACAGTCTATACTAGTTATGTGATGATCAGTCAGACATCCATCATGTGACAGATGCAATAAATGTTTTATCAGAACAACTGCATAAATAAGTAGTTCCATATGTCATGACAGGAGTAGGGGAATCTGCTGAACCGCCACTGGTGGTAGGATGCACCAGGAAGCTGAGTCTAAGGGACCACTAGGTTCACCAGTGCCCACTACAAGGGACGTACTGTCCCTTTAAATTCAGAGTAGCTGGCGTGCACGCATCATAGGAGACGAGGGACTGCACGCCGGCCGAGGGAACTGGAGACTGCAGATGAGACACATAAGGCACTCGGGGAGGCCGAACACATTGCAGAGCCGGGCCTCTGCAGGTGGGCTCCGGCATCTGCCACAGATGACAGGTGCAGGGAGTGGGTAGGACAGTGGCCTGGAACACAGGATGCTGCAGTTGCCAATATACCATGGCTTTTTAATATAGTTCTCCGCTGGTCGTAGACCTACCTATGTATAGATTTGCCGTTTCTGAATGTTTGTTAAACAATTGCTTGTATTCATTGACAACAAACATCCTGAAAATAACAAAGAACTGAAATGCAAAGTACATTCAAAAATTTCAACTTTTAATTTATGCCCTGATTTAGTTGTAAGCAAAGCCCTGGCTTTGCTTACAACTAAATCAGTGCATAAATTAAAAGTTGTTAAAAGTTAGTTAAATTAAATTAAAAAATTTTAGTTAAATTAAAAGTTTAGTTGTAAGCAAAGCCAGGACATGATGCCTTTGAGAATACAAAGGGGGACGTCTCACAATAGAAGACACTGCCAAAAGAATTTTGCTCATGAAGCATCATGATTGACAGACGCATCAAAGGTCGTCCAGATAGTTCTACAGGGTGTTTAAAACATTTTCTTAAATGGTTCATTTGCAATACAGACAATAGGGTACCTCTTTTACATATATCCTGTCTGCACTAGTGTAGAGAGCATAGCTATAGAATCTATATAATAATGTAAGACTTTATATATCTTTGTGACAGTGACAACTCATTTCTACATGGATGTGCATGAAGTGAAAATTACTTGCGTCAATGGTTGCAAAACCTCCCAGATAAACAGTCCACTCCTAGGGTTCCTCTAAGGGTACGCCTGGCCCTGCCGCTAAATTAGATTTGTTTATTCTTCGCGACATTAGCCTGTTTATACAATTGTCAAAGTCAATCTATTCATCCACTATCACTGCTGTCAGAGAACATACATCTGGCCATGAAGACATCAATCAACAACTTTGATCTACATGTCTGTGTCAGAAATCCTTGAATATTTATGATTACAATAAAGGAGCAATAGCCGGAAGCTTTACTGGTGAACTATGTGGAAGGAAATGGAAAGAGCTTAGATCGAAATTAATTTTTGCCATTTCTAATGGATGGATTTTTTTTATGTGTTTGCTCATTCTACTATTCTTTATCCATAATGTTTAGGGAAATTATTTTGTGTGATTTAAGAAGAAAAACCTTTAGAAGGCAATGTTCCAGCCCTCGCAAAAAGGAATTGTACCTTCCGGACCGACAGACTTTATGGAACAATGGGAAATTGTATGCCCAGAATTCTCTCCCACTGAGAGTCACACAAAAGGCAACATAACCTGTTATTTTCAAATTGCTGTAAAATATTGTTAATATTGACATGAGAAGATAACAAATTTTGCTTGCCCCTGCTCCCAGAGTGGAGAAAGGTGGTCAGGAACCTAAGCAATGAGCTGTCATTTATACAGGGAGAGAAAGGGGCCAAAAGGCAAAACTAAGCAATTTAGTTATCGCAAAGCATTTGTAACATTGCTTACATTTGCATTCTCTATCATCTAACAAAAGTTTAGGCAATGAAAATACCCCTTTAATTAAATAATTAAAGATCAAAAGCTTTAATAGTTTTACTAGATAATTCTTAAAAGTGTCTGGGGAAGCAGAAAAGGTTGTACCTTAAAGCGACTCTGTACCCACAATCTAATACCCCCAAACTACTTTTACCTGCTGCTTTTAATCCAAGATCTGTTCTGGGGTCTGTTCGGCAGGTGATAAAGCTATTGTCCTAAAAAACAACTTTTAAACTTGCAGTCCTGTGTCAAATTGGCATGACCTAGAGTACCCATGCCCTAGTATTGTGACACCCCTCTGTCCCTTCTCCCCGCCCTCTTCATCATTAGGAATGCCCCTTGAAGAATTTCTCCTATTCATCACTTGTCTGAACACTGCACGTGTTGGATCCTTTCGGCCCATGTTCAGGCAAGTGATGAATTGGCGAATCCTGCCCAGAGGCATTCCTAATGATCAGGAGGACAGGGAGGAGGGATGGAGGGGTGTTGCAATCCTAGGGAATGGGTACTCTAGGTCATGCCAATTTGACACAGGGCTGCAAGTTTAAAAGTTGTTTTTTAGGACATTAACTGCATCACCTGCAAACGGACCCCAGGACAGATCTTGGATTAAAAGCAGCTATCCGAAGGTACAGATTGGGGAGGACAGATTGTGGATACAGAGTCGCTTTAAAAGGTCTACCTTAGATAGCCCTGCAGTTCCAGATCCCCTGCTCTGCTGCACAGCACTATATAGAGCAGAGTCCTATTTCTCTGTGTACTGTATATTCTTACCTGACACAATCGCTGTGTGCGACAGCCTCTTTACAGCAAGCGTGATTGCTATAACAGCTTGCTCTGGAAGTGGTTGTAGCACAGTAAGTATAGAGGCAGTGATCATGTTGAACAGCCTTTCCTCAGGTACTGTATATACGAATATACAATACAAGGGGGAAAAGAACCCTACTGTGTATAGCGCTGAGCAGCAGGACTTCAGCAGAGCATGGGATAAAGAACTGCTCTGCAGTTCCCGATATAAATGTTGGCAGCAGCACAATCTGTCCCCCCCCCCCCTCCTCAAACCGCTTGTACCGTCGGATAGCTGCTTTTACTCCAATATCTGTCCTGGAGTCCATTTGGCAGGTGAAGCAGTTATTCTCCTAAAAAAACAACTTTTAAACTTGCAGCCCTGTGCCAAACGCCTGTGACCTTGCACCACCCCTCTGTCCCTCCTCCCCACCCCCCTCATCATTAGGGATGCCACTGGCAGGATATTTCCTATTCCTCTGCAGTGAACACTGCACAGGTGCCTTAACAATCCAGCCCATGTGTCATGTTCTCACAGCTGATAAATAGGAGAAAATCTGCCTGGGGCATTCCTAATGATAAAGAGGGCGGGGAGGAGGGATGGAGAGGTTGTGCCAGCCTAATGCACAGACACTCTAGGCCACGGCCGTTGGGCACAGGGCTGCAAGTTTAAAAGTAGTTTTTTAGGACAATAACTGCATTACCTGCCGAACCGACTCCAGGACAGATCTTGAATTAAAATCAGCTATCTGAAGGTACAAATGGTTTGGGGGGGTTGGGGTGTCAGATTGTGGGTACAAAGTCGCTTTAAGTGTGTGTGGATCTGGTATGGTCACGCTACTGTTTTTTCCCTCCAATTTATAATGTCTCTTACCTTTGTGCTATTTAGTTAGTAACGTTGTGGGGTTTGTGCATACTGGGTTTAAAGCAGTACCTTTAGATAGCTGCTTGTACCTTTAGATAGCTGCTTTTAATCCAAGTTCTGTCCTGGGGTCCATTCGGTAGGTGATGCAGTTATTGTCCTAAAAAAAACTTTTAAACTTGCAGACCTGTGTCAAACTGGCCTAGAGTGTCTGTGCATTAAGCTGGCACCACCTCCATCCCTTCTCCCCGCCCTCTTCATCATTATGAATGCTCCAGGCAGGTTTTCTAGTATTCATCACCTGTGTGAACACTGCACATGAGGAATAGGAGAATTTCTGCCAGTGGCATTCCTAATGATGAAGAGGGAAGGGAGGAGGGACGGAGAGGTGGTGCAGGGTTAAGGCATAGACACTCTAGGCCACGGCAATTTGACACAGGGCTGCAAGTTTAAAAGTTGTTTTTTTAGGACAATAATTGCATCACCTGCCGAACGAAACCCAGGACAGATCTTGAATTTAAAGCAGCAATCTGAAGGTACAAGAGGTTTGGGGAGGGCAGATTGTGTGTGCGGAGTCGCTTTAACCAAGCTGTAAAATATTTACACTTTTCACCTTGCACTTTATGTCAGTTTATGCTGGAACAACGGGCAATATGCATTTACAGTGGTACCTTGGTTTAAGAGTAACTTGGATTGAGAGCGTTTTGCAAGAAGAGATCACAGTTTTTCAAAATTGTTGTAACTTGGTTTAAGAGCTCCCTGTACTGGGTGGGAGGCAGTTAAATGAACTGTACATAGTGAACAAGGGACATGTACGGCCCATTTTCTCTCTTTCTCTCTCAATCTCTCTCTCTCTATATATATATATATATATATATATTTTATTTTTATTTATTTTTTTAAAGACGGAAAAGCATTCATTAGTAGCACAGTGAGCCATGCAGTTTCCGTAACTACAGTTTAATACTAAAGGTCAACCAATTCCTACTATTAAGTTTACATATCAGCAATCCACATGGCTACCCTGTATCTCCTATCCACAACTACACTTGGCCTGAAAGTGATAATATCCTAATAACTGGACCTTATCTATCAGTGGACTCTCCAGCCATACTGTGTAAAATTGCAAACATAATTCTCCCATTGAGGATTACTTTTACTATGTAATGCAGCAAGTGATAAAGATAACAAGGTGTACAATTGGAATAATATTTCTTACTAGGTTGTGTAGATATACCGTAAACATAACTTGTAAACCAGTCCCTGCACCTTTCGGCAGTTAATGTATTATCACCAATAACTTTATGACTTTGCTGCTGGTTCAGAGATAGGTACTAGAAGATGACTATATGGAAATGAATTGTGTATTTAAATATTTATTTCACTGTTTTTCTATATTTAATGTAATAAATGAACGAGACAATATGCAGAAGAATTTCCTTATCTCTTTTTGCCATATTGCACAAATGAGCTAGGTGTAAATGGTTGCATGGTGGCATATCACTGTATAGAGATAAAGAGTGTCCTAAGAATCCTCTATTAGTACTACAAATATTCAACCTTCCTGTAACTATGTTATACTGATTTCATATGTCAGTCAGTAGTATAAATTCTTCTCCAGCCATCTTGGATCTAGCAGGACAGTCACAGATTTCAGCATCCCAGTGTCCCAGGAAGTCTGCAGCATGTCCAGCTTAAGGCTATGTTCCCACAAAGTATTTTTGCTCAGTATTTTGGTTAGTATTTTGCAACCAAAACCAAGAGTGGATTTAAAACACAGAAAGTCTATGTTCACACACTGTTGAAATTAAGTGGATGGCTGTCATTTAATGGCAAATAAATGTTTATTTCAAAACAATGCCAGTTGTTTTATAATACCAGCAATTATTTGCCATTAAATGACGGCCATCCACTAAGTTTCAACAGTGTGTGAACATAGCCTTTCTGTGTTTAAAATACAGTCCTGGTTTTGGTTGCAAAATACTGAGCAAAAATACTGTGTGGGAACATAGCCCAAGGGGGCAATCACACATTCTGTGAATACAGTCCGTGCACGGAAGATGTGCTATGCACTGGATTCACAGACCTCCCGGCATCATGTATAATTATGAAGGCGGGAGCTCTGAATAAGTCTAAATCTTTGTGGCACTGTACTGACACAGCCCTATGTGAAAGTACAGTACCGTGAAGCTTTAAACAGAGATCCTGGCATCATAATGCTAAATCATGTCGGGAACTTCAAATTCTGTTCAGCTGTTCAGTACCCCTTCTTGAGTATAGGTTATAGCATGCTGTAAGGGAGGCATCAGCTTAAGTAGCACTCCGCTTCTACCTGGCTTCTATCATTAGGAGGGGAATTGTGGAAGTGTTCAGGGGTTTGGGGGGGTAGCTGTGCAGTCTGTGCGATCTTTCAGACAGAAAATGAAAGATTCTTCAAAACAAAGGAGCAGGACTGTGGCAGCTGTATTGACATGTATTACAGTTGTCCCACATTGTGCAGGAATATTCTGTAGTTCATTGGTTCTGTAAGGTTTCAAATCCACCAATTCCTATATTCCAGGCAGTAGATCTTCTTGCTGAGCTGGCTGGGCAGCTCTAGCTGTGAATTCATAACCTAGGCCCTTACTTCTCGAGATTCTAGTCTTGCTTTTTTGAATGAATCCACCCTATACACCCAGACTTTTTACTTCTTCTTTTCAGGATAATTCTGCTACAAACTACCTGTGTACAGAACTCTGGCCAAGTATTGACTATGCTGTTGTTTACTCTGTACTTACATTTCAGATACAAGTGTGCCGACCTCTGGCTGACAAATGACTAGTCTACCAATGATCTTCAGGGTCACCCTTCCCAGCATATTAAAGACCGCATTTCCCAACACAAATCAACCATTAGATGTGCCCGCACCCTGCTACCTATACCAGCCCACTTCGCCTCAGCCAAACACAATATCTCCCAACTGCGCTACCAGGTATTAGAACAGATCCCCTCTGCACGCCGAGGTGGCAACCGGATCCAGAGACTGAAGGAACGTGAGGCCTACTGGATCCACACCTTGGGAACACTGGAACCCAATGGACTTAACAGAGAGTACGAACTGATGTATAATTAATCTGCAGAAGGTCTACCCTCTGATCTCCGCCTATAATCTGGGTACTTCGATCCTATTGTATATGCATTTTGTTATTACTATACGATTTATGCTTTATCTAGGATGTGGTATTCTGTTTAGTAACACATCCCTGCGTTTCAACATCATTTAATATCTTCATACCTCCTCACAGGTTTGACCCATGCCCGCGCCCGCGACTGACAGGTAGTATGAACAGTGCATAGCCTGACAGCTTCTCTGTTATTCTTCTCCCTCTTTTACTCCCCTAAGTCTCCTCCTGTTTCCTTTCCCTCTTCTTACTGACACTATCCTCCTCCTTTCCTACACAGACTACTTATCATCCCACATACATTTGTATGTACATCTCTATCCATATTACTATCCTACTCCTGGAGATGCCACTGGACCCTCCTTGTAGCTTACTTCCCCGCCCTTACCATACCATACACATCCGCATTGCATTACCCATCTTATGTCCCACTTCATTCCTATCCATGCCGGCCAGCATCACCACATCCCTCCTTCCATTCCGCCCTACTCCGCCCTACTCCGCCCCATTCCGCCCCATTCCGCCCCCTACACCGCATCCGCATCCCTCCTTCCATTCCGCCCTACTCCGCCCCATTCCGCCCCCTACACTCACATAACGGAGCGCCACCTATCACGCTCCTCTTCAGCCCTACATCACATAATTCCGCTCCTGACCCACTGCACATGCGCCCCACACATGTATAGCGATCTGGCGCATCCGTCCTTCTATTCCGCCCAATCCCCGCCCCATTCCGCCTCCTACACTCACATCACGGAGCGCCATTCAATCGCGCCCCTCTTCTGCCCTACGTCACGCAGTTCCGCCCCTGACCCACCGCGCATGCGCCCCGCATATAAATAGCGGTCCGGCGCATTTGCGCCTACGTCAGCATCCCGCGACATAGCCTCGCAGAACCGCCAGCACCATACCGGACCTACGCCTGAATAACTATCTCTCCTCTCTCACCCTCCCCTGTTACATTGGCCACCATTGCTCACCTCCTTCTTCCCTTTCCAGCTTTGCCATCCGGCGCCTCATCCCTCACATAAAGTGTGGAAACCAACAGCTCGCCCGGATCCGCTCCTCCAGGGTAAATATTTACCCCAACTCTACCCACCTATGCAATTTCCCCCCCCCCTCCCCTCATCATTTATTATCATACCTCATTTCCCTCAGCAGGCGCAGCCTTGCCAGCACAGCTCCATCTCCAATCCTTGTTGACATCCACTTTTAAGGTACTCCCTCTACTTCTTCTTCCCTACATTCTTTTCACCTCTCCCTCCCTGGACTGTAGTACCTTGACCCTGCACTGTCCTACTCCGTACTAATACTACTATGTAATAATATGTCTGAATATGTACATATTACTAATCTGTGCATATGTTTTCTCTATAGCCATGGATTACACCACTGCTCTCTTTACTCATCCCCAGGCCTAGAATCACCATTGAATCCATTTGTTGTGTTTATGTCTTGCATACCCTGTCTATAGACCTAGATATACCTCCCACCTCATTTGCTATGTACCCATGGGGTTTCTCCCCCATATCCCTTGTACTATGTACACTATTGCTATTATGATTTGTGTATCATATCCACCTTATTCTAGCACCATAACTTAATGTTTATCTCTGTATTTCATGTTCATAGACTCCTTGAGAAAGGTGCCTTCACCGAAACGTTGGGATATGTCTGTGTTTACCATTGTTACGCAATAAATGATGCACGAAAGCACTTGCAATTAATTACTCGAGACTACCTTGTCCTTAATTTCATATTATGGAACCGGTGGATTACTATCTATACTAGATTCCCTCATTTTAGGCCACCAAGGCTATGCCCTATTAACTCCTCATTGCCATTTATCACTATAAATCTGCCCAATTCCTAACCCCCTTCCTGCCCTAAATCACCAGAGATCTACCTATGACTCCCATCCCTGCCATAGACCACCAGGGTTGTGCCTCATTAACCTTCTAATGTTCTAGACCACTAGGAAGATGCTCATTAATCTTCTCACCTCTCTAGACCACCAAAGATATGACAATAATCACTCCCACTGCTTTAGATCACTAAGGATCTGCCTATTACCCATTTATATACTTGTGATTCTCAAAACTTGTTATAGCTACCTTAATAGGTATGTACTACAGATGCAAAGTAAAGAAAATGGCTCCATGATCAACACCCAGAGAATATAGAGGAAGCACATAGACTCCTTCTTCGTACATCTGTGTGCCTAAACGATGTACTAAATAAATAATGTGCCCCCCCCCTTCACATATAGTTTATATAGTACATTGTTTAGGCACACAGACGTACAGGGGGAAGGGAGGATGCTACATTAACTTACAGTCCCCATACACGCCACCAATAGTGATGAGGTTAGGCATGATGGAATGTCATTGCCCGACCCCTTACTTTTCAAAGATAAGCTGCCACCAGAACCAGGGCCGTCTTAACAGCATTATGGGCCCCTGGGCAAAGGTGCAAATTGCCCCCCCCACACACGGGCGCGGCCGCCGCCATCAAAGCCCCCCCATCTTTACATATAGCGCCCCCCATAGTAGCCAATCCCCCCCATATAGTGCCCCCCATAGTAGCCAATCCCCCCATAGTAGCCAGTGCCCCCCATAGTAGCCAATGCCCCCCATAGTAGCCAATCCCCCCTGCTGAACAGAAAAACAACAAACCAGTTACTACCCTTCCGCCGGCCCCAACAGCTGATGTCTCCCGGCAGTGCGCACTCCCGTCATCCTCTGGGCACAGGCAGCGGGGTACAGAGAGACTGCCTGTGCTGAAAGTGTCCTGCAGCCTCTATCATGAATGATAGAGTCTGCACGACACATCCGGGACACAGGCAGCGTCTCTGTACCCCGCTGCCTGTGCTCGGAGGATGACGCTCTGCCGGGAGACATCAGCTGCTGGGGCCGGCGGACGGGTGAGTTCCGGGATTGGCCGCCCAGCCCGCCCTTTCTATCGCCGCTTAGCTGAGCCGATCAGAAGCCCAGGAAAGTACTGCTCATTACACTTTCCTAGGCTGCTGATCGGCTCAGCTGAGCGGCGATAGAAAGGGCGGGCTGGGCGGGTCGAGGGGGCCGCTCAGGGCCGCTCACTATGCATATGCATAGTGAGCGTCAATAGAGGGGGAGGGCAGGACGGCTTCCTTGCGGTGCTCGGCACTGCTTGGGAGCCGTCCTCGCTTTATAGGACGCACTTAGTTTTTCCTCTCACTTTGGGAGGAAAAAAGTGCATCTTATAAAGCGAAAAATACAGGTATGTCACAGCGGGCAGGGGCCCCCTAGGACGCAAGGGCCCCCGGGCAGCCGCCTACCGTGCCCAATGGGTAAGACGGCCCTGACCAGAACTCTCTTACCCGCTCTCATAGAGAACACAGGCTGCAGCAAAAGTTCATGTGTATGGAGAGGATGGGAGAGATTACTGTCAGGTGACCGATATTGAAGGTGTATGCCCACTTTTAGGGCATTAATACACAAAGCAGTTATGACCTGAATAGGCTATCTTCCTTGTGTAATGAGGCCAGCAATCAGCCTGTTCACTTCATTCTGATATGTTTAGGCTGGGTTCAGGGCCGTATTAAGAGCTGCTGCTGCCATAGGCACTAAACCTGAAGACGCCCCATCGTGGGGGAGAGTGTAGAAACATTGTCTGAATCACATTTTTATGGTGTTTAACTGTTTAAAACATACATTTCCACATTGAATCAATGATTAGAGCCGTCTGCATATTGTCTGAAGGAATTCTCACCACAGGATTGGTAGATTGGTAGGTAATAGCTCCAGGCGCCACAGCCATACCAGACCTGAACAATACTGCCACACCAGACCTGATCATACCTCCCCCCTACCCCCTCAAAAAGTCACCAGATTTACTGGAAAGTCTGACTGAGAAGTGAGAGACTAAAAAAATAAAAACAAAAAAAGGTTGTTTTTCCCCCCCCCTGCTCCCTGGTGCTGCCCCTTGCAAGGTGCTTCCCTAGGCACCAGACCACGAGTGCCTAGTGGTAAATACGGCCCTGGCTGGGTTCACACTTAGTAAGACACCGGCCGTTCTGTGACCTTGCCAAGTCACAGAACGTCCGGTGTCGGTATAGCTCATACGGCCGGCTAAACTTCATTTCTGTTGAATTGGGATGCGGGCGTATTCGGGTGCGCCCACATCCCAATTCTCTGTAGCCGACAATGACATGTCACTTCTTTCGGCGGATACCGGAATACGCCGGCCCATAGAATGGTGTCTATGGAGCCGGCGGAAAGGCGCGCAGCGGACAGCCGATGGAATGCCACTGAGTTTATCCGTGAGAATTCCGTAGTGTGAACCCAACCTAACCCAGTGCCAAACTAGAAGATCTTTAGTGCGGTCCTCTCTCCACAATGGCCAAGCTTAGTAACCCAGTGCCAAACTAGAAGATCCTAAGTGCGGTCCTCTCTCCACAATGGCCAAGCTCAGTAAACCAGTGCCAAACTAGAAGATCCTTAGTGCGGTCCTCTCTCCACAATGGCCAAGCTCAGTAAACCAGTGCCAAACTAGAAGATCCTTAGTGCGGTCCTCTCTCCACAATGGCCAAGCTCAGTAAACCAGTGCCAAACTAGAAGATCCTTAGTGCGGTCCTCTCTCCACAATGGCCAAGCTCAGTAAACCAGTGCCAAACTAGAAGATCCTTAGTGCGGTCCTCTCTCCACAATGGCCAAGCTCAGTAAACCAGTGCCAAACTAGAAGATCCTTAGTTTGGTCCTCTCTCCACAATGGCCAAGCTCAGTAAACCAGTGCCAAACTAGAAGATCCTTAGTGCGGTCCTCTCTCCACAATGGCCAAGCTCAGTAAACCAGTGCCAAACTAGAAGATCCTTAGTGCGGTCCTCTCTCCACAATGGCCAAGCTCAGTAAACCAGTGCCAAACTAGAAGATCCTTAGTGCGGTCCTCTCTCCACAATGGCCAAGCTCAGTAAACCAGTGCCAAACTAGAAGATCCTTAGTTTGGTCCTCTCTCCACAATGGCCAAGCTCAGTAAACCAGTGCCAAACTAGAAGATCCTTAGTGCGGTCCTCTCTCCACAATGGCCAAGCTCAGTAAACCAGTGCCAAACTAGAAGATCCTTAGTGCGGTCCTCTCTCCACAATGGCCAAGCTCAGTAAACCAGTGCCAAACTAAAAGATCCTTAGTGCGGTCCTCTCTCCACAATGGCCAAGCTCAGTAAACCAGTGCCAAACTAGAAGATCAGTGCTTGTTTACATTGTCCATGGATACATGTAATAGATCCCTTAAAAACCTGCATGTAGTGCCTTATAACAAATATTTCTAGATTATTAATTGACTAGGACAAGCAATTCCTCTCTATAGAAAGCATACACCTCCATTTTTCTACTCTCAACTGTATGTAATTCATCCAAATGCATCAGTTTTTTACAGTCTCTACACTACTGTAAACGATAACCCAGACGGCATAGAAAAACTAGAGCAAGTAATAACCAAACAACAGAAATCCCCAAATAATCAGCTTCTAGTCAATAACTGTAATTTACTAATGTCCTACAATGCAAATCCTCCAGTAACAGCTGAAAAATGCACACAAGCTAATAGGGGTTATTACTAGAACAATACAAAGGAGCAGAGCTTTTTACCTATAGATCTTCAGCTGTGTTGGCCTTTTCTGAAATGTAAATGCTATTTATGCTCATTTGCATTTTTGCATCACAAGGTTAATGTGACATCTTCAAAAAATAATAAAATGAATAAAATACTCCATCTTTCTTTCTCATCTGGTCAAAAATTACTTGCTTACTTTTTAATATCATGTGCCGGGCTATAAAAAGAAAACACACTTTTCTCCATACGGTATCACTTTGGGCCCATTAGCCAATGGTTTTGGTTATGTACTTAGGACCGTGAAAATGCATTGATCTTTTTTAGGACCCTGGAAATAAAGGAACCTCCCGAGAGCCTGGAGGTGGTAAGCAAGTCACTTGTGAGCACATGACTAAAGGGGTGATCCTAGTGACCTGCCTACCTGACTCTGTCAATATACATGCCTGCACCTGGCAGCCTGATATATAAGTGGACAGCACTGATAAGTACAGTACATAGTAACTGGGAGATATACAAGAAGGTGAAGGTTATACAAATGGCAAAGAGGTGGAGGGCTGATATGCTTTATTTGTATTGCTATATTAACATGGGGCCCTCTCACTGGCTTTAAGATTATGACTAGGTAATAAGGATGCAATATTCCTGGAGGTTACAGAGATAAAGGCCTCCGCACAGTAGTGTCTGTAGAATATAGAAGATATATTGTATGTAATGGACTATGTACATTGTGGGAGCTGTTCCCTTATAATAGTTGAATTGCTGATATAATGTAATGTTGTGTTATATGTTATCAGTCACTTCATAATAATGTACGACTACTGTATGAGCTGGGCTCACTATTAGATAGACCCCGTGCAGTGGTACTAAGCCCTTAGCCTGGGTTCTCATAGTAGTTTGATTTGACCAGTATCTATAGCTGAAACCAGGAGTAGAACCAACACAGAGAAAAATTATTACCAAAGGATTTTCACATTTTCTGTGTTACAGTCTCACCCCTGGTTTTGGCTAAAAAAAAAAACACATACTGACTAGAATGAATTCCAAGATGAAGACCATATGCAACCAAAATACTACATGTGAACCCAGCCTTAGGGGCCTATTCCACAGAGCAGTAATCGGCTGAATCGGAGCGATAATCGGCCGAATCGGCCCGATTCGGCCGCTTATCACTCCGTGGAATAGAGGGAACGATCAGCCGATGATCGCGTCATCGGCTGATCATTCATTTAGGTTCAGACCTAAAATCATCGTTCACCACCAGCGCATCGCTACGGTGGAATAGCGGTGCGCGGCGGCGACCAACAATTTCAGCAGCATCATACATTACCTGTAATAAGGGAGCCTCTTCTTGAAACACCTGACAAGTTCCCATTGATATATTAAGTTGAACAATGTGTGTTGTAGAACTACAAATATGTGTGTTGTGAAACTACAAGTATGCATCATGTCAAATGTTGTTTGGTTATTGTGTAATATTAAAGGGGTAATGAAAACAATATTCTAAACAATCCCTCTTCCCAATACCATCCTATGTCTAATATACATGTTGTTAGGAATGTGACTTTGCGCTTCTCGGTCCGTGCTGGGCGACCGAGGAAGTGCTGAGCCTCTGATTGTTTATTGTTTGCAGTCATCTGTCTGAATGCTGTCTTAGCTTCCCAGCCACACTCGCATTGCCTATTAAACTCTGGCAGTGCAGGGGTTAATCCTTCTTTAGGTCTGTCCAGCTGAGCTGGGTGCTGAGATCAGGGCTGATCCAATCACCTGCCGGACCCAGTCCCTGGTCCCAGGTAAATAGCAACAGACTCCTCATTTCCCTGCTGGCTAATAAATGTTAGGGTCCATTTACACAGAAAGATTATCTGACAGATTATCTGCCAAAGATTTGAAGCCAAAGCCAGGAACAGACTATAAACAGAGATCGGGCCAAAATGGAAACACTGAGATTTCTCCTCTTTTCAAATCCATTCCTGGCTTTGGCTTTAAATCTTTGGCAGGTAATCTGTCAGATAATCTTTCTGTGTAAACGCACCATTATGGTACGTTTACCCAGGCAGATTTATCTGACAGATTTTTTAAGCCAAAGCCAGGAACAGACCATAAACAGGGAACGGGTCACAAAGGAAAGACTGAGATTTCTCCTTTTTTCAAATCCATTCCTGGTTTTGGCTTCCAAAATCTGTCAGATAAATCTGTCTGTGTAAACGCACCCTTACTCAGCTAAGCACTTCTCATCTCCTGGTTCTATTACTTCTGTTGTCTGACCCATTGTTTGATATTCCTACCTGCTTTGTCTGCTGCCTGCCCTGACCTCCTTGCCTGTCCCCAACTCTCCTTCTGCCTAACGTTTTCGTACCCCGCCGTTGCCGACCCGGACCGTAGACTCTTTCTTATTGTGTTTGTTTTGTCTGTCTTTGTTTTGTGCATCACCTGGTGTAGGACAGGGAGCATCACTGTGGTTGTCCGTGGCTGTTTAGGGCCATTAAGGCAAGTAGGTAGGGACAGAAGGTGGGTTTTAGTGGCAAGGGCTCACTGTCTTGTCCTGTTCCCTATCTTAGTCCAGCGCTTTTGTGAAAGGTACTTCAATGTTATCATCCCACCACCACCTCTTTATAGCAATGTCTCCTCTGTTCATCCCTAAAAACTTATACCCCCTCTGGGGGAGAGTTCTCTCCAGGGCCTGGCCCCTATGGCCGTGTGCCTAATCCTTACAAGAACTCTTTTTAGATTGGTCTCTTAAAATTTCTTTTACATTTTTATTTCAGATTAACTTTGTCCAAAATAGTTAACTTGAAATTGAAATAAAATTTGGCCAATTTAACTTAAAATCCAAGGGTCACTAAAGTTTCTTGTCCACTTTGGATCCTTCACAATTATCAATCATGCTTGGAATGGATATTGTCTTTGAGTTCCTTATCTTTACTCCAACACTTGCCCCCTCATAAAGTATTGAAAGGATTGAAAGTTTGTTCATTCAAATTCCAGGACTTCTTAGGAAGACTTTATTGATTTTATTAATCCCTACCTCTAAGAATTTGTAGGAGGGTCACACCAGGGCCTCACCATGAATTATAAGGAGGTTTACCACCAGGCCCTCACCATTTATTGTGAAGATGAGCAAAATGGAGCGAGGTTCGCGTTCGTACGAACCTGAACCATTGGCATTTTTTGCCCGCTGTCTTCCCATTCCATGAGCAAGGTGGAGACAGCCTGGAAAACAGAAATATAACCTAGGCTGTATTCCTATTTTCCAGGTGGCACTCGGGCTGTCTCCACCTTCCCCACGGAACGTGAAGACAGCGGGATTTAAATGCTAATGATTCAGGTTCATACGAACCTGAACCTCGGTTCCATTCGCTAATCTGTAATTTATTGTAAAGAGATTCAACACCAGGCCCTGACCATGAATTGTAAGGAGGTTCAACACCAGGCCCTCACTATGAATTATAAGGAGGTGTACTACCAGGCCCTGATCATAAATTGTAAGGAGGATTACCACCAGGCCCTCACCATGAATTATAAGGAGGTTCACCATAAGGCCCTGACCATCAATTATAAGGAGGTTTACCATCAGGCTTCACCCATAATTTTTCTGAGGTTGTGCATTAGCGGTAAGACGTAGCAGGTGCTTATTGTCTTGCCAAACTTCAAATTCGATTTCAATATTAACTTTAAACTTCATTTCAAATTAAATTCAAAATTACATTTCAAAAATAAAAAAAATATCAGTTTAAAACCTAAATTTATGTTCGTATAGCTAGTCCTGTTGTTACTCCACATTTTTGGTTGCATTTGCAGCCTTCTTCTCCTTTCTACATCGATTTTACAGCCATCTTTGTAGCCTAAAGTTCAGGTCCCCATTAACTTCAATGGGGTTCGGATCTCTGCAAAAGTTTGGGTAAAAGTCTGGGTTTTCTAACACTTTTTTTTTTTTAGTTTGAAAAAACCAGTCGAATGTTAATATCCACGGGTCCGCTCACCACTAATGATAAGCATATGCATTTAATGCTTTCACATTGAGCCAAAGAAAAGCCAAAGAAAGTTGATGACCTTACGTAACCCAATAGGTAAGGTTCACACATAGCATTTAGCTCTGTATTTTTATCCAAGACAAGGAGTGGGTACAACCCCCCCCCCCCCCCCCCCCCCCAAAAAAAAAAAAATAGCAAAACTTTTCATTTTAGCTTTAAATATTGACCAAAATAGTCCATGTAAACTTATTGTTTAGCTGGAAAATGTGCAGGGTGATTGCAGTTTTTAATTGAAATTCTATAATTGTAAATTATGCAGATTATAGGTTACACTAAACTATGACACTTAAGAAAAAGTTAGATTAACAGGTTAATTAATTCTTTTCTTTTTGAGTGTCAAATTAGATATCACTTCTCGGACAGACTGAATAAACGCTGGATTTTGGTGTTGCCTGCATGCCGTCTATATACTGTGCAACTTTACCCTGTGATTATGACAAGTTTAGTAATTTGTCAGCATGTCTGCAGAAGGAAATTAATTACTTTGCCTTATTTTGCTTGAACTGCTTGTCTTTCAACAATGCATACGTTTCTGTGGTTTTTAAGTACTTGACAGCCATTGTTCTGTGGATTTGACACACTGGTAAAAACTGGAACATGAAAGTACTTTATAATTTACTTTGTGACTTTGACAATTACAACTATAATGGACAGGCCTTTAAAATGGTTCTGTTTGCTATCCAATCAATCGAAGTTTGGCTTCGAGTTTTACATTGTGTATTTGACCCTGGCAAAAAGTCTCATGTAGGCAGACTAAGACTAAGACTTTTCTAAGACTACTGATAACAAATATTTAATTACATTTAAAAAAGTCTTTACTGTAACTTAAAGAAAATAATAACATTTTGCCATTGGTATCTTAATGCTCGCTAGAAATAGCCAGGAGAAGAGTGCAGCTGAGGTTGGTGGATCTGATAGAGTAAGGGGGGGGGGGGTGACAGTATCACTTTAAGGACTACCAAGTGCACAAGTTTCTATGTCATCCAGTTATCTGCTAAAAGTTTCATCAGATTTCCCACCCTTCATTTTCCAGCTTCTTGTTAAAGACCACTCAGCTCTCCCCAAAAATTTGCTGAATAAGATGCATATTCTTTGCATTTCCCAGAAAATATGAATTCTGAGATCTCTTTTTTTCACAACTATAAATTGTGAAATTTCTTTATTTTTTTTTAAATGTAAGATTATATTCACATTTGGATGTTATCACTGTCCTTGTCAATCGAGTCTGTGCCTACACACACTGACTTCTGTCCATTCAGACAGTAAGAGAGTATGGAAACACAAACTGCATTGCCAAAGACAATGCTAACACTTCTATGTTAATTTATTCATACATTTCCATCGGCTCAGAATGCCCACACATCGTGCCATCTTCTGACACAGTCATTGATGTGAACGAGAACACCTATAGAGACATCTTTTCATTAGTTTTTCTTTGTATAAGCTTTTATCTTTATGACACATACATCTGTCTCTGAGTGCATGTTCTTATACTACTGGTGTTGTTAAATGTGTGATATTCAGTCACCATCGCGTTGAGAGCTGTTGACCCAACCAAGAGTCATTCCCATCAGTATTGTAATACTTTGCAATTTTATTTAGTGCAACTTTTCATAAGAGTTTTTAGATTATAACTGATATATACACATATATTATACTATTCTGAATCCCTTTTGTAGCCTTATTGTGAGACGTGTTTGCATGAGTTCTGTGAAGAATTTCATGGTCCCTCTTTAAAAATAATACTGATTTGATGCACACATTGTAATTCTTAATTTTCCCTCTGGGGGAGCTGTAGATGAATGCAGCACTTGTTAACAGGCTAGTCTACTATTACAGCTTATTGCTCGGGGGTTTGCCTGTGAATAACTTGTTTTAATTAAAGGGGTTATCCACCTAAAAGCAAAAAAAAATTGTCCCCCTAAATATTTTGAGCCATATCCTGTCTTTCTAGACGCTGATTTAAAAGTTTTTCTAAAAGCAGATCTATAATCTAGATAGGAAACTACATTTCCCATCATACATTTTCCTGATAGGTCCATTTGCGTACTCGCCCCCTTAGCTCTCTTTCCTGCCCACTGCTGTCATTACTATTGCACAGTAAATACAGGACTAGTTTTTCACAGATTTTTCATCACATCACCCCAATATGTATTCCATACTAGCTGATGATACTTAAAGAGAAGGAGACAGCGCCCGGCGCACATAGTGTGATACTGCAGCAACTAAGATGTCTTAATTCCTATAGATCAGTGTTGCTCACCTTCGGCTCACACCGCCTGTAGCTTAATTAAAACAGATTGTTGCCCGCTGCCCGTCCGGTAATCTGAATGGTTCGGTAAAGAGATCAGAGTTAATTTCACTCATCTGAGGCAGGATGTGTGGAGTTTCCAGAGGTCTGGCACAGAGCGGCTCAACCACAGATAGGATTCCGATGGATGATGAGAGTCATAGTATTTAGTTATCATGTATAAATAGCCTATAAATACGTGATATGTGCATATGTTTAATGATCTGATGAAGAGATATATCCTTAAAACGTATTACTGTTTTTGACGTAAAAATGACGTAAAAACAGTAATACGTTTTGAGGAAATATCTCTTCATCAGATTATTAAATAACATATGCACATATCACATATTTATAGGCTATTTATACGTCATAACTGAATACTATGGGGAAGATTTATCAAAGGGTGTAAAATTTAGACTGGTGCAAACTGCCCACAGCAACCAATCACAGCTCAGCTTTAGGCAGTGCTGAAAGGAAAGCTGAGCTGTGATTGGTTGCTGTGGGAAGTTTGCACCAGTCTAAATTTTACACCCTTTGATAAATCTCCCCCTATGACTCTCATGATCCATCGGAATCCTATCTGTGGTTGAGCAGCTCTGCGCAAGACTCCACACAATCCGCCTCAGATGAGTGAAATTACCTTGGATACTAGCTGATGATGTAGCAGACATGGTATAGCTATGTGCTGCATAACGGGCATCTGTTTACAAGGGGTGTAGTGTAGGTTTAGATCTCTGCTTGCTGATTGTGAATGAAAACATCCTAGTTCCATCCAGACTCTAAGAACACTTACAATATACAGAGCTGTGACACAAAGACAGGTAGATATACCTGCATTCACTAAAAGCAAGCAGAGATAGAACTATAACTTTTCATATTACAGAAACATAGGCTCAGGGACACATGTAAGTCTATGGAAGCAGCACAGGTGCATGGAGATGATGCAGATAATGTCTCCTGTGCCTTGTCAATAGACAAGCTAACCTGGCACTCAGAGAGGGGATCACATGTCCTGTTACTACAAAGGGAGGGGAAGAGAGCTGAGCTTTGTCAGAGTGGACCCAGAGTAGAGGATTTTAGACTTCCAGAGCAGATAAGAATGAGAAAAAAACAGGGAAAGGGTGCAAGATAGGTTATATATGTTTATTAGACATAGGGTGGTATTGGGAAGGGGGATTGTTTAGAATATTGTTTTTGTTACCTAGATAACGCCTTTAAGCCCTTCTAATATAAAGAATTTTGTAGAAAGCAAACCCTTTAAAGTGAGAAAGACAGTGCCTCTGAGTACAGGTTTTTACTTACTACCAGATGTGTAAATGGTGTGAGAAAACAGATGTCAGATTCTAATACTCATATATTAGCTATTGTAAACTTTTTTTCAAAAATGACTGTATTTTTATAAACTGGATGGTTCCTCGGATACTTGGATATGTTCTCTTGTATCGTGCGGTAGACTGGATGGCAGATGAGAGCACCAGGTCTGTCACAGCTGTCATCGCCAGCAGAGAGAATTACTCATTTTGTTATCCACTTGGAGTGAAGCATCCTGTAATTATGATTGCACATCCTTGCATACAAGAAATAATAAATCAGTCAATGTTTTGTTTTGCTAAACATTTCCCTATTCTACAAGCATTCATACAGCGTACATCGATTGTTGTGCCATCCTGCGGTCTCTATACCATGTTTTTTCACAAATTACAGGTATTGTAGTAACAATGCTGGATGGATTTTCTCGGAGAATGGTAAGTCAGGAAACTGTCACATTGATAATTGGGGTTACCTTTAGCCAAATAATCAGCTGAAGTGATAATATAAGCTTCCATGTGGCTTTTGTATATAGTCAGGTAACACATTATAAGATATTGTATCTAATTTCACGTTATTGTCACATGTATAGTGGAACTTGAGTTTAAATTAATACATAATAATGTATATTTTTGCTTTTTAGCATTTAAACATACATCTGCCTGTGAGTTTTAGAATGCTATTGCTCAGGAATTAGTGTATATCCAGAATATGTATGAAGAAGCAATGTATTATACAATCTACTTCTGTTTATTGATATCTGTATACTGTACTTCTGTGTCCTTTTCTGCAGTGTAAGGCTATGTTCACACTACGTAAAACTACGGCCGTAGTTCTCGCCGCAGAACTACGGCCGTAGTTTTGGGGGGTGGAACATAGCCTATCTTCAATGGGATCCCGGCCTGAGCATACACACATCCTATACACTCCGGCTGGGATCCCATGCGGCACTGCAAAAAACTGACAGGTCAGTTTTCTGCAGCCGGAATTCAGTGAATTCCGGCCGCAGAAAGACCTGTCAGTTCACACAGTGAAGCAAGCGCCCAGAGCCGCTGTGGGCTATGGGAAGCTCTGATGTGGGCGTGTGCAGATGCGCCCGCATCAGAGCTCCGCGGCCGGAAAGATCACCCGGCCGGTACTTAAGTACCGGCCGGGATGATCCGGGCTAAGACCAGCCGGGGTGACGGAATGGCCTGATGGTCACATAATGTGAACATAGCCTTAAAGGGGTAGCTGAATAAAAAAAATGTTTTAAAATCAACTGGTGTCAGAAAGTTATACAGATTTGTAAATTATTACTATTTAAAAATATCAAGTCTTCCAGTACTTATCAGCAGCTGCATGTCCTTCAGGAAGTGGAGTTTCTTTCCAGTCAGACATGGTGCCCTCCGCTGCCAGCTCTGTCCGTGTCAGGAACTGTCCAGAGCAGGAAAGGTTTTCTATGGGATTTTCTCCAGCTCTGGACAGTTCCTGTTAGACAGAGGTGGCAGCAGAGAGCACCATGTCAGACTGGAAGCATATAGCAAGGTCATCTAGCCAGGTTACTACAATGTGGGCTTGTAGGGGCAGAAATGGCAAGTAATAGAATAACCAGGGACAGTCTACAGGTCAGGAGCCAGGAGGTCACATATCTGCAAAACCTGAAGCAGCTTCCTGAGAATGCACAATGCATCAAAATTTTAATACCAAGAGCTAAAAAACAATACAGTACCAGGATTCCCTGTTTTGGTACCTTATGTTAACAGAGAACTCTGTCCGGGACCCATTTTTTTTTTCAAAACACCTGGGGAGGGGGTGGGTGAAAAATATCCACTTATCTCCGAGACAGGACTTAGGATGTGTCGTGGTAGGTCCACTCAGTCATTTATCAGAAGAGGCGGTGTGGTATCCCACAGTTAAGTGCCTTAGGCACCTGTCGCAATGTTCTATCTTTAGTTCAGTGGTGATGAAGGTAGCATTCTGTAGTTTCACCACTAGGTGTCAGCATTACTTTTAAACCTTGTTATGTCTTGCACAGCTGAAGTAAGCAAAGGGTTACTGTTCTTACTGTACCATGTGGTCTGTGCTGACCTATAGGAGATACTCTCTCTCCTTGTACCTATGCCTGCTCTCCACACACACAAAGCCCCTGGGAAAGTAGCTAGTTAGCCCCATGTGGACAGGAAGTCAGTTCAGTGTGGTCTAGTTAGTGAGGTAGTAAGGCACACGTGTATGAAGCAACCAGAGACACCCAGTTTCTTTAGTCTATCAGCTATTTCTACTATGCTAGACACTTCAAGAGGGAGAAAGTCAGGGATTAACCCAGCCCACGCCGAGAACCACTCTACAAAGTGCAGGGCAGTATCCTACAACACAAAGGAACTAGCCTGGATAGAACAAAGCAACCAGAAGGTCTATGTTTTCTATCTTGCAGTGCAGGTGACACCGGGATACCCTCAGACACTTAGCTTCACCCAGGTAAACAAGGCTGGGGCTTGTATCACCCTATTAGGATGGGAAGCTCGACACTGTAGGGCAGAAGGTGGTCAGACATAGTCTAAACACGGGTACAAGTAAACAAGTTTGCATTTAGAAGTAGACAGATTTAGTAAATTCCCCACTACGTGGTATTATTGTTTTTAACACTTAAGTGAATAGAGCTATGTCCTATTCTACCATCAAAGTTTGAGCTAGTGTACTGACACAGCCACGCGAACATTAAAACAGTATCAGAGCTCCCGACATAATTAATCATGATCAGGAGGGCTCAAAGTACCAGTCCCTAGGACACCATCCATACTACGGACAGATTGCGAAGATCGTGTGACTGCCCCCTTATAGTTTGAGCCCTAATGAATTGATCACAAATGCGTAGGCTTACTGACTTGGTCCTTGGACATGTTTCTAAAGGAAATAAGAAGGTATTTGAACTTTTAATGGAGACAAGTGCTCAAGACACTTACCTCATTTCCTTTATATGGAGGTCATTAAAGGGCAATAAAGTTGTTTTTCATAAATCTTCCCTATTGTCCTTGGATTTCATAATATAGTTGTCATGAATGTGCCTGTGCCGAACTCCGTGCGCCCCTTGGCTCGTGCTGCGCGCCTGAGATGGCGCTGATATTCAGTGTTTTTGTATGTTTGTGCGGTGTCCTGGGCCTTGTCTGAACACTGGTCTTTTTCCTTCTGTGTTTGTTCAGCCACGCCCGCTTTGCCTGAGATACTCCTGGCCACTCCGGAGTTAACTCTGATGCTGGGTAGCTTGTCTGGTCAGGTTGCTCTTGCCCCAGGTGTTCTGAGGTGATCAGGGGTCTGGTCCAATCAGCTCCTGCACTGGACCTCTGGTCTCCTATATAGTGTCTGCCAGCCTGCCTCTCACTGCCGGATATTGAGCTTGTCTCTGCCTGGTTCTGTTTCTCTGACTCTTCTGCTTTGTATTTCTGACCATCCCTGCTAGCTGCCTGCCCTGACCATACTGCCTGTTTATTGACCTTGCTTCTTGGATTGTGATTTTGTACTTTTCTGCCCGATTGTTGTGACCCAGACTGTCTACTATTCTTTATTGTGTTTTGTCTGTCTGTCTTGTCTTTTTGTCCCACCAAGCCAGTACAGGGACCGCCACCCAGTTGCTGCCCTAGGGTTTAGCCTAGGGGGGCAAGTAGGTAGAGTCAGTGGGCGGGGCTGAGCTTAGGGTGCACTGTCTGAGTCCGCCATTTTGTCTCTCTTAGTGACTAGTCCTGACAATAGTATAATCAAATTAACCAACACATAGATATAGAATAAGGTTGGTAGATTAGGAAATCATAGTCATATTAGAGCTTCAGATTCTATTTCCTATCTCTTGTCTATGGGCACAGTATACCAAAATAAATTTGTCTATGGAGTTTCCATTATAGACTTCATTTATCCATTGTTCTGATGTTACACTGGACATTTTACATTGAACGCTGTAAAATCAAATTTTCTTAGTCTCAATTCCCTTTATTGGCTGGCCACACTACATCACTGTGAGTTATATATGATTTTGTCATTATGTGGATCTGTCTATTGTAATAAACAGCCTTTAGATTGTTTCCATTCCAACGTCCGACATGGATATCACAGATAATTTTTAAAGTCTCACTGGCATTCTGTTCATTTCATCTCACAATCCCTCAATTCACAGCTGTGCAACAGAGTTGGTCATAAACCTTCTAACATAAGCTACAACAAGTAATATGGTCTAAAAGGGAATGTATTTGGCAACCTCATTGTAATCAAGTAAAAAAATATATATTAAGGCATCGTTGAATAAAAATAATAAAGGCAAAAATAGGACACGTCATAACTTAGAACGGAAGCACGGACCAGATTCCGCATAGGAAACAATGAGATCCGAGTTCTTCCCGGATGTGACATCCGTGTTCATCAGTGAAAAACACAGATGTGATGTAATCAATGTAATTTAAAATGCTTTAAAAAGTTTAGTGAAAAACACGGACATGGATGAAAAATGGATGACAACACGGACGGTTTTGCACGGATCTAAGCAAACTAGTTACATTTATTGAACATGTGAATAAGGCCTTAGGGTCCTATTACACAGCCCGATCATTTCAGCAAACGAGTACTGATCTGCTAGACCTATTACACAACCCAATAATCGGGCAGCAAGGGCTGCATGGACATCATTAGCAATGTCCATGCAGCCCTTGCCCAAACATCTGACACCTTACCTCTCCCTGCCTCTTACCTCTCCCCCTTCCCTCCTGTGCTTCGCAGCTTCTCTTCCCGGTGGCAGCTGCCTCTGAGCGGCCTATCTGTCAGCTGACAGGACACCCAGCCAATCACAGGCCAGGACCACCACAGCCTGTAATTGACTGAGCAGCTTCTCAGCTGACAGGACGTTTAGACGCTGCAGCAGGGAAGCTGCGGAGCACAGGAGAGAAGACCAGGATTGGGGAGAGGTAACGTATCAGATGTTTGGGTAATCGTTAGCTGTCCCAATGATTTTAGGTCTGAAGTTAAATCAACGATCAGCCGATTATTGTCATTGGCTGGTCATTGTCTCTATTACACAGAGCGATAATCGTCCAAATCATCCTGATTCGCCCGATTATCGCTCAATGTAATAGGGCCCATAGTGTCACCAAGCTTCTGAAGTGCTGAGCGCTGTAATGTCTCCTTTTTGCTTCTCCCATCCCTAATCCCACTTGGGGTTTGGCTTCTAGCTGACCGTCAATCAAACAGGAGTAGGGAGAGGTAGCGAGAAGGAGTTACCGCTCTCAGAACTTTTGTGCTTGAGAACGCCTCTTTGACAGTTTACTCTCAAGAATCAAAGTTTTGTTCTATATCCTAGAAGCGCAGATAGATATATCAAAGGTACCATGTCTCTCCTTGATCTAACAGCGTTAGCAGTTTGGAGAGTGAATTACAGCTGACAGATTTCCTGGCCAGACCAATGAGTGTGTGCATAAAAGTGTGTACTAGTGTCAGTGATTGCACTCTCCATAATAGGCTTTAGAATAATTTATTAAAATTAGCCCTAATTAGTAGGTATGGGAAATCAAAATAGGATTATAGGGAGGCTGGCTGACCACTGGCTTGCTTCCATTATGGGCACTAGTGTTGTGGCGATGGTGGTCAGGAACCCTAACCATTTACAAATGTATACTAACTCCTAATATTATTTTTGATTTTGCTGGGGAAAAAAAGAATGGGAAAAAATAACACTAAATTTCTGCAAGTTCCATTCAGATGAATGGCACACTCTGCCACGTGTATTACCGCCCTAACAGTTTGCAGCTTTTATAAATTCTTTCTATGGAGATAATTTTCTTAATTGACCTAAAATCAAGTTATTAAAAGTAATTTTGTTAAAATGCTTTGTCACATGTAATCCTGTGGTATAGTGAAATGTGAAAACAAAAGATGAAATAAAAATTTCATTCATCTCTCGCAGAGATCAGAGTCTATTTCTTTAGACTCCCAGACACTCAAGTATGGCTGACTTTATTTACAATACTGCATGCAATTATTGTTGCCGACAACAAATTTTCACCCGCACTGGAATTTAGGCATCTATACCAGCTGGTTGGGTGGTTTATTGTCTTTACAATAACCAGGGCCGGACTGGGACTGAAAATCAGCCCTGGCACTCACACCCCTCCAGCCCACATACCATATCACACTGTGTCCTTAGGTTGTGTTGTGTTGTATTGCAGCTCAGTTCCATTGACGGGAATGGTGCAAAGTCTATTTATCTATCTATCTATCTATCTATCTATCTATCTATCTATCTCCTATCTATCTATCTATCTATCTATCTCTCTCTCTCTATCTATCTATCTCCTATCTATCTATCTATCTATCTATCTATCTATCTATCTCCTATCTATCTATCTCCTATCTATCTATCTATCTATCTATCTATCTATCTATCTCCTGTCTATCTATCTATCTCTCTCTCTATCTATCTATCTCTCTATCTATCTATCTATCTATCTATCTATCTCCTATCTATCTCCTATCTATCTATCTATCTATCTATCTCCTATCTATCTCTATATCTATCTATCTCCTATCTATCTCCTATCTATATCTATCTATCTATCTATCGTCTATCTATCTATCTATCTATCTATCATCTATCTATCTATCTATCTATCTCCTATCTATCTATCTATCTATCTATCTATCTATCTATCTATCTCCTATCTATCTATCTATCTATCTATCTCCTATCTATCTCCTATCTATCTCCTATCTATCTATCGTCTATCTATCTATCTATCTATCTATCTATCTATCTATCTATCTCTATATCTATCTCCTATCTATCTCCTACCTATATCTATCTATCTATCTATCTCCTATCTATCTCCTATCTATCTCCTATCTATCTCCTATCTATCTATCTCCTATCTATCTCCTATCTATCTATCTCCTATCTATCTATCTCCTATCTATCTATCTCCTATCTATCTCCTATCTATCTATCTCCTATCTATCTCCTATCTATCTATTTCCTATCTATCTATCTATCTATCTATCTATCTATCTATCTATCTATCTATCTCCTATCTATCTATCTATCTATCTATCTATCTATCTCCTATCTATCTATCTCCTATCTATCTAGCTATCTATCTCCTTATCTCCTATCTATTTATCTCCTATCTATCTATCTTTCTATCTATCTCCTATCTATCTATCTATCTATCTATCTATTATGCAACAACAGGCTACAGCAGCAATCAGAGGTGTAAGTAGGGTCCTAGGAAAATTTTTAGGATATGTAAAATAATATTACACATATCCTGTATAATGTTAGCACTGGTAAGACAATTTTCTATGCATGATAATACTGTATATCTCTAAATAGCTGTCATAGTTCCCAAATAACACCAGTATACAGAAAGCGCATATTATCATTATACAGATTACCGCCATATTGTTACTGACCAATCCTTTATAAAGAGACTGATACTACCATTATTACAGTATACAAGTCACAGACAATATCTCAACACTGTGACCACTACCATCATCACAACAACATGACTAATACCACTATGCTGTCACTGAAGAAAATCCACTATGTGAACACAAGTATTACCAATAAAATAAGTATACACAGGACAAATAATACCATGACCACTGCCGTCATCACCATACAGTGACTGGATAATACTGCTGTACTGTCTATTAATAATATTCCCTTTATAGCACCAGTATATAAAATGCAATATTCTACCTCAGCATTGACTAGAGATGAATTTCAGAGGATTTGGGTTAATGTGAACCTAAACTTACTGTAAGGTCACTCATCTCTAGCCGTGACCACATAGAGGTAAATATCCAGCTATACAATGGATCTACAGGCCTTAAGAGTGTGTTCACACATATAGGATCTGCAGCAGATTTCATGCTGCAGATATCTTTGTTACTAAATGACGGAACCCAGCATCAAATATGCAGCAGATCCTGTACGTGTGAATGCACCCAAAAAGTGATTATGCATGATTGTGCAGTTACATCCAGTGACTTACAGGAGGCGTCTTCCTACATGAATCATAAGTGACGTTCTTGGTAGTCAAAGTTGTCTGTTCTTTCCATCTGGCTCAGCCCATCATAAAGATTTCTCCAGCCATGACTCTTCTCCCCAGAATCTGCGAGACAAACACTTTAGGCTCCACGCTCCAGCATCATCCTAACCTTATACCTCATCATAACCCTATATTGCCCATTGCTTTACACAGTAACAGTGCCCCCTCTGTGCTCCCACATAAGCAATCAGGCCCAATATGTGCCTCCAGATAGTAGTCAAGCAGCTCTGTGTGCCTATATAGTATTAGACCCTCTGTGTTATGTCATTATATAGGCAACTTTAATGCTCCCCTATAGTAGGCTCCCCTGAGCAGCAGTCCCCATATACCATAGGTCCCACTGAGCAGAACTTATATAGCACAGGTCCCCATATGCAGCCCATAAAAAATATAGCCCCCCACACATAATATAGATGCCCTGTGCAGTCCCACATAATATAGCCCTTTCCCCTGTGTAGCCCACAAAGTATATCCTACCTTTGAAGCCCCTACATAGTATAGGTCCCTGTGTAGCCAGCCCCCACATAGCATAACCCCAATATATTACCCCCCCCCATGTAGCCCCCCACATAGTATAGGTCCCTGTGTAGCCAGCCCCCACATAGCATAGCCCCAATATATTACCCCCCCCCATGTAGCCCCCCACATAGTATAGGTCCCTGTGTAGCCAGCCCCCACATAGCATAGCCCCAATATATTACCCCCCCATGTAGCCCCCCACATAGTATTGGTCCCTGTGTAGCCAGCCCCCACATAGCATAGCCCCAATATATTACCCCCCCCCTTATAGCCCCCCACATAGTATAGGTCCCTGTGTAGCCAGCCCCCACATAGCATAGCCCCAATATATTACCCCCCCATGTAGCCCCCCACATAGTATAGGTCCCTGTGTAGCTAGCCCCCACATAGCATAGCCCCAATATATTACCCCCCCCCATAGTATAGGTCCCTGTGTAGCCAGCCCCCACATAGCATAGCCCCAATATATTACCCCCCCATGTAGCCCCCCACATAGTATTGGTCCCTGTGTAGCCAGCCCCCACATAGCATAGCCCCAAAATATTATTCCCGCCCCGGTGTAGCCCCCCACATAGTATAGGTCCCTTTGTAGCCAGCCCCCACGTAGTATAACCGCAACCTATTATTCCCGCCCCCTGGAGCCCTCCACATAGTATAGGTCCCTGTGTAACCAGCCCCCACATAGTATAGCCCCCAAGAAATTAACCCCCCCCGTAGGCCCCACATAGTATAGGTCCCTGTGTAGTCAGCCCCCACATAGTATAGCCCCAACATATTACCCCCTTCCCATGTAGCCCGCACATAAGATAGGTCCTTGTGTAGCCAGCCCTTACATAGCATAGCCCCAATATATTACCCCCCCACATAGTATCGGTCCCTGTGTAGCCAGCCCTCACATAGAATAGCCCCCAACATATTATCCCCCCCCATGCAGCCCCCCACATAGTATATGTGGCCCTCTGTAGCCCCCACATGGCATTTCCCCCTGTACAGCCCCCACATTGTAAAAAAAACAACAAAAGTATACTCACCTCGGATCCAGCAGATTCTTCCTGGTCCTCTCTGGTCCGGTGCCGTTAGCTGCTTACATTTTCCGTCATCAGCAGCCCGATGCAGACCGGCCCCGGAGTCTCCCAGCTCCAGCCCCGCGGCGCCTGCACCTCTCTCATCTACTGCACGTCGGCGGACGTGTGACGTCATCCGTTACTGCCGGCCACAGAGCAGTAGATGAGAGAGGTGCAGGCGCCGCGGGGCTGGAGCTGGGAGACTCCGGGGCCGGTCTGCATCGGGCTGCTGATGACGGAAAATGTAAGCAGACAACAGCAGCAGCAGATGCAGAGCGGCCGCACCAACTCCTTGACCTGTGCGATGTGCGACGGCGGCGGCCGGTAGGGCTAGCGGAGGGGGGTTGGTCGGCGGCCCTCGGATTGATAATCTGAGCAGCCCAGCGGGCATTTGCCCGGCCTGCCAGATTGTCAGTCCGGGCCTGACAATAACCCTAAACCATATAGATACATTAGATACAGCGGGGAAAAGTATTTAGCAGGTTTTCCCACCTACAAGGAATGGAGAGGTGTGGACTGCCAGTCAGCTCTGTGTGTTCTTGGGAGCTGGAGTCTCAGCCCCAATCACGCAATGGGGCTGGAACTCCAGTCTCCATAAATATACTCCCCTCAGTATCCTCCTTGCCTGTGATAGAGCCTCATTAGTGAGTGTGACTAAGCTAGCGTTTATATTCTGATAGCGTTATTCCTGGTTTCCTGACCTTTTGGCTTGGTTTTCTGACTACCTCCTTAGACTCCTGACTTTGTACCGCAACTACTGTTTGGTTTTGACTCGGCTAGTGGACTGTTCTATTATTGTGTGTGTATTGTCTTGTCTTCATCTTGTGTTCCACTTTTAACAGCATAGTGGTCAGTCTTCAGTCTGCCAGCATTAGTGCATCACTTGTCCCATGTCTTTGGGCCCCCAGTCTGACATATCTTCTGCAGATCTTTCATGTTTCGGGGCTGTCAATGGGAAACAGTAGCGGATTATAATAGGTCCATTTCAGGTAGCCTGGGGCCCTGAGCTCTAAGTGATGTATTTTCTCTAGGCTACAGTTCTGCCATGAGCTGCAAAAAATTGCTGCTTTTTTACCACAATTTTGCACAAATAATGGCATCATGACACTATCCATCCTGTACTATAAACACCACGCTAGTGCTGCCATAGTTACAGTGGAGTGGGGGGGCCCAGGCTTGGTGAACAACCTGGGGCCTATGGTAAAGGTACTTCGCCCCTGATGGAAAACATTGAGTTCCACCTCCCTTCAAATATTTTCTATTGGGTTCAGGTCTGGAGACTCCAGGACCTTGAAAAGCTTTTCATGTAACCACTCCTTAGTTGCCCTGAGTGTGTGTTTGAGGTCACTGTCATGCTGGAAGACCCAGCCACAACCCATCTTCAATGTTCTTACTGAGGGAAGAAGGGTGTTTGCCAAAATATCACATCAGTCTCTATCTACATACAAAAATCTCCATCCATCCTACCTTCAATAGGGTGCAGTCATCCTATCCTCTGTGCAGAAAATCACCCTAAAAATATGTTTCCACCCCCATGCTTCACAGTTTGGACTGTGTTATTGGGGTTGTACTCCACAGCAAGTGAAGTTGACACCAAAAAGTTCTATTTTGGTCTCATCTGGCCACATGACTTTTTCAAATGCCTCCTCCAGATCATCTAGATTGTCACTGGCAAACTTTAAATGAGCCTGGACATGTGCTGGCATGAGCAGGAGGACCTTTTGTGCCCTTCAGTATTTTAATTCATGATGGCATGATGGTGTGTCTTTGAGATTGTGGTCCCAGCTCTTTTCAGGTCATTGATCAGGTCCTCCCGTGTAGTTTTGGGCTGATTCTTTACCTTTTTCAGAATAATCTTTACCTCACAGGGCATGATCTTGCATGGGGCCTCAAACCCGGGAATATTGACAGTCATCCTGTGTTTCTTTCATTTACTAGTAATTGCACCAACAGTTGTTACCTTCTCACCAAGCTGCTTGTCTTTTATCCTGTAATCCATCCCAGCCTTGTGCAGGTCTGCAATTTTGTCCCTGGTGTCCTTAGACAGCTCTCTTTTAGCCATATTGGAGAGGTTGGAGTGTGATAGATTGTGTGGACAGTTCTTTTTTTTATACAGGTAATGAGTGCAATTAATACAGGTAATGTTTGCAGTGTAGGAGAAGCCTTTTAAAGAAAAACTAACAGGTCTATGAGAGACAGAATTCTTTCTGGTTCATAGGTGATCATATCTCTTTTTTATAGCTGTGCCCACTGTGTTTCTTTTTCTTTGGAATTTTTTTTATACAATCTGTCTCTCACAGTTTGGGTGTACCTTATTTTCCCCACTGTATATCAGATAGGTATATACAATATGTTACATCGTATTATAATGATGAGAATACATTTTTTCACATGGCTTAGGCACAATATATGCATATATTTAATAATAATACCAATTATTTTCTACCTTTTCAAATGACAAGTAAGCACCTATCCACAAGGTGCTTTGCTCTTTCTCATGTTCACTTGATAATTGCTTTGTATCCGGATGCACCTCTACTGAATTGTACTGTAAGTGACCTCAATAAGCCTCATTTCTGAAATGCCAATCCCTGTTCTACTTCTACCTGATGATTTGCAGAAGAATTTGTGACCTCGAAGGAAGTAATAAAGGCACGGAACATAATCATTTGTAACCAGCTGTTCATCTCTTATGTAAAAATAAACTGAATTCTATAGAAGTAGCCTGTGCAGATAATTATACTGTTGTTTGCTTATTATCTATCTACAAGCTGTCATCAGTCTTTTTTACCTTCATATAATAGGTCATACACATTGTATAGGGAGGGCACAACTAGCAGAGCCATACACTAGAATTCTACAATTATATAGCTTATTAATCTAGTACCATTTCATTTTAAGGTTTATAGTTTCTTTTCAAAGCTTTTTATGATTGTAATGCTATTTTCCAGGCCAATCGGTTGCATTATGATCAGCTAAAGATGAAGAAATGCATCTGCAGGATACTTTAAATTAATGTAGACAGTTATGTTTTTAGATTTCTTATTAATCTTAGCGACTTGAAAAAAGTCATGTATTTTCTATATTTTGTACTGTACCTGAATGGTTGGCACAATGGTGGAGGGATAAAGGGGTCACTTGAGGAGCAGAAGATGGCTAAAGCCTACTGCTTCCCAAAGTTGAAAGACAAACGACCAGAAATGCTCCCTCTTTTCCACCCCACCAGAACACAATCCATTGATCTGTCACGCCTAGGCCTCACCATAGCTAAGTCCACTCTGACATATCTGGGAATAAAAATAGGTAGGACCCCTCACTCCCGCTACTCCCTCAACTATCCCCCCCTATTTGCTAAGATAAGGTCAGATCTCTATAGGTGGCATTCACTTCCTCTCTCCCTGTTGGGCAGGTGCCATTTAGTCAAAATGTCAGGGTTTTCTAAACTCCTATACCCACTTCAAACTATACCCATGCTCCTCAAACATACTGATATAACTTCCCTCCACTCTACTTTCACCAAATTTATGTGGGCTGGCAAGAAACCGAGAATCGCTCTCTCCAAATTTATGCTATCCACAGGGAATGGAGGGGTTAACTTCCCCAACATCCGTGGTTATAACCTAGCCTGCCTATTTAGGCATATACTTGACTGGCAGCATAACACCTCCATCCACTCCAACACCCCTCTAGAACGGCAGCTGTCTAAGCCTTGGGATCTCATGGCAGTCCTTCATGGTCCTCTCTCTGCGCTCCCTCAGTCGGTGAAACACTCTGTTGTCATACGTGATACCATACTGGCGTGGAGACAAATCCGACAGGTATATAATAGACCATTTCAATGCTCCAAACACTTTCCCCTATGGAACGTTCCGGATTTTCCTCCGGGTAATACTAGTTGTCTCCTATCCCAGTGGAGAAATGGGGGGGTAAGAGTCCTGGGAGATTTACTACATCCTTCTGAACGTCGCTGGCTTTCTCTGCCCGAAATAGCGGAATCCTTTCGCACACCTTCAGTTGACTTTCTTTCCTATAACCAAATTAAATCATACTTTAGATTACATAACATGGCGTCGGAAGCTCCCTTGAATGATTTTGATGCCCTGTTACTAAATCCTCCCAGCAACTCCATTTCTCTTCTGTACAAGAAACTTCTCCCACGACTCATGACATCCTCCTCCGTACTCCCAGGTAGATACTGGAGAAAGGTACTTAATATTCCTGACATGGCCAAACATATCCAGGCGGGACTGGTCGCCTTCCGTAAGCGTATTATAAACGAGAAGTGGAGGGAAACACAACTGAAACTCATACATAATGCAATCTATGCGTTTCAGTTCCCTCCCTCCACACGGATTCCGGAGCGCAGACCAGCCTGCCCAAAATGTGATGCCCCTAAAACTGACCTATTCCATGGTATTTGGACTTGTCCCCGTCTGGAGGCGTACTGGAGAGAGGTGTCTAATCTTATCAATAGGGTCACTTCCTTTGCTGCACTACTAACCCCGATGGAAGCCCTGTTCCATGTAGGGGTAAACCCTGATGAATCTGAAGAGGCTTATTCTTACCTTCCGGCCCTGGCATACTATATAATAATGGTTGCCAAACTATGCATCCTTAAGGAATGGATAAAACCTACCCTTCCAACCCTAGCCACTGTGATTGAGCGGTTGCAACATCTCTTTTATGTGGAACATAGGCTAGCCTTAAGGGAAAAGGAAAAACTGACTGAACCGCTCTTCTGCAGATGGAAGTGCTTCATCATAGCATACTTTTCCCAGTCAGAGATCCAACACATCGTGAAACCCTTTACACAATCCACGTGGTATCTCACGGAAGATTTGAAGGGATCTCTAGGCTCACTTAAATTTCAGCGTCCTACAAATGCACCCTGATTACTACCATGATTTCACCTATACCTCCTCCCTCTCTCCAGTGCGCCCTGACAATTATCAGACACTTACCAGTAATAACTCTATCGCTTGCCAACACCCTCAGATGTTACCAAGTGGTCATGCCTCCTGTGAGGTAGCTCTCACACCTGGGTCGTCTGCAACCGCTGCTATTATTTTTCCTGGGTATTTGCACATGGGATGATCGTTGTTAGAGTTGTTGTTGTTAGTGTTAGTGTGGTTATTATGGTTAATATTGTGTTTTATTTGCCGTGTTTCAAACTATTACTTGCCTTTATATCCTAAGGCTGAATGATCCTAACTGGAACTCACCTTTGTAAACTGCTATGCTTTTGAGTGCCTATATGATATAACACCTGGGACTTCATGTATGACTCCATATATTTAGTCTCCTACTATTCCTTGCCCCGGGATGACATTATTGTTTACTTAGCCTGTATTTTGTACCTGTCTCTGTAAACCTTGAATAAAATATTATTAAAAAAAAGAAAAAAAGAAAAACAAACGACTTAGATAGCAATGATCTGCTGCTGTTGCCCTGTGGAACAGAAGCGGCTGCAGCAGACCGCCATTATCTTCTATGGATTGCCCGGGCAATCTAGCGTGGCCCCTCCTGCACTTACCCGCTTGCTGCCGATGCGTGTAATAGTGCCGGTAGCAAGCGGGGAATGAGGACCAAGTGAGCACTGACAGAGCTCTTCTCCATCACTCGTGTAATATGGGCTGTACTTCCGAAACATGAAGTGAGCGCCAGATTTCAGAAGGTTTCAGCCATCTTCTGCTGCCTGGATAACTCTTTTAATGCATAGCAATAGACCATGTGACAGCAAGTTGGCCACCATTTCTGCATGTCGATTTGACGATGGTCCAGAAAAATAAAAAATGATTTGGTTCTTGGGGAGCCAGCTACGGAAACATCGAGGTCTTACTTTCTCTTACTATCTCTCTCTAGGCAGACCACTATTGAAGAGGCAAACTAGGTGAACACAGCCTATCATATGATCCCAAATGGCAGAGCTATAAACTGAAGTTGTGAAACTAAGTGATTGGTACATGGAAAGAAAAGACGTGGATGAGTTTTTTTTCCCTATTCCGAAACACAGTTTCTGATACATGTGGATCTCTAACCTGAATGGTTTAACACTGGGCAGCGACCACTATTGCCACATCACCAGTGCCCATAGAGAGAAGGTGATCTAGTTCGGTTTCTGTGGAATTGTGTGGCCCAAAGCCAGGAGATTTGGTCTGGCAGTAGTAGTATTGCAGTACCACTGGGTTGCTCCAATTATGGGAACTAGTGTTGTTGCGATGGTGCTCAGAAACCCTTACCATTTAGGTTAGGAATATAGATGAGCGAACCGGGTTCGTGTTCGAGTCGATCCGAACCCGAACGATCGGCATTTGATTAGCGGGGGCTGCTGAACTTGGATAAAGCTCTAAGTTTGTCTGGAAAACATGGATACAGCCAATGACTATATCCATGTTTTCCACATAGCCTTAGGGCTTTATCCAAGTTCAGCAGCCACCGCTAATCAAATGCTGAAAGTTCGGGTTCGGATCGACTCGAGTATGCTCGAGGTTTGCTCATCTCTAGTTAGGAACCCATACGAATCAGGAACTATAAACTGGTGTGTGGTCTTACACACTTTGATCATGATGTAACTTTTTTTTCTGAGAGCTTAAAAACAGCATAAAAAAACAAAACAAATCCGGATTTCTGCACGTTCCATTCAGATGAATGGCACACTCTGCCATGTGTGATTCCAGTTTGCAGCATTTATAACTTCTGTCTATGGAGATAATTTTTTAATTGACCCAAGATCAGGTTATTAAAAGTAATTTAATTATGATTAGTCACATGTCATCCTGTAGTATAGTGAAATGTGAAAACAAAAGATGAAATACAAATTTAATTTGTCTCTGACAGAGGCCAGAGTCTATTTCTGTAGAACTCCAGAGATCATTTTAAAAAAAACAACAAAAAAAATGAAGTTTTGGAAGAGCTTTACAACACTTTGAGCAATACCCAATGGCAAAACTCTACTAATAAACTGACCCTTCATTAAAACTTTCTTGCCCAATGCCCATGTCATAGGTGGCACCTGTGCATTACTGAGCTGAAGTCCGTTAGTGTAGTACCATATCTCCCACAGTTTTCTGACACTAGGATTCTGTAAAACAAGCAAAAACTTTGCCAAATAGTCTCTGTGTAGCTATACAAGCAAACATGTTGAGATGGAACAGGCTGTAAAGGACACGACTTGCAGTAGTCAGTAGATTGTGGCATGATCTAACTTGAAGAGCATTCCCAGAAAAATCAGTTGTGGCGTGTACCCACAAAGCACTAACTCCAACTTAGGTAAAAAAAGAGATCTTAAATCGAATGTACCACTAGGTACATCGCTTTGTGTTTTTTACATAAATTGACTGGTGCCAATGCGGTGATGCAGGTTGCACCGCCACCCTGTTCCTGTGCACAGCGCCAGTCTATTCCCAAGCACCGCCCTGGCATGAAACTATCACCTCTCTGTAACACAGCCCTATTAGAATCAATGGAGCTTCACTTCACAGAGGGAAGATCGTCACACTGGGGGCAGGCAGGCCCATGCCCCAGTACTTGATGCTGGGAAAGGACCGATGCCATGCGTGGGAATTGTGCAGCGGTTTAAAAAAAGGACTGCGGAACCGTCATCCCCATGCCGGTGCCAATCCATTCATGTAAAAAACTTAAAGCGATGTACCTGATGGTACATTCTCTTTGATTGGCCTGATAACATGTCAAACGTTTTTTTTTTTTTAATGACAGGTACTCTTTTAGTGACAAAGGCATCAGATTATTGGGGAGATTTATCAAACTGGTGTAAAGCAGAACTAGCTCAGTTGCCCCTAGCAACCAATCAGATTCCACCTTTCATTTTTCAAAGAATCTGTGAGGAATGAAAAGTGGAATCTGATTGGTTGCTAGGGGCATTTGAGCCAGTTTCACTTTACACCAGTTTAAATAAAGTCTATAAATCTCCCCCTATGTGTCTAGACACAAGCACAGGGTGCCCAACTTGATGAGGGCCAAGTTTTAACAGAATGTGAGGAATTATTTTCATTGTAGGGGGAAAATACACAACTTGACATGATCACAGTTAACGTTTCCACACTTGTAGGTTCCCAGCAACAAGTAATTTAGTTATAGTAATTTGCACCTCTCTTTAATTATATGTATCATCTTCTAATTTTAATGATCCTGAATATTTAAAATGTCTGTCTTTTCTGTAAACTGCTTGTTTCTGCTCACATATAAAGATACACTAGGGGAGATTTATCAAACTGGTATAAAGTAGAATTGGCTCAGTTGCCCCTAGCAACCAATCAGATTCCACCTTTCATTTTTCAAAGACTATGTGAGGAATGAAAGGTGGAATCTGATTGGTTGCTAGGGGCAATTAAGACAATTCTACTTTACACCAGTTTGATAAATCTCCCCCAGTATATTTTAAAAAAAAAAAAAAAACCTCTTCATCAAAAGACGGATGTTTTTCACGTAAAAAAAAGACATTGTGGCAACATAGTCTTTTTTTATTTTTTTTGTACAATATTTTTATTGAAATTTTATTTAAAAAAAGGTCTTCTTCCCATTTTAGTTTATAAACGTCTTGAGCCGGATATGTTTGGAGTAATAATTTATCACTTTTAGAAATACCTTGAGAAGATGGGCAATATAGACAAATGCTGACAGTGAAGAGCAGCGCTGTTTTTCTCCACTCTTGGCCTCTTAGCAGCAGATATTTTAACATATTTTGTTAACTGTGCACTCAAAAAATATTCAGCTGCTATCTAGTCACCAATATTCTGTATACCCCCATAGTATTGTTGGTACGTTAGATTTACCACCTGGCAATGCACTAATTTCAGGTACCATTTACGATTATAGGTCTGTTGCTTGTTCTACATTTGCTATGGAAAACAACAGCTGCAGGCCGAAGACTTATCCTGCAAATACGTTTCACTGAACACGGATATATATTTTGTGAGAAAAGGAGCAGAAAGGCAACAAATGCAAAACAAATAATGGGTTTTGTGTAGATATCAAGTGTTTTGTTCTAAGCATGAAAAATAAACACCAATGTACTGTTTAGAGGGAACTAATTGTAGCGTACTGAGCTTCTGGCTACAGAACCACACTGAAAGTGGAAGTTTTACCAACTCAGATTTAGAGGTTTATTTGTATTATTATGAGGTTTAAAGGGGTTGTCCACTGAATGTCTGGCTTCTCTTCTCATTGATCATGGGAAATGTATTTAAATGTGATAGCTGCTCTGGCATGTAGTGGTGGATCCTGAGTGGGTGGTCACTCTGTGTGACATCCATATACCCTATAACGGCATATGGATAAAGCATATTGTGAGAAAACCCCTTTGGGTTTTGGCCACAATGCGCTCACTCCTATGCATTGCCATACCTGATGTGTACACCTGGGCCTGGCTCATTTGAAGAGTATCCCTGTCCCAGAGGCTTTCTGCTGGGATCTCCTATGCTTCTCTATTGTCCAATCAAAATGTATCAGCTGCTATGAAATCTACTGATGCTTAGATCGACAGACATGCACCCAGAAAGACCACTAGTATAAGGTTGGGATTGGACTTGTCCATCAAATCAAGGGGACCAAAAACCTGCAATATACTATAAACTGTAGCAACCAATGAGAAAAAGAAAGTAACGGACCGGCACTAATACTGGTTCACACCAAAATATCGGCAAACTGAACTGACATCGTGGGAGGCTGAAAGTATGTGGTGAAGATATAGGTGGTGCTCAGCTCACAGTATATAGTCACGGGAAATCTCAGCACAGTAGGAATGAAAATAGCGGCACTCACCCAGGTAGTCTTCAATCTTTATTGCAGTGTAGCGTACAACATAAATCCACTAGGGTAACATACAGGTGAGGGAGGACGCAAGGGGGGTGCATACAGCTGTATGCACCCCCCTTGCGTCCTCCCTCACCTGTATGTTACCCTAGTGGATTTATGTTGTACGCTACACTGCAATAAAGATTGAAGACTACCTGGGTGAGTGCCGCTATTTTCATTCCTACTGTGCTGAGATACTATAAACTGTATCTATCATACTAAAATGTAACTAAAAGTATATAAAGCAATAAAATATTACTTATAAATAATACAAAGAAATATTAACAAAGGAGTTAAAATAATATAGCAAGAAAGGGTTAAGATTTTTTTTTCCGGATTACTTACACTATCCACATCCCAGTCATGAGCACACATCTCTCAGTCCTTCCCTGATGTCTCATATGCACAGCTGCTAGTCAATGGGGGGGGGGGGGGGGGGGGTTGGTGCCAAATTCTCCAGACAGACCCCACAGTGGATATTACAAATAGTGGCTTGGGTTTACTAACCTATAGCAAACATACTACTAAAAGGGTTGCAGAGAGGGGACAATCGTCTGCTATATCTTAACTAAAATATTTGAACATTTTTTGTAGAACACTGGACTCGGTCAGTCGGATTGCGTCTGTGTGAAGTTAGAAAGTACTTTAGACTTTTGCAGCAAGTAAATTTGCATTTTGGCAATTAATTCCCTATAATTCGCAGCCCTATAAAACCTGCTGCCTAGGACAGCTGCTTCAGTCTCTGTGATTATCGGCACACCCCTGATTGGCAGAGTTATTATCTTTCTGAGGACTGACTTGATATGAACAATAGCATTTGAAACAATGATGTTTATGAAGCTATGATGCATTGATCACTGGCTTCCCACTTAACAAACCAGATGTTGCAGTTATGAAGTAAATAATACAATGCCTCCTATAAGAATGGGGAAAGTGATAAGACATATTGTACTATCATCAAAAAATTAAAGTGTGCCTCCAGCCCGAAGTGTACACCTGACAGCGTTCCTTTATCTGTATTTGTAGTAACTGAGAGGGATGTTTATCATAAAGCACCTACCTCTGTTTCCAGTACTCATTTACTAAGAGGCGCAAATTCGGCCGGACCTGCACCTGGCGCATGTATTCTACAATAAATCTACACCTGCTTGGAGAAGTTGTAGATTTGTGCTATGATTTACACCTGCAAGTGTGGTGTCCCACCATGGGTGTTTGTGTCTCTCCTGTGCACCTCTCAAAGAAGCTTCTCACTCCAGGTTAAGTGGTGATGAAGGTGTTCTGCAGTTTCACCACTAGATGTCAGTATTTTTTATATGTATATGTATTTTTATGAGTTTCACAGCTGAAGCTCCTAATGGGTTAATGTTTTCTGTGTACCATGTGCTCTTATTGACCTATAGGAGGTGCTTTCTACTTCTGATCTATCTCTATCCTTTTCTCTTATGCACACACTCATCCCCACCACAGGGTAGCTTACTTGACCCCTGTAGGAAGTTAGTTACTTGGTGGAGGAAGTACAGAGGAGTTTTATACAGATTCTTGTGGGAGAAAGACGCACAAAGCAAGTGTCCCTGCTGTAGCCAGGACCCTTGTCCAGGACCAAAGTCGGTCAGTGATGTCTAGTCAAGACACGAGTGTGTTCAGATGCAGCTAGAGACAACCTGTTCTTCTACTACTGCTTATACTATATCTACTATGAAGTGCTTAACACTAAAAAGGGAGAAGAGTCCAGGAACAACGTAACCTATGCTGAGAACAAGTCTAAAAAGTGCAGGGTAGTATCCTGAAACACAAGAGGCACTAGCCTGGATAGGACAAAGCTACCAAGGAAGGTCTATGTATCCTATCTCGCAGTGCAGGCAGCTGGGACACCCTGGGAACTTAGATTCACCCAGATAACCATGACTGGGGCTTGTATCACCCTATTAGGATGGGTCACTCGACACTGTAGGGCACAAGGTGGTCAGACACAGTGTAAAGACGGTTACATCTAAACTCACTCTACAAGTATTCTCTAAAGTTCCAGCAGAGTACAGTGCTACATTGGGTTGGGATTCCCTCAACAAACTCTTCTCCTCTACTCAACTTTCCAAGCACCACTACAACTGCCTCTCTCTTTTCAACTTCTCCAGCACCTCCTCAAGCACAAGCGAGTTCAAGCACTAAAGTCTGGGTAAAGATTTATCTATTTTACAGAAGTGTATTGTATTACTGAGAGACTTTGCAGTAAAGATGATCTATTTTTGATATTATTGGGACTCCATATCCTTTATACGCACCAACACCCATACACACCAAACGCACAAACTGGGTTATTTTTCTTCTTTCGGTGGGTGGCAGTACTGATAGTCCGGGTGGGTCAATTGCTACTCAGGACTACCGTGACAAGAGCCCAAGGGATCCACTACAACCTGGCAGGTCACCGACCATTTGGGGAACACTACAGACCGGCCACACTAAAAAGCAGGTACCAAAATCACACCTGTGTGCTAGACTAGCATTGGCATCCAGACAGTTACCATCACTGGCCAAATAGTGCACAGCCGACCACCACAGAAGTGGCGTCACCAGTAAGTCACCAGTACCACTGAAGCAGGCATTAATCATGATAAATTAGGCACGAGAGGAGGCCATGTCTCCTCTCAGCCTTGCCATGCCTTCCCTGCCCACCCATCAGATGAGTGGGGGATACAGCTAGCGAATGTTAACAATGTTAACCCTTATACTGACAATATACCTCAGTGTATGCTGTTCAGCCAGTGTTTGGCAGTGTGACAAGACAAAGAAATAGCAGGACAAACAGATAACATACAATACCCAAACAGTTTCAGACACTTAGGTATTTCTCAGCCACACAACAACTTTCGGCTGGGATATAGGTACTAGGACACTGTACATGTAATAAATAAATATGCTCTGAAGAAGGGGAAATGGAAGCTTCTCAGTATGAAACCTTTTGTGTATTTGAGCATTAAATAATGAATGTCAGGATCAGTGTTAATAAGGCTGGACACCCAAGGGAAAAAGACAGAGATGCAGAAACTGAATGCATCCATGAATGACGTAACTGATAGTCTGGTATGTGTAAAATGTACTGGCACATTTTTCTGCACAACTCAGTTTTAAAACTCCATTTAACAGATTATTTATTTAGAACGTACAGATATTATGTGCACATAAGGATATACGGTACATTATAATGATAGAAAAATGAAAGTCTAAAATGATTTCTCAAACCAATTGCACCATTTAACAATAAAATGGCTTGGCATCTTGGCTTGCTGTTTGTAATTTCCATTTGAATGTGAAAGCTGGTAAATATCATTGCCTTAATCTGGGACAAATTGTACCAAAACACCAGTACATGCAATGCATCAGATTTATTATATGTTTTACACAATTTTGTACCTTATTGGACAATAGAAAGTAGGTTCTCCGCACAAGAAAATTGCAGTTAAGATAGTTTTATTCACGAGTTGGAAAGCAAAAACGAATTACATCTCTTTCTTTCCCCAGCATCTACATTGTCCCACCAGGACTCCTCATTCATGGGCCTCCTCGCCACCTATGCCCCTTGCTATCCTCCCTACCCCAACCAACATGCCACTACCCCCCTCTCCTTATCTGATACTCTGATTATAGCACATTCACCAGTCTAGCACTGAAGTACCACTCATCCCACCCAGTAGGTGTCCTCTGCCTCCGGACACCATCTTACCAGCCCTTCTCCCCTGCTTCTCTCCAGATCCTATGCTTCTATCCCATACTTCCTCCCCCTAGCCCATCTGTATTGTTCTTTCCCTCCATATACCCCCATTTCATACCCCTATTCATCCTTATTAGACAGTTATGATAAGTTGCTATCAATAATAAAAAAAATTTATGTGTCAGGGACAACGAGTGGTGAGGCGGCTATGCTGCCATGTTCTCCTCTGCCAGCTCTGTGTCTGCGACCTAGACGGCCCCATAGACTTGCATTGGGAGTCTGTCCAGGTCAGGTGACACAGAGCCAGGATTGAATGCACTAAGCACATACTTCTCTCGTGTCAAAAGTTTTCTTTTAATGACAGGTATGCTGTAAATGTTCATTCCACTACACGCCTCCTATTCTTGTTCAATCCTTTATCCCTAGGTGTATAGTCATCATATAATACAGCACTACAGCATAAAAGGTACAAAATAATATACTACATATCAGAGGTGTAGCCAGCCTTTCCTGCCCCCGGGGCAAAGATTTAGTTTAGCACCTGCAATCTGAGGGGGTCCCAGTGTGGAACTGATGCTGGGGTCACTCAAACAACCAGTGAGAAGCCACGTGCTGACCCTGTCCCATCCTGCACTGACCTGTATATGTGACCACAACTGCCTTGTGACTAACAACTACACAGCTCTCAGGGTATGCTGGGAGTTGTAGTTTCTGAGGGGGGAACCTCTTGAGTTCTCTGTTCATACGTACTACAATTCCCAGCATATCCTGAGAGGTTCAGGCCATCAGTAAATGCTGGGAGTTGTAGTGTTTGCAGCTGTTGTAGTTGGAGGGTCCTAGGAGCATTGTACACTGACTACATTATGGAAGATAAGAATACATAGGGGGGAATTTACCATTTATGGCCCTGGCATACACCAGGGAGAAGGTGTAAGTCCCACGGATTTTCTAAGAGGCATGCACCTCCTACTTAATCCAACATAGGGCATAGGGATGCATAGGGATGGGGATTTATCTAAGACTGGTGTATGGATATGCTAGTCTTGATAAATTCCCCCGAGATGTTCTGTAAAGGCTCAGTGTGTGGAGGTGACCCCAGAACCCCAGGGGATAGAACAAAAATAAAATATTAACATATTATCACCATACATATTACCACACATTATCACCACACATATCACCACACATTATCACCACACATAGCCAAGGCTGCACTTAGACTTAATATATAAATGCTTCAGGTGTCACTGTCACCATAAGAAAACTTTTGACACATCATAAAGACATGTCAAAATTTTGATCAGTCCCGGCTTGTTGTCCCGATCAGTACAGATGTAAACATTCAGACCCTGACAGATCAAAACCTCTCACATGTCTCCAATCTGCTGACTAGATCTTTTGACAATGGGCCATGTAAAAGGACCCCTGCTATAGGAATATGGGCCTGTACTGTGAGTAATAATCACTTCTCTGGCTCCTTCAGTTTCTTCTTATCGGAAACCTTTTTTATTGCACCAAACAGACAGGTTTAACTCTTACACTGCCTGCACAGGTAACTGGTCCATGAGCTGCAGGCAGGCAGTATAAGGGTTAAACTGTCAGCAATAAATAAATACAACTCACTGACAAGGAGAAACTAGGGAATCCAAAGAAAGGAGCTGACAAACACACACGCACACATACACACATCTATCCATCCATCTAGACCCTGACACTACACTGCCCTGTCCCACACACACATCTATCCATCCATCTAGACCCTGACACTACATTTCCCTGTCATACACACACACACACACACACATCTATCCATCCATCTAGACCCTGACACTACATTGCCCTGTCATACACACACACACACACACACATATATCCATCCATCTAGACCCTGACACTACACTGCCCTTTCCCACACACACACACATCTATCCATCCATCTAGACCCTGACACTACATTGCCGTCTCACACACACACATCCATCCATCCCCTGCACTGCCCTGTCCCCCACACACACATCTTTCCATCCATCTAGACCCTGACACTACATTGCCCTGTCACACACACACACACACACACATCCATCCATTCCCTGCACTGCCCAGTCCCACAGTGACCCGCTCACACACATCCATCCATCCATCCAGGCCCTGCACTCATACCTCCCAACTTTTGCAAAGAGCAAAGAGGGACATGTGCGCCGCGGTCCCCATAGCCACGCCCCCATAGCGACCCTCCATAGCCACGCCCCATAGCGGCCCTCCAAAGCCACGCCCCCATAGCAACCCTCCATAGCCATGCCCCCATAGCAATCCTCTATAGCCACTCCCCTACAGTCACCACATGCTGCTGACTGAATAGTGCCCTATACAGTATCCAATGCCCCCAAAAATGCCCTATATAGTATCCAATCCCCCATTATAGTGCCCCACATAGTATCCAATCCCCCCAATAGTGCCACACATAGTATCCAATCCTCCACATAGTGCCCCACATAGTATCCAATGCCCCCATATAGTGCCCCACATAGTATCCAATGCCCCATATAGTGCCCCACATAGTTGCCAATGCCCCCATATAGTGCCCCACATAGTAGCCTATGCCCCCATATAGTGCCCCACATAGTAGCCAGTGGCCCCATATAGTGCCCCACATAGTAGCCAATCCCCATATAGTGCCCCACATAGTAGCCAATCCCCCCATATAGTGCCCCACATAGTAGCCAATCCCCATATAGTGCCCCACATAGTAGCCAATCCCCCCATATAGTGCCCCATATAGTGCCCCACATAGTAGCCAATCCCCATATAGTGCCCCACATAGTAGCCAATCCCTCCATATAGTGCCACACATAGTAGCCAATGCCCCCAAATATGCCCCACATAATAGCCAATGCCCCCCATATAGTGCCCCACATAGTAGCCAATGCCCCCATATAGTGCCCCACATAGTAGCCAATGCCCCATATATGGCCCACATAGTAGCCAATCCCCATATAGTGCCCCACATAGTAGCCAATCCCCCCATATAGTGCCCTACATAGTAAACAATCCCCATATAGTGCCCCATATAGTAGCCAATCCCCATATAGTGCCCCACATAGTAGCCAATCCCCATATAGTGCCCCACATAGTAGCCAATCCCTCCATATAGTGCCACACATAGTAGCCAATGCCCCCAAATATGCCCCACATAGTAGCCAATGCCCCCCATATAGTGCCCCACCTAGTAGCCAATGCCCCCATATAGTGCCCCACATAGTAGCCAATGCCCCATATATGGCCCACATAGTAGCCAATCCCCCCATATAGTGCTCACATATTATTCAATCCCCCATATAGCCCCCCACATGGTAGCCAATCCTCCCATTATATGTGGCCCCACCGATAAAAACAATAAACCAGTAACTCACCTGTCCGCCAGTCCCAGCAGCTCCTTTCCCGGCAGAGCTCACAATCCCGTCATCCTCCGGGGCGGGCAGCGGGGTATACAGACACTGACTGTGTCGGAAGTAATTCATGATAGAGGCTGCAGGTCACTTCCGGCACAGTCAGTGTCTCTGTACCCCGCTGCCCGCCTCGGAGGATGGCGGAAGTGCGCGCTCTGCCGGGAGAGGAGCTACTGGGACCGGCGGACAGGTGAGTTACTGGTTTATTGTTTTTTTTGGTGGGGCCACGTATAATGCGGGACACTGGGTGCCGTTCCAGGACCGCAGGACAGCACCCCGAAAACAGGACTGTCCCGCGGAATCCGGGACAGTTGGGAGGTATGTGCACTGCCCTGCCGTGACCCCCACCCTCTCCCTCCAGCTCGGCTCTAATGTAATAGGAGACAGCAGGACTCACACGCTGCTCTCTTCCTCTGTATGCAGGTCGGGTCGGGGGAGGAGAGGCTGTCACTCCATGCTGCTGCTGCTGGCTGTATGCACGGCTGAAGAGGATTCAGAGCAGCCGGGGAACTTCCTGTCGCTCTGCTCTCCTCTCCCTGCTCTAGTTCGGGACCCACTGGAGTAGGAGTCTGACAGATCCCCGCTGCCCCGGCCTCGGCTGCACAGGAGATAAGTCCCTCACTGAGCTGGAGGCTCTTTACACCCCTCCCCCACACAGTACAGCACTACTGCCAGCAGCTTTTAAAGCAACAGGGCTCCATATACACCTGGCCCCTGTCGGAATTAAGCAGCTGACAGAGGCGTTCTGTGTCTGGGGAGACTGGCGCCCCTCCCCAGGCTTGCGCCCGGGGCAGCTGCCCCCCTTGAGCCCCCTAGCTACGGGCCTGCTACATATACAAAGAGAGCACTCTCTCAGGTAACAGTAGTCTTATTCCTTAAGGGGGCCATGAGTTTACCCCCCTTAAACACCAGATGCGGATAGGAACATGTATTATATGACAGACTTCAGTCTACTTTGTGACATTAATAGATAACCCTTGGTTAAATAATAGATAACCCTTGTATTGCTCAGGCCCACATATAACTAATGGCAACACAGGCATAAGTGAATATAACAATCTAGCTTGTGCAGCACTTTCCTTGCACATTGTGGATTGTTACAGATGGATAGATACAGAAGTAAAGAATAAAGTGATGAGAAGCCTATTATGACCAATTTGAGGAAAATACACTGAGAATCTGACATTAAAGCAATATACATTTACATAGAAAGTGATCTTGGATGTACAATTATGTCGCTATATTTTTTACAATTTATTCTGAGAATTACTGATGAGAACACGAGTGTAGTTAAAAAGCCGAGGTGTCATCCGTCCACTGGTAACCTTTCCGAATCAAGAAAAGGGCAACAAAAGGACATTTAATGTGACAACGTGACTAAACTGTCACCAAGTTACTAACAAGTCAGGCAATGCCAGTTAATAATACTGTATGGGGTACATCAGAGCAAAATTATGTAATTAATTTTGACTCACGTTCAATTTTCTGCAGTGCAAATTATGAAAATGACAAATAAAATTGCACTGCCATTTAACAAAAGCTTTTAGCATAATATTGTGATAAGAAAAAATTCAATTTCTCTACGTGGTTGCACTATAGGTTATTAATTGTCAGATTGTTGCGCTAAACTAGGCAATTTTTACATTTCTGACAAGGGAATCAAAACTTCAAAGTGCAGATTTGTGTTGGTCCTCTTTACACAGGTTCAGGATCTTCTCAGTCATAAAACTGCATAAAGGTGAACACATGAACACATATAACCAATGCTGAATGTACATACACTAAGGCTATGCTCACAAGTGCACATGTTTATTGTATGCATTGAGAAAGCTCTCGCCTGATTGTCTATACAGGTCCTCATTTAACATCGATAGACAATTTATACACTACTCACAATAGTAAGGGATATTTGGCTTGTGGGAGAAATTGTAGGATGGACCTTAAATGCACCCTATCCTTTACAGGTGAATTTAATTTGACCTTCTCTAAACTTTTAAAGCACATGTTCAATGGTTCAGTGTTTCAGTACTTTTTGCACAAGTTGCTGTTGTCTAACAGCTTATTAGGTGGTACTTAGAGTGTGGACTGATGTGTCTAGTCAATACAGAACTGCCCTACACTTTGTTAATGGTACAATGACAAGTAGAGATGAGCAAGCTGAGCCGAGCAAACCAAGATTAATTAAAAGCTTAGCAAAAGTTCATTTCACTACCCAACCGAAATTCAGCATCTCTACTCAAAACTAATATTATTTTCATAGACAATAATGCTCTAGCTCATCGAGGTCACATCATTATGGAATGGCTGCTGCCTGAATTCCATAGAAAACCTATGGGATCAGCTGAGTCACCGTGTAGAGGCTCATAACTCTGTACCCCAGAACCTCAATGACCTGATGGATGCCCTTCAAGAAGAGTGGGATGCCATGCCTCAGCAGACAATAAGTCCACTTGTGAAAGGCACATGACAAGTTAAGACACTGACAATTTTTTATTGGGGTATACTCACCGCTGTTGTTGGCTTTTGTTTTTATAAATTGTCTGAGACTAGGAAATCAATATAGCATACTTCTACTTAAATGCCCCTTGATAAAATATCACTGTAGAGGGAACTTTTTTTCCATAAATTTCACTCGCAAGCCAAAAATGCATAACTTTTTGTGAGTATTATAGCGAGAGAGAAAGAATGTGACCCAATAAGCTAACTTGTCAACAAGTTGTCACATCTCCAGCAGGCTGTACAAACAGAGCACCGATAACACTGATCAATCCAATCAGAGCAAATAGTCATCTTACTGTAGATGAAAAAATAAAACAGGTAGCATAATATGCCAATTCAAAGTCTTGTTTCTTGAAAATAATAATTAAGTTACTAAAAATGTGACAAAAAATATATTGGCTATTATTTTAATGGTATTGACCCACAAAATAAAGATAACATATCAATACTATGGGGGAGATTTATCAAAGGGTGTAAAATTTAGACGGGTGCAAACTACCCACAGCAACCAATTACAGCTCAGCTTTAGGCAGTGCTGAAAGGAAAGCTGAGCTGTGATTGGTTGCAGTGGGTAGTTTGCACCAGTCTAAATTTTACACCCTTTGATAAATCTCCCCCTATATGTCCAGCAAAACACGACCTCTCCTAACTCTGCACATGGGAAAAAAAGGTGTTATAGCTCTTAGTAGGTGAGGAGGCAAAATTCTGGAGAACGGGATGTTCACTGCCATAGGCCTTATTCAAACAATCCCCGTGCCGCGACCCCCACTGTGATCCATGCCACGATGACCGGAGGAGGATAGCGGCACAGATGCCCCAATAGAAGTGCAGCCCCTCGACACCTGGCAGCAGAGATGACAGGAGCGCAGAAGACAGGAGCGCAAAAGACAACTACTAGCCTACTCCCCTCTCGCCGGCCGACTTAAATGTTTACTGGGGCGGAGGAGCAGTTTCTTCTGTATTCCTTTCTTCTGCGCTCCTGTCATCTCTGCCGCCGGGCAGTGCGCGCGGGGGGGGGGGGGGGGGGGGGGCGGATAGTGTGAATGGCTGCATACATTTGAATGGCTCCTAAAAATTGTCCGTGACAATTTTGCGGGACATGTGGATACAGCCATACAGTAATTTGGCTCCATACATTTGCGACGGCACATGGGAGGGGGGCAAACCTTAGCCTGACTCTTTGGTAGGACTAGAGAGAGAATTCAGACATCAGGTTCCATTAGATATGTTGGTAAAGTTTAGTTATAGCACAAATGACCAATACTGAAGAAAGTAAGCAGGGAAGTATTTCTTCTTTAAAGGGGTAGTGCGGCGCTAAAAAATTAATCACAGAATTACACACATTACAAAGTTATACAACTTTGTAATGTATGTTATGTCTGTGAATGGCCCCCTTCCCCGTGTCCCACCACCCCCACCCGTGTACCCGGAAGTGTGGTGCGCTATACTCACCTGTCACGTGCCGACACCCGTCTTCATTCGGTGACGTCTTCTTCGGCCGGCCGTCGAACAGCTCCATCTGTTCCGAATGCCGGCCGCCCTCTGCAGCGTCATCCGATGCTCAGCCACGATTGGCTGAGCATAACTAGGATTCGGCCGAAGATGACGTTTGGCACAAGATGTCGGACGGCTCTCGACACGGATCAGGTAATGTATAATGCACCAACACTTCCGGGTACACGGGTGGGGGTGGTGGGACACCATGTGTGTTATTCTGTAAATAATTTTTTAGCGCCGCACTACCCCTTTAACCTTCATTTGGAAGTAGAACTCAGCATAATAAAGTTTTCGTCCTCAATTTCTCTCATTTCTGGCATGTAGGAAAGTTTGCATTTCTGTGCCTACATAGACCGGCTGTTCCTACCATATAGTAAATGGAAGATATTAGAGAGTGAAGGATGTCTTGGAGTGTGTGTTGGTAATATTTAATTGCCTCACCAGGGGATGATTAATTTGCTGCAGCTCCTGCTGAACTCTCTGCCTTGGAGCCATATGCTCTCGGTGTGACATACATATAAATCAAGTGTTGAGCTTATTTGTTGAATTTATTTGAAATAAATATTTAAGGCAGTTCTCAGTTATTGAAGCATGATGGAAAAGGAAGGAGTGCTCACTAATACCATGGATCAAAGGAATTTCAATGAGTTTCTAAATACGTGACATAGAATCGTGCCTCACAGTCTTACTCATCAGTTCCTGCTGGATTAAAGCTGAGCAATTAGGAACAATAGACCATATTTTTCTTAATGACAGGTCATATCCATTCAGTGGTAGATATTATAGTACTAAAAAATGTAAGAATTCATGGAAATATTGGGCAATGACTACACAGCACTGTAATGCTGCAGACTGATTGCATTGCAGCAAAATTCAGTAGCTCACAGGGAACATTTTCCCTCAGTTATTTTTCCCTATTTTGTCCATCCAGCACAGAAACTGTTGCACAAACATTATAGGCTCTTCACTTTTCCAGCACCATTCTCAACTCTATACAAACTCCCCATTCATAGACCCAGGGGCGTAGCTAATGTCTCTTGGGCCCTGGTGCAAGAGGTCAACTTGGGCCCCCCCCCCCCCCCTTAGCACATACTGACTAACACAACCGCTGCTACTGAATAAAATCCTCTGTACATAGACCAATATCACCTCATCCAGTCATATAGAGGTGGCCCCAGCTCTACACAGGCTCTATACACCATATACATTACAGTGCAAATATATCAGGTGACTCACAGGGGACGTCTTCTCTGATCGGAGTTCTTCCCTTTTCATCTTCTCCATCTGCCCAGGGCCATTATGAGAACTTTTTGGAGCCACGAATCCACAGAATCTGCCAGACAAACATATTAGGCTCCTCACACTGACACCATCCTCATCTCTCTACAAACTGCACATCTGTATTGGCCCCTTTACACCCTCATTTAGTGGGTAGCCTGACTCTATGTGACTCCCTTATAGTACATATCCCCCTATTGTATACACCCCCTGTGTAGTCCACCTTATAGATGGCCCCCCAATGTTTCCCCCTTATAGATGGCCCCCTGTGTTGTCCCTATTATAGATGCCCCCCATGTTATCCCCCATATAGATTGCCCCCATGTTATCAACCATATAGATGCCCCCCATTTTATCCCCCTTACAGATGCCCCCCATGTTGTCCCCTCCTCCTGCCCCTCCATCATCATACTACTACCCCTTTCATCCTCCTGCCCCTCCATCATCATACTACAACCACCTCCACCATAATACTACTACCCCTTCATCCTCCTGCCCTTTCATCATCATACCACTTCACCCCTCATCATCCTCTTGTTCCATCATCATCATACCACTACATCCTCATCATCCTCTTGTTCCATCATCATCATACCACTACATCCTCATCATCCTCGTGTTCCATCATCATACCACTACATCCTCATCATCCTCTTGTTCCTTCATTATCATACCACTACACCCCTCATCATCCTCTTGTTTCATCATCATACCACTACACCCCCATCATCCTCTTGTTCCTTCATCATCATACCACTTCACCCCTCATCATCCTCTTGTTCCATCATCATCACACCACTACACCCCCATCATCCTCTTGTTCCATCATCATACCACTACATCCTCATCATCCTCTTGTTCCTTCATCATCATACCACTACACCCCTCATCATCCTCTTGTTCCATCATCATCATACCACTACACCCCCATCATCCTCTTGTTCCATCATCATACCACTACACCCCCATCATCCTCTTGTTCCATCATCATACCACTACACCCCTCATCATCCTCTTGTTTCATCATCATACCACTACACCCCCCATCATCCTCTTGTTCCATCATCATCATACCACTACATCCTCATCATCCTCTTGTTCCTTCATCATCATACCACTACACCCCTCATCATCCTCTTGTTTCATCATCATACCACTACACCCCCATCATCCTCTTGTTCCATCCTCATCATCATCATACCACTACATCCTCATCATCTTCTTGTTCCATCATCATACCACTACACCCCTCATCATCCTCTTGTTCCATCATCATCATACCACTACACCCCCATCATCCTCTTGTTCCATCATCATACCACTACACCCCTCATCCTCCTCTTGTTCCATCATAATCATACCACTACATTCCCATCATCCTCTTGTTCCATCATCATCATACCACTACACCCCTCATCATCCTCTTGTTCCATCATCATACCACTACATCCCCATCATCCTCGTTCCATCATCATCATACCACTACACCCCTCATCATCCTCTTGTTCCATCATCATACCACTACACCCCCATCATCCTCTTGTTCCATCATCATCATCATCATCATACCACTACACCCCATCATCCTCTTCTTCCTTCATCATCATCATCATCATCATACCACTACACCCCTCATCATCCTCTTTTTCCATCATCATCATCATCATCATACCACTACACCCCATCATCCTCTTGTTCCATCATCATCATACCACTACACCCCTCATCATCCTCTTGTTCCATCATCATCATCATACCACTACACCCCTCATCATCCTCTTGTTCCATCATCATACCACTACATCCCCATCATCCTCGTTCCATCATCATCATACCACTACACCCCTCATCATCCTCTTGTTCCATCATTATCATACCACTACACCCCATCATCCTCTTGTTTCATCATCATCATACCACTACACCCCTCATCATCCTCTTGTTCCATCATCATCATACCACTACACCCCCATCATCCTCTTGTTCCTTCATCATACCACTACACCCCTCATCATCCTCTTGTTCCATCATCATACCACTACACCCCCATCATCCTCTTGTTCCATTATCATACCACTACACCCCCATCATCCTCTTGTTCCATCATCATACCACTACACCCCTCATCATCCTCTTGTTCCATCATCATCATACCACTACACCCCATCATCCTCTTGTTTCATCATCATCATACCACTACACCCCTCATCATCCTCTTGTTCCATCATCATCATACCACTACACCCCCATCATCCTCTTGTTCCTTCATCATACCACTACACCCCTCATCATCCTCTTGTTCCATCATCATACCACTACACCCCCATCATCCTCTTGTTCCATCATCATACCACTACACCCCTCATCATCCTCTTGTTCCATCATCATCATACCACTACACCCCATCATCCTCTTGTTTCATCATCATCATACCACTACACCCCTCATCATCCTCTTGTTCCATCATCATCATACCACTACACCCCATCATCCTCTTGTTTCATCATCATCATACCACTACACCCCTCATCATCCTCTTGTTCCATCATCATCATACCACTACACCCCCATCATCCTCTTGTTCCTTCATCATACCACTACACCCCTCATCATCCTCTTGTTCCATCATCATACCACTACACCCCCATCATCCTCTTGTTCCATCATCATACCACTACACCCCCATCATCCTCTTGTTCCATCATCATACCACTACACCCCTCATCATCCTCTTGTTCCATCATCATCATACCACTACACCCCATCATCCTCTTGTTTCATCATCATCATTACACTACACCCCCATCATCCTCTTGTTCCTTCATCATACCACTACACCCCCATCATCCTCTTGTTCCATCATCATACCACTACACCCCCATCATCCTCTTGTTCCATCATCATACCACTACACCCCTCATCTTCCTCTTGTTCCATCATCATACCACTACACCCCCATCATCCCCTTAAAAACAAATAAAATCTATACTCACCTGCATGATTTCTGTAGCCCCCAGGTCACACGCGCTGGCGGGCTTCCCCCGGCGGGAGGCGGGGCTTAGCGCGGAGGGGGCGGAGCTTCGCAGGACCTGTTTTTTTCTTAACGCGATGCTCCCTGCGCTGGAAGTACTTCCCCCCCCCCCCCCCCCCCGCCGCACACAGAGCTCCCTGGGGGCCGCAAGACAGCCGGGGGCCCCTGCCTCTTGTGATCGCAAGCAAAACATTGCTTGCGGTCACAAGAGGGAGTGGGAGGCGGGCAGTGCAGTGGTAAGGGGGGGCCTCGCGGGCCCCCCCTTGGTAGCGGCCCGGTCGCGGCGGCGACCCCTGCGACCGCGGTCGCTACGCCACTGCATAGACCTTTTTATGCCTCCACCCTATACTTAGGCTCCCTTGTGACCCTAACAGCTTAGTTAAGCCACTATCTGTGTCCCATTAGGGTAGTTAAGACCCCCTTTGTGCCTCCCCAGTATTGTAAGAACCCACACTGTACAAGGCCACTTTAGATTATTAGGCACCCTCTGTGCCCCCAGTATAATATTAGGCCCCTTCTGAATTATTAGGATCCCCTTTGTGCCCCTTCTCAGTGTTAGGAACCTTTGTGTGGCCCTTCTGTACTGTAGTTTTGTAGCGCTATGCCCCCTGTAGTGTTAGGAACCCCTATGTGCCCCCTCTGCAGTGTTCTGTTCCCTTCAGAAAAATTAGGAGCCCTTTGTTCTCACTCATACTAGATGAGGAAAAAACACAACTCAACTAAGGCTTCCCTGCTAAATGTCTGTGTGCTCTGCCCACTGCAACCCCCGGTAGGCAGGAGATTCATACAGTCCATGGGCCAGAAGGAAGCGCACAAGAGCGTGAAAACGGTCATCACCTTTTGTTTGTCTGCACCTATAATTGTTTTGGTGAGTGCCACACTGCATTTTTTCAGTCTGCTGAGAATTTCACACCTGGGACTTGATTCCTTCAGTGCTGATCACCATGACCCCAGAATCAGTGTCTGTTTATCCATGGCTTGTTTCCCATCCGGAAAACGGCATATATATATGAATAGCGACAAGCTTATTGCTTCCAGGGCCGATTCTAGCTTTTCTGCTACCTGAGGCGAGAATTGACATGACGCCCCCCCCCGCACTGAAGATGATAAGTAAGTGCGGATCTCCTCCTCCTCAGGCAGTGTAATGTGGCTGTCAGCGCTCACAGCACAGGACGTCCTGGCATGGTGGGCAGTCATCCAAGTGATGTAAACATGGAAGCTGACAGTGCAGGGGAGGCTTGTGCCGCCCCCCTCAGGGCCGTGTGATCTGCCGCCTGAGGCAAAGACTTCACTTTGCCTCATGGCAGATGCGGCCCTGATTGCTTCTCATTTTTTGTACAAGTCAACTAAGGCTCCCTGGCTAAATGTCCACTGTCCACTGCAACCCTTAGTAGGTTGGAGATTCATACAGTCTTGCTTGATGGTAATCTATGCAACAAGCTGTATAAAACAAAGACATTTGTAGTGGCTTGCAAGGTCATGGGGTGTGCATAACACAGATAAGTGAGTTCCAGCACTTATGTTGCATGCACCTATCTCACTGTTACCCATAGCAGTCTGGCGCCCTGTGCAACCTCACTGTTCACATATAGCTAAAGCCATGAAAGTCCTATGGTAACCTGGAGAGAAGGTATACAAAGGGACCTGTTACAGTGTCTGTCATCTTGAGTCAGTGGGACATACTCCAGATAAAAGGTAGTAGTGCGGACTAATTACAAACATGAAGTGATGCCCAAGGAAACATAGTGCTTGACTTTGCCATACTCCTGTACTACATAGAACAAAGACGTCCAGATATTGAGTTGTGAGTTGGAGAAGTTAACTTTGGACAATGTGTATCGGAAGAAATTTGTTCTTTGTCAGGTTTCAATTCTGTTTTAATTGATATATGAAATCCTACCAGCCAGTCCCCACCTGTATAAATAAGGTATTGGGTCTAGACAAATTCATAATCCTGTTCTTATGCTTCTGCAATATTTGGCTAGGGTAATCTCTATTCCCGAATATATCACACATTGCTCCATATTCATCAGTCTGTCTGAAACCGGACAAATTGGACAAATTTTGGTTTCCAAAAGAAAAAAATCACAGCTCAGCTTTCATTTCTGAAAATGGAATGTGACTGGTTGACAATAAGGTGTGAGTGGGCAAAGTATATAAGGCCATGAACAAAGGAAATTTCTGAGGACCTCAGAAGCTCTGTCCCGCCCTGTAATATTGGGGGCAGGCCCGCCACCCAATAGTGTGACAAAAACCCCTCCGTTGTGCCCCCAGTGCTCACCAAAAAAAACATTGCTGCCTATCTGCAGTTTGCTTTAAATCACCTGGACAAGCCAGAAGGCTATTAGAACAATGTTACCTGGACAGAGGAAACCAAAATAGAGCCACTGGTTTAAATGAGAAGCTTTCTGTTTGGAAAAAGAAAAAACTTGTATCCCAGCATAGAAATGCATACCATCTGTAAAACACATGCCAGTGGTTTTAAAGTATATATATAGAGAGAAAGAGAGAAACTTGGATTGAGAGCGCTTTGCAAGAAAAGCTCCCACTTTTTATTTGTCACGGCCGCGGCGGCGTCCCGTGTTCCGGGCCGCCGCCGCGACCTCCTCCTGCCCCATGCAGCCGCCGGGGTCCTTGTGCAGGGACCCGGCGCTGCTGCTAGTTCGGCCCCTGGGGGCGCCTCACCTCTCCTCCGCTCCTGTCTCCGTCTGTGCCGGCCGGCGCGCGCGTCCCCGCCTCCCAGGGCGCGCGCGCGCCGGCTGTCTCAGATTTAAAGGGCCAGTCCGCCCCTAATTGGTTAGTTGCACCAATCACTCCCTATATATTCCAGCCCTGCCCCACTATAGGTGTTGGAGCCTCTACATGCTTCCCATAGCGTTTGGCCCAGCTCCCTGTTGTTCCTGATTCCTATCCGCTACCTAGTCCCTGTTCCTGATTCCTATCCACTACCTGGTCCCTAGTCCTTGTTCCTGGTTCCTGCTCCCCTGTTACACCATTGCTCCTGTGTTCAGCCTGTCACCTGCGGTTACGCCTACAGACCTCTGCCAGCACCATCTCCTGCCTACTGCTCCTGCCACGCCTCGCCTGCCGTCACTAGCAACCAAGCCAGGGGTAGCGACCTGGGGGTCGCCTGCCGCAGCAAGTCCATCCCGCCTTGCGGCGGGCTCTGGTGAAAACCAGCGGCCCCTTAGACTCCGCTCCCTGGTGAGGTCAGTGCCATCGCTGGTGACGGTCCAGTGGATCCACTACTCCAGGCGTTACAGTAGGCTCCAACCATGGATCCTGGCGAGGTGCCTGATATCCGTGACATAGCCCGAGTGGTCGCCCAACAGGCTCAACAAATCCAGCAACAGTCGCAGCAGATCCAGCAACTCACTGCCGCCTTACAGCAGCATACTACAGCCCAGCGCACACCACCTCCTGCTGCTTTTTCTACACTTCGACTGGCTCTCCCAAGCAAATACTCTGGTGACTCCAAGTTGTGCAGAGGATTCCTGACTCAGTGCACTATGCATATTGAACTTCTAAGCAGTCAGTTTGCCACCGAGCGCTCTAAAGTGGCTTTCATCATCAGCCTATTGGAGGGTAGAGCTCTGGCCTGGGCCACGCCGCTGTGGGACCGAGATGACCCTGCTGCTGCCAATCTCCGAACCTTCCTAGTCGAGTTTCGCTCCGTCTTTGAGGAACCTGCCCGTGCCTCTTCAGCTGAAACTGCTCTCCTCAACCTCTCTCAAGGGAGCTCCTCTGTTGGTGACTACGCCATCCAGTTCCGCACCCTGGCGGCAGAATTAGACTGGAATGAGGCCGCTCTAATAGCCACCTTCAAGAAGGGCCTGTCCAGTCAGGTGAGAGACGTGCTTTCCGCCCGAGACCTACCTACCTCCCTGAACGAACTCATCCTACTGGCCACCAGGGTCAATACTCGTTTTTCTGAGAGAGAGGAGGAGGTCTGGCATGAACGGCGACTAAGCCTGTCCCGTCGCCATCACCAGCTGGCGCCGGTCTTCCAGAATCCTGACGTTCTGGTGTCCCAGTCGACTCCTGAGATTCCTATGCAGGTGGAACGGGCTCACCTGACGCCTGATGAAAGAATTCGTCGTCTGGAGCTGAATCTCTGCCTCTACTGCGGTGGTTCGGATCACTTTCGGCTGAGATGTCCCCAACGTCCTCAAGCGTCCGGGAAACGCCAGCACCTAGGTCCAGTGGGAGAGGTCTCCCTAAGTGTGAATGCCACCTCTCCAAGTTTGTCTGTGCCAGTTTCCATCCAGACACCCTCAGGACAAACTCACCAGACTACTGCCTTTCTCGATTCTGGGTCAGCAGGCAATTTTATTGCAGCTACATTGGTCCAGAGATGGCGGCTACCCGTGACCCCACTAGCCAGACCCCTGACTATCTCCTCGGTCACGGGCGAGATTCTTACCGACCATGTGCACTACCAGACCGCACCTCTAGTCCTCCAGGTGGGCACTTCACATCTGGAAAAGATCTCCTTCTACGTCCTGCCCCATTCTTCTTCCACCATCGTCCTGGGACTCCCTTGGCTGCAATTACATGCCCCTAAGCTGGACTGGAGAACCGGGAAGATTCTTAGTTGTCGTCAGGACTGTTCCAACCAGTGTCTGAGGTCACCTCAGCCCAAGTACTCTATGTTGTCACCCGAGCCCGCCAAGCCTTTGTCCGGCCTACCGGCGGAATACCAAGACTTGCCTGATGCCTCCATCTGCAGGCAAGAAAGAGGGGGAGGCCAAAGGGGGGGGGGGTACTGTCACGGCCGCGGCGGCGTCCCGTGTTCCGGGCCGGCGCCGCGACCTCCTCCTGCCCCATGCAGCCACCGGGGTCCTTGTGCAGGGACCCGGCCCTGCTGCTAGTTCGGCCCCTGGGGGCGCCTCACCTCTCCTCCGCTCCTGTCTCCGTCTGTGCTGGCCGGCGCGCGCGCGCCCTAGGAGGCGGGGACGCGCGCGCGCCGGCTGTCTCAGATTTAAAGGGCCAGTCCGCCCCTAATTGGTTAGTTGCACCAATCACTCCCTATATATTCCAGCCCTGCCCCACTACAGGTGTTGGAGCCTCTACATGCTTCCCATAGCGTTTGGCCCAGCTCCCTGTTGTTCCTGATTCCTATCCGCTACCTAGTCCCTGTTCCTGATTCCTATCCGCTACCTGGTCCCTAGTCCTTGTTCCTGGTTCCTGCTCCCCTGTTACACCATTGCTCCTGTGTTCAGCCTGTCACCTGCGGTTACGCCTACAGACCTCTGCCAGCACCATCTCCTGCCTACTGCTCCTGCCACGCCTCGCCTGCCGTCACTAGCAACCAAGCCAGGGGTAGCGACCTGGGGGTCGCCTGCCGCAGCAAGTCCATCCCGCCTTGCGGCGGGCTCTGGTGAAAACCAGCGGCCCCTTAGACTCCGCTCCCTGGTGAGGTCAGTGCCATCGCTGGTGACGGTCCAGTGGATCCACTACTCCAGGCGTTACATTTTTAAATTGTAAATTGGTTTAAGAGCATTGCTGTGGTTTAAGAGCTCCCTGTACTGCTAAATTCTGCCTGCACTCACACTTAGCCATTCACACTGCTGTACTCATACTACACATGCTGATTGCTATACTGTAAATTACATTATAATATGACATATTTAGCTGTTTCCAAATGTTTGTTTCATTTGCTTTACATGTTATTCAGAATAAAAAAAATCATAATTTTTGGGGTGTGGAACCAATTGTCTGCATTTATGATTTTTATGGGAAAATTTGCTTTGGTTTAAGAGTGATTTGGATTACAAGCGCACAGTCCCGGAACAAATTATGCTCGTAATCCAAGGCACCACTGTGTATATATATATATATATATATATATATATATATATATATATATATATATAAATAATTATTTGTTTGTTTACTGTGAAAAGCAAGCCCATTTCATCAAATACTTCCAAAAGTTTATCTACGCTGTATGCGCCACAATGTTTGCAGGTGGTTTGTATTTAGATAAAAGCTTTAACATCATGGATTTTAAAGGTTCAACAACAAAGGGCATGGCAATGAAAGCACGCAGCCAGATGTATGCAAAACCCAGAAATTCAAGTATATATGTGAGAATTTAATTTCCATAAAAACGAATGTCACAGTGCCACCGAGTGGAGCTTCGAGACCTCATGTATAAGAATAAATATGGAGAAGAATGTACACTAAATTGGATTGCTTTAGGGAAGGATTAGGAACAAAATTTTGGGCTAGGCATTCTGGCACATGCAGAAGACAGAGCTTTTAAATACACTGTACACTAACAGTATAATGTAGCTGGCAGATGTTAGTGCTTTCTAGGTCCCTATGCTCATATGTGATATACTGTACATATCTATAATACAACTGGTAAAAGGAATCAGTGGACCACCACTGTACATTTGTGTGCAAAAATGTAACGTTTATGTAGCTTTTTACTCAAAAATATTGTGTCTTTTTGACTAGTACAGGGAATAATATATTTTCCCCAACGTTTTGGTATATGCCTCTATTTGTGACCTTTTTTTTGGTGGGTGGGGGGGTTCTATCAATATGCAGCATGCTGTGGGCATGGCTTTATTTCGGGCATCTCTCACACAATCCTTTATGGGAATTGAAAAAGTCTAAAAATAAAATATGTATTAGATTTTACAAAAATAAAAGTCACTTGCATTTAAAAAACGATGAATAAAAAAAAAATTGTGTGACGGATCCCTAAAACAGATGGCCATGGATGAATGTAACTCACTGCACTGATATGTACTTTAGGAGTGCTTCGGAAAAAGGTGTTGACAGGGTTGAATAGTGAACATTATCACTTGGGAATAAAACATCTGTTCTCTTAATGTATTTTATAGAACAAAGCTTTATTGGCTTCAGATCAGCAGTACAAGGGAATGTAAGAAACTTTGTAATATAAGAATGACTCTTTGTCTATGTTCACACACCTTACGTTTGGAGTATATATTGGGATACCTGCAGAATTGTATGTTGTTGTATACCGCAGCCTACCTTCCCAGGCCTATTGAGTTAAAAGGAGAAGTCTGGTGGGGTGGGGGGAACATAATAAAGAAAGTATATTCACACACACACACACACACACACACACACAACCCCCCTACCCCCCCCCCCTCCCTCCTTCCCCAGTGCCCACACAGCACCACATCCCACTCCTGGACTACCATGGACAGTCTTTATATTTCCCCTACTGCTACATCACAACCCGGCTAACGGATGCCTCACTGCAATGGGTTCCTCTGACCTCTGCTTGTTTTCTGGAATTCCTCTTGGTCCTCTAATTTTCTGCTGCTTTGCTTCTCCTGGTCTTCTTACCTGTTTTTGACTCCCCCCTTGCATAGTTTTTCTATCCGTTGAGTTTCCACTTGATTTTTACCTGTCCTTGATTCCTCCTCTTTCTTGATTTATCTCTCTTCTCATGCATCAACCTTTTCTAGGTAGAGGCCATCATTTAAGGTGGAAAGCAAAGTAGACAGGGACAGTTGGAGTTAGGGCTGCACTTACTATTCTTACCCTCCAGACGTCACATTATTACAGGCCTTCGTATATCCACCATTGATAGCATGCAAGCGCTGGTACACCAATGCAGTCTGACACAGCTGGTGTAGGACTTAGTATAGCCCCTTAGGAGGCCTCGGCTCCCATAGAGCCCAAACTACAATTAAAGGGGTTATCCAAGGAGCAGAAAAGGTTCTACCTCTTCTATTTTTATCAATCCTTTATTTTAGTTATTTATGCAATATTAACCGTTCTGTCAGTGGAAATTCAATAAATATTACAAATTACAAAAGTGCATGAACTTACCTAAGTAAGAATAGCTCAATATGATATTAGTCTGTAACATGAACATAGTCCAAAATCTTGTATGAAGTCCATATTGGTAGGTTGGAGCGAGGACTGCCGTTGAAGAAGCAGAGTTCTCATACATTCTTGCTCATGTAAGTCCAACCATAAGAATAATCATCAAGGTGTAGTCTAAGATATCCTACGTTGAAAACATACTAGGGGAAAGACGAGACATGTACAAATGCAATTAACAGGGAACAATGGGAAATGTGCGGGCATAGTTGGGTTTTCGCTGGATGCAAACAAATCAAGCAGCTATTGTGGATGGGGAGTCTCTAAACGATAACCAGGGTGCCCAGACTTTGATGAACTTATCCAGTTCTACCTGTTTTGTTCCCCTGCACTCCACCTCCTTCCTCTTTTGTGTGCATGCAAAACTACACCTGGGCACAATGTCCAATAGCTATCTGATGTCCCCTCAACATTTGTAAAATAGGGCAGTAAAAGTATACTTCTAAGATGGCCAGAGAGGAAGTGGAGCGCCTTTCAGGAGCTTTTAGGCTTCCTGGATAACCCCATTAACTAATACGTTTTCTAAAGATAGAAGAGTTTTTGTATAATTCCAAGAAGGTTGTTAGTTTTACTTTAGATTTAGTCATCCAGGCCTAAACCCCATCGACTTATGCAGTCCTATATACAGTTATGAATTCTGCAAACATAAGGGTCTTTGCTTCTATTGTGAGTCAGCTGGCAGAATACTTCAGTACCCAGTAGTCTCCCCTGTCCTCTGTTGCTGTACCTAATAGTCTCCCCCGATCCCTGTTGCTGTACCTGATAGCACTTTACCTGATAGTTGTCCCTGTCCAATGTTACTGTACCTGATGGTTGCTCCTGTTAGTGTATTTAAACGGCTCTCCTTTTACTGAACCTGATTGTCGCCACCATTACTATATTCCAAACCCTATACCATCCTAAAATGTAAAAGGACCTTTACCAAATAATGGTGATACAGAGTAGACATATTGTAAATGTGAATTATAAGCTCATTTGTGTTGTGTGACTAGATTTGTTACACGCAAAGAACTTGAAATCTAGAAAAACGCTAATTTTTCAATTAAGAAAGAGTTTAAGTGTACCTGCCGTTATAACTTTTAAAACCTATTTTCAAACAGTAGATGTGATGTAAAGCAAGTTTGCAATATACATTTGTTATCTTTTGTTGTTGTTATCATGCTATAAAACAAAACCGAACTTACCAGAAATCCAGGTTCAATCTCCGGAAGGCAGATTTTCTGACTTGTGCTGGTTGAACAAAACAGACTAAACACAGGAATTCCGGCCAGTACACAGAGTCACGGCTCAATGCGTCCATCAGTCACAAGACTGCCTTCTGTCTGAGAACGCACAGATGACCTGGGATACACTGGACTTGTTTTCTGAATTTTTGAAAAAAAAAAAAAAAAAAAGAGCCAGCACACAGGAAGTGCTGTGTTTTCCATGATAAAACGAAAAAAACTTACTTTATATCACATCTAGCATTGATTTTGATTTTTAAAGTTGAAATGACAGTGACACTTTAATGTATCTACCAAAATTTACTGCTAACATAAAGTACATTTTGTCACGAGGAAACATTCCCAAAATCACTTGGATAAGTTTACCTTTCAAAAACTAATTAGCAAATAATATGAGATTTGATGCCAAATGTGGCTGCAGAGTAAAGGGGTGTTAAAGGGGTAGTGCAGCGCAAAAAAAATATTCACAGAATAACACACATTACAAAGTTATACAACTTTGTAATGTATGTTATGTCTGTGAATCGCCCCCTTCCCGTGTCCCACCACCCCCACCCGTGTACCCGGAAGTGTTGGTGCATTATACATTACCTGATCCGTGTTGCGCATGTCCTCCATCTTGTGCCAAACGTCATCTTCGGCCGCCCCGCCCCCCTCCGCGGCCTCATAACTGTGCTCAGCCGCGATTGGCTGAGCACAGTTATGCTCAGCCAATTGCAGCTGAGCAGCTGATGACGCGGCCGCATTACCCCTAGAACCTGGGTTCATACTACGTATATTTCAGTCAGTATTGTGGTCCTCATATTGCAACCAAAACCAGGAGTGGATTAAAAAAACAGAAAGGCTCTGTTCACACAATGGTGAAATTGAGTGGATGGCCGCCATATAACAGTAAATAACCACCATTATTTCAATATAACAGCCGTTGTTTTAAAATAACAGCAAATAAATGGCGGCTATCCACTCAATTTCAACATTGTGTGAACAGAGCCTTTCTGTGTTTTTAATCCACTCCTGGTTTTGGTTGCAATATGACGACCACAATACTGACTGAAATATACATAGTGTGAACATAGCCTGAGTAGTGTTGAGCGTACCTATCATACTTTTCAGGTTCGGCAATGCTATCTTAACCCAAATGCTCATCTTTTGATTCCCTGTGGCTGCAGAAATTAGATGCAGCCCTAGTGAGTCGTGGGAAAACATGGATACAGCCATGTCCATTCAACATTAATGTTAACCCTTTCATGACCATGGGTCATTGATTCCTCAATGCCCAGGTTGTTTTTTTTTACTTCAGCTTATGGGATCATAATGATCCTAAAACTGAAGTCCCTATCTCTGCCACCTCTCCTCTGTTACCTGCCACTGTTTAAAGCTTGTAACAGTGGCAGAGGAGAGAAGGGAGGCGGCAGAGCTCATGGTTGTCTGCTCAAGCCGGCCTTACCTCCCTCTTTTCCCCACCAGCCTTCGTAGCCAGAACACCAGAAGTCTGAGACTTTCTGTGTCTGTGGCTACCATTGGGACTCTGCAATCACATTGCAGAGCCCAGATGGTTACCTGACAGAGAATTCTCCCTTTATAGAGGGAGACTTCTCTGTCTGAAGCCCTATAGATCATGTGGTTGTGCTGACTGTGGTATCTACAGGGTTAACTGTCAGCACTGAAGCTATCATCTGGGACCTGCCGTGGGTGACATAGGCACAGCTTCTGTGCCTGTGTCATCCTGTGTCGTGAATTAACGTCACTGCAGCCTTTGGCATAATATACTGTGCAGCGGTGGGAGGGGGTTAAGCAATCAAGTGCCTTCACCATAGGTTGCAGATTTTATAGAACTCTTGTCCATACGTGTTATTTGAGCATATGGACATCATATCTTTAGTGTTCACAGCTGACTACCTAGACTGATGCTTTACAGAAGGGGTTGTCTTTTTGACACCTTTAAGATCTTCAAACTTAGTTCGCACGCAGAGTAATATCACATCCGTGCATTTATCAGACAAAAGTTTACATTGGCTTTGTGGTATCATTCAATAATAAGGAATTTTAAGGACTAATCCAAAGCAATCCTCTTCATGGGAAATATGTTGCTTTTTATAAGATTTATATACCTATGCCCACTCTTTTATTCTAATAATGCTTTGTATCAACGTTTTATGTTTTTCTATTGATATACTTTTCCCCTTTGTTGCAATAATTTCTACCAAACAGCAAATAACCGCATAACAATGTCACCCAACAGAACCATATACTTAGATATATAGAAATAGTTCCTATATACTCTAGTCGTAGAAGGTTGACGAGAAAATGATATATATTTGTCTATAAAGTTCCGTGAAAATAGAGCTAGCAATCATAAAGCATTGCGGAGTATATGAACTGAATAGCAGATCCCGTTGTGCGCTCTTAACCACGATTCTTCAGAGCTAATTCTGGGTTTCTGTAAAGCAGTTTATCTCGGCTCTGCAGCAAGTCAGTCTGTATGGCCGTACCTCAAATAGCACTGAAAAAAAAAAAGGATCAGGATATAATAATATATTTTATTATTTTGGTGGTAAGTGGGATTTGCAGCTGTCTTATGCTCCTCTTATTAAAATGTTTAACAGGCTTCTTGTGGCAATGAAAACCCCGGATTAGGTGAACTGCAGTCCTCAGCTGTAAAACTGCTTACCAGAGAAATCTAATGAGGAGAGAAATACTAATTACCAACAAAGCAAAAGCAAATATAAAGCTTGCCCCCAGTTCACACAGAGTTGTCTGGAGAGCACATTAGGTGACCTCCTTTTTTTATTTTATATAGTATATGCAAGTGTATAGCCAAACCTATTTAGTAAGCATCTAAAAGGAGAGTTGTAACAATAGAGAGTTGTAACAATAGCTTAAAGGGCAACTTCGGCAACTCAGGACATACAGCAGCTGATAAGTAAAGAGAGACTGGAGATTTTGAAACAGAAGTACCCTGGAGTTCCCCTTTAACTCTTCTCCTGAAGCTACAGTTGTGTAATTTACTGTAATCCCCTGCCTTCAGAGACTGTATCTTCTATTGACTTGCACAGAGGAAGTTTTTTTTAGTAAAGGTATTATTTATGGTTCAAGTTTACCTCTATTTCCAGTCCAATTTATCTGACAGCATGCATGTGCATATATCCATGCTGCTATTTTCCCCTTGCCGATTACACAAGCAGTGCATACATAGCTTCAGCGCTGCTGTGTGTTCCTAAAAATCATGCTTTGGGTCCAGTTGTGCCCCTTAGAGGGCAACGCCAGCGTTTTTTTTTCTTTCTTATCAACTAGTGCCAGAAAGTGCCAGAGATTTGTAATTTACTTCTATTAAAAAAATCTCAAATCTTCCAGTACTTATCAGCTGCTGTATGTCCTACATATCTTTGTCTATGTCTATGACATACAGCAGCTGATAAGTACCATTTTGGATTTTTTTTTAACATGCAAATGTGACTTTTATATATTGTCAAATATGTAAAGGCTAGTTTTTGCCAATAATAAAGCATTAGGGTTTTTTATATAACATATTCTCACTCTTTCTTTAGCAAAGTCAATAGGATACTCAGATGAAGTAATAAAACTAAATGAAATGCTTTTTATAATTCATATAACATTTGTTTCATTTAAGCAAGGAGTGTTGCACTTATCTAACCTAAGCCTGGATTTCTCTGTGTCTGACAAGGGAGCGGATATTGTTTGTGCTTTCTGCCATAGCAAGAGATGCTGTCAAAGGGATATGATGACACCTGGTGGTCAAAGATAGTAACAACCACTTCTTTAATAATCAAAAACCCAAACTTTTCTTGCATATACAGTATAGTAAAAACTGCACCATGGACCTATTAGGGACTAAGCAAATACAATTGTGCTACTAAACATTTGAACTTGTTGCCAAAGGCTTGAAGTAGAAACATGGTTTTGAAGTAAAATGTGGTAGTTTTGTTTCCCATTGCAACATATCACCAACATATTATTATTATTATTATTATTATTATTATTATTATTTATTTATAAAGCGCCCTTAGTTCCAGAGCGCTATACAATAGATAGGCAACAGGCAGGAACAATACAAGATCAGAAAACATTACATGAAGGCAAAAGACAGACTGGTACATGGGGGAAGAGGACCCTGCCCGCAAGGGCTCACAATCTATGGGGTATAGGGAGAGAAACAGGAGGTAAAGTGCAGCCATTCAAGTATGATGCAGAGTTATTGTAGGTTGTAGCCTTGTTTGAAGAGATGGGTTTTCAGGTTACTTTTGAAGGACTTGATGGTGGATGAGAGACGGATGTGTCGGGGTAGCGAGTTCCAGAGTATGGGGGAGGCTCGGGCAAAGTCTTGGAGGCGGTTGTGCGAGGTACAAACAAGGGGGGAGCGGAGACGGGGGTCACTGGAGGATCGAAGGTTGCGTGAGGGACGGTAGCGGGATATCAGGTCAGAGATGTAAGGAGGGGACAGGTTGTGGATTGCCTTGTATGTCATGGTCAACAATTTAAAGTCAATACGTTGGGCAATGGGGAGCCAGTGGAGGGATTGGCAGAGGGGAGAGGCTGAGGCAAAGCGAGGGGAAAGGTGGATTAGTCGGGCAGCAGAGTTAAGGATAGACTGGAGGGGATCAAGGGAGTTAGCTGGAAGGCCAGAGAGGAGGATGTTACAGTAGTCCAAGCGGGAGATAATGAGAGCATGGACCAGCAGTTTGGTGGATTCAGGGGTGAGAAAAGAGCAGATTCTGGAAATGTTTTTGAGGTGAAGGCGGCAGGAGGTGGTCAGGGCCTGAATATGTCGTTTAAAGGACAGGGCAGAGTCAAAGGTGACGCCAAGGCAGCGGACTTGGGGGACAGGGGACAGAGTACAGCCATTGATAGTGATTGACAGATTAGAAGGCGGGGTGGAGCGAGATGGGGGAAAGATGATAAGTTCTGTTTTGTCCATGTTGAGTTTTAGAAAGCGGGAGGAGGAGAAGGAGGATATGGCCGATAGACACTCTGGAATCCTGGATAGCAAAGAGGTGACATCCGGACCAGAGAGGTAGATCTGAGTGTCATCGGCATAAAGATGGTACCTGAAGCCATGGGATTCTATGATATGTCCCAGGCCAGAGGTGTAGATGGAGAAGAGAAGAGGCCCGAGTACAGAGCCTTGGGGAACACCAACAGTAAGGGGACGAGGAGAGGAGGTGGTGTGGGAGTGGGAGACACTAAAAGTGCGGTTGGAGAGGTAAGAGGAGATCCAGGAGAGAGCTAGGCTAGTGACACCAAGGGATGAGAGGATTTGTAAGAGGAGAAAATGGTCAACTGTGTCGAAGGCAGAAGATAGGTCAAGGAGAAGGAGCACAGAGTAGTGGCGCGAGGTTTTGGCAGTCAGCAGGTCATTAGCCACTTTAGTGAGGGCAGTTTCTGTGGAGTGGTGGGAGCGGAAACCGGATTGCAGGGAGTCAAAAAACGAGTTGGATGAAAAATGTGAGGAAAGTTCATGGTAGACATGTTGTTCCAGGAGTTTTGAGGCAAAGGGGAGAAGCGAGATGGGGCGGTAGCTGGATAAGGAGGTAGGGTCAAGGGATGGCTTTTTGAGGATGGGTGTGATGGTTGCATGTTTATATGGAGATGGGAAGATGCCAGAAGTTAGTGATAGATTGAAGAGATGGGTAAGTGCTGGGACAAGTGCTGAGGAGAGGTTGGGGATAAGGTGGGATGGAATAGGGTCAAGTGCGCAGGTGGTGAGGTGCGATGTGGAGAGTAGTTTGGAGAGATGTTCTTCTGTGATGGTGGAGAGGTGAGTTAGTGGGGACGGGCAGTAGACAGGCATTAGGGGGGGCTGAGGGGACTGTGAGTTGAAGCTTCCTCTGATGTCATCGATTTTCTGCTTGAAGAATGTGGCGAAGTCCTCAGCAGAGATGAGAGATGTGGGGGGTGGCAGTGGGGGGCGGAGAAGAGAGTTGAAGGTGTTAAACAGTTGCCTAGGGTTATGAGATAAGGAAGATATGAGGGAAGAAAAGTAGTCCTGTTTAGCAGAGGTGAGGGCAGATTTGGACTCAAGGAGTGCTCTCCTGTATGTTTGAAAGTGTTCCTCAGAGTCAGTCTTCCTCCAGCGCCGTTCAGCAGCTCTGTAGAGTTGTACACGGATTTTAATCAATCAAATCAGTCCTATGTTTATACCACTTGCATTGTTTCTCACCAGGGCCGGACTGGGACTTAAAATCAGCCCTGGCAATCAAACCCCAGCAGCCCACATACCATATCCTTCCCTATATATCATGGATAGCCGTGTAAAATACGAGCTGTAGCAAATTCTGCTTCATTTAGCCATGTCCCCACTACTCCCCTAAACATGTGAACCCCACCATCAGCACCTGAAAATAATGCTATAACATGATCTGCTGATGATTTGATGCGGCATATATATGCATTCATTTCAACTGATTAAATAAGAAGCATCAAATCCGCATTTGATTAGGTATGAACGTGCCCTTACAGGAAACCTGTGGGGTCTATACCAGGTACACAGCTGTAGATCCCAGCGTATAGGTCAGGGATCGGACCTTTAGTCCACTGTAAACCTCTATAATCATTCTTTTCATTACCAGCTGAAGTGTCACAGAGGTGGAACGCTCTGCTCTGACTGATGGACGTATAGGGTGCTGCTGCTGCCGCTGCTGTTGTGAAACTTTAGTTGGAAATGAAAAGGACAATTATATAAGTTTACACTGGACTAAAGGTCAGTGATATCTCCTCACACCTGTCTGCTGAGATTTATAGCCCTAGACCTGGTACGGACCTCACAGATTCCCTTTATAGGAGAAAAACATGGCCACCTTCTTCCAGAAACAGCGCCACACTCTTCTTCAGTTTGTGTGAGGTATTGCAGCTCAGTTCCATTGAAGTGAATGGAGCCAAGTTGTAATAACCATACACAGTCTGAGGACAGGGTGGTGCTGTTTTTGGACAAAAGTTACTATATTTTTTAAATCCCTTTTATCCTGACTATGTCTGCACTCCATATAATGGCGGTCAAAGCTACATAATAAGCTGCTAGATAGCCATTTCCTACTGGATATCTATCTATCTATCTATCTATCTATCTATCTATCTATCTATCTATCTATAGTATCTATCCCCTATCTATCTATCTCCTATCTATCTATCTATCTATCTATCTCCTATCTATCTATCTATCTATCTCCTATCTATCTATCTATCTATCTATCTATCTATCTATCTCCTATCTATCTATCTATCTATCTATCTCTCCTATCCCCTATCTATCTATCTATCTCCTATCTATCTATCTATCTATCTATCTATCTATCTATCTATCTCCTATCTATCTATCTATCTATCTATCTATCTATCTATCTCCTATCTATCTATCTATCTATCTATCTATCTCCTATCTATCTATCTATCTATCTATCTCTCCTATCCCCTATCTATCTATCTCCTATCTATCTATCTATCTATCTATCTATCTATCTATCTATCTATCTATCTCCTATCTATCTATCTATCTATCTATCTATCTATCTATCTATCTCCTATCTATCTATCTCCTATCTATCTATCTATCTATCTATCTATCTCCTATCTATCTATCTATCTATCTATCTATCTATCTATCTATCTATCTATCTATCTATCTATCTCCTATCTATCTATCTATCTATCTCCTATCTATCTATCTATCTATCTATCTATCTCCTATCTATCTATCTATCATCTATCTATCTATCTATCTATCTATCTTTTTTCTGTGCATGATAACACTGTCATAGTTAACACCAGTAAGCAAATATTATCACCATACTGTACACGTTACTGCCATACTGTCACTAAGCAAACCCACCAATATTTCCTATACTAACAGTATATAAGTAACAAATAATATCACCCCACCATGAGCACGGCCATTATCACCACATAGTGACTAATACCGCTACACTGTGACTGAATACAATCCACTATATACAACACTAAAATTACCAATAATACGAGTAATACCATCACACCATGCCCACTACTCCCACCATACGGTGACTGGATAATACCACTATACCATCACACCATGCCCCCTACTCTCACCATACAGTGACTGGATAATACCACTATACCATCACACCATGCCCACTACTCTCACCATACAGTGACTGGATAATACCACTATACCATTACACCATGCCCACTACCCTCAGCATACAGTGACTGGACAATACCACTATACCATCACACCATGCCCACTACTCTCACCATACAGTGACTGGATAACACCACTATACTGGCACCAAATAACAGCCACTATATAAAGACCAATATTCTCCCAAAGCAGCGACAATAGAACACAGATGTTACACTCTGTCCCTCCAGCTGTTACAAAACTACAAATCCCATCATGCCTGGACAGCTAAAGCATGACGGGAATTGTAGTTTTGCAACACCTGGAGGGCAGGAGTGTGACACCCCTGATACTGAGGCAGATCCCAGCTGTATAAAGGTTCTGCAGACCTTACAGGTGATTATAGTGCAGTTACATCCTGTCACTCACAGTAGGCGTCTTCTCTGCACTTTTCCTTTTCTTCTCCATCTGGCTCCGGTCATCAGGAAGGCTTCTCTGGCCATGACTCCTCTCCACGGGATCTGTCAGACAGACATTTTAGGCTTCTTGCTCCAGCAACATCCTCATCTATAAATCCCCCCATATAGAATAGCCCCCCCCTGCATCCCCCCATATAGAATAGCCCCCCTGCTGTACATCTCCCTATATAGAATAGCCCCCCCGCATCCCCCTCCCATATAGAATAGCCCCCCTGCATCCCCCTCCCATATAGAATACCCCCTGCATCTCTCCCATATAGAATACCCCCCCTGCATCCCCCTCCCATATAGAATAGCCTCCCCTGCATCCCCCTATATAGAATAGCCCCCCCTGCATCCCCCCATATAGAAAAGTCCCCCTGCATCCCCCTCCCATATAGAATAGCCCCCCTGCATCCCCCTCCCATATAGAATAGCCTCCCCTGCATCCCCCTATATAGAATAGCCCCCCCCTGCATCCCCCCATATAGAAAAGTCCCCCTGCATCCCCCTCCCATATAGAATAGCCCCCCTGCATCCCCCTCCCATATAGAATAGCCCCCCTGCATCCCCCTCCCATATAGAATAGCCCCCCTGCATCCCCCTCCCATATAGAATAGCCCCCCTGCATCCCCCTCCCTATATAGAATAGCCCCCCCTGCATCCCCCTCCCATATAGAATAGCCCCCTGCATCCCCCCCCATATAGAATAGCCCCCCTGCATCCCCCTCCTATATAGAATAGCCCCCTGCATCCCCCCCATATAGAATAGCCCCCCTGCATCCCCCTCCATATAGAATAGCCCCCCCCCCTGCATCCCCCTCCTATATAGAATAGCCCCCCCCCTGCATCCCCCTCCTATATAGAATAGCCCCCCCTGCATCCCCCTCCTATATAGAATAGCCCTCCCTGCATCCCCCTCCTATATAGAATAGCCCCCTGCATCCCCCTCCCATATAGAATAGCCCCCCCTGCATCCCCCTCCTATATAGAATAGCCCTCCCTGCATCCCCCTCCTATATAGAATAGCCCCCTGAATCCCCCCATATAGAATAGCCCCCCTGCATCCCCCTCCCATATAGAATAGCCCCCCTGCATCCCCCTCCTATATAGAATAGCCCCCTGCATCCCCCTCCTATATAGAATAGCCCCCCTGCATCCCCCTCCCATATAGAATAGCCCCCTGCATCCCCCCCATATAGAATAGCCCCCCTGCATCCCCCTCCTATATAGAATAGCCCCCTGCATCCCCCCCATATAGAATAGCCCCCCTGCATCCCCCTCCTATATAGAATAGCCCCCCTGCATCCCCCTCCTATATAGAATAGCCCCCTGCATCCCCCCCATATAGAATAGCCCCCCTGCATCCCCCTCCTATATAGAATAGCCCCCTGCATCCCCCCATATAGAATAGCCCCCCTGCATCCCCCTCCCATATAGAATAGCCCCCTGCATCCCCCCCATATAGAATAGCCCCCCTGCATCCCCCTCCTATATAGAATAGCCCCCCTGCATCCCCCTCCTATATAGAATAGCCCCCTGCATCCCCCCATATAGAATAGCCCACCCTGCATCCCCCTCCAATATATAATAGCCCCCCCTGCACCCCCTCCAATATAGAATAGCCCCCCTACATCCCCCTCCCATATAGAATAGCCCCCTACATCCCCCTCCTATATATAATAGCCCCCCCTGCACCCCCTCCCATATAGAATAGCCCCCTGCATCCCCCTCCCATATAGAATAGCCTCCCCTGCATCCCCCTCCTATATAGAATAGCCCCCCTGCACCCCCTCCCATATAGAATAGCCCCCTGCATCCCCCTCCCATATAGAATAGCCCCCTGCATCCCCTCCTATATAAAATAGCCCCCCTGCACCCCCTACCATATAGAATAGCCCCCCTGCATGCCCTCCCTGTGTGGCCACATGTGAAGGGGTTAAAAAAAAAAAAAAAACATTCTCACCTCACCTCGCTCCCAGCAGCTTCTTTCTCCGGATCTTCAGCATCTTCTTTCTGCTGCAGCAGCGTGGCGGCGGCGGCTGCGGCTCTCTCTCCTCCAGGTCCTCAGCGGCTCGTCAGGGAAGTGACGTCACCGCTGGGGGCCTGGTGGAGGTGGCTGCAGACGTGCCTGCGCGCGGCACGTCTGCGGCCCTTGGCACTTGGGGGAAGCACAACGGGGCGGAGACACGCCACCGCAGCCCCCTCCCGCCACCACAGCCCGCTCACCTCACCCCAGCTGGCCCGCTCCTGACGTGCTCCGCCAATCAATGAGGGGCCGCTGCGGCCCCACGTTGATTGGATTGGAGGAGCATGTCAGGAGCGGGCCGCAGCGGTGATTTTTTTTTTTCCATTAGACAGCCCGGGCGGCCCACAGACTGGTAATCTGGCCAGCCCAGCGGGCATTTGCCCACCTTGCCAGATTACCAGTCCGGGCCTGTTTCTCACCTCACACATAGTAGTGTACTAACTCAGGGCCTGCCTTAGCTATGTGCAGTCGCACAGGGCGCCAGTCTCCCCACTGTCGGGGGGGCACCATAAAGATGGGTAAGTGATTGATCACTGTCAGCACCCGACCCCCCCCCCCCCTCCTTCTGCACCTAAGCCAGGCATGCCCCCTGGAGCAAATATGTCACCTGCAGCGACATATGCCCCTTTCTGGTAAGTATGTCCCTTGCAGTAAGATATGTGCCATGGAGCCAAATATGCCTCTTGTAGTACTATGTCCTCTGCAGCCAGATGATCACCTAAACAGATATGCCCCCTGAAACTGGATATGCCCTAAGTCAGGTATGCCCTCCTGGAGTTAGATACAGTATGCCCCTTGAAGTCTTGATGCTGCCTGTAGTTGGATATGCCCCTTTCTGCTAGGCATGGCCCTTGCAGTCAGTTATGTCTTTTGATGCCAGGTATGCTTCCTGTAGCCAGATATACCCCTAGAAAGGTATGCCTCCTGCAGCTGAATATGAATCTTGTAGACAGGTATACTCCACATGGAGTTAGATATGCCCTGAACCAGGTATGCCTCCTTGCAGCCAGACATGTCCCCTTGCAGCCATACCCCCTCCCCTCTTTGCAGCCATATACCCCCCCCCCCTCCACACACACACACAGATACATGTCCGATTACAGCCAGATAATCCCCCCCCCCCCGCATATCTATACATGTCCCCTTGCAACCATATATCCCCCCTTGTAGCCAGATCAATGTCCTTGTACAGCTACATACTTCTCCCTTGTTGTAAGATACATGTCCCCATATACCCCCACCCCTTGTAGGTAAATACATGTCCCCTTGCAGCCATATACCCATCCCCCCCTTGTAGCCAGATACATGTCCCCTTGCTGCCATATTTATTTTTAATTTCACTGCACATATTATTTTTTCTGCTTTGAAAGCATATTTTATGCAAAAATTAAGTCCGTCATTGCAAAGTTCAATTAGTGGCGCAAAAAAGGGCTCATGTGGGTCTATGGGTGAAAAAATACAAGTGCTATGGCCTTTCAAACACAAGGAGAAAACGAAAGCACAAAAATTTAAATTGGTTCCGTCATTAACCCCTTGGCAACCCATGACGGATCTGATACGTCATGGTGTCGCGGGGGGTGATACGTCATGGTGTCCCGTTGCCGCGCCGGCTAATTAAGCCTCTAAATGCAGTTGTCAAACCTGACAGCTGCACTTAGATGCTGTGCTCTCCCTGTCCCTGGTGTCTAGTGGGACGGATCTCCCCCCCCGTGATGCGATCGCGGGGGGGGGGTCCGTTCTTCTGCCCGTGCCGGGCCCCAGCGTCGCAATGACGCTGATCCCGGCTTGGCAATACATTGCTATGGCCTGCAGCAGGCCATAGCAATGGATCAACGATATGATGGATCATTGCTGTGTATATACACAGCATTGATCTCTATGAGAGATCAGTGCTGTGTATATACAAGTCCCCCAGGGGGGCTTCTAGTTAATGTAAAAATGAAAGTAAAAAAAAAATTTATTAATAAAAAATTCCCTCCCCAATAAAAGTCCAAATCACCCCCCTTTTCCCATTTTATAAATATAAATAAAAAAATAAACAAATAAACATATTTGGTATTGTCGCGCCCGTAATTGCCCGAACTATTAATTAATCATATTCCTGATCTTGCACGGTAAACGGCGTCAGAGCAAAATAATTCCAAAGAATGATTCCAAAGGAAAGTTGACATCTGTATTGTAGGTTGCAGGGCAAGTTCTTAGGAGTGGGGTATTGTAGTGTACATTAGATTGCAAGCTCTTAGGAGCAGGACATATATTGTATATATAATTAATGTATATGTAATAATAGTTATTTGTAGATTGTAAGCTCTTAGTAGCAGGACATGTATTGTATATATGATGGATGTATATGTAATAATAATATTTATTTCTATAGGGACAAGATATTGTGCAGCATTAATGTCTCTCCCTTTGGTTACAGGGTGGAGTATCTGGATTCTATATACTCCATACACATATACAGCTGTATGCAGCAGGCTAGTGGTGATCCAGGGAGATTAGATCCGATCGCCACATGTGGGGTCAGGAAGGAATTTCCCCCCCTCCCCCCCCTGAGGTAAAACTCTCCAAGGGGTTTCTTCACCTTCCTCTGGATCTTTAGGTCCTGTGACTCTCAGATCAGGATAATAGAGGACGGGTGGGAATGACTGCGGCACGTTCTGTGGTCTCCACCTGACCTGACCTGAGAGGCACTGGATTAACTATTTTATTTAAGGGCCGGTAATATTTCATTACAATGTTGCATATTGCTTTTAAAATAAAATAAAAAAATAAAGAATTGGAATTTATGTTGTTGTTGCTTCGTTTTTGTCTGTATTTCTATTTACTATATTGACCATGATCAGAGAGATCGCTGCCTATCAGATTAAGAATAAGTACAAGGAAATGGATTTAGATCATTATTAATAAAAAAAAATTAAGGAACATTTTTAAGGTTTTTTAGGTATTTATTTATGAATATTCCCATGTACAGATTAATATTATTAGAAAAGGGAACCTGTCACCCCCCGTGCCAGGGTGACAGGATCCCGACCCCCCGCTACAGTCCCCTATACTCACCTGATCCTGCCGGGTCCCGCTTCTGGATCCGGTCGGGTCACGGAGATATCAGCCGCTGCAGCCCGGCGCGCGCGCTGAGAGATGAGTCCAACACCCATAGAGAATGACGGAGAGTCCAGCGCTCCATCATTCTCTATGAGCGTTGGACTCATCTCTCAGCGCGTGCGCCGGGCTGCAGCGGCTGAGATCTCCGTGACCCGACCGGATCCAGAAGCGGGACCCGGCGGGATCAGGTGAGTATAGGGGGCTGTAGCGGGGGGTCGGGAGCCTGTCACCCCGGCACGGGGGGTGACAGGTTCCCTTTAAGGGTACATTCACACATACCGACTCGCATCGGAAATCTTGCTGCGAGTTTTGCACCAAGATCCTCTACGAGTCAAGGTCCTGGCGGGTCCCTGTCAATACATACGAGTA